>NC_133548.1:11080000-13480000 GCF_048773025.1 Camelus bactrianus
CTCTTGTAGGTATATGGTGCTATTTTCAACATTAAAAATAAAAACCCATTCAACATGGAGGTGCTGGTGGACGCTTGGCCAGATTATCAGATAGTCATTACACGACCTCAGAAAGAGGTGAGAGCACTAGCTACTGAATGCTGAATGCCCCAGGATGTTCTCTGTGTGGGAATGCGGGAACTGAAGTGGGGGCCTGGGGAGAAGACCCTTAACACCTCTAATTCACACAGGGTTTGGAAGGGCGGCTTGGGAGGCTGCTTTAGGGAGAGGGCAAGACTAGGAGATACGGCATGGGGCTAGAACACATAGACAGTAATCCAAGATTTGTAAACAGCATTAGAATCCCAGCTGGTCAGTTCTTTTCCATCAAGATTCTGATCATAGGCATACACCTCAACAGAGATGCCTATGGCTGGAAATGGTTAGGAAGCGTTTTTCTTCCCCTGTGATTAAATAAACATACTCCAGTAATACCTGAGTCAGTGCTGGGTTTGAGATCTACATCTGCCAGATGACTAGTTTGACCTTGGGGATGTATGACCTTGGGAAGACTGCTGCTTTCTTAACAATAAAAAAGTGAGTTTGACAAAAATTACTATGTCAAAGGTTTGTTAAACAATAGATAAGTCCTGTATATTTAATAAGAATGCCTTCTCCATCTTCCAGAATATGAGCAGTGAATCCCTTACTTCCTGGAGTAGGAATATGTTAACAGCATCCCACTCCACTTATCCATTAACATAGTAATTTGGGGAATTAGAACCCATCACCGGCAGTGACCACCCCTCAGAGGAGTGTCAGCAGCAGAAGGGAAACAGGCCTGTGGTGGCAGACTGAACCCTCTACTCCAGGAGCTGTGGTGAGCTCTGGCTCTTTCCAAAAGTCCCCCCTTTTCACGTGCACACCAAGAGTCAATCACTATGCCAGTGCCAGAGTGCTGGGTCAGTGTTAGCTTAGGCATCACCTCCTTATGGATCCAGTCTTGACCCCAACCCTGTCTCCTGTAATTCTCTCCACACATTAAGCCTCCTCTCTTTTAGACCCTTAATACACACTATATTTGGTGTACCTTCCATCCCAGACAATGGAGCTACTGGCCCACCCTCCCAAAGGTGGTTGACTTTAGTGCACCATCAGGAAGGAACAACCTTTGGTGTGTCAGTAGTGATATATTCTATCAGGGACTCCAAGGACATTTTCTGCACCTCTCACCAAAAAAAATAGGGTATCAAACAAATGAGTCTCTGGTACTCCAGACATGTCCAAGAACATTTTGTAAATTGTAGTGCAATCTAAATATGATTGATATTTGTTACATCAGTAGATGAAGGATGATCTGGATTATTATACCAACACTTACCACATCTTCAACAAAGCTCCTGACAAGTTAGAGGAAGTCCTGGCATGCCCCCAGGTTATCAATTGGGAACAAGCCTTCCACATCCAAGGTAACTGATCTGAATTAAAGGCAAAGACATCCTGGTTAATTCATAGCAGATATGAAAGGAGTGACACAATGCCTGTCTTTCTTCTCTCACCAGGTTGCCAAGAGAGCTTGGGTCAGGCAATATGAAAAGTTTCAGCTTCAAAATCAGTGCAGGTGGATTACATGAAGACCATGCTCTTTATGGCAGAAAAACCAGTGAAACTCAAGACATCAATTGATGACAAGCTGGATTGGATGAAGTTATTTAAAATGCCTAACATGGAGGAAGACAGAAGGTGAGATTTTACCTTTTGCTCCCTAAATTCCTGATAGAATCACTCAATTGCCCTAAGGGCCAGACTTGCAAATGTAGGATTTGAGACTAAATTATAATGGTGTATGAAGTTGGGTAAAGGAAAAGAATGATGTTAGCTAATGTTGGCTGAGCCTGGGCAGGGACTTCTTTAAAGGAGGTCCTTTGACATATTTTAACTCCCTTAGATCTCACAAGAGTCCTCCTGGAAAGATACTGGGCATTGAAAAAATCTTTACTGAAACAGTTCATTTTTTTCCCACAAAAATACAACATACTATGCAAAGTATACAAGTGTACAAAGCAAAAAATGAAAGTTTGCCCATTTGAATTGCCCTCAGTCTTCCTGTCTACATGTAAATATTCTTAACATTGCTATGTATGCTTCTAGCACTCTGTATATGTGAGTTGTTTTGTTAGATTTTTCCTACAACATATGCACATACTGTACTGCAACTTACTCTTTTCACTCAGCAATATATTATATACGTTTTCACTGTAAGCTCATACAGGTATCTTTCATTTATTTTCACAGCTGCATAGATTTCCATAAGAGGGAGATGTACAATTATGTATGTCCAGGTTAACACACTTTTGTTTTATCTCCAGTTCTTCCTAATAACAAAAATTCTGTGATAAATGTCTTCAGAAATAGATCATTATACAAGTTGTATATTACTGAAAGATGGATTCTTAGAATGGAAATGGTTGGATAAAAATATGTGTATTAAATGAAATTTATCACCAAATTGAATGGTAAGCATAATTGAATGATAGTATAACATGAAAAAACCTGTGTCCTTCAGTAGGGACATGGATAGATTCATTATGGTACAATCCAAACATTGGAATAATATGCAGTCATTAACAAGACTTTAACAAGCAGCTCTATGTGAACTGATAAATAAAGAACTACAAAATATATTGCTAAGTGAAACAACAAGATGGATAGAACAGTGTATACAGTATGCCATCATAGTATATGTACATGAAAAATTCCATGCAATGCCTCTGGAAGGTTACGTAAATATATTGCATCACTGGCTACCTCTAGAGAAGGTAACTGTGTAATAGGAGACCAGAGAAAAAAGAAATAATTATTTCCCATTAATATCCATTTATGCTTTATAATTATTTCACTACTTCAGAAAAAAAATCTAAATACACTTCAGATACATACAGTTGACTTAGCCAGGAGAGTCAACAATATTCAAATCCTGCTTTGGTTCAACTGTGTTCCTATAAGTATCTTAAGAGAAACATATGCACAGGGAAAAATAATAAATGGAAATTAAATAATACTTGATACTATAATTCTGGAAATCTGGAATGAAGTGTCTGTCCTAAGATGATTCTTTCTTTCCTCTAAGCTCAAATGCATATCTTGGTGTCTTGTCACTCTGGGTTTGACTATACTACAGGAAGAAGGCAGGTGAGGTTGCTCAAGATCTTGAGGAAGTCGGGCCAGGATCAGGATCAAGCTTTCAAGAGAGCGAAAAAAGAATGCCTCACCCATGTGTAGACAGTTTAGCACCCGGTGACGGCACCACTAGCAAACATGGAGTGACTTTGAAGTTGACAAATTGCTGAAAACTCTTCCTCCTCAACGAGGTGTAAAACTTCTTAGAGTTCTTCCCCTTGCCCCAACCCCTCCTACCCCTTCCTACAGATGAGAAAACTCAGTCAGATGACTTGTCCAAGGAGTGAATCAGGACTAAAACCCTGATTGTTACCACCAAAAACCCCAATATTCTTTTTCCTATATTTGTGCTTCTTAGAACTGCATTTTTGTGCTTCTGTAGAGATATGTGGTTATGGGCTTTAGGACAGATGAAGCCAGGAGAGCAACATGGCTTTCATCTCCCTGTGATGTACATTTGATTGAAATATCTGTTGAAAGAAATATTATCTTGCATATTTGTATGTTTTGTGGAGTATAATTCAAAATCCACATTTTAAAAATTGAAGTATAGTTTATTTACAAGATCCTATTAGTTTCAAGTGTACAGCATGGAGATTCAACATTTTTATAGATCATACTTCATTGATCCTCAAAATAATGGCTATAATTCCTTGTACTGTACAATACGTCCCTATAGCCTATCTTTTTTATACATAGTTTGTACCTCTCAATCACCTACAAAATCCTCATGTTTCATACATGGATTTTCAAAGAAAATTCAGCCATGTGGAGGGTTGCTCTGCCTGTAATCCTCACTCTTTTAGGAACATATGCTCATTTTCTCCTTTCTTAAGGTATTTGGTTGGACTTTTTTGAAATATATTATACTATATCTTGCTGACTCTCTGCTATGAAATGGATCATAAAGTACATAGGGCTTTTTCTCTCTCAGTTATTTGGGAAGATTTTGAAGCAGACTTATAAATAGTAGCATGTGCATGTATTTGTGTGTGTTTGTGCATCTGTTTCCTCCTCTAGGCTATGGGATCCTTAAGGAAAGGGAAGGTTTCATATTCATTTTCTGCAATACTGATGTTTTGTAAATGTTGGCTGAATAAATGCACTTTTTTTTTCTGGACAGGGAAGGAAATTTTACGAACATCTTCTTGGATGTCTCACATGCACAGTTTGTAAATGAGCACTGGGACTTTGGAAAAAATGAAAGAAGTTTGAAATATATTGAGCACTGTCTCCAGAATTTTCCAGGATTAGGTGTGCTGGGTCCAGAGGGGCACCCAATCTCTTAGATTGTGATGGAACAGTCCTGTGAGTTGAGAATGGGTTACACTGTGCCAAAATATCGAGGCCAGGGCAACATGTTTCAAATAGGTTATCACTATGCAAATTATCTTGCTCAGAAAAAAATGCCATTTTATTTACATGTGACAGAAGGGAAAGAAACACTTCAAGAGGCAGTAGGAAGTTTTGGGTGGAAGGTTTGTCCTTGTGGCTGGCATCAGTGGAAATGCACCCCAAAGAATTACTGCTGATTGGCGCCATTGTCCATTTCAAGGCTTTCTTATCAGTGAACAAACATCATTGCAGACAAACGTAGTAATTTACATTAGCACAAAAACCATCCAATGATTTGGGATTTATGCATTGCTTAAGCCCACACTTGTATAATATTTTTGTCTTCCTTCTCCTCCATATTACAGAAAATTAGAAGATTGACCCTTCGGTGTCATACTTTTCCTTTGCGGTGACAGATATCTCAGAATTAAAGTTACCCAATATCAATCATTGGTGCCAAGATAACCCTTTATAAGTAATATTTTCTTCTTTGAAGAAGACATATTTGAAAATAAAAAGTCTGCTTTGAAAATTGTCTCCTCTGGTATCCTACTGTAACAAATTACCACGAATTTAGTGGCTCAAAGCAAAAAAATATATATTTGTGGTAGTCGGAAATCTGAAATGTGTCTTATGGGATGAAAATCAAAGTTTTGGCAAGGCCAGTTCCTTCTGGAGTCTCTAGGGGAGAATCATTCCGTTGCCTTTGAAGCTTACAGAAGTGCTCCACATTCCTTGGCTTCTGGCCCTGCATCACATACTACCTTTTCTCCTTCAACTTAAATCATCTTCACATAGCCTTGTCTTATGTCTTCAAATCTTCCTCTTCCTCCCTCTTACAAAGAAACTTATCATTACCCTTGCAGGACATTTGATCCTGTCCAAAGTGCCCATAAGAATTTGGTCCATGCCAAATGGTTTTAGACCAGGACCGAATATCAAGGACTTTTTGGCGGGGACCAAATATCATAGGGACGTTTTGGACAGGACCAAATGCCTGCTAACCACTGCATATTGAATGAGAGTGTCCCAAAAGGAGGAAGTCATCTGGCGGAAGTATCACAGTCTATAATCAAGCTCCCTCCAAATCCTTGGCTGACCCTTGAAAGACGTATATGTGGGTATTACATTTGAAAATTCAGGTAATTTGAAAAGTGGGGTGATTGAAAAACTGTGTGGAGATATAAACAGCTTCCTGTTGCTGGAATTCAGTCCTTTTGGGCTGTTGTAACACAGTACCATAGACTGAGCAACTGACAAACAACAGAGATTTATTTCTCACGGTTTTGGGGGCTGGAAGTTCAAGATCAGCGTCAAGTTCTGGTGAGGGCCCTCTTTCAGGTTGTAGACTGCTGACTTCTCATTGTGTTTTCACAGTGTGCTCTGTGGTGGAGGGCAGAGAGAAACAGCAAATTTTCTCGTGACTCTCATAAGGGCACAAATCCCATTCATGAGTGCTCCACTCTCATGACCTCATCTCATCTTAACCCTCAAGACCCCATCTCCTAATATGATCACATGGTGTTTCATCTGTGAATTCCTACAAACTTGAGGAGAACTGCTTGTGTGTCTTTGTGTTTATTTCATGAAAGGAGTACAGATAATTTTGTTTGACTTACTTAAAAATGGTATATAACAGTGACAACTTACTAGAGTTGTGTTTTTTTTTTCAAAGAGGAGGAAGAAAATCATTAAATAGAGAGTAAATTTAAGGCCTATAAAGGAGAATTTAACCAAATGTCTCTCAGATTATTTGGCAAATTATAAAATGATACACAGAACTGATAGGAAAGTTCTAGTGATTAATATCCCAGACACAAGTTTAAGTAAAACAATGAGGTCAGAAGCCAAATTGTGGGGCACTGTGTCAGAACCATCCAAGGACTTTGGCTTTGAAAGGATCTAGAAAGGGTGACAGAGTTAAGGGGAGACTTTTGTTGTTGCTGAAGACAAGGATTTTAAAAGCTGAAGAAAAGCAAGTAGAGACAGAGAGACAAAGAAAAACTAGATATGATAGAAAAATGGAACCACAAGAGAACTGGGAAGAGCTGATTATCAGGGAAAAAGTGGCAGGAATTTGTTTCAAGAGAAGGATGGAAATGTCTTCTAGAGCCTGTGTGGAGATAGCAGGGTGGAGGAGAGTTCTTTATATTAGACTGAGCGGGGGGTCACCTACATTTGCAAGCCTTGACCTAGTTTTTATCATTTTGAATAAGCCAATTCTATGTCTCAGTTTTCTCGGAGGTGAGAAAGCAGTTATGTTCCCCTGGGTGTTGTTTGGTGTATGAACTGCTCAGCACAGTGCCTGGTACCTGACAAGTTCTTAATAAGTGGCAGTCATTGATATCAGTGTAAATGTTTTAAGTTTATTTAATAAAAATGTGTTGCATATCTACTAGGTGCCAGGCTGTGTTTTAGGACCTGGGGACACAGGAACGGACATGCTGCCTCCTTAGAGAAGCTCTTTCTCTATAATCTCCTTATGTTCATTTGGCTTGGAATCCTGGCTCTGTGACCAACCAAGACGGGGATAGACTTGGATGCATAGATGTAGAGGTGAGAGGGAAGCAGAAATTCCTTCTTATCTCCCATAATCCTTCTTCATTCCATACAAGAGATGACAGATCATTTGGATTTATATGTTGACACTTATCACATCGTCATCTGGGCACCTTAGAAACTCCAAGACATCCTGGATTCTCAGAGAATACAACTGAAATAAGCCATCCAAATCTAAGGTAACCAGTGAAAGATGGATGTAAAAGAGTCCCCCATCTCAGTCTTGGTGTCTGTTCAAGTTGTGTAGATTGTAAGTTGACTGTTGTGTGCTATGGACTGTAAAGGCTGACACGATGTGGAGCTTCATGTTGAAATAAATCTGCAACAACCAATGTGACACACATTTTAAAGTATGTGTATTGTTCAATAAGTTGCATGGTAATTTAGCATAAATTTTAATGTGTTCATATAAAAATAATAAGTATTATCTCAGTGTGCACAGACCAAGAATTTATGAGCCAAGCTTTAGAAAAGTGTGCACTAGAAGATAGAAGATGTTGAGGCCTCAGAAATCATACTAGCTGCCCCCTCTTCTTTACTAATTCTGTTTTGCAAGCTGGCTAGGTGTTCCCAATATCCAAAAGCACAAAATGACAGATTATAGGAACTCCCAGAAGAAAATAAAAATGGACAGATGCCCAGAGTTTATCGTGTCAGACAATCTCTCTGTCTAATAATTGAAGCCAAGTGAAATGAATGAAAAAACAAAATCTTCCCTAAAGAACATTTAAAGCCATAGTTAGGAGTGTCAGTGGGTGAACACAGAAGGTGTGGGTGGGCCAGTTAGTGGGACACAAATAACAGCATTATCAGTCTGTTACAATAGTGTAATGTAATTAGTTTGCATCTCTAACCTCAAGCGCCCAAGGGGGATTCAGTTAACTAGGAAATGTTTGGAATATGAGCACAGTGGACTATGATGAGATAATCAGAGGACATGGAAATATTTCTGAGAAACGGGCAGAAGAAAGGGAGAGGATGGTTTCCCAGAAGATGACTTAGTGTAACCAAGCAAGACCCTATTGTCATTGGTGACCACGTGGCATTTGTAACTGCTTAGCTGTGTAGTAATTTAAATGGCTTTTCTCATACTCTTGCCAGCCAGGGTTAGGCTGAAGAGGAGGGGGACTTGGGTGGTCTGCCCAGTCCCCTCGTGGTGCGGCATGTGGGGATCATGCTCAGTGCCCTGCTCCTGACCCCAGTGCCCTGCTTTTGCCCCCAGTCCCTCAGAAAAGGCAGTTGGGTGTTTTATGCACTTTATTGTTTATAATTCACTTTAACTTGCACACATCTGCAGTTATTTTTAGCCATTTGTGGTTTCTCTGTATTCTGTTGTTTGAGGTGCAGGTCTCAGCCTGCAGCAAGAGATCCCAGGTCTCAGCCTGCATGAAATGCAGGAAGCATTTATCAACCCAACTTTAAATTGTACACGGTTTTCTCTGGAGATCTCTTCCATAGACTCCCTTCCTATGCACCCTTTGCTGTAGGCACAAGAACATTAGAAGAGTCTCAAAGCCAGAGGTGAACTTCTGCTGGTGAACCAGCAGTGGGAAGGGGACCACTGCATCTGCAAAAACAAAAACCGCTTTGCAATAATTTGTTACCTGTATGTGATCTCTATGGAAACTAGCTGCACCCCTTGAACTCCTGAACTTTTATTGTAAACCTCCCTGTCTTCTCTCCCCAGCAGGCTCACAGTCTTGGAAGCATTTAACCCACCGTGACCTCCTTCGCCTGGCAAAGAACTAAAGCTGCCTTTTCTACCTTATCCAAAACTCTGTCCTCGAGTCTTAATTCAGTAAGCGGGGTACAGAGGCGGGGTTTCAACAACATTAAGAGAATAACATTGAAAGGGTAAATAACAAAGAAAAATAAATTATTTTGAATTTTTGCTGGATACCAGTCCTGTTTCAGCGTGCTGAACACCTTTCTACCTATACGTATACTTACCATTGTCTTTAAGTATTAAGGCAAGGAAAAAGGCAAGGGAAAAACAGGTGTGTGTTTGAACAGGGGGTGGGTAGTGGTAAGCATTTATAGTAAGCTGGCTGAATTGGGCTGGACTTTTATTTTTAAAGAGTTTCCAGGTATGCTATAATTCAATTATTGGCCCGTAAATAGTTGTAGGGTTATGTGGGGTCGGGGACAGAGAAGAGTCTTGAGTTAATGCCTAGGCTAAATGTCTTTTCTTTTTGAGGGCTGTAATAGCAAGGGGTAACAGGCAGGTTTTGGAATCAGGTAGCCCTTGTTTAGAATCCTGGTTCATCTTTAAGCCTGAGTTATTTCATCTTAAAATGGGCAATAATAGAAATCTTTTTACAGAGTTATAATTATGACTAAAACAGATAATGCATGAAAAGTGTTCCTTATAGTGCTTAGAACATGATGACCTTCTATAAGTGTTCCATGTCATTATTTGTTGTTATTATGCGTCAGGGTTGTCAGAGGAGTTTGGATTGGGTGATCATAAGGACTATAGCTTCAAAGTGAATACAAGTAGACTAAGCAAGAAATCTACTGCTTTTTGGATAAGATCCAAACCAACTCAGGGGTTCAAAAAAAAAAAATCAAGTTAGGACTGCCTCTGAAGCACCCAATCCAAATGAAGAACAAGAGAGGTGAGGTGAGAGTAGACCTTGGCACCTCTGTTTACTGAAATATCTTGCTTAGTAGCCCAAGGAGTTAAAGTTGTACCACAGGGTGGAGTTGCTTGGGTTGTGCTGGAGAGGAGGGAGGTCTAGGAATAGACTGGTTTGGGCTGTCATGCCTATGAGTGGCTAGTTTGGGATAAGAGTTGAGGGACTGTGGTTGAATTTGGATATAGGATGATTGAGTTAAGATAGGAGGAAAAACCTGTGGGCACAGATGCAGGATATATGGCAGGATGAGCCCAAATCAAAACGTTCTTCATCTCTGTATCACATGGCTCTCAGTGAGGAATTTTCCTCTGCAGAGCAAACATGGGCTTCAAAATGTCTTTGCTAGCGGTCTCCCAAGATGGGCTGGTGAACAGTAAATGGACGTTTGGTCAGAATGAATGGAGTCTGAGTTATGTCCAGTGCTACATCCAGCTGTACTGAGTCCACAGGGACACCTCATCTTCTGAAGTGTGATGGAGCTGTCCTGAGAAGTGAGAATGGCTTTCACCCACCCTATCTCCACCTTCATGTTTCTCAGAACAGATCGCAGGACATGTGGTGAAATACTTTATTAAGGAGGGCATTTCATTTTATGGACATGTGGCAGAGGAAAATGAACAAACCCTAAAAAATAATTAAAAAAAACAACATTCAGGTTTCCAATTTGCTTCCTGCAGCTGGCATCAGTGGAAATGCACCCTTACTCAGGTTAGCCCCATTGATGATCCCAAATCATCCTGGTCTGCTGGAGTGAAGGAATGTTTTTCATACATATTTTATCATATCTGTCCCATGCTTTGGTTTAGTAAGTTAACGAGACTTAATATGTGCAGGTCAAAGCTTAGAGTCATTAGACACATCATTAGATATTTGAACTGAACAGAACCTGGAAACCATGCAGTCTCATTCTCTCAGGTTCTTCCCCTGGTTCTCTACACCTACTCTTATCCCATCCCTGGAAATACCTATGTAGCATTAGATATGAACTTAAGAATGACTTCCAAAGGGAAAATTTCCATACTCATCCACCGTTCATACCTTGCCTAGATCTGTTTCCCCTGATGTATGTTCTCTTAGGATCCTGTATTTCTTCTTCATATAACTCATCCCAATTGCAATTAAATATTGGTACAATTATTTGTAAAATGCATGCCCCCACCTCCTCAACATTGGATAGTAAATTCCATGAAGTCAAAGAACATTTTGAAACTTTAGTCTCTAGCTAGGGACTTATCAGTCAATACCTGCTTAATGTAAGAATAATGAATGAATATAAATAATGAATAAATAAATAATAAATAAATGAATGGAGTAGTTGTGAAGATGAAGTACAAAAGGATATATCCTAACATGCACAGTATCTGATGTACACTAGAAGTTTATGAAATAACATTAGATCCCTCAGTATCTCAAACTTTTGAGGAAAATCATTAATATTTTACATTCAATATTTTATATTACTGTTATGACATACATATTTACCATATCATTAAAATCTTATGATAAACATAAATTAAGTGATTCCATGATGTAGTCACATGCTATATTAGTTTGGGTGTTTTTGGCTTCAAGCAAGAAAAAAACGCCCCAGTTCAAATGGCCCTAGTAATAAGGAAATTTGTTATCTCACCAAACTGAGAGTCCAAATGTAGATCAGGCTTGAGGTTTGGTGCCTCTCAACAGCCCAATGATGTCATCAAGGAACTAGGTTTTTTCTCTTTCTTTGATCACTATTGGTTTCATCCTAAAGTTGGTTCTCTTTACAGTGGCAGCCAAATTAACACACAAGAAAGTCATGGAGAAAAATTCCAACCAGACTTACACTCCCCAGGGGAATGTCATGCTATGATGGCTTAAACCAGTGGTTCTCTAATAATTATGAATATAGTTCTTAACTTACCACATTTTATCTTGAATTGATGTTGCACCAATTCACATATAGTGTAAGAACTGAACAAGAATATGATTTGATTTGCTCCCCATCTTGTTCTATTGTTAAATAATTTACTTCTACATATGCTATGACATTGTAGTATATAGTTATTATGTTTGAATTTAAAAAGTCAATTGTTTTTCATAGGCTGAACACTCTGACATATATTGCAGCAATGTTTTTTCTTTTTTGGATCTGTTGTCTAGAGTAATGGAAAGAAAAGCAAAAGTAAACAAAGGGGACTTAATTAAACTTAAAAGGTTTTGCACAGAAAAGGAAACCATAAAAAAGTAAAGTGAAAAGACAAGATACAGAATGAAAGAAAACATTTGCAAGTGACACGACCGACAAGGAACTAATTTCCAAAATATACAAACAGCTCACACAGCTTAATATCAAAAAGCCAATCAAACAAACCTATCAAAAATGGGCAGAAGACCTAAATAGACATTTCTCCTTAGAAGATATACAGATGACCAACAGGGACATGAAAAGATGCTCAACATCGCTAATTATTAGAAAAATGCAAATCAAACCTCAATGAAGTATCACCTCACACCAGTCAGAATGGCCATCACCAAAAAATCTGCAAGTAATAAACAATGGAAAGGGTTTGGAGAAAAAGGAACACTCCTACACTGTTGATGGGAATGTAAATTGGTGCAGCCACAATGGAGAACAGTTTGTAGGTTCTTTTAAGAACTAAAAATAGAATTACCATATGATCCAGCAATCCCACTCCTGGGCATATATTCAGAGAAGACAAAAACTCTAATTCAAAAAAAATACATGCATCCCAAAATTCATAGCAGCACTATTTACAATTGCTAACTATTCATTGACAGGTGAATGGATAAAGAAGATGTGGTATAGATACATACATACATACACATGTATATGTATATATAAATAAAATAGACTATTAGTCATAAAAAAGAATGAAATAATGCCATTTGTAGCAACATGAGTGGACATAGAGATTATCATACTATGTGAAGTCAGTCAAAGAAAGGCAAATGTATGATATCACTTGTATGTGGAATCTAAAAAAAGATACAAATAAACTTATTTACAAAACAGAAATAGACTCACAGACACAGAAAACAAAC
Organism: Camelus bactrianus; assembly: GCF_048773025.1. Lineage (NCBI taxonomy): Eukaryota > Metazoa > Chordata > Mammalia > Artiodactyla > Camelidae > Camelus > Camelus bactrianus. Next base: position 11,092,735 of record NC_133548.1, read on the forward strand.
TTATGGTTACCAAAAGGGCAAGGTGTTGTGGAGGGACAAATTAGGAGTTTGAGATGAACAGACACACGTTACTATATATAAAGTAGATAAACAACAAGTACCTACTGTATGGCACAGGGGACTATATTCAATATCTTGTAATAACCTATAATGGAAAAGAATATAAAAAAGAATATATATATATATATATATGTATGTATAACTGAATCACTTTGCTGTACATCTGAAACTTATACATTATAAATAAAGAAGAATAAAAAAAGATTTTGAAAAGGAAAAAACTATCTTTAAAACTAGCCCCCCAAAATGTATATAGTATATATAAAGGCATAGAGAAAGATCTAGAAAGATATACCGTAAGGTTTAACAGTGTAGCCTCTGAGTTATGTGAATATAGTGTTTATTTTTGTTTCCTGCATTTCTGACTTTCTACAATGTGCTTATTCTGCTTTGGTAATAATGAAAGTTTTTAAAAAATTTTTATTTTGAAATATAGATTCACAGGAAGCTACAAAATAGTGCATAGAATTTCAAGCCCTTCACCCAGCTTCCCCTAAGAGTGGCATTCTATGTAACTGCTGTGCAACATGAAAACCAGGAAATTGACTTTAGTATAATACTATTGACTAGACTACAGGCTTCATTCTGTTGCCACCATTTTTTAACACATTTATTTGTGTGTGCATACACATGCACATATAATTCTATGCAATTTTATCCCATGTATGGATTCATATATTCATGTAACCATCACCACCACAATCAAGATACAGAACACAGAGGAACTCCCTAATGCTATCCATGTATGTTTGGACTCCTCTACCAAATCCCCCTACCCAGACACACTAATCTGTTCTCTACTTCTATAATTTGGTCATTTCAAGAATGTTATATAAATGATCAAACATATGCAATCTTTTGAAATTGGTTGTTGTCAGTAAACCTAATGCCTTTCAGATCAATCTAGATTGTTACATGTTATCAACAGTTCATTCTGCATAATGAACATTTTATTTTTAATCAGAAAAAAATAGTCAGTTGTTTTTAAGGAATTTAAGAAAAGGAAGAAGAATAGGTTTCAAACTATTTAATATTTTCAATGGTCTCCCTGCCTAACGGCAATTCCAAAACTATCATTGAATTTAATTTCCTTTTGGTCTACAGATTTTTTTTCTTGTAGGGCATATCTACCTTGTTTATATGAAAATGTTTATATTTTGAAAAGATATTTTGTTTGATATGGAATTTTAGGTTAAGAGATATTTTTCTTCCAGCATTTAAAAAATGTCATTCTATTATCTTCAAGACCTTATTATATGTCTTCTGAAAGTCAGTCATTATTTGTATTTTTATTCCCTTACGTGCAATACATCTTTTTTCTCTGGCTGCTTTTAAGGTTAGTTCTTTATATGGACTTCTCAGTCATTTAAGTACAATCTGTCTGGATGTGGTTTTCTCTCTGTTAATTCTGTTTGAGGGTCACTGAGCTTATTATAAAAGGGAGGCATTCCAAACACTTTCATCTTTCCAAATAAGTAATCTCTTTCCTTATGGTTAAGAAAAGAGCTCTGAAATCTGAACAATAGCTATCTCTTGCTTCTGCTGCAGGTATTTGTGAAGGGAAAGGAAGAAAATCCACATTTCTTATAGAGATCCGTCTACCTCCCAGTTCTCAGCTCAGAGTTGCTGAGTAGTGGCAGGACCTTTGGGATCAGAAAACAGCTCAGCCCTCTGAGCTGAAAAAAAAAGAAAGAAAAGAAAAGCGCCTCAGAGGCACGCTGCCATTGCCTGGATACTACAGAGCTACATCCCTGAACATGGGACGGAGAGGGAGAGACTGCACCTCACGTTCTGCTGCCGGAAGTGCAGCCTGGTGAACCGGTTCTAGTAAGAATCTCAGTTTAGCAGTTTTTGGAGCAAACAGATCAAAGCACACTTCTCAAGACCACTAAACCCAGCAGGTATATTTCATCTTCTGGACTAATCTGCTGCCTCTTGGTGTTTTTTTTTTGTTGTTGTTGTTTGTTTGTTTGTTTGTTTTCCTTGCTGGGGATCTCTGCAGAGACTGACTGAGAAGACAGCTTTGCAGGTGAGAATAAAGGAGAATCATTCCTCAGAGACTCCTCATCTCCTGTTTCCTCCCTGATGTGGGCTGAATCAAAATGCCACTGCTGGATGTGGATAAGAATTTCTGAGCCCATCTGTGTTGAGAATTAATGCCAAGTGAAAAGGAGGCTCTTTTCTTCAAGAAACCTGTATCAGGCAGCTACTGTGTGTGTATAGGGCAGTATCCTCATGCTGTGAGAAGTTCTTGACTGGATAAAGGCAGGCTTTTGTTCTGACTTGATAAATAAATGTGGAGAGATTAGGGAGTTTACCATTGGTACATGAGTGACAGGAAATTTAACAGCTTCTGGGAAGGAATATGCTGGTTTGAGTGACATTTATATAACACGGTTTGTAGACATACCATGCAAACATTATCTTATTTAATCCTCTAGTAACGTTCTAAGTTAGTCAGATTTTTTTTTCCCTTACATAAATGATGACCAGGGAAATTAAGTACCCTGCTTAAAGTTTCAAAGAGACAAGGTAGATTCTAGGAAAAGGACTACAATACAGATGAGATTAATTATTAATTTAAAACAATAAAGAAGAAATGTAATTTTTAAATCTCAGCTGTAACACTCCAATATGTTTGGTGTTTCCTTCTAAATTTTTATCTTTATATATGCGATTTATGTACATATGCACAAAAAAGTCTTTATATATCTAGTTAAAATTTTTGTCCTGTCACTTTCTTTTTTACGTTCATCTTAAGACTCTCCCATATAGCAACCCGCATATCATAACTTTCATTTTAATGGGTTTTTGAGTAGTAGAATAATGATAGATTATTATTTATGTAAATTATCTTTATAGAGAGACACTAAGATTGTGTCCAATACTTCCTTGTAATTTAATATTGTATTAATTTACAAAATTTTTCAGAGAGCATTTTTATTCATTTGAAATTCTTTTCTTTGGGTAAATTCCAACATTGGAACAGCTCGATCAAAGTTTTTGAAGCGCACTTTGTAGGACTTTGCTCTCGATCCATGCTGGCAGCCCACCAAAATGAGTCTCTTTGGTTTTAGCTAACTCCATTTATTGAACATCATATCTGTGTTTTCAGTGTGTGTATATGCGTGTGTGTGTACACATGTGCAGAAAGTTCTCCCAAATGTACTTGTCAGTACTTTAATATTATATCCCCCAGTAATCTGGCATCAGATTCAATTTTTCTTCTTATTTTCATGCAATCTTTTTGTGAAATATTCCTAGCGACTGTCAGATTCATCTTTAGAAATGTCATACTTCTACAGTCTTGACATCTTCCAAGATATGGTGCAGTTACCTACATTCTAGTCTGAAGCTTTTTTTCAGTGAAGCATCTGATACAAATTCCCATGCTCAGAACATAATAGGCCTTCAATAGGTACCTGCTGAATGAATGAATGAGTCTTTGTCCTTAGTAAGTAGAGTGACTAAATAGATGATTATGTTAATACAAGTATTTCATACATTCAATCATAAAACAGACATTTACTGAGTCCTTACTGTGTGTCCAAAGTTATAAGAAACATTGAGAATAAAAGAATAATCTGAGGCTCTGCCCAGAGGACTGACTATCCAGAAGGGAAAGTAATTACTGTAACAAGTTTTGTGGTTCAAATATGTGCATAATCCTAGGGGAGTGCAAAGAAGAGAGTGATTTTGTTCTGCTTGGATTGAGGGACTAAAGGAAGTCAATAGGGGGAAAACTGAAATTTGAATAAGACTTTGACACGGGAGCAAAAGCTTGATTTTGAAGGCCTTCTGAAAGTAGGGCATAAATAAAATGAAGAAAGGCCAGAGTTGTTAAGTAAGATATTGAGTTAAAGAAATATTCTGTGGTCTTGTGTAGAAGAGAAAGACAACAGAGGAGACTAGTCAAGATATGCTACTATTCAAAAAATTAGCTCAAAATGAATCAAAGACTTAAACATAAGACCTGAAATCATAAAACTCCTGGACGAAGACATGGAGAAAAAAATCTTGACCTTGGTCTTTGCAATGTTTTGGATATGACAACAAAAGCATAAGCAACGAAAGCAAAAAATGAACAAATGGGACTATATCAAACTAAAAAGCTTCTACACAGCAAAATAAACAATTAACAAAATGAACCACCTATGGAATGGGAAAAATATTTGCAAACCGTATATCCGATAAAGGGTTAATATCCAAAATATATAAAAAACTCATATGGCTCAAGAGCAAAAGATATATATACTGTATATGTATATAACATATTATAACATATTATAATATAACATATTATTATATATTAATTATTATATGATATATGATATTAGTTATTATATATTATAATATTATACTGATTATTTATATATAATATATTATATATTACATTATATTAATAATGATTTATTAATTATATTGATAATATATTATGTATTTTTATATATATATATATATATATATATATATATATATATATATATATATACACATACATCATCCTGTTTAAAAATGAGCAAAGGACCTGAAAGGAGATTTTTCCAGGGAAGATACAAATGGTCAATACATACATTAAAAGATCCTCAAAAACCACAATAACAGCCCATACCTGTTTTAACGGCTGTCATAAAGAAGATAAGCGATAAGTGTTGGCACGGATGTGGAGAACAGGGAACCGTAATGCACTGTTGGAGGGATTATGAATTGGTTCAGTCACTGTGGAAACCAAAGTATGGCAATTTCTTAAAAATTAAAAATAAAACTACCATATGATCCAGCAACCCCACTTTTGGGTATATATCTAAAGTAAATGAAATCACTATCTTGAAGAGATATCTGCACCCCCATGTTCATTGTAGGATTATTCATGATTGCCAAGATACAGAAACAACGTAAATGTCCACGGATGGATGAATGGATAAAGAAGTTGTATATCTATACAATGGAACAGTATTCAGTCATGAGAAAAAGAAGATTCTGCTATTTCTGACAACATGGATGGACCTTGAGAGCATTATGCTAAGTGAACTAAGTCAGACAGAGTAAGACAAATACTATAGGATCTCACTTACATTTGGAATCTAAAAAAACCCCAAACTGATAGAAACAGAGTAGAATGGTGGTTGCCAGTGGCCAGGGGTTGGAGGAGATGCAAAGATAGTGGTCAAAGGGTACAAACTTCCAGTTACAAGATAAACAAACTCTAGGGATCTAATGTGTAGTGTGGTGACTATAATTAGCAACATCGCATTATATACTTTCATGCTGCCAAGAGAGTAGATCTTAAATGTTCTCACAACAAAAGCAAAAGAAATAACTGTATGGTGTGATGGTGGTGATAACTAACCTTATTGTGGTAATCATTTTGCAATGTATATGTGTATCAAAACATCACATGTGTGTCTTAAATTTACACATTATATGTCAACTATATCTCAATAAAGCTAGTGGGGAAAAAGGAGAGAGATAACCACTGCCTTAGCAGCTCTGGTCAAGACTTTCCTCCCCTCAAATCATGAAAGAAACTCTTGGTTAAATGAAGGAATTGTTGTTGTCACAAATAACTGACAAAAATCAAGGGAAAAGGGAATACATATAAAAAAAAAAACCCACTAATTTGTCCAAGATTTTCCAACATGATAAAGTAATGAGATTTTGGTAACTGGAGCATGACTACCAGTAGGAACAAACTAATGCTAGCACCATTTCTCCGAGTACAGATTCTACCTGATCACCCCAAAGGACCAGTGTTCCCAAAGCTGAAGAGGTGAAGGTTCTGAGCAGTGACCAGAGACTTGGGAAGCCAAAGTAAGTAGAGAAGGAGCCAGCTGAAGTCAGTTTCCTGGTATTGATGAGCTGAATTCATGGACACCAAAAATAGACCAGGGATGACCTTTCAGAGAATAGTCAGGAAAGTAGGTAGAAATGAGTTTAGACACCAGTGACTTTTTCCTGGTATCTATAGGGTTTTGCAAATCCCAAGATTAACCCCATTTGAGTTTAATAAGAAGTTTTTCCATAGTTTCTGTCAGAAGGAGTTAGCCAGTCATGCCCAGAAGTACAGCAGCTGGCATCTAACAATCTCCTCTCTTCAATGGTCAGTTCTAGTGCAATCTCCTTTAAGAACCCTAGAAGATTCCACTTAGAAGAATTATACCCCTTTTGTGAAATCTCATAGGCCTTATGCGAGACCCTTGATTTGCCACAGTCTTTTGTCTACCATTTTTAATCAGCATGGTATGATCCAATCCTTCTGATAACCCCAATTTAATATGAGTCAAAATGCAGAAACACTGCTTTATATTGTGTAATAATATATACTATATACATTAGACTCTTAGGTTTAGGGATAAGATAAGGCTCTGGAAGAGGTGAGAATTGGGGATAGGTTGAGGGAAAGTGTTTACAATATCATGTAGTAATAAAAATGAAAAGAATACTGATTTATAGTTGAGACCATGTCAAGATGTCCCACATTAAAATGGCTGCTTCAAAGTGTCATGATACCTGTAGTATTGTAACTGCATATATATGGGATAAGTTAGCTCTTTCCATGGGGCATGTTCTAGTTGTGTACGAGTTTTACTTTCTTTATTAGATTATAGACAACAGGAAATCTAACTATGATAGTTTACGCTCAGAGTTGCTCAGAGAGTTGCTCAGAATTAAGGGTATCTATCAGTCAGGGTCCAAACTAAGAAGCAGAAGTAGATTTGTTGCAGAGATTCAACTTTATGCAGTTGTGGCAATTTCTGTAAGGCTGTTTCTTCCCACTTAGTACTAAAGATTGAAGTACACAGGGAAGGTAGCTGGGAAAGGAGAATGAGAGGGAGAAGAAACAAGCTGAAATCCACAGCGCCAGCTGAGGCTCAAGGGGCCAGAAAAACTTTGTCAGTCCTACTGCTCTGACCTTGGTAGAATGGGTGTCCCACAGAAGCCAGTTTCCTTCGTGCAGGAGATAAACAGCCCCATCTGGCCCGGATGACAGATGAGCTGAAGGTAGATTCAGGAGAGAGTGAAGCATCTGTCCACCCAGCCACAGCTTTGTGTTGTGAAGTTTAGCTGCAAAATGGCCGCTGCTTCCTTTCTGCCATCCAAATCCTCCTCGGAACCCTCCTGTGGCCCACCCTCACTAGAAAAGTGCAGGGAAGGGAATTCCAGGAAATGTAGTTCAGCCTAGCTGAGGTGACACCATATTTGTTGAGAACATAGCAAGTTGTTCCTAAGTATTTACTGAGTGACTGAATAATCGAAGGAATGTATGGATGAATAGATCAATACTTAGGTTTCCAGGCTAGTCACAATAGTCTACTTATAGTGAAGCTATGCCAAAGTAGCATTAAATTAAAAACAAGACCAGACTTAGGTAAGGAGAGACTTTATTTGTTAGGATTATTTCAAGAGGGTTAGTAAGGGATTGCTTTAACAGGGAGAGGGTATCATATCAACAGGGAGAATGGTCAGATCATAAGATCTACCAGCATCTGAAAGGTCTGGCAGAAGAGGGCTATTCTTTCACAGAGAGGAGTCAGCAAGATTTGTGGAGGATCCTTCTGTGGGCCAGTGTTGGCTCAGGCTGAGGGTGGGTCAAAGTACAGAGTCCTGTGTGGAGGAGAGAAGCTTGATTAATGTTTGATAACCTTTATTAAGACATCAGAACAAAGTGTTCTGATGGTCCAGTATGGATAAACAACCAAAGCTAACCATTTATGAGGAAAGAGTAAACAGGGCTAGAAAGAACCCAATGTGAGGAAGTGGGACAAAAGGGTCAGGTCAATACAGCTGAGAATGTTTTACCCCAAGTGCAGCTTATTCTGGTAGGGGCTGTAAAGAAGGGGCCAAGGGGAAGGAAAGAAACAACCAAAGTTTGGTTAACAATCATTTTGTTCTAATTTATCAGTGGAGACTAACAGTTCAGCTAATCACTTGTGAAGCAGAGACTGGGATTTCAAAAATAATCTTTTTACAATGTGTAAAGGTTACTTTCCACTTACGGTTATTACAAAATATTGGCTATATTCCCCATGTTATGCAATATATCTTTGAGCCCATCTTAAACCCAATAATTTGCCCCTTCCACTCCCCGATCTCTATATTGCCCCTCCCCCTTCCTATTGGTAACTGCTAGTTTGTTCTCTGTATCTGTGACTCTGCTTCCTTTCTTGTTATATCCAGTAGTTTGTTGTATTTTTTAGATTGCACACATAAGTGATATCATACAGTACTTATCTTTCTCTGTCTGACTTATTTCTCTTAGCATAATGCCCTCCAAGTCCATCCATGTTACTGCAAATGGCAAAATTCCATTCTTTTTTATGGCTGAGCAGTATTCCATTATTGTGATATACATATATATATATCTCATATATATAGTGATATATATATCACAACTTCTTTATCCATTCATTTGTTGATGGACACTTAGGTTGCTTCTATATCTTGGCAATTGTAAATAATGCTGCCGTGGACATAGAGGTGCACATATCTTTTCAAATTAATGTTTTGTTTTGTTTTTGGGTTTATATCCAGGAGTGAAACTGCTGGGTCATATGATAACTCTATTTTCAGTCTTTTGAGAAGCCTCCATACTATTTTCCATAGTGGCTGCACCAGTTTACACTCCCACCAACAATGTAAGAGGGTTCCCTTTTCTCCACATCCTCATCAACATCTGTTATCTGTGTTCTTTTTGATGATGGCCATTCTGACAAGTGTGAGGTGATATCTCATTGTGGTTTTGATTTGCATTTCTCTAGTGGTTAGCGATGTTGAGCATCTTTTCAAGAATCTGTTGTCCATCTGCATTTCCCCTTTGGAAAAATGTCTATTCAGTTCTTCTGCCCATTTTTAAATCAGCTTTATTTGCAACCACCAACAACTAGAAACAACTCAAATGTATTTCAACAGGTGACTGGATAAAAATCCTGGTAGATCCATACAATGGAATACTACTCAGCACTAAAAAGAAGTGAACTGTTGATATATGAAACAATTTGAACTAATATCAAAGGCATTTTGCAAGTGAAAGAAGATAGTCTCAAAGTAACATACTAAATAATTCCTTTTATTTGACATTCTGTCAAAGGAAAAGCCACAGGCCAGCATTCAGAGTAGTGATTGCTAGGGGGCTGGAAGTAAGAGAAGGAGATAGATTGCCAAGGGACATAAGTAAACTGTTAGGGGCAAACTGTCAATATCATTTTTATGATGTTGGCAACATAAATATATACATTTTTCAAAGCTCATCCAAGTATCCACTTAAAATTGGTGAATTTTATTGTATGTAAATTATACCTCAATTAAACTGAACAACAATAATAAAAATAGTCTGGGGAGCTTTTTTAAAATACAGATTACTAGATCTCCTACTCCTGTAAGATCTTTTAAATAAAAAATAGCAAAAGGAGGATTAAATAACCTTAAAATTTTTCATATTTTTCTAACACATAGTCAAGTTTGGAAAATATTGCACTACATCATGTATTTGTCCCCTATATGAGGACTCATAGGAAAAGAATTTTCTTTCTATTTTTTTGGGGGGGGAGTAGGGGGTAGCTCTAGAAGCAAGAAAAGATATGCTTTAAGTTATAATTATAGAAATACTTTCAATGGCTGATACATATTGAGTACTACTCTCCTAGGTACTCTGCTAAAGATTTAAAATTTATTACCTCATTTACTATGTCCCAGATTACATGGACAACCCCATTTAATCCTCACAGCAAATTGTTGTGCAAAAGACAAGTCATTCAATGGACTTTTTTGGTTCAAAGTGTGGGTTAACTGTTGCTTCTGCTAATGACAATAATCAAAAGAGCAACAATAATCATAATCATTAATTGAGTGCTTACTATGCCCACACAGTGTTCCAAGTACCTTGTACATGTACAAGTACATTTACTGGTTTAACTGTCACAGCTGCTCAATGGGAAAGTCATTGCCAATTATAGAGGCAGAAACCAAGGCACAGAGGAGCTAAGTAATTTGCCCAATGTCACACTGCTTCTAAGTGGCAGTTAGGCTTGTCATGAATGGAAACAACCTCAGAGGATGCTCATGCATGCTTAGATAATATATGTGTTAATCCTAGTGCATCCTTAATTAGTGGAATTCTGGGTGATATAAAAAAATTAAAATACAAATTTGGGAAATAAAGATTAAAATAAAATTTAAATTTAAATAATTTCAGAAACAAGCACCTGTGCTTTCTGCCAGTGATATTCTTCCTTGGAGTTTAGTAAGAGTTTAGTAAATGTAGCACTAATAAAATGGCAGAGATAAAGGCCAGGTCATTGGCTAGAACTACTTATTGTGTCTGTTTCATGTCTTTGTTTTCCAGCACTTCTCATTCCTTGATTTTTTTTATCTTCCCTTTAGATTAAGGTACCTGCCAAGATGTTCCACTTACAGGGTCCACAAGTGCTGCAGATGTTAGAGAAATCCTTGAGGAAGAGCCTCCCTGAGTCCTTAAAGGTGAGAGTGAAACATTCTTTTAGAGAAAAGGACTAGCAACAGCCTATGAAAAAGGTAGGAAAGAGGACAAACATTCACTGAGTACCTGTTCTCTGCCAGGCATGCACTCATCTTGCATCTCATTTATTTTACATCACCTCTATGCAACGCAAATATGTCTGTGGAACCAAACAAGAATCAGACACTCAGTTATATGACTTGACCAAGATCACACCAATAATGAGTGGCAATGCTATGATTTGAATTCATTATGATCTTTGCTATGTGATGACCCAAAAACATTCCCCCATGCCCTTCTAAACCTTATGTTATATAACACTGAAAATTTTTCCAGAACTGGCAAAGTTAATGTTTAGCTTATTCTTCCTAAACTATCAAGTGCCTGATAAAGTGTTAACCATTATGATTCTTCTTTGTAATTAATAATTGGTCAGCATCTGCTTTTTCAAACCCCAAAGGATTATGTTTAACTTAGAGTGAGATAGAAATCATGTTTAAGAAATGGATCAATGGTCTTGAACCATAGAGAAGTGTTTTCTCTTACAATAATATGTGTTGCAAAGGGACTAGAATGTTACTAGGGATAAAGAGTGCCATTGCGCTGTGATAAAGGTATCAATTCACCCAGAAGACACAAGAAAGGCTGAAATGTATATACCTAACAACAGAGGCTCAAAACACATGAAAAACTGACAGAATTGAAATAAGGAATAGGTAAACACATCGGTATAAAGACTTCAACACTTTTCTCTCAGTAACTTGTAAAGTAGGCAGAAAACCTATAAACATATATGAACTTACATATAAAATACTATGAACCAACTTGAACTCATTGACGTTTATAGAATACTTCCCACAACAACAGAATGCATATTATTTTCAAGTACATGTGAAACATTTACTGAAACAGGCCATATTTTAAAGAATTTTAGAAGAATTGAACTTATGCCAAGTATGTCCTTGAACAGTACAGAATTAAACTCAAAATTAAAAAAAAAACAAAACCTGGAAGGTATCTGGAAAATACCCAAATTTCTAGAAATTTTACAATACACTTCTAAATAAATCATGCTTAAAAGTCACCAAAAATTAGAAAATATTTTAGTTGAATTAAGACTAAAATGCAACATATGAAAAATTCTGGGATGCAACTAAAGCAATGGTAACTGGAAATATATAGTATTAAGTTCTTATACTAAAAAAAAAAATAATAGTCCTAAAGAAATGCTTTAAGTTTCCACTTAAGAAACTAGAAAAAAAGGGTAAGTTAACCTTAAAGCAAACACAGTTAGAAAAAATGTGAATGATAAGAGCAGAAATCAATAAATTTGAGAGGAGAAAAACAAGAAAATTAATAAATCTATAATCTGGTTCTTCGAAAAAAAAATAATGTCGATAAACTTCTAACCAAACTGACAAAGAAATAAAGAGAGAAGACACAAATTACCAACATCAGGAATTAAACAGGGAACATTACTACAAGCACAGTAGACATTATAAGGATAGTGAGTATAGACTATTATCAACACTGTACCCATAAATTTCACAATTTATATTCTGTGAAAAGCACAGATTACCAAAGATCATTGAAGAAGAGATATACAACCTAAACTGTTCTGTATCTATTGGAGAAATTGACTTTGTAATTTAAAACCTTCCAACAGAGAAAATTCCATGCCCAGATGATGTCAGTGGCAATTTCTACTACACATGTAAGGAAGAAATAATATGACTTCTATGTAAACTCCTGAAGAATAGAGCAGAGGAGAAAACATTTTCCAACTCATTTTATGAGTCAAGAATTACCCTGATACCAAAACCAGAAGTGGATATTGTAAGAAAAGAAACTACACAACAGTATCCCTCGTAAACAGAGATTATCCTCAACATAGTACTATCAAGTCAAATCCATCAATATATCAAAAAGATAATACATCATAACCAAGGACAATTTATCTTGAAAGTGCAAGGCAGGTTCAACATTCAAAACTCAATTAATGTGATTGACCATATCAACAGACTAAAGAAGAAAAGTCATATGATCTTCTCTCAATAGATGCAGAAAAAAATATTTGACAAAATGTAGTATTTCTGATAAAAAAAAATAAAACTCCCAGCAAACTAGAAATAGAAGGTAATTTCTTCAACCTGATAAAAACATACTAGAAAATCTACACCTAACATCATATTTAATAGTAGAAGACTGAATGTTCTTCCTAAAATCAGTAACAAGGCAAGTATATTAATTCTCACCACTCCTATTCAACATGGTACAAGAACCAGATTCAAGGGCAAAAGCAGCAATTTCATAGGAGCCTGAGCCAGACCTACCTGTTGTTCTTGGAGGGTCTTCTGGGGAGACAGAGGGTAGCTGTGGCTCACACTGGGGACACAGACATGTTAGCAGACAGATCAGGGAGTATTCATCTGCATGAACTCTCCTTCTTGGAGGCAGACATCTTTCTTGGGTCATTAGCACAAGGACCTGGCCCACACAATATTCTGTACAATCCAGTTCTGTCTGGGACTCTCAAGGCCAAAAAACTAATTGGGTGGGGACACATTCCCTCCCATCATCAGACAATTTGCCTAAAGACTTCCTGAGCCCACAGCCACCTCTAGACATTCACCTAGACATAGCCCTGCCCACCAGTGGGCAAATACCACCACCTCCCACCAGAAAGCCTGCACAAGCCTCTAGACCAGCTTCCCCCACAAGGAGACAAATACCAGAAACAGCAAAACTATGATCCTGCTGCCTGTGAAATGAGTCCACAAACATATGCTAGACTCAACCCTGGGACCAGCTAGCCCCTGGCCCTTGGGTGATGAGAGGGGAGTGCACTGATAGAGTGTGTAAGATGGTTCCTACAGCAGGCCACTTCTCCAAAGTAGAGAAATGTGACTAACCTATCACATACATAAAAATACAAATTTGAAATTTAGACAAAATAAAGCAATAAAGGAATATGTTTCAGAAAAAGGACCAAGATAAAATCCCAGAAGAAGAACTAAGTGATATGGAGACAGGCAATCTACCTGAGAAAGAGTTCAGAGTAATGGTTGTAAAGATGATCAGAGAACTAGGGAGGAGAATGGATGCACAGGGTGTGAAATCAGAAGTTTTTCATAAAGATTTAGAAAATATAAAGGACAACCAGAGTTAAAGAATACAATAACTAAAATGAGTAATATACTAGAAGAAATCAATAGTAGACTAAATGAGGGAGAAACACAGATTAGTGAGCTAGAAGACAGAGTAGTGTAAATCACTACCACAGAACAGGAAAAAGAAAAAAAAAGAATGAGAAGAAATGAGGACAGTTTAAGAGACCTCTGGAATAACATCAAGCACACTAATATTTCACATTATAGGAGTCCCAAAAGAAGAGAGAGAAAAAGGGCCTGAGAAAATATTTGAAGAGATAATAGCTGAAAACTTCCCTAACTTGGGAGAGTAAACAGTCACCCAAGTCCAGGAAGCACAGAGTCCCATACATGATTAACCCTAAGAGGAGCACACCTAGACATATCATGATTTTATCATAAATGATAAAAATTAAAGATAAAGAGAGAAATTTAAAAGCAACAAGGGAAAAGCAACAAATAACATAAAACTCCTGTAAGAACTCCCATTAGACTATCGCCTGATTTTTTCAGCAGAAATTTTGCAGGCCAGAAGGGAGTGGCATAATATATTTAAAGTGATGAAAAGGAAAAACCTACAACCAAGAATACTTTACCTAGCAAGGGTGAAGTTCAATTCTTGTTCAAATTTGATGGAGAAATAAAAAATTTTACAGATGAGCTAAAGCTAAAAGAATTCAGCACCACCAAACCAGCTTTATAACAAATGCTAAAGGAAATTTCTAGGCAGAAGAGAAAAGGCCACAACTAGAAATAAGAAAACTATGAAGTGGAACAGCTCACTGGTAAAAGCAAACATACAGTAAAGGTAGGAAACCATCCACACACAAACTAGGAGGAAAATTAAAAGTCAAAAGGAGTAAAATCATCTGTATCCACAATAAACAGGTAAGGGATATGCAAAATGATTAAATGTAAAATATGATACTAAAAACAGTAATCATGAGGGGGAGAAAGTACAAATGCAGGGTATTTAAAATGTATTTGAAACTAAACAAACAAACAAATAAACAAATAAATGTGTTTGAAATTAACAAATCAGCAACCTAAACTAATCATTTATATATATATATATATATATAGACTGCTATACCAAAACCTCAAGATAACTGCAAATGAAAAACCTATAATAGATAAAGACACAAAAAAGAAAAGGGAATCCAAACATAATGCTAAAGATAGTCATCAAATTACAAGAGAGGAGAACAAAAGAAGAAAAGGGGAAAATGATCTACATAAACAAATCCAAGACAATTAACAAAATGGCAATAAAAACATACATATTGATAACTGCCTTAAATGTAAACAGACTAAATGCTCCAACCAAAAGACACAAACTGGCTGAATGGATACAAAAATAAGACCCCTACATTTGCTGCCTACAATAGACTCACATCAGATCTAGAGACACATACAGACTGAAAGTGAGGGATGGAAAAAGATATTCTGCACAATTGGAAATCAAAAGAAAGCTGGAGTAGCAATACTTTTGCAAGACAAAATAGACTTTAAAATGAAGACTGTTACAAGAGACAAAGTAGGACCCTAAATAATAATCAAGGGATCAATCCAAGAAAAAAATTTAACAACTGTAAATATAGATGTACCCAACATAGGAGCACCTCAATATAGAAGACAAATGTTAACAGACATAAAGGGAGAAACTGACAATAACATGGTATTAGTGGGGGACTTTAACACTCCATTCACATCCATGGACAGATCATCCAGACAGAAAATCAATAAGGGAACAGAGGCCTTAAATGACACATTAGACCAGATGGACTTAATTTATATCTATAGAGCATTCCATCTGAAAGCATCAGAAAACATTCTTTTCAAGTGCACATGGAACATCCTCTAGGGTAGATCATATGCTGAACCACAAAGCAAGACTCGGTAAATTTAAGAAAATTGATATCACATCAAGCATTTTTTCTGACTACAACACTATGAGATTAGAAATCAGCTACAAAGAAAAACTGCAAAAAGCACAAACACATGGAGGCAAAAAATATGTTACTGAACAACCAATGGATCACTGAAAAAATTAAAGAGGAAATCAAAAAATACCTGGAGACAAATCAAAATGAAGACATGATGATCCCAAACCTATGGGACACAGCAAAAGCAGTCCTAAGAGGCAAATTTTAGCTTACTTCAGGAAACAGGGAAAATCTTAAATAAATAATCTAACCTCACACCTAAAGCAACTAGAGAAAGAAGAACAAACAAAATCCAAAGTTAATAGAAGAAATCATAAAGATCAGAACAGAAATAAATTAAATAGAGACTAAAAAACAACAGAGAAGATCAATGAAACTAAAAGCTGGTTCTTTGAAAAGAGAAACATAATTGATAAACCTTTAGCAGACCCATCAAGGGAAAAAAAGGGAGAGGGCCCAAATCAATAAAATCAGAAATGAAAAAGAAGTTACAACCGACCCCCCAGAAATATAAGGTATCATAAGAGGCTACTATGGGCAACTGTACACCAATAAAATGGACAATCAAGAAGAAACGGATAAATTCTTAGAAAGGCACAGTCTCCCAAAACTGAACCAAGAAGAAATAGAAAATATGAACACACCAATTATCAACACTAAAATTGAATCAGCACTTAAAAAACTCCCAACAAATGAAAGTCCAGGACCAGATGGCTTCACAGATGAATTGTACCAAACATTTAGAGAAGAGTTAATGCCTATCCTTTTGAAATTATTCCTAAAACATTGCAGAGGAAGGAACACTTCCAAATTCATTCTATGATACCACTATTATCTTGATACCAAAACCACAAGAAAAGAAAATTATAGTTCAATATCACTTACGAACATAGATGCAAAAATCCTCAACTAAATACTAGCAAACCAACTCCAACAATACATTACAATTCATTAATGGAATAGAAATTGGTGTACTCACTATGGAGAACAGTATAGGGGTTCCCTAAAAATCTAAAAATAGAGCCACCAAATAATCCAGGAATCTAACTTCTGGGCATATATTCAGGTAAAACTATAACTCAAAAAGATATGTGTATCCTAGTGTTCATAGTAGCACTGTTTATAATAGCCAAGACATGGAAGCAACCTAAATGTCAATCAACAGATAAATGAATAAAGAAGTAATGGAATACTACTCAGCCATAAAAAAGAATGAAATAATGCCATTTGCAGCAACATGGATGGACCTAGAGATGATCATATTAAATTAAGCATGTCAGACATAGAAAGACAAATATCATATGGTATCACCTATATGTGGACTCTAAAAAACATTGATACCAACGAACTTATTTACAAGCCAGAAATAGTCTTACAGACCTAAAAAACAAACTATGGTTACTAAAGGGGAAGGGGCGAGGGGGAGGGATAAATTAGGAGTTTGTTATTAATATATACACACTATTATACATAAAATTAACAACAAGGACTACTGTCTAGCAGAGAGAAATATGTTCAATATCTTATAATAACCTATAATGGGAAAAAGTGAAAAATAATATATATGTGTGTGTGTGTATGTATGTATAATTGAATCACTTTACTGTACACCTGAAACTAACACAACATTGTAAATCAACTATACGTCTATTTTTTTAAGTTTCTTTTTTTTTTAAGAGGTGGAGTTGCATTTCTTTACACTAACGATGAATCAACAGAAAAAGAAAGTAAAGAAACAATCCCCTTTAAAATAGCACCCAAAGTAATAAAATATCTGGGAATAAATCTAACCAAGGAAGTGAAAGAATTATACACAGAAAACTATAAACCATTGATGAACGAAATTAAAGAAGACTTCAAAAAACGGAAAGATATCCCATGCTCTTGGATTGGAAGAATCAATATTGTTAAAATGGTCACACTGCCCAAGGCAATCTACAGATTTAATGCAATCCCTATCCAATTACCCAGGACATATTTCACAGAACTAGAACAAATCATAATAAAATTTATATGGAACCATCAAAGACCTAGAATTGCCAAAGCATTACTGAAGAGAAAGAAAGAGGCTGGAGGAATAACTCTCCCAGACTTCAGACAATACTAGAGAGCTACAGTCATCAAGACAGCATGGTATTGGTACAAAAACAGACATATAGACCAATGGAACAAAATAGAGAGCCCAGAAATGAACCCACAAACTTTTGGTCAACTAACCTTCAACAAAGAAGGCAAGAATATACAATGGAAAAAAGACAGTCTCTTCAGCAAATGGTGTTGGGAAAACTGGAGAGCAGCATGTAAAGCAATGAAGCTAGAACACTCCCTTACACCATATACAAAAATCAACTCAAAATGGATCAAAGACTTAATCATAAGACAAGATACAATAAAACTCCTAGAGGAAAACATAGACAAAACATTATCTGACATACATTTAAAAAATTTTCTCCTAGTAGAAATAAAAGCAAGAATAAACAAATGGAACCTAATGAAACTTACAAGCTTCTGCACAGCAAAGGAAACCATAAGTAAAACAAGAAGACAACCTATGGAATGAGAGAAAATTTTTGCAAATGAAACCGACAAAGCCTTGATCTCCAGAATATATAAGCAGCTCATACAACTCAATAAGAAAAAAAATAAACAACCCAATCCAAAAATGGGCAGAAGACCTAAACAAGCAATTCTCCAAGGAAGACATACAAATGATCAAAAAGCACATGAAAAAATGCTCAATATCACTAATTATCAGAGAAATGCAAATCAAAACTACAATGAGGTATCACCTCACACCAGTCAGAATGGCCGTCATTCAAAAATCCACAAGTGACAAATGCTGGAGAGGCTGTGGAGAAAGGGGAACCCTCCTACACTGCTGGTGGGAATGCAGTTTGGTGCAGCCACTATGGAAAACAGTGTGGAGATTCCTCAAAAGACTACGAATAGACTTACCATATGACCCAGGAATCCCACTCCTGGGCTTGTATCCAGAAGGAACCCTACTTCAGGATGACACCTGCACCCCAATGTTCATAGCAGCACTATTTACAATAGCCAAAACATGGAAACAGCCTAAATGTCCATCAACAGGTGACTGGATAAAGAAGAGGTGGTATATTTATACAATGGAATACTACTCAGCCATAAAAACCAACAACATAATGCCATTTGCAGCAACATGGATGCTCCTGGAGAATGTCATTCTAAGTGAAGTAAGCCAGAAAGAGAAAGAAAAATACCATATGAGATCGCTCATATGTGGAATCTAAAAAACAAAAACAAAAACAAACAAACAAACAAAAACAAAGCGTAAATAAAGGACAGAAATAAACTCACAGAGAATACAGACTTGTGGTTACCAGGGGGGTGGAGGGTGGGAAGGGATAGACTGGGATTTCAAAATTGTAGAATAGACTACACTGTATAGCACAGGGAAATATACACAAAATGTTATGATAACTCACAGAGAAAAAAATGTGACAATGAGTGTGTATATGTCCATGAATAACTGAAAAATTGTGCTGAACACTGGAATTTGACACAACATTGTAAAATGATTATAAATCAATAAAAAATGTTAAAAAAAAAAGAGGTGGAAGTACTAAATCAGTTAGATGCTTTGTGGACTGTGTTATTTTTATCTTGAGTGGCTGCTTTGAATTTTTCCCAGTTAAATTGTTTTCTCCCATGTTCTATAAGATGCTCTATAGGGCAGATCTCTGGCGTATGAATTGTTCTCTACTTCTTGTGTTAAGTGGATCCCAACCTATTTGAGAAAACTCTTGGCACTACCCTTGCAAGGCAAAGTAACCCTCAATATGAGAGCCTCAATTTTGATGAGTAAATGATTCTTTTCCTCTCTACTCATTTGACTCTTTGATGACTTAGTTTTTCCCCTTAAGCAGAAATCTGGAATATTTGTAGGAAGAGTTCTTGTTACAAAGGTGTGATCTAAAACTCCTTGTCATTCAATACTCACTAACATCTCAGGTAAGAGAAAAAACTGTGTATCATGGCCTAAAAGACTGCCCATCTATCTCTCCAAATAGTGGATACTAAATAGGTTTATCTCACATGCTAACTCCAATTCATTCCATTTGTAGTGACTGCCTGGATCACTATGTCCTGGCTTAGTGATGCTGCTGTGTACACAGAAATGTGTAAATGGATGTCACTGTTTCCAAACTCCAATGTTTGAAAAAAAGTAACCTTTTAACCTACTATATAGCTCAGGGGAATATATTCAATATCTTGTAATAACCTACAATGGAAAAGAATCTGAAAAAGTATATATATATATATGTTATTTATATCTGAATCACTTTGCTCTATACCTGAAACTAACACAACATTGCAAATCAACTAAACTTCAGTTAAAAAGTAATCTTTTTATTTTCCCTGAAACTGCATTTAATTTCTGTTTTGGGCCCCTGTTGATGGCAGAAATTTAATAATTTTATAAAAACTCAGTAAAGTCAAAGTTTGCCTCCTCCTCTTTTTCCTTAGTCTGACAAAAACATTTCATGCAAAGGTAGAGAGACACAGGGTTAGTGTGGCCCATTGTCAATGAAATGTTCACCAGTCCATTGGTCTCCAGTCTTTGGTATCATTCCATAGCATCTGCTGAGACATCATGTTTCCAGCTGCCCTTAGGTCCTGAGGTCCACCCCCGTATGCACTGCTGTTTTTCCTCTCCCCACAACCACAATGCCCATTCTAGTTTGGAGAATTTCTCTTTCTCAGCCTCTTCAGTGTTTTGAGGGCATCGATGTTTGAACAGGTGTTTGTTGTAAAGGTTAAACAGGTTGCGCAATATGTGATGTCCTTGGACTTTATGCTCTGTCTCTACTCATTAACTAGGAGGAGTTCATTTTACCTTTCTGGAAGGTACTTTGGAGACGTGTAAGAAAAAAAATCTTTAAACAGTAGTTGATGTTTGACCTAGAAATTCTCCTAGGATTTATAATAACGGGCATATTTTCAGAGATGTATGAAAAAAAGTTCATTGAAGAATAAGCTATTAAACTTAAAAATTAGAAAACACTGAAATGACCAGCAATAAGAGATAGTAAAATTGAATTAGAGTCCTTCCCTTCAATGGATATTACACAGTCATTAAAAATGATTACATAATGCTGACAAATTTTGCTGTACACCAGAAATTGACACTACATTGTAAACTGACTATAACTCAATAAAAAATAAAAGATTATGTAGATTTGTGTTTATTAACGTAGAAATATGCTCATTGCTTTGTGTAAATGTAGGGAGAATAGACATTAAACTAATGTGTATTAGTTAACTTCATTGTTTAAAAAGTGTATGTGTGTATGTAAATAAATGAAATAGAATGGAAAGATATAACACTAAATTCTACAAATGTGATAGTGGATGATTTTTAATTCATTCAA
Organism: Camelus bactrianus; assembly: GCF_048773025.1. Classification (NCBI taxonomy): domain Eukaryota; kingdom Metazoa; phylum Chordata; class Mammalia; order Artiodactyla; family Camelidae; genus Camelus; species Camelus bactrianus. Next base: position 11,113,778 of record NC_133548.1, read on the forward strand.
TGTATCCATGTTTTAAAATATATTCATATAATATTCTCATGGTTTGATCCAAAAATCTATTTCCATTTGGAGTAATAAAATAGGATCTGAAGACTGAAACATATGCCCCATCAGACACTTATCCTGATTTCACAGAAATAAACTTTGTCCTGATCAAACACAAGGCACTTCTTAATAAGCCAACCCTCTCACTTTGTTGGAATATTCCAGGTTTATGGGACCGTCTTCCACATGAACCAGGGAAACCCGTTCAACCTAAAGGCCCTGGTGGACAAGTGGCCTGATTTTAATACAGTGGTTATCCGCCCTCAGGAGCAGGTAAGGTACCAGATGAATGAATGTGTAGAGTGAATGTGCATTTGTGTTGATATTTGCTACTTGCCTACCATGCACCTGGCAATGTGGTAGACCCTAGGGATGATAAAATGAATCTCAGTGATGGTGGACAAGCCCTTGTCTTCAAGAACTTCACAGCCTCAAGGGAAATCAGACGAGCAAATCAATTACAACATGGTTTGAAGATGTACAAAAACATACAAGATACAGAAGTAGCATTGGCCAAGAGATGATTAAAACTACAGATGTCAGGGGATGCAGGGATGGATCCAAGAGCCTTCATATCAGATATTTCACCAACACTGAATTTTGAAGATTAATAGCTTTTTGACAGGTTAACAAGAACAGAATGTGCATTCCAAGCAGAGAAAATGACACCTAAAATATGTAAAGGTAAATATGAATAATGTTAGTGAAATATAAAGAAAAATTACAATGCTTATATTTGGATATGTATATTCAGTACCAGATTTTTTAAAAACACTCAAACTAAGTGGCTAATACATTTCAAATATAAATGTGTTATAAGCATATTGAAAAATATGAAGTAAAAGTTCTTGCATGCAAAAATAGGTAACTGTATAGTATCATTTTGACATAAATTATTTACATGTAAAATTTAAAAGCATAGTAGTTTTAAAAAAATACCAAATTAAACAGAATACAAAAATAAAGATAATTAAGTTAATTATTAAAATCTAAAAATGGAATAACATTTGCTCTTTTATGTGATCTTTAAAGTACATTTGTCAGTGTTATCAACACCAAGTTCATTGATATGAGTGCATTCCTGTGCAACACTTTCCAGCTATTCTACCCTTGTTGGGTCACTGCTCTCTGACTCCTGATTTCATCTTCAAATAATCTCATCTTTTATTTGCTCATTTTGAGGAGATCTTTTTGAGCAAATTTTGTGTTTCAATTTTGTTGGGAATGTAAATTTTATTTTAACAATAGTGCGTCATGTGTCTCCATTCTGTATAGCTTTATCACATATGAATGAGAATTCTAATACAAGATTACTTGTGTTAATTTCAATATTGTGTTCATAATCCTTTTGTTCTGAGACTCTTTGAAACAGAGTAGTATTTACTCTTGCAATGGAAGCTTGTCTTTGACAAAAATTCGTTCCTTCGCCTGAGGATTATAGAATTATTGAAGAATGCTTTCTAAACTGGTGCATGTTTGGTAGATTGGGAATTGTAATGCAACATACAAATACCTAGTTCAGCAAGTTTTTCTTACTCACCAGTGGAATAATTCATTAAGTCCCTGACTTAGTCTCGTGATGTAAGTGATTCAGAAATGACGATAGTACATCAAGAAAAATATCAATGTTTAAGGCTGTAAAACGGCATATTGTGTAATAACAAGCACAAACATTCCAATCACTGGGTATAATTAATTTGATTTATTCACATTACCCAACCCAAAAGGAGATGACAGATGACTTTGACCACTACACCAACACTTACCAAGTCTATACTAAGGATCTCAAGAACTGTCAAGAATCCCTTAGCGCATCAGATGTCATCAACTGGAAACAACATTTGCAGATCCAAAGTACGTATGGGATCTGGGATCTGTGTTGGCTGTTGGGGCTGCTCATGTCTACATCTGTAGGGTCACTTTTTATCCTCAGTACATTCCCCTTCAACCTTTATTTCCTTTTACCAAACCCCAGACACTCAGCTTGATGTTCATTCCTTGCATCAGCTGCCACCACCTCTTCGGTGGAGTTGAATTCAAACATTGCAAACCATGGGGTTCTTACATGAAACTGTGAGTAATGTATGTTCTTGTTAGCTGAGGATTCATGCTATAATTTGCAGACATATTCAGGATCCCTTAAGGGGATTTGGTGTGAGAGCAGAGCTCCCCTTCTGGTCTTCCATTCCTAGAATTAGAATGACAGTTCCTTGTACCACAGAGCACCTCCCTGGTCACAAGAACAGCTGTCGCTTGAGTCAGATTCCTTAGGGTGGCATCTGTGCTCTGCCTGGTACTTGTTTTGTGATCTTGAGCAAGTAATGTGACTTATCTAGTATTCAGTTCCCTCACATATAAAAAATGAAAATAATAAAAGTACCTAAAACAGGGTCAATGTAAGGATTAAATGTGATATTAGACAAATACCCGGGCACGTGATATGTGTGCATGCCAGGTTGGCTACTATTTTTTAAAATACTTCTCCTTTAATTTCACAGTGATATTGTCAGGATTTCCAGTTATATCTGCACTGCAAAGGAGAAAACATGCTCAGGGAGTGACGTGGCCATTGTCACATGGTCATTGGCAGCACCAGAAGCAGCACTGCCTGCCTTTAACTCCTGTATACACTTCTGTTGGGAAGCTTCTTGTAGCATACAAATGGGCAATTACTTCTCTCCTAACTTTACCTCTATAGGTTCACAGTCCAGCCTGGATGAGTTGATACGGAATCTTGCAAGCACTAAATTCGTGAAGGTCAAGCAAACACAGTGCATTCTCTATATGATGCCTGTATCGGTAAGGAAATTGCTTCCTTCCTTACCGGAGACAAAGAACTTACCTCTTAGATCCAGCAGCCCCAAGGCCATGTGAGTTTGAAAAAAGATGCTCTGCACTACCCACATCTTTCACCAATGAAGTAGCCTCCCAAATTGTCTCCCTACATTCACCCTTGCCTCTCTACTATCCACTTCTACGGTGATGCCTTTGGTATGCAATGTGGATTATGCCGATTCACCTGCTGAAAAGCCAACCAGATATTATCCCCATTTTCCTGACAGAACACAAGCTCAGATGATGAAATGACTTGTTGGTCACATGGGTGGTTGAGGGCATAACGAACTTGAGTCTAGACCTCCCAGTTTCACATCATGGGCTCTTTCCAGGACACCTTCTGTAGAACCTTCATGGCCTGTAGTAGCCTTCAGACTTCAGTGTTTAACTCGGGGGCTGCCTGCACTCCCCACTATTGCCCCTGTCTGGACTTTAGCTTCCCACTGTGGCCAAGAAGCCTCTGACACCAACATTCTAAGATTCCATGATTCTAAGTTCTGGCTTTACATACAGCTTGCTAGCATGTGCTTTTGGGCACTCTATTTTCTGTTGACCTATTTTTCTTATCTGTAAAATGGGGATAATATCAACCCTCCATATTAACTGGAGAGTCACTGCATTGCTGAAAAGAACAATACTTAATTTTTATGTATGTCTTATTGTTTGTGGGTACAAGTCCTATGTACTTATGATGCAATCACTCTTATAATATTCATATCCATTTTTGAGGAAGGGACGATCAATAGCCTCACTCTATAAAGAAGAAATGGAGGCAGAGAGACATTATGTTGCCTGCTCCAGATCACACAGCTAGCTAGATTGTGAATCCAGTTAGACTGGCTGCAGAAGCTATACTTTTGTCTGTGTTCTCATTTGCATTGGTAATTGTCTGAAGACAATTTGGGGGCAAACAAATGTAATACTCCACAATGTGTGATTTATGGGCTGTTCTTTTCCCTTCTGCTCAATAGTAATCAAGAGATGTTTAAACTCTCATCCTTGGATCCTACCCACGCCGCCTTAGTGAATAAATTCTGGTCTTTCGGTGGCAATGAGAGGAGCCAGAGATTCATCAAGCGCTGTATCCAGACCTTCCCCAGCGTCTGCCTTCTGGGACCTGAGGGGACCCCTGTGACCTGGTCCCTGCTGGACCAGACAGGAGAGATTCGGATGGGGGCCACCTTGCCTGAGTACCGGGGCCAGGGTCTGATCTCCCATATGCTGTTTGTCCATACCCAGGCTCTGGACAAACTTGGCTTCCCTGTGTATAACCATACAGACAAAGCCAATAAAATCGTACAGAAAATTAGTCACAATCTACATAATACCCCCATGCCCTGTGACTGGAACCAGTGGAATTGTGTGCCTCTGTGAAGTAGCCCTGAACCCAAGACAGTTTTGTGTGGGTTGGTCACATGGCAAGAGATGCAGAGGGACAGAAAGAAAGAATAAATTGTAATCAGTAGTAAATCAGTGTGTGTTGTTTGGGCTCTGGGGAAGCACTGTGAATGTCAACAAAACCACTGGAATCCCTCTTCACAAACCCCTCATGAACTTCCCTGTGGGTCCAGCAGACCGGGCATGGCCAGACCTACTATTTCCTGCATATTCCAACCCTGGAAGCCACCATTCTACTGTGTTTCTATGAGTTCAACCTTTTTTTTTTTTTTTTTTTTAAGATTCCGCACTTGAGGGATATCACACAGTATTTCTGTTTCTCTGTCTGGTTTATTTTACTGGCTCACAATTTTCCTTTAATGCACATGACTGTTAAGGAAAGTATCCGTAATCAATAAAGAATAAATGCAACCCACTATTCTAGTAGTGCCATTACTCTTCTTTCCAGCACCATCATATTTATCTCTACTTAGAGTGTGTTCATGGGACGCAGAGAGAATTTAATAGCTTATCATATCACATGAGTAGGCAATTTAACCTCTTGATACCCAGAACTGATACACGTACAAAAAGAAAATTATTTAACAATAAATGTTAAAATCTATATGGCAAAGATAGTTTAAATTTAAGGCATGAGTATCATTATTTTAGATATCTCATATAAGTAGTAGTATTATGCACTATTTGTCCTTCTGCGGCTAGCTTATTTTGCTTTGCATAATGTCCTCAAGTTTCATCCATGTTGTCATATATTGCAGGATTTCCTTCTTTCTTAAGGCTGAATAATATCCTATCGTATGTATATACCACATTTTCTTTTTTTTAATTGAGTTATAGTCAGTTTACAATGTTGTGTCCATTTCTGGTGTACATGCACAGTTTTTCATTCATACATGAATATACATATACTTGTTTTCATATTCTTTTTCACCATGAACTACTACAAGATCTTAACTATATTTCCCTGTGCTATACAGTATAAACTTGTTTATCTATTCTATATATACCTGTCAGTATCTACAAATCTCAAACTCCCAGTCCGTCCCTACCCACCTCCCACAAGTTTGTATTCTATGTCTCGAGTCTGTTTCTGTTTTATATTTAAGTTCATTAGTCTTCTGGTTTTTTTTCCAGATTCCACATATGAGTGACAGCATATGGTATTTTCCTTTCTCTTTCTGGCTAACTTCACTTAGAATGACATTCTCCAGGGACATCCATGTTGCTGCAAATGGCATTATGTTGTCATTTTTATGGCTGAATGGTATTCCATTGTATAAATATATGACAGCTTCTTTATCCAGTCATCTGTCTATGGACATTTAGGTTCTTTCCACGTCTTGGCTATTGTAAATAGTGCCACTATGAACATTGGGGTGCAGGTGTCTTTTTGAATTAGGGTTCCTTCTGGATATATGCCCAGGAGTGAGATAATACCACATTTTCTTTATCCATTGATCTGTCCATGGACATTTAGTTGCTTCCACATCTTGGCTATTGTAAATAGTTCTGCAGTGAATATGTGAGTACAGATAGCTATCGAGATCCTAATGTCAAATCCTTTGTCTACATACACAGAAGTGGAATTGCTGGATCATGTGGTAGATCCAGTTTTAATTTTTTGAGAAAATGTTATACTGTTTTTCATAGTGTCTGCACCATTTTCCATTCCTACCAACAGTGCATAAGTGGTCGAATTTGTCTACATCCTTGCCAACACTTTTTAGTTTTTGTTTTTGGGAAAAGCTGGGATTTGAGGGGTTTTGCCTTGCTCGCTCTGCATTAAGCTATGGGGAGGGCTATTTCCAGTGAGTGTGCACTAGTTCAGACCATCACCTTTGTTCTCAGTGGTTCCCAACGTGGGGCTCTTCCCTCTGCGTACTCAGACTCAGGCAAGACATAAAATAAGTCCCTCAGGCTGCTCCTGAAAATGAGACCCTTTAATGTATGGTCCAGTCCTCTCTTTTTCTCCCCAGGGACAAGCTACGAGTTGAGGTTTTCCTCTCAATCGTGAGGTGCTGTGCTGGGAGAAGGGAATATGGCAAGAAGGTGACACATATTTTCCTCCTGGCTTCAATACTGGTAGTATGATGCTCACATGGTGTGCAGGAGCCTCTCAGCTGGTGTCTGGACTTATCACAAGGGGAACTGAGCTGCGTATTATTTTTGAGTTGATGGGTCCAGGGTATGGAGAATGTAGGGTTTCCTCTTATGCCATTTTACTGATTCTGACTGCTTTTATGATTTTCCTTTTATCTTTGGTTTTCAGAAATTAAATTAGCTTATTTCTAGATTTGCTTTACTATTTGTTTATCATACTTAGGCTTTGTTGAGATCCTTGGATCTGTAGATTAATATTTTAAATCAAATTTGCAATTTTGAGGCCATTAAAAATATCTTGTTCCTATCTTTCTTGTTCTTCTCTAGGGACTCCAACTATACATATGTTAGATAATGTGATATAATCTCATGCATTACTAGAAATCTATTCTTATTTTATTCAGAATTTTAGAATATTAGAACTAGAATTAGCTATATTATCAGACATTCATGAATTCCACTGGCCTCAGAGTAGACTGGACCAAGTACCCCAGGGAAAGAATTATTTCCAATAAATATTTGTATGCACATTTGCACATGCATAATGCATTGTATTAGATGATTCTTCATTTATTTAATATAACATTTATATATGCTTTCCATGTACCAGGGACTTATCTAAGCAATTACTGTCTACACAATTGTAACTGTGCAGATCTAAATTAAGAAAAGATATGATCTAATTTCTGCTTCTACCTAGGATTTAGAAAGCTGGAGAAAGCGTTGCGCCCACACTAATGAGAAAAAGCTGGAACAACTACAGAATCATGCATCCTCTGGAACTCATGAGGGATCTGTGGGCAAGGGAACTCCACTAGCCTGAATTCCAGTTAAGGACGGGCCCTCCTTAGATAAGAAAGGATACACGGACTGTCTCACCTGTGACAGAAAGAACTGAATTTTCCTCAAAACTCAACAAAATCTATCGAGTACTATTATTTACTCCTCTTTCTAGATACAGAGGCATGGAAAGATGAAATAACTTGTCCAAGGTCACACAACTGGTAAGAGGTGCAGTCGGGATCTGAACCCTGTTCGTTCAGCCCCGCCATCCTTGGTCTGACACCCTCTGCTATGCTGCCCCTGTTGGTACCTGCAGCCCTAACCCAGCACCCAAAGAAATACTTTAATGAAGACTGATGCCAGTGGTCCTGAACCTTGCCCCCTGTATCTGATCCCGAAGTGCATGAGATTTATGCCCGTTATCTCATAACACAGCAAGGATAATAATCACAGAGTCAAGGAAGTGTCACTGGCAAAGCCCATGAGTAATACCTGGGGAATAGAAATAGAATCTGTGTAATAAAGTCTAACCTTTTTCTTTTCCTTTGTGCTTCCTCTTGTTTCACTTGCTCACAGGGGGGCCACATGCAGAGGCCTTGCACCTGGTGCTTCCATTAGGGTTCCTTGTGCAAAATGAAATGGCTGAGCTGAGGTGCCAGCTCCTGAGCCTTGTGCAGAAGCACCAGGCAGGACACTGTGATTCAAGATGGCAGCCAAGGGCCGTGTGCAGAGACCCTGCGCTGGGCACTGTGGTCGGAGCCCAGAGCAGTGAGCCTGTGCTCAACCTAAGAGAGCTGTGCCCCCTCCCACCACCGAGAACCCCACAAAGTAGCCCCACCTGTTGTCTGTCGGGAGAGCACATGTTGTAGAGTGTGAGCTCATGCCTCTGCATTCTTTGATCAAAAAATAAAGCCTTCCTTTGCTTCTAAACCAAACTCAGTCTTGTTTTACTGGTGCAAGCAATGCCAGGCAGTGGAACCCTTGTTGGGGAGCTACTGGAGAGGGTTGGTAACAGAAGAGCAGAGAAAATGCTTGGTTATGTGGCATGACAACACCCATTCCAGCTAGGGAAACAATCCAGAAAGATTAAGAGACTAGTTTAAGGTAAAGGGTGGTAGACACCCTTGAACTTTCTGACTGAGTGAGTGTAAGGACTGAAGGAGACAGAGGACCAGGAATCTGGTTTTGGGTGGGGCCCAGGAGGACCCCTCTCTTGTGTTGTAGACAGTCTTTGTGAGATATGGACGCTACTGGGACCAAGGGGTCAACTCCGCTGATAGTGACAGAACAGTTTCAATGGCCTTTAGCCTTGAAGAAAGAGTAATGAGTGATTATAATGACTTCAACTCCAGGAGACAAGATTGAGGATTAATATTCCAGGAGGGACAAGACTCCTAGTGGGAGATAAATATGTATAAACTTGTGCTGGGCTGCTCCGTGGACTGAAGAATCACACATGCTTTTTCAGCTTTCTCTCTAGACACCAGTCAGCCCTGTCCCTGCTCCTCTGATCAGAGTGACTCCTTCCATCCACAAAGAAACTATCCACTCACCTGGTTGATGGGGACACGAGTGGTGAGGACAAGGACCCAGGTAGTGTTAAACATCCCACCCCGGTTGTTTCACACAGTGGAGTTGGGACTCAGACTATCGTTTCTATGAACCCTCTTTTCTTTTCTGAGGATGGTATAGAGTAAGTTTAATGTGGGGTTTTGGACATTTGAGAGTGAAAGTATCTATGTTTGAATTCTATCTAATTCAGCCACATTGAGCCTCGGTTTCCTTCTCTATAAATGTGAGACTAAAAAGTACCCATGCTGAGTCACTGTGGGGATGTTTAACTGTAGCCTCAGAATGGACAGGGAGAGGACACAGCTTATCCTGAAAAAAAAAAAAAAAAGCAGGATCCTAACAGCTTGAGTCACTCCATGCAAATAATTTTCCGTTCTGCGTATGTGTAAGAAGAGAGATCAGATTCTGTAAATCAGACTTGAATCATATCTCTCCCATTACCTTAGTCTTATTGCAAATACTTGAGAATGGGAAGGGGAAGGAAGAAGGTATTGCCTATAAAGAGTGACACTTCTTCCAGTATCTGGCCTGTTAGTTTCATACTGCTTGGTTTTCAGAGTAATGGCAGGGCCTGGGAGGCAAAGAGCAGCCTGGTGTTTTGAAAAGAGAAGCTCAGATGGCACCTTGGCAGCCTCCCAGCCTGGCAGAGCCAGTCCCATCAACATGAGATCCTGGGAGGAAGGGCTGGATTGTAGAGAGCTGATACCCCCACTTTTTTTTTTATGCCTAGTGCAAAGGTCCACATGACAATCCTCAGCTTGGCCAAATCTGAAGAAAACATTCCTAAATACAATGTACTCTACCAGACGCTGTTGAACCAACTGCATTAGAGGGAAATTTCATGATATAGACGTTGCTCTTCTTCATTCGTTCCTGCAGAGCTTGGTGTGAAGACAGCTTTCCAGGTGAGAATTCATGCTAAAAGAAAAGAAAAAAGAGCTCATCATTGCCTCATGACATCCTCTCCACTTACGGGAGACAAATCAAAATGCTCATATTATGTTCTGCTCAGGAGATGCTGACAAATATAACTCAGGAAAAGGAATAACTTCAACTGAAAAAAAAAAAGCCATGTATTTGTCACCTAGTCCGTAAGAGGCAACTTGTTAGGTACTATGAAAAATTCTTGCAGGTTTCTAATCTGAACTAATAAATGAATGAGGAAAGATTTGGACACTTTCTGGAAGTGGGTGGGTGAATGGAGCACTTAATATGTGAAGACACTGCAAACATTACCATATGTAGTACTTCTGGTTATATTTTCAGGTAGGCGGTGTTTTGCCTGAACAAGAAGATTGTTGTACTTAACATCAACAAGGAAAAGAGCAGATGATTAATGACAAGAATACAGGCCAGATTCTTTGTTTATTTAAATCATATAATAAACAAATTTACTTTAAAGATTTCACCTGTACTGCTCTTACCACAATCCAGGTTTTTATTTGCCTGTGTTCTTTTTAAAATTTATGCTTATATATGTGGTATATGAACTGTTTTATGTCCTATGCTATCTCATTTTATTTTCACACTTTCCCATGTGTCCCATGTGTCCCATGTATAGGAATTACATTTACGTCGTGATGGAGTTGCATCAGATTTTTTTATTTCTTTCCCTATTGCTGGGCATTGAGATTTTGTTCAGTCCTTGCTTACATTTGTGTGGCTTTATCAATTTTGAATTGCTTTCTTTGGGCTAATTTCTCCCTCTGGGAATGACTAAGTCAAAGGTCCTGAATTTCACTCCTGCATGTTGCCCAATTGTGCCAGCTCAACTGGGTGTATCCAGTTTCCTGGAGAAGCTCACTCTCAGTTGCTTTCAGTCTGTCTTATTTATGAGGCACCATTCTTGTTTATTGGCTTGTGTGTGCATCCTTGAAGGGTGGTTCCAAATCTATATTTTTCAGGAAATACAGTAATATTACACCCCGCAGACTTGACATCCGTCTCTACATTGCATCTCATACTCATGTATCTTGCTTGAGAGTCGCCTCTAGATAAAAGATAAGATTGGCCTTCAGGAATGCTATACTTTTTACAGTTTTAAGACCCTCCAAGACAAGACAAGGGTGCCTCTACCTTGGTCTGGACTTTTATTCAAGACATACCCTAGTACAAAGTAGCAGAAAGCATTTCCCACATCCAGCATATATTTATTTATGCACTCAGTGCATATACATTGATTGGATTCATCAATCAATCAATCAATCTGTGTCCCTGACCGTGACTAGACAGAGAGGTGAACACAAGCATTTTTGTTCATTACCTCATTCACAACACATTTATTGAAGGCATACTATGTGCCAGATACTGTGATAAATACAGTGGATACGGCAATAAATAAGATGCGTTTTCTGCCCCAGAGGAGTTCACCGTCTTGAAAAGTAGACTCTAGCCGAATGTAACAAGTTCTGTAATGCAGATGTGTGTAAGCACTTATGAGAGCAGAGAAAAGGGAGTAAGAAACAAGAGAGGGAGTCACTAGGGATGACAGGGCCTTAAGCTAGACTTTGAAGAATGAATGGAAGGTGAATTCAGAATAGTAGAATCAGGGATTTCCAAACAGGAAACAAAATGCAGAAAGGACAGAGGTGCTAAAGAAGACACTGCATTGAAGAAATGTCCGGTGGTCTTAGGTGATGAGGAGTAACCACAGAAGAGTCTAGGAAGATAGACCAGAGCCAGATGGTAAAGAAGATCCCATCTACACTCCCTAAGTGAATCTTAAGGAGGTCAGCAGCTATGGTCAATGTAAACCAGAGCCTTCAGGGTCTGGCTAAGTCTCTCCTCTTCTCATATCATGAAGGAGATGCAAAGAGAAATTATGCATCTGTTATTCTATTCAAATGATTAGCAAGGATCTAGGAAGGAGACAGGGGACACACACATGGGAAAATCTGGAACATTCCCCAGTCACACATTACCTAACACGTTAAAGCTGCAGAAGCCAAAAATATAGTGAAATACTTGTAACCTAGATATGTATTTTTCCCTAGAAACAAACTAATATTTGTTCCATTTCTGCAGATCCAAACCTTTCGCAACCGTCCTGAAGAACCAGTAGTCCTGAGGAGTTAAGCTGGAAAGAAGAGGCTCTGGGAAGTCAAAGTAAACAGAGAACTAGCCAGTTGGTGCTGATGCCCCAGAGCTTAACAATTCATTTTGCCAATAACTTCTAGTCAAAGACCACGTGGAACACTCTAGTGTCCAACAAAAACAGGCTTATTGTCTGTTGCAACGAGACAGACAGCACACTGTGGGGAATTGAGGCAAATCTCGGTGAGAATACATCAGTAGGGACTGAACAGGTAGGTGATGTGGGGAAGGGTCCCAGGAAGCATGGGTTTGCTCTCGCTTGGGTACTGCCAGGCAGTGTTGCAATTCTGTTAAACTGTAATCCATGAGGCAGAAGGCAAAAAGCAGAGGTAAAGAAGTAGCAGGTACTTGTTGACTGGGGAGAGGAGTATTTGGCCATATCGGCAGAAGAGACTGGCCTCTTGCTTTTATCCGTGTTCTTGAACATCATTGTGAAATGGGCTTGTTTTTGTCTCACTTCATTACGGCCACAGAATGACCTTGCCTCATGTTGCTGTTTTCTGAAAGTGTTATGTTTTAGGGCTGCTTTTTTTTTTCTTTCTTTCTCAAATTCATAAAACACTCCCAAAATGGAATGGGGAGCTATTTTAGATAAACCACCCAGGGAGCAGAAAGTAGCGGAAGCAAGTAAGTATAGAAGACCATGACTTTCTTCGAACATCTACATTCAGAACTTTACAACCACTTGAGTCCATCAGGGAGTCTTCTTGACTGTTTAAAAATTTAAAAATCAGCACCATTGGTTGAAAAGGCTGTCCTATCTCCATGTAATTGTTGAAACCTCTTTGTAGAAAATCAGTTGACCACAAATGTCCATATATTTCTAAGCTCTCTTCTCTATTTCATTTACCTATTTGTCTGTCCTTATGCCAAGACTATCCTGCCATGATTACTCAATCTTGCTAGCAAGCTTTGAAATCACATACATTTTAGAATCAGCTTGTGATGTTCTACAAGTGAAACTTGGGTGTTTTATGACTAGTTTGAACCTATAGATCAACTTGGGGGAAAAAATTGTGACATATTAGCAATAATGAGTCTTCTAATTCTTTTTTTCCTTTCCATGCATCATTATGGAGAGTTTGAATTGCTATGTCTTCCGCTTTCCTTTTCTTTTGCAGTGTCTTTTCTATAGTTAATCATATCCCGGGTAGTTTTCATTTAAGATACTGTATTTTTTTCATTTCTATAAACTCCGTATTCATCTTTATGTCTTCCATTTTTCTCCCTATCACGATCATGTGTTCCTTTACCTTCTTAAAAATGAGGAGCAGGATTGCAACTATTCAGCATTCTTGTCTGCAGATTCCAACATCTCTGCATTTACCTACTTTAATTTTTTTTAGGTAAAGAGAACCCTTATTTGCAGGGATTATTACATTAGAGGGGATAGCACTATTGCGATCATAAATATATTTTTCAGTATGGCTTTGCAAGTGTCTCCCCTGGGTCTAATTTTACTGATGTGTGTTTTTGTATTTTCCTGTTTCTTTATATGCTTAGCATTTTACTGAATGGTAGACAATTCAAATTAGACTTTGTTGTACTTATTTTTAGTATTGTCTTTTGTTCTGGTGCACAATTAAATTATTGGGATCAGTTGGATCATTTCAAGACTTGCTTTTAACCAGTGTTAGGGTGAATCTAGAAGAGACGAGGCTGAATTTAACCCCCTGCTAAGCCTGAGGATCTTACCCAATGCGCTTATGTTATGAGATCCTTCCATTACAGTCGATGAGAACACAAATTCTTCCTAGCCTTGTGTGAGCTGTAGAGGATTTCCCACCTATGCCTTTCCAGTGATTCTTTCCCTAGGCTAAAATCTAAGGTAGTTTCCCCTTACACAGATCAGCACTGAGCCAAAGCATCTAGGAGATTGCTCTTCCCCAAGAATTCTCCAGCTGGCTTTCTCTCTCTCTCTCTTTTCTCTCTGTCTCTGATTCTCCACTCTGGCCTCCCCAGACTCTAGTCTCTGCAGGCACAAGTCAGTGAGACCCTGTGCTCTGATCAGTTTCATTTCTCTGAACTGCAGCCTTCAAATAAGTTGATTCAATGCCAAGGCTCACATTTTCTGTTTCTCTTTTCTTAGGGATCATATTACTATGTTGCCTGATGTCCAGCCTATGAAAACTGTTGTTTTATTTACTTTGTTTAATTTCGTCATTGTTTCAGGTGGGAAGGTTAATAATCCAGATGCTATGACTCTATCTTTGGCCAGAAAGGAAAGTACCTTGCTGTTCTAAAATCACAAAGTTACCTACCCAGTTCTCCCTTGGAGTGTGGCATCTCGTGCATGGCCTGTTTTAATACGTATCTTCTCAGAAAACCTCTTCAGTGTTGTCTTGAAAAAGTAACTTTCTGCTCCTCCCAAGATCAAAGTTCCAAACCAAGACACTGTGACGCAACCTTTTTTCTTCGTTTTTCATGTAGATAGGATTTTACGGGATATTTTAGTAATCCCAATTTGATGCAGTGAGTCAAATATGTAAAAATACTATGTTTATGCTGCCTGGTAATTGTGCAACAGGTATCACAGATCCAAGAGTGAGGCTTAGAGATGGCATAAGACTCAAAACTAGGGGGAGGCTCAGTGCTAAGGTGAGAGTACCAGCTTGAAATATGACTTGGCAATTAAACAAACAAACAATAAGGTTAATTGTTAATATTTTAAATCATGTCAAAGTGCCCTATATTAGAAAGTCTGCATCAAAATATCAGGCAATATAATGCACTTTAAATCAAGTGGGAAGAAGGAGGAATGGGAAGGAAGAGGAAGGAGAGGAAGAGGAATGGGAGTAGTAATAAAATAGGTGTTTATATATGACAGATACTTTTCCAGGCACTTATTTACTCTTTTGATGTATTAGCTCATTTAATCGTCACAAGAATTCTAAGAGTTAGATAGTGCTATTATGCCATCTACTTTGAGAAAACCAAGGCACAGAGAGGCTAGGTAACTTTCCCAAGGTTACACAGCTTATTACTGGTAGAGTCAGAAGAATTAGTGATAGAAATTCAGAAACAGGTCCTGCAGTTTCTAACAGTCTCATTCTTCTTTGGAATTGGTGAGGACTTTAGTGAAGAGGACACCAATAACGAGACATTGAAGAGGTCTCCAGCAATTGGCACAGAACTTGCTATTCTTGTTTCTGAATTTCCTCCAGCTCTTCTCATTCCTGGCTGTTTGTTGATTGTTTCTCTAGGCTACTGAATTGTCTTCCACGATGTTCCCATTGCAAGGTGCCCAGATGCTGCAGATGCTGGAGAGATCCTTGAGGAACAGCCTTCCTACATCCTTAAAGGTGACAATGGAAAATTCTGAGGAGAGCAAGGAATAGAAACCTCATGTGAATGAAGAGGAAGAGAGACTAATATTTGCTGAGCACCTATTCTGTGCCAGGCACTA
The DNA here is from genome assembly GCF_048773025.1 of Camelus bactrianus. Classification (NCBI taxonomy): domain Eukaryota; kingdom Metazoa; phylum Chordata; class Mammalia; order Artiodactyla; family Camelidae; genus Camelus; species Camelus bactrianus. The sequence goes on from NC_133548.1 coordinate 11,129,010, forward strand.
TTGCTTGTTTTCTTTCATTGAATTTGCATAACCTCTCTACAAGATATTTGCTGCTATGTCCGTGTCACTGATGAGAAGATGGAGGTTCAGTTAAGTGATTCTCCACAAGTAGTGACTTGCAATGCTATGGTATAAACATAAGAATGCCTGAGACCTCACACTGCCTTTTGCTCCAAGCTGATTCAAAAAGTATTCCCTTGCTCCTTTCCGGGAGACATTCTATAATAGCACTTTCCTCCTACAAAGTTAGCTGAGACACTACATGTTAATTTTTAATTTGTTCTCCCTAAAGGAACACTTGCCAGGTGGGAGGTTAACCATCATGAACCTTCTTTGAAATTAATAAGTCAATTTCTATTTGACTTAAATTTTCCAATTGCTCTGAACTTGTTGCATGTCAGGCCATTTTGTGGCTGATTCCCAGTATCTCTGTTAACCTAGTACAGTTGATTGGAAATCTCAGGGTTAAATAAAACATACACATAAATGCCTATATCCAGAACCATTCAAGAGAAACTCTAATGATAGGCTGAGGTCCTCACTTGAGTTTTTCTTTAGCAACCAAAGGGATGGGATCTATTCCAGTGGAATTTAAGCACAGCCGTGTGTGTCTGTGTCTCTTTGTGTGTGTCTGTGTATTTGGAGGACAATTGTTTTCCTCTAAAATTTTTTTGTGTAGAAATAGAAACTAAATATCCACTGTTTTATAAGAAAGATACTCCTATCAGATACATACATTTTAGATAAGATAAATGCATTCACCTCCTCACCTCCCTAATGGATTTGTTACTCCCTTTTTTCAGTATAAAAGAGAAAACATTAGCATTGTAGATCGTATGGCTTCATTTTCATTTATTAGAAATACACAATGAAACAACTCACCTTAATTCTTTATTTACTGCCCCCCAAAAAAGAGACTTCAAATTAACTGATCTGAAACTAAAGTCACCCACCTTCTTTGGTACATCCCACTAACATTCATCCCTCTTACCTAATATTTAACTGCTTTTGCTTAATAATCCTTAAGATCCAGGCAATCTCTCAGAGAGACAGTCAATTATTCTTGGAGATTACACAAGTTACACACTTTATAACACTTGCCTAAGATATTTTTATGGTGAGTAGCTATTTTGAAAGTTCTTCCTGCTAAAAGTCTTTCTTCCACGCTCTAGAGTGTAGAATTTTGTGATTCAGATTTCTCTTTACTCCTCATTTTGAGTGGGCCTCAATCATTTTGAGAAAACTCTTGGTGGTTCCCAAGTGTCCTTACTTGGAGCATCTCTGTCATAAGATAAAGGGGCCCTCTTGACTCCTCAACTTTCATGAAGAGATAGCATTGGTAGTATATTAAAAACATACATTTTACCCTAGTTGAAATCTGGAATAAATGTCTGCAGCTTCTTTTAATGGAGGTATAACCCAGAACTCAATGCTTGCCTGAGTCTCAGTTGAGAAAATATCCATCCATTCTGCTAAGTGTTAGGTGTTAAATGCATTTTATTGCATGTGTCAACTCCACTTGAGTCAATTTAGAGTAGCTGCCTGGCTCATTATGTTCTGAGTTCAGCAGAAAAAAAGACAAGTTTTAACTAATTAGGTCAGAGGAATAAGAAAAAATAGCAGTTCCACATATTGTCAAATCTTGCAATGGATAGTAATTAGTGCAACACAATTTTACAGACCCCCAAACACAAATGTGTAAAAAGAAAATGTCTACATTTTGCCAAACAATACTGAATTTCTGTATTAATCCTCCATTCATGGCTGAAAACAGGAGACATTTGGATAAGCTCAGTCAACTTAAATCTTTTTTCTCTTCTCTTTCTCTATGATTTAACATCAAGAGTTCATGTGGGGTGGAGGGTGGTTGGAGGGAAGGAAGTTGGTACAGTGCTTGGTCACGATCTACCCATGGTAGAAACCATATATATACACTTGACCTCTGGTCACTGGCATGTGTGTGTGTGTGTGTGTGTGTATTTGACCTTTGATCTCTGGCATGTTTCTATGCTGGTATCTGCAGAGGCTTCATGTTCACAATTGTCATGAGACTCATGCTGATCTCCATCCAGCCCCCAAACCACTAGGACACTTTGTCCATAGAGATCTCATTCATTGTCTCCCCACTCTTCTCTCTTTCTCAACATCCTGTGCAACATGGTGGGGTTGCAGATCCAAGACTGGATTGAGGCTATGGGACTCCACAGCTGATTCTCTTGAGCGCTAGGCTGTAGCCTCTGCTTATTGGTGGGAGCTCATTTAAACTTTCCAGAGGGTAATGTGGACATATATGTTAAAGAGTTTTAAACATGTCCTTAACCTTTGAACCAGAAATTACCCTTCTGGATAATCTAAGAAAATATCAGGTGCTCATGCAATGATTTCTGTGCAAGCATACTCTATGAGGAATTCTTTGTTAAAGTGAAAATTTGGAAACAACTGAAATGACCATCGATAGGCAAATGAATAAATGAACTGTGATCCATCCATATAATGGAATCCAATGCAGCCATTAGAACATAATTGAAAAGTTTTGTGTTTTATGAACATAGAAATATACCCACAGTGTATTCAGTGGGGAAAAACACCTTGTAAAATTGTGTGTCTCTATGTATATGAATAGAAGAGTGTCTGGGAAAAGATAATATTAAACCCTACAATAAAGAGTGGTGTTCCTAAGATCATTAGCTTTATTTGTACAAATATTTTACTATATGCATCTATAATTTGTCTTAAATGGGAAGAAAAAGCTTGAATGAGATGCCTTATTTGGCCCTTTCCCACTGTAATATTTTTTGATTTCATAGAAATAAACCTTATCTTGATCAAACAATGCCCATTGTCATCCCTTCCTAATAAGCCGATCTTCTCACCTTCTTGGGACACTGCAGGTTTATGGGACCGTCTTCCACATGAACCAGGGAAACCCGTTCAACCTAAAGGCCCTGGTGGACAAGTGGCCTGATTTTAATACGGTGGTTATCCGCCCTCAGGAACAGGTAAGGTACCAGATGAATGAATGTGTAGAGTGAATGTGCATCTATGTTAATATTTGCTATGTGCCTACCAGGCATCTGGCAATGTGGTAGACCCTAGGGACACAGAAATGAATTGTAGTGATGGTGAACAAGTCCCTGTCCTAAAGAACCTCACAGCCTGATGGAGAATATAGATGAGTAAATAAATTACAACTTAGTGTAAAGTATACAAGAACAGAAGATGTTGCACATACAGAGACAGCACAGATGAAAGCTGAGTAAACTATGGAGGTTGGAGATGGAGGGTACAGGAATAGGTTAGAGATATTTCTTAGTTGATGTTTCACTGGAACTGGATTTTGTAGATAAATGTATCTTTGTTAGGCTGACAAGGAAAGGAGGACATTCTAACCAGAGAAAGTAGGAAAGGCAAAGATAGGAAGGTATAAAATAGGTTGGTGAGTTAGGGTGATTATAAAAAGCAAATTTATAATACTAGAACTTCCGTATGCATTTTGGGGAAACACTTAAAAATTAGTGAAACTAAATAGTTAATATCTTTAAAAGACAAAAAATCCTAAACTTATTTTAAAATATCCAGTAAAATTATAAATTGTGATATATTTATACAATGGAATAATACTCAGCCATAAAAACGGACAACATAATGCCATTTGCCGCAACATGGATGCTCCTGGAGAATGTCATTCTAAGTGAATTAAGCCAAAAAGAGAAAGAAAAATACCATATGAGATCGCTCATACATGGAACCTAAAAACAAACAAACAAACAAAGCATAAATACAAAACAGAAATAGACTCACAGACATAGAATACAAACTTGTGGTTGCCAAGGGGGCAGGGGGTGGGAAAAGATAGACTGGGATTTCAAAATTGTAGAATAGATAAACAAGATTATACTGTATAGCACAGGGAGATATATACAAGATCTTATGGTAGCTCACAGAGAAAAAATGTGACAATGAATATATATATGTTCATGTAGAACTGAAAAATTGTGCTCTACACTGGAATTTGACACAACATTGTAAAATGATTATAAATCAATAAAAAATGTTAAAAAATAAATTATAAAAATACAAATATACCTATCATACAAATAAAGTTATTTAAAAACCACTAAATCAAACAATATAAAAATAAAGAAATGTATATTAATAATAAAAGCTGAACTGAAATAAAATTGTTTGATCTTTTATCATAAATGTTATCCTAAGGAACAAAATATGTTAGTGGTATCATTGCTGACTTGTGAGTATATTTTTGTGCAACATATTCTAATTGTTTAAAAAAGGTTTCTAATTCTGTACTCATTGTGGTAATATTTTCCTGTACCCTCTTCTTTCAAAAAATCTAATCTCTTATTTAATAATTTGAGGTGATCTTTCTAAATAAGTGGTTTCTTTGTTTTTCTGTAACTACAATTTGTTCAACTATTGTATTATTTTAAGAAAGCATTTCTAGTTGGTTTTCATCCTCTTTGGCTTCATTAAGTATAGATGGAGATTTCAATCCAGAGTTATCTATAACGAAATTTAATACAGCCCTCTTCATAGTTTGTGTATTCTACAAGTATTTCAAATGCAGTAAAATTTATTCTTATAGTAGAAGCTTTTCCTTGTCAATTGCTTTTCTCTTCTTCCTGTTGAGGAGAATGAACGTATTGAAGAGTGCTTTCTAAATAGTTGTGTCTTTATTCGAGTTGAAATGGGTATTTTTGTGTAATTTTCTATCATAATTTGAATACATGAATCTCTCATCTTGATCTCGTGATTTGAAGGACTCAGCAAAAACTGTAATGCGTTAATACAAATACCAATATTTTGGTACTTAAAAATATCACAGTGTAGTGGAATTTAGAAGCAAGTATTATAATCATGAAATATAAGAAATGTGTTTTATTCCCCTTTTCTCAATGGTAACAGGAGATGAAAGATGACCTTGATCACTACACCAATACTTACCATATCTACTCCAAGGACCTCAAGAACTGTCAGGAATTCCTTGGCTTACCAGAAGTGATCAACTGGAAACAGCATTTGCAGATCCAAAGTCAGTAAAAGGCATGGGATACATGCTGACTCACATCTCCATCCTGAACAATTTCTCCTATGACACATACCTCCTTTCTCCAAGCTCCAGAGCCTGCTGTCAGTTTTTTTTACTCAGCTGCAACTATATTTGTAACGGGGGAAAAACACTCTCAAAGCTTCACAGGCTGGGCTTCATATAAAGAACCATAGCATAATTCCCTGAAAGCCAAGGATTTATAGCATATTTTGCAGACATGTCCAGGATCCCTTAGGGTGACTGGGTGTCAGAGCCGAGCTTCCTCTAGGGACTTTTCCCCTAGGGACATTCCAGGAATGACAACTTGTGCCACAGAACACCTCCCAGGTCACAAAGAACACCTGTGTGCCTAAGCTTTTGCCCTCCAGAGACAGACCACCTAAGATGGTGTTTGCCTGTCACTTGCTATGTGATCCTAGCCAATTACCTTATCTTCTCTGAGATCATGATTTTCCTACATAAAAATAGGGATAATAATGGTACCTAAAACATGAGTGTTGACAAGATTAAGTGAAATCTTGTATAGGAATTGCCTAGTATGATACCTGGATGCTTCAGTTAACTTTCACTACGTAGCAAACCTCATAATTCTGTGAATCAACAATCTGCTGGTCTCCTCTGGGTTTACCTATGCAGATGCAGTTAGCTGATGGGTAGACTATGGGCTGCTTGCTTTAGCATGGCCTCACTTATATGTCTGAATGTTTGTTCTGGCTGTCAGTGCTGGCTTATTGGCCACAGTGATACCATGATAGGAGCACATGTCCTCAGCAGGCTAGCCTAGGCCAGTTCATATGGTTCAGTTGATCCCAAGGTAACCAGGAGTTATGGCAATCCCCAATGGGCAAACACTTTTGAACCTCTCCCTGCATCAAATTGTCCCTCCCATTGGTGAAAGCAAATCATATGGCCAAAGTAAGATGTGGTGCAGGAGGGGAACATTCCAGGGAATGGATACAAGGAGATGTGGCCAAATTGTGAGCCATTACTGCAATGGTCTATCACATCGAGAACCCAATAAGTGCTGTAAAAAATATGATTTTTATAACTCATCTTCTTTTATCATCAAAACTACATGATTATGTGTATTTCTAATCATTTTGCCACCAATGGCATGACCATGGCTGAATGAACTTCTAGGCACATTTTCACTTATGTAAAACATAAAAAATTGCACAACTCCTGACCATATGACCCCAGTCACACAGCAGCAGCACCAAGCTCATGACCAAAATTCTCAAAATCCTCACATACTTCCTGTTCCGCTGGAGAGTTTCTTCCTAGAATAGACTTAAATCATTGCATTTCTTCTTATAACATCCAGGTTCACAGAACAGCCTGAACGAAGTAATACAAAATCTTGCAGCCACAAAATCCTTCAAAGTCAAGGTAACACAAAACCTTCTCTATATGACAAGTGAGACAACAAAGGAACTGGCTCCTTCCCTGCTGGATGTGAAGAACTTGTCACTGAGCGATGGCAAGCCCAAGGCCATGTGAGTTTGATAAAAGCTACCCTGCAGGGCTCAGACCCCTCACTACCCAAAAAACCTCCCAGCTTCTCTCCCTGCTGTCACTCTGGCTCCACGCAATCAATTTTCTTCAAAGCAGCCAGAATAATCTTTTTTTTTTTTAATGTAATTCAAAACATCTTTCTCCCTTGTTTAAAACACTCCACCATTTCCTTTCTCATCTGGAAGATACCAGGCCTGGGTCAGTTTCCCTTGACCTGTCTTGTCCTTCCAGTCTGCCCATTCCAATGACATCGGCCTTCTTTCTGTTCCTCTGTCATTGCAAGCTCACCCATACTCCAGGACTTTGCATGTGCTATTTCCTCTGCCTACTCTGTCTCTCAAGATAATAGAAGTAAGAATAAATATAAACCTCAAAACTCATGGACTTTGCTTTTCTCCTGGAATCTCCACAGTGACCAAAAGACATTGAAACTCTCATCCATGGATCCTATCTATGCTGCCTTGGTGAATAAATTCTGGTCTTTTGGTGGCAATGAGAGGAGCCAGAGATTCATTGAGCGCTGTATCCGGACCTTACCCAACTTCTGCCTGCTGGGGCCCGAGGGGACCCCTGTATCTTGGTCCCTGATGGACCATACAGGAGAGCTGCGGATGGCAGGCACCACGCCTGAGTACCGGGCCCAGGGCCTCATTACCTACCTCATCTATACCCACACCCAGGCTCTGCTCAAATTCGGCTTCCCTGTGTATTCTCACGTAGACAGGAAGAACAAAATTATGCAGAAGATGAGTCACAGTCTGAATCACATCCTCATGCCCTGTGACTGGAACCAGTGGAACTGTGTGCCTCTGTGAAGCCACCCTGAACCCAAGACAGTGTGGGATGGGCATGAGGGCATGGCTGAAGGAGCAGATGGGTGGACAGAGGGAAAGAATAAATTGTAATCGTAATCATCAGTAAAGGAGTGGCTGCTGTTTGGGCTCTGGGGAAGCCGTGTGACTGGTCAACAGGACCACTGCTACCCCTGCACTCAAACTGCCAGTGGGCTTCCCCCAGTATCTCAGTATAAGCAGCAGCAGCTCTCCTGCAGTGATTTCACATAGTTGAGTCCCCCACGCTTCTGGGATCTCTGCCCTGCTTCTTCACCAGCTATATGTGGCCCCAGGTGCCTCCTCCTAGAACACTTAGTGCACAGGGTGATGGGGCCTTGCTGGTTTTTCCAGGGGGGGGTATTATTTTCTGGACATTATGACTTATTCCTCTCTTTCTCTGGCCTTTCCCTTAGTGAAGAGCAGGTGGACTCCACTTGTTAGCTCTATAGAGATTATCCTCTCCTCTGATTGCTGCTTTATAAGCATATTAAATATATTATATACAAAAATATATGAGATATTGTGCTAAACAAAATACACATGATATAGCAGGAAGAGTTATTAAGAAAAAGACTAACCTATGTTAGCCTGTCCTCTCTCTGCCTCCACTCCAGGGAAAATGACTCAACATTGTGTCTAAGAGCTGAGCTTCCTAAACTTACCCAAAACCCTCAAACAATAAAGAGATTTGTATTTGATTGCACAAGTTGAACCTAAGTGGTTCTGGATGGAAAGAGGATGGAGTGAGTGTCGTGGGACAAAGCAGGCCAGTGCCAAAGGTGGTAAAAAAAATTTACCAGAGACAAAGCAAAGTGAAAGAAAAAGTTTATTAGGGGTAGGCTGCCATGGACAGCAGCAGGTCACACAGACAAGAGGTGCCTGTGTGTGCATCAAGGGTGAAAGCTTAGGGTCTTTTGTGGGAAGGGGTTGATGAGCAGAGGGGGCTGCAGGATCAGCTCTTGCACAAGTTTCTGATTGGCTGTAGGTAAGGTAAAAAAGTTAGGGTCTGTGAAGAGGCAATGGGATTTATGACTCTGATAAGAAGGAAACATAGGTTGAAACAAACCAGCCTGAGCTACCATGAGATTAGACATTACCTAGGGTGATTAGTTCTGTTAGGGCAAACACATGCCAGAAAAGAATACATGTTACCTTCTGAGGGATTGCAAGCAGGCATCTGGGAACCCAGGAGTGGGGGTTCCTGGACTTTGAAAGATGCCAGCTGGCCCCCACAGTGAGTTCATGGAAAGAGGAAAGTGGGGGTACCCAGACAGACACAGGAAGGTGAGTATTCATTGAGAAGAAATGGAAGTTGAAGGGGAGGGTGGTACACCATGGATACCTAAGTTCTGCTTGACCTTGGCACATTACTTTAGGATGCCAGAATTCTATGCAGTTCAGGCCACTGTCTCATGGGAGAGTCTGGTTGATGGTGTGGAGGGATAACCTTCCTGGTTGGGACAGGTTAGGTGGGAGAGTTTCTTGCCCCAACCTTTCGAGAGAAACAGCATTAAATACCAGTACTCAGCAGTGAACAGAGCACTGGAATGAAGGTGATCACCTGGATTAAGAACCTGTTCCCTCTGGTCCACCTAAACCTGCAATTAAGCTGCAGAATTGAGGATGAAGGCACACACAGACACACAGAGGACTAAGGTTTAATTTCTTGGCCAGTCAAGAGAGTGGAGGCTTAGTGTGGAGCAGATTTCTTGACTTTGACAGAAAGGACATTTTAGACTGGACAATTCTTGCTATAAGGCTGTCCTGTGCATTTGTAGGATGTTTAGCAGGACCCCTGGCCTCTACCCACCAGATGTCAATAGCATCCTTCATGCCAATTATGCCAAAAAATGCCTCCAGATATTAGTAAATGTTCCCTAGAGGCTAAGTCACCTCTGGCTGGAATTTAGATAAGTAGTTCTCAAAGCTGATCATGCATCAGGATCACTTAGTTAAATAGAATGGAAAAGAATCTGAAAAGAAAAAAAATATATATGTACGTATGCGTATAACTGAATCACTTTTCTGCACACCTGAAATTAACATGAAACTAACATTGTAAATCAACTATACTTCAATAAATTAAAAAAAATCACCTAGTTAAAACAGATTGCAGGGCCGCACCCCCAGATTTTCTGGTTTAGTAGATCTTGGGTAGAGTTCCAGAATTTACATTTTTAACAAGTCTCCAGGTGATCCTGCTGCTGGAAGTCCAGGGACCACACCTTGAGAACCACTGGTGTAGGACATATTTTATCCCCTGGAACTATAGATGAGAATCTGTAGCCCATGCCACTTTCATTTCTGCATGAGTACAAGCTGAGACTCTTCTCCAAGAATTCCCTGGAGTCAGCAAAGGAAAATAGGTTTTGTGGCACTGAAACAGGGAGAAGGACCTCAGGCTTGGGTAAAAGAAAACATCGGCACAAGAGCCAAGATCTCACGACATTCCTGAAACCAAAAGTTGGCCCTGTGGAACACATGAGGTGAAGGGGCGTGGACTTTGTCTGCAGAAGTCAGCGGACACAGCTACGTGGATGGACCTGGACAGAATTGTGCTTAGTGAAGTAAGCCAGACAGAGAAAGACAAATACTGTTTGATATCACTTGTATGTAGAATATAAAAACAATACAAATGAATCTATACAGAAAACAGAAATGGACTCACAGACAGAGAAGATAAACTTACAGTTCCCAAAGGGGAGAAAGAAGAAGGGAGGGACAAATTAGGAGTATGGGGTTAACAGATACAAACGACTATACGTAAAATAGATAAGCAACAAGGCTTTACTGTATAACACAGGGAATTATATTCAGTATTGTGTAATAACCTAAAATGAAATGCAATCTGCCAGAAAAACTGAATCTCTATGCTGTATATCTGAAACTAATGCAATATTGTGAATCAACTATGCTTCAGTGAAAAGAAAAAACTGCTGATGGCATCATCTTTATATTATCAACAGCATCCAGTGGAATATGTCTGCAATAACCAGCCAGTAAGTGTTCTGTTGAATAAACTGAGAGATCCAAATAAAAACAGAAGTGAAATAAAAAAAAAAAAAAATGAAACCCAATTTGAAAGGGGCACCTATTACATAGGCATTTGAAGGAGAATGAAGTGCTAAGCGTTTGCTATGCATGCAGTTTGTTGAAAAAGCTGTTCCTTTGTCTATCCTCTGACACATGGTAGTATTTTATGATCAGGTGACTGACTCATAAAATTCCTCCTCTGTGGAAACATGATCTCTACATTTATGCCAATTTCTGATCCATTAAGCTCTTAATATGCTTCCTGGGATGATCTTGTTTACCCCTCCTGCAGGGGACCTGTGAGGGTGGTACACCAGGGGAGCGGTGGAGAGGAGGAGGGTCTGGCCACCGACATTATCCCAGCACAAATCCAGAGGTTACTGATTCCACACACCCGTGCAGTCTTCAAGGACTCTCTGAGGACTTCTTTTCGTCTTCTGTGGACGATGCAGGGTAATGACTTCTGCTCTGGGACATAACTGAGACCGGATGGTGAAAAACAGTGGATTACATCCATGCTTTAAATTCAGCTGGTGAATTCAACTGTTTTATGTATAAATCATTTAAAGTCTGCAATTAAAAAAAATTCTTTAAGAAGACTTTAAATCATGTTTGTTCCCATTTATATTATAAATAAAATGAATTAAACACTTTAAGCTATACCTAGGTCAGCTGGAAAAAAACGCACAACTTCAAAACTTAATTATGTTTTATTTGAGGCATAATTGAGGGATATAGCCTGGAAATAGCCTCTTTGATAGAGTGTAAGGGAGAAGCCAGTATGTACAGGAGTTTTTGCTGGGAGGGAAAAAACATAGTTGAACATCGAAAGATAACTGCTAATTACAAAGACATCTCAAGTTAATGATTTTAGGGCATTTCTGCGTATGGGAAGATGCAAGGGTTTGGGATTATTGAAAGTATTCCTTTGATGTGCATATTAACTCTCTAGGGCCAGTGTTCTGAGTACCCCCCGGGGTGCACTATGGCTGGGGTTGGGGGGCTTGGATGTAGTGGATGATGCTTTTAAATGGCAAGCAACATTCTTTGTTTTCTGAAATGGCAGGTGACAGTCTGTGTCCACACCTTTATTTAATTTTTTTTTCAGTTTTACTTTTATTTAATTTTTTAAACATTTTTATTGATTTATAATCATTTTACAATGTTGTGCCAAACTCCAGTGTAGAGCACAATTGTTCAGTTACACATGAACATATATCTATTCATTGTCACATTTTTTTCTCTGTGAGCTACCACAAGATCTTGTATATATTTCCCTGTGCTATACAGTATAACCTTGTTTCTCTATTCTACATTTTGAAATCCCAGTCTATCCCTTCCCACCCCCAGCCCCCTTGGCAAACATAAGTTTGTATTCTATGCCTATGAGTCTGCTTTGTTTTGTAAGTAAGTATAAGTATAAGGGTACAGAACCATACTTTACCCATCTTCAGCTGTCCTTTTCAATGAACTTCTTAAGACTCTTCTGGGGTACCCGCTTTAATCTAGTACCTGTATCAATACATAAAGATCCCCTTCCGAAATATCAGTAAATGGTTTTCTTACTTATACCTTAACTCCTTTCACGTCTAAAGGTGGGTTTATAAACTTTTCAGCTGGTGTAAATCTATTTAGTCCTTGATTTAAAAAATTAAGTGTAAAAAGTGCATGATGTAATATATTATGGCTTTCTTGTATTCTGTAATTATTCGCCCCTTTTAATTTATGTAAATAAGATATTCGTGTTTGATGACGTCGTTTAACAATAGCTTGACTAGTGGAATTATAAGGAATACCAGTAGTATGGTCAATTTCCCAATCTTGACAAAATTGTGAAATAATCTTTGCAGAAAACTCAGGACCATTGTCAGTTTTAATTTTGTGGGGTTTACCTAAAACACTAAAAGCAGATAACCAATGTCTAATGATGTTGTGGGCATTACATTTAGTATGCAACGTGGCATATATAAAATTAGAAAAAATGTCCACAGAAATTATGATATATAGCAAATGGCCGAAGGAGGGAAACAAGGTGGTGTCTGTTTGCCAAATTTGAATACTCTGAATGCCTCTTGGATTAATGTCCTCTAAATTATAATTTGGTTTAGCAATTGTAAATTGATTACATTGTGAGTATGCCTGTATGATTTGTTTTGCTTGTCTTTTAGTTATATCATAAATAGCTCTTGGGGAGACGGAGAAGATGGCGGAGTAGAAGGACGCTCGCAGGTCACCCTCTCCCACAAATACACCAAGACCCACATCTACAGACCCACTCAGCCAACCAGAGCACCTGCGGAACTCCAACAGAACATCGCCCTCTTCAAAAGATAAAGACGCCAAAAATCTGGTAGGAGAAAAGGAAAAAAGAAAGAACAAAAGGCAAAGCAGCGCGGGACGGTTCCCGCGGGGAGGGAGCGGCAAAGGAGGACTGGCGCTCGCTCGCTGGGTCTCCCCTCTCCAACTGAGAGGCCAGCGGGACGGAGGGGGAGCCTCCGAGGCTCGGATCTGTACAGAGCAGCCCTTGACTGACAGAACTAAGTTAAACTGGCACAGAGCGTCCCCCCGACACCCAGCCTGAGACGCGGGCCGGCAGCGGCGGGCAGGGCCAGGCTGCACAAGCCGGGCAGAGGACGGAAGTGGTTGCACGGAGGCAGCCCCGGGGGAACGCAAGGGGCTGCGCGCCGTGGCTGTGGGTGCACAGGGCAGAACAACCTGGGCCCTCCATAAAACAGCAAGGTTGATGTGCTCTCGGGGGAAGGGTGCACACCCCCATCTCTGAAAACTCGCGGAAAGTTTTCGGGGGAAGAGAGGCGGGGCTCAGGCACAGCCGCCATATCCTCCGGCGCTGAGCACTCAGGCGGGGGCGGGGGCGAAACCTGCATCCGCACCGAAGGGCTTAGCAGCCTCAAAGGCCAGACTGAGACTGGCCTGCAGCCCGGGGCAGATAGGATCCTTCCTTCTTGGTCCCTCAGAGAACTTGCTCCACAAAGACAAACAAGGAGCTGGGTTTTGGCTCGGAGCAGGGACAGGGCTGTCCCTTGGTCTTCCCCGAGCCCACCCGCGGAGCGCCAACCAGGGCGGAGTGCGCAGCCGCACAGAGCAGCGGAGCTACCTGCAGCGCAGGTAGAGGGAGAGCGGCCCCCCCGCCTTTCGGGCAGGAACACAGCCCCTGACCGAGGTGCTGGGAGGGGGCACGACCCGCCCTCCTACCTGGCCAGTCTGCAACATCTGACTGCGGCATCCGGAGGGGCAGCGACCCACCCACCCACAGCAGAGAGCTGCACCTGACCCAGTATTAGGAGGAGGCGCGATCTGCTTGCCGACAGGTGCTGGGAGCAGCACAGAAGAGGGCGCCAACGGAGGGCCTCAGAAAACAGCAAGCTGAGCTTCCAAAACAGGAGAAAGACAGAAAGACTTCACATTAAAAACACACAGACTCCAGGAGAACACCGACAAACCCCCCCCCCTTTTTTTTAAAATCTGTTTTTACCTGTTCTATTTTCTATTACTCTCTTAATTTTTACTTATTAATTCATTTCTATTTCTCTTGGGTTTTGATGTCCTGCTATTGATTAGACACAGGATTCAAATACATCTATTCATCTCCCCCCCCCTTTTTTTGTAAAGGTTTTAAAAGGACGTCTCAACCCGATTAATACTCTGCTTCAACTCACTCTTCTATTATTCATTATACACTGTTTTCAAACCTTCTTTCTCCCTTCTTTTAAAATTCTTTCTCTCTCTCTCTTATTTTTTTTTCTTTTTTTCCTAAGTTCTATTCCTAAATAGGCATTAGATAGATAAAATCCTTAAGGGCCAAAATAAACAACTGATACTCCATAAACCACAGTGCCAAAGAGGTATGAGCAAGATGAAGAAGCAGAAAAACCTTTCCCAATTAAAAGAACAAGAGAAATCCCCTGAAAGAAAGATCAACAAAATAGACATCGATAGCCTACTAGATCAAGATTTCAAAAAAGGAGTGATCGAATTGCTGAAGGAATTAAAAGAGATAGTGTTTAGAGATATAAAATATGTCAAAAATGAAATTGAAGCTATAAAGAAGAGCCAAGTAGAATGGGTAAACTCATTGACAGAGATGAGGCATGATCTAATAGCTGTGCAAAGCCGACTAGATAATGCAGAGGAACGAATTAGTGATCTAGAAGACAGAGCAATAGAAAGCACCCATTCAGAAGAACTACAAGAGAAGCAAATAAAAAATAATGAAAATAGCATAAGGGACCGATGGGATAATATAAAGCGTCCCAATCTTCACATAATAGGGGTCCCAGAAGGAGAAGAAAGATCAAAGGGGATTGAAAAGGTTTTTGAAGAAATCATGACTGAAAACTTCCCAAACTTAAAGAAGGAATCAGATATCCAAGTACAGGAAGCTCAGAGGGTCCCAAACAGGAAGAACCCAAATAGACCCACACCAAGACATATCATAATCAAGATGACCAGAGTCAAGGATAAAGAAATGATTCTAAAGGCAGCAAGAGAAAAGCAAAGAGTAAGTTACAAGGGAACCCCCATAAGGCTCTCAGCTGATTTCTCTACACAAACACTACAGGCCAGAAGGGAGTGGCAAGATATATTCAAAGCCCTGAATGAAAAAAAGATGCAGCCTAGGATCCTTTATCCAGCAAGGCTATCCTTGAGGATACAAGGAGAAATAAAGAGTTTCACAGACAAAAAAAGCTGCAGGAGTTTAGCAACACTAAACCCATGCTAAAAGAAATATTGAAAGGGCTATTCTAAATAGAAAAGCAGCAGGATGCTACAGAAATGAGAAACACACAACTGGAAAGGTGATAACTCATGAATTACAAATAAAGTAAACATGAAATTATAAAAGAAGACATACAAATCACTGAGAGTGGGAGAGGGAGGCAGGGAAATATAGAATATTTTTTTCTTTCTTTTTTAAATTTTTTTAACAGTAGGATGGGTTTGAGATCATGTTACTATCAGTTTAATAAAAACAGTTATAGTAATGGGTTGATAGATTTACAAAAAAGGGTAACCACAAGCCAAAAATTTACAAAGGAGTCACAAAAATTAAATAAAATCCATGATAATACAAAGGAAAATTACCAAACCACAAAAGGAAGAAGAAAGGAACAAAGAGGATATACCAATTCAACTGCAAACATAAGTTCAAAATGGCAATAAACACACATCTATCATTAATTACTGTAAATGTTAATGGACTAAATGCTCCAGTCAAAAGACACAGAGTAGCAGACTGGATAATAAAGCAAGAACCTTCAATATGCTGCATACAAGAGACCCACTTTAGGGAGAAGGACACATATAGATTGAGAGTGAAAGGATGGAAAAGGATATTCCATGCAAATGGAAAAGCCAAAAAAGCAGGTGTTGCAGTACTGATTTCAGACAAAATAGACTTTAAAACAAAGGCCATAAAGAAAGATAAAGAAGGACATTTTATAATGATTAAAGGAGTGATACAAGATGAGGATATTACACTCGTTAATATATATGCACCCAATATAGGAGCACCTAAGTACATACAAGAATTACTAACAGAGATAAAGGGGGATATTGATGGGAATACAATCATAGTTGGAGATTTTGACACTGCATTAACATCACTAGACAGATCTTCCAGACAGAAAATAAACAAGGCAACAGAGAAATTAAATACTACAATAGAAAAACTAGATTTGGTGGATATTTTCAGAACATTACACCCCCCAAAAATAGGACATACATTCTTTTCAAGTGCACATGGAACATTTTCCAGGATCGATCATGTACTTGGGCACAAAAGAAACCTCAGCAACTTTAAGAAGATAGAAATTATCTCAAGCATCTTTACTGACCACAATGCCATGAAACTGGAAATCAACAACAGAGAAACAAAGGAGAAAAAACGGAAAGCATGGAGATTAAACAATATGTTATTGAAAAAACAATGGATCAATGAGGAAATCAAAGCTGAAATTAAAAAATACCTTGGGACAAATGATAATGAAAGCACAACCACTAAAAACCTATGGGACACAGCAAAGGCAGTGCCAAGAGGGAAGTTTATAGCGATACAGGCCTCCCTCAAAAAAGAAGAACAATCTCAAATAAACAATTTAACCCACCACCTGAATGAATTAGAAAAAGAAGAACAAAAAGCCCCAAAAAGCAGCAGAAGGAAGGAAATAATAAAGATCAGAGAGGAATTAAATACAATGGAGATTAACAAGACCATAGAAAAAATCAACCAAACCAAAAGCTGGTTTTTTGAAAAAGTAAATAAAATCGACAAACCTCTGGCCAAACTCACAAAGAAGGAAAAAGAGAGAGCACAAATTAGCAAAATAAGAAAGGAAAATGGAGAAATTACAACAAACAAAATAGAAATACAGAAAATCATACGAGAATATTATGAAAAACTATATGGAACCAAACTGGATGACCTAGAGGAGATGGACAAGTTTCCGGAAACATACTGTCCACCAAAACTGAATCAAGAAGAATCTGAACACTTGAACAATCCGATCACTAGAAAGGAAATAGAAATAGCAATTAAAAGCCTCCCTACAAATAAAAGTCCAGGACCGGACGGCTTCACCGGGGAATTCTACCAAACATACAAAGAAGAACTCATACCAGTCCTTCTCAAACTCTTCCAGATGATTGAAAAGGAGGGAATACTCCCAAACTCATTCTATGAAGCCACCATCACCCTGATACCAAAACCAGGCAAAGACACTACAAAAAAAGAGAATTATAGGCCAATATCACTGATGAACATAGACGCCAAAATCCTCACCAAAATTTTAGCAAATAGAATCCAACAACACATAAAAAAGATAATACATCATGACCAAGTGGGGTTCATCCCAGGGACACAAGGCTGGTTCAACATACGCAAATCAATCAGTGTAATACATCACATCAACAAGAGAAAGGACAAAAACCACATGATCCTCTCAATCGATGCAGAAAAAGCATTTGATAAAATTCAACACCCATTTATGATAAAAACTCTCGCCAAAGTGGGTATAGAGGGAACATATCTCAACATAATAAAAGCTATATATGACAAACCTACAGCCAGCATAGTACTCGATGGTGAAAAACTCAAAAGCTTCCCACTAAAATCTGGGACAAGACAAGGATGCCCACTATCACCACTCCTATTCAACATAGTCCTGGAAGTCCTAGCCACAGCAGTCAGGCAAGAGAAAGAAATAAAAGGGATCCAAATTGGAAAAGAAGAGGTAAAAGTGTCATTATATGCTGATGACATGTTACTATATATAGAAAACCCTAAAAGGTCCACACAAAAGCTACTAGAGCTGATTGAAGAATTCAGCAAGGTAGCAGGTTACAAAATTAACGTTCAAAAATCAGTTGCATTTCTTTACACTAACGATAAATCAACAGAAGAAGAAAGTAAAGAAACAATCCCCTTTAAAATAGCACCCAAAGTAATAAAATATCTGGGAATAAATCTAACCAAGGAGGTGAAAGAATTATACACAGAAAACTATAAACCATTGATGAACGAAATTAAAGAAGACTTCAAAAAACGGAAAGATATCCCATGCTCTTGGATTGGAAGAATCAATATTGTTAAAATGGTCACACTGCCCAAGGCAATCTACAGATTTAATGCAATCCCTATCCAATTACCCAGGACATATTTCACAGAACTAGAACAAATCATAATAAAATTCATATGGAACCATCAAAGACCTAGAATTGCCAAAGCATTACTGAAGAGAAAGAAAGAGGCTGGAGGAATAACTCTCCCAGACTTCAGACAATACTAGAGAGCTACAGTCATCAAGACAGCATGGTATTGGTACAAAAACAGACATATAGACCAATGGAACAGAATAGAGAGCCCAGAAATGAACCCACAAACTTTTGGTCAACTCATCTTTGACAAAGGAGGCAAGAATATACATTGGAATAAAGACAGTCTCTTCAGCAAATGGTGTTGGGAAAACTGGAGAGCAGCATGTAAAGCAATGAAGCTAGAACACTCCCTTACACCATATACAAAAATCAACTCAAAATGGATCAAAGACTTAATCATAAGACAAGATACAATAAAACTCCTAGAGGAAAACATAGACAAAACATTATCTGACATACATTTAAAAAATTTTCTCCTAGTAGAAATAAAAGCAAGAATAAACAAATGGAACCTAATGAAACTTACAAGCTTCTGCACAGCAAAGGAAACCATAAGTAAAACAAGAAGACAACCTATGGAATGAGAGAAAATTTTTGCAAATGAAACCGACAAAGCCTTGATCTCCAGAATATATAAGCAGCTCATACAACTCAATAAGAAAAAAAATAAACAACCCAATCCAAAAATGGGCAGAAGACCTAAACAAGCAATTCTCCAAGGAAGACATACAAATGATCAAAAAGCACATGAAAAAATGCTCAATATCACTAATTATCAGAGAAATGCAAATCAAAACTACAATGAGGTATCACCTCACACCAGTCAGAATGGCCGTCATTCAAAAATCCACAAGTGACAAATGCTGGAGAGGCTGTGGAGAAAGGGGAACCCTCCTACACTGCTGGTGGGAATGCAGTTTGGTGCAGCCACTATGGAAAACAGTGTGGAGATTCCTCAAAAGACTAGGAATAGACTTACCATATGACCCAGGAATCCCACTCCTGGGCTTGTATCCAGAAGGAACCCTACTTCAGGATGACACCTGCACCCCAATGTTCATAGCAGCACTATTTACAATAGCCAAAACATGGAAACAGCCTAAATGTCCATCAACAGGTGACTGGATAAAGAAGAGGTGGTGTATTTATACAATGGAATACTACTCAGCCATAAAAACCAACAACATAATGCCATTTGCAGCAACATGGATGCTCCTGGAGAATGTCATTCTAAGTGAAGTAAGCCAGAAAGAGAAAGAAAAATACCATATGAGATCGCTCATATGTGGAATCTAAAAAACAAAAACAAAAACAAACAAACAAACAAAAACAAAGCGTAAATAAAGGACAGAAATAAACTCACAGAGAATACAGACTTGTGGTTACCAGGGGGGTGGAGGGTGGGAAGGGATAGACTGGGATTTCAAAATTGTAGAATAGACTACACTGTATAGCACAGGGAAATATACACAAAATGTTATGATAACTCACAGAGAAAAAAATGTGACAATGAGTGTGTATATGTCCATGAATAACTGAAAAATTGTGCTGAACACTGGAATTTGACACAACATTGTAAAATGATTATAAATCAATAAAAAATGTTTAAAAAATAAATAAATAAATAAATAGCTCTTAAGGCCTGGACATTGCAGTGGTGTAAGGCATGAAATTGTTTAGCCTTTATAAATTTTTTGATAGCTCTAGTGGTTAATGTAAGTAATGAGGCAGGTTTCTTATTTCCTTTTAACAATTGAAATAAATGAGGTAATTGGACTGTAGGTATTCCTAAAAAAAGTCTGATCCAGTTAATATGTTTTAGCAACTGTTGCAATTGAACTAACGTCATATAAGGCTTGATATTTAATTTTATATTGTGTGGCCTAATAGTTTATGTGTTAATAGTTACTTTATCTTGAGCAACAAAAAGGCCCTTTGTTTGTAAAATTGTAACAGTTTTGTCTGCTCCTGTGTGTAATAACCCTGTAAATTGCTTTCCTTGTATTGAAACTGTTAAAACAGATCTGTTATCGGTTAATGAATGTGTCCAAAAAGCTTGCTGTCCTGTGTGTCTGAAGCCCTTGTCTCCTCTATTATTTTTGGCAAATTTTTGAGCAAATAAATAAGGTTTTAAAATAATTTGAGCAATTTGAGATTGCTTCAGAATAATGTAATAAGAAGAGGCATGAACCATAATTTTAATTTTTCCAGTATAATCATTATCAATAACACCAGGTAAAACTGTTAACCCTTTTAAGCCCATAGATGATCTCCCTATTAGCAATCCAAAATACCCAGAAGGTAAAAGTCCCCAAACTCCAGTAGAGATTAAGTAGGTTTTATAACTGTCATTTATTTACTCAATAGTCATTAGATCTAAACTTGTGCTCCCAGGGGAAGCTGTGATGAGGTCAGAAATGGTGACATGGGAATTTGGCTGACATTGATTTTCTTCATTTGTTTTTGAGGGGCACCTGGGAGGGTGCCATGCTTTGAAATAGCCTTTAACAATTGCTGCAGAATATGGAAATAAATCTTTTGCTGTACTGCCAGCTGCTGTCCCATGGTTACATTGCGGAGTGCCTAATAGGCTGAAAATCCCCGATATAAATTTGTTCCCTTACTTACATGTAGTCGCCGCACTGATATCATGCTGCTGCTTAGTAAGCTGTTGCCCCATGAATATTATTGGCATGTCTGTTAGGCTGAAAAATCCCCGAAAATTTCCCTAGTTCCACTTATGTGTTGCCGAGTCTCATATCACTTCGGGGTCACCATCTGTTGGTGGCGCAGTATCATGTACACACAAACACCGCGCAGAGAGAAGCGAAGCAGTTCTCTGTTTATTGATTCTTAGAAAAGGGTTTGTATAGGACATGCACGATGCCTCGCATATCATCTAAGTTATAACAATGTTAATAATCTTAGGCTATTAAGGTCCCCAAGCTCCTGCGGTAAGCACAGGATGCTACACGATCAAGGACAGATCGTTTGAAAGTTCATCACAAAACTTCATTAAGTAGGCCATCTCTCATCTAGCTGGCTGCACCTGTCTTAGGTTGTCCTCCTCCTCCGTCACTGTCTATCCAGCTGTCCATACTGGATACATTAAGTAGGCCATTTCTTATCCAGCCTGGATACGTGACATTCCTCACAGCTTGTTTATCAGTTTAGCCCATGGCTTATTCTCTAGAGCCTTCAGACAGGGGCCTACACAGGTGTCATTTTGAAGTAGGCTTCCTTCTGGATATATGCCCAGGAGCGGGATTCCTGGGTCATATGGTAAGTCTATTCCTAGTCTTTTGAGGAATCTCCATACTGTTTTCCACAGTGGCAGCCACTGTGTCTGCATCTTTAAATCTAATTTCTCTTTTAAGGGCTTCAACTTCTGGCAACAAATGAACTGTTTTTTTTTTTTTTTTTTTTTTTAATGCTAAGTAATTCTTATAGTTCCAATAAACTGACCTTTAAAAATTATACATATGTTAAATTGAAACTTTTATTGGCTCTTCTAATATTGAAGCAGAAGCTTAAGAAGATTTCAACTTTAAAAAAATTACAAATCTAAATCAATTATTCAATTATACCTTTGAATTTGTATTTAAAGTTTATTACTCTAACAAGCAAATTCTTTCACATATTGTAAGTATGTGAAAAAACTAAACTGGCATAATTTCCTCCTTGATTCAAAAATACTTGCTCAATGAGTCTGATTCACCCAAAACTCTCAGCCAGGGGAGTTTTAAATTCCAGAGGACATTTGGAAATATCTGGAGACATTTCAGTTGTTACAGTTTGGGGAGGTGGTGCTCCTGGCATCCGGTGGGTAGAAGGATGCAGCTAAACATCCTACAGTGCACAGGACAGCCCCTCAAAACAAAGAATTATCTGCCTCCAAATCTCCATACCAAGGTATGGTACCTGGTGCCAAGATTGATCAGGGCTGTAAACATTTGTATATTCAATTCTGTTTCTTCCAGATACTGAAAGATGCTTACCTACTTGAAAAAGGTGTGTACCACTTTTGGCAAGTGAAGTTATTTCCTACCAGAAAAAGGATTTAGGCTGAGTATATTTTCCTTCAGGAAACTGATAGAACCTATTGAAAGCTATTATTTATTAATTTTTTTTGTATGTATATATATATATATATATATATATATATATATATATATATATATATATATATATATATATATTTATATTTATTTATTGAAGTATAGTCAGTTTACAGTGTTGTGTCAATTTCTGGTGTACAACATAATGCTTCAGTCATACATGAACATACATCCATTCTTTTTCATATTCTTTTTCACCATAAGTCACTACAAGATATTGAATATAGTTCCCTGTGCTAGACAGTATAAAATTCTTGTTTATCTATTTTATATATAGAAGATGATATCTGCAAATCTCAAACTCCCAATTTATCCCTTCCCACCCCATTCTCCCACAGCAACCACAAGTTTGTTTTCTGTTTGTGAGTCTGTTTCTGTTTTGTAAGTTCGTTTGTATTTTTTTTTTTTTTTTTTTTAGTATTCCACATGTAAGTCATATCATATGGTATTTTTCTTTCTCTTTCTGACTTTCTTCATTTAGAATGACAAACTCTAGGTCCATCCATGTTGCCGCAAATGGTATTATTATTTTTATCACTGAGTAGTATTCCATTGTATAAATGTACCACAACTTCTTTATGCAGTCATCTGTCTATGGACATTCAGGTTGTTTCCATGTCTTGGCTATTAAATAGTGCTGCTATGAACATTGGGGTGCATGTGTCTTTTTGAATTAAGGTTCCCTTTGGATATATGTCCAGGAGTGGAATTGCTGGATCATATAGTATGTCTGTCTTTAGTCTTTTGAGGACTCTCCACATTGTTTTCTGTAACGGCTGCACCAAACTGCATTCCCACCAGGAGGGTAGGAGAATTCCTCTTCTTCACAGCCTCTCCAGCATTTATCATTTGTGGACTTTTGAATTATGGACATTCTGACTGGTGTGAGGTGATACCTCATTATAGTTTTGATTTGCATTTCTCTGATAATTAGCAATACTGAGCATTTTTTCATGTGCCTATTGGCCATTTGCTATTTTTAATGTTATGTCAATAACTTCATAACTTCAAAGGGGGAGGAACCATTTAACCCACTTCCCTGAGTTAGAGTTACATTCGTGTCTTCATTTTCCTATCTAGCTTAGAAGTCTATAGCTTCCATCCTGGTTGATCTACTAACTAACCTTTAGAGTTTTCAGATGCAAAACTGAAATCTAGAGATCTCTGGGCTTGACGGGGTCTAAGACTTTGATAAGTAAGAGACACTTCTATTCTTTTATATCCTGGAGACACTGTAACTCCTAAGGATATTTTAAATGGCATCCAATTGAAATTTGGGGTCTTTATATGGCTTTGGGGCTTTCAAATACAATCTATGAGTTCAAGAAAACGCCTCCTTAGCCGGGTGATCAAAATTAACACCACCAATAATGGGGCACATCATGTGTTTCTGAAAGTGATGCGCTGAAGGAAAAACACCATCTTTAATGTAAAATTACTACACAATATGGATAACCTGAATCTAGTCACTAGGAAAGGATGTAAACCAATCCTTCAGAAAAGAATAAAGCAAACCAAAATGGAGAGACAGTCTACAGTACAATGGATGTGTACAAGTAAAAATTCTAAATGTCATGAAAGAATAAGAAATGTTGAAGAGTTGTTCCAGATAAAACCAATCTAAACAATATGACAGCGAAAAGCAATTTGAGGTTCTAGATTAAATGCTGGATTAGGGGAAAAAAAGTACTTTAAAGAATATTATTGTTATAACTGGCAAAATTTGTATATGGCCTGTATATTAGTTACCAGCAGTAGAGGAAAGTTAAATTTTCTGAATTTGATCATTGTATTGTGATGTAAGAGAATGTTTTTTGTACTTCCATGACGTTTGCTAAAATAATTGGGGCAAATGATCGTAACATCTGCAACCTATAAAAGAATTTAAATGTATGTATAAAACAAATGTGGAAAATTCTAATTGGTGGATATAGGTAAAAAGCATGTATGTGTTTAATGTAGTATTGTTGCAGTTTTGTGTAGGCTTGTAATTTTTACAAAATAAAGGCTAAATAGAAAAAAAATTGCTTTCTGTGGCAGACATCATTAATTTTCACATTTTTCAAAAATCCAGTACATAAATCAATAATACCACATTGCCTATCTGGACTTTATGTTCATTTTCTCTGAGTATCTTTCTATATGTCATTTATGGACTCATGTCTCTTCATAGATTCAATGTATTTCAAATGCATTTGTAACTCTCCATTACTACAACTTTGACCAGTAGAGCCCCTCTATTCTGTTGGCCCTTGAATTCTTAGGATATGACCTCATTAATGCTAGAATGCTTTCTTGCTTTCTGACACATAAAATGGCTCAAATGTACTTTATGGCTCTCTGCAGGAAACACAGAATCAATAATTTCTTCAAGAGGTCTTGGTTACTGTTGTAACTGTTGTGGGATTCGGCAGGCTGGTGCGTGAGTAAAAGAATTTACCAAAGACAAAGGATGAACATAAGGAAGGAATTTATTAGGTACATGCTACGGGCAGCAGCAGGCCACACAGACAAGCAGTGTCTATGTGCTCACAGGGGTCAGTTACTGAGGTCTTTTATAAGGGAGGGCAACCTTGAACGTTTTGTGCTTATGTGACATTGGGCACAAAGTGGGTTGTTAAGGGCAGGGCTAGGGATTTGAAGACAGAGGTCATGATTTTTGGTAGGGCTCATGATTTTTGGTAGGAGGTTGTGACCAGTCCTAGTGATCAAGCTTCCAGGCATTGTATAGCTGGTTATTATCTAGGGTAATTAGTTCAGCTAAGACAGGTATATATTAGAAAAGGAAAGTTTTGTTATCTTTAAAAGGCAGCAGTCAGGAGCCTGAGGGGCCTTAGAACAGAGGAATCATGTAGGAGTAGGAACCTGTCAGATGAATGTGGACCCCCACAGTTACTTTTACTGAAAAAAAAATTTAGTCTTAGAAGTCAGGATATCTGCCTTAAGATTCTCATATGTGGAGTGAGAAGAATAGACTACCTACTACATTGAATTGCTACAACGATTAAAAGAGAGAATTCATATAAAGTACAATGTATAGGGTCTGGCCCACAATAAATATTCAACAAATGTTATCTATCATTGTTATTATTACCAAAATAGAAAAAAATATGAAATGGATTCTCTGATTATTCCAATTCTTCTCCCAGAATTGGCAGAGAATTCATTGTTCTGTGCTTAATTTAGTTGCTTTAGAAAAGGCTCAGGCCATTCATCCGAGACATTCATTTTTGTAATTTCCCTCCAACAATTTTATTTGTTTTAATTGCTAGGTTTCTGGATTAGAGGAAATAATAATGCTATATGTCGGTGGCGCGATATCATGTACACACGAACACCATGCGGAGAGAGGCAAAGCAGTTCTCTGTCTATTGATTCTTGTATAAGGGCTTATATATAACATGCATGATGCTTCACATACCATCTAAGTTATAACAATGTTAATAATCTTAAGTTATTTAGGTTCCCAGGCTCCTGCTGTAAGCACAGGATGTTACATGATCAAGGACAGATTGTTTGAAAGTTCGTCACAAAACTTCATTAAGTAGGCTGTCTCTTATCCAGCCAGCTCTGCCTGTCTTAGGTTGTCCTCCTCTGAGGACCTTACCTGTCACTGGCTATCCAGCCGTCCATACTGAATACATTAAATAGGCCATCTCTTATCCAGCTGGCTACGTGACATTTCTCACAGCTTGTTTATCAGTTCAGCCCATGGCTTATTCTCTAGGGCCTTCAGGCGGGGGCCTACACTATATCAAGGGCTTTTGTGAGAAAAGATAACACAATGCATGTGAAAGTGCTTTATAACCGCTACATGTTGTAAAATTACAAATATTGTTTTAATACACCTAAATCTAGGACCCTGGGTAATGTAAAAACACGGGGGTGGGGGTCAGGAGTGTGTCTGAATTACAAGTGTGGTTCAGCCACTGGTGGGTGATACTGGGGATATCGCATCGACACTGTAGATTTTGGTTTCCCATTGTCAGAATGCAGATTAAAAACACACACTGAAAATGGACACAAAAAGGATTGCTCAAAATTGCAGGTGGAGCTTGGGTATTGATACAGGAAACAATGTGGGGTGAGAGGATGACCACATCTCAGTTCTCCACTGAGTCTCTGGGGCGTGCCCCGCCAAGTGTGGGTCCTTGACTTTGCACAGGAAGGAATTCAGGAGTGAGCCACAGTTGAGTAAAGGTAATTTTATTCAGAGAGACACATACTCCACTGACAGAGTGCAGGCTGTTTCAGAAGGTAAGAGAAAGGCCATGTAGTGTGGGGTTTAGGTACTCAGTTTAAAGTAAAAGTGGATACACACTCCACAGACAGAGTGTGGGACGTCTCAGAAGGCCAGGGAGCGAGATGCCAGAAGGCTTGGGGGCGGGTGTTTAGTTTAAAGTACAAGTAGTCACACACTCCATAGGCAGATTGCGGTCCCTCTCACTCAGAAGGGAGAGTGGCCGTGAGGTGTGGGGGTTGTTAGTTTCTATGGGCTCAGTGGCTTCACACGTTAACAAGTGGGAGGAATTGGGCCACTGCCCACTATTTGACCTTTTACAGTCAACCTCGAAGCTGTCATGGCACCTGTGGGAGTGCCACTCACCATGCTAATATATTACAATTAGCATATAATGAAGCGCAAAGTCTACTGGGAGTTGAATCTCCCGCCATCTTGGTGTTAATTGCTGTCATTCCTTGAATGGCTGTGCCCTGCCCTCTTTCTTCCTGTCTCATTATCATTTGCCTAGGCCTCATTAAATGACTAAGTTATCATTAATAAGAGCCAGGAAAGAGAGAAAAGAATTTGTTAATGCCCCAGATGTGTTGAGGAATTCCTCTGAGCTGGAGAATGAAAAGGACCAAGACTCTGGAGAGATATGAGTTCAGGAAATGACCACCTATAACACAAGAGTGCAATGTCTGCTAGAAGAGCATGCAGGGCAGAATGAGTCCAGAGTCATCAGACAGACAAGCTGGAGTAAACCCAGCTCAGGCCTGTTACTTGTCAGAGCTGGATTATGCAAGCTTGGCTGGTTGACCTTTGCTTCTGTCCTGATTTTTGCTAAGCATTTTGTAAGGGTGAATGTTACTAGAGCATAAGGCAGTTGGGGGTTGGGCATTGGGGAGGGGAAGCAGCTGAGAGCTTTTGACTCTTGGAAGAGTGGAGGGTCTCACACAAAGACAGCAAACTTTTGCCACAACTTGTAACATTCAAGTCCCCACCTCCAAAATACCAGGGGCATGGAAGAGTAACTTTTTTTTCAGTTCTGAAGAGGAAATCTCAAAGATAAAGAGAAAACCAGGAACAATCAAAGAACTGACAGGGAAAGAGGCATCAGACTTAACTGGGGGATGAATTCATACCTGCTGAAAGAAATAGAGCAGTTAGGTTAGAAAAAGCAAATTGTGATATTTTAAGTTGCATTCATATAGAAGCATCAACTAGAAATTAAATATTGGAATTTTGAATAAAAATCTCGGTAGATATGTTAGCAGATAGAGGGACCCCCAAACTGGAAAGCCCACGGACATGTGGGCAAACCTCCCCCAAATGTGTGGGTCCTTGCCTGCCGACTGAGAAAGAATTTTCAGTAGAGGCAGAGAGACAAAGTTGGGGTGGGGGGAGGCTGCTTTAATTGTGCAGAGAGAAAAGGAAAACACTCGAGTGGTGAGCCGTCAGCGAGGTAGCCGGTAGAGGCAGCTCCAGCCTCTGAGCAGGCTGCAGGGTCTTTTACTGGAAGGCTCTGCCTTCATTATCTTCACTTCAGTGGTGTCAGTCACGCTCTATTACTGGCTCTTTCCTCCTGTGAAGCTCAGCCCTGAATCAGAAGCTTCAGTGGGAGAAAGAGAACAAAGAAAGAGATACTGGGGTGTGTCCTTGAATTAATGCAGCAACTGCGGGACATAAATCTTCCTGTTGCAGGACTACGTCCTTGGAATTAAGAAGCCAGCTGTGGGATAAGACAAATGTCCTGCCTTTCATCAATCTGGCACTTTCTCTCCCTGCTGGAAGCCAGTCACGGTCAGTAAGCCTGTCTGCCTAATCACCTCTCTCAGTTGGACCGAGCAGCAAAGTGGACAGAGTTGACAGACGATTTTAAAGCTAAGAAGTTCTGGCAGAAGGTAGACTCCCAGAATGTCACACAGAATGAAAACGGGGTGGAAAACACGAAAGAAAATGTAAGAGAACTGGACGACATTAACAAGTTTGCATATTCATCTAAATGGCATTTCAAAAAAAAAAAGAGAATAGAGCAAATGGAGTGATGGAAACAGTGTAAAAGGAGGAAAAAGAAAGGTGGTAGAAACAGCAGAAGACACAGCAGATTTTCCAAAAGTGAGGAAAGACTTAAGATGGAAATAACTCACTGAAGACTGAGTGTGAAAAGAACTCATTAGGTATATCACTATGAATCTTCAGAGCACCAAAGATAAAGACAAGATCTTACAAGGCTCCAGAAAGAAGGGGTTGACTGGTTGTGTTCAGAAAAATAAGAATCATGCTGACTTCAGAATTCTCATTAACAGTCCCAGATACTTAGCAAACAGAGACGTGATATCATCAAAGTTCTCAGGGAAGGTCTTAAACCTGTAATCAGAAAGATAAGCAGAACAGTACTCAGTTAAAAGGATAAATTAAAGAAAAATTTTTATCATACACAGAGATTCTCTCTCTTTTAAAATGAGGTATAATTAACAAACACTCAGATCTTAAATTACAGTTCTGTGAAATTGAAACAAGCTTGCACTCACGAAACCTGAATCCCTTTCAAAAAATGGAACAATTCTGTCACCTCTGAAATTTTTTTTTATGCCTCTTACCAATCTATAGCCCTACCAGAGGTGACCACAGGTGAGATCTCTTCAGGGATTAACTTTTCAGGTTCTTAAACTTCACAAAATTAGTGTCATATATCAAGTATTCTTTTATGCCTGGAATTTCCATTCACCAAATGCCTGTGAGGCGTATCCATGTTGTTGCATGTGTCAGAGTTTCACTCAAGTTATTGCTGAGTTTGCATGATTTGCTGGCAGGAATGTAAAATAAAATTTATTCATTTTGTTATCCCATTATGTCCCATCCTATAAGGGTATGATCTGCTCACTGGCAGACCCATCTCACAAGAAATAGTTCCATCAATACTAAATCCCAATATTTTACAATCTGACCTAGAGAAAGACTGAAAAAGACCAGCTTAGTAAATTCTGTGCTGTCTTTAATAGGAGCAGGTTGCCTTTCCTCATCAGTTGCAAGATCCGTCCTTACGTGAACTACAAGCGGGTGATTCTGGAAAAGAAATCCATCTGACTACCTTTAGATAATGTTTTAACATGAATTTGTTTTTCTTGAATACCAGGAATTCCAAATTAAGGCAAAACTTTATCTAACATTGTGGCTTGAGCAGAATCACTTATGTACAAGGAGCTAGTTAGGAATGGCCACTTTGAGTCAATATAAAAGAATTAGGTGAGGATGTTTGTAGGAAAAGCTCACACAGTTTTCTGGACCGTGTAGGACTGTGTACCACGACAACATGTCATCTCTTTTGGACATTCTTCTCTTCATTATGTCCCATTAGAATGATCAGATCAAAAGGGGCTGGATCTTTAACCTCAGGGAAAAGGTATTTCACTCAATATTTTGAGAGACACATTTCTATATGCAGCTTACCTTACGTTGGGGTGATTTTGTTTTGCTTTGTTTCATTTAAGAAACATTAATATACATTTTATATTTGTCAGGCACTCACCTAAGCATGTCACAAATGTCAGCCCATTTAACTTAAAAAAACAAAAACCTAGTAATAGCAGGCAATATTAGTCACCTCATCTATAGAGGCAGAACAGAGGCACAGAGAGATCTGATAACTTGGCCAAAGACACACGACTGGTAAGTGGTAGGATCAGAAGCCAAATGCTGTGCCCAACCAGACTCCCAAATGTGCAGAAGTAGCAGAACGTGTGACCCAGAGGGAGGGACTGTGTGCCGCCGGACTCCACACCGGCCAACCAAAGCTTCTCCCCTCTGTTTTCAAAGAGGCAAAGTCTACAATAACAGCTTCAATTTAGCTATTTCTGTAGAAAAGTTACTAAAACACCCTTTGCAGTCCCTGCTTGTACATGACAGGATAAAGGCAATTTCATATTCTGAAAAGTCTGCTCCTTCTCATTTGTTCCTGGGAATCTTACTCCGTGGAGACAGCTTTGCAGGTGAGGACACTTCTCGCTGGAGACAATCACTGCTTTGTGACACTCGCCTCCTTTTTCCCCCACAACAAGGTGGGGAAAATCAAATGCTCTTGTTGGTTTTAGATAGGAAAGGCTCAGCTTATTTATGGACTCTTATGTCAAAGGAAAGGGAGTCTATTCAATTAGAAATGATCCATCGTATGTACTGTGTATACAGCAGCTGCACGCGGGGAATAATTCTGGGAAGGACTTAGCCAGGTTTCCATCCTGAGCAGATAAATGATATGGAGGGATATGGGAAGCTGGTGGGTGCGTAGGGAGGTAATAACGTTTGCAAAGAGGTATGCTCATCTAATTACCATTTATCCAGCCCCCTGTTGTACTGAAGTACTATGCAGACATTATTCTATTTGCTCCTTTAGGAGACATTGTAACAGAGGTAGTGTGTTCCTTAGATAAAGTTTAATCAGGAAAGTGAAGTACTCTGTTCAAACACTGAGAGAAAATATGCGGAGAAATAGAGACTAGAACGCAGGCCAGATTGACTGTTAATTCAAATCACATGAAAAAAAAGTGAGCTAAGATTTTATCAATAACGCTATGGCCATAAAAGGGTTTTTAATTTTTTGTTTTCCCTTCTAAATTAATCTTTCTACATCCTTATAATTCTATGTTGCATGTTGACCATGTTTTATGCAAAGATTCACATATTCTAATCAAGGATTTATATTCTACACCTTCTCCTTTGATTTTAATATTCTGCCTTGTGTGTGTCATAGTTGTTGTGTTCATGGCTCCTAAAGTTGCATCATACTAAGAGATCACAATTTATGTAACCTTATCCTAGGGCCAGACATCAAGACTGTGTCTTGTTTCTTCCTATTTGTTAATGTTGTTTTATAAAAACTGTTTCTTAGATCTTGTTTTGTTCAACATTTTGGAAACATTTCCAGTAAGGGGAAGGCTGGGTCTGAAGTGCCTACTTTGTGGACTTTGCCCTTTACCACAGCTAAAGGCTCGCACTGAGTGCACAGTTCCATAGCGTCTTTGGGTCCCATCCTCCCCTGTTAAATGGGCCTTATTCTGTTTGCTGTTGCTGTTGTTATTTCTCAGTGTGTGCACGTGAGCATGTCTACATGTAGAGCTGTCTCACACTGTGTGCTTTGCACTGTTATAATAATGTTACAACCCTAGAAATTCGGCCTCAAACTCATTTTGCCTCTTCTGCCTCATTTTGCCTCTTAAAAGAAGCTGCTGGATGAAAGGTCACACTTGCCTCCAGGAGTGTTAGATTCCCACAGTCCCGAGACACTCAAGGAGCTGGAGCAACAGGCTGGAGACACTTATGTTTTTCATGACACAGAGTGGGGGTGTTACTCCTGATGGCTAGTGGGTGGAGGCCAGGGTTGTTACTTTATGTTCTACAACACACAGAACTGCCTCCTGCAACAAAGAATTATCTGGGCTGAAATATAAATAGTGCTGAATTTAAGGAACCCTGCTCTTAACTGATCAAAAAATAAAACTCAAGAACGTGTACCAGGAATGAGGGAGGGGACACTACTATAGATCCCACAGACATTAAAAGGATAAGAATATGTGACAACTTTGTGCAATACATTTGACAGCTTAGATGAAATGGACAAATCCTTCTAAAGACCTAAATAACCAGAAGTTACCAAAAAAAAAAAAAAATCTGAAAAGGCATGTATTTACTAAAAATATTGAATTGTTACTTAAAACATTTCCACAGAGAAATTTAATTGCAAGTAAAAATATTTACTAGTCCCAGATGGCTTCAATGTTGAAATCAACAAATATTTGAGGAAGAAATAATGCCAATAATGAACAAATTTCTTAAGAAAATAGAGGAGGAAACACTTTCCCAGTTAATATTTTATGACCATAAATATTACTAAACCAAAACAGATTAGAACTTAGCAGAAAAGAAAAATATAAATCAATATCATTCATAAAGACAGGTGCAAAAATAAAGTAATATTTCTTATTGTCATGCTTAAGTGAGAAAACAAATGTTTTTCCCTAATATCAAAAACAAAGCAAGGATGCTCACTTAGTTCCTTCTATACAATATTTTCCTAGAAGTTCTAGGCAGTACAGAAAGACAAGAGAAGGAAACAAAATACATACAGATGGAAGAAACAAAAATTATTTTTATTTGCAACAAAATACTTGATCACATACATAGACAATTTTAAGTAATTGCAAAAAAAAAAAGACCAATACACAATTACCAGAGGTAATAATAATTCAATAAGGTCACAGTACATAAGGCCAACATAGAAAAATTGATAGTATTTCTATAAACAAGTAACAATTTTTAAACTTCAAAATATAACATAATTTGCAGTTATATATTTATTTATAACAGCATCCAAAGAAGGAAATAAATGGGGATAAGTTTAACAAAAGTTATTCAAGTCCAATGAGCCAAAAGCTAAAATACATTGCTAAAAAATTAAAGAAGACCTAAAAAAACACGTAGAGATACATCACATTCACAGATTAGACTATGCAACATTGTTCAGATGTTACTTCTCACTTAACTGAGATATAAATTTACTGTAACCTCAGTATAAATTTCAGAAACTTTTACTAAAAATTCACAAGCTCATTCCAAAATGTATATGGAAATGCAAACACCTAAGCAAAAAGATCTAAAAATTTGGTAGACTCACACTACCAGATCTCAAGGCTTACTGTAAAAGCCACAGAACTCAAAACAGAGGCATTATCATAAGAATAGATATACCCATCAGAGAAATACACTCATGCATATAAGCTCAACTGCTTTTCAACGGTAACACTAAGACAATTCAACAGAGAAAGTAGAATCGTTTCAATAGCTGGTAACTAAACAACTGGTATCTACACTGGGGAAAAAGTGACTATCAACTCTTACACCACACACAAAAAGTTAACTTGAAAGTTATCATTGACCCAAAGATAAGAGCAAAACTATAAGACTTCTGAAGGAAGATATAAGAGGATATTTGTGTGATCAAAGGATAGGCAAAAATTTCATATATAGAATGAAAAAGCATAAAGCTTAAAAGAAAAATGGATAAATTAGACTTTATCCTATTTAACGTCTTTAATCTTTTCATCTTTGAAATACACTGTTCAAGAAACAAAAAGGCAGGCCACAGACAAGAAGAAAATATTCAATATATATGATGAAGGACTTGTATACAGAATAAATAAAGAATTCTTTCAATTCATTAATAAGAAGACAAACAACCCAATTAAAAATGGGCTAAAGTTTGAGCAGGCACTGGAGGCGCACGCATACACGAGACACAGAAATAACCAATAAACACATGAAAAGAGGCTCAGCATTTTTGGTCATGATGAAAATGCAAATGAAAACCACAGCGAGGTAATGCTTCACATCCATAGATTAGCTAAAGTTAAAAAGACCAACAGCCCAAAGCATTGTTGAAGTTACATCCCATTCCTTCAATACAGAAGAACAATCCATTGGACTGATTTGAATTACTGTGTAGTTAACTGTCACTGACAATACTAATAATAACAATAGTAAAAATAATAATGCTTTGAGTTAATATATGCTAGAAACTCTTCCACACACTTAATATGTATTAATTCGTTTAATTCTCACAACAATTTTCTGGGATAGACTCTGTTTTCAGAGGAATGAAGAAGTTAAGCAAATTTTGGAAGATTATATAGCTTGTTAGTGGTGACGTTGGGATAATCACTGATGGCAACTTAATCCCAAAGGATGCACTTGCATATTTAAGAATATGTTTGTTAGAATAAATGTATCTTTAGTGACGGAAATTCGGAGTAGTGTAAGAAAATGAAGAGGAAATTACTAGTAGGAGAACTTTGCTTTCTGAAATTCTCACCCTTCCTTGCAGCTGGTAAGGGTTTCAAAATGTGACAGTGACACTAATGAAGAGCACTGAAGAGGGTCTTGGGCTTAAGCATAAGCATAGAGCCTGTGACTCTTATTTCTTGCTGTCTTCTATGACCTGGTCCCTTCAGGACTTTCACGATGCTCCTCCAAACTCCTGTCCTTCATAATAAGGCTAGAAATCTAGGGTGATTGTACTTTCTCTCCCTCTCCCAAAGCAATTATTTTAGGCAAATGAATCTCACCTGTTACCTTCTAAGGTTCAGGGACAGATGTGTGGCTCTAGGTCCTATTGGTTCAGCAACTCCTCATTCCTGATTGCTTCTTGTTCCTCTCTCTAGGCTAAAGTACCTGCCAAGATGCTCTACTTGCAGGGTCCACAGAAGCTGCTGATGCTAGAAAAATCCCTGAGGAAGAGCCTCCCAGAGTCCTTAAAGGTGAGCTTGAGACATTCTTAGGGTACCAGAGGTTTGCATCTTCCTGATAACAGAGGTGGAAAAGTTCCTTTAAAAACTAACAATGCAACCAACACACAACCAGCAATTTCAATCCTGAGCATTTGTCCCAGAGAAATGCAAGCTTATGTTTGCACTAAATTATATCCACAAGTGTCTATAATAACCTTATCTAGAATAGTCAAAAACTGGAAACAACCCAGATGTCCCTCAGTAGGTGAATGGTTAAATAAACTGCGGTACATCCATACAATGAAATACTACTGGGTGATAAAAAAGAGTGAACTATTAATGCTTTCAACAGCTTAGAAGAATCTCCAAAAAAGTATGCTGGATGAAAAAAAAAATCTCAAAAGGTTACATGCCATATGACTCCATTTATATAAAATTCTTGAAGTAACAAGATTACAGAAATGGAGAACAGATTGACAGTAACCACAAGTTAAGGAGGTAGGAAGTGGGAAGGTAATGGATATGACTATAAAAGAGCAACAGGAGGGATCCTTGGGGTGATGAAGATGTTCTGCATCCTGAGAGTGTCAGTGTCAATATCCTGGCTGTGGTATTGCACAGGCACAGGTCTCTGTTCTTTACCAAGTTCGCACAGTAAGTTGCCAGGATTTTACTCTAGGCAAGTTAATACTCAAAGCCAAGGACTAAGCATTATGCTTATGCACTTGGCACAATTCCCTGGACCTTGATCAATAAAAATTACATATTTCAATTGCTATTATTCATTTTTGTCCAGAACATGCACCTTAACCCTACCTTGGGAGTTAGGTTGATGATAGTGACATCTCACTGGTTCTGTGGTTAAAAGAGCAGACTCAGCAACAGCCGCCTGGATCTGTGACTGCCTTTCCCACCAACAAGCTGTATATCCATGCTGCATCACTTAACTTTTATATGCCTCAGTTTTCTCATACAAAGTGGAAGTAATGAGCACTTCAGCCTCTTGGGGTTATTGTCAGGATGAGAGGAAGTTATGTTGAACAGGTGGAACAGTGCCTTGCACACAGAGAATCTATGCAAATATTACCCACTGTTATTATAGATCAGACCATAAATTTACAATGGAGTGAATCATGGATACATCTGTTTCTCTTATTTGAGGCTAATACTTTAAAGACTTGGCATGTTTTTGAGGTGAGATGAATATATTCACCTTCCTCAATCTTAACCATTTGTAAACCATCCTTTCACTCTGGGTGAGAGAAAGGTAAGCATTCTTCTACAGGTAGACGATCTGTTTATTTTTGTTTACTATAA
This sequence comes from Camelus bactrianus, assembly GCF_048773025.1. Taxonomy (NCBI): domain Eukaryota; kingdom Metazoa; phylum Chordata; class Mammalia; order Artiodactyla; family Camelidae; genus Camelus; species Camelus bactrianus. The sequence continues at coordinate 11,165,069 of NC_133548.1, forward strand.
AAGGACCAAAGAGATAACTGTCACTGATGTTTAATTACTATAGCCTCCACTCATTGGTGAGAAATCATTTACGTTTAATGGAAGATAATTTAAAAACATATGTTAAAAAGCCTTAAACTTGAAGATAACTTTAGACACAGCAATCTCCCTTCTAAAGACCTTCCCTGAGCAAATATCAGGTACACTTGCAAAGATTTCTGCAAAAAGATATTCTTTGAAGAGTCATTTTTCACATTGAAAAGTTGGAAACACATAGGGTGGAGCATATCCAGTATTTTTCATTTTTGTGAAATTTGTTCTGTGTATACATGAATAAAAGGAAATCTATTAAGGATCTTATTATATATACAATGAGGGATTTCATTTTATTCATAAATTTGGTCGGTCTGAATATTTTCTATATGAATATCTTTTAAAGCTATATTTTTGGGGGCAAAAAAGTAGAACCTAAAAAAATGGTCTGCAGAAATTTTCATTAGGTGACTTCCAATCAAACAATTCCATTATTTCATAGAAATAAACTTTGTCTTGATCAAACAATGCCTTTTTCCATCTCTTCCTAATAAGCCAACCTTCTCACCTTCTTGGGACACTGCAGGTTTATGGGACCGTCTTCCATATGAACCAGGGAAACCCGTTCAGGCTAAAGGCCCTCGTGGACAAGTGGCCTGATTTTAATACAGTGGTTATCCGCCCTCAGGAACAGGTAAGGGGCCAAATGTAGAATGAATATTCATCTATGTTCATGTTTACTATGTGCTTACCATGCACTTGTCAATGTGGTAGACCCTAGGTCTATAGAAATGAATCAAGATGATGGTTAGCAAGCCCTTGGCCTCAAAAGTCCAAAGCCTGGTGGAGACTATAGGAAAATCCACAGATAAATTACAGCATGGTGTGAAATGTGCACAATCAGAGCACAAAGAGCATCCTGCTGATGCTTAAGACCAACCACACTTTGTTATTTCTTGCATCCAGTTTTGGGGAATAAAGGCAATCAGTGTAATGTTATGCTAATTTAAGATTATGTTTATGGCATAGACAAGAGCCTGATCTTTTGTTAGAGATGTTACAGGAGCATTTCCCAGGCTAGATTCCTACATTATAATCAATCAGACCCTAGTTCCATTTTAAACTCTTAACCTAAGGGAAAAAATATTTCCTACCTTTTAAAAACACCAATTTTGAAACCATATCAAGTCATTCATGCTGACTCAAAACTTCTCATTGTGATATTGTCTTCACATTGACATGCTGCTCTGTATTATAACCTACTGTCATCAATAAAGCAAATAAAATAAAGCAGGAAAAAAACTATGTGTGATAGAATTGCAGGGAGAGGATCAGAAATGCTTCTTAGTAGAAATTTCACCAAAATTGGATGTTGAAAATAAACATTTTACATGGTGGCAGGGCAGGATTGCATTCAAAGTAGAGAAAGTAACAATTGCAAAGCATAAGGTCTGAAACAGAATGGATTAAGGAAAATTAAGGAGCAAAATGACATGGTTAGAATTATTGATTACATATTCTGTAATCTTTTTATTTATTTTTTAAACATTTTTTATTGAGTTATAGTCATTTTACAATGTTGTGTCAAATTCCAGTGTAGAGAACAATTTTTCAATTATACATGAACATACATACATTCATTGTCACATTCTCCTTTGCTGTGAGCCTCCACAAGATCCTGTATATAGTTCCCTGTGCTACACAGTACAATCTTGTTTATCTATTCTACATTTTGAAATCCCAGTCCCTTCCCACCCTCTGTCCCCCTGGCAACCACAGGTTTGTATCTATGTCTATGAATCTGTTTCTGTTTTGTATTTATTTTTTTAGATTCCGCATATGAGCGATCTCATTTGGTATTTTTCTTTCTCTTTCTGGTTTACTTCACTTAGAATGACATTCTCCAGGAGCATCCACGTTGCTGCAAATGGCATTATGTTGTCGGTTTTTATGGATGAATAGTATTCTATTGTGTAAATATACCACATCTTCTTTATCCAGTCATCTGTTGATGGACATTTAGGCTGTTTCCATGTTTTGGCTATTGTAAATAGTGCTGCTATGAACATTGGGGTGCAGGTGTCATTTTGAAGTAGGATTCCTTCTGGATATATGCCCAGGAGCGGGATTCCTGGGTCATATGGTAAGTCTATTCCTAGTCTTTTGAGGAATCTCCATACTGTTTTCCACAGTGGCTGCACCAAACTGCATTCCCACCAGCAGTGTAGGAGGGTTCCCCTTTCTCCACAGCCTCTCCAGCATTTGTCATTTGTGGACTTTTGAATGATGGCCATTATGACTGGTGTGAGGTGATATCTCATTGTAGTTTTGATTTGCATTTCTCTGATAATTAGTGATACTGAACATTTTTTCATGTGCCTATTGATCATTTGCATTTCTTCCTTGGAGAATTGCTTGTTTAGGTCTTTTGCCCATTTTTGGATTGGGTTGTTTGTTTTTTTCTTATTAAGTCGTATGAGCTGCTTATATATTCTGGAGATCAAGCCTTTGTCGGTTTCATTTACAAAAAGTTTCTCCCATTCCATAGGTTGTCTTTTTGTTTTACTTATGGTTTCCTTTGCTGTGCAGAAGCTTGTAAGTTTCATTAGGTTCCATTTGTTTATTCTTGCTTTTATTTCTATTGCTTGGGTGGACTGTTCTAGGGGAACATTTTTGAGATGTATGTCAGATAATGTTTTGCCTATATTTTCTTCTAGGAGTTTTATTGAATCTTGTCTTATGTTTAAGTCTTTGATCCATTTTGAGTTGATTTTTGTATATGGTTTAAGGAAGTGTTCTAGCTTCATTGATTTACATGCTGCTCTCCAGTTTTCCCAACACCATTTGCTGAAGAGACTATCTTTATTCCATTGTATATTCTTGCCTCCTTTGTCGAAGATGAGTTGACCAAAAGTTTGTGGGTTCATTTCTGGGCTCTCTATTCTGTTCCATTGGTCTATGTGTCTGTTTTTGTACCAATACCATGCTGTCTTGATGGCTGTAGTTCTTTAGTATTGTCTGAAGTCTGGGAGAGTTATTCTTCCAGCCTCTTTCTTTTTCTTCAGCAATACTTTGGCAATTCTAGGTCTTTGATGGTTCCATATAAATTTTATTATGATTTGTTCTAGTTCTATGAAATATGTCCTGGGTAATTTGATAAGGATTGCATTAAATCTGTAGATTGCCTTGGGCAGTGTGACCATTTTAACAATATTGATTCTTCCAATCCAAGAGCATAGGATATCTTTCCATTTTCTTAAGTCTTCTTTAATTTCCTTCATCAATGGTTTATAGTTTTCTGTGTATAGTTCTTTCACCTCCTTCGTTATATTTATTTTTAGGTATTTTATTACTGTGGGTGCTATTTTAAAGGGGATTGTTTCTTTACTTTCTTTTTCTGTTGATTCATCATTAGTGTAAAGAAATGCAACTGATTTTTGAACGTTAATCTTGTAACCTGCTACCTTGCTGAATTCTTCCATTATTTCTAATAGTTTCTGTAAACTTTTGAATTAGTGAAATTAAGTAGTTAAAAATCTCAAAATTAAAATGTGTAATTATATTTTGAAATATCAAGTAAAAATCCAAATTTTTGGTATAAAATATTAAATATATTGCCATTTTAATATAACTAACATACAAGTGAAAGTGGTAAAAAAATATTATTCAATTAATCAAATTAATAATTTGAAAATGAGTACTTTTAATTATTGTTAGAAACCTGAATGAGAAATAATATTATTTGAGTTACTCTCAAAAGTAGTTTCAAAAATAAGTTTTGTCCAGCTTTATGAGCAGTAATTGACATATAAGATTGTGTAAATATAAAATGTACAACATGTAGATTTGATACACATAGATTGTAAAATGATTTTCCCTGTAGCTTTAACACCTCCATCATGCCACACGATTACCATTTTTTTTTTTATATGTGGGAAAATCATTTAAGATCTACTCTCTTAGCAACCTTCAAATACAGTTGACCCTTGAGCAACATGGGTTTGAACTGCACAGGTCCACAAATATGCGGATTTTTCTCCATAATTACATGCTATAGTACCATACCATCTGAGGCTGGTGGAATCCACGGATGTGGTACTGAAGTCACAGAGGGCTGACTATAAAGTTGTACATGGATTTTTTGACTGAGGGGAGAGTTGGTGCTCCTACCCTCCATGTTGTTCAAGGGTCAACTGCATATAATACAATATTATTAACTATAATCTCCATGCTGTACATTAGATCCCCAGAACTTACTCAACCTATAACTAGAAGTTTATATTCTCTGACCAATATTTCCCCATTTCACCTGCCCTCCACCACCCCAGCTTCTGGTAACCACTGTTCAACTCTGTTTCTATGATTCAGCTTTTTTAGATTCCCCATATAAAAGAGATCATACAGTATTTATCTTCCTCTGTTTGACTTATTTCACGTAGCATAATTCCTGCAAGGTCTATCCGTGTTGTCACAAATAGCAGGATTTACTTCTTTCTCATAGCTGGCTGATATTCCATTGTATAGATGTACCATATTTTCTTTATCCATTCATTCATTGTTTCCATATCTTGGCTATTGTGAATTATGCTGAAGTGTAGACATTTCTTCAAGATCTTGTTTTTATTTCCTTTTGATATATACCCAGAATGGAATTCCTGATTCATGTGGCAATTCTATTTTTAATTTTTTGAGGAACTTCCATACTGTTTCCATAGTGGCTTTACCAATTTACCAGCAGTGCACAGGGTGCCCTTTTCTCCACAACTCCACCATTTCTTGCTGTCTCTTGTCTTTTTGATGATAACCATTCTGACATGAGTGGTTTTGTTTTGCATTTCCTTGATTATTAGTAATGATAAGCACTTTTACATGTATCTGTTGGCCATTTGCATGTCTTCTTTTAGAAACTGTCTATTCAGTTCCTCTGTCCATTTTAAATGGAATTATTTGGGCTTTTAAATTGTGTTTTGGATATTAACCCTTTATCTAATATACAATTTGAAAATAATTTCTCCCATTTGATAGGTGCCTCTTAATTTTGTTGATTGTTTCTTTTGCTGTGCAAAAGTTCTTTAGTTTGACGTAATCCCAATCATTGTTTTTTGCTTACTTTGTACTTTTGGTGTCATATCCAAAATATCACTGCCAATGTCAATGAATTTTATCCCTATATTTTCTTGTAGGTTTTTATAGTTTCAGTACTTATGTTTAAGTCTTTAGTCCACTTTGTGTTAATTTTATGAGTGGTGTAAGTTTGAGATCCAGTTTTATTCTTCTGCATGTGGTTATCCGGCTTTCCCAATGTCATTTATTGAAAAGACTATCTTTTCTCCATTGCATGTTCTTGGCTCCCTTGTCAAATATTAGTTGATTGTATATGCGAGAGTTTATTTATAATCTCAATTCTGTTTCATTGGTCTATGTGTCTATTTTTATGCCAGTACTATATTGCTTTGATTACTATAGCTTTGTAGCATAGTTTGAAATCAGAAAGTATGAAGCCTCCAGATTTGTTTTTGTTTCTCAGGATTGCTTTATCTATTCAAAGTCTTTTGTGGTTCTATATAAATTTTAGGATTCTTTTTTCTATTTCTGCAAAAAAAAAAAAAAGCTTTTGGAATTTTGATTAAATCTACAGATTCAGGTAGTATGAATATTTTAACAGTATTAATTCTTTCAATCCATGAACCATAAACCAATCCATGAACCATGAATTCAATGGTATATCTTTCCATTTGTTTGTCTCTTCTTTAGTTCTTTCAGCAGTGCTGTAGTTTCCAGTGTACATATCTCTCACTACCTTAGTTAAATTGATTCCTAAGTATTTTATTGTTTTGATGCTACTGTGAATAGGATTATTAAAATTTCTTTTTCAGTTAGTTATATAATTTCTTTACAGTTAGTGCATACAAACACCACTGATTTCTGTAAATTGATTTTGTGTTTTTACCAAGTTCACTGATTAGCTCTCAGTGTTTGGTGGGATCCTTTGGATCTTCCACATATAAGATCATTACCTGCAAAGACAATTTCATGTCTTCCTTTCTGATTTGAGTGCCTTTCAATTCTTTTTTTTTTTTTTTTTTTTTTTTTTTTTTTTTTTTGCCTGCTTATTCTAGCTAGGGCTTCCAATATTACATTGAATAAAAGTGGCAAAGATGGACATTCTTTTATTCAGTATATGTCTGTTAGGTCTATTTGGTCTAAAGAATGATTCAAGTTGAATGTTTGGTTGTTGATTTTCTGTCTGGATAAAATATCCACCTTTAAAAGTGGGGTATTGAACTCTCCAACTATTATTGGGTTATTTTCTATTTATCCCTTCAGATCTGTTTGTGTTTACTTAATATATTTAGGTACTCTATTGTTCACTGCATTTTTTTATAATTGTTACATCTTGTTGATGAATTGATCCCTTTACCAGTATATAATGGCCTTCTTTTCCCCTTGTTATTTACCATTCCTGGCTTAAAGTCTATTTTATCTGGTATCAGTACAGATCTTCTTGCTCGCTTTTGATTTCCATTTGCAAGGTATACTTTATTCATCCTTTCACTTTCAGCCTATATGTTTCCTTAAAGCTGAAGCGAGTCTCTTGTAGGCAACAGTCAATCTTATTTTGTTATACAGTTAGCCACTCTGTATATTTTTATTGGAGAAGTTAATCCATTAATATTTAAAGTACTTATTGATAGATAAGAACTTATTAATGCCTCCTTGTTGTTTTCTACTGTTTTGTTATTCTGTTGTTCCTTTCTTCCTTTCACAGCCTTCCTTTGTAAATTGATGGTTTTCTGTAGTGGTAAGCATTAGTTGACTCCCTTCTTTTATCTTTTGTCAATCTACTGTAGGTTTTTGCTTTGTGGTACCATGAGTCTTATATAAAAAATATTATGGTATAAGTCTATTTCACTCTGATAACAATTAAAGTTCAATTACATACAAAACCTCTATCCTTTTGCTCTCTCTGTTTTATGTTTTTGATGTCACAATTTATATTTTATATTGGGTATGCACTGACAAATTATTGTAGCTATAGATATTTTAATCCTTTTGTCCTTTAATCTTTATACTGGTGTTAACTGGTTAACCTACCACCATATTACAGTATTAGAGTATTCTGAATCTGACTATTTGCTTACTTTTACCAGTGAGCTATATGTTTTCATGTTACCAATTATGATCCTTTCATTTCAGCTTAAAGAATCCCTTTCAGAATTTCAGAATGTCTTATAAGGCAGGTCTGTTGGTGACGAACTCCTTCAGTTTTTGTTGTTGTTGTTAGTGAAAGTCTTTATCTTGCCATCATTTCTGAAGAACAACTTTGCAGGATGAAGTATTTTTGGTCGGCAGTATGTTTCTTTCAGCACTTTGAATATATAGCCCCATTTTCTCCTGGCTTGCAAGGTCTCTGAGAAATCTGTTGATAGCCTTTTGGGGATTCCTTGTAAGTTACAAGCTTGGTTTCTCTGGATGCTTTTAAGATTCTCTCTTTGCCTTTGATTTTTAATGGTTTTATTACAATGTGCCTAAAAGAGGTTCTCTTTAAGTCAATTTTGCTTGGAAACCTATAAGCTTCATAAACTTAGATATCCAGTTTCTCCCCAAATTTGGGGGATTCTCAACCACTTTAAACTTTTTGCCCCTCTTCCCTCTCTTATACTTCTGGAACTTTAATAGTTTACAAATTAGTTATTTTGATAGTACCCCATAAACCTTGTAGGCTCTCCTCACAGTTTTTTATTCTTACTCTTTTTTCTCTGTTGATTAGATAATTTCAATTGGTCTGACTTTGAGCTCACATTCTTTCTTATGTTTGGCTTGGTTTACTTTTGAAGTTCTCTGTTGAATTCTTTAGTGAAGTCATTGTATTCTTTACGTCCAAAATTTTTGTTTGGCTCTTTTTTATGTTTTCCATCTCCAAACTTCTCATTTTGTTCTGGTATTGTTGTCCTGATATTGTTCAGTTGTTTGTCTGTATTCTTTTATAGGTCCCTCAGCATCTTTTGAAAAATTACTTTGAATTCTTTGTTAAGAAATTCCTGGAAATCCATTTCTTTGGGGCTGGTTGCTGGTGGTTTACTGTGTTTTTTGGTGATCTCATGCGTCCCTGGTTCTGCATGATCCTTGTAGCCTTGTGTGGGTGTCTGCACCTCTTCCATACATTATGGGCTAACTTTGGTAAGGAAAAATTTTACCTGTGGGTAGGGGCACTCTGGAATGTGCTGTGACCCCAAGTTTAGTGATGCAGGTATCGGGTGCAGGGGCACGTGGAGGCACTGATTTGGGGGGTGTGCAATACCTCTTCTACTCAGGCCACATCATTGACTATGCTTAGTGAGCATTGCAGGGAGCCCACAGTGGCTGTAACACTGTTAGGGTCCTCAGTGGCGTCTCCAAGTCCAGTGGCTATGGGCCAGGGCAGTGGTAGTGACTGAAGCCATTTGTGTGTACATGCACAGCTGTGGGGGTCAGCTTCAGGCGCCTGTATGGTGGTAGGGGCTATATGGAAACATACACATAATGGTGGGACCAGGGCAGGCAGCAAGGGCCAGGACCAACTGTGGGAGCAGCAGGCTGTTGGAATGCACTACATGCATCCTGAGTCTTGCCACAAGTGCACAGCAGTAGAGACTGGTAATGGGGGTTGGGCTGTGGGCATTCAAGTGGACAGCTGGAGGGGCCAGCTGCAGGTTATTGCAGTGGTGCAGGCCAGTGACAGAAGATGGGGCCTGAGCCAGGCCTGCAAACAGCTGTGGGGGCCCTGGCTATTGACGTGACCTTCTGTGTGTGCATGGAGTGCAAATGGCAGTGGAGGCCAGTGACAGTTGGGCCAGTGGCATGCATGTACTCAGCTGGAGGGGCTAGTCCAAAATGTGTGGTAGGTGGGGTAGGTGTCAGCTGCATGGGTCCAAGCTGGTGTCTGGCACGCATGAAGCTGCAGAGCTGACAGCTGGCCGCTGACTGCTGGTGCAGTTCCCTGGCTCTAGCACAAGCCTGTGGGGAAGGAAGTGAGGAGGGGCTGGGGGGACTGGCATCAGAGAATGTAAACACCTGCAGAGCGTAAGTTGGTGAAATCTGCGGGGGGTCCATGATGGCTGTACTGACTGCTGGTTTCTTCAGGGGCAGAAGCTGCTAGGTTTTTCTGCAGGGCAGGCCAAGGTGAACCACGAATCACTCCCACTACATGGCTGCTACTGGTAGCCCCTATTTCTCCTCTTTGTTCCTAGCCATCTCTATACATCTCAGTTTTGTCAGTCTGAGTGGTATGAAACAGAGATGGGATCTTTGTGTGGTGTCCCCAAAGCCTGAGGAAGCTGGTTGGTCACCCTGCTCTTCCTTTCTTGGTGAGGGGGAACTCTTTCTAGCTGGGGAGTTACCTTTTGGCACTGAGGATTGCAGGCTGGGTGGATGGGATGATACAGATAAAATGAAGTTGCCTTTCTTCTTTTTTCTTGCAGTTAGTCTCAGGTTTTTTGTTCTGCTGTGTCGCTGAAGTTCCTTGAGTGGGCTGTCAAGCTCCCAGAGCTGTTTTTGCTCATGGGTAGCTGTCTAATTGTGGATCTTTGTGGGAGGACAGAGCCCAGGGTCTCCTACATTGACATTTTGGTGACATCACTCTTAAGAATAAAATTTGATCAGGAGTATCCTTACTGAATAGAAAGTTTATATTTGTTTCATGTTTTCCAGATATTATAGGGGGAAAAAAGCTTTCTGATTCTGCACTGGCTGAAGTAATTTTTTTCCTATCTGTTCCTTCACCCTCAAATAACCTCATGTAAGGTTTAATTATTTTGATAGATATATTTAAATGAGTATGTTTACTTGTCTGATGGAACTGTTGTTTGTTTAACAATGGTATGATTTTTTTAAAGGAAACAAATCTATTTCATCATTTTTTCTAAGTTTCATAGTTTATAGAAGAATCATCTAACCTGTTATCTGCATCAGTTTTAATACAGACATATTCTACAAATCTTTGCACAAGAGCAAGATTTATTCTTTTGGCCAAAGATTTTGCTTCTCAATTGTCATTTTGCATGAGCCGGTAGGACTAGATTAGTGACAATCCCAAGTCTGACTGTGGATGCCAACTTGGTTTTTGCTGGCTTTTGACCATGCTGATGGAAGTAGATTGGACACATATACAAGTCACGGGGTTCTCAAGTGCAGAAAGAGACGGCAAGACTCAGTGCAGAGTCACTTTTCAAGCTTCTTATTGAGTTTCATGGAGATACAGAAAAATAATTTTAAGTGGATTATTTTTGTTTAGTTTGAAAATTTAAAAGTAATAGCTGAGTTAGGAATAGTTTTGTTTGGGACATTTTTCATTATTACTTGAATAAGGGAGTCTGACTTGATCTCATAATGTAAATAATCCTTAAATAAAATTAATGCAACAAAAATGCTAGTGTTTAAAAATATCATAATATAATGGAACACTGATAACTAATATGGCAATTACTAAACACAAGCATTTTGTTTGATTTCCCAACCGAAACAGGAGATGAAAGATGACCTTGATCACTACACCAACACTTACCAAGTCTTCGCCAAAGACCCCAAGAAATGTCAGGAATTCCTTGGCTCACCAGAAGTCATCAACTGGAAGCAACATTTGCAGATTCAAAGTAAGGGGACCTGAGTCTGTGCTGGCTACTGGGATCTCCTATGTCTACATCTGTAGGGTTGCTTTTCATTATGAGTGACACCGCCATATCCTCTATGTCTTTACTCCAAGTCCCAGACCCTCAGCCTGCTGTCCATTCTTTCTCTCAGCTGCCACCACCTCCACAGTGTGTAGTTCACAAACCTCCTGTGGACCTTTCCAGGTGAAATCTGAAACCAGCCCCCCGTACACGTGTATGGCAGGGAGAGACCCAGGAAAGAAGCAGATCACTCCAGATTGGTGGTAGGCTTCATAAGCAAGGGAACTTACTTCCAGGCTTGTCTTGGGGGGCTGCAAGATGAGTAGACCACTGCACCTGCCTACCAAAATCTTAAAAATGTGCATAGTGACCTTAATGGGGTTCAGTCATGTACCCAGTCCAGATGGTTTCAACACTGCATTTCTATCTTAAGGCTGTGTCCTTGGAGCAGCTTCTGAGAACTGGAAAGGCAAGTGGAACGCACATTCCAAGGACAGGAGAGAGGATGGGGAGCCTCCAGCTGCCCAAGTCCAACTCACACGTCAACTGGCAGCCACAGCGTTCTGATGGCCTCCTCCAATAACAATGAATTAGAACTTGAAGACTGCAGTGCATGGGGTTTACATGGGAAATATGATTTCTTAATAGCTAAGGATTCATGATTTAGCCTAGGATCTATTAAGGAGCTTGAATATCGGAGCAGGGCTTCCCTTCTATTTCATCTCTGTTTTATCATTATGTTGTACTTACAAAGGAGGAATTTAGTAGTTAAGAATGTGCTCTCTGGAGTCAGATGACCTAAAATCGTGACCTTGTTGGGCCTGTTAGTAGTTGTGTGATCTAAGGCAAGTAATAACCTCTCTGTGGATCAGTTTCCTTATGTATAAAAATGAGGCTTATAATAGTATCCAAAACATAGAGCTATTTAAAGATTGAATGAGATCTTGAATGTGATATGCTTAGCACTATGCCTGGTTTTATCAATTAGGTTTTCAAACCATCCCAAAATACTGACTTAAAACAGCAATCATTTATTAGTTCACAACTTTGTGGGTCAGCAATGTGGACTAGATTCAGCTAGGTGATTCCTCCGCTGGCCTCTCCTAGATTCGTACATGTGGCTGCAGTGAGCTGGGGGTTGTCTATGAGCCGGCTGCGCTAGGTTAGCCGCAATTCCAAGTCTGTCTGCTGATGCTAGCTTTGTCTGTGCAGATGGACATGGACTGGATAATGTAAAGAAGTCACAGCGTTCTCTAGGGCAGAAAGAGAAGGCAAGCCTCTTACTGATTAGTAAGTTTTCAAGCTTCCTACTGATTCACATTTGCTATTGCTCCATTGGCCAAAGCAAGCTTCATGGTCAATCCCAGAGTCAGTTCAGGACAGAAAAATCTAAAGAGTGAAGAGGAACAAGCTGGCACCATTGCAACAACAATCTCCTGCACTGAGTGCATAGAATTGTCTGATAAATTATTTTAATTTATTTTTATTGAAGTATAGTTTATTTACAATGTTGTGTTAGTTTCAGGTGTATGGCAAAGTGATTCAGTTATACATATACATATATATTCTTTTTCAGATCCTTTCCCATTGTAGATTGTTACAAGGTATTGAATATAGTTCCCTGTGCTATACAGTAGGACCTTATGGTTTACCTATTTTATATATAGTAGTGTGTATGTGTTAATCCCAAATGCCTAATTTATCTCTTCCCCACAACTCCTTTCCCCTTTGGTAAGCATAGTTTGTTTCCTGTGTCTATTTCCAGTTTGTAAATAAGTTCATTTGTATTATTTTTTTAGATTCCACATATAAGTAATACCATATGATATTTACCTTTCTTTGCCTGACTTGCTCCACCTAATACGATAATTTCCAGATCCGTCCATGTTGCTGCAAATGATATTATTTCATTCTTTTCTGTGGCTGGGTAACATTCCATTGCGCATGTGTACCACATCTTTATCCAATCATCTGTCAATGGACATTTAGTTTGCTTCTGTTCAATAAATTTGGTTATTATGTTTATACTTCATCTCTTTGATGGTATGTTTATAGTTCATCTCCTTTGATGATCATAGCTGCATTGTGATATGCTCAGGAATTATACTGTTATCCCAATTTTGAATTTTTAAAATGTGGGAGTGATTTGCCATTATCCCATTTTTCTCATGATTGAACATGAGTTTGGATAATTCTAAACCCACCACTTTCTAGCCACTGAACAGCTTTTTCCTAACATTTAAATGAACAGTGACATCTCATCTGATTTCTCATTTCCCCCATCCAGGTACACAGTCCAGCCTGGATTATGTGATAAAAAATCTTGCAGCTGTTCAACTCAGCAAGGTGAAGCTAACACAATGCAATCTCTATGTAGTCTCTGAGACAACAAAGAAATTGGCTTCTTCTGTGATGGATGGAAAGAGTTTATCCTCCAATGGTGACAAATACAAGCTCATGTAAGTTTGATAGAAGCTGTTCTACACTGCTCATGTCTGTCACCACTGAAGTAGCCCATGTGTTAATTTTCTAGGGCAGCCATGAAAAAAATCACAATCAACTGGGGTGGCTTAAAACAACAGAAATTTAGTGAGGAGGCTAAAAGTCTCAAGTCAAAGGGTTGGCAGGTCCGTGTTCCCATCAAACCTTCTAGGAGAGAATTTTTCCTTGCCTCTTCCAGCTTCTGGTGGCTTTAGGCATTCAGCAGCTTGGGGCTTCATCACTCAGATCGCTGACATTGCCGTCACATGGCCTTCTCTGTCTGTATGTCTTATTATAAAGATGTTTGTCGTCATTGGATTAAAGACCCACTAGATAATCCAGCATGATTTCATGTTGAGATCCTTGATGTAGTTGTATCTGCAAGGACTCTTTTTCTAAATAAGGTCTGAAATGTTTTAAGATTCCAGGGGACATGCCTCTTGAGTGGATGCACCATCTAACCTGCTAGAGTTCCCATCTTCTCTTCTAGCTTTTGCTCTGGCCTCCTTGCAATCTATTTTCTGCAAAGCAGAGTCATCTTCTTTTCAAAAATGTACATTAGATCATATTCCTTCCCTGCTTAAAAGACTCCAGTACTTCTCATCTCACTTGGAAATAATTCTGAACTCCTTCATTGCCCTGTAAGAGCTAACACTCATCTACTTTCTAGACCTCATCTTGTCTCTTGTTTACTCCTCCCAACAGCACTGGTATTCCTCCTGCTATCACTCATTGCAAGCTCAGGCTCATTTTGTTATTGTTGTTGCTGCTGAAGGGTATTTCTTTTTAATTTTTTTTAAGTTACCTTGATTTTATTTTATTTTTATTCTCTTAATTTTATTTTTTATTGAAGTGTAGTTGATTTGCTATGGTAGTTTCAGGTGTACAGCAAAGTGACTCAGTTATACAGATACATACATTTTTTTTCATTCTTTTCCACTACAGCTTATCAAAAGAAATTGAATATAGTTCCCTGTGCTACACAGTAGGCCCTTGTTGTTTATCTATTTTATACATAGTAGTGTGTATCTGTTAATCCCAAACTTCTAATTTAGCCCTCTCCCCTCCTTTCCCCTTTGATTACCATAGTTTGTTTTCTATGTGCATGAGTCTGTTTCTGGCTTGTAAATAAAATTTTTCCCTTTTTTTTTAGATTTCACATATAAGTGATATCATGTGACATTTGTCATTCACTGACTTACTGTACCTAATATGATAATCTCTAGGTCCATCTATGTTGCTGCAAATGGCATTGTTTCATTCTTGTTTTAATGGCTGAGTAGTATTCCATTGTATATATGCATCACATCTTTATCCAGTCATCTATTGATGGGCATTTAGGTTGCTTCCATGTCTTGACCACTGTAAATAGTGCTGCTATGAACATTGGGGTGCATGTTTTTCTGAATTACAGTTTTCTCTGCATATGTGCCCAGGAGTGGGATTGCAGGATCATATGGTAAGTTTATTTTTAGTTTTTTGAGGAATCTCCATAAAACTTTCAGCTGATTTCTCTACATAAACACTGCTGGCCAGAGGGAGTGCCAAGATATATTCAAAGTCCTGAATAAGAAAAAGCTGCAACCTAGAATACTCTATCCAGCAAGTCTGTCCTTTGGAGTAGAAGGAGAGCTAAGGAATTTCACAGACAAGCAAAAACTAAAAGAATTCAACAATATTAAACCTATCCTAAAAGAAATATTGAAAGATCTACTCTAAATAGAAAAGAAGCAGGAAGCTACAGAAATGAGAAAATCATAATTGGAAATGTGATAACCATAATGAGTTGCAAAACAATAAACATGATGTTACAAAGGGACATCAAAATCATAAAAGATAGGAGAAGAGAGCAAGAAAATATAGATTTCTTTCTCTGTCTTCTTTTTCTCTCTCTCTTTTTTTCTTCGTTCTTTTTAAGATTTGTTTGAGCCTACATGATTACCAGTCTAAAGCAAACAGATATAGTAATAGATTAACATATTTGAAAAATAGGATAACTACAAACCAAAAGCATACAAGAGAGTCACAAAAACCAAAAAGAAACCAAGCTAATACATATGTGTCAAACCACAGAAAGAATAACAAAAAGGAAAAGAAAGGAACAAAGAAGAAATACCAAATCAACTGGAAATCTAAGTTCAAAATGGCAATAAACACACATCTATCAATAATTAACATAAAAGTCAATAGACTAAATGCTCCAATCAAAAGACATAGAGTGCCAGATTGGGTAATAAAACAAAAGCCTACAATATGCTGCCTACAAGGGACTCACTTTAGAGTGAAGGACACACATAGATTCAAAGTAAGAGGATGGAAAAAGATATTTCATGCAAATGGAAATGACAAGAAAGTGGGAGCTGCAATACTCATATCAGACAAAATACACTTTAAAACAAAGGCCATAAAGAAAGATAAAGAAGGACACTATATAATGATCAAAGGAGCAATACAAGATGAAGATATTACACTCGTTAACAAATATGCATCCAATATAGGAGCACTTAAATATATAAAACAAATACTAACAGACATAAAGGGAGAAATTGATGGAAATACAATAATAGTAGGAGACTTTAACACCCCACTAACATCATTGGACAGATCTTCCAGACAGAAAATCAATAAGGCACTGGAGATACTAAATTACACAATAGAACAGTTGACTTGGTTGATGCTTTTAGGACATTACATCCCCCAAAACAGAATGTACATTCTTTTCAGGTGCTCATGGAACATTCTCTAAGATAAACTACATACTCAGGCACAAAATAAATTTAAGAGGATAGAAATTATTTCAAGCATCTTCTCTGACCACAATGGCATGAAACTAGAAATCAAAAACAGAAAAACAAAAACAGAAGAAAACAATAGCATAGAGACTAAACAACATGCTACTTAAAACCAATGGGTCAATGATGAAATCAAAAGAAGTAAAAAAAAAAAACCACTTTAAGGCAAATGACAATGAAAACAAAAACACACAAAATCTATGGGATGCAGCAAAAGCAGACCTAAGAGGGAAGTTCATAGTGATACAGGCCTTCCTCAAAGAAAAAAAAATCACAAATAAACAACCTAATCCACCAAAAGAATTAGAAAAAGAAGCACAAACAAAACCTAAAATCAGCAGAAGGAAAGAAATAAAGATCAGGGAGGAAATAAATAAATAGAAATTTAAAAAATAGAAACAATCAATCAAACCAAGAGCTGGTTTTGTGAACGAATAAACAAAATTGACAAACCTTGCCAGGCTCACCAAGAAGAAAAGAGAGAGGACACAAATAAACAAAATAAGAAATGAAGATAGAGAAATTACAACCAACACCACAGAAGTACAAAAAATCATAAGAGAATACTATGAACAACTGTATGGCAATAGATTGGACAACTTAGAAGAAATGGAAAAAGTTTCTAGAAATATGAAGTCCACCAAAACTGAATCCAGAAGAAATAGATCATTTGAACAGACCAATCACTAGAAATGGAATAGAATCAGCAATAAAAAACCTCCCTGCAAACAAAAGTCCAGGACCAGATGACGTCACTGGGGAATTCTATCAAACAGACAAAGAAGAGTTCATACTGATCCTTCTCAAACTCTTCCAAAAGATTGAAGAGGAGGGAATACTCCCAAACTCATTCTATGAAGCCACCATCACCCTGATACCAAAGCCAGGCAAAGACACTACCAAAAAGAAAACTTTAGGATAATATCTTTGATGAACATAGATGCAAAAATCCTCAACAAAATATTAGAAAACGGAATCCAACAACATATAAAAAAGATTATACACTATAATCAAGTTAGATTCATCCCAGGGACACAAGGATGGTTCAACATATGGAAATCAATCAACATGATACACTGCATCCACTAAAGGACAAAAATCACAAGATCACCTCAACAGACGCAGAAAAAGCATTTGATAAAATTCAACACCGATTTATGATACAAATTCTAACCAAAGTGGATATAGAGGGAACATATCTCAACATAATAAAAGCTATTTATGACAAACCTACAGCCAGCATAATACTCAATGGTGAGAAGCTGAAAGCTTTCCCCCTAAAATCTGGAACAAGACAAGGATGCCCACTTTCAACACTTCTGTTCAATATACTATTGGAAGTCCTAGCCATGGCAATTAGACAAGAAAAAGAAGTAAAAGAGATCAAAATTGGAAGAGAAGAGGTAAAATTGTGATTATATGCAGATGACATGATACTATGTATAGAAAACCCTAAAGGCTCCACACAAAAACTACTAGAGCTGATAAAAGAACCCGGCAAGGTAGTAGGATACAAGATTAACATACAGAAATCAATGGCATTTCTTACACTAACAATGAAATATCAGAAAAGGAAAGTAAAGAAACAATCCCTTTTCAAATTGCATCCAAAAAAATAAAATACTTAGGAGAAAATCTGACCACAGAAGTGAAAAATGTATATGTTGAGAACTGTAAAACATTGACTAAGAAAATTAAATATGACCTAAAGAAATGGAAAGATATCCCATGTTCTTTTCTTGGATTGGAAGAATTAATATTGGTAAAATGCCCATACTACCCAAAGCAATCTACACATTTAATGTGATGCCTATTAAATTACCCAGGACATTTTTCACAGAACTAGAACAAATAATCCTAAAATGTATATGGAATCACAAAAAAAAAAAAAAAAACAGAATTGCAAAAGCAATACTGAAGAAAAATAATGAAGCTGGAGGAATCACCCTCCCAGACTTCAGATAATACTACAGAGCTGCAGTAATCAAAACAGACATATGGATCAATGGAACAGGATAGAGAGCCCAGAAATAAACTCAGAAACTTTTGATCAATTAATCTTTGACAAAGGAGGCAAGACCATACAATGGAGTAAAGACGGTCTCTTCAGCAAATTGTATTGGGAAAACTGGACAGCTGCATGTAAATCAATGAAGTTAGAATATTCCCTCACACCATACACAAAAATAAACTCAAAGTGGCTTAAAGACTTAAACATAAGATAAGACAGTATAAACCTCTTAGAAGATAACACAGGGAATACATTATCCAACATAAATCTCAGCAATGTTCTCCTAGGGCAGTCTACCCAAGCAATAGGAATAAAAGCAAAAATAAACAAATGGGACCTAATTAAACTTATAAGCTTTTGCACAGCAAAGGAAACCATAAGCAAAACAAAATGACAACCTACAGAATGGGAGAAAATATTTCCATAAGATGAGACTGACAAGGGCTTAATTTCCACAATATATAAACAGCTCATACAACTTCATGATAAAAAACAAGCAACCCAATCCAAAAATGGGCAGAAGACCTAAATAAGCAATTTTCCAATGAAGACATACAAATGGCCAATAAGCACATGAGAAAATGCTCAATATCACTAATTATCAGAGAAATGCAAATCAAAACTACAATGAGGTATCACCTCACACCAGTCAGAACGGCCATCATTAAAAAGTCCACAAAGAATGAATAGTGGAGAGGGTGTGGAGAAAAGAGAACCCTCCTATATTGTTGGTGAGAGTGTAGTTTGGTGCAGCCATTATGGAAAACAGTATGGAGGTTCCTCAAAAAACTAAAAATAGACTTATCATATGATCCAGCAATCCCACTCCTGGACATATATCCAAAGGGAACCTTAATTCAAAGAGACATATGCACATCAATTTTCATAGCAGCACTGTTTACAATAGTCAAGATATGGAAACAACATAAATGTCCATCAACAGATGGCTGGATAAAGAAGTTGTGATATAATTATACAACAGAATACTACTCAGCCATTAAAAAATAATAAAATAATGCCATTTGCAGCAACATGGATGGATCTAGAGACTGTCATTCTAAATGAAGTAAGCCAGAAAAAGAAAGAAAAATACCATATGTTATCACTTATATGTGAAATCTTAAAAAAAAAAAAAAAAAGGACAAACTTATTTACAAAACAGAAACAGACTCACAGACAGAAAACAAACTTAGTTACCAGGGAGAGAAGGGGATGGGAAGGGATAAATTGGGAGTTGGAGATTTGCAGATACTAACTAATACATATAAAATAAATAAACAACAAGTTCATACCATATAACACAGGGAACTATATTCAATATCTTGTAGTAACTTATGGTGAAAAAGAGTATGAAAATGAATATATGTATGTACGTGTATGACTGAGGCATTACGCTGTACACCAGAAATTGACACAACATTATAAACTGACTACACTTCAATAAAAATATAATTACAGGAAAAAAATTACATCACACATTACACCTAACAAACACCTCGACATCTATAATATCATTTGACTCTCTTATCCACCCCATGAGGAAGACAAGTTGGGAGATACTACCTCCACTTTCTGGACAGAAAACAGGCTCAGGGGGTGAAATAGCTTGTTCACGCGGATGGTTAAGGGCATAAATGGGGCCTGAGTCTAGATCCAGTCCCACATTGCGGGCTCTTCCCAGGACACCCCCGAGGCCCCTCTGCAGCCTGTAGGAGCCTTCAGACTTCAGTGTTCTGTAGCTCGGGGGTCGCCTGCACTCCATGTGACTGCCCCTTTCTAGACTTCAGCAACTTGTTCTGAATGGTAGCCAAGGGCCTTTGGACATCAACATTCTAGGCTCTGACTTCAATGCTTGCTAGAGTGTGCTTTTGGGCACGCATTTATTTACTCTGCAACTTTTTTCTTCTATATAAAATGAGGTTAAGAATATTTGTCTTATCTAGGTTGGAAGACTGCAGTCCAGGCCAAATGAAATAATTGTAGCTAGTATCTGTGAAGTACTTAGGTACTGGTTCTAAGCACCTACATCCATTGGCTCATTTAAGTCTCACAATGATTCTACAAGGAAGGTGTGATTACCATCCTTATTTATCAGATGAGGAAACAGAGGAGGTGAGAAATGAAGTAATCAGGTGGGAAATCAGTAATCACACAAGGAGCCAGATTAGGAACCCAGGCAGCCTAAATACAGAGCACGTACCCTTAAACACGCTCCTGCTCACCTCTGAGGACAGTTTGGTGGGGGGCGGTGGAGGGGAACAAATAAAATACGCCATAATATGTGTGATGTTACAGGCTATTCTTTCCTTTTGTTCCCAACAGCCATCAAAAGATGCTGAAACCCTCATCCCTGGATCCTACCCACGCTGTCTGGGTGAATAAATTCTGGTCTTTTGGTGGCAATGAGAGGAGCCAGCGATTCATCGAGCACTGTATCCAGAACTTCCCCAGCTTCTGCCTGCTGGGGCCCCAGGGGACCCCTGTGTCCTGGGTCCTGATGGACCAGACAGGAGAGATGAGGATGGCGGGCACCTTGCCTGAGTACCGGGGCCAGGGCCTCATCACCTATGTCAGCTGTGCTCATCTCCAGGGTCTGGACAAACTTGGCTTCCCTCTGTATTCCCATGTAGATAGAGCCAATTACATCGTGCAAAAAGTGTGCTTCAACCTACAGGCTATCCGTATGCCTTGTGACTGGAACCAGTGGAACTTTGTGCCTCTGTGAAGCAACCCCGAACCCGAGACAGTGTGGGTTGGACGGGGCATGTGGCTGGAGGAGCAGATGAGTGGATGGAGAGAAAGAATAAACTGGAATCAGTGATAATGAAGTGGTCCGAGGTCTGAGGAAGTAGTGATGGGTGGTAAACAGGACAACCTCAGTCTGTGTTCTCGGATACCTCTCCATCCCCTTAGCTTCCTCAGTTTGAAACAGACCAGGCTCTCCTGCTGTCTGGCTGGTGTAGCTCCCACACCTCCAGGTGCTCCATGCCCCTTGTCGTGCTTTATAATTAGCTGCATGCTCTTCTACATTGTTCTTCCTGGAACCCCTAGCTCACTGACCCTTTCCAATTTGCCAGAAGGGTTGTAATATTTTGTGCATTCTACCATTTTTCCCTCTGGCTTTCTATAGCTTTTTGAAAAATTGATTGGAGAGTGAGTTGTCTTCTGAGTAGGTCTTTACAAGATCCTCCCTTCCCAGGTCACTTCTTAAGCTTTGTATTATAATCACATGAGCTATATTATACACATGCACACACTATATCTAAGATAGATAGATAGATAGATAGATAGATAGATAGATAGATAGATAGATAGATAGATAGATAGATAGATAATCTCAGAGAGAATTAGAAGAAAAAGACTGACTGTTGTTAATATCTTATTTTGCAACTCCTACCCCAGGAAAGAGGTACTAACGTTGTTTCTGTTGATTAAAATAAAAATGCACCAGGTGAGAGCTGTGAATTTCAGATTTATTTGGGGGCTTACTGAGGGCTAGCCTGGGAGACAGCCTCTCAGAGGAACTCCTCCAAAGAGGTCAGATGGGAGGTCAGCATACACGTGATTTTAGAGAAACGGTATGTGCAGTCAGGCACACATCTTAGTATGTTCCTGTTAACCACGAGGAGCAGAGATCTCCATGAATGATTTTAGGGCTTTTCTAAGCATGCAAGAATTGGAGTTCATAAAATTTTCTCCTGCAAATATCTAACCATCTGAAGCCCTATTCTGCCAGTTTTCCCAGAGCATGAGTTTCTCATTCCTGAGCTCCCCACCGAGTTCCTTTCAGGGTATGTTGAAGGTCAGTGACTGCAGTGGTTAATGACCCGATCCTCCTCGTAGAACCAGACGGCTAGCAACATTCTTTAGTTAGCATTTCTAAAAGCTGAGTTTCCTTAATCCCCTGCCACCAGTCCCCATGTAATAAAGAGATTCCTTGGTTGGTTGTGGAAGCTTAATCTACATGGTCCATGAAGGGAGATGAGTCTGGGGAGAGGAGGAGGTGGAGGCATTCAGCCCTGGAGAGGTGAAGGTCTATTATCAGGGGCAGAGGCTGCTGGAGGCTTTGTGCAGGATGGAGACTGGGATCTCGCTTGGCGGCAGCACATTACTTCAAGGTATCTGGACCCTCTGTGTTGTGACTCTGGGTCTTGTGGGAGCCTTGTTGGTGAAGGAGGCCACCAGAGAAGTCATCTCTGAGTCACCCTAGAAAGACTGTCCCAGCACTGCTGGAGAAATAGTGCCTACTTGAAGGAGAAAAGAAAAAGACACTGGTTTGAGGCCCGGGACTACCACAGCCCAACTCCTTAACGCATGAAGATAACATCTCTGCTCTTTTTTATACATACTTATTTTCATACTGTTTTTCCTTATAGGTTATTACAAGATATTGAATATAGTTCCCTGTGTGATACAGTATAAACTTGTTGTATATCTATTTTATATATAGTATTTAGTATATGCAAATTTCAAACTCCTAATTTATCCCTTCCCATCCCCTTTACCCCCTGGTAACTATATAAGTTTGTTCTCTATGTCTGTGAGTCTGTTTCTAACAGCTGTGCGTTCACATTTGAGGACCAGCTAAAGCACCACCCCCAGAAATGCCCCGAAGTCAGCAAGGGAAGAGGCTTTGTGACACTGACCAAGGGAGAGGAGACCACAGAACACTCCTTAGAGAAAAAGATCTCATGCTACTGGTGGGGGCGGGAGGAGGGCACTAAACACCATGACCCTCAGGTTGGGGAGGATGACTACCTCTTGATATGCAGCTGGGGTGAGATAGGCTGGTTTTGAGTTTATCAGTTAGCTGACTTCAAGTGAAGTTATCTGAGAGGAGTGCTAATAATGTATATCCATAAAGGGTTCATAGGGTACAGGAGAGGGGAGAAAAGGAAAATGTTGCTGTGGTGGTTAGTCTGTTCACATTCAGTCCCCAGTACCTCCATTAAAGATAAATAAATAAATTTATTTGGGAACAGCAGAGGAATTGCCATTCAGGGCAAGCAAACTATGGTAGACCACAGGCACATCCAGAGAATAAAGGAGGAGAGCACTGTTTTATAGAGGAAAGAAGAAAGCTAGAAGGGGTTGCTTTGAGCAACAATTCCTTGGAGGAAAGTGAGAGTTCGAAGCGGCGGTTCTTATCGGCTGCAGACAAGGGAAGCGCGCCGCTGCTGGGCGCCTGCAGCTTCTGTTGCCGGTAAGAGGGAATCGTCCTTCCTCCTGCTGAACAATGCAAGCTGCGATGAGTGACACATGCGTGGAAGCCCTCCCTTCGCGGCTTCCCAACTCCGATTTTGGGTTAGGTCTCCTTAACACCTTTTCACACTAGTGACGTGCCAGGTCAACTCCAGTGACAGCATAAAGACTGCAATTCTTATCTGGAGCAATTAGCCCCATCCAGCCCTATGGAGTTTGTGGTCCAATGTCCAGAAAACAGGTTGCAAAAATCAGATCTCATGGTAAAGCATTTTTTATTTATTCTGAATCAGTGCCAAACAAGGCCCAGGTCATCAGATTCTGCAGACTAAATGGGCACCAACAAAATGTCTTTTACTTGGAAAATAACTACAAAGCCTGGAAAGCTGGACGCGTGTGCCTAATGCGGTTTATCCAAATTATACTTGGCCAGAAGAAAAGGGAGTCTTCGGGTGTGGTAACCTGAGGTTTTTAGGAGAAGTGGGGTGCGGGAGGCTGTGGATAGAATCTCTACAGAGGCTGTGATGCTGTGAATCCTTGCATAGGTCAGACTCATGGTGTTGCAATCATAATTCAGAACTGTGCAAAATTTATACTTAGTCCCTCCCTCTTCCCATCCCATCTCTCTCCTCCTCCTCTCTTTATGCTTCTCTCTCAAGGATCTCAGGGTCCTTATGATGCCCAGCCTGCTAAACACATGCAAAGTCACAAATTCCTCCCCAGAAGAGTCACAGCCCCTCAGAAGAGCTTATTTGGAGATTATTAGGGGGAGTACGGTAGAAAGAAGATTCTACCCTTTCAAGTGCATGTCTAGTTAGTGGAAATTAGGGCAGAGAATTTACCAAAAGAAATGGAAAACTTCAAGAAGAAAACACTGTCACTCACCAGCTAATTCCCACTGCAGATTTGGAGACATACTGAATGGTCCCAGAGAACTCAGTGATGTGGCTGGAAGCCTGGACCATTCATTACACAGAATGACTTAGAGTCTCCCTTCTCCTAGCTCTTCTCATTTTCTTAATGTTTCTTGGTTCTTTATCTAGACTAATGTTTCAGCCAAAATGCTTGCTTTAGACAGTATCCAGATGCCAAGGACATTGGAGAAATCCCTGAGGGAAAAAAATCCGAGTTCAAGAAAGTGAAGACAGGACTTCCTAAGGGGGGAGTGTGAAACTCAGCCTCTACTGTAATACAGGCAGAAAGTTCCCAGTATTCCATAAGTCATGCCCTTTCATTCGAGCCTCGGAAAATCCCTGGAAGGAGATACCAATATCCAAAGGGTATGGATAGGGGACTGAGACCTAGAAAGGATGAGCGAAGACTGGCAAATGGTCAAGCTGGAATTTACCTGACTCACATTTACCTGACTCTGAAACACTCCACTCTTTCCTAGATAAGACTACATCTCAGAAGCAATTTTTATGGGTTCTCTCCTCGAGATCGCACAAATGTTCAAATTTGTGTCCAAAGTTCACTTTGACTACTCTCTCAAACATTAAGGAGAATATGCTGACATGGTGTTTATTTGAATAGCGTGGCATGATCACTTGTTCATGTTTAAGCATCCTTCTGGTCACATAGTGAAGAATGTATTGAGGAAAAGTAAGACTGGAGCTAGGAAGTCAAACCAAGAGCTTGAGGCCACTGTCTGGGCAAGAGGTCGCAGGAGCAGGGACCATGGTGATGACAGTAGGGATGTAGAGAAGTGACTGGACTCAAGAGAGAACTGGAGGCTCAGCTTGGCGGCTTGATGAATGACTAGATGTAGAGACAAGAGACTGAAAGTAAAACTCAATTCCCATTCCTTAAAGAGAAGGCAGATTTCAGTTAAGAACAGGAAGTGAAGGCAAAATTTCAAGAGTTGATGGTGTAGCTTGTTTACAAGGGAGCAAGCGTTCCAGGTGGCTTCATGAAACAGCTGGGGAAGGGAGGGGAACAGGGAGAAGTGGGCTGCACGATGGAGTCACGGAGCATCACAGGGAAGCGGGGCAGGGAGGCTGGTTCCAGGGACTGAGGTATTTCAGGTATAGGCACACCTTGGAGACACTGCAGGGTCAGTTCCAGACCCCCGCAACAAAGCCAACATCACAATAAATGAGTCACATGAATTTTTTGGTTTCCCAGTGCATAGAACTGATATGCTTATGCTAGACTGTAGTCTATTAAGTTGTAATAGCTTCATGTCTAAAAAACAATGCATATGCCTTAATTAAAAATATCTTATTGTTTCCACCAAATCAGCTTTACAACAAACGTTAAAGGAAATTCTCTGATCATCAAAAAATAAGAAAAGAGAACAAAAAGAAGAAAGAGGGGGAAAAAAAGACCTATAAAAGATTGCATTGGCAATTTGGGGTCTTTCATGATTCCATATAGATTTTAGAATTATTCATTCTAGTCTGTGAAAATTGTCATGAATATTTTGACAAGAGTTACATTGAACCTGTAGATTGCTTTGGGTGGTATGGCCATTTTAATAACATTGCTTCTTCTAATCCAAGAGCACAAGATATCTTTCCATTTCTTTGTGCCATCTTCAATTTCCTTCATTGGTATTTTACAGTTTTCAGAATATAGGTAACTGCCTTGGTTAAGTTTATTTCTAGGTATTTTGTTGTTTTTGATGCAGTGGAAATGTTTATGCCAGTTATAAAATTCTGGCTTTCGAAGTGCAAAAATAAAAGTAAATGAAGGGCCACAAATGGCAAAACATCCTTCTTTTATATGGGTGAGCTGTATTCCATTGGGTATGTATGCTACAACTTCTTTATCCATTCATCTGTCGATGTGCACCTTGGATGTTTCTGTATCTCGGTGATTGTAAATAATGCTGCTATTAATAGCAGGGTGCATGTATTCTCTCGAATTAATGTTTTTGTTTTTCTCAGATGTGTACCCAGAAGTGGAATTGCTGGGTCGTATGGTGCGTCTAGTTTTAGGTTTTTGAGAAGCCTCCATGTTGTTTTCCACGGTGGCTGAGCCAATTTACAGTCTCACCAGTGGTGTACAAGGGTTCCCTTTTCTCCACATCCTTGCTGACTTTTGTTACTTGTGTTCTTTTTGATGATGGCCATTCTGATCGGTGTGAGATGGTGTCTCACTGTGATTTTGATCTGCAGTTCCCTGATACTGGTGATGTTGGGCAACTTTTCATGTTCCTGTTGGCCATCTGCATTCCCTCTTTTGGAAAAATATCTATTCAGTTCTTCTGCCCACAAAAACTTTTTAAAATTTTAAGAATTAAGGAAATAGTATAAAATTTGAAAAAAAAAATCTTATTGCTTAAAAATGCTAAACATCATCTGACAACACAGGGTTTCCACAAACCTTTAATTTATGAAAAATGCAATATCGGTGAAGTACGTTAAAGTGAAACACAATAAAATGAGATCTGCCTGCACCTGGATCTCTGGTGCTCATCCACAATTCCACTGCTACTTGGTGGCACAGTTGGAATTCTAAAACTAAATCTGAGACCACAAGCACGTTTCTCCCTTTCTCTGGGCTTCTGTTTCTGTATATTATGAAGTATGTGGGTCAGATGATTTGCAACCTCTTCCAGGACTAACATTCCATAATTCTATCTTTTAAGGACTGATCTTGCCACTTACTAATTATGGATTTGGGGCCAAAGCGTTCTTTTTTAGGGTTTAGTTTCTTCATCTCAAAATGGTAATAACAATTCCCCATGCTGCCCAGTCCTCAGAGTTTCTGCAAGGATCAAATAAGGTCACCAGCGACAGCCCTTGGAAAATGCCCCAGTGCCAGATAAAAGACCTTGCTCCTCCCTTGACCTCAACAGCAACAAGGAGATATTTAAACTTTCATCCCTGGATGTCACTCATGCTGCCTTAGTGAATTAATTTTGGTGTTTTGGTGGGAATGAGAGGAGCCTGAGATTTATTAAGCAAAGTATCTAGACCTTCTCCAACTTCTTCCTCCCAGGACCTGGCGGGAATCCTGAGACCAGGACCAAACTGGGACCTGTGAATTGCAGGCATCCCGCCTGAGTACCGAGGACAGAGCCTTATCCTATGTCTCCTGTGATCAGATCCAGGGTCTGAATAAACAGAACTTTCCCATGTATCCCCATGTGGACACATCCCAGTTACACAAAAGGTCTGCCAAATCCTGTAATAGACTGCTGTGTCATGTGGTGGTGCCTGTGAAAGTATGTGCCCTTGAAAGTTGCTCCAGGAAAATAAATGATATCAAACAAGGACCTGGGACTGCAACTTAATGGATGGGTATAGAAGTGAATAATAGAAGGCCCTAAAGCTTCTTGCCTACTTATGTTTCTGGAGTGCCTAGTCTAGTGTTCTGCACATAGTTTTTCAATACATCTTCTTTAATAAAAAGCAAAAATCTTATTTCATTAAAAGAAGTATTTGCATAAAGTAATTTAAGAAACCTCTAAATAGCTTAGATTCATTGTAAAAAAAAAAAAAAGCCAGGAATATGTTGATTTCCTTGGACAAATAACATCTTGGGAACAAGATGGTGTGTGCTCTGTACTTATGCCAAGATGAGATAAAAATATCCCTGCAGGTGTAACCTGAGCACTAGACCCACTCGGGGCCTGATAGACTACTGTGTATTCCCGGGAGGCTTCGACTTTGATCAAAAAGTAGTGGATGGAAGGAACTTTGAGTTGCCTCTTCTGGGAAGAAAAGGGTGTGTTCTATGAGTGGGAAGAAAACTAAAATGGCTCAGTAACCAAAAATGGTCAGTTATGACAGAGACATTGTTCTCTGAGCATATAATCTTCTCTTTTTTATTGTGGCAAAAATCATTTTCTCTTTTTAGAACAGGGAAATATTACATTTCCCAGTAACTCACATAGTTAAAGACCATGTAATTACGAACTTGCCAATGGGAATGTGAGCATGCGTGGCATGTCACTTCAGATCCAAAACAGTTTAGACTGGATGTGATGTTTTCTGCACCCTGTCTCCACCCACATGACTGAAAGCAAAAGAACTCTGAGATAACAAGAGTTTTGAGATGGAAGAATCCCAGGTCTCTGACTCACTGTTGGAAGAGGTCCATCAAGACAACTCCTTGATCAGCATCTCACAGTGCCATGAAAGAAAAATAAACCTTATTTCTGTTAAGCCACTGAGACCTGGGGAATGATTTGTTACCTGGGCATAGCCTAGCCCACCCTGACTAATACACTCCTACTATTAGCAGGGAAACAGATTTAGTTTGGGTAAGTCACACAGTACATCTGATGCTTACAAGTGCTGCAGAGAAACATAGGACAGGGAGAGCCAAAAGACGTGCCAGGGAGAGAACTATAGGAAGGGAGGTCTCACTAAAAAGATGCCATGGGAGGAGAGTCTGTAAGGAGACTGCCACGTGGCCATTCGGGGGAAAAGTTTGCCAGGCAGAAGAAACGACTGACCGCAAAGACCCTAAGGCGGGAGGGAGCCTGTCTGCAGTTTTGGAAGCAGAGCAAGAGGCAAAGAGGCCAACGTGGTAAAAAGAAGAGTTGCAGGAGGTAAAATCAGGGCAGTGCCAGGCAGGGCCAGCCTGTGCAGAGTCTTGCAGTCCATGGTAAAATCTGCGGCTTCTGCCCCAAGCTGGAAAGCCTTTGTGGGGTTTTGACCAAAGGACTAACAGATATGCCTAAGGAGGGGCTGTGTTTAGATGAAAATGTAGGAAGGTGAAGTTAGAAGCAAGCAGGAGATAGAGGGCTGAACCGGGGTGGTCACGGCGGATGCTGTAAAGGCAGAGCCAAAAGCATGTGCTACCTGACTGGACGTAAGGTGCAAGGGCCATGAAGAGGCACCCCTCAGATCTCCCACTGCAGGCGTGATTCATCCCAGCAGCTCTCTCTTTGCCCTGAGGCCATACTTTTCACACTTCTTTTTTATTTTTTTTATTTTATTTTTTTTTATGGAGGGACTGGGGATTGAACACAGGACCTCGCGCATGCTAAGCTCGCGCTTTACCGCTGAACTATACCCTCCCCCAAAGTGATGCTTTCCGAGGCTGCCCCTGCCCTCCCACAGCAGGAAGACCGGGACTCCTCTGATGGGGTGTCTCTCTCAATCTCCTCTTATCGCCTTAAGAGGACTCAGATCTGGGTTTCAGAGTAACAGCTCTCCTAGCCCCCACCCCCGCCTCGATGCCTCCTGTTTTGTCTCCGGGTGTGCCCCCAGTAATTCTGTTGCACATCTAACCCTGATCAGAAGTCTCAGAGCTAAGTAAGAGAAAGTAATTTCCGAACAAGATCTTCGATCTAGGAAACTAGAGGGTTGACGATGCCTGAACGCGTGCATGCATGAGTAACACCCCCAGGTCCCCGTCTGTCTATGCGTACCGCGCATAGCTGGGTAAGTCGCACCTGCATTACCTGGATGGCCTCATAGGCAGCAGCCCTTTGTGATGCTCCAGACGGCGTCGCCGGGCCACTCTGCCAGCAGAGGGCAGCAGAGGTGCCCAAGGCCGGCGGAATTAGGACCCCGGTTTCAGAATGAATATCCCTACTGAAAGAAGCTGGAGCCCATCAGTGCAAACTGTTGTGGTGACAGGAGACTTGAGCCTACTGCACAGTATCTAAGAGACGTTGCCCAGCTTTTATGATGACCCAGCTTCTGGGAACACCACGACCTCAGCGCATCGTGGCCCGAACACTTGCCACTAAAAGACACTTGGGAGGTTACCGTCTGAGCAAGGAAGAGATCCGAGCAGAACCTGCAGCACATGACAGTGCCATCCCTTAAAGGTGACTGTCCTGTGCCACGGACATCTCTACCCAAGGGCTGCAGGGGCACAGGGAATAACAATGTGGGTTTTTTGACACTCAGCTGGGGAATGGAAAGGGAATGGCATTGCAGAACATTTAACTGGAAATGCCTGAAAATTATGCCCCCCTCTTGCGCCTACTAAGATTTCTGGTCCATGGTAAGGAATTGATAAATATTTATTAAATAAATGAAGAAATGAATGAGTCAAAATAAATTTTTTTTAAAGACAGGAGAGAATACTTTTAGCTTCATGTTGTTACTTTTTGTGTCAAAATTGTATTAGGCACACACAACTCTGTTAACACAAGTTATCTGTGCAACAGGAGAATTTTCCACAGTATGCCCATTGTAATGAAGAGTTTCTGTGATGAAACAAGTTAGAAACAAAGGCATCTAAGTGACAAGGATGGAAAAGCAAATAAAAGGACAGTGGAATTACCATCTTTTCCCCACTTTTTTTGGACTGGTTAAGTGTGTGTGCATTTGACAGTTCCTGCTACTGAGGAAGCTGCAGAGAAACGGGTCCTCTCCCTGTGTTGCTGGTGGAAATGTACATTTGAGCAGCTTTGGGAGGGTGGTTTTAGAAGCCATGTTTTGATGGAGAGAAATTCTGCTGAAGAGAAACAAAGCTTTCTAGATCAGGTACTTTTGTCCTGGGCCCACAGATCTCCCAGAGGTTTTGTTAAAAATCAGAGAATCACTGAACTTGACGAGAAAAAAATTCACATCTTCATTTTTTATTAACTGCCAGCCATAATTTAGCACTTCCTTTCATCGTGAATGTATGCACCAAACTACAGTAGATATATATTACCTCTGACTTTGTCATGAATCATAATCAGATATTTCGTATCTGATTGCAGGTGCTGAAGATAATTTGAAATATTTCCTCTTATCATATTGAAAGTCATTCTGAAATTCATAATTATATAATGAATATATTCATTATACTTACTGGTAGATTGCATTATTTAATGAACTAATCAACATGTAAAGCACATTTGAACAATTCTATTTGAATATAATTTTGTTTCCTTCATGATCCTTGTGTTTTATTTTATTCACTTAATAATTCATGATCTAGGGGAGGTGTCCACTGGCTTTACCAGAGTAACAAAGGGTTCACTGCACTGAAGTGTTTTAAAGTTCTGCTTTAGACAAAGAAGGACTCAGTGGGCTACCAATGACTACCCTTTAATGATGGAAAGAAAGTCTCAGAAAGGAAAAAAAAAAAAAAAAAACCTTAGCAATAGCAGGAGGTGAAGGAAAAATGTCCTGGTGTATCTCTCCCTAGATCATTTTTGTTTTTAAAGCAATTTGGTATTTGCAGATTCTGCTTTAAATTTTACGAGTACTCACTGCTACTTTTTTAAAACAATATACTTAAGGCTGTATTTTTCTAATTATCGAAGTGAAAAATAAAAAAGCGGACACTCCCACGTGGAAAATGAGACAGGCAGCCCAATTTATGTCAATTTAATGTCCCTCCTTTTTTTCCAAAACTGAAGTGTGCGATTTTGGACTCAGATTCTCAGTGTAATTTTATTTTTATATCGCGTATCTTCTTAGTCAAGAGTTACCTTTTCACATTCCCATTCTAGTTTATGGCTCTATTCAAAACACCTCATGAGGCTCAATTCTGTCTTTTACTGGTGTCAGGACTCATCTCTTTACTACTGGTTACCAGTTGTTGCCTTCCTTATTGTGATTCGTTTCTCATTTAAGCAAAGCATGACTTCACTCAACTGTCCAGTTACGGTGCCTGAGTGATGCATTTCTTGAATGTATACATACCTGAGAAGCTCCCTCTGCAGACACTACCCATAAACAGCAGCTTAGCTGGTTGCAATATTTGCTGGTCACATCCCTTGCCCTCAAAATTTGGAAACAGCTTCCTTCACTTCAAATGCATGCTATTGTGTTTAGATGTCGAAGGATGCCTGATGCTTTTGCCCTTTTGCAGCTCATGATCTGCCTGAACAATACGAGGGCAGTTTTATGCATGAAACTCAAAATGTTCAGTAGGAAATAAATAGATGTCAGTCACTCGAGTTAATTTTGCCTGATGCCGGAGGGACCTCTCTGTCTGCACACTTGTGTCTTTCTTCTGTCAGTCTTCTTCCAAAGCCTCAGTGATTCTTAAATTAAGTCTCTACTCACTGTCCACAAAATCTTAATGTTTCTTTATTGTCTTTTTTTTACTGAAGTAGAGTTGATTTACAATATTGTGTTAGTTTCAGATGTACAGCATAGTGACTCAGATATATTTTTTCAGATTCTTTTCCATTATAGGTTATTACAAGATAATGACTGTAATTCCCTGTGCTATAGAGTAAATCCTTGTTGCTTATCTATATAGTGATGTGTGTCTGTTAATCTCACCATATTCCTGATTTATAATGTTTCTTTATGCTTCACACACAGTATCACCTTCAGACATAAATCTCAGTCTGTTTTTAAAAAAACAAAACAAAATTCAATCTCAAATTAAGCAAAGGTGATTAATAGAGATGACATCACTCTTTGTCCATCTCCCTAGGTGACAACTAGATGTCATTTAGATGGATCTAAGCGTCTGATGAATGATCTGATTAAACGCCAGACCAAGGGTGGAGGAGAACCAAGGTAACCAACCTCTCTCCCCTGGTTAGAATCTGACCCCCTGGCATCCACGTCTGCTGAGTGTCATCTACACCTTGTCTGAGGACTGGACTCTGCTCTCAAACTTTGCCCAGTCAAGGACCTGGGAAGGTCCTAACTCGCTCATAGTGCATCTGCCTCTGACAATGGTTGGGAGTCACGTTCCCACGTGGCTGACTCTGCAGGGGCCCACCCCCTCTGCAGTGGTGTGGTTGCGAAATGCTGCAGATCCTCGTGCTGTGAATGCTGGGGCCGCCCTCCAGTGCAGTGGCGGGGGCCTGCTCTGTTGATGCAGCTGCGACAAGCTGTAGCTGTTTGGGGTTCCATCCCCCGCATCCTCCTTGCCCAACCTACAGAAAAGAAAGCATGATCTGAGCACAAGAGGAGGAACCTGTCAAGCAGTAGGGCAGTTCGTGGCTGCCTGCCATGCCCACTGCAGGAAGAGACAGCCTGTGGCCTCAGCAGAAAACCCTTTTCCGGGGACTTTCTCAGAAAACTTCTTACAGACCTCAAGTCTGACTAATAACTGATTTCATTTTCTTTTTTTTTTTTTTTAACCATTTTTAGGTGATTTTAATCTTTCATTGCTTTACACTGTTGCCTTTTTTTACATTTCTATCGCTTTTATCTTAAATGTACCTGGGCAATAAAGGACTAGCTCACCAGGACTGGCCTGTTCAAACCCTGCACATTCCAGAAACAAGACTAGCCCTTGGCCAGAAGCTCTCAGCAGATAACCTCTGAGCCCTCAGAATATCCAACCCCATGAGAATGAATAACTTCGTATATCTGTGATCTCAATCCATAACAGAGTTTATACCAGCAACGTGACGGACACTGAGCCCTGTGTTCACTCACCTGGGGCCTTGGGCGACACTGTGTCAGTTCAACCTCTGGGAGTGAGGATTGGGGCTGGTGACTGGGCAGCTAAAGTTGTCATGTGGGCATTTCATGCCTACAGGACTGACCCCCAGTAAAAACTCTGGACGCTGAGGCTCAGGTGGGCATCCAGGGTTGGCAGTAGCTTGTCCATGTCGACACTTCATTGGGAAGCAGAGCCCTGGGTAGACCACCTCCCTGGAAGCTCACACCTCCTCACCTGGGCTCCAGGCCACGTGCCTTTCTCCCTCGCTGATTTTAATCTGTGTCCTTTCATTGTAATGAACCGTCACTGTCAACAAAGCAGCTTTTCTGAGTTCTGAGCAAATCATTGAACCCGAGAGTGGTCTTGGGGAATCCCTGACACAATTTGGTTCAGCTTTGCAACATAAAAAGAAACATATTTATTTGGTCTCTGTCTCCAGTTCCTGGCACAGAGCTCCTAAAACTCTTGAAATTTCCTGAGAGATGGGGTAACGGAAGTAGCTCTTGTTATTCATAACAAGCCCCTTTCAGCCACTACCTGAGTTTATGCTAATAAAGTGACCCTTGAGGGGGACCCATGGATGGCTTCGAGATGGAGGCTTCTTGCCAGAGGAACCAATCAGGTGATTCGCAGGTTGGAACTTTCAGCCTCTCCCTCCAACCTCTGGGGAGTGGAGAGGAGCGGGAGACTGAGTTCAGTTACCAATGGCCAGTGACGTGACCCATCATGCCTGCACAATGGAACCTCCCTAAAAACTGCTAAGGGACAGGATTTGGGGAACTTCCTGGTTGGTAAACACGCACATGCTAGAAGGTGGTATGACCCCAAGGCCAGAAGCCCCCGCACTCAAGGAGCTATTGGACCTCACCCTATGTATGTCTCCATCTGGATGCTCCCTGTATCCTTTATAAGAAACTGGTAAACATAAGTAATGTGCCTTCTTGAATTCTGGGAGCCATTCCAGCAAATCATCCAGACTGAGGAGGAGGGTCATGGGAACTGATCTGTCAGAAGTTCACATGGCCCAGGACTTGAAATTGGCGTCTGAAGGGGAGACAGCATCACCGGTGGGGGTGGCACTGACTCCAGGGAGTCTCAGAAGTGAACTGAACTGTTGGGTGTCCAGTTGGTGTCAGGGAGTTGGAGACGTGGTGTTGGAAAACACACACAAAGTAGCTGGTGTCAGGAGGAAAACACACACATGTGCGCACACACCTCTCGTTTGATGTCAGAAGTGATGTGAATAAAAACAGCTCAAGCTTTTTATCCAATTTTGAGTGGACGGTTTAGTGTTCTGGGTTGGAGTCCCATCTCTGCCCCTCACCAGCTGGCCTTGAAAAAGTTGCCTTATCTGTCAGGCCTCCAGTTAATTACCCATTCAATAGGAATATTAACTGCCTCCACTCTCCCCGTCCTGTGAGGAGTGTGTGATTCCTGTGAAGGGCTAAGGCAGCATCTCACATATAACTACTCTAACATTTTGGGCTAATTATAATTACTGTTATGTAATTATTTTTTATTTTCCTGATTTCACTTTTTTTCATACAGTCCTTATTATTGATGAATTTTATTTAAACTTCGCTCTTGTAAAAATTTTCTTCTCCTCCCGTTTTTGAATGCTAAAAACTTCTATTTTAATATCATCTGTTTAATTTATTCTTCTCTATTTATATGAATTTCCAGTTTTAAGCCCACCCTAATATGCATAACTATATTCTTGTGTTTTTGTTTGTCTGTTTTGTTGGGGGGAGGTCATTAGCTTTATTTATATATTAAAAAATTTTTTTTCTTTAGTGGAGGCACTAGGGATTGAACCCAGGACCTTGTGCATGCTAAGCATGCGCTCTACCACTGAGCTGTACCCTCCCCCCAATTCTCTTGTATTTTCTTGATTATTGGTTCTTTCTAGCCTTCTTTGTCTTTGGTCTCTGCAGAGGTTGGCAGAATATGAGTGTAAGGAAGTGCAAAAAGCAGAGAGTTCACATTATAGAAACGTTTGAAAAAGAGAGAGAAACTCCTTACAGCGCGCTGTCTCTGAAAGTAGCCGTCCCACACTGCACGTTACAGTCTACTTAACGATGAGTCATCCAAGAACCTCCAGTCCGGGAAGGTTGGGGGACAAGTACACATCAGAAGCTGAACTCCCAAGACACTCTGCCAGCTTTTCCCAAGTGAAAAAAAGTCTCCAAAACGTGTCCCATCAAATTTCATGTATTGGCACATTTGTCAAGACATTTTTATATGATCCCCAACTCCTAAAAATCATGTATAGTGTTCTTCGAGAATCGTACTCAGATGAAAGCTTCTTCTCTTTAAGTGTATTTGCTCCACTATAAAATAATCCAATGGTTCCATATAATTCCCTGTAATGTCTTGTCATAAAAAAATAATATGTGTATTCATAAATACACACTGTATTGGTTCCATTTCTCTGGAGAACCTTAACTAATACAGAACCCCAACTCCGTTACTTACTAGCAAGTTACTTGTTGTCTCTAAGTCTCAGTTTCATCAACTCTGAAGTGGGGATAACAGCCCCTGCATGACCAGGTGGTTATAAAGATTAAATGGGGGGTACAGCTCAGTGGTAGAGCACATGCTTAGCGTGCACGAGGTCCTAGGTTCAATCCTCAGGACCTCCACTAAAAATAATAGAATTTTAAAAATAAATTAATAAGAAAGAAAAGATTAAATAGGATAATGTGTTAAGTGTCTAGCATAGTATTTGATATATAATAGGGCCTGGTTAAATTATTATTATTATTATTATTTTATTTTATTTTTATTATTAATTATTGTGGCTGAATATTCCTCAACCACTTGAAGCTCTATCAGGTGAAAACAGAAGCTCCAGTTTTTCACGATGGCTCCAGAACTGAGATTGAAATGTGCAGTCATCAAGGAGACCAACTTCTACAAAGCAAAAAGCAAATCTAACAGTCAGAGCTGACCACGGACAGACTGGGCTGCCTGTGAAGGTAGTGAGCTCCCTGTTAGTCAAGCTGTTCAAGCAGACACCACTTGGGAAGATGCTGCACACAGACCCCAACCCCAGCAGCCCTGAAAGTCTATGGATCTAGTTCAAGACTTGTCCACAGCCAGGGGATGCTCTGCTGCCCTCTCCCAATGCCTTGAGTCTCCCTAGCCTTTGGGCCGCTACAGGTTTATGGTACCATCTTCCATATAAACTAGAGGTACCCATTCCAGCCTCAGGTGCTGGTGGGCAGGTGGCCTAATGTTAACCCAGTCATTGTCCAGCCACAAGAGCAGGTAGGAGTATCTGGTTTTTTTTATTGAAACCTGAGCTCATTCCTCGGGCATACTTACGCCAGAGCTGAAATGAGCAAGCTTCCCGTTTGCATAGATCCCCCGGGGTTCCAAAGTCCCTTCTTATCCTTTCGTTTCCTAGCCCATCCGGGAGACGACAGATAATCTCGATTACTAGACCAACACTTACCGAGTCTATTCTAAAGATCCAGAGAATTTAAAAGAGGTCCTTGGTTGACCAGGAATTTTCAGCTGGAAGCAACATTAGTAGATTCAAGGAAAGGACATGTTTGGGGCCATTTGTGGGAAAGAGATGGGTCCATTGAGAGGACAATCTTCGGTAACCAAAATGGAGAAGTGAAATTCTACTACTCAGTTGGCTTACCAATAACCCTTCTGCTAAGGGGAGGGTGTAGTTCAGTGGTAGAGTGTGTGCTTAACATGTACCAGGTCCTGGGTTCAATCCCCAGTACCTCCACCAAAAAGATAAAATAAAATAATGAAAAACACACCTTCTACTACAGTCTTTTTTCCGCTCCTCTTCTATCCACTCTTTGTCTGAGTAGGTCCTATTCATCCTTCAAGCTTTAGTTAAAGCCCACTTGCTAAAAGAAGCCTGTTCCAATCCCCTAGAAGAGTACGGAGTTGGGGCAAATGCTGCAGCAGATCCCAAACGGGCAGCAGGTGGAGGCTGCCAGCTCCCGGCAGCCCTCCCAGCAGGCACTGCCTTGCAGGGAGATGTGAGCAGTGCACCACTATTCTTGTTCACATGGACCACTCTAAATGTTTTAATGGTGAATCCCATTTTCCTTCTTGAATCATTTCTCTTAAATAGATTCTCAGACATGGAGACACTGAACTAAAGGAGGAAGATGAACAATGTCCTGGTTCTTACACCGACAGCCAGAATGCCCTTGGCAGGGATTGCCCAGGGAATGAGTGTGTTAATTTTCATGCTCCATTCTTCAGCGACCCCACGACCCCACGTACCAAGCACCAGGCTGAACAAGAAGCACGTGTATGTCGCCAGCACAGGCAGGAATTGAAAGGACACACTGATGCCCCCACTTACAAATACATGACATACTATGAAGTGTTGAATCCAGAAAGAGGAGACATGCTAAAAAATAGTTGTTCCGAAAAGGAAGGAAGTTCTGATACGTGCTACAGCAGGAATGAATCTGGAAGGCCTTAAGCTAGGTGAGATAAGCCAGTCAAAAAAAGACAACCACTGTACGACTCCGCTTCTCCGAGGTGTCTGAAGTCATCAAATTCATAGAGACAGAAACGAGAAAGGTGGTTTCCGGTGACTGAGGGGGCGGGAAATGGTTAGTTTAATGAGTACAGAGTTTCCATTTTGCGAAAGGAGAAGTTCTGGAGATTGCACAGCCTTGTCAACATACTTAACACTACTGAACTAGACAATTAGAAAGGTTGGATGGTAAGTTTTATGTTATGTGTTTTCTAATCACAGATGGGGAAGGAAAAAAAAAATTCATTCTGGCTCACGGAACAGCCAGCCAAGGTGTCTCTTGCTGTCTGCTCTGCCCTCTGCTGGTCAGTGATGCTCACCGCGCAGGAGGGAGCGTGCCGGCTTCCAGAATAAAACCACCTGCTCGCCACTAGGGGAGCCTTTTATTTTACTGTCACTGGGCTTTTTAAACAGGCAGAAAGGATACTCACAGGGTATATATAAACTTAGTCAAAGCCTGCATTATAAACCCGAAAAGTTGGAATTCACCCCTATCCTCCACTTTTTATCCTTACACTTGCCCCTGTGGTTTATCTCTCTACATCCCCTCAAAAATTACCCCAGCCTTGACCAGATACACCACAACCTAGATACACTTTAAACCTTTAAAGATTTAAAGCCATGATTTCCTCTCAGGACAGTGATTTCATCTGTGGAAGCCGGCACATCTGATCTACCGCGGGCAGCGCATGCCACACATTTTTCTGACCCTCTGGAGATTTTCCTCAATTGCTAGTCTCAACTAAAAAGCCCCATTGGCCATAGAACAGGTGGCATTCATGGAACACTCTTCAGGAAGAGGCCAGAAAAAAGATGGACGCTTCCATTTAGCAAGCTGACTGTCTTCTGTTTGACTTCAGCAGGCAGCTGGGTGATTTCTAGCTCCTGCCATGGAAATGGGAAGGTAGCTGAGTGAGAAAAAACACACAGCTCCGTAAAGGAGTGGCTTTTGAGGTACATCTTCAAAGTGGATATTTGGTTGTTTACTGCTCTATAACAAACCACCACAAAATTTAGTGGCTTCAAGCAACTATGCTTTGTCACTCATTCGTCTGTGGTTTGACTGGGCTGAACTGGGCACTTGTTCCTTCCGGGGGATGTTGGCTGGGAGCCCACCTACATATCCTCTACGAACAGGACGCTGGCAGAGCCGGGCTCCCCACCTCTCCAGATAGTCACACGGTGTCTCTCTGTGTGGCTTCTCCAGTAGAACAAGGGGACAGCTCAGGGCTCTCAGTGAGACAGGAGGGAAGGAGGCAGGGCACAACCTTCAAAAGAATGACACAGCGACTGAAGATTTGACTCCCAGTAGACCTTAGGCCCAAGATGGCGGGAAATCTGACTCCCAGGAGACCTCAAGCTTCATTAAACGTTCACTGAAATACATTAGCATGCTAAATGGCACTCCCACAGGTGCCATGACAGTTCCCAGGCTGACTATAAAAGGCCAAAAAGTGGGAAGTGGCCCAGTTCCTGGGAATCCCCACCCCTTCCCCAGAGTAGTTGGCATAATCCTCCCACTTGTGAGCATATGAAGTTACCAAGCCCATAAAAACTAACCACCCCGCACC
The DNA here is from genome assembly GCF_048773025.1 of Camelus bactrianus. NCBI lineage: Eukaryota > Metazoa > Chordata > Mammalia > Artiodactyla > Camelidae > Camelus > Camelus bactrianus. The sequence continues at coordinate 11,204,566 of NC_133548.1, forward strand.
TCATGGTCTCTCGCTCCTGCCTCCTGAGATGGCCTGACTCTGTCTATGGAATGTGTATCTAGTTTTACTCTAAACAACTCCCACCCCCTGTCCCCAAGCCTTGTGGCCTCTCTGGCCTCCTGACATAGCCTACACTCTGTCCATGAAGCCTGCATCTCTCTGAATAAACTTACTTTTCCTTGACTATGAGTTCTTGAATTCTTTCCTGTGCAAAGCCGAGGACCCTCACTTGGCAGGGCACATCCCAGGGACCCTCACTTGGCAGGACACAAGCCCAAGACCTGGCACACGACCACCCTCTGGAGCCCCATTTTCCCACATCATCAGAAGTGCAGGAGTCCAGGCCATCTTAGATTTAGGCCCTAACCTGATGGCACCGCTTCACGTCTGCCACATTGAATTGGCTAAAATGAGTCACAGGGCCAGCCCAGATTCACCGTAAGATGGGACCTCACAGGGGCACGAATCCTGGGAGGGGTAGTTAACTGGGGACCATCACTGGTGACTGGTTACAACAATAGGTGAGGAAAAAGACGCTGAGAGATAAGAAGGAGGAGCAGGGAGAAAAGCCTGATATAAAAGCACAAAGTTCCAAAAAATACAAGAGAATGTTCAAGTATATGGTTCAAGTGTATGGTTTTTAAAAGGAGGGTAAACAGACAACTGGGTTGAAAGTGAGGCAATGGTCAGACCACTGGGGACCTTGTAGGTTAGGCTGAGAAATCTGGACTTGATTTTGTCCAGTAGTTCTCAAATCTGTGCCTCCAATCTCTTGGGGCCCAGGGCATGCCAGCGCCCCAAATATCATAATACAACCTGCTGACGAGACAGGGACAGCTCCATCTCCGTGGAGATTTGGCATCGTCTCAGAGGGGGAAATGCATGGTTAGAACTGGTTGAGAAGTGGAAGTTTCATTAAGGCAGATCCTTCCATGGAGTGGGGGATGTCAGGATTAGAACTGGGTGGACATCACGGCACAACGGTCTGAGGCGGGCAGCGACAGCAAGGTAAGACGTCATGTAATCTTAGGGCACCGACTTGCTGCTGTCCTTGAGGAGTTGATGGACATTTCGGAAACTTTCTGTGATGAGAAGTCAAGCCACTCGTCTTGGCAAGAATCTCCTGTAATAGTCGCCACGCTGGTGAAGACAATGGACTAGTAGGTTAACGTAGAAGGTAAGCTCTGTAGAAGGTAGGTCACTTGGGTCTCAGAACTTTGTCAAAATACAGGTTCTCAGAACTCATCTTCAGCAGTTCTTATTCCGTGGAACCCAAGGACGTGTATTGTTAACCGGCTTTGTTGGGAATCAGTGTAATAGATAAGCTGACATGTAACAGAGCAGGCCACCCCAAAATATGCTGCTTTGGTATCCTGCTTATTCTGATGCAAAAGGCATCTGAGAAACAGCAAATGTAAAAAGAGGCATTTTCTGAACTTTCCTTGTCTGCCTAAAGACAGATCCTCCAGAAGGAACTCAGTGGCCATTAACCCCTTCCCCAGGAGCTCAGCAACCAGGGAAGATTGGTGCTTAACATAGGAGAGGGGGGACCACAGGTCAACACCACAACCAAATGAACTTTACCACAAATAATCACACTTCCCATCTCTCTGCTAAGGGCCCGTTCATCTTTCCTCAAAATCGTTGACTCTCCTCTGAGAGGCCTGTGTGCCCTGACTCCTCTTTTCCTATTGATATTTAAGCCTAAATTGTAAAGCCAACCTCTTTGAGTTATTCATTTTTCCCTGGGTATCTCCCATGTCTACATGAGGTATATATTTTATAAACTTGGTTTTTTGTTGCTGTTGTTGTTAATCTGTCTATTATTACAAGGGGTCTTAGTCAAGGATTCAGAATGGTGGAGAGAAGATTATTTTTCCTCCTCCACAAAGCACTGAACCACTGCAGGTTAAGAGACACAGGTTAATTCAGTGATGCTGATCGGGGTTCTTCTAGATTCTGTATCCCCTGCCGGTTTTCCTCATCTCTTTAAGGAGTCTGAGTCTTCTCCAAGCAAAGTTGCAGAGAACACATGTTTCCATTGCCAGGTGAGGCAAACCCAGGAAAAATCCTAAAGAAAAGTTATCACAGGAAAGGCAGGGACAGTGCAGGAAGCAGGGATTGCCAGGTGCCTTCAGAAGGAAGGGAGGAGCGGGACCTGGAAGTTTCTTTGACCTTACGCATCCCTTGATCAGATGATTCTTGGGTGTGGGTGGCAGGGTCAGGGTGGGACGCACCCAAAGAGAATAGGAGTTACTGAGAAGTTTAACCCAGAATCCATCAGCTTGACTTCAGGGTGAGGAAGGCATTAAGACTGCAGCTCAGCATCCCTGGGCTGCCCCTGATATTGAACCATTAAACCCACCAGACTAAAAGTCCCCCAGATCTTTCAGCCCGTCTGACCCTTGTCGTCTTGATTAAATCACTCCTGTTCTCCTCCCCCTCACATTCTCAGATGTTCACAGAAAAGAAGTTCAAGGAGATTAAATCCCTTGTCTAAGATCACGCAGCCACTAAATGCCAAGGTCTACCCCAAATCCAGTTCTGCCAAACTCCAGCTAACTCCCCCATCTCTGCTTCTTTTCCTCTTCATTATGGCCTCTTTCTCTTTGACAAGCAGCACGATTGTTTTCAAGCAGTATTGATTACTTGGCCCCTGTCTTATTTTAAGAATAGAGAGAGAAGCAACCTAAATGTCCATCAGCAGATGACAGGATAAAGAAGATGTGGTATATATGTACAATGGAATACTACTCAGCCATTAAAAAGAATAAAATAATGCCATTTGCAGCAACATAGATGGACCTGGAGATTGTCATACTAAGTGAAGTAAGTCAAAGACAAATATCATATGATGTTGCTTATTTATTTATTTATTGGAAGAGGTAATTAGGTTTATTTATTTGTTTTTTTTTTAGAGGAGGTACTGGGGATTGAATCCAGGACTGTGCATGCTAAGCTCGTGCTGTGTCACTGAGCTGTACCCTGCCCCTAATGTTGCTTATTTGTGGGATCTAAAAAAAAAAAAAAAAGGATATAAATTTTATTTAGAAGCCAGAAACAGACTCAGGGATATAGAAAACAAACTGTGGTTACCAGAGGGGAAAGGAGGGGAGGGATAGATTAGGAGTTTGGGATTAACAGATATACATTACTATATATAAAATAGAGAAACAACAAGGACCTACTGTATAACACAGGGAACTATATTCAATTTCTTGTAATGAGCCATAACGGAAAAGAAACTGAAAAAATACATACGTATGTATGTATGTTGTATGTATAACTGAATCACTCTGCTGTACACCTGAAACCAACATTGTAAATTAACAACACGTCAATAAAAAATAAGAATAAAAAATTGTTTTCACTGTTTCTCAACAATTAAAAAAAAGAAAAAGAATATATATAACGGAATCACTATGCCATACACCAGGAACTAACAGAACATTGTAAATTAAATAGACTTCAAAAAATAAAATTAAAATACATATAGATAGACAACACAATTAATAATGTGATTCTATTGAAAGGAGTATCTTCCTTTATGGTGATATTTCAGGAACCACTTTGCATCCTCAATCACTTATTCATGTATTCCCTCCTCAGCTAAGCATCATATGTAGGGTATGAAATAAGACTGAAATCAAACAAGACCCTGCAGGGCCTTCCAGGTACAAAAGACCCTTCCAGGCCTTCCACCATGTCCCCTGTTTCTTGTTTGTAGGAAAAAAGAGAAAAAAAAAAGGTTTCAGTCTTCTTGGCCTTCCCCAATTTCAAAGAGCAGGCTTGATCAGTTAATAGGCTGATAGAGACACGAGACTCCTAGTTTCTCCTGAAAGGACATAGATGACCATCGCCTACACATCTCTGAACCTAAGACCCCACCCCCACCCAGGTGAAGGATGGTGAACACCTGCTGACCACAAGCACACAGACCCCAGACTAGTTGGAACCAGAGGCTGAGATTCACGAAGCATGATTGTTACCTCCCCACCAACCAACCGGAAGAAAGTCATACACTCTGCCGCCCTCACCCCACAGTTTGCCTGTAGAAATCTCTTCCTCAAGATCTGTGGGGGATTTTGGGGTCTTTTGAGCATGAGCTGCCCATTCTTCTTGCTTGGTGCCCTGCAATAAACCTCTCTCTGCTCCAAACTCTGACATTTGCTTGGCCTCACTGTGCATGAGGCACATGAACTTGGGTTCGACAATGAGACCCTTACAGGCAGGGCCAATATTTAGCCAGTAACCTCAGGAAGGCCACTGGCAGCCAGTGGCAGTTCTGACTGGCTTCACCTGCAATGTGCAGGGAATTTGGACCCTTTCCTCTGCTCATCCACTAGGATAACTGCATCTGTGTCCCCTGGAGCTCTCGATTGAAATTCGCACCATCCAAGGAGGCTGTGAGGCATGGTGAGGGGTGGACTGAGCCTGGGGGTCAGGAGGCAGGGACTCAGATCTGTTCCTGCTGCAATCTGCCATTGCGTGACCTTGTGCAGCTTGGTTTCTCCCTAGTAAAATCAGCACATGGCCTGGCACCACTTTTGTAAAAGAAAACAGTGTGTATATACATGCATGGGTTCACCCAAGGAAACAAGCATGGAAGGGTCAGCGGGGAGCAGAACTGGGTGGAGGTCTTTTTCACTTCATCTAATCTCTTGATTCTTCTTTTTCCATAACAATCATTTGTCGTGATTTTTGAAAGTTAATATCTAGAAAAGTCCTATATGTTCCTGTTTTGCAGTTAGTCACACTTATCCGAGGTCCCACGGGGCCTTGGTATCTGACTCAAGGCTACCCCTGCCTGTGTGTTCCTTAGGCTGCCTCTGAACAGTTGGGGGATATGAGTGCTGGGCACTGTTTGACCCTCTTAATCCCCGGGTCTCAGCCGATGCTGCCCAGGAGTGGTAACCAAACATCCTCACTGTGCTCCTTGCCCTCCTCCCGCTGGCATCTGAGCCACATCAGCAAACACTTAGCCACAATTCAACCAAAGCGTGTGTATCTTCTCTTGGATCCACTGCTCTTAAAATGCCTGCAAACCTGCCCCAGGTCCTGGGGAAGACCAGTCACCAAACATGATGAATTTCCAGCCTCCTCTGAGTTTATGACATAAGGTGTTCCTAAGCCACAAGCCCAGAATGTGGGAAAGCCATATGATTCCTTGTCCCCGTCACAGGAAGATCCACCAAGAGAGGGGAAAATCCTTGTTTCCCCAGAGAACAATCTTCTATCTAGCAAATCATCCATCCCAAAGTACCTTTTGAGAAATGAATGACACCTTTTAACCAAAGAAAGCAAAAATAGAGATCGGAGAAAAGCATGTAGTGGTAGAAGAGCACTAGGCTTTGGATTCAGACCAGCTTGGGTGCAGATTCAGACCTTGAACAAGTCACTTAACCCATCTTACTGAAAGAACACCCTATTTTGTGCCAGGCAGTCTGCTGGGTGATTTATATCCAATAGCTCAAGCCTGAAGAACCTTGTATTTTTTCCATCATTTAACAGATGAGGGCGGTGGGACTCAGGGAAGAAACCCACGCTAGTGGGAGGGCTCAGCTGATGAATGACCGAGCCCAGATCTTGAGAAGTCAAGGCCAGCCCCCATTCCTCTGGACACTGCCACCTCTCCCGTACATGATGGAGAGAGAAGACATCTGCTCCAAACACACCACCACCATCAGACGTAACCAGAAGCGAGACCGCTGGGTTAAGTGATCTCATATGCCCTTTCCAGGAGCCTTCTTGAACTGCAAGAGCCCTGGGAGGGACAGAAGTCAAGAAGGCTCTGACACTGAATAGCAAGAAGAGGCCCTGAGCACAGATCAGTGGGTGGAAACGGTTCTCTGGCATCAGATGAACCTGGATTCAAACGCTGGCTGCATTGCGTACTGGTGATGTCACTTGACTTCTCTAGGCCTGTCTCCTAATGTGTAAAAAGGGGCTGGTGAGCGGGGAGGGTAGAGCTCAGTGGTAGAGTACCTGCTAAGCAGGAATGAGGTCCTGGGCTCAATCCTCAGGACCTCCATGAAAATAAATAAATACATAAATACATAAATAAACCTAATTACCTCCCCTGCCAAGAAAAAAATAGTTATTAAAAAAGAGAGAAAGAGAGACTGATGAGAGGTTAAAATAGGATTATAAACCACTAGCCCAAAGTGTCATTTAGAACAGCTGCTTAAATCAGGAGGAGGGCTCCAGAGAGCTCCAAGCAGATGGGATAGGCTGAGAAAGATTCTTGGGCCCTGGACTGTCTGTGGAGTGCGCTAAGCCCTCCTGAGACGCTCTGTCCTGCCCATAGGCCAGGGCTCTGGAGCATTGGCACAGCCATCCCTGATTCTTTACAGCTGCCCTGAGCCTGCCCCAGTCTGGAAAGGGGCCCTTGTCTGGACTGTCTGCTGAAGGCCCACAAGGAAATCATCCTGGAGTGAGTGTGACCTCCCAGCCACAGTGCCCACAGGCTGGCTAGCCACCCGGAGGAAGACCCAGTTCTCCTGGGCTAATTCTTCACCCAGGCTGAGCTTGATACTTGCAATCAAAAACAGGACCCTACCTGTGTCCAGTGGCTGGGAGTGGGTGAGAGACCAAAATACCATGTATTCAGTGGATAAGGTTTGCTCTTCTTTATCGAAATGAATTGAAGATGGCCTTTGGGCATGGAACTTTCTACCAGTCTAATCTACCCATCCCTGGCCCCAAACCTGAAATCAGTTTCACTCCCCTTGGTGCTTCTGATAAGAGACCTGCTTATTATCCTTTCCCGTAAAGACTTCAAAGCGAGGCACCTGGGAGGGGACTGTTCATTGGGGAGGGGCCTGAGTTGAGCTGAGTTACTGCTCTGCTGCTCTGAATATTTCAGTCCCCTGCCCAGACTTCCCCTCCAGGACCCCAAGCCATGGAGGAGCTGAGGGGCGGCAGGTTGCCCAGGCAAAGCTCTCCTCCTGCCATGGCGCAGCGCCTCGCGCCCCTGCTAGTCCTGCTCTTGGCCGGGCGCGGTGTCCTGGGGGAACAGGGGATGGCCGACTTCCAAGAATGCAAGCAGAAATTAAACGTGTCGGTGCTGGGGGCGTTGCCGGGCTCTGGCTGGGACAACCTGCGCAACGTCGAGCTGGAGCTGGTGCTGAAGCGAGACTATTCTCAGTGCCTCACCACCGAGGACGGCGAGTACCTCATCCCAGACCACACGCAGGTGATGCCGCGGCGGGAGAGCATCGTGGAGACCCGCGCCGAGCTCATTGACCACTGGGTCAACTACACAGACTCCTGGGCGGCCTCCATCAACAATGAGGTCTCCTTCCTCTCCGTCCTCAACGGTAAGTTCTCCTTCAGCTGCCGGAAGGTCAAGAGGTACAACCTGGAGCACAAGACGTTAACAAGCAGGGTGGAGGTCCGCCACAACATCTACTCTGTGAAGGCCTCTGAGAACACCGAATTCCAGCCCATCTTTCGGCAGCATCTCCTGACCATCAGCGACCACCTGGAGAACAATCAGACCCGCGAGGCCGAGTACCTGGCGGAGATGCTTGTGGTTAGGTATGGCACACACGTCCTCACCAAGGTGGAGGCCGGGGCTACCTTGGTGCAGGAGGACCAGCTGAAGCGGGAGCTGGTGGGCAGTAACACCCAAGATAGGATCAACATCACGTTCGCCGCCTCGGCCTTGTTCTTTAAAAAGGTTAAAGTGGGAACCGGGGTATCCTGGCAGGCGGAGAACCAGCTCCTTGACAACTACCTGCGCCACACGGTGGCCTCCGAGACGCGCAGCCACGGCGGCGTGCCCTTCTACCCGGGCATCACCTTGGAGAAGTGGCAGAAAGGCATCAGCAACCGGCTGGTGGCCATCGGCAAGTCGGGCCTGCCCCTGCCGGCGCTGATCCAGCCGGAGGCACTGCCCGAGCTCCCCGCGCCCGCCGTGCGACGCTTGGCAGCCGCCGTGAACAGCGCCATCCACCGCTACTACGCCATCAACACGCATCCGGGATGCATGAGGCTCGACTCGCCCGACTTCGACCCCGGGGCCAATGTGGACGACGGCTCGTGCAGCAACCGCAACCACGCCAACTTCACCTTCGGGGGCGTCTTCCAGGAATGTCAGCCTGTGTCCGAACCGGGTGCCAAAAGCCTCTGCGAGACCTATCACATCCCGAACCCGCTGACCGGCAAAACCTCCTGCCCGGCAAACTACACCGTCAGCTACCTGAGCACCAAGCTGAAGACGTGGAGCCAGGTCGGTCCCGAGTGCCGGCCGCAGTGCCACACTTGCTGGTTCTTCTTCAAGTGCTGCCCCACTGTGTGCGCCAACCGCGAGCATCGCCACACCGTGCGCCTGACCGCCTCCTGGTGCGCACCCTCGCGGGGCCTCCGGCTCAACACTGCCGGCTTCCTCTTCGGAGGCCTCTACAGCCCAGGCAACCCAAACCCATTCACCGGGTCGCAGATCTGCCCTTCCCACTTCTACCCGCAGACACTCTTTGGCGACCTCAAGGTATGTGTCAGTACTGACTCAGAGCTGGGTTCAGCCCAGGCAGTCCCGTTCGGGGGTTTCTTTAGCTGCCAGGCTGGCAACCCCTTAGCTGGCTTCACCAAGGGCCAGAGCCCTGGGATCCTGAAGGAGGTGTTCTATCAGGACAGCTCCACGAAATATCCCATGAAATGCCCAGAAGGGTACAGTCAACACCAGGCTTACCTCAGCGATGGCTGCCAAGTCCTCTACTGCCTCAAGGCTGGGATCTTGCTGGACCAGCAGATGGCAGGTGTCCGCTTACCCCCATTCATTCCCCGCCCGCCCTGGCTCAACAACAGCAGAGCCCAAAGGCTCTCTGTCCTGATTGACTCCAGCCGTCAGCTGTTCTGGGTGAAGCAGAAAGGCTCTGACCGCTGGCAGCCAGCCAGTATCAATGATCCATCCCTGCTGGTCAAACTCTTGAGCCAGGCTGACTCTGGACGCAGTGTTTCCGCCACTATTGGCTCCTGGATGGGTGCCATTGTGGCTGTGGTGGTTCTTGCTTTGGGGGCAAACTATGCCTTCAGGTACTACAAGAAAGGGGGTTTCAAGAGATCACAGAAGGACATCGGGGCAGAGGAACAGAAGGCCTATGGGGCCACAGAAACCCCTACAGGGCCCGGCTCGGTCTTCTGCAAAGAAAATGGCAAGGATTCCGTCTAGACTTTAAACTAACCAAACAGTCCTGCTTAATCACTACTAGTAAGAGCTTTGGCCCATTCTGTTTCTTCTACTGCCTAGATAAAAAGATGTAAGCTACCTAACCATAGAATTGGTCCCACTTCCTGAAGGTACCTGGACTGAACTGCGCTTCCTCAAGCCCTTCTCCCAATCGCCTAATACAAGCTTAAGGCCTGTAAGAATCTCTTTCCCTAACACCCTCTTGCCAAGAGGCCCCACCCATGTTGGGCGCCTCCCTTGTTGTAAGGAACCAATAAACCCAGATTTTTTTCAAAAACAGGTGTATTCCTGGTGTTCTTTGGCAGGGATGGAGTAGGGGGTTGGAGGAGGGGTGTGGAATCAACAGAGAAGACAAACTCAGCATTGACCCCAGGACATATTATGTAGCTTTGGAGTTGGAAGTTTGTTTTTTTTTTTTTTTTTTTTGGTAATTGTTATAAAATTCATTCTATCAATTTGTTTTCCCAGAATCATTGCCTTGAACTCAAAAAGTTCTCTTTCAGCCTGGGTCTAAGTCAGAGGTTTTTTTAATTCACATGGGGTCTGACCTATTTGTGGAGGATGAAAGACATTAGGTTCTAATCAGCAATTTTTTTAAAGACAGAAAATACAGTGCATTGCATGAAATAACTACACAAAATTATTTTGTGAGATAAGATAATCATATAAAGTTTTCCATATCCAATTGTTTTTGACTCACAAAAAGTGGCAGTTTTGTATGGTTTAATATATGTATTATATATACATTATATATATATATCAATATACTGGGTCACAATGTAAAGTATGATATAAAGTTTGATCACAGTCAAAACATTCAAAAACCAAGGGAAAACCTCTATTTTATTCCATGTTCCATGAAGCTTAGCTTTGGAAAACTGAGTCCTCAGCCCTCTATGTCACCCCCGGTGGAAGAGTCTTCCCTTTGGAGGGCCTGTTTCTCTCAAGTACACCAGAGTAAATTTTCATCCTTTAATTGGGTTTATTTATTTATTTTTTAGTGGCGGTACTGGGGATTGAACCCAGGACCTCGTGCATGCTAAGCACACACTCTGCCACTGAGCTACACCCTTCCCCCAAGAGTAGATTTTCATTCTTTAACTCCAAACAGCACTCCCATGAGGACAGATTTCAGTTTTGTAACGTTGTTGGAACACAGGCCTCATCACAATTTAAACCCAGACTCTGGGTCTGTAGTTGTAACAAAGACAACCTGAGGTGTCCCGTTAAACCCTAATCTTAGAACCACAGGGCATGTAGGCTCTTATCCAAATGGGCTCTTCAAAGTGTGAATATTAGAGCCAGCTCTGACAGCCCGCGGAGAGACCCTACATAGCGGGGAAGTGTGGCCTCACAGGGTTGACAGGGTCATTTCCATGACCTAAGTGAGTTATTTTACTTCTTGGTGTTTCAACTACTCTAGCTACAGACTGGAATGTATCAGGATACTGATGAAGTAGTATTGGTACAAACTGTGAGTCCTGAGAGGAAGGGACAATTGAAATCCTAATAATTCTGGGATGTTTGAGACCATTTTTCCTACTGGTCTAACGTGGGCACATTGGAGCCAACTGTCAGCTAAGGACTGACTGACTGGCGACTCTCCTGAGCCTTCTCCAGAGTTCCGGTCACTACTGTCTATAGGGGCTTTCTCTACGTGAAAAACGCCTTTGTAATAGCATCTCGCTTCATCTTCATAAATCTTAAGGTAGGAAAATAGTTCTCATGCTCAAGATGGGGAAACGTCTTTAAGAAGCTCAGAGAGGTTGACTTGCCCAAAGTTACATGACTTAAATATTAATAATAATGGCTAGTACCTACTGAGTAGAATTTGCCCTTTGAATAGATTATTTCATTTAGTTCTTTGCTGAGCATAGCAGTAAAGCTGTAGGCTTGGTCCAGGGCAAATATTGGCCTCTGGAAGTTTCTCGTGTCTCTATAAAATGGAGTTGGGGTAAGGATATGGCTCAGTGGTAGAGTGCTTGCTTAGCATGCACACGGTCCTGGGTTCAAGCCCCAGGACCTTCATTATAAACAAACAAACAAACAAACAAACAAACCTAATACTCACCCCCCCACCAAAAAAAAAATTGGGGTTAGCCTGTTAAATTCCTAGGTTACTTGAGAAGATTAAATGAGCTGATGGATGTAAAGCACTTTAGAACAGCCTGGCCTTTCTAAATTTGAAATCGATGACACTAATGCTACGGGTTCTGCTTTGCCACTGCTTTAAGCGTGGGATTCCAGAGCCAAATCAGACAAGCCTGTACTCAAGAACCAGCACAGCTGTCTATCAGCTCTCTGACCATGAGCAAATGGTCTCACCTTTCTGAGAACTAATCTCATCTATAAAATGGGGATAACCCCGAAACCAAAGTCAAAAACTGTTACAAGGATTAAATGAGATAAAACTAGGATATCCCTTGGTACGGCGCCTGGCACACCACGGTGAGCTGTCACGATGTGGGGCTCATCCCGATGGTGATGCATAGAGGTGAGCAGTGGAGCAATGGGTACACAGATGGATGATTGGGGCTCACAGATGAGTGGGTAAGACACCCCCAAAATATAAATTACTCACTGTGAAAATGTCACAGAACCTCAAACAGAACATTATGGGAAAATGAATGAGGTTACACAAACTCTAACTGGGAGAGTGCTGGTAAGGTTTCTGGGACGGGACAGGACTCCTGTCCCAGCCAGGCACATTTTTCAAGTGCGTTCAGTTCTGTTTGCTTGGAAGGATCCTTTCAACAGCAACTGAATGCCCCTTCCTGATGGTCTCAATTCTTTTCCTGGAATAGCCTCTCAGGCTTCAAAACCCGGGCTCCCTACCTGATAGGAGAAAGGTGAGGATCAGCGCATAATGGAAGGTTTTGGTGCAGAATAAAAAAAGAAGAGGTGCAAAGTGGACCACCGCATAAGTAGGGTGGCCATGTAACTGATCATCCAAATCTGGACCCCTGTTGAGACCAAAAGGAAGCACTGTAAATAGTTATCTAGGACATGTTAATTGGCATATATGTTGGTCCACTTTTATCAGTGACTGTTTGCCTGTAGGTGACTGGCCCCAGGCTCACCTTGTCACCCTGATCTCCGGCTAACCTCTCCCCATGACCCACATTTACTGTGCTCACACCCGGATGCCCACATCAGGTCAGTTCCAGGCTGTGCCATGGCCTGCTGAAATCTTGCCCATCAATCAAGATTGAGAAGTCATCCTCCTTCCCTCACACTCTCCTTCCTTCAGACTCTCAGGAAGATTTGTCTCTTACTCCTCCTAACCTCTTCAGCAGCGTGTAACTAGGAGCCTGTCACTTTGCATGAGTTCTTCATCCAACCTGATCACGAGCTCTTTGAATGGTGGCGGCGGGGGAGGGGGGGGCAACGTGTTGTGCGCATCATGGTTACATAGTTCTTTCCAGAGCTCAGCATCAGAGAGAGCACCTAGTAGGTGCTCTACAAGTTTGCTGAATGAAAGAAAACCAGAGGAGATCTTGTGAGGCCCCAGGTGATGAGACCTAGCTATCAGCTTTTAAGTCACCGACCCCTTCTTGGATTCTTAAATATATTGTTTCATTAATAAGCCAGTTTTAAGCCTCATTTTGCCTACTATAAGTGCTCAATAAATACAAAGATTAGTAAAGCTCAGTTTTCATTGTATCAAAATATTCTATGCAAGTAGACAAAAAGTAAAACTAAAAAGGGCGGGAAAGGGGAGACGCTGGCATGGTGTAACCGCGGTGTCTCCAGTTTCCTGTTAGAACTCTGAGTGACGGGGGGAGGCACTGCTGACCTTCCCTCCCCACTGATGGGAATGCCGACGGCTGGCCCGCCATCAGGGAGCCCACAGTTGAGTGGGTAAGACACCCTCTTACGCTGGACATTACACAGAGTCTTCTGCAACAGGCTTCTCTTGGACAGCTGGGTTGTTGAGATCTCACGGACTCTGTAAGTCATGTAAAGCAAAGAGGTCTTTCTCCCTGTTTTGACTTCTAGAGAGCTTAGACCCAAATTTTGGCCCCTTGTACAACGTTCTTGTTGCTAAACTCAATCTTTGTTTTGACATCTCTGCACTTATATTGCCTCTTGATTAATTCATTTTCAAATTTTTATGATATTTATTTACATAAAACACCATTTTTTTTTAATTAAAAAAATGGGTAATAGAGCTGAGCAACTGTGGAGGGAGATTTACGACAGTGGGTCTGGTAAGCCCCTGAGCCCCTCCTTCCAAGCCCACTCCTCAGCCCAGCTGCAATCTCACTACCTCTAACCTTAGGCTTGGTCCAAATCCATCCTGTCTAGAAACTGTTCTCTGTACTTCATAGAAAGGGACTGTTGTAAGCCAGAAAGTCTCCGGTTTTCTCAAGGAGTTTCTGAACCATTGAGAACGAAAACTAATTTTAAATTCAATTTTAAAACTATGTTGTTGTAGTTTTTTAATGCAGGTTGGGGGTGCAAAGAAAAGTGGAATGTGTGTATTGTTGTAAAAAGAATGTGTTTCATCATTGAAAGGCTGGGAATCACTAAATTATAGGCAAACAAATCAGCAAGGTTAGGGGCTCAAAAATCAGACTGGGGCTTGAGGAATCTCTGCTGAGCGTCATGGTTTGGGGCGTCCAGGGTAGGGAGAGGAGGAGGTAAGGAGCATTGGGAGAAGGGTTTTCCTTTATTTCATTTAAGTCATTCATTCATTCACGCTTTTCTTTTTAAATTAGCATGTTAGATTTTATTTGAATTGTGCAAAAAAAAAAATCTCATCCAGTATTTAAAATATCAAGGTAAATTCTATTTCATGCATTTAAAAATAAATATGACAAATTAAAAAAAATAGTATACCGTATTCTTTATAAAATACATTCATTCATTCTCAAGGGGCTCCTAAGGAGGATGACCCTTTATTAAGTGGGATGATTAAATAACAAACAAAAAACTGAAGGAGAAAAATATAGGAAAGTAAATCTCTGTGACTTGAGTTAGGCCAAGGTTTTTAGATATGTCACCAAAAACACTACCCATAAAACAATAAATTAATAAATTGGATTTTGAAGGAAACCAGAATGTCATCCCAAAATATTCTCTCTGGCACAAAAATTTTTTGTTTACATTTTTTATTGATTTATAATCATTTTACAATGTTGTGTCAAATTCCAGTGTTCAGCACAATTTTTCAGTCATTCATGGACATATACACACTCATTGTCACATTTTTTTCTCTGTGAGTTATCATAACATTTTGTGTATATTTTCCTGTGCTATACAGTGTAATCTTGTTTATCTATTCTACAATTTTGAAATCCCAGTCTATCCCTTCCCACCCTGCATAAAAATTATTTTGAACTAAAGGCACTTAAGCAGCAGCAAACTCAGAAAAAGCTCACCTTTCTCTGCCTAGAGGCACCATATAAATTCTACTTTTATTTAGACTCTTCTTAGCCCAGGGAAGGCACCAGACGAATCTGCAAACAAACCTTACTCTTACTTTTTCGCCCATGTATTTTCCTTCCCACAGTTGGCGCCCTTGAAAGCCCAAGCTTCCCTTTGCCCTGTCGTTTCTCTACGGATGTATTATTCTTGTTGACGATGCTGCGTAAACTGGAATTCCAGCTGCCGTTTTGGGTTTCTTTTGCTTCAGGTTTCTCCTGAGTGGTGTGCACTGTGCGCTTCAATCAACTGTGTATCTTTCTCTGTCTTTTCATTAAAAGAGTCCCAGCTGAAAATCTCAGACAGGTAGAGGTAAAGTTCTGAGGCTCCCCTTCAACTTCATCAAAATTAAAAACCGGGCTGAGAGGAGAAGGACCCAAAGCTCTGAAGCATAATGTTTGTATAAATCGGGGGTCACCAAACATGGCCCCCTGTCTGGGCGCCTGCTTTTGTAAGTGGCGTTTTGTTGGACCACAGCCACACCCATTTGTTTCTGCGTTGTCTACAACAGCCTCCATGTTGCAATGGCAAAGGGGGCTAGTTGCAACAGAGACCTCATAGTACAAAGCCTGAAATATCTATTTTCTCTTGACCCTTCATGTAAAGTACAGACTGTCCAATGGATGCTGAGATGGACTGGTCCCTTCAATACCACAGTAACCAACTGGGGACTGAGGTTGCCAGGCATACAGTCCTTATCATGGTCCAGTGTGCTCCAGCCTAGAGCAGCTTTCTTCTAGAATCCAGATCCCCTCCAGTTTAGCCCAGCATGTCATAAAGCCATTATCATTTCTGTGAAAAAAGCTGGAAAATGTGAGTACAAATAGTAATCATTCTCCCACTACAAACTGCCTTCCATCACTGTCTCTACCTGTCTCCCTCCTCTTGTTCAGATAACATTTGATGAGCATCTCCATCATGCCAGAGAAGACACAGCCCCTGCCTTCAAGGGGCCCGTGCTCCAGCAGAAGGGAGGCATACACGCAAATAACTAATGCGCAGTGGAATCAGTCATAGAACGGTCGTGTGAAGAAAAAATGTGGCTTGTATATCCAATACCTCAGCATGAATCCCAGCTCTGCCAGTTCCCAGCCCTGCAACTTCGGGTGAGTCATTTAACCTTTCTGAACTTCAGTTCTCTCATCTGTAAAGTGGAAATGATTACCTCGGGTGTGATGGGTTTTCATGAGGATTCAATGAGCTGCTTTATGCAGAGCATCTAGCTCAGTGTCACAGCTCAATATTATTGTATCCGCAGCAGTGGTCATGATAGTAGTCAGCGAGAAACAATGGTGACAGCAGACGATGTACATGAAGTGCAAGTCACAGCAAAGAAGAGAGGACAGTGGGGGAGGTATATTGATCAAGGATGTTTTAAAATGATGTAAGACTTAGAGCTTGAAGAAAGAACAGACGTTAGTCATGTGGAGACAGAAATAGGGACACAGACAGGAATAAAATGCATGGAATGAGATGCAAACTTGTCCAAGATGAGAGATGAAGGATGGGGTAAGTTCCTGACATGCCTCAAGTCTGCTAAAGCTCTGGTGACCGGCAGAATCAGTGGGCAATCTGGACTTGAATTTGGACAAAGGGACACTTTCAGTTCCCTTTAGGATTAAGGCAGAGGAACTGATCTGACCCCTGGTGATTTTTTTTTCCTTTCCTCCCTTCTTGTCATGTCATTTTAAGACTGACTTTTAAGACAGTCACAGATCTTGTATCTTGAATGGTTCCTCACTGCCTATTGAATGAATCAAGACGCCTTAGCGTCGTATTCAAGACCCTTATGGTTGAGCCCAACATTCCCATCCAGTTGCATCCTCAGACACTCACCCTCCCCACCCCGCTGTGCTTCCTGTGCTCCCACATTCAACCCAACATACTTAGAAACGAGGCTTGCGATCCCCTATGTTACTCCCAGTATCTGTTCCCCTTTCCGTGATTCTTGCCCAATTTATCCACTATCCTCCTAGTTGGGAGGGGAATGTCATTCCCCCTCTCCACACCCTCTGTCATGATTTTCAGAGGTGTCCTCTTTGCTCCATTCCCATTGTCGCTTTAATTCAGGTTTTCCAACATCTAGAGGGTTTTGTTTTTGTTTTTGTTTGTTTGTTTTTTGCTTCTAGTCTTGCTTCCATAAACCCATTTGCAATTAGCAGCTTGAGTTTCTCAGGGGACTTTGGGCAGCTCAACAAGGAAGAATTAGGAGGGCTTTGTTACAGGCAATGGACCTGGGTTAGTCTGGTGAAGGATTCAGCGAAGCAGTTTTGCTCTGCTTCACTAACTATAGATGAGCAACTAACTGTAGAAGGGGAACCCACCCTGAGGGCTCTTTTTTTATCCCTGAGGGCAAAATCCTAGTCATTTTTCAAAACCCAATTCCCAAAGTGCCTCTTTTGGGAGGTTCTCTCCAACCTTTCCTTCCTCTGGGCTCCAGAGCCCTTCGTTACACGTGTGGTATTACTAACCACACCCTGATTTCTGTCACAATTATGTACCTGGTGTCTCTCTTAGGAGATCCTGAGTGTTCCCAGGGCAGGGAGCCACGAGCTAGCTTTCTGGGCCTGTTTCTGCCATTGTAACATGAGAATCTTTGTACCTACCTCACAGGGCTCTTGTGGGGAGTAAATGCATTAATGCACGTATAGTGATTAGATCAATGACCAGCAGAGCAAACACCATGCAATGTTTGCTGCCATCATTAATATTCATTTCTGTATCCTTAGTGCTGGCCCGAGTGAGGTGTCAACGCGCATCGCTGTTGAATTTGGCTGGAGACAGGCTGGACACGTCTGAAGTTCAGGGCTTAGAACCATGCTGGGAATTTTTATTGGCCTGTTAAGTTGTTTATGTCACTCTCAAGCCTCCCTCCACTCCAGCTTGCAAGATAGGAACCGGGGATCGCTAAGTAAGACAAGAGAAAGTAGTCCTAAGCTTTCCCAAGTGATGTAGCCTAAGGGTTGGTCTGACCTAAAGATAAGAAACCTGCCTTAGAACTTTATTTTCGCAAAGCTTCCCTGGGTCCCTTGTTCAAATGGCACCTACCTGAAGGGAATCACGTATTTAACCATGACCTCAGAATGTGTCCCACTTGTCCTGTGATGCTAGGGGAGGCATGGGTTACAGGACCACCAAATTATAGTAAAGGTGGGGGTTGGGGTGGCCATAGAAGTCCGGGTTATAATTTGCTGTTTCCAGAGCTTCCGAAGGCTTAGCGAAAGGAAGGGTACCAGGCAGCACTGGATGCAGGAGAGTGGAAGGATGTAAACAGTGATACCAGATGCTTCCTGAGAAGATGGAGAAGCAGGGAGGCGCGGTGGGGGTGCCCTGAACTAAGCTGTGGCTCTAATGCTACTTTCTAGCTGGGTCACCAGGGTACCATGGGAGTTCTCCCCAGTGGCCGGGCACCACGGAGGTTTACCCCGCGCGCTTGAAGGAGCCCGGCCCGGGCTGGGAGGATTACATTTCATCCAGTGTTGAAATCACTTGAAATTCCCCTTGTTCATCCAGATACAGAAATAAAAGAAGCAACTCACGGTCTTGCTGAGGCAAAAATCTTTCTGGTTAGCCATTACTGAATCTCTTATTCTTTCACTCTTGCATCTATCTGCCAAAAATAGATGGGTCAAAGTCACATATTTTAAGAGTCACATGCATGAGGACTTTCTTACCTCACACCCCAGACATATTGCATCAAAAGATCAAATTATATTTTCACTCTGTCTTTATCTGTAGATCTTAGAGCTCTATAGAAGGTTTCGAACGAAATGACAACATTTTTTATCGCTTTCGCTTTTTGAATGTACCAGCATTCAGACGGTTCATTTATTGAGTCTGATGCTTGACGCTGAGGTAGGATGAGGCAGGAGGCCAAACCATTCTTTTTAAATGCCCTGACCTAAACGGTCACACACACACACATACACACAGATAAACCAATTGAAGTGATATCTTCAAAATTTTCCTTCTCAGCCTGCCGGAGGCCCCCTCCACCTTCTGCATTTCTGTTTTACAGAATAGAAGAAGGTGCTCCGCTGCCTCATGAGGAGCTGAGGAGTCACAAACAACAAGCCACTCTGACAACTTCTCAGATAGGTCTCCCTGAAATACCCACTCGTCCTCTCCCTGTTTGACCGGTGGTCACAGCAGTGAGTCATCCGTTGGGCTTTACGCCACAGCAGCCGGAAACAACAGCAATTCCAGGGCTCTGACCTTACACTTTCCACTTTTATTGAAACTCTCACTTCCCTCCAACCTGATTGTTTTAAAGCCAGTTTTATTCCACGCGTGGACTTTGTGCTAATTTGCAAGTCTTTTCCAGATTACACTCTTAAATCAATGCATGAAGAATTGATCAGCTCTCATACATGCAGTTCCTTGACAGATTCGGGAAAACTGAATCTCTTCCCACGGAGAGGACTTTCCTGGAGGCAGTGGGATGGAAGGAATCCTCTTTACAAAGTAAGAGTTAGGGACTGGGAACTAAAGTTGTGCCTTTTAAGAGTTATATACAAACTGTCTATGTAGTTATAATAGTTTACATGTATATAAAACTGTGGTTCCCCAGAGACCTCATCCATAGCTAGATCTAAGAAACAAGGAGACTGAAATCTAAAGATCAAAACTCTGTCGGGCTGTGCACACTTCCAGTGTCGTCATCCTCACCCTCTGTAGTGCAGGACACACACCTGGCTGGCCCACTGTCGGTCCCGTACTCAGTGTTTCATCTACTTCAGATAAGCATGATGCAACGTCTACACTCAGATCCACACGTTTCTGTCCTTGTTACTGTGACTAAGTGCTCCTTTCCCCGGTGCTTTATCTTTTCCTAAGAAGTTTGCCCAAGTCTCTCCAGGCATATTGCAAGTGTCCTGAAGGAGAAACTGACACACGGCTCTGAGCACAGCGCTGGGGATGCACTCAGTAGGCTTCTACTTTTGTGACCTCATCTTCCCACTTCCTCCCATTCAGCAGTTGGTACTCACACCTTTTCTGGAACCTCTGCCACTTCCAACCCGCCTCTAATCCATGCAAATTCCTTCCTATGTGACTCAGCAGAACTTCAGCCACGCTCCGCCGCTGTCTGAAACGTCTGCAGATGTCTGCCCAGCCTCGCGTGCCCGGTATGAAAACAAGACACTTGGAGGGGGCGTCACTCCTGTCTGATGCAGCGAGTTTGTGATCAGTTACCCCCGTTAAGACGTTTTAGTCATCCCCTTCTTCATTAAACAAAGAGCCTAAAATGCTATACAGATAAATCTAAGCTCTTTACATTAATAAGCACATGTTTTAGCAATCAAAGTACTGCTCTTAAGTAGAAGAAACAATTGACACAAGGAAAAGCTTGAATGAAATAAGCCTCTATACATTCACTGCAAAATTGTCTACCTACACCAACACTACAGATGGAACGAAATAAACCTCTGGTGGTGGCAGGACTCAAATGTTTATCACTGCCTCATTTTCTTCTAACCAGCCAGCTCCTCCCTACTTCTCTACATCTGAGACTCCTTCCTCTGGGAAGCATTTTCTGGCCCTCACTGGCCTCCTTCCTTTAACTCCGTACCACTTAAACCCATCTTACAAGTCCGGTCCAGCGCTGGTCTCTTACATGCCTGCAGCTGGCTTTCCACACAGGCAGCCTGGAGAGCAGGGCCTTACCTCCCCTGCACCGCTGCCACAGCACCTCGCCCGGAGTCCTCGCATATTGACTCCGTGGAGTTTGGGACATAAACCCAGGTGGGAAAGGATGCGACCAGTGGCAGCCAGCCCTCTCTGACTCACAGTTACAAGAACACACAAGCCTCAAGCAAAGAAACTGAAGTAACCTGGGCCCCCAGTCCAAGACTTTTGCGTTTAACTGGAATCAGTGGTACACGTGAGATCTTCAGGATCCCCACTGCACAGCCAGCTCGTAGGCCTGACTGCAAGCAGCCTTTTGTGTTAATGCCCACGTTGACTGGCTGGGGCCTTTCATGCTGTCTCTCTGGAGAACGACATTAAACGCAGAGCTGCGCCCTTTACTTGAAGCATGGAGGCCTTGCTGTGTGTTGTTTCAGGAGAGCTGGCATTCCCGCTGGGAACAGCGTGGGCCTCACCCTCTCCTCATGACTAAGCCCAGAGAATGTGGCGTGAAGTTCTGAGCAGTATCCTACCCATTGTCCGTGAATGCCTGGGTCACCCTGCCTGTATCGCTCACTGCTGATCACACTAAATGAGAGGTAACTGGGTGTAAACTGTGCCCAACCCCAGACCTAAAGGCCATACTTTAAAGCAAGATGTATACTGCACACTCCCAGTCTACGGCCATGCCACCCTGAGCACGCCCACCTCTTCTGATCTAGGACTAAACTTAAGATCTCCAGTGCTCTCGTTTGCCAAGCATGGGCAACCAATACTGCCTTTTACAACGCCAGGACACGGTTGGGGGTGGTTTTTTCAGGGCTGGGGATAGATGGATACATGGATACATTTCCCAGCCCTGCAGCAGAGGTGACAGAGGTTTATAACCAGGCCTCTAAAGTGAAGGGCACACAGACTTTGGATTAAGAATGATCCAGGTTCAAACTCAGGGTGCTATCTGCTAGGGGGGTAACCCTGAACAAGTTATCAATTTCTGTGAGCCTGTTTACTCATCTGCCAAATGGGACGGACACCACCTCCCACAGCAGGGTTGTGAAAATCGTGATACACACAAAGCCCCTGGCACGCTGCTTCCACAGAATAGATGCTCAAAAATGTTAGTTACTATTTTTATTATCCAAGAGTTCGAGATGGCTAGAGTCCATGATTTTTAATTCACTATTTCAGTCTTCTCAGAAGAGTCACCCAGGACTAGAGTTAAAAATATTTTTATCCCATGAAGCTGTTCCATGCCTGTGAAGGCTATTAGTTAGTGGGTGGGAAAGATGAGAGCACTGAGCTGGGAGGATGCTGTCCGTGCCCCAGCTCCCTTACGGCCTCCACACACACACCCCCCCGCAGACTAAGCTTGTATGCCCATCTGTCCATGTGCGCAAGCCCAGCTAATGAAAACGCCTGTGGTCTTGAAGGTTTTCAAAAATGGGAGAGTGAATGGGAAAGTGAGGGAGGCCTCAGAGAACTACGTATATTCCATTAGAAGAGAAAGCGAGCGGGAGAGGGGTGACTGCTACATTTTCTTGTCATTAGCAATATGATGACTCCCATGGGCTGGGGTCCCAGTCTGATGAGAAGAAACAACTCGAAGGTCATGGATGGACCTCACTGTCCACTGTAAAAGCTCCCGCAGCACCTTCAGGCCCCACAGCTTCTTCTCAAAGAGACCCCCATCTCCAACAGTAAGGGGCATCCCATCGGCCTCACTGGGGGGGATCTTGTGTTCCAGGAGTGCCATTAATTCCTCGAGCTGGTAAGCAAAGGCAGCAACTTGAAGGAGAACGGTATGTATCGCTTGATGGAAGTCACCTTCAGCCGGAGTGAAATGGACCCGTTGGTCCTCTAACAGCCTGGCCAACATGACGTGGAAGGCGCGATAAGCTCGGAGGTTCTCCTGGAGTCGCTCCGCCTCAGTCAGCTCGCTCCATCGATCAGTGCTTGCCATTGGCACACCATCCACAGAGTCCAGGTTTATGCTCTCGTTCAGACCCTGATGCTTCACCTGGCCAAGGACATAGAAAAACATCTCATCCTCTGTAATGACTCCACCATTCTCACTTACTCCTTAAATCTCATACTCACTGGGGATCCATGGCTGACTTTAGGCAGACCCTGTTCTCCCTGAAATCACACATACTGCTCTGACTACCTGTTCATCTTTCTTGGGAGAACTTGCAGCTTTCACTGGGTTCTGAGCAAAGGTTGCAAATCACTGACTGGTCCAGAATTAACTTTTCCTTCCCACTTCAAACTCCCCCCAGGAAACTGAAGTATTTTAACTGCACTGGAGTTTAAGTATTTTAAATATACTTGCTTGAAGACACCGGTCATAGTGAGGAAGCCCTACAATATAGCCATCGTAGAATTTTTCTAACAGTCCTCTCTCCTCCATTGTTCACTCTCAATGGTGAGGATAATCCTTTAGACAATTCAGTGGAAGTTTTTTTTTTTTCTAATTGGTATTTTTATTTTTTGTGCCTTTTTTAAAAATTGGTATTTCAAAGAGTCTCATTTCTGATGGGTGGGGCTTGGCTCTATGAAGATGAACTCCATGGTTATCTCCTTAAGAATCTGATGCTCCCCCAAGTCCTCACTGACTCTTCTAGCAGATTTTTGGAGTGTAGGTGGGCCTTCTATGTAGACACTTTGGACTGTATGTAACTAATCAGTGGGCTGCTAATACTGTACAGGAGAAATTGGTTGGGTATTTATACTGTTCTCCCAATCCTATAAACTTCACTCTTTCATTTACATAGCTCAAAAAATTAGAACAATGTTCACGAAGAACCCAAACTTAGAGGGCTTGTGGCTAGTCTGTTCCGGGAGAATTCAGACTGTAGGCAATCAACTTAGGAATAGTCTCCAACATACACACCAATCCTACCTAGAACCCCACGTTATGTTATCTTATTCAAGGAGCAACATGTCTCTTAAATAGCCTAGATAAAGAAAATAAGGTCACACGAGTTTCCTCAAGGGAAGGGGCCATGTTAAATGATAGGTGTCCAACATATAATGGCTGTATGATTAGGGCTTTTGTAACTGATAACGAGGCTGGAGCATGATGGCAAGGGGCTGGATCAGAAGAGACGAAGCAAAAATAGACAACAGCAAAATAGGCAACTTACATAAGATTCCATAAGCGCCGTCAGGTCTGAACGAATCTTCCTTGCTAGCCAGATAGAACGGCTACAGAGGTCCCGGCGGTGAGGGGTCAGCGGTGAATGCTCTGCGAAAGCCATCCCCTAACTCAACTGTCCCAGGAAACCAGTGAGCTGAGTTTGCTTCTGTCTATACTGGTCCAAATAAGAAATGTGACTCTCAGACTAAATCCACTGGGCATTTCTCTACTAATGGAATTGTGCACCCCCACCCCCCTGCCTGACTCAGAGGTGGCAGCAAATTCCTGGCTGTGGATTTTTGTGCCTGTGGAATCAAAGGCCCCTTTTTAATCAGCTTTTTGTTGTTGTTGTTTTTTTTTTTTTTTCTGCAGCGTCTGCCTCCATGTCTCTCCTCCACTCAGTGCCTAGTGTACTTGTTTTTATGTCATTGTTTTGCTTTTGCACTTAGCAACAAGGTCACTATCATAATAATCCCTCATGACACCCCTGCCTAATGCAATCTATTTCATACACACATATTCAGTTTATTTTACTATCGCCCTCCCTGTGTTTCCCATGTCCTTTTCTTTCTTTTTTGGTCAGGTAACATATTCAGTATGAACTTGTTATTATTACTGATAACAGTTGCCATTCATTACGCATCTACCCTGGGCCAGACACTGCTAGTTGCTTTAAAGCCTTTATTTGATCTTTAGAATAATTCTACAAGATAAACATTTTCCTCATCCCACATAAGAAATCGAGGCTTAAAGAACTGTGCACAAAATCCAGTAACTAGATTCAAATTTAAATACAGACCCTTGATTCTTTGATCCAAAACTGTTTCTCCCACTGACTTTTCAGTATCATTCTTTAGGTAGTTCATATTATGTTCAAGACACAAACTATACATGAAGCAGATCCTGTAAAAATATAGTGTCTTTTTACTCCCATGCTTTTGCTATGTGTTTAAATGTACACTTGATTGAAAATCACGTAAGGAAGCATCTCTGATCTCAATCATGGTGCCTTCCTTGTAGCTACAGGAGGAGGAAGGTACTGTTTAGGCCTGTTCTCTTCCAAAGGACAGGGAACACCCAGCCCTGACTTGGTAACGTCTCTAAGGCAGTCTCACTCAAGTGACAACATGCTTTTCTTTTTCTTCCTTATCCCAAGTCATACTACATTGCTTCTTAACAAAGTCAGAGAATGAGCTGGACTTCGAAATGAAGGCATAGAGCCGAAAAGCGCTTGGAGAGTTGTTGTTCTAGTGCATTTAACTCGGTAGGCTGGAGGATGACGCCAACTGGGTGAGAGTTACAAGTTTCATCCTCAAGTCAATCCATTAGTTTCACTATTTCCTATCATGGGCATTGCCTCTAAATTGAAACAAGCCTTCTCAAATTTCCACACATAAACGATAATCAAGGGACGTAAAGGATAAAGAGATGAGGCCTGAGTGGCTGTCACAGCAGGCCTTTTAAGAAGGGAGGATTCTTTTTCCTTTCCTTTTTTTTTTTTTTTTAACAACTTTGTACTCACAAGGACAATGAGTTTTGTGAAAAGCACTGATATTAAACGCTATCAGGGCCTTGTCATTATCAGAGTGAAATTAACCTCACAGCTTACTTAAGGCTCTTCTCACATCTTTCCCAGACCGCCGAAACATGGAAAGGAGTTCCAAGTCCACCAGGTGACCACAGAATCATACGGCACCTCAGTATGAGAAATCAGGAACTAACCAATTCTCAACAAGCGCAAACCACAGCATCGGCTACAGAAAACCTGTTCTGAGGGCACTTGGTTTTCTCATTTAGCAGCATCCACTACTTTACCCCAGGATGACTTAACTCAGTACAACCAAGGAAGACCAGTTGCTTCCATGAAGACAACTTTTATTTTTCTTCTTTACATACTTATTTTGGATATGCCTTACCTAGATTAAGAGAAAACAAGGACTTGAAAAGCAGAGTATCCCTTTTATTATAATTTCTTTTTACATAACCTTTTCAACCTAGATTCAGGTAACTACCTGTCTCTCCCATCAAAGGAGAAGGGTCCTGCATATTACAATAGGCAAAAAGGCTTTTAGGAAATAAAGTATTTTAAATTGATTCATTACAATTTTTCAATTTTCTTGAGTACATTGAAAAGTGGGAAAAAGACAGGAGGGGAAAATGGTACTTCAAACAACCAGACTGCAATAACCTTAGTTTAGTACACTCTTTGTATTTTTTTCTCCAAACAGGTACAAAGGAGGTTCAAGTGCTCTGTGTGGATGCTTTTCCTTACCTTAATATATCTATGTTTTACTCCCAGTAATCTTGGCCAGTGTTTATCGAAACTCTCTGAAGCATATTAAGTCTCAGTTATGCAAAATTATCCTGGGCAACCACAAACAAGGGGGAAGCACGTCTTGCAGAAAGAATACTTGTAGCTCAATTACATTTTCAGAATTCAGAATTGCTAGTTCAAGACTGAGAATATGCAGTGGGAAGAGTTATCAAAAAGGTAACAGAATCTGAGTAAGATGAGGAAATGCAGAATTTTAAGATTAAAAGAGTTCCTCAGAAGGACAATGAAGTAAACAGCATGAGGAACAGAAAGGAAAAGGGAAGAGAACCTAGTACAAGACAGTTCACTCAAACCAACTCATTACTTTGCTAACATCCCTTTCTCAAAAGGAAAAAAAACCAAGTCCATGGAAGTATTTTAAAATGTATCGCAAACTGCTACAATAATTTACTGAAGCAAACTGCAGGCAAATGGTAGCCATGAAGAGGACTAAAACAGGGGACAAAGAACAGAAACTTCTAATTATCAGAACTAACTGGTTGCTTTCAGTGGGGAGGAGTGTGATTCAGGGAAGAACGTATTTTCCCTCTATCTCATCAAGGTTTTGTTGTTGTTGTTTTTTAATGCAGTTTGCTTTTGTGTGGGTGGCTAAAATATCTGATGACTAACCACTGCAAATGCAACTCATGGAGGAGACAAAGGATAAGGTAAGTGTGACGGGACAAAGGTTAAGTGTGGGGTGTAGAAGCTAGCTAGTGAAACACTACCAAATGGACTCGTCCAGGAGCGGAGCAACTTTGTCGTCGACCCATCTGATCAATCTTGTGTTTTCAAATCTACTCAACATACCAAAGTCAACTCCATGTCCTCACTGTGGGCAGGAAAGCATTCTACGTCCCTTCTAGCCTTATTCCACTGCTCACCCCAACACTGGAGGGATGGCAAGTCTGCGACACTGAAAAGAAACAATAGTGCATTTAGGACTGCTCACTGTAGGTGTCTCACCCCCTATTCTCCAGCATCCCAACCGCTGACACTAGTGGGTGTAAAGCCAGCCTCTTTCAGAGATGACATTTTGTTACCCTTCTTTATGGAAAAAAATCAGAGAAAATTGATAAACTTTGTAGTTTTAGTGTTCGTGAAAAACAAGCTGCTCCTTATTTCATTCTCAGCAAACTTCATTCTTTCCAACAACCATCATACATTTCTGACAAACAATGAATAGGGCAAGCCTTTAATTCCAGCTTCTGAGGTACGGAGGAGAGAAACTGCCCTTCTAATTCTCCAAAAATGAGCCAAAATAGGTTTTTAGTCTTCTGGGAGTTATGGAGTTGTACAAAAACACAGTTTCTCCCATGGACAGTAATAAGTAAGTGTTCCACCCCACGAAAACCCCTGTCTCAAGGGAAGGGGTGATCCCCAGAATTTCGGGTGAAAGCAAAGCATTATATGGATGACTAACTTCGTGGAAGCCTTTCTGTTTCGGAAGGGTTACTAAAAGCGAAACAAAATACATCAACTTTCTTTGACTTCAAACTGCATGATGCGGACCATTCCTTCCCTGATGGCAGTGTCCTTCACCAACAGGGAGCTGGAACGCACCAACGACAAAGCAAAGCAAAAGCGCAGCAGGGGCCCGAGCTGGGCTAACAGGAGGCGTGTACAAAGAAATGATGGGGACAAAAAAAGAAAACGAACAAGTTCATAAGAGAAAACCTTTTATCTCTAATTTAGACTCTGAACAGTTTTCCTCATCCCCTCAAAATTCCTAAATCTCAATGTTCTAAAGACTCAAAGAGCGCTAATTACCACAAACCTAACATCTTTCCCCAAAAAGGCTTCTGACAAAGCACGGGGCTACTGTAGTGACTGTGTTAGTGTGGAGGACCAGCTTTCTTTAAAGGCCACTGGAGAAAGCTATGATTTTAGGGGCTGGCGGTGCTTCTTCAACCCTACATCTCACCTTCTACAAGTACCTCTTACGCAAAGGACCCCACATCAGAATAATCTACTCTCTCCCAGCCCCACAAAACACAGCAACAAAGACAAAAAAAAAAAAAAAATCAGACTTTCCATTAATAAATAAGGACTCTCAGGTTTCACAACACAAAGACACACATGTTCAAAGTGCAAATCTCTGCCTTTAGCCTGGGACTCTTCTCACTGCCTCACTGATGCAGAGCCCTGTCTTGTGGTCAGAGAGACCACGCAGAGGGCAGCCCCCTCCCTGCTGGGGGCCTGCTTCCAAGCAAGGGAGCACCACTGAGAACCTTACGGAGGTGTCAGGAGGGGGACTGAGGAAGGTGGTGAAGGTGAAGAGGTGGGAGGTGGTCCCCATGGATCCTTCCTTTCCTAAACCCAGGGGGAATGGAAGAAAAGGGGGTGAGAGATGTGTGCTGTTTTAACAGCTCACCCTGCTAAGGGGCCTTAAAGTGCCAAGTCAAGCTGCCAGCCTCCAGAGATTAGAATTATAAGGTATTCTGAAGATAAATGTGCTGCAGGGGGTAGAAGCCAGAACCACAGGGCAGCAGTAAAGGAGGAGAAGGGGTTTAGAGGATATTAATATATCATTGAGAATTAAAAGCTGATCCAGAGCACATCAGAGTAAAGGGGGATCTGCTGATGACCAGGAAGTCTGCCTGGCTGGAACTGAAGGTAAGAGTAACCCTCACTTTAAGAGCTGCTTCTTTGTCTAGCTTTCTGGTAAAGGCAACATCAATTTTATGAGGAGGAGAATAGAGGGAGAAGGGGAGATGTGTGTGTGTGTGTGTGTGTGTGTGTGTGTGTGTGTGTGTGTGTGTGTGTGCTGTGATCCACAATGGAAAGAGCAGGCCCTTCAGTTATTTTACTAGATTTTAAATGCTTTAAATTTTTTTTTTGTCCTTTTTATCTTTTAAATACAAAGTCTTAGCTGTCCCAGCGCCCAAAGTCTTCCCTTCCACTAAGGTCCAGTAGAGTCTGAATCTTCAATCAGAACCTCTGTGGTAGCACCGAGTATATCCGAGTTCATGACCAGCCCTTCAGCGCCCCCACTGCTGCCACTTCCCACAAAGATCTTCCCATCAGCCATCAGGCTCACCCGTTCCGTCCCACTACAGTATGACTTTGACATCCCTTCAGCTTCTAGCAGGAGGCACTCTCCAGAGGTGGAATTTCCCAAGGGCTCAGGAAGAAGAGGAAGACCTTGACCATCTGCAGGTTGTGTCAGGGACTCAGGATTAGTGCCCAAGATATCTGTGCTGGTGATGAGGGCGCCTGCATTGGCAGCCAGAGCTTCAGCAATCAGCACCTCAGGGTGGCTTTTTGCTTTGTGTGCCACTACGCTGTCCTTCTTCTCAAATTTTTTGCCACAGATATTGCAAGAAAACTGGTAGAAGGAATCTGCATCATGCTTCTTCATGTGCCAATTAAGGGATGCCTTTTGCCGACAGGTAAATCCACAGATCTCGCATCTAAAGAAAGTGGAAAATGAATGGCTGATCAAATAGAGCAAAGAAGAGGCCTCCTACTTAGAGCCAGGATGAGAACTTAGAGGTCATGTATATAAGCAACAGTCAGTCATGTATATACTTCTTGTGAAAGATTAGAAAAAGTTACTAGATAGAAAATTAATCTGATTTTTCCCCCCTTCTTTAAGAGGAAACAGAAGAAAAAGGTCACTAAGTAGCTCTCCTAATTAATACCCGCTCTTTAACTTTAAATACCCACTATTTAATAAAAGTAAACAGCAGTGGCAGCTGAAACGCCTGTAAAGGGGCTAACCCCTAAGTGGGGGATATGCGCTTCTCACCCCGACGTTCACCGTAAGTACTCACTGCAGTGGCTTCTCGCCAGTGTGAATCATCCGGTGCACGGCCAGGTTGTGGGAACTTTTGAAGGCTCGAGCACAATATTCACAGATATAATCTCTTTGATCTAAGAAAAAAAAAATAACGTGGTTAGTGTTCCACTTAGTATCCCTCTTCAGTATATTAACCTTGCTTTCAACAAGTACGCAGATGATCAGGCAGGTGACTTTAGAGGAAAAGCAATTGCTTTCAATGTACAAGCACTTTGGATAAACAAAACTTAAAAGCAAATAATATTGTTTTCATCACTTTTTGGTCCATTTATTCAGTAGCATTAGAATCTATTAAAAACAAAAAACAAAAAAACCACACCTAGATAGTAATATGAGACCTGAAATCCTAATCTCAAGTTTACCAGTAATCTATGTCTTGGATAAACTGCTTAGCAAGTGAACAACTACAAAATTTTCATATATTTTATTCTTAAAACAACTGTTTTCACACACTGTGAAAGTTGAATATCTACATATAAAGAATCTGGCATTCATCCACCACCACTGCCATCACAAAAATTTGGTACTCCCTGAAGAAAAGTGATCCACATCTAACCTGGTACTTTCATGTTCCATTTCAGGTTTAAAAAAATGTTTCCCAAGATAAACAACTTAAACTTCTTTCAAAAGAGTCAAGCTACTGCTACCAAATATATGCAAACAGTACCTGTATTTCTTTCCCTCATTCTCTTACCCCTCATCTTCCACACATTTCAACCACCTCCCTCTGTCATTTCACAACCCCCCAAATTTCTCGGGATTTTTGATGAATTTGGTAACATGATGTGGAATCTACGGGGCAAAGAAGCATTGTATTTAATTACTTCTTTACTTGAATAAGAAGTAATTAAATACAAATTTGGTTGGGGAGAAAGTGGACAGATGCTCAATATATATTTGTTGAATAAGTGGCCATTACACATTTTCTATGCTTTTCATTTAAAGTCACGTTTTTCTCAAACCTGAATGTACTGAGGAATCACCTGGGGACCCAGCAGACGCAGGTGAGATTCAGCAGGTCTGGGATCTCTGCCACTCACATAGCTCAAGTGATGCCAACGCTTACTGATCTCTGTTCTACATCACTGAGTAATAACTGAGCCTAAAAATGCACACTTCTAACCCAGGGACTGCTCCTGGTATCTGATCCCCCAGGTCTTGCCCACTTTTCCAGCCCCACAGCAGCATGGCAAACGAGTGAGGGGCATCTATTTGTTTAAATAAATCATATTTTCAAAGGCAGCCAGTATACACTAAATTGGAAAAGTCTAACACTGACATCATAAAATTGTATTAACCAAATATAAACATTTGAACAGCACTTTATATGTTATTTCATTTTTATGCCTTATTTTATAAATGAGGAAAAGTGAGAAGAGAAGAAATTAACTTTCCTAAGTCACACATTTAGTAATCATTTAGTAAATGATTACTAAAGTGGTTATAAATGAATGATGTTTGAATCCACTCAACACAGAGACTCAGTTTCTCCTTCCGAGCCAACAGCGCCCACAGGAGGGCACATGTGAACGCAGCAGCTAGGCCTTCTGACTGCGGCGGCGGCAGCCGTCCCGGGAGCCCCCTGGCTCAACACGAACTGTAAGCAGGCCTCCTTACCACTTAGGCTTTCTCCCCACACACTCCTCATCTTCAGTCCAGGCAGACACTACAAGTACCCATCTGCCCAAGGAGCATTAGAAACCACGGTTCTGCTAAAAATTAGCCGTGTGACCATCGGCTAGTTAACTAATGCTGCCCAGCCTCCAGTTTCTTAGCTGTAAATCAAGGCTACTACAAGTGAACTTGGTGGTGTTGAATGGATGGATAGATCAGAAAAAAATATTACCAATCTGAGCACTTACAAGCACGGTGCATTTAGCTATTTGGTAAAACATTTTATTTACGCAAGCACCTGTATGATGTTTGGCATGTCGCAGAAGTTGCTTCTGAAGCCTGAAGAGTCGCCCACAGGAGGGATGGGGACACACGTATTTCTTCTTCAGCAAATGCTGATATTTAATGTGGTGCTAAAACAGTAAAAGAAAGTGAACGGGGATAAAAATTAAGGCTTCCTGAAAGCTCATCTCGTTTCTTTGCTAAGTCAAAAGTGTTGAAGGAAAACCAAATGAATAGGGAGCAGTTTAATAAAACAGTTAAGAACACAGGCTACGGAAAGAGACCTGGATTCCAATCTGGATCTGCCATTCACGGGCAGTGCAATCTCAGAAGACGAGCTCCAACACTGTGAGCTCCAGTTCTCATCTGTAACATGGAGGTGATGACAACTGTCTCAGAGTGCTGTCGTGAGAGTGCAGGGATCGTGTATCGGACGGTGCTCGTGCCGCAGACAACACGCGACAAAAGAATAGCAGATGTAATCATTACAGCAGAACCAGACTGACACAGAAAGGCCTGCGTCTTACGTTAGACTTGCTGCTAAAGATCAAACAGGCACGTCTTCAGCTTTAGTAATCAACTTTTCACTTTCGTGTTTTCTGCCAGGCCTAAATACAAGCTCAAAAAAAAAAAAAAAACTCACTTAAAAAAACCCCTAAAAACTAAAAAATTTTCAATTTATTCTAAATAGTATTCAAGAAACCATGGGTTTCAGTTGCTAATTTTATTCTTTAAAATTATACATTAAAATAAAATCTGTTCATCTGCGCCTTGGTATGTGGTTACACAATCATCTCTTACATCAGGAGTACTTGCACCATAATGAGAAACACTGGAATATTCCAAGATTCCAAGGAAATATTTAAGCTTAGGTTCTTAGTCACTTGAACAAACAAACAAAAAAAACAAACAAAAAACCCCACAACTGAAGTAATTTTATGTTTAAAAAATATTTTTCTTGACATTATATAATGATGATAAAGGCTACACAAGTTCACAAATTGTAAAGTCTCATAAAATATGAGAACTAGTAATGCAACATAACCTGAAAGGCTGCCTTACTGAACAAGTCCACTGACCTGCAAGTAGCGGGGATGAGCAAGAACAGTTCCACATCCTTCCATCTCACAACGGACATACTGGATTGGAGGCTTTTTTCTATTATCAACATGTAGGAGAAAAGTGAGCAACAGTAAAGAGGCAGTACACACAGTGGTCTTTAACTCAAACTGCAGTATAGGGAATAGCTACCTTATAGTACTAAGAATTAAAGTCTCTTTACTAGTTTATAGCTTGCACAGAATTGACGTTAGAAGTAACCAGAAATTATTTAATACAGCTTTTAAAACAGAGTACAAAGTAAACTAGCACACCCCCAAAAGGAAAAGAAGTGTTAAAATTTTTAGGAACTTTAAGATCCTACAATGGAAATAAAAACACAGTAACTCTGCATCAAGGACATTCATGAAGTTTTGAAGTTTTTGTGAAATTTTTAACTAGCCACTCCTGCAGGATAATTATGAGGGCTGAACACATGAGTGAAGGGCCCACCACCAGAAAGAAGACACAACATGGCAGGAGTATAAATTACTCACCTCCTTTTGGGTAATCGTGGACTTTTGTCATCTTTTCGCCTTCTTCCTCTCCTATAATTAAAGAACAGTGTAACTGCCCACATATTCCAGACTGAAGCTTGTAGTGGAGGATAGCTGAGGACACATACTCAAGACCAAGGAGCAGGTGGAAGAGACAAAGGATAACCCAGGATACATAGAGCCAAAGACATATCTGGCCGACCAAAGATTTCACCGTGAAGTGATTTCACTTACAAGTACATCCGCACCACAAGCTAAAATACTGTACCTTTCATAAACTGTGCATTCTTATGGAAGATTACATAAACCTCAAGGTTACTACTTAAAAGAGTTGTTTCAGTAAAAAGTCCACCACTTAAATTTTATAAATTTAAAAAGTATAGTAAGAATCTATCATCTAAAAACTCTCAGAATATAAACTATACTCTCCTGGCAGCAGAGACAAACGCCTACATACTGAAAAAAAGCTACTTATACGACCAGAAATAACTGCTAGGCACAGAGTATACACCTGGTCAAGGTTATCACGCCATTTGCCTTATTTGGCCTCTTTAGAGGACCTACATTTGCCAGACTTCTTGCTGTCTCCACCCACTCTGCATCCTATAGCTACTGTCTTACCCACTCATTTGAATGTCTTTAAGTACTGCTTTGAATTAAACTTTTGCAACTTTTGAGAAGAGTCTCTCCAACGAAACTGTCAGTTGCCTGAGACAGCAATACGTGTATGGCAATATCGTTCCTCACACGCCCACCCTTTTTTCCACTAGTGGCTTGAAAATCTGTTAAGTTCCCATTTTTAAAAGTAACTGCCTACTCACTTCCTAGGAGGCTCCTCATCTTCCCTAATTTCATTCTCTTCTTCTTTCACTTCTACCTCTACTTCCACTTTTATTTCTTTCTTCTCTTTCTCTTCTTTCACCTTGCCTGATTTTCTCCGTGGTTTTGGGGTTTCCCTGAAATTATAAATACATTTCAACATTGGTATCCAGCAAAGGACCTTTTCAAGGACAACTGTGACAACGGGGTAAAGTCTGAAGTTATCACTGATTTCTTGTGAAATTATAATCCCCGCCTATGAAATGTGGTTTCCAGCCAACCATTCCTTCTCATATGCACAGTAATCACACAATTATATTTAAAAGCCTATGAGCTGACTCCCAGGCTAACAATGCCTTAGAATCAAACCTCACTATAGTTGTAAAGAGAAACAAGACAAAAGAACGAAATCTTAAGTATTCAGGCAATCATGATATCTTAAGATAAAACATGCAGACATCATAATAATTTGGATATGATCAAAACAAAGTTCTATAAATGGAAGAGATGGCTGTATGAGGGGTTAATAAGATAACGTTAAAGTCGCAAAACAAGTGCATAATTACTCATTTAAAATTAAGTCCATACCCATTAGTTGGGCAACAAGGTGAAATAAAAGCATGCAATAAGGCTTTTCTAACTTATTTTTCACCAACAAATTCGAGACATGCCTTTCTAAGTGGGGTTTGTAGGTCTCATCTCTTGGGTCATCTTTGAAGGGAATTTCCTCTTCACTGATCAACATCTCTTCTTCTTCTTCCTCCTCCTCATCACTGCTAAAAAGCAGCAAATAGAGATTACAAATTCAAGTTGTAAGAATTATATCTGGTCATTTATTTAGAGGGAGCCAAAAGATTCACAGTAAGTTATCTAGGATTTTCATTCTTGTGGTCTGGCTGGACTGCCATCTAGTTGCTTAATCGTAAAGAATAATAACTGGAACTAAAAATACTCAAGTCCTAGACATAACTTCATTACTTCATTAAATACGAAGTGAAATAATCCCTTCATTAAATAAAAGCAAGGCAATGATGGCTCAGTGACACTAAGAGCTAAAAAACAGTTGACTCAATTATTTCAAGCAGAAAACAACCACATCATTTGATGTGATTGTGCTCTACGTACCCAAAGATTTGAATATAAAACATTAAAAGTTTCTTACCTAATGCCACCCGGAGACTGATGCTCTTCAGCAACATCTGGAAAAATAAAGTCCAAACAAAACTTATCTGTGTGGGTACAGATATTTTCTCTCTGTAGCCAAGAGACTCAAATCAAATTACTGCCTAGGGTAATTATACAAAAGGAGAATTATCCACAAAATGTCAAAAAGGAACCCTTCCTATACCCCCACACCTGCCCCTGAAAGTTAAGCTGTTCTGGTAAACATTCAACATTATATTTAAAACCAACAGGCAACTGGTTATGGAAGAACCACACTCTACTTGCACTGTACCATAATCAAGCTGATCTGTATTTGGTTCGGACTTGCAGATGAGCTGCAAGGAACCAGTCTTGGATCTAGAGCTTCGGGTGTTCTCTGTGTCACGGTGCCGAGAGACAGACGTCCTGCTGCTGCTGCGCCAGCCCCGGCTCGGCCTAGCTGCAGCGAGGGAAACTTCCTGAGGGAGGGCAGGATCTTCTTCCTCTTTCTCTTCCTTGGGATCTAGATGAAAAGATATACCATTCTTTTTAAGTTTACAGTTAACCAATAACCATTTCTTGTATATACATTGTTATAAATATAGCCAATGAAAAGATAAATTTTTTTTCAGGAAAAAAAATTCTTAGAATTTTACTGATATAATAGAAGCAACAAGATGAAAGGAAAATGTAATAAAGCCTATCCTTACTGTCATCACGCTGAAGAAAAAACTGCGTATGTTGCAAAGTGGTAATTTTGTATTGTCTTATCTACTAGAAAATGAAATGCTAAGAGAAATACAG
Organism: Camelus bactrianus; assembly: GCF_048773025.1. Taxonomy (NCBI): domain Eukaryota; kingdom Metazoa; phylum Chordata; class Mammalia; order Artiodactyla; family Camelidae; genus Camelus; species Camelus bactrianus. The sequence continues at coordinate 11,240,317 of NC_133548.1, forward strand.
CTAAGATCTAACCTTTTATTCTATATTTTAACCTTTAGATCTAAGACAGAAATAACCAGATTGAGTAGGAGGCCCCCAAAGATGACCAGATCTACCAGAGGCACAAAAACGAAAAGAATCATAGGTCTAGATGATATAACAAATACTGCTGCATGTAAGTGCTAAAGAGGAATGCCTTCCCTTGATTCTACTCAGTAACTTCACTTAGTATATTAAAAGTGAGACTATTTTGACTATGCAAGAACCTTTTAATCTCAGAATGGAAAAGTTCTTTCTAAGAATAGCACGGAATCTCAGGTCTTAAGATTGATACATCTGACTACATAAACATAAAAAGCTCTCTGCATGGCAAATTCCACTATAAGCAAAGTCTAAGAGCCCAACAGAAAAATGGCAACTCAGTAAAAACATGGTTTTCAAACATATGAACAAACAAAAATAATGATAAAAAATTCAATCCACCCATAACAAGAGAAACTCAAATGAAAATGACTGTGCCACAGTATTGTTCCCCTGTTATACTGGCAATGATCCAAACGTCTGACAAAATACTGTGTGGGCAAGGCTGTAGGAAAAACAGGAACTCTTAACAGAGATAACAGCAAAACCCCCTAAGGACAATTTGGCAATATCTATCAAAATTGTAAGTACTTACACCTTTTTAAGTTAATTTCAACTACTAGGAATTTATCCTCCAAAACTATAATCACATTTATAAAGTGACATATATAGTCATGGCACTGTTTTTTAGTAGTAAAAGTAGAAAACTAAATTTCAGGAGGGGACCAGTAGTATGAATTATGATACATGTAGTCAATGCACAATAGCATGAAATCAATTCCATGACACTTTATTATGCCAAAAAAACCCATATCCATAAAATGTCCAAATATTGTATATATGTATATATACATGGTATAAATAAATTTACAATATATGTTAATATATTAACGTAGTAACAACTCTGGACAGATTACAAGAAATTGATAAATACTAGTCACCTATCAGGTAAGATCCAAAAATACTTCCAGGAATTCTACCTCAAAGTATCTACCCTAGGAAAATTAACTGGAACATGGAGGTTCACTATAGCACATTTATAATAGCTAAAAATGGAAAGAATCTAACTCTCCTTATCAAGGAATCTAACTCTCCGTATCAAGGAAAAACTGTTTCAATAAATCAAGGTATATTATCAAGATAGACTATTACATGAAGTCTCTGTAAAGAATGATATGGAATTACTGGCAAAAATACTGTTAAACAGAAAAAATAAGACTATATACACACATACATATGGTTTGGTAACATTTTTGCTTAACTTTTTAAAAAACACCTGAAAAACATAATATTCTCCATTGTGGAACAAGGTGATGACTGAGGGCAATTTGAGCTTTAACTACATTGTCTGAAACTTCTATGAGAACATATTACGATAATGAAATAAAATTTGTTTGAAATGTAGAGATGAATAGCAGTGGGAACTTTAAAAAACCCAACATAATTATTAAATCAGATACATGTTTTCTTCGTTTTCTTTTCACCATAACTGCCTTTCTTACCTTTCTCCTATCTGAGCTACTTCAAGTAACAAAATAATAATAATAATAATAATAATAATAATAATAATAATAATAATAATAATAATAATAATAATAATAATAAAGTTAGAGTTGAAAATATCTTAAAAACTATCTAGGCTAAGTACAATCCAATGGAATGGAATGCCAATGAAGACAAGCCTGTTCAAGACCACAAAGTTATCTGAGCAGACCTAGATCTAAAAATCCTGCCTTGAGACTAGTAACCAAGGACTTTTACACCTAGGAAATGGCTGCTTTTAAGAAAATTTCTTCAAAGGAAGCAATTCAACACTTTCCATAAAGTACTGCAACATTAAATGATGAAGAGAAAATTCTTTTACTCAACCCAGTTACACTAATTTGGACTTTAAATCCACTCCATAACCTCCTATACTCAATGAAGCCAGTTTCTTCTTCATGATGAAAGGACATCTCATACTGTGGATATTATCCACTGGATAAATAATGGCAATTTGATGAGAACTGCTTATTCTTATAAATAAAGTGCAATACCCCATCTTATTGAATAGCATACCCATCCCCGTCAGAAAGTGCCATCAGCCAAAATGTCCCCCAACAGGAGCCCGACCCAGCCCGAACACACACACACACACACACACACACACACACACACACACACACACACCACACCCTCCCCCCCCACCGCTGGAATCAACTTTGTAAGAACTCTGGAAAATAGTCAAGGTTTACAGCAACCTAGTGAACACTGAATCAAGAAAAAAGTGAGTTACACAAGACATGTAAGGAAATCTCTGTCAAATCACAAGCACCAGCTTAAGAGAATAGAGCCTTTAGAGAGATCACACAAAGAATATGGTTTCTAAAAACATGCTCAAAGAGCTAAAGGAAACCGATGACAAAGAACTAAAGGAAAGGAGAATGGTGTCTCGACAAACAGAAAAATGTCAACATAGAGACAGTAATAAAAAGGAACCAAAGAGAAATTCTGGGGCTGAAAAGTTTAATATCTGAAGTGAAAAATTCACTATGGGTTTCATTCAACAGCAGATTTGAGAAAGACAAATCAGCAAACTTACCTTAAAGTTTGACTGAGAGTATCTAGACCAAAGAATAGAAAGAAAAAATTAAGAAAAATAAACAGAGCCTAAGAGACCTGTGGAGAACCATTAAGCAAATCAACAGAGGGTCCCAGATGGAGAGAAGAGAATGGAGCAGAATGAGTATTTGGAAATATAAAAGACAAAAATGCCCCAAATCAAAAAAAAAGGACATAAATCTACACAAACAAGAAGCTCAACAACCCCACTTTTAAATACTGTGACATTCACAGGTACTCAACATCTCTGGGGGGGGGGGATTCCACTGATAGCAGTATCGTTATAGACTTCACGAAATACACTTCAAGTCAAAAACAGTTATAAAAGACAAAGAGGGACACTGTATATTAATAAAAAGTCAACCAGTCAAGAAGATGTCAGAATTATAAACCTAAATAAACCTAATCTATGGAGTAAAAATTGACAGAATTTAAAAGAGAAGTCAGTATTTCTAAAGTAAGTTGAAATTTCAATAACTTACTTAGTAATGGATAAAATAACCACTCAGAAATTCAGTTAGGAAATAGAGGAGCTGAGTAACACTATACATTAAAAAAAAAAAAATTAAACCTAACAATAGAATACACAATCTGAAGTGCACACAGAAGATTCTCCAGAGGAGACCGTATGTTAGGCCACTCAAGAAATTTACATCAGAAGGAAAACTAGAAAATTCACAAATATGCATAAGTTAAACAGCATACTCTTAAACAACCAGAGGGTTATTAAAGAAGAAATCACAAGGGAAATTAGAAAGTACTTAGAGATAGCTGAAAATTAAAACACAACATATCATAAAAGATGGGCTGCAGCGAAAGCAGTGCTGAGGGAAATTTATAGACATAAACGGCTACATTAAAACAGAAAAAAAAGTCACATGTCTCATCAATAATCTACACCTTAAAGAAAAAGGGGGGAAAGACGAAGCAAACCAAATCCAAGCTAGCAGAACGAAGGAAATGAAGAGTAGGGCACAGATAAATGAAATAAGAAAAACAGGAGACCAACAGAGGAACATTAATGAAACCAAAAAGTTAGTTCTTTGAAAAGATCAACAAAATTGACAAACCTTTAACTAGACTGAAGGAAAAAAAAAGAAGAGGCTCAAATTACCCCAAAATCTGAACACAAGTATAACAAGTGAAAGCACCTGATTAGTAATCAAAAACCTTCCAATGAAAAAAAGCCCAGGAGGAGGGGACCACTTCCCAACTCATTCTGTAAGGCCAGGATTACTCTGATCCCACAGCTAGACAAAGACACCACAAGAAACCTAGAGACCAAAATTCCTGCAAACCAAATCCAGCAGCATACTACGACTATGCAGCACATTAAAACTATGACCAAGTGGGATGTATCCCAGGATTATGAGGGTGGTTCAACATACAAAAGTCAATTGATGCAATATACCACATTAATAGAATGAAGGGGAAAAAACCCCCACATCATCATCTCAATTGATGTAGAAAAAACATTTGACAAAATCAACACTTTTATGATAACACACAATAAACTAGGAATAGAATGGAACGTTCCCAACCTGATAGAGGGCATTTATCAAAACCTCAAAGCTACCATACTCAGTGGCAGAAGACTGAAAGCTCTCTTCCTAAGATCAGAGATAAAATAAGGATGCCCTTTTCCTCCACTTCTATTTAACACTGTGCTGGAAGTTGTAGCCAGAGCAATTAGGCAAGGGAAAAAAAAAGGCCCACAAATCGGAAACTCTTTTTGCAAATGAAATGATCTTATTTCTAAAGAATCTACAAAGAAAAAAAAAAAACTATTAAAGGTAACACACAAATTTAGCAAAGTTACAGAATACAAGATCATCAGACAAAAAGTGATTGTTTTCACTGAACCAGCAATGAGCAATCCAAAAAGGGAATTAAGAAAAGGATTCCACTTACAATTCAATTAAAAATAAAACACTTAAATATTGCTAAAATGGCAATACTCCCCAAAGAGATTTACAGATTGAATATAATCCCTATCAAAATCCCCTCAAAAAAGGTCACACATTGTATAATCCCATTTATAAGAAATATTCAGAATAGGGGTAGGGTAAATTCAGATTGTTTTCAGGTAATTAAGGTAAAAGCAAATCAATGTTTGTTAGAGGCTGGAAAGAGGGGGGAATGGAAAATGACTACAACTTTAAAGGGTATGGGGTCTTCTTTGGTAAAGATAGAGGTGATGGTTGCAGGACACTGTAAATGTACTAAATGTCACTGAATTGCATGCTCTAAAACGGTTAATTCTGTTATGTGAATTTCAACTTTAAAAAAATACAAAGGGGGAAAAAAGAGCACCTGTCACTTTCCCAGAGGAGAAATTAACAGAAGGATAACCCAAACATGAGGATAATCACGACCAGATTGAAAAGAACTGAGTTTTGTCTGTGTGGTAGTTCAAAGACAATTTCTAGTTGTTTCTCATTATAGCAGCTGACTTTGAGGAGGCTCCTGGGTACATAAGTAAAAAGAAAGAAATTTTGCCACAGTAGCCTGGGTGAAGGAAGACACCAGGAAAACGACTGCAGGCACAGAGAAAACAGCCACATTCTGGAAAGAGGAAGGGACAAAGTAAGAATGGTGATGCTATGAACTGAGACAAAAGATACTGGTACTACTGGCAGGAATGTTTCTCCTGATATCAAAAGGTGAAACGAAGCGAATTTTCTAAATCCTAGAACAACAGAAAATCCTTTCAAAATAACCTATCAAGTTCCAAAAGGTGATAGCCATTTCATTACGGTAAAATACTTCAAGTTAGAAGGTTTATCTTAATATGAGCTGGTCCTCTCTAGACTGCCTCACGTTTCTAACTGAGGTTTAGAGAAATTAAATGACTTATTCAAGATTATAAACCTAAGACTGATTTTGGGCAAACAGGGAGTGTGGTTGGCCGATAGGCTGGGAAGGAACTAGAGTAAAAGTCTTCTCATCTCTGTAATTTAAATATTTACATTTCTTCTGGGAAACTAACAAATCTTTAATACTTGTTATGTGCCTAGTATGTTTTTGCCTTTTCTAAATTTAGTCCTCATAATCCTGCCAAGTTATTAATACTATCGTTATCTTCATAGATGAGGAAACCAAGTAGCTAACTTTCCTAAGCTCACGTACTAAATTGTGGAGCTGAGATCTGAACCCAGCTGAGATTTGATTTGGTACATCTAAGTCCGAATTCTGTATCCTTTCTACTATACCACACCTAATCATACAAAAGAGGAATGGGAAAGTACCAATCCAAAGCTTAATTCAGATTTGGTTCATTTCCAATCAGCCTTAGGTTCAAGTGCCAAGAGAAAAGCTCATTTATGAAAGAGGCTGACCTAAAAGATCACAAGAAGAATTATTTCAAGAAAGTGAGTTTTTAATCTAAAATTGCACATCTGGAAAATCCAGAGCATCTTTTTCCATGGTAGCTAAAATGTCGACTGATGAATAGATAGATCAAATGGAGTATTTCCATACAAAGGAATATTATACAGAGGGATGAAAATATTTGTACGTGCTACGTGGATCAACCTCAAAAATTTTATGCTAAGTGAAAATAGCCAGACTCACAATAAAACAAAAAACCCCACATATTGTATGTACAAGTCCACATATAGTAAGTCAGAAAAGGCAAATTTACATATACAGAATCTCACACTTAAAACTGGGCTAATTTTAAGGTTTGTAAATTATGCCTCAATAAAATTTATTAATAAAATATGTATTGCAGCACTAGTCGTTAAGGGCCAATAACTGAAAACTACCCAAATGCCCATCAATAGTAAAATGGACAAATTGTGATACATTCCCACAATGGAACACTTTATGGCAACGAAAATAATCTGTGACAAATACAACAGAGGAATGTCACCTAATGGTGAGCACAAGATGGCCTACACAGAAAAGTAATGCATTACTCCATTTATATGAAATTCAAAAACTGGCAAAACCAACCTGTGCTAGTCAAAGTCAGAATGGTGATTACACTTAGGGTGGTTGACCATGTTCTGTTTCTTGAGCTGGGTGACGGTCACATGACTGGACTTGCCTTATGAATACTCACGAAGCTGTACACTTAATAATAAGTGTACTTTTGTATATGTATAATATATCTTAATAGTTTCTTTTAAAAAAAATCATCTGTAATCCCAGAAAAAAAGAACTGAGATATACCAAATGTCCTTCAATCAAGACATGGTTAAATAAATGTAGAAAACACATGTGTAGTAGCCATGGTTAGATGCCCACCAGGTAAGTATCTATTAATTTCTTCCTCTTTCCTTAAAGAATCAATCCCACCATGTTGGTGGGATTCCTAAGTGTAAGCTAATGGTTTTGAAAGAATAGTTTGTAAACTCCTAGGGGTCCCCAATATCCTTTGAAGAAGTTTTCAAGGTCAAAACTCTTTACAAAAAAACAAAAAACCTGTTGGGATTTGAATTTGGATTATACAGCATTTATAGGTCAATATGAGGAGAAATAACATCTTGACAATATTGAGTCTTCAAACTCATGAACAAGGCACATCACTCCACTTGTTTTATACTTTCCAGTGTCTAAGTATACTTCACATTTCTTATCAGATTCATCCCTAAGTACTTTATATTTTTGATACTACCGTAAATTGCATTATTTTTCTAATTTTGTAATTTCAAATTTTGGCTGCTAATACACAGAAATACAATTGATTTTTGTATGTTGATCTTGTGTTCTATGGAGTGACTTCCAGAGGCCCTGCAGCTTTTGCCTTTGGCCTTCTGGACCACTGCCCTGAGACCACCGTGAAGTGAAAACGTCTGAATTGAAAGGCCACTGCGGAGAGGGAATGGCCCAAATGAGAAACAACAAACTGTTATATTTTAAACCACTAAGTTTTTGAATAGTTTGCTGTACAACAATAGATAACTGACAGAGTTTAGAGTCACAGTAAAGAAACTGGGGTTGAGAAATTCTCAAAGAGGTAAAGTTGCAAACAAAATCAGTAGGATACAAGTAGGGAGTTTAGGACAAAATTAGCCACATTTAAGGAAGCAAGCAGACAAAGGACAGACCCATGGCTACCTCTAAGGGGCCAAAGGGATATTTGCCTGGATGCAGTTAGATCAACCTGGCTAGTTTTACTTCAGAGGAGCTCAGTCCTTCTCAGACTTAAAAGTTTAGGGGGCATTAGATCAGAGCTAATTCCTCTTTGTCAGAGGTTCTTGTTTACTCATGATCTCAGTGTGAGGATAACATCATGCCCACATGGAGAGATGAGCGTCTCTCAGGGTTTCAGAGTCAAGGATGAATGTCGGTTTGCCCGCTCAGGACCTTAGGCTTTCTCTGCTTGAGTTTTCTCCTACCTGGGCATTCTGCTGCAGCCCTCAACCGGTTCTGGCAGGAAAAGGGATCTCAATATAAAACTACTGTATATAACAGAATAAACCTATTACTCTGTTGAGATGGTTCTTACGAAAGTTGAATCAGCAGCTGAAATTGTTATAAAGTTTTTTTTATATATGTAAGGGACAGACTCATTTACCTGATTGATAAAACATCCCATAACTGAACCGAGCTGATAATCAAGGCTTTCTAAGCCTATGTCTCAATCCACATTTATCGTAAATGAGGTATGTCTGCACTTGTAGGAAACTGGAACAGAGAGCAAGATCCACAGGAGGTTTGGGTGTCTGAACTAGAAAAACGGTTAAAGGATATGGGGCATTTCCAACAAGGAACAAGATGTTGAGCAGATTATCCTCATATTGGGAGAAATAATACAGCTCCTGGTACCTTAAGAAAAAGGGCTAGGAAGGAAACAGGATAGCTAAAACGCCTGTCTAATGTACTGTTAGCACTTGAGACATAAGCATTATTATAACAGTCAGAACTTGAGTGTCTGAAACATGATCGTACTACTCCGTGTATTTCTATAATTAGCTCTACTTTGTTTTCCATAAATAATTAGTAAAGTCCATTTTGAAATATTAGCCTATCTCAACAATGTTAAAAGAAATCAAGAAAAGTGAGTCCTTTGTTAAAAAACATATTTAAGCCAACTTCAGAAAAGTATCATTCAATTTGTGAAGGGGAGTCTTTAAGCTAAAATTGACAGCATATCTGAGGGTTAAGATTAGAATTATATATGCCTCTTTTTTTTTTTTAACTTAAGAGATTTTTCTTTCAGAGTTCTTTTCTATTCAAAACTTACAAAATTTTAACTAGGAAACCAGGTTATCCACAAAGAGACTCAATCTTTCAAGAAAGAATTGTGAAGACAATGTTCTATACATCCTTTGTACAGATGCTCAAATGGTAAAAATTAAAAAGTTAGATTTTTCTCATTGGAGTGGAAAAAAAGGTGAGAATTCCCATTGTATATATTTTAAGGATGACACAAATACTGTTTAAGAGTATTCAGTATTAGAAATGAGAGGACCAAGAAATAATCAAAGGTATTCCAACACAGGAAAACAGAAACACTCTGATGAAATTAAAGCTATGAAAACTATTAGCCAGATAAAGCAAACAGTCAAAGTTCTAAACAACCTGAGTACATTTCTAGACCTGTTTTTTAACTCATTTGGTGATTCTGTCCAGGCAATCTTCTCCAAACATCTACTCCGTAACATGGATAGTAACGGAAAACAGTAAAGCGACTTGGAATAAAGATGAGACCCAAAGTTTAATACAATCAATTTTCAAGCACCTTTGTGTTTCCCATAAGCCCTAATTTTATGAGATATTCTTTAAGGAAAAAACGGGGGGAGGAGTGTCTTACAGGTAACTGCTACGTATTTTGGTATTTACATTGTATAGTACCCAAAATCTCAATCTCTGAGAAGTCCTGTAATAATAATTAACTTTGATGACTCAAGCACTGCCTACATTTGACTCTGTAATATTTGTTATTATTCCATGAAACACCTGAAACTCACTTTAATAAAGATTAAGATATTACAGTCTTTTTTATTACTATCTTGGGCAATTTTAGACAGGTCTGAAAGTGAAAGAAGTTACAATTACTGGATAAAGTTAATACTGGGATTACTAGTAATTACATTTAGGCAAACCATTCCTTTACTTCAATGCTTTAAGTAGAACACTGGTTCAAAATAGAGACCAGAATGAAAACATAAAGCCAAGTTAAAAAGGAATTAGCCAGGCTTGATCCCTCAAATTTTCTGCTAAAACTCCTGAAAGCTCCCCAGTGATGAAGACAATCCTTTGGCAGTGGTAAAATAAGATTTCATGCTTTAAGCTTTTCTCTTTTTGTGTCTTTGTGGAATGCTTCATCGAGTTATCTGCAAGGTCTCAGCTCTAATGTCATCTTCTCAAAGTCTTCCCTTGCCATCTCATCTAAACTTAGCCTTCCCTTTCCCAGCTTCATCAAACACTACTACACTGTTAAGATTTCTTCATCACACTTATTTGATTACCAGCACAATCCAGTACCTAAGGAGAGTGCTGGACACACAGTGAATGCTCAAAAATTACTTACTGAATGAATAAATACCATTTGCAAAGCAACTTTCCATTTGTTTTACATATACCCACCAGGGTTAAATAAACACAGCAGGAACAGGGACCAATGGCAGTCATTTCTTTACTATTATATCAGCTTGAAAAATGAACATGTCACTTTGCAATTTAATAATTTAAAAATACCAGTAAGTTGCTTTCTGTGTGTGTGCAGTATCATTTATTCAAACATGTCCAAAGTTTTTAAACTTTCACTGAAGATAAGCACACAATTTCAAGTCGTTTGGAGTAAATAAGAGTAAAAACAATCCTGAAAACATCTTTTATATAAATGTAAGATATACTTATGTAGCTATACATACTGTTCAGAGTTGAACAGCTACTCTAACAGGTAAATTAATGCAGAGATTGAGATGGGAGGGGGAGAGGATCTACTTCTTCAAAATTTTACAAACTTAACAACAGCTAACTTTTATTGCGTCCTTACCATATTCAGTGTACTGCACTATTTGCAATAAACGGCAGAACTTGAATTCAAATCCTGAGCTGTAACTCTAGATCCAGAGCATTTAACTAGTGGATTAAAGTGAGAGACTGAGACTGAATTACCCATAATGCAGCTTTTTTCCCTTTCTTTTTTTTTTTTAAATTGAAGTATGGTTGATTTACAAAGTTGTGTTAGTTTCAGGTGTATAGCAAAGTGATTCAGATATATACATATATTCTTTTCCAGATTCTTTTCCATTACACATTATTGTAAGATATTGAACATAGTTCTTTGTGCTATCCAGTAGGTCCTTGTTGTTTATCTATTTTATACATACTAGTGTGTATTTGTTAATCCCAAATTCCTAATTTATCCCCCTCTTTTTCCCTTTGGGTAACCATAAGTTTGTCTTCTGTCTCTGAGTCTGTTTCTGTTTTGTAAATAAGTTTATTGGTATCATCTTTTTAGACTATACATATATATATGTGATATTATGTGATATTTGTCTTTCCGACTTTATTTCACTTAGTAGGATAATCTCTACGTCCATCCATGTTGCTACAAATGGCATTATTTTATTCTTTTTATGGCTGAGTAATAGTCCCTTGTGTACATATACCACAACTTCTTTATCCATTCATCTGCCGGTGGACATTTAGGTCGCTTCCATGTCTTGGCTACTAAAAATAGCGCTGCTATGAACATTGGGGTACATGTATCTTTAGTTAGAGTTTTTGTCTTCTCCTGATATATGCCCAGGAGTGGGACTGCTGGATCATATGGTAACTCTATTTTCAGTTGTTAAAGGAGCCTCCATACTGTTCTCCATAGTGGCTGCACCAATTTACATTCCCACCAAAAGTGTAGAAGGGTTCCCCTTTCTCCACACTCTTCCCAGCATTTAGTATTTGTAGACTTTCTGATGATGGCTATTCTGACTAGTGTGAGGTGATACGTCATTGTAGTTTTGATCTCCATTTCTCCAGTTAGTGGTGTTGAGCGTTTTTTTCATGTGCCTGTTGGCTATCTGTGTATCTTCTTTGGAAAAATCTCTATTTAAGTCTTCTGTCCATTTTTTGATTGGGTTGTTTGCTTTTTTGATATTGAGCTGTATGAGCTGTTTGTTTACATGTTTTGAAAATTAAGCCCTCATTGGTTGCATCATTTGCAAATACTTTTTCCCATTCTGTATGTTGTCTTTTTGTTTTGTTTATGGTTTCCTTTGCTGTGCAAAGCTTTTAAGTTTGATTAGGTCCCATTTGTTTATTTTTGCTTTGATTTCTTCTGCACTGACTGGCCTTAGGAAACATGGCTACGATTTTATGTCAGAGAATGTTTTGCCCATGTTTTCTTCTAGGAGATTTACGGTGTCCTATGTTATGTTTAAGTCTTTAAGTCATTTTGAGTTTATTTTTGTGTGTGGCATGAGGGAGTATTCTAACTTCACTGATTTACAGGTGGCTGTCCAGCTTCCCCACACCACTTGCTGAAGAGATTGTCTTTTCTCCACTGTATGTCTTGCCTCCTTTGCTGAAGATGAACTGACCATAGGTATGTGGGTTTATTTCTGAGCTCTCTATTCTGTTCCACTGATCCATGCGGGGTTTTGTGCCACTACCACTCTGTTTTGATTGTTGTAGCTTTGTAGTATTGTCTGGAGTCTGAGAGGGTTATACCTCTAGCTTTGTTCTCTTTCCTCAGGATTGCTTCAGCAATTCTAGGTCTTTTGTGGTTCCATATAAATTTTAGGATTATTTGTTCTAGTTCTGTGAAAAATGTCCTGGGTAATTTGACAGGGATCCCATTAAATCTGTAGATGGCTTTGGGTAGTAAGGCCATTTTAACAGTATTAATTCTTCCAATCCAAAAGCATGGGATATCTTTCCATTTCTTTAAATCATCTTTAATTTCCTTAATCAATGTTTTATATAATTCTCAGTGTCTTTCACCTCCTTGATCAGGTTTATTCTTAAGATTTTTTTTTTAGAGGCAATTAAAAAAATTTTTTTTAAACTTTTTCTGTTATTTCATTGTTAGTATAAAGAAATGCAACAGGTATCTGTATGGTAATCCTGTATCCTGTTACCTTGCTGAATTAGTCATTCAGTTTTAATAGTTACTGTGTGGAGTTCATTTGCAATAAAAGGCAGAACTTGAAATGAAACCTTAAGCTCTAACTCTAGATCAAGCATTTAACTAACTAGTGGATTAAAGTGGGATTGACTGAGATTGAATTACCCATAATGTAGATTTAATCTCCCCTCAACTGCAAAACTATATAACATTGCAACTTCTGGCTTAAGAAATCAACACAAAGAGCAATTAATTTATCTCCAACAAGGGTTCAAGATTTCCACCACATTCTGAAGTCTCCTCAAGGCAACTCAAAATAATTTCTTTAGTCAGAGCTAAAATTTCCAAAATGATCTCTGAGTAAGGAACACAAGACCTTCCAATCTTGACAGACAATTCTCCAATTTTCCAAGTATCAAAAGCAACAAAACCCAAAACTTGCTAAACAAAGTCATGCAGAGCTTTCTAAAGAAAAAATTTGCCTAGTACAAAATACTTCTGCATGGCATACTATGAAATATTAGCCTCAGATTTTAAAATTCAAAGAAAAAAGAACCCTGATTACTGTCATCTGATTATTGACAAAGTAGCCACAAATTCAAGTTACTGGTCCCTAACCAGACTGTCATTTTTCTCAATGACATAAATCCAGGTTTTCAACTTGCCTTATACGTATTCTCAAAGTATTCTTCATGAAGAGAAAAATCTACATTAAGAATAATATAAATTTATGTTACATATATACATAATAAATTAACTGAGCAACTGGCTCACAATGACAAGGGCAATTTTAATAACCCAATCTGCAAAGCCAGAACAGTCTTCTTAAAAGAGCATTTAAAAAGAAAAAAGTGAACATTAGCTTCCCCTCTCAATCCAGAGAAGCAGAAGACTACACTTAATACATACATTTAGTTTGCTATTTGAAAATGACCTAATGACCCCATTTAATTATTCATCAGGCTGAAATCTTAGAACATTTTTCTTTCCACATTCTTTAATCTACATTTATAATGTGAGTCTCTACAAGCATCTTGATTTTGTCTACACTTTATTTCACCTATTGTGTATCATTCCTCTGTTACTTTATTAAAAACCCAAATAGCTTTAAAAATTGCAATACAGTGATATCAGATAACCTGATTTCCCATTACCAGGTTTCTAAGTAATGCAAGAATATTCCACTTGCCCAAACCTGCTGCTACTTAAATAGGTTCAGTCTATCCCAATAATTATTTACTTAATAAAAGTCACTTTAAATGGGAACAATTTGAATTATCAGACTGAAGCTTATTTTATTTTGTCAGATTACAGAATAGTCACGTAAAGTACATGAGATGTAAGAATGACCCAGTCTTACCTTTGTCAGTCGATACTTTTTCTATGCATCTGAAAGAAAAGAGAACCAAATATTAAATGAAAAATATTGCACATTGTCTTAAAATACAAATATTTATCTCTTTCAGGTTCATCTCCAGAGTGATGTAGAAAAACATCTAGAGCAGTACTGTCCAATAGAGCTTTCTGCAGCGATGCAAATATTCCACACCCACCGATCTACCAGCATGGCAGTCTCCACGTGGCTGGTGAGTACTTGAAATAGCTACAGGACTGAGGAATGGAAGTTTTAGGTTTGGTTAAAGTAAATTTACAGTCATAAGTAGCTATCATACTTGACAACACACAGATAGAAAATCATTCAAAACAGTTGTTTTTAACTATAAAAATATTAATACAAAGAAAATATTGCTGATTTTGTTATATTAAATGGTTATAAAAGAAAAATGTCCTTATTTTACAAAAATACAGTAACTAGGGGTGATATGAAACAAGGTTTGAGAATTCCTCTAAAATACTTCTGCCAAAAGAAAAAGAGAGGGGGAGGAGATAGAGGTAACAAGTATGACAAAATCTCAAAAATTGTTATAACTAGGTGATAAATACTGAGGTTTCATTATACTATTTTCTTTACTTTGAGTATACTGGACAACTTCCAGAACAAAAATTTAACAAGCCTAAACAAAAACCCTAAAATTATTCATCTGTTAAACCCAAGTCAAAATCTATTTCTAAAAAGGCAACAGATTGGACCTCAGAAGTAAGTATAAACTGCATTTTACAAATTAGACAGGAACAGTAAAGAATCTAGTATGTTATAAACTACTGATACAAAAAAATGTTTTTCTCATGTTTTTAACTCAGGAAAACTTCCATCATACATAACTGTTGAGTATAGTTTTTATGAATCTCCCCATAGCCATTATCCAAATTAAAAGCTGACATGTCTTGGATCTTTAACATGAAGATGCCAAACAGCACCTCCGAGCAATACAAAGTTTTCTTTTTTTTCAAAAGTAAACCTAATACAAATGAAGATCCTTATGTTGTAAAAGAATATCCAAGCAAATACACAAGCCACAGGATAAAGAAGCTGTCTTATTTAGAAAGACTAGCTATCATTTTCTCATCCCATATTGTTTTAAAAACCTTGGTATTATAATTTTAAATTACTAATGTCCCAATTAACAACTAATATAAGATAAGTGCTAATCATCTTTACAAATAAAAAGTACAGAAATAGTTGCTAGATCTTGAAACACTAGACAGTAAACTTTTCAAAAATCTTTCGGAATTGTTCAATGTTTCCTTTACCATATTGATCACCATAAGAGAAAAACAGGATTTCAGGCTTGTACGACTGAAACCTTCTCCAAAGAGCCTTAAAAGTTTTTTTCAATTCAGAATATTACTGCTTTTTCATTCTCACTATCTAAGACCCTCACCTTTTCCTTACAAAAGTAGTAAGAAGGTGTCATGCAAGAAAATAAACCCCAAATGGAGTTTCGTATTTGGGAAAACTGAGCAGTATTTGTTTCCTTCATTTGTAACCCATCTGACACCTGCAGGTTTACCTCTAAGAATACTCAGTTTTATTAGCCTATATTCCTTGTGGTGAGGAAACAGCTTTCCTCAATAGATAAATCAGAAGTTAAAAAAAGTATTTAAGTTTTAAATTCTGAAATGTATTACATAACCAGAGGACTTATTATCATGGTAGAAGCAAAATAAGCTTCTTGCATTTAACCTAGTCTTATTTTAACAATTATATTGTGTCCTTATTAGTAGAAAGCATAAATGTTTTAACTTAGGAATCAGAAAAAAGCTGAAGTGTGTGTGTATGTGTGTACATACATATAGATATAAGGATCTTAACTCTGGAATTTATTGGCTAAAATAGAGCAAATGAAGAGTATTGATTCTTAGCATTGATATATAACTTTTCTTCAAATTTGGTTTATCTTTCCTTACTATTAGTCTTTAAGTTTTAATTTATAACGATCATAAATTTAACTTTATGCCTTTCTCTTGAGCACATTCACTGAAAAATTCTTTATTTCCCTTCACAAAGATTTCCTGCTCTTTTTATTAACTTCTGAACATTCCAATGCAAACAGAAAATTGTTATAAGCTTAGAAAAGTTTACAAAAGCTATAACCTAATTGTCATCTAACTATAAAGCTCACTTCACAAACTGTAAGTTGTCAGCTAAAGATGAAGAAGCATATTTAAAGAGGTTAAGTGACTTGCCCAAGGTCATTTAGTAAGCAGCAGCAAGCTGGGACCTGAAACTGACTGAAGTCCAATGCTTTTTCTCTGTTATTCAGCCTTGCAATAGGAAAAGAGGTTTCAATCAATCCAAGTCTCTGTAATAACTGACCTTTTAAGCTATTGTACACTTTGCTGCCTCTTCAGTCAAGAGAAACAAATGTAGATTAAACAGCTGATTACTGGGAATTTATTGGGGTGAATGTTATTTGGAAAATAGAGCTGAATCAAGGTCAGAAGGCACTTGACCGGAGTTCGGTAAACTGATACACAAAACTTCTTGAAATGTCTCAAAGGATTAAGTTTCTTACTTTACTAGTTTTAAAATTTATTTGATCACTATGAAAACCTATAAACTGTTCACACATTTGACAAACCTCCACTAATCAATGCATCTTCCCTTTTAATTGCAAAGTCCTTGAAGATGAAGTACATGCCTCATTTTTCTCTATAAACTCTGGCTCAGCACAGTATCAGAGCCAGTTACTGCTCAATCAAGATTTAATGAGCTGAAATGCTTTAAGAGTCCTTTGATTTCCAGGGCATCCAGTATATTGAAAATGTGTAACAAAAAAGAAAAATATTAAAATGAAAATTTATTACAACAATTCAATCAAAACTGCGTAATTTAAAATATATAATCAAGGGACAGTTCTAAGGCTAAGGTAAAAGAACACTACTAACTTTTATGACATTGGATGAGAGAGAGAAGGACATTAAGAATTAAGACTATTCTTTCCTCCCCATAAGGAATACTGTGAAGAAAAAAACTGAAGGGGTTTAATTAAGTCATCTTCATCCAAGCTCAATTGGTTTAACATTTATATTGTGGACATAAAAAAAGACTCAGTGGTATTCTTTTGCCAAGAGTTAAGATAAAAAATAAACCATGACAGCTACCACTCTAGGTATAATTATCTTAGGAGCCCGCTGCTCTAAGTAAAACTGGTGGCTCAGTAGGAGGGAAATGTAGCAAGGAGATATAGGTATAGTTAACTTTCAAATAAATAGGTGAAAATAGAAGAGAATTTTAAAAATAATAAATAAATTTTACTCTTCCTATGTATGTTAATAGAAAAGAATTAAAAATTCACTTTGCCAGAATTTACATGAAAAACACTACAAATCAGTTATACCTCCACAACACTGCTCAAAACAATAACTTCTAATAAATATTTACTATGTACCAGGCTTTTGTTCTATGTTTCACATGCTGTACTTAATTCTCACAAACTCAGAGAGATTTATCTCATATTGATAATAAAACTGAGACACATGCAGTTTAAGAAATTTGTCCAAAGAGTTTATACCCAAATAAGGCTAATGATATATCTTCAAATTTATCAGATTAAATACAGGAGCTTAGAATTTTTGTGACCATAAAATTCATTTGCAGTAATCAGAATCCCATTTGCAGCTGAATGATTTGTAAGGACAGATTTTTGTTGTCCACAGAAACAAAATTTACACAATTGTCTAAATTATGTTAACTTAACTAGCACTGAATAATTTGAAAGCACATCTAATACCACAATATTCTTTTGAATTTTATTTCTCTTTCTGACAGTCTTCCAAGACAAGCATGCCAAGGTCACAGACTTCACTCTTATTTTTGGAACAGGTGTGTTTCAAGTTTTCAATCTATTAGGTCCCTATAAGCCAAATGTTGCCACGGTCTCTATGGGGGAGGTAGAGTGGGGGGAAATCATTTAAAACTGATTTATCCCCTCATCTTCAATTTTCCCTGCTTTTTACTAATTTTTTTTTACTCGAAAGTCAAGATACAAATGTTTTCAGAAGCGAATTCAACGGCTGTGCTTAATTTCTAGAATTTACAAACACGTGTGCTTCAGTATTCTGAACACAGAAACGTTTTAAAAAGCATATAAAATATTTATATTTCTGGTTATCTGTTCTTGGTCCCTCTATGATCCCTAGGTAATAAAAAAACTCCTTTCAGATTATTCTAAAGACGAAATTTCTACATTAAGACATGCAAAAATCAAGCAAACAAAAACATATGCTACCTGTCAAAAAAAAATTAAAGAAAACCCAATCTCGTTAAACCTGTCAAAAAACAAACAAAAAAAAGAAATCTACCTAACCTTGTTATATGAAAGACTACGCTGAAAATTGGCAGAGCCACGTTTTTACCCTATTAGTACCAGGTTTTTAAAACGAGTGGAAAATGTGAAAATTTAGTAGCGTGAAAAAAAGCTCCAAAATGATACCAGTACAACTGGCTCTTGAGCTAATTAATAGGAAGGTGGGGGCGACACACTTTTGAAGGCATATCTAAGATCGTGCTGTTGATTTTCCTACGGGGGATGTGATGTAATACTGGAGAGCCGCCGTAAGAGGGAAAGGACGGGCTGACAAAGGGCGTGCAGATGCCAGAGTGCGGGAGAAGCCCGAGGCGGCAGGGAAGAGGTGGGTCCCAGGGGAGACGAAGAGGTGCATCCTACAAAGGACCTCAGGGAGCGGGGCAGTGGCCCGACCACAGGCGAGGGGGCGGGGAAGCCAGAGAGCAGCGATAAGACAGCGGCTAACAGGGAAGCGGTGTGACATCTGGCATGCGAGCCGGCAGGGGGCAGAGCGAGCGGCACGTCACGTGGAGTGGTCGCTACGGGAGCCGAGAGGGTTGCGTGCGGGTAGAGGGGGGTCTTTCCCACCGCCAGAAAGGCTGCGTTACTCACAGGAGTCGCGGACTCTTCTTGCCCTGAGCTGGAGACGGGGGCTTCGCGGCCTGGGACTGCTGCCCTGGGGCGTCGGGAGGCCTGGCGCTGGGGCTGCTCCTCCGCCGGCGGGGATACTCGGCCTTCCTCCGGCGGGACACAGCGGCGGCGGCGGCGGCCGCAGCGGCCCGGCCCCGGTCCCGACCTCCCCTCAACACGCGGCTGCTCGTAGTCCCCGCAGGCGCCGCCGCCGCCGCCTCAGGGGGCTGCTGCTGGGGCTCCTCGGGAGCCGCCTTGGCCGCCGCCGCCTCTCCCCCTTCCTGGTCCTGCTGCTCCGGGGGTCTCGGCTCTTCCGTCTCCCCCGGCATCGGGACGCGTCCGTCCCCCACCCCCTAGTCCCAGGCGGCGGAGGCGGAGGCGGCGGCGGCCGCGGCGCTGCTCCCCCCCGCCCCCCGGAGCGTCCGGCTCACTCTCACTCAGCGCTCCTCTTTCCCCCCTCCCCTCCGCCCGGCTCCGAGGGCGCCCCCCCCGCCCCCTGCCACTCAAGGCCGGCTACCGCTGGCGCCGCGCGCGCGCCCGCCACAGACGCTCAGCTGACCAATCGGAGAGGAGTAACCGCTTCTTCGCCCCGCCCCTCGCGGTCTCTCACGCAGCGGCGTACCGGGTTCCCTCCCCCACCCCTTCCTTCAACCAATCAGGAAACGGCTCCAAGGGAGCGCGCGAGGTTTCCTTCCCCGCGCACCCGTTCTCACCGTTAAACGGCTGCGTCTCGCGACAATCCCAAAGTGACCTTTTTTCCCCACCTCCGGAGCTCAGCGAACGCTAGGGGCAATGGGAGGGGCAGGTCTCGCGAGGACGTTGGTGGGAAGAAAACGCACCTCTTTCCACGCCTCGCGCGCACCCTGGACTGGCTGCGCGCGCACCTGCCTCCCTAAGGAGCCGCTAATGCCACAAGGGCTCTTTCTATCGTTCTTCCTTAAGCCGCGGAAGTAGCCTTGGCGTTCTTCTGCCTCCACCCCGATCCCACTTTCCTGCCTGTGGCCTTTCTGTCCCCAGCGTCGCCAGGTCTTGCGGGGAGAAGGGGGGAATTTTTTTGAGCTGTCGCTTCTCCTTTAAGAAAAAAAGCCCCGTCGGCTGCCGGATGAAAGTGCCTGAAAAAATGGCGGCGGTAGAACAGAGGCGGGGTCGTGAGGGCAAGGAGGACCCGCCTTTTGGCGCATGAGCATGGTTAGCTTGCCCAAAGGCATCCTGGGAAATGAAGTTCTACTTATCCTACGCCTTAGGATAATAGATAGGAAACCTGAAGCAAAGGGGATGCTGGGCGTTTTTGACCGATGCCAGATGGGAAAGGTAGTTCATTTTTTCCGCATTCCGCGTTTTCTCGGCCGGGCCGACTCTGTTTCCGGGTTAGGCCGCAACGCCTGCGCAGATTCGGGCACGAATGTTGGGCCAGCTATTTTTTTGGTCGGGTCTCCCTGGCAAGGCTTCCCCTACTTTTTTTTTCTTGGTGTTGGCGAAGCAGTTCTAGGATGGCCACGTAATAGTCCTTAGCTTTGTTTCGTTAGACGGCGCCTCATCTGGGACCAGCTAGCGTTCATAGCTTCAATATTCTTCTGTGTCTGACCCACTAACCTGGGAGCCTCTGGAGGTCAGGGTTTGAATCTGATTCCGCCGGGTCCTAGGGGGCCTAACACAATTCTCAACTCTCATCTGATTCTTAATAAAAGTTTGCGGAAAGAACCGTAGAATTGCTTTTTAACTAGACGTTTTGGGGACCAAGGAACTGGCACCGGCTACTTAATTTGGCTGTGGTCCCTGGGCTGGAGGGGAAGGGTGAAAGGTTGTTAGCGTGACTCCGGTGATCCACTAGAAAACTGAAGTCCTCTTTCAGACTCCCCGCCCCGAAGCCATCTGCTTCTGCGGTTTTTAAATGTTTCTGCTGCACAGGAAGCATGGTCAGAATAGCAGCTTTGTCAGAAATTACTTTTCTCTCCACTCTCCACTCGTGTGCAACTAAATTGCCCTAATGCGTCAAACGGGAGTTTCCACATTTGTTTATCTGCAAGTTGCATTTGGTGAAGGCAATGAGCCTCTTGCGTTCCTTCCTTTATTCCCTTGCATCCATTATAATCAAGGAGCGATTTGCAGGAACGATTCTTAACCTTGGAAAATAAAGCATCTGGAGCTAGAAGTCCCCAAAGTAAGTGAATGGAAACAAGATCTGGGAATCCAGTTCTAAAGTTCACATTAATCATTCAGTTAAACTGCAGTTGGAGTTCAAAATTTGCAAGCCAAGTGCTGAAGAGCATTTTTCCTTCCAGTATTTTGGCTCAGTTACCACTCAGATTAGGCAAATGTTCATATTCCCTGTTGAGTGTTTTGCGCTTTCATGGGGCTAATTGCATTTCAATTGTAAAAACTATTTGGCATATTGTGGATGGGAATTCTTTCAAACCCTTGTTTGCAGTGTGCAGATTTGGAATGGCACTGATACTCAAATGACTGCTCAAAGTAATGCAGAGGTGGGATCTCCTTTACATTTAAAAGAAAAAAAAAAGAAAAATAGAAGTTTTAAGATCACAGTGGAATGGAGAATGGAGAATTCCTTTAGATTAACCTAAAAAAACAAAAACAGAAACAAAAGCCCATCGTGTTGTAGACGAAAGATTACAGGCTTTGAAGTTAAATATGTATTATAGTAAGTAGCAAAGCTACCTGCTAATTCTACTATCTTTAACAAGTTACTATGCCTTGAATCTATTTCACCACTGGTAGAAATGGGGATAGTATCTGTTTCATGGGGCCATGATCTTAGTTCTTTAAGTACTGCATTCTCATAGTAGGCATTTCGTAAATGTTTTATTTTATTCATGGTGAATAAAATCACAGTAGTTAAAGTGAAAGTTAACCTCAGTGTCACTTTCAGAGAAACCACTATAAGGCAACATAACTAGGCAGGAATTGTGCTTAATTGAGACATGTGCGGCTTAGTACCTGGTGTCTTAAATTTTCCAGGTTCATTCTTCATGACTTGTATAATTGTTTGCATTTTGGACCACTGAAATAACCCTGGCCCTGAGAATCCAAATGGGAACCTGGCCTTGAGAATCCTGTTCTGCCTTTAATGGGGTTTAGGATCTATTCAGGAAAGCAGGTGAGCATAATTTCTGGATAGTTAAGTAAATAAAGACAGCAAAATGAACTGAGTGCTGGTTAATTCCAACGGAAATTTTATGAAGATTATGCTTTTATGGTCCTCAGCTTCACAGAAGGAAAAAAAAAAAGCAGATTCCCTGAAGCACAGTCACAGTGGGATACCCACAACACTGGGGGAAAAAGGCACAAGGGCAAATCTGTCATTCCCATGAATTCAAGATGAAGCCTGGCGCATAGTAGGTGTTCAAATTTTTCAGAATTTACTTTGAATCTTTTATCACCCTGGCCAGTGCACAATCGGAACTCAAATCCAACGACCCACCTTTCTATGTCAGTCTCATTTTTAAAACCCTGACCTACAAAAAAGAAAAAAAAAAATCACCAAATCAAAAGAAAGGAAGTGCTAAGCAAATACAGGAACCAAAAAAGGGTTATAGAGGCTGCTTCACGCTGGCTCATTCAGTTCCTTTGTGGTCCTCTTCTTCAGCACATACCAAAGCAGTTCTTCACAACCTGTGGTACCAGAGCATCTTGGGTGTGTGACAATGGAAGAGTTGGGTGAGTGAGGAGCTTCTTGGAGGAGAAACTCTGAGGGAATGAAGATTTAGCTGCCATCTCCATGTGGGGTGGGGAATACTTCTAGCCAGATGAAGGGTAGTGCTAGAAGATTTTATTTTCACTTCTCTCCTGACGACAGGCCAACCAAGAGTGAAGCGTGAGGAACTATGTTATTTTGGGGAACTATGGGTTCACTGTTTTCAGGGGCACAATAGGCAGAGCATTTGGTGCTAACCACAGAGTAAACTCCGCACAAACCCTTTTGGACTGAATTGTGATTTAAGTTGTCATTTTGTTATGAGCATTTTGCTCCTTGGGGGCTGCTGGAAATCATAGGGTGGCCACACAGTTGGCAACCTCAGAGATGTGATTTGGGGAGAAAAAGAAAGAAAAGGGAGCGGGGTTAAAGAGTGTTAGGAGGAGAAGAAATGAAGTAGAAGTACGAGAATGAGGGGTCTGCAAAGGTTGGAGAAAGATCAGAGTGATTTCATTTGTTCTGTGGTTTAGTATTAAATCAAGAAGGCACAGCGCTATAAAAAATCCAGTTCTTTTCATTGCTAAATTTTGTATTGAGAGCAATTCTGGAGGAACAGATTACTATGGCTTGCAAATATGATACCTCCTTCCACTCCAAAGCAATTAAAACCAACTCTGAATCTATTGGCCACATTGTTCAGAGAGATCCTTGATTTTAAACTTTTGGAGTAATATAAGGTTTGTCATTCTTGGGACTCATTCCATATCCTTTGCCAACTTTTGTTGCTGTCATCCTTACTAACACTGAGTCACTAACCGTTGCCCAGTGTCCAAGCTGTGTGATTCTGCAATGTCCTGGGGTTTTGTATGTTTCAGTGTGTTAAAAATGCAAACAATAACAATAGAAAACATGTCTTGTATATTGCCTTTTTTTAAAAACTGTAATTGGAAGGGGGTGGGTATAGCTCAGTGGTAGAGTGCATGCTTAGTGTGCACAAGGTCCTAGGTTCAATCCCCAGTACCTCCATTAAAAGATAAAAAACCCAAAAACTGTAATTTAAGAGCTGGAGGAGTAGAAAAAGGAAGAAAGGCAAATTATAGGAGGGAAGAGAGATATTACTGAAAAGTAGAGGAGTATTTAATGTTTAATAAGTATTGAACTGTTTTGAAAGTAAAGCCTATTTTGATACTTGGAGTAGAATATGTTTTGGACGTGGGGTGGAATGCAAATTCTTCTCCTGTGTGAGGGTTGGGGAAATTCACACTTTTGCCTGAGTTACACCAGAGTCCAGCTCTGCTTTTTTATTTTAGGGACACCGAATGGCTTTCATGCACTTAGTTGGAAAAGGAACTAATAGTTATGCAGTGACTTAAGCTAAAACTAGATGTTTTTACATGTACTAATCATTTTAGTGTTCCAAGCAACCTTGTGAAATAGATATTATGCACTTTTTTTCAGTTGAACAAGCTAAGAAAAGCAAAATAACTTGTTCAGTGTCACCCTCAGAAGCCTCTGACACCAAAATTGATTAAGATACAAGATGTTTCCCAGTTTAGAAGTGTGTTGGCTCAGGGGTTTCAGCCAATAGAATAAACTAGATAATTTAAAAAATTAAAGAATAACAGATTTTCAGAGTTTTGTACTTCTTCAGCAGGATGGATGGGTGGAGAAATTTAATCCAGAAATGTAGAAAGTACCAAGCAGCCTGCAATGTAACATTCATGTGTATTATCCAGGTGGGCAGGCCAATATTTCCTCTCTGCAGTATTCCCCCCAAGGTTGGTAGTTTGTATCCACCCAGAAGGTCTTACTTAAACCCTCACTACAAGGGGGATGCTAGATAAAGGGGAGCTGGGAGTAGACACTGGCTCTGAATGAAATCACTACAGTCTAGTGAGACCCACAAGAGATCTTACTTAATTCCTTTCCTGAAAGTGAATGTTGACGTTTGACTTCCATAGATAAAAAACTATGGAAAAGGACTGTAGAGTTTTCAGTCTAATACCCAACCTCCCCACCAGTAATCCCTTATTTGTCATACTGAAATTAGTCATCTTGAAATTATAGCATCTGGCAAAAGGCAAGATAATCTCGGGGTGCTGGTGGTATGTACACTCATAGGAAACAGGAAGAGAAAGGCCTGTTAACTCATGGCCCAGAAAGAAGTGTTTTAGTAGCTCTGGTATGTTGGTGCTTCTAAGGGTAACCTTCTACTCTTAGTGGTATGGTTTGCTTTTCTTCTAGAGGATCTTCCCTCTCCCCTAATCTTTATTGTAAGTGACTTTTTATTTTGAATCCAAGAGTCTCCATGACTTCTGGTTGGAGCAAAGCTTAGAAAATAGAAAAGAAAGAAGCTATATCTTTGTAGAGAGCTACAGAATGAAAATCTGGAACTCAGAAATTTGGCTGCCTGGCTAGTAAAGTCTAGAGAGAAAAAGTTTTACTTTCTCTTTCTACCTTAGTTTTCTTTTTCTTTTCTTTTCTCTTCTTTTGAAAAAACTTTTATTACAGAGAATTTTAAAATTTACTAAAGTAAATGGTTTATTGAAAACTACTACTTTAAACAATCCTCAACTTTTGGCCAGTCTTACTTCATTTAAGGACCCACCCATTCCTTCTAGTCCTAGATTATTTTATAGCAGTTTCAGGCATTGTATCATTTCATCTGTAACTATTTCAGCATAAAGGTATATATACACTTACACAGATAACCATAACACCAATACATCCACAAAATCCTTAGTTGTAATTCCTTAATATTGTGAAATACCATTATCATACCTGGATTTTAACAGAAGTTACTTAATATTATCAAACATGCTTATCATACCTAAAATAAATTAACCATATTTACTTCTTATTGAATTTTCAATCAGGGTTCAATATTCCTAATTGTTTCTTTTTTGCAACATTTTTGCTTGTTTATTTAAGATTCATACATTGAAATCAGTCACACGCCTCTTAAGTCTCTTTTAATCTGTTGATTCCCACTCTATCTCCTTTTTTCCATTATAGTTTATTTGTTTAAGAGTCATTTGCCCTGAAGAGTTTAGCTCAGTTTGCTTATCTCTAAAATGGTGCATAGAATTCAATATTTTTGTGAGATAGATGCTTGAGAAAGATCTGTAGACGATTGCGTTTGTGAGAAATGATTAGATCTTTTCCTATGCCGTTAAAAAGAAGTACCCATCCCCCAACATCTGAAATAAATTTAAAAAAATTTTTTAATAACCTGTAAAGTTCATTTTCCTCATTTGAAGATTTTAGAGCTAGGCAGATCCTTAGAAATAATATAATCCAGTGTTTTGCAAAATTTAAAAAACTATAATCTGTAGTAAACAATCCACTAGAGAACCACCAGTGGGTCTCAATCCACAATTTAAAAAATACTGTTGTGATACAATTGTTTCATTATGTAGATGAAGAACTAGCTTCAGAGAAGAATGTGTCATGCCAGGATGACCCAAAGAATCCACAGTGGGAATAGGGACTGGAATTTCTGGCTTGCAGGGGCCAGGGTTCAGATACCCCAGAATAAGCCAGGTTCTGCACTCAGTAGCAATGTGACTTTAAACAAATTATTTGTCTCTTTGTTGATCTACAAAATAAGGACAATAATATCACTAGCCTGAAAGCATTAGGATGATTATTTAAATATATAATTAAATATGTAAGACATATATAAACTGGGCATAATGCCTGTCATGTGTTAATTTTATTAATTATTCGTATTAATTTCATCAAAGCAGAAAGGTAATAGTGTAATACTCACACAATAAAGTCCATTGGTTTTTCCCAAGAAAACTACAAGAGATACAAATCTCAAATATTTGGATTGCAACGTCTTGCTTGGTTTTGCAATATCTGTTTTCTCCCCAGTCCTTTTTTTCCCCTACACCCTAAAAGACAAAATATTTTTACTTTGCTTTGAGAATTTTGTTATGTGGTGGGAATATAAGAAAAAAAAATCATCAGGGTTAAGAATAAGTTTTACAGTCCTGGTTTGTTTTGAAAAACTGTAATATAATTGCTTACATTTTTCTGATAGGCAAAATATGCAGGATTTACATTTTTCTAATTGGGGAATCTTTGTGGGTGATCCACTCTAAGTGAATGATAAAAATGAATACCCTGCAATATAAAAAGTCATACTGAAGAATAAGACTATGAAATTGATTGCAGCTGTTGGGAATAAGAAACAGGCTACACTATGTGGAGGGCATTAAATATCTCCTGGTAGAATAGACCACATTCTCGAAGTCAAATAAGGAGTAAGGGAAGCTGTTTGAAAATAGCCTTAACCCAAGAGAAGAGGGAGATAAATGGCAGCACAGTGGGGATATTTAAGAGGATAATTATTCCAGAAGACTTACATGTTCTATATTATGATTCCCTTGTATCTTTTGATGTAGATGCCTTATTGGAGGAACTGGAACACTCCACCCTCCAGGAGAGTGATGAATACTTCAACACAGCTTCTCCTTCCCCAGATCAGCATTCCAGAAAGGAGAAGAGCCTTGCTGACATTTCAATTCAAGACGACACAAGTTCCTTCCCGGTAAATTTTCCTTTATTAGAGTATCTTGAATATAGATATTTGAGTGCATTTCTGAAAATTAACTGTATCTTACATATAACGATGTGAAAGGAGAATCATATATCCAAGAGAGAGTGAGAAAACAAAAATCCTCAATGATAGATTAAAGGTCGTTGTTTTTGGAAAGAGGAGGAGAACTGAGAAAATCATCATGGGAGAATAAGTCTTTGAAAACTATTTCTTTTTTTCTAATGAGTGCCTGTTAACAGGCAGAGTATCCCCTAGTTCACTTGGGAGACTCTGATAGTACCGTGTGGGTATCCAAGATGCATGTTGCAGTTTGGAATGGTACTCGGTAAGGCCAGAGATCACCTGGGCAAGGCCAGCTCAGGCAAATCTTCTCAGGGTGACTTTTTAGGGTTACCACTTTCCAGGTCTTATTTTCTCCTGAATATATTGGGAAATTTAATTATTTGTATATCTAGAGACAGTGAAGCTCTAGGGAACCAACACAAACAAACTAAATTTATAAAAGATCACATTAAAAAAAAAAAAAAACTCCAGAAATCCAATTTATTACTCTCTGGTTAGAGTTTAAATTATCAAGTAGAACACATACTAATATTTGCTGGCATATGTATTCCCTTCTTATGAGTAGGTCTGCATGCCTCTGCTTTATAATTAGAAGGTTGCTTAATCAGAATGAATTAGTGTAAGAGGAATTAAGTAGATGTTCTTCGTATCTGGTGGTTTTGAACTATGATATTCCGATTCATCCGTGTGCACTGTATGAAATCACCAGGAGCACAGACTTGAAATCTGAGCCTGTGGGAAGGTTTCCACTTTCACTGTTCTTCCTTCCAGCTACCCACATACAGTTGTAAGGATGCACATTTATCTCTCTCCTAGGGAGCCACTGTCTTTGTTCTCACTATGACATTATAGCCATAGACTCCTGACTGGTCCCCTTCCCTGATCCCCTTTGCAATTTATTCTCCAGATAGCAGCTCAGATGATCCTGTAAAACGTAAACCAGATCATCTCATTCTCCTACTCAGAACCCAGCAATGAATTCTCATCTCATTTGGACTAAAAGTCACAATCTTTCCACAGACCTTCTGGAGGTGACCATATATGTCTTGGTTCGCATGGAAGAGCCCTGAGTTTATGCTTATTTTTTTGACACCCTATTATTGACTTAATTTTTACTCTAGATTTTTCCATTTTTTTTTTTGTGAAGTTTTAAAATTAGTATTGGCATTAAAGTAAACCAGCATGGGTTCAGAGATCTCCACCTGGTTCTTCTGTCTTCTCTCAGTCTCCTCTAGGAGCATATAAAACACACGGGCAGTGAACAGAGTGCTTATTTTATTATAGCTAGATCCAAAAGATGACTAATGACAATGGCAGTGCCAACTGGCCCCCGTGGGCCCCCCGACTTCCTGACGTCCTTACGGGTGTTTGCCTTAGCAGAATTCACAGCCCTGGGAGGTGGCTAGCCTCATGATGACTCAGGCCCTCTTATCACAGCCCATGTTTTCCCCTTATCGGAGTCATAAATTCCCCTACCTTGCTTATGTCAGCTCATGTCTCCATCTTACTGGAGTCATAAATCCGTACTAGCCTCCTGTGTACCACAGTCCCTTACCTCACTGATAGCCAATCAGAAGGCTGTTCCCGTCCTTGGTGTGCACAGCCCCTTCCCCAATAAAAGAACCTGCACGTTCATCCCTGCGCTCACACAGGCACCTCTCGTCTGTGCGGCCCGCTGTTACCTGTAGCAGCAAACCTATTAAGCTTCTCTTTGTTCTTAAACTTCTCCTTGCCTTTGGTGAATTCTTTTACCACCTGCGACACCAGCCCTCCACGTGTCCCCCCAGAATAACTTGTCACTCTTTTCCTGATTTTGTTAAGACAAAAGCCTAACTGACAGAATCCTTTCAAGGACAATATGCAGAATGCTGGCTGTTAAAGCTACGAGCTCAAGCACAGCACTTAGGGGCAAACACCTCTGGTCTTATATGGTGGCAGGAAAAGTTTTGAGGTTTCTTTTTCCCCCTGCTGGCCATTTGGTATATCACCACTCATGCCCTGCTGTGGTCCATGTAGTTGTCTCTGAGTTGCAGGAAGCCTTCTCAGAGAGAAAGAATATGGGAAATTGTGGCTTAATATCATACAAATACCATACAAATCATGTTTAAGAAATACAGCCTAAGCATTCCTGCCATAGAGTGTAATCTAAATGTTCTTGTTAGAGCACTTTTGTCATTATTTGTATCTTAAAGCTATAACGTCTGCTTTATTATTTAGTAATGTTTTTAAATCTTGCAACAAAAATTTTTAGCAGCATTTGGCTCAAACCAAAACTACACGTTTAATTGTCTCAAGAAAGTTGATGATAGGTGTGTAATTTGTACAAAGTATTTGTCAACATTTACCATCCACCATGAGGGAAGTAGAAATATCACTGTTCCTTTGAAAAAACAGAAGACACCAATATGGTAAAGAACCATCAGAATCTACTTCCGAAGTTAATATTTAATTCAAGAAGAAAATGCCAGAAGATAGCAGTTCAACATGTGAAGCTGCAGGAGGTGTGTTTTTACATGTCATTGTGAAGCACACCTTTCCATTGGAATCCAATGACTCTTCTAAATTAATTTTGCTCGTTTTCAATTCCAAGTATTCTTGTGCTTTTAAGTAAATTGAGCTGGTGGTGATGAATGAATTGATCCCCTTTGCAAGCCATCAAGTAACATCAGATTTATATCAGTACCATCAGAGGCCTCAGTTAGAAAATCTGTTAATTCAAGATGGTTTAATGTTTTCATCCCATTCAAAAGATCAAAATATTTGGAAATTCATTTTTCTGTCTAAAATGAAACATCTGACATTGTTAATGCCATTGTAAATTTAGTTGAAAAGTCCAAGAGTGGAGATAAAATGTTTTTGTGGGGGGTGATGATATTAACACAAATTCTGGTGGAGCACCGCATTGTGGTAAAATCAATGTTCTTGCATATTTAAAAGCCTGTGGAGCAGAAATGTCCTTGGGACTGGTTGTGATGTGCACAAAATTCATTAATGCATCCAAACAAGCTGTAGTATTCTACCCATCAAAATAGAAACTTCGATTGTTGAAATTTATAAACTATGTATATACACACACACACAGTCAGAGTATATATACAGCTCATCTACAAAACTTTTGTGACAGAAGCTGATGCTGAGTCCAGAAAGACATCGGCATGGCCATGTGTATATTCTCTCTGCATTGCCTGTCATCAACTGGGTTTCAGAAATGCCTGAGCCTTTGGAAAACCATTTTGTAAAACAACCTAAATTTGGGCCACATTATGTGCAAAATCAGTTGGAAATATTTAATCAAATTATTCAATGAATGTAGCATGAAAATCTAGCCTTTGAAGTTTTTAACAAGTTGCAATTATGTGAAACAAAGCTTTCAAAAAGGAAAAAGCTCAAATTTCTCCCTACAAAAGCTGGGGAGGAACTGAACAAATCAAAGGATGAGAGATCAAATGCTTTAATTACCTACTTTGAAAATTGTGCTTTGGGAATCTT
This sequence comes from Camelus bactrianus, assembly GCF_048773025.1. Lineage (NCBI taxonomy): Eukaryota > Metazoa > Chordata > Mammalia > Artiodactyla > Camelidae > Camelus > Camelus bactrianus. The sequence continues at coordinate 11,271,093 of NC_133548.1, forward strand.
GACTCTGATGGACCTCCAGATCTTAACTGGCTAAGTTTATATTCTCCACCAGAATGGGATGAAATTGTGAAGGCCTGTGACTTTTGCAGTATCTACATTTGCTGAAATGGTAAACGGCATCTCAAATAGAGACAATTTAAGAGCTCCGTCTTATAAAAATATTATTGAAGAAAAGTGTGACTGGAGACAGAAATACAGCACCTGTGAAAATATTGGGGCTGAAATAGTTAATATAAACATAGAATTGAGGATAGCCTCCATTTAGCAGAATCTGCCCTGAACTTACAGGTTCATCTGCATCGAGAGAGACAGTATTTTCTCAATTAAAAATATGGTCTACAGAGAAGCATCAATGAAAAGTGTCAACAATTTCAAATATGTTAACCATAAAAATGCAGCTTTGCAGCAGATTGCAATTTTATAAAACAAAAAAGAAAATAAAAAAGGTCACATTGGAAAAAGACATTTTTTGCAGAAAAATTTCCACATCATAATGTTAAAGACAATAATGGCTAAGCAGCCAATTAAAGTATGTGTATATATATCTCAAGAATAGTTATTTACTTGTGCTATTTTAAAGTGTTCAAACAATCAATATAAAAGGTTTTTAAAAAATCCTTTGCTTTAATGTTCATTGCTATGTGTCATTTAAAAATATTCTAGAAAATTTTATTTTGAGTAGAATTATTTTATAGGTCCACCAATATAATAAGATAAAAATTTTGGTCAAGAAATACATATTTCAAAAATTAATGTAATGTTAATTATTTTAGTACCCTTGTTCACTCTCAGAGGTGTCCAGTTTGAATAATAAGTTATATGGTCACCCGATCTGCATGATTTTACCCTTATACTCTTTGCCTCTGTCTCATTGGTTTACTCTGTTCAGGCTACACTGGCCTCCTTTCTGTTCCACAGATGTTCCAGGGTACTTTCTACCTGGACCATGTCACCCCTGAAATCTGTATACTTTCCTCGCCTCCTTTTAGTCCTCGCTCAAGTGCCCCTTTCTCAGTGAGTCCTTCCCTGACCAATATATTTATAAATGCCATCCCTCCCCATTTCCTATCTCCCATCCCTCATTAATTTTTATTAATTATTTTTTTACATGTTAATTTGTTTATTATCTGTTTCTCCCCACCATAATGTAAGGCTCAGGAGCAATTTTTGTTCCTTTGTTTTGTTTTGTTTTTTGAATGCTACATCCCCAGACCTGGCACATGGCAGGCGCTCAGTAAATATTTGTTCACAAGGTAGGTGAACTACTGGCCAACTACTGTTTAGAGTCACTCATTATTTCTTTCGGTATGTTACATCTAATCGTGTTCTAGTCTTCCCCTAGACACCATCCTGTCTAGTTAAAGGGGCTTTGCTACGACTCAGTTTGTTTTGCGGTTCCTTTCTGAGTATGATGACTTCTCTCTTTCAGTGCTTTTAGGGCGGAGAGGGGGTACCGTATTTGTTCACCTGCCAGCTGCTGTGCTTAGAATTTGGCCTTTCTCTATGGGATGGCTGGTATTCCTCTGCCTTGTGCAAGGAGATTTCAGAGACACGCTAGCTATCAGTCCCCTTTAGAAGCTAAAACATCCTCTAACTCAGGGTGTAGACAAGCACCAGCATTCTAAATACAGAAACTCATTCTTTGCTCTTCTCTGTCACTTGTGTGTCTCAGGTGCAGCTCGTGTATACCACCAAGATCCAGGAGCCCAATGTCTACAGGTACTTTTTTTTTAAATTAAATGCTTAAAGAATTAAGGTTATTAGATAATTGTTATCCATCTGTGTTTGGATCATAATTTGCAAGTGTTTATTATTAGAATTCCCGCTACCCTCCTCCTCATCCCATAGTCTGCGAGCAGAGGTGGAATTCTGCCCAGCTGACTTGGCAGCTTCTCAAGGAGCCTGGCTTCCAGACAGGTTGTCCGGGCTGGTGGACTCTGCTATTTCTTTTACCACCCAAACAAGTGTCAATAGTCCAAGTTACCACAGATGTTTTGGCCCGGCTATTCTAGATAGCATGCTCCAGTTTACAAAAGAGAAAACACCTGTGGAAATTGCAGCAAGATGCCAACAGAATCAGTGATGAGATCAGGGCTGAACTAAGACAGTGGGTCTCCATGGCAGGGAGTATATAATGAACATACACTTCTTCCCATATTTGCTCAAAATTCATTTAGTGGTGGAGGGATTTCCTTTTAATAAAAGTTTCATTTTGAAACAGACCCACTTACTAAATCATTCCCACTGGCCAATGCAGGATTGACAGTCTACAAAAACTACAAGACCGTCTTTCCTGTTCTCTCTTCAGTTATAGCTTGCAGTTTTAAAAGTTAGACAACATTCTGGGAAACAGATTAAAGGGTTTAAAATGTAGATAGTGAAGGTTCATGCTTGGGAAACAGTCCTACACCCCATCCTACCTGTTTCCGAATTGCAGCCAATAGTGCACAAACATGGCTCAAAAATAAAAGAAGGATGTGTGCTATCAGGAAGTCTTTTTATAACCCCCCACTTCAGGGCACTTTCTACTTTGATGGGAGTAAAGCCAATTTATCAATACACACTGTCAGTGTGTTCCAGTCCTAGGAAGCTGCTTGGTGGGCATGCTTCCTAGACCTTCCTGTCTCCCCCTTTCATAAAAAAATGAAACAAAACAAAACAACACAGCAGAACAACCCCAGTTACACAGTAGGCTCTCAGTAAATATTTTTAAATTGAGGAAACCATGATTTTACTGGAAATTCTAATAAATGCAGGAACATAATATGAAAATCAACCCAGCCAACAGCGATTTCCCTGTGTACCTGGCACTGTGGTCAGCTGATGGCAGGCCCCTACTGACTTCCTCACACCCCCTCTTCTGTAGTATGAATCTCTGGTCTATTTCACAGCAGACCTGCTTCTCCTTCTTCTCTTGTTCTGCTCTGTATTCCAGGGGAGCTGACCCCTGTAGATTGGGGCTCCCAGGCTCCAGGGTCTGTTGGCTCTCAGTGGTTTCAACAACAGGAGGGACTCTAGAGAGACTGGAGAGTGAAAGGCAGAGAAATGTGAGGCATTCACTGCCCCAGTCTCTGTCTCTCCACAGCGTCTCTGTCAGCAGTTGTATCTCCTTTTATGGCTTCAGCTGGAGAAAAACAGGTCTGGTGTGATTCCAGTTTATGCCTGTGAACCTGGGCTCCTGGGCCCTGGTAACTGCCTCTATGCTTTGTCCCTTTGGCCTAATGGCTTCCTGCTGTCACTAATCTCCGGGTTCCCTCAGTGTTTTCTGCTTGCTTCTTAGCTCTCTCATCACCTAGGTAATCATGTTTCTGGATTAAATTCCTTCCCAGTGTTTGTGTTTTCCTGAGTGGACCTCGACGGATATACTTCCCATTACTGAATGATACTTACCACGTAGATCTGTGTGGGAGAGTGACAGGAAATCCAGGTGACCTAGTGAGCATGTAATGGACTGATACAAATCTGAGGTTGATATAATTCAGAACCAACAAGGCTCCTATGCACAGACAGAGCATGAGACTCAGAAGCAAGATGCCTGCTTCCAGTTTCCACCATTTCGTCTGGTTTGCTTGAATTCACCAGACATCCCTTTCCACCTTGAAAGTATATTCAATACCCGTTGTGACTATAACAACATGATAATATTTAGAAATGTATCTTTTACGTGAATAAAAATAATTTGGGGAAGAACAGGGAGAAACACTTCATAAAAATTTTGCAGAAGAATGAACGAGTTAAAAATGAAGCCCCTCACTTGAGCAGTCTGGATTCTTTCAAACGCATCTCTTGTATTTGTATCATTAAAACCTCTGAGTAATGAAGTTGTTGCTGATGACACCCCTAGGCACCTTTACCGTCTTCCAGAGGTCAGGGGACAGATCAGAGGAGCTCTGATTTGAGGTTTCTCTCTTTTCAGGAACATTTCCTATAGTGATGTAATCATCAACTCTTCAGAGCCTCTCATTTTTTATTTAGAATTTTTTTTTATTGTCAAATGAATTACTCTTAGGGTATTATGACAGTGATTGATTGCCCTTTATACACTTGCACTAGGAGTCCAGTTAGAAATCAGTAAGAGTTCTTTAAAAAAGCACAAGTTTGCCCCAATTATGAGATGGACAGGCTTTTAGGATTATACAGACCCCTATAAGAAACTACATTTATTCTACACTGGGGCACAGGGCAGAGGAGTATGTTCAGAGTCTGGGTGCCTTTTGTATTTCTAAGACACACGTCTGTGGCAGCAATTACTAAGGGATTATGACTGAAAAGAGTTGTGATGGGGGAGTGATGGAAATGTTAGGTATCTTGATTGTGGTGGTGGTTTCATAGGTGTGTACATCTATCAAAATCCATCAAATTGTACACCTGAAATATGGGTAGTTAACTGTACAGAAATTATACCACAATTAAGGTTTTTTAAAAATTAAAAAAAAAAAAAAAGACTTGTGAGAGAGGGCTCCTTTACACTTGGTGGAAACCTCCAAGGACTAAATCAATCCCTTGCATACCTGACCATTCCTGTTCTCAGGTTATAAAAACAAAAAACAACAACCAAAAAACCAAAAAACTTACATCTGGCAGGAGGCCATGTTGTACTTAAAAGGCAACTTCCTTCTTTCCTCCTACATTTTCCTTATTAAATCCTCAAACATGAGTGAGTCAGTTGCAGGACATGTTATATGCAAGAGACAGTCTTTTTTTCTTAGGAAAGATATCCATCCTCTTTCTACTTTTTCCCTAGCTGATAAATACATAAAAATAAGTAAAGTAGTAAGCTTTTTTTGTCATTTTTGAAAATATATTTAGTGAAAGACTTGGAGTATTTGGTTTTATTTATGGCTTTGTGTGTGTGTGTGTGTGTGTGCATGTGTGTGTGTGTGAGAGAGAGAGAGAGAAAGAGTGTGTGTGTGTGAGAGAGAGAGAGAGAGAGAGGGAAACACACAGTTTAGTGGGTTGTTATCTAAGCTTCTTGATTAATGTTGATTACAAACATTACTCCAGAGTCAGTTACCTGTATAACCCAGTGTTTCCACTTCTCAAAATGTACTCTATGGAAATAAATATCAGATGTTTATTTAGCAGTATTGATTACAGCAGTGAAAATCAGAAGCTATCGTGGTGTCTAACAATAAATAATTGGTTTAATAAATTATGGTACGTTATACACTTGAAAACTATGATTTTGGATTTTTTTTTTTAAGACTCTTTTTTAATGGCGGTGCTTGGGATTGAACCCAGGACCTTGTGCATGCTAAGCTTGCGCTCTACCACTGAGCTATGCCTTCCCCCCCCTGAAAACTATATGGTTTGTGTACATCATTTTAGAAAACGGTTTAATGATAGAGAACACAAGCTTCACAGGCTGCAGACCCAAACTCTGTTGTTCACCATCTGCATTGTGTAGAGCAACGTTTTCAATTTCCCTGGGCCCCAGTTTTTTTCATCTGGGGATGATAATACCTAGCTCTTAAGGTTTTTATGAGGATTTAAAGAGAACATGTGTAAAACCCTTTACAGCGGGCCTGACGTAGTCTACACACTCAATAAATGTTAACTATTATGGTTCCACAGGACAGATAAGGATATGGTACATAAGGATATGGAAAAATGTTAACTTTAAAACATGCGTAAAATAGTGTCATTCTGTTACAGGAAAATGGGGTGCGTGAGGGTGGTCGTGTCCCAGGTCTCGGGTGGGTCCCTGAGATGCACCCCGCCAAGTGAGGGTCCCTTGCTTTGCACAGGAAAGAATACAGAGCTAGCCATAGTAGAGTGAAAATAGATTTATTCAGAGAGATGCACACATCATGGACAGAGGCCATCTCAGGAGGCCAGAGAAGCCGTGAGGCATGGGGTGGGGAGGTAGTTTAAAGTAAAGGTAGATACACACTCCATAGACAGAGTGGGGATCATCTCAGAAGGCAGGAGAGAGAGACCACGAGGTGCGGGGTTGTTAGTTTTTATGGGCTTGGTAACTTCATATGCTAACAAGTGGGAGAATTATTCCAACTACTTAGGGGCAGGGGTGGGGATTCCCAGACATTGGGCTACTGCCCACATTTTGACCTTTTATGGTCAGCCCAGGACCTGTCATGGCACCTGTGGGTGTGCCTTTTAGCGTGCTAATGTATTACAGTGACCGTAAGATGAGGCCCAAGGAACTACTGGAAGTCAAGTCTTCCGCCATCTTGGGCCTAAGGTCTACTGGGGGTTGATTCTTCCACTTTTCTTGGGTCTAGTAGGGTTTTAACTAGTGTATGTACCATCCTCCACTGCTGTGTCATTCTTCTAATGGCTGTGCCCTGCCTCCTCCTGTCCTGTCTCAATTCTGATTTTCTAAAATTATACACAATCATGAAAGAGAGTAAAAATTTGAGCCAGCATGTCTAGAGTATTAATTGCCTCTCAAAAGGAGGATTATGTGTGGTTTAATTTTTTTCTTTATATTCCTCTGCAGTTTTAACATTTTCTACATTTAATGTATTAATTTTATATTTAAAAATAATTTTAATAGGAATCACAACACTGTGACTATAGTAATGTAGTATACTGAAGGTTGTTTGTCGAATTGTTGTTTATGAACACGTTCGTGTGTGTGTAACTAAGATAAACGTGAGAGTTGCACTACAGATGCCCCAACTGCCACCCCTATCACCTCATCTCTTGGTCATCAGTAGCTCTTTTCCAGTATAGATGACCTTTGTTTTGAAAATCTAGCTTAATGTGGATGATTATTTTTATAAACTCGTGTGTATAAAGAGTCAGACATACCCCTCTGCTTAATATTGCTGTGAACCTAAAACTGCTCTAAAAAATAGTCTTAAAAAAAGTCAAGGAAGTCAGAAATACACACGGTGAAAACTGAGACCACCTCCAGTTTGAGTCGTCCCACAACCTAGGTACCATCTCCATGGATTATTGCTGCCATGATGTCTTCTTAGAGGTCTTTATGGATGCACATTCACACTTAGGTATATATGCTTATAAGATTATGTAAGTGGACACATTTTTCATATTGTTCTGGGCTTTGCTTTTTAAAATTAACAACAGATCTTAGAAATCTTCTATAATTCATATAAATCTATGTCTGCATTCTTTTTTTTTTTAAATTTGGTTTCTTTTTTTAAACAATATTTTTTGAGGGTGGGTAATTAGGTTTTTTAATTTGTTTATTTTTAATAGAGATACTGAGAATTGAACCCCAGACCTTGCATATGATAAGCATGCACTCTACCACTGAGCTCTACCCTCCCCACCCTCGGTCTGCATTCTTTTTAGCAGCTACAGGGAATTCTATAGCATGGATGGACCAGAATTTGTTTGTCTGTGTCTCCATTTAGTTTAGTTTTTATAGATATGTCCAATTTTTCTGTAGGACCGTTTTGGAAGTGAAATTGCTGAATCCAAAGATACATGCATTTGAAATATGGATAAATGCTATTTCTTGGGTCCAAAATTTTATTTATCAATAATTTATTCATATTTATATAGATATGAAACCAATATCATATTCATTACCTAAACTCTATCAGGGGTCTGCAAAATTCTTCCATAAAAGGTAAATAGTAAATATTTTAGGCTTTGTGAACTATAAAGTCTTTGTCACAACTATCCATCTCTGTAGGAAAGCAGGTATAGACAGTGTGTAAATGAGTGAGCATGGGCCATATTTGGCCCATGGACCTTAGTTTGCTGAGGCCTGCTCCAAATTCTTATTTATTATTTTGTCTCTCACCTGATAATAACTGAGAGAAGATATAATACTTTGTAATTTAGAAAAGAATGCTATTAAAATAAAAAAAATAAAATAACTGAGCCATGGCAGTAAAGCTCTTTTCAGAGGCTGCTTTGCTCCTAATTGTTGGGGAAGAATGACCAGCCAGCTGCATGCCCATTGTTTAAATTCATGAGAACAATGAGGTAACCAGAGGGAGACATGGAGACAAAAGTAGGGGAACTTTGTTGAGGTTTTTAGTCTAGTACCTATTTTTTTAAAAGATACTCTCTATCTCTAGTTTTAGTCATATCTAAGGGGTCACTAGTTAAAACTACATTTTCTGGTATTTTATGTGCATCCTAACATGTCTTTGAGTTTCGATGTGTTCGTATGATTTTTTGTTTTCTCCCTATAGTGAGGTCCAAAACCCCAAGGAATCACCACCACCTCCTAAAACCTCAGCAGCCGCTCAGTTGGATGAGCTCATGGCCCGCCTGTGTGACATGCAGACCAAGGTGAGCGCAGTGTCTGTGACACAGCCTTCAGAGTTTATCTCTGTGGAACTCAGCTCTGCATTCCCCCTTTAGGAACTCTTCTAAGCTGTCATTCATTTTCCCATACTAAATGTAATTCAGTGGATGAACTCACCTGTGCACAATGTATTATTTGGACTTAAAAGGTACTGTGATACAGGCTCTGATCTCAAGGGGCTTGGAGTGTGCTTTGTAAAATAAGGCATAAGACTGTATGAAATTTATAAAATACAAGACTTGTTTGCCACCTTAGCTGGATGAAGGGTGCAAGGGCTGTTACAGAGATCTCCCTGAGCGGGACAGAGGAGCCCCGTGGGCAAGCTGGGGCAGGGCAAGGGAGAGCAACGTGTGGCTTTGGAAGCAGGAAGGGTGACGAGTCTTCAGCTCATCCTGAGATAAAATCTGCCCCCTTGTTCTAGTCTCCGGAGCAGGGGTGTCAAGCTCACTGGCCTGGCAGGGAATGGAAATCACACACACGGACTTAGGAGTTTATTAAGGGAGTTACCGTCTAGAACTGCTAAGGAAGAGAATTCAACCATTCTGAATTGGTTGGGGGATCTGATATGCACACATGAAGTGACTGAAATCATTTCAAAGCGGTGTGTGACAATGTGTGGGAGGACAGAGAGCTTATCTTTGCCACTCACCTTTGGGCTCCCAAGGCCCAGCACAGCTCCTGATACATCGTGATTAATACATAATTATTAGAGGGACAAATGAATGGACATCAGAAACAAGTTTCCTTTAATGTCTACGATAAAGCTACGTGCATTCCTCGTTGCTCTGTATATCTGAAAATACTAGGAAGAATATCTGCATTAGGAGTTTTAATTGTGTGGAGCTTTTAAATTAATTTAGTGTGTGTCTTGGTTTATTTACATTAGAAAAGTATCTGTTTATTTTTTGAATAAGCCGTATCTTTACACTGTACAAAAATCAGAAGTACCAAAGCTTGCAGTACAAACTGTTCCCAGCCGTCCAGCTCTGCCCCCTGGAGGTAGTCAGTATCTCCTGTTGCTTGCATATCTTTTCCAAAAGTATTCTGGAATATGCCAGCAAATAGATGTAGATGTAGATGTAGATACATATACATTTCTTGTGCTTTTACTTAGTCACTTGGCCTACTTAACATTGGTACCCTCTCAGGCCTTTTGGATGTTAGCTTTTGGAACGCTAATCTCGCCAACATTCACTAACATTATGTAACAGAGGAAGAAGGAAATCTGCCATGTGATAAAAGTCTCTCGACAGGAAGTGAGCATTTTGGATTAGTGAGATAATGTGAGGTTATCCCAGGCAGTAAAAAGAGGATAAGTAGGGGCCTGAAGACAGTAACACACATCCAGGAGACTGCAGGGAGCCTGGCTGGCTTTACACAATGGGGGCTTTTTACTGAGTAATAAAAGATGAGATTGGAAAAGTAAATTGAGGGCTGTGGATGGGGGACGTTGAATGTCCGTCTGATGCTGTGATTTGATGTTGGAGGCAATGGAGAGTCATTGGCTTTCTCTGATCAGGAGGTATTAGGTAGATGGTCTCAGTAGCCCAGTTAGAAAGGAGTTGAGAGAGGCGGGATCAGGACATGGGTTGACAAAGGAGAAGTTGGGCAACTTTTTTGTAATTTGAGGTTTTTCTTTTGAAAGTTTTATCTTGACTGGGAGATTTGCTTTCATAAAGCCAATCCATCAGCAAGTTATCAGACAACTTCTCACAACCTTCTCCACTAACCCTGGTCCAAGTCATTTCTGGGTTGAGCTGTTACAGTAGTCTCCTGCCTAACCAGTGCCTCTAATTCCATTCTTGTTTTTCTACACCGGATTCCTCACTCAGCTACCACAGGGATCTTGTAAATCAGATTCATTCACTCTCATGCTTGAAACCCTCTGATGGTTCCATCACCCTTGGAATAAAACTGAAGCTTTTTACCATGAGGGTCCTAAGTGATATTTGCCTTTTTCTCCATCATTTTCTCCTGCCTCCCTTATTCTCACTCCCTCTGCTCCAGCCCTACTGACCTTTTTAACTTTTCTTTTAAAGTCCGGCTCCTTCCTCTGGGCTTTCCTTCCTTCTGGAATGCTTTCCCCACAGGTATCTATATTTCTGGGTCCGTTCATCTCTGAAATATCTGCTCAAATATCACCTCCTTCGAGGGCCTTCTCTGGTCACCCTCATCTTAATCAAATCTTCCTCACCACCCCACCCTCTGTCATTTGTCTTGATATATAATGTATATTTTATCTTTACCTGACACTACGTTGTACAATTATTTGTTTAATTGCTTATTGTCTTATCACCCAGAGAATGTAAACTCCATGAGGGCAGATACGTGCTTGGTCATGTACATTGCTCTATACCAAGAGCCTAGAGCAGTGATTGGCACAAATCAGGTGCTCAATAAATGTTGCAAAATAGATGAAGAAGAAGATAGGACTAGTTGCTGACCTGTGGTCGTCATAAGAATCAGAAAAGGTATCATCATCATACAGTCAATTTCCCATCGCCAGAAAAGATTTACAAACAGAGGAAGACAAGTCAGATCTCATTGGGCCTGAGGAACTTAGAAAGGGAAATGAAATGAAATGAAAGGGAGATGAAAGCATTTTTACTGGGTTACAATGTTAGATTCTTTCAATGTCTTGGAGGCGGGTTGTGGGAAGACTAAGGGATCAAAGGTACATGAGGCTGATTCTCTTCATGGTTCTCTCTTTGGTATCAGGTTACAGTGAAAGCAGATGCCAGCAAGAAACACTTACCGCATCAGCAGGATCAGAAGGCCTCCCTGGACTCCATGCTGGGAGGTTTGGAGCAGGAATTGCAGGACCTTGGAATTGCCACAGTGTCCAAGGGTCATTGTGCTTCCTGCCAGAAACCCATTGCTGGAAAGGTGGGACGGGCCAAGATGTTGATTCTACAGCTATCTGTGTCTGTGTGCACGTCTGTCTCCGTGCCATCAGGACTCATCTTTCTTCTTATCTTCTAAGACATTTTAGTAATCGTTGACAATTACCAATCCCTTACAGTGCTCCAGGCACTGAGCTAAGTGCTGTACAAGTATTCCCTTATTTAATGGTCACATGAGCCCTTCAGTGGTTACAAGCCCTTTGTAAAGATGAAGAAACTGAGGGCTCGAGGGCGATAACCAACATGTCCAAGGTCTAGTAAGAGGTAGAGGTAAGATCCAAGCCCAGGAGAGTCTGGCTCCCAAGTTTGAGCTCTTAACCACTTTTCTGTACTGCCTTTACCTAGAGGAACCTTCTCGCCCCTCCCTCTGCTCAAACATTTCCAGTGTAAATTGATCGGTTATGATTTTTAGCTGCACTTTAGCTCCAAATCATGGCCACAAACTCCTGCTCTGGCATCATCTTTCGCTAAAACCATAATAAAAGTTTTTTTTTTTTAGTTTAGTAGAGTTGCTGGGAATTGAACCCAGGACCTCACGTACGCGCACGTGCTCTACCACTGAGCTATACCCACCTCCTGTAATAGTGGGTTTTGAGACCTGACTTTGCCTGGGCTGTGAGATGTAGATCAGAGGAGTAAAGACTGTCATTGGCCTTTTCCTCTTCCAGACATCCATTGCAAGCCAAGGCTGCAGTTATCTCTTGTCCATCACTTCTGTGCTCTATGTTGTTCCTCCCACTCTCTGGGGCAGTATATTGGAAATGAGCATTTATAAACTGTATGTTTTTATTGAAATATAGTTGATTAACAGTATGTTTCTGGTATACAACATAGTGATTCAGTTATACATATATAATGTATTATATATATAATTATACATATATAATTCAGTTATATATATAAATGATTCAGTTATATATATATTCTTTTTCATATTTTTCATTATAGGTTATTACAAGCTATTGAATGTAGTTCCCTGTGCTCTACAGTAGGATCTTGTTGTTTGTGGATTTTTTAAAATTTTTTACTTTACTATTATTATTTTTATTTGGGGGGTGGGTTGTTAAGTTTATTTATTTATTTTTAATGGAGATACTGGGGATTGAACCGAAGACCTCGTGCATGCTAAGCACACACGCTACCACTGAGCTCTCCCCTCCCCTCCCAGGACCTTGTTGTTTATCTAGCATTTATAGGCTTTATCAGTGTGATCAGTCAGGCAAGTGGGCACCGTTTTATTATCCATAAAGCACGGACAACAGACTTCACTGTGGAACCTTGGTGGAGGCCTCCGTGTTGGGTGTCAATGCCTCCCGGGGGGTGGCATTTGCATGGAATACTGTTTGAGAGCACCCTGCAGCCTGTGGACCCCTGAGCACTGACGGGGCCCCCACGCCAGGCTTTGCTTCATTCTCCAGGTGATCCATGCTCTGGGGCAAGCGTGGCATCCGGAGCATTTCGTCTGTGCTCACTGCAGACAGGAGGTTGGCTCCAGTCCCTTCTTTGAGCGCAGTGGCTTGGCCTACTGCCCCAAGGATTACCACCACCTTTTCTCTCCACGGTGTGCTTACTGTGCCGCTCCCATCCTGGAGGTAAGCAAAGCCCCCTGCGCCCTGCTTTCCCGTGGCTTAGAGCCGGGGCCACGTCTTACGGCCCTGCAGCATTCTAACCTTCTCTGTGTGTTTCTTTTCCAGAAAGTGCTGACGGCCATGAACCAAACCTGGCACCCAGAGCACTTCTTCTGCGCTCACTGTGGAGAGGTGTTCGGTGCGGAAGGTACGACCTGGGGTAGTTACAGGAAGACGAGCAGAGCTCTTCCTTGACCTGCTCTGGTGGCCCTGGTTCCTGCCATTGCCATCCAGGTGCCCATTTCAGTACCAAATGCCATCCCTCCCTACCCTTTTCCAACATTTATAAATTTTGTTTAAATCAACTCTCTTAATCAAAGAAATACAAATACATTGTTTAAAATGCAAATATTTCTTCAAGGGTAATATTTAAAAAGAACAATCTCTTACTTTTCCTTTCTCTATTCCCAAATCCAGTTTTCCTTTCCAAACTTTTTTAGCTTCTTCTGTTATTTCCTTGTGTGTTTTACATAATATATTACTATACATTGATTTCCTCCCCCCAATTTTAAATACTGTGTATGAACTTCCTACCAGGGAAGATGAGTATTTAGAAATGGTGTTACTACCCCACCCACCCCCAACATAATCCCCCTCCCCCATTCTTTCAGTTATAATTAGGTCATAATTATGGGTCAGATCAGTATTCAGTGTGTACATGTTGACAGTCACGTAAATATTGCTCCCAGTTGAGCCACATAACAAACTGTGATATGGTAGAGCATGGATTTTGGAGTCAGACTGGTTCAAATCTAGGCTGTGGTATTATTCGCTATACCTTGTTAGTCAAGTCGTTAATCCTGTCTGTACTCACTTCCCTCATGAGTAAAATAGGCCTAATAATAATGTTTGCCTTATAGGTCACTATGAGGATTTTATTTTAAAAAGGTTTTTAATAATTTTGGGGGGGAGGGGATTAGGTTTATTTTTTTACTTATCTTTAGAGAAGGTAGTGGGGATTGAACCCAGGACTTCATGCATGCTAAGCATGCACTCTACCCCTTGAGCTATACCTCCCCCTTGAGGATTTTGAGAGACATTACCAGCATAGTGTTTAAAATAGTGCCTGGCACATGGAGATAGTAATGATGATGATGATGATCACAGTGTCCTTTTTGTATAAATTTGCTTTTTTCTGAAGTTAATATTTAGATCCCTTTTTCATTTGCTTAAATTTCAGTGTATGTATCATTAATTTATCTGGCAGAGCTGCGAAATCCTTCTCAAACTGGTCAACCGCACCTGGTACTATGTCAGTTCCATTTGCTTTTTCTTGGAGACAGCCATCCAGAAGACTTCCTTCGTCCCGCTCCAGCCAGAAGTGGGTTCTCCTCAGGCCTGCTGAGAGGCAGTTATTCTGGGCCATTATCTTGGGAGATCCTTTGGCTGTTTTCCTCTTTGGATCCTCTGTTTCCTGGATCCTGTGGCTTTTAATACATACTACTGCCTTTATTTTGGTGGAGCACACCCTATAGTAGCTCCTGAGAAAGAATGAACAGGAGGTGAAAGTTCTGAAGTCTTGAACATCTGAAAATATTTGCCTATCTGAAGTTGCCTGGGCATAGAAACTAGGTGGAAACTATGTACCCTCATCATTCTGAGGACACTGCTTCAGTGTCATCAGTGTTCATGGTTGAGAAGTTTTTTTTTATTACGATATTGTTCTCATTCCTGATCCTTTCTACATGACCTGTTTTTCCCTTTTTTGCAAGCTTTTTTTTCCCTTCTGCTTTCTGAATTGTCTTGATTTTTTTTCTGACTTCTTCTTTTTATGTTTGTTTTGAACAAATATGACTGATGCATGAAATCAGAAAGCTTCTTTACTTTTTTTTCCTTTTCTTTTCCTGTCCATTTAGAGTTAACTCAGTGGGGAGTTTTCTTCTCAATAAAAATGTGGGCAATCCCATGTCTTTTTTGATGATACTCAATAAACTCTTCTAAATAGAAAATTATGACAAAAACACAAGACTAAGTCCTTTGGTAATTCAGTCTGTGTAATAGTTAAAGCTTCTAACTTATTTTAAGTGACAGCTACCCTTTCCCCCAGTGGGGTCTTTAAGCTGCAGGAGGCCAGGGAAGGGGGTTATGGCCTTTCTTTGGTCCTTTCCGCCTTTGGCATCCACCACCCTCATACCTATCACGGATCTTTTTGTTTGTTTTTGTGTGTGTGTTGGGGGGAGGTAATTAGGTTTCTATTTATTAATTTTTAACGGAGGTACTGGGGATTGAACCCAGGACTTCATGCACGCTAAGCACGTGATCTACCACAGCTATACCCTCTCACTCCTGTTACTAATCTTGATAGCTGACCCCTCCAGGGTTGAAACAGGGGTGAAACAGATGAGACCATACGCTTTATTTGAAGACAGATCTAGATAGAGCAGCACTGATAAAATCCACTAGCAGAGTGCTTTGTAGTAATTTGCTTGTTCACTGAAGCTTGTTCAATGCTTTTCACAAATCATTAGATCTTTCATTTTTAGATCGCACTTCAGTTAAGCTGCGTTTTTCATTGAGATTTAATCTAGTTCATGGTAAATTTATATTGCACTGGTAGCCATGGAAGTCTGAGGGTTAGCTGATTAGACAGTCAGCAAGTGAATATCACCCGTGGATGAGTGTGATGTGGAAGTTGCCTGAGCGCAGAATAACAGGATACAGACATATTTCAAGACCTATAAGTAAGATATGAAAGAAAAATATCCTATTCACAGGATGACCAGAAGTGCCATGAAGTTAGCTAGTTCTCATTGTTTTTGACTTGGGGTCCTTCTAAACAGACAAGGCTGATTGGGTTATTCCTGACTTTACAAAGTAAATACGAAGCCACACCTGTTTAAAACATTTATTGAGACAACGGACCAAAAATGTCATTTATGAATCAGAAGCTCTTCTTGGGTTGTGTTTTTGTTTTTATACTTTTTTTTCTGTAAATGAGTCTCCTACCATGTGACCAGTGCATTAATTAGGTGGCATCCTGTCTTGCCCCGAGTCACATAGTCACACACAAAGTTTCTGAAGTTTCTATGATGATGGCTTAACCACGGAGTCTCCTGGGAAATTAAATTCATCTGCATTTTTGTTTCCCTTCAGAGAATTCCTCTCTGAGGCTCAAGCTTCTAAGCACATCAGGCCTTCGCATCCTCCCAGAGGGACTAGGTCCTCAGTGCCTACCTCTTTCTTTTTAATTGTTCGTTATCCAGGCCATGCAGGTGCTCCCTAATTTCCACTGTGTCTAAGAGCCTCCCGGGCATAGAAACACCTTCCCTCTCTCTAAGGCACTTTTAATTGTCAGTGTTTCTCATCCATCCTCTGGAGGTAATTGGCCCCAGAGAGGACCCCCCCCCCCCAGGAAAGTTAAGTGCTGAAACTTTCTCAGTTTGTTGGGTTACTAACTGCAGGGGTATCGCAGCAAGTCTGGCTGATTGCTTTTCATTCTTCTCCTGGGACTCACCTGAGTTGAAACAGAGGCTGTTACCTTCCTGCTGTCTCATTCTTGAGAACAGCTCCCCCGTAAATGCCTAGATGAGGGTCTTTCCTGGGTCGTTGGCATGTCTTATAATTTTCTCAAGTAACACCTACTTACAGGCACACTCAGTTTTGTGCCATGTGCTTCATGAAGCATCAGCGTCACCTGGGGACTCGTCAGAAATGCAGATTCTCGAGCCCCATCCCAGACCTACTGCATCAGAATCTCTGGGTGGGGTGGGGGCCAGCAGTTGGCACGCTGACAACCTCTCCAGGTGATGGGTGCAGGCTGAAGTTTGGGTGCCACACAAAAGCAAGAAAGGTGGTTATGGGTGTGGGTTTGTTTTTCTTAAATAGTAAGCAGGCCTTCCTGCTTCCAGAGGTACCGGATCAACACTAGATAGTCTCTGATAAGGTGAAAAAAGTAGGGTGAGCTCTTCTGTATCTCAGAGGTATAGAATAAGAACACAGGACAGCTTATACAATCACTGGTTTGCATTCTTAGATCCAGAGGCCCCAGAAATCTATCAAACTGTCTGTTTTTCAAAGAAAGCACAGTGAACAAGACAAGGCATATCCAAAAGTGACTGTGGATAATGGGCAACTGCAGCTACATGGTTTGGGTCCCACCCCCTGGCTCCTCTGTTGCCTTTTTTCGGTCTGACTGCTACTAGCAAAGAGTATTTCCGGAAATGATGCTCCTTGGATGGGTTGCATTCCAATCTTCTGTGCATTTTGCTTACAAGCCACTTTACTGGGGCATAGTTAGAGCTCTCATATTTACAGAATTATTGGGTTATGATACTTGGGCTCAGCTGGTACTCTCAGTTCCCACAGAGAAGTTAAGGTCAGAGTGCATTTAAGTCAAAGGTGTGACCTCCAACTTAGGCTTTAAAGTGAGGCCTAGATTTGAATCTGAGTTCCTCCACGGACTAGTTGGTTTTATGAAATTTCTCTGAGCTTCCCTTTTCTCACTTGTAAACTGGGAGGACTTCTGTGAAGAGTCTAATTTCAGTTTAGAAATGAAGGGCTCTAGAGGTAGAGCCCTCAGCTGGGATCAGGACAAAGTAGGTGCTGCAGAAATGGGGTTGTTAATAGTCATCCTCGCTTCTGGCAGGCGCTCCTTGTGGATGCTAAGGAGAGTTCCTTTCAGAGAAGTTCCCCTGTTGATACAGGTTCTGGTGAACCCAGAGCTGATGGTCTCAGTTTTGCTGTTGTCATGTTGTTCACGTGTTTGCTCATCCAGTGAATATTTATTGAGCACTTGCTATGTGTGCATCAGCTACTATTCTAGGTGCTAGGGAGACAATGACAAAAGACAACGTTCCTGCCTTCATGGTGCATGGATTCTAGTGACAAAGACAGACAGTAATCACACTAGCCAACTAACTAACTGACTAACTCTGTAGGTTGGGGGGCATGTGGAGAGTAACAAGGTGCTATTTGAAATAGGGTGGTCTGGTCAGCTGTCCTCTTAGGCAGTCCCCCGAGTTAAGGGAAGAACCAAACCATCAGAAGAGAAGCGATTTTCAAAGCAGAGGGAATGTATCACTTGAATATGGCTTGAAGATGAATTAGTTTATTGCATTTTTCTTTTTTTTAATGTGAAGGCAATAAAAAGACCTGGCATAAATTTTCACTTATAATCTATTACCCTGTTAACCTCATGCAACATAAAACATTTTCCAGTATTTCTTCTCATTTATTAATGTTTATGCATATAAAAATTATAGTGTACCTGAATTTCTTTTTTCACTTAAGCATTTATCCATATTATTTCATAATTTTATAATAATAATTTTAATAATATTAATTATTCTATTAGGGCTTTATGCAAACAAATTATGTAAGGTTATATGCCTGAGGGTGTTCACCAAAGCATTATCCATAGTTCCAAACATTGGAAGCAACAGAATTTGTGCATAATAGTATATTTAGATTACTTCTGGTGTCTTAGTAATATAATGTAATGACTGTCTTTAAACATAGCATTTTCTTCTATTGAATTATTTGTATGGATTAGTTTCCAGGATTGATACACATTATCAAAAGACTTTTCAAAACAATAACATTTAACTTTATCACTAGAAATATAGAAATACATGAATACCTCCATATATTTATTTGACTGTTTTTACTACTTAGCTAAAATTAGAAATTAAACTATTAATTAGCAAAACTTAGAACTTCATCATTTTCTTTTGAGTTTCATGGCCTACTCATAATGCTGAACATTATTACCTCTTAAAGTATTTCTTCTTGGGCTAATCGTCTATTTGTGAAGCAGCCTTATTTAAAAGGGTTTAAAAAAATTTTTTTGAGGGAGGAGGTATTAGATTTATTCATTCACTTATTTTTAGAGGAGGTACTGGGGATTGAACCCAGAATCTCCTGCATGCTTGAGCCATACCCACCCTTTAAAAGAGTTTTAAAAAAAGTAATCACCATTCATTTCTCATCCTCTGTGATCTGGACACAGGATCTGTAAAAATCAAGCCATGGGTTTTCTCATACGCACCTGACAGTGAACATTTCACGTAATAAAGAGAAAGCACTTACACCTCAACAAAGTTATTCCTAAACTTTTTATTATGAAATTTTTAAAACACAAAAGTGCTTCCTTACCTAGCTGGCTTCAATAGGTGCCAACATTTTGCCAAATGAATTTCCTCTAACTGTTACCCACCCATCCTTTTATCTTGATGGAACGTTTAAAAGCGAATTCTAGAAATCATGTCATCTCGCCATCAAATACTTCATCACGCATCATCTTTAACTGATAAGTAGCTTTTTTTAAACATAGCTTCCTTCACCCTTAACAAAATTAAAAATTTCTAATTATCACTTTAAATCTATGTCCAAATTTCTCAAATTTCTAAATAGTGTTATTTACTTGCTTTGTTTGAATCAGGATCCAAGCAAGATCTGTTTACTGCATTTGACATTTTATCCCTCAAAATTTTTAAATTCTGCAATAATCCTCTCTTCTTTACTTTTTTATACCATTGATTTAAGAAACTGGAACCTATGTCCTGTAAAATGTTCTGTATTCTTGATTTGACTGGCTGCCTCCTCACAATGTTTAACTTATTTGCTTTATCCTCCTTTTATCCTGCCTTCTCCTGTATTTTCTGTAAATTTAGACCTAGAGATTTGATTAGGTTTAGGTTCAGTATTTCCAGGGATGAGTGCCAAGAATGGGTTACAGATAGAGGCTTTTGGGTACTTCTTGTTTAATCATATCACGAGGTGTAAGGGGGTGGGTATAGCTCAGCGATAGAGCACCTGCTTATCTTGCATGAGGTCCTGGGTTCAATCCCCAGTACTTCCATTAAAAATAAATATACCTAATTACCTCCCCCTAAGATAAAAAATTGAAAAGGTGTATAATAACTGGCTGACCTACTTTTACTGATGCCAAGATTGACTGGTTTCAAGCAGTGTCAACCTGATCCTT
Organism: Camelus bactrianus; assembly: GCF_048773025.1. NCBI lineage: Eukaryota > Metazoa > Chordata > Mammalia > Artiodactyla > Camelidae > Camelus > Camelus bactrianus. The sequence continues at coordinate 11,290,800 of NC_133548.1, forward strand.
CCATTTTAAAGTTCTCTGTTGATGATCCTTGCCAACGTCTAATGATCTTGGTTGCAAGACCGTAAATTTTCTATCATTTTTTTTCCATTTGTTAGCTGGGATTAGATAAAAAGTAACTTTTCATCATCAACTATTTGGTTATCTTGAAATATATCTCATATAGGAAAATTGGATAAATGTTTTACCCTTTCTCTTTGTAAGAATAATTTTAAGAGTAGTAAGTAGGTTCATTAATAATACTTAGTGGAGACTGAGTTTTTACTTTCTTCATATTATTGTTAAATCATAGAGTTATGTATATTTGATGTGATTTGATCAAACGCAGTAGTCTTTTTTTTTTTAATGCTCAAATTGTTTTATTGGAGGCTGGTAGTAGCCCCTCTCAAACCGATTACTGTATCCTTTTAACATGATCCCAATAACCCACGATATCTTCCTGTTTCCTTGGCACATCAAGATACGGCAGGCTTGTCTTGTCAACCACGCCCCAAACCTGGAACCAGTCATTCCTCGGAGAGGGCTGGTTAGTTTCAGTGGGAAATTTTATTCAGGGACCACACTCTGGGTGCTAGGAGTGTTCTTTGCTTTTGGGATATCATTGCTTCTAGGTTTTTCAGTGGACAGAACTTAGAATCCATTTTTTAAAAAATAAAGCTAAATATAAATCATGAATTCTTACTGATATTTGTAAGACTTGTAAGATTTTTTTCCTTTACTTAATTCGTTTAACATTATACTTTTACCTTTTTTTAGACTGAAAACCTTGCTTACCAAAGGCATTACCCTGTTACCGTAATCAATTATTTGCTTTATTATAAATCAACCCATATTAATTTAAAAAATCAATATAAATATTGCAAAAACAAGATTATTGAAAAAAGTTTATGAATTCTTTATAGCTGTTTTCTGTCTTTAGAATACATCCATAGGACTGCAAGTCAAAATGCTGTTTTAAAGCCACTTAAGTGAATTATTGCCTTCCTTTGGTCATATCATCAATATGATATACAGTTATTTGTTTAAACTTGATTTAATTTTTTAGAGATTGATTTTTTTCTATTTTTAAAAATTTTATAAAACAATAATTGAAATCATACATACATTTAGGAATTCCTTATATTAGTTAATACTTTTCTGAGACATAATTAACAAACATTTTCCTCAGTTTGTCCTTTGTCTTTGCTTAGGCTGCTTTTTGATCATGCATAAATCATTCATATATACTTTTAATGTAGCTAAATGTATTAACTTTAACTTGTTTTTGAACTTTGAGCCATTTTTGTGACACTTTTCTTATTCCCTGATCAAAGAGGAACCCATCCATTTTTAATTCAAGTAATTGCATGATTTGAATTATTACATTTAGATCTTGCATCCATTTGGAAATTATTATTTAATAGTACTTTATTTTTAAATATTAGGGACTTTTTTCCCAGATGCTATTTTAGATACTGGGGATATAATGTGACAAGACCAACAATATCTAGTTTCTTTCAGAGCAGATGTTCCAGTGATGGAGGACAGACCACAGAGTGGTCTCATATAATGGGAGATGCTATATAAAGGTGATTTCATATAATGGTAGATGCTATAAAGGTGATTAAAAAGAGATGAAGTGATAGATACAGGCTGAAGAGATGTCCCTCTGATACAATGATGTTTGAGCTGATTTCTGAATCCCAGATGAGGCTAGCCATGTCAAGGCCTGGGGCAGAACCACACAGGCCAATGGAACACTTAGTACAAAGGCACTGAGGAGGAATAGACTTTAACGCTTATGTTAAATGCTTACTATGAACCACGTTACCTGTATTGATTGCCTCGTATGTTTCTTATAACCACCCTTTGAGGTAGGTATCTATTTAGCACCATTCTGAATAAGGGGACACTAAATTTGGGAGACCATTGGCCCCTTCTTAGTCTCCAACGTGGCTTAAGGTCTCAAACTGCAAGAGTGAGTCTCTGCTTTTATCTCTCCAGGCTTTCATGAGAAGGACCAGAAGCCATATTGCCGAAAGGATTTCTTAGCCATGTTCTCACCCAAGTGTGGTGGCTGCAACCGCCCGGTGTTGGAAAACTACCTTTCAGCCATGGATACTGTCTGGCACCCGGAGTGCTTTGTTTGTGGGGTCTGTATGCTCATTTACCTTTCAGATTTAGGGAAAGTCAGTGTTCTCCTCCTCGGAGAGGCAACTGGTAAGAGGGCTCACAATTAGGATAAGGAATTGATGGGGGCTTCTTAAAAGGAGACCCAAAACACAGCATCTAATGTGGGCATTTGCTCATCTGTTCTACAAATGGGCAATAGTTTAGCCTCTGTTTGTCAAGAGCTCGAATGAGTTCCTCCATCTGGCAGGTGACTGGCAGGGATTTCAAGGCTGAAAATTTACCTTTGCTGCTGTTTTCCTTCTTGACGTTGGCATTTCTCTTCTTGGTCTTCTCCTCCCCACCACCCAGGACTGCTTCAGCAGTTTTTCTACTGGCTCCTTCTTTGAACTGGACGGACGTCCCTTCTGCGAGCTCCATTACCACCAGCGCCGGGGAACCCTCTGCCATGGCTGTGGGCAGCCCATCACCGGCCGCTGCATCAGCGCCATGGGCTACAAGTTCCACCCCGAGCACTTCGTGTGTGCTTTCTGCCTGACACAGCTGTCCAAGGGAATCTTCAGGGAGCAGAATGACAAGACCTATTGTCAGCCCTGCTTCAATAAGCTCTTCCCACTGTAGTCTCACCTGAACCCACGCCCTCTTCAGATTTACTATAACGTGGAAACCCAGAGAGGAAAGGGTGTGTTTGAAGTTACTGACCTTCTGCTCAATAGGCTTATAGAGAAAGCCAAGGTGATAAACTTCTAGATGTTACATGACCAGGCTTGTAGTCTTAAATTTTGATTTTTAGTCTTAGTATTTTTTTTTAAATCATGTACTTGAATTTAGGTAAAGCATCTGCTGTCTAGTGTCTCTATAGATGTATTTTCCACATACACACATTCATTCCACCACTGGCTTACTTAGATTTCTCCATTTTCACCCCTATGATCACCCTAAGCTTATCTTCTCTTTTTTTGGCCCTCAAAACTGGCCATTTTCCTGCGACTCATTTTCCCACAATCACTGCTGTGGGCTTTATTCTTGAGGAATCGTGATACCCCTTTTAAGCTCCTGGCATCTCCCATCAGTGTATTTCTTTTTTTCAAGAGAAAGTAGATGAACTGGACAGCTTTGAGTACTGACATCGTTGATAAATAGTTTGTGGTTTTAGTGACTCAGTGTTACATTAGTTTGGTAAATAAACTTTCTGCTTCCCATGGTATTTACTGGATACAACGTGCAATTAAATTTGTGTCATACCTCTTGTTTACTCCCATACAATAGGCACTTTTGTTTAAATCAAAAGAAATTAAAAGGAGGGATTCCTAGTCACTAACTTTTCTCTTAATTTGGGCCCGTAACATTCATTATATTTCATTTTTGCATTTACATGATTGATTGAAAGACGACAAAGCTTCTCAAAATTGTTTTAATCACTTTGTTTACCTACGGAGAAAAGCAATTTCCACTAGGCACTTGCAAATTCGTATTTGCATATGTATGCACGTCTCCAAACTCATGAAGTTGTGTATATTACATATATGCCATTTTCTTGTATATCAATTATGTCTCAATAAAGTTGTTTGAAAAATGAAATGGGCATCTTTCTCAAATTCACAGTTGTCTCATGAAGACAAACAAGATGGCTGTTCTTAGAGCATCTCTGAAGAAAAGTGCTAAGAAACCTAATTTAACCATTTTCCCATTTGGATTAGGAAACCCACCCCCACCCCCCCCCCTAAAATCTCCACTTAATTATTTGTTCCTCTGAAAAATCGTAGAAGCAAATTTGTAGAAAAGCCTGTCAGGCTTTTAAAGAATGTGACTTTCTCATGTCCTGTCTCAAGTAAGCTTCTGAAGGAGTCATGCTTCCTCAAAGGAAATATTAGTAAGATCTGTACCATCTCTCTCTTACCATGGTCTTAAAAATAATTGTATGATGATTTATCAAAGTTACAAAAAAAATTACAAAATTACAAAATTAGTTTAAATTACTAAGGAAAACTCCACGAGAAGTTTACTGGAAGTTTTTTTTTTTTTTTTTTAAATAGAGCTGAATTGGGTGTCTTTATATTGATGTGGGAACAGAACTGAAATAGATTAAATGATTCTTGCTAAGTTTATCATACTGGTCTCATTTATTGGCATAGATAACAAGGGGGTATTGAGAGTTAAAAGGAAGTGGTAACAGTTAATTTTACAAAATAGGAACTCCAAATGCATCCAAGCTATGTGGGAGGCCACCCAGATAGGGAGCCATCTGGCTTCTCCTCCTGTTTGGCTGGCTGAGACTCCCAGACTAAGCAAAATATACGTTCAATTTCTAAGCATGCGCATCACTGCACAAGACTCTCTGATGTCATTTGCAGGTGTGAATATGGCCGTGTTCATGGTTCTTTGGTAACTTGACAAAGTAAATTTGGGGTTTTAGCCCTCAAGAAAGAATGTTCAGGTGCTGACTTTTTTTTTTTTCTTTTTAAGAATTAGCTATTTTGAGATTTCAGTAGAATCTACATATTTTAAAATGCCAGAGAAAAACCAGAGTTTACTAAAGTGCAATTAAGAAGTGACGGCTTTTTCTTCTCACAGTGAAAGTAAGTGGTTATACATTTGCTCCAAAGAAGATGCTGCCCTCAGGACCGGTGTTTTAACAGCAAGGAAGCCACTTACAAAAGTTCTCTTGTTAAAAAAAAAAAAAAAAAAAACGAATACTATTCTCATACTGATGTATGCCTGTTTACTCTTGCTTCTGAGTAATTTCTAGCTTTTAAAACATAAAACCTACCCTCAAAAGACAGGGTTTTTCCACACGTGAGGATATCTATTTTTATAAAAGAATATGCCATAGATTGGGAACTCTGTTCTCAAAGAGGAATCCTTAAATTAGTTTGGCCAATTAGTCTTTGGAATAAGAATAGAGTCCTCCAAGGTGATACACAGAGAAAGACAACAATCATTTTTTTTTTTTCATACAAGTTCTAGCACCTACTTCTGCCCTTGTAGGATGGTTGCTGGCCACACGCTCTCTGCTTGTGACCAGTAGGGGGAGAAAGAGTGCTTTTCTCTAGCTTTGCAAGCAAAAATCCCAAGGTTCATCCTAACTGGACTAGCTTAGTTCACTCACCCACCAGTGATGTTTGCTGGGAGAGAGGACTATGCAGCTTGCCTTCAACCAAGCTGGGTCATTCCCAGAGTCAGGAGCAGGACTAAGCTTCTAAAAACACAAGGGCTCTCTGGAGGAGATGTGAATACTTAAAAAAAAAAAAAACATTGGGGTACTGGTAAGAGGATCACGAATCTTGAATTCACAAGCCTATATGTTCAAAAGTGAAAATATTAAAGTGTGTCTAAGTTTTAAGGTAATACAGGAGGTAAACAAGGAGATATTTCCAGTGCCCCGAGGGAACATGTCGGAGAACTTAACAGAACTCAGAAGCAGAGGAGAGCCGGCAATGATGGTGTTATGAGGAACACATAACAGAGACAGTGGTCTTCCTTAGGCCTTAGGGGGACACAGCATTAAGAAACATCAAAAGCAGCTTCAGTTTGAGAACCCAAGAAAGGGAGATCTTCCAGCTGAAATGAAGTTGAGAAGGGGTCACCACTGTCCCCAGAACTAAGTGTCTTAGGCGTGAGCAGGTCCTTAAATAAAGGCAGAGGTAGCAGCCACTAAAATACAAGACTGAAAAAATGACTGTTTATCCTTAAAAAGCCGTGGAGGCTACTAGATAAAACTCCCCATCAGGGCAGCACGTAAGCTGAGAACCCAGAGCTCAAAGGAGAAATGGAAGTCTACTGGGGTCCACTGGATGACAAAGAAAGACGTCTTAGACCAGTGCTGGTGCCTGAGCTGTGCTTGTTGCAAGTGTGTACCTTTGCCCGGAGGCAGCGATGTCTCAAGTCTGTTCAGCAAGAAATGATACCATTTGTATGGGAGTTCCTCCTCCCCAGTTATGGTAAATGCATAGTGTTTGAATTAATGCCCTGTGAAAAGATATCTCATAACCACATTTAGGTTCACAGGTCATGGATTTTGGATAATTGAGTAGACTTTCTGGCATCCTGCTGAGAGAATCCATCTTCCCTCCCTGTGTTAGATATCATCAGATCTCAACAAATACTGTATTCTGAGAGTAGCATTTTTCACTGGAGGACTACCCTAATTCCAGCGAGAGACACCTCAGATCACAGGTGCTAACGGGACCACTCCTGAAGCAGAGAATGAGCAAATCAAGAAATCAAAGAGGTCTTCACTTCCTCGGAACTGTAACTCAGAGTTGTGAGACAATTTGATTTTGGATTTTAGTGTCTTTGGACTTGGATATGCTATGTTGAATTGTATGACTGGACGAACTGGGGACACAAAATAGAATGTGAGTACATTTTTCAGTGTTATTTTTTTCCAGTCTAGTTTCTGCACAAGGCACTGCTTGGCTCCCATTTTTGGTTCCTGTTCTTGGGTGCGGCTGACTTTACCCTCAGCTCCCGGAATAGACTCCAGTCTCAGGCCTGACCAGTAAACGTGCTTTGTTCTTCTGGATCAAAGTGACTGGGTCATGGGTAAACATGGGACCCTAGCAAAGTCAATCAGATTGCTCCCTAGGAACTTTGCTGGATTTTTTGGGAAAGAGGAACTGGCCTTTTTTTGGGATTCTGGCTCTAGGGTTAATAAACCCCATTGCTGCTGAGAAATATTTTTATCATCACTTGAGGAGCCTGAGAATGAAGCCCACACAGAGGAAAGCAGAGCTAAATAATGAAGAAGCAATGTCTTCTTTTTTTGAGCCTCTCAGTCCTACTGTATCAGCATCTCAGCTTCAGACTGGGAAGTTGTAACTTTTTTTTGCTTAAGCTGGTATGAGTTAGGATTCTGGCTAATTGAGTAAGCAGAGCAGATATATTCTCTCTTTTACAAACTTAAAGTATCGTGAAAGAATGAATAGATGAATGAACAAACAAAATCTACAGTGGCACAGATTGTGCATTGCATGTCACCATGAAAAACAAAAAGACCAAAATAATATCTGTTCACTCCCCAGGACTTTTTTACAGGTCATGGATTTTGGATAATTGAGTGAAGAACTTTGTGTTTTAAGTCTGAGGCATCCTAAGGACAGCTCAGATATTTAGAAAACAAACTTCTTGCTCCGGTCCAATTGGTTAGCAAAGCAGAGTAATGTGTATCAATATTACCAAAGGGGCAAAAAAAAAAAAAAAAGAAAAATGAAGGGAAGATACTGTCATTTTTCTAAGATACGGAAATGTGTTGAAGTTGTTACATAACGTTGTCTAGTGCCCCTCCATGGAAGATGATTAAATTTTTAATGTTACGTAATGCTGTGTATTTGTAGTGAAAAATAATTTTATAAAAACGATGTCTTACTTGCAAAGAGAAAAGAAAGAAAACTTGGAAAATTATAAGAGAATTGTGTTTACTTTTATCCTGAGAGTTGGTACTTGAAGAAAATTAGGTTTATAAGAGACTGAGGAAGAGAAAGGAGACATTTATAGTGATGCTGAGAGGAGATGGTAGGGACACTTTTTAGTGCTTTGGGGGTCGAGGGTGATGACTTTCATTAGGTCCAACGACACTTGGGATTTATGACTTTCCCTCTCCAGGTGTGCTTGCATTTTCAGACGCAAGTTAAGAAATATCGGAGGCTCAAAAATAAAATGAGGCGCTTAGAGGGAGAGAGATTTTCCTGAGAGCATCTGAAAGTTTTGAAAGAGAGGGAAAGAAGGAGGGGAGAAATTTACAGGCTAGATAAGAGAACTTGTGAGTTGGGCAAGGTGAAATTTCCAGAGCTTCCAGTAAAGAAAGAAACATGGAGAAGCCACAAGGGTGACACAGAACACCTTCTACGAGGAAAATAAAGACAGTGGTGGTTGAGGGTGGGGAGGGTCTGTCACTGAGTTCACTTTACAAACTTCCTGGCGAAGCTACCACTCATCCTGGAGTGTCTCTTAGTGTAGGTTTTCCTAGAAGTGGACCCTGAGACTAGGGTTTGTGTGCAAATGTCTATTTTAGGAGGGGGTTGCTGGAGGTACCAGTAAGAGAGTGGGGAACCGAGGCAGGCCAATGCAGTGTGCATTTAATGAACAGGTTATTGCTGTGGGAAGGTGCAGGACACTTGATGACCTCTGGGATTTATTGTAGACACACAGGAGGTCAAGCAATCCCCCCACACCTCTTCTGCCTCCTCTAGCCTGCCCTCTACGCAAGCTGGATGTGCTTCTGAACAAAGAAAGCCCTTAGTCTGAGTCACCGGTGCTTTCAGTAGGAAACTCAGGGTGCACTTAGCACTGAGTGCCAACAGGTAGGGTGGGAACTTGGAGCATCTATTGGGGAAAGTTATGAAAAGGTAGGCACATAAGAAAAAGTTCATTGGGAAGATCTTCAACTCACTGGTGTTCACACTTGGGATGTGTCGTAAGTCATTTGTTTGCAAAGCTGTAAAACGCTCCCAGTTCTAGAAAGCCGAAAGCATTTCCTCTAGCGTAGTACTGTTGGAGGGGATTTAGGAAGGAGAGAGGGGCAACGATTATCATTTCCGTTTCACCTATGGAAAAATGATCAGTTACATGAATAGGCCAAGATCATCCCATGTTAGTGATGGCACTAGAACCAGGCAACGTGTGTTGGTGTTCCTTGCCTGGAACACTTCCCTTCGACAGTGTGAAGTACCTCTCAGAAATATGGCCCATGAGGTGGATTTTCCAGGGGCGAGTGAGGGCACTAGGGCAGGAAAGGTGACCCACTGCTGTAACCTACGTTGTTTGGGGTATAGTGGTAAGAACCGTAGCCTTGGCTCCAGACAAACCAAAGTTCAAAGGTTCATTCTATCATTTACCAACTATGTAAACATTAGCAATTATTATGTGCTAAATGACACCTACAGGAGCCATGACAGTTCCCAGCTGACCATAAGAGGCCAAAGAGTGGGCAGGGGGTGCCCAATTCCTGGAAATCTCCATCCCTTCTCCAAAATAGTTGGAATAATCCTCCTACTCATTAGCATATAGAATTACCCAGCCCATAAAATCTAACCACTCCCACACCTCACGGCCACTTTCTCTTTCCTAGCTGGCCCCATGTTCTGGGGCCACCTCTCTTGCTTTCCAAGACAGTCTGCACTCTGTCTATGGAGTGTGTATATTCCTGAATAAATCTACTTTCACTTAAAAAAAAAAGAAAAAACAAATTGTGTAAACCTCAGTTAAGCTATTTATCTTCTCCAAACTTCAGTTTCATAATATGCTAAATGTGGGTAACAACACCTCCCACGTGGGTTTTGCTGGGAGGATTAACTAAGATAATAAGTGAGAAAGAGCTTTGTAAGCCACCAAGAACCATACATAAAAGGCATCAACAGAATAGTCCAAGAGATTTGTGAAGGAGTCAGGACAGCTTCCCTCTCTAGCATTTCCATGGAGACTGTGAAACCATAGCAGGCTTTTCGTTGTTTTAGTATGATTTTAGAAATCTTTTTTTAAGGCTCAGGGTGAAAGCTGATGGAATTGAAAATTCTGGGAGGAGATTAGGGGAAGAGCTCGAGTTTGAGCTCATAATCTTCCTTTGCAGCAACATATTGACAAAGTCTGCTCAAGACGGAATGATTTCCATGGCGCAGGAAATCCGTCAGTCGGCTGCTTCCCTTAGACAGAAAGCAGAGACCCCAGGTTAAAGAAGCAGAGCCAACGGAGGAGTTCAGGCACCTTCCAGTGCCACGATGCTCGCTGCCTGTCAACGGCGTAACTGTAATTCCAGGGAAAGTCCCAGGGAGATCCTTGTCGTCATGGTTACTTGCATTCATTTTGCCAGGGCTGCTATCACAAAATGCCGCAGACTGGGTGGCTGCAACAGCAGAAATTTATTTCCTCCCCATTCTGGGGGTTTGAAGTCCAAGATCAAGGTGTCGACAGGTTCTGACTGGCTTATCTCTTTGGCTTATAGAGCCCCCACCACCACCACTTTCTGTGTCCACACATGACCTTTTCTCTGTGCATGTGCCTCCCTGCTGTCTCCTCCTCTTCTTATAAGGACACTAATCCTACTGGATTAGGGCCCCACCTTTGTGACCTCATTTAACCTTAATTGCCCCTTTAAAGGTGCTATCTCCAAACACAGATGCGTTGAGAATTAGGGCTTCAACACATGGATTTTGTTGGGACAGAAGTCAGTCCGTAGTATTACACAGTGGCGAAGATACGGTTCCACATGTGTTCTGACCGTAAACTAGGTGGTGTCACTCAGCTTAATCCCAAACTCACCAACAGGCATATTTTGATCTTTTTAAAAAAAAAAAACAGACACTTTGTTATATACACAGGTAATAAAATCCCAGACTTACCATTAGGCACGTAAACACAGACTCTGCTAAATATTTAATATTATCAAGCTTGAGCAGCTTGAGCTTGGTTTTGAGGCCATCAGCCTCAGTGTCTCTCTTTCTGTCTGTCTAAGTTAGGGGCCCGATCTTGCTGGGATCATGTCACTGTCTCTGGCCCTCATTTCCAGCAGCTTTATTTTGTTCAATGAGTGCAATTCTTTTATTCTGCTCTTTTCTACATTAAAGTCTAATCTTATATCTGTTGGGGTTTTATCACTTCATCGATAGCTTGTTGTTTTAATTGATGTAGTTCAAGTTTTATTTCCTCATTTTCTGCTTTGAGGGATGAATATTCACTGTTCTCCAAAATAATCATACCCTTTTCCACGTTAGGAACTTGAGACATTATAATCTGCAGAAGAGTGATCTCTTGCATCTTGGTGACTGCGTCTTTGCAGATGGGATCTGCGTTGGCCTCCATGATCCTGACTGATGCAGACGCCATGATTTCTGCTTGTTGAGGCGTAAACCCACTTCCTTTGAGTAAACACACTCAGGCATGGGTTTAAGGCTCATTTGGGACTGAGGATTTTGAACTGTAGTTGAAAGACGGGGAAGCCTTTATGATGTGGGTCTTAATTTCAGGAGTGGGCTTCCGTTCAGCTCTACGGCTGACTAGTTCTGTTACCTTGTGCAGTATCGTTTGATTCTTGATCATTTGTCTATTTGTTCATTCACTCAGGGAACATGAACATGAACACAGAACATCTCGGAAGAGATGTTCATGTGTAAACAAAAGATGCATTAGAAGGGCAGCTCTAAGGATGATGAGTTGAGAAGTATTTTTTGGATGTTTGTGTGCTGAGAGGAAGAAGGTCATAGGGATGGAGATGTTGGAGTCTTAAGATGAAGAAGATTTAAGATGATCCAGCTCAATACTAAAGGAGACAGACGAGATGGAGGCTAGAGCCCAGAGGAGGCTGTTATTCTAAGGAATAAGGATGGTCCCTCTTCTCTGTGTTTACATATGCAGATGTTCTGTGATACAGCTGATGGTTGTGGTTTCCTTTTTGAAGGCAAAAGGGAGATGCATTTCAAAGCACCAGTTTAAACAGTTCCTTTTTAATTTTCACTAACAAATAGGCCTTCAGGGTTTGCAAATCTACAAATAGATAATTTTCCATTTTTGTTCCTAATGAGAAGCATACAGTGCCTTTTAGGATGACCACATCTGAGGATCTGAATGCCAGTTTGGTGAGTGAAGGACAAATAAATTTCCCTTCAAATGACATCTCTGTTCCTAGCCTGATTTATTAAGTAGAGAGTCAGATAGGAGTTGCATAATTCTGTAGGTTCCTTCTGTTTACAGGCACTGTTCTAGGTTCCAGGAGAAAATCGAAGACAAGTAAGACGTAGTCTCTGTCTTTAAAGAGGTCACAGTCTAGCAATAGCCGTACATTCAGTCCTAACATGAGCTTGTCCGTGCCTGATGGTTTCTTCCCCGGCAGCAGAGGTCAGGGTAGTGAAAGCCACAGAGCATGGGGGTGGGAAAGGTGAAGGATTAGGTGCTGGGAAAGGAAACAAAAGGAGGAAGTTAGTGAACAGCTCTAAATACTGCAAGGCAATTTGGAAAAATGTCTTTATAGACAGAAGGACACACATGTTTTTCATAACCCCAGAGAACAACTTCCGTGGTGGAGATGGCTTTAATCTGAGCCTTCAAGTGAAAGCAGTAAGACGAAACTGGGACATTCCAACCCGGAGGGAAAAGCGTGAAGGCAGGCAAAGGGGGAAAACGTGCCCAGCGTGGTAGGTGGAGAAAGGAGCTCCTTTTTTGAGGATGTCCTTGGGTGTGTGTGGATAAAGCAGGATGCTTGGTGGTTATAAAGAGAAATAAAAAGGGTTGGTTGGGGCGCTTGCTTCGAATGTCGGGCTGGAGAGGCTGCACGTTATCCTGGAAGCCACAAGCAGGTCATCACCATTTTGAACACAGTGGATTGAAGAGAGAATGGGAGGCAGTGGGAGGTGCGACCACGAGAGAGCTGAAGTGCCAAGCCTCCCATGCAGGCTCTGTCGTCGTATCAGATTTTACCTACACAGCACACATTTGAAGATGACCACTGCAGAGCATTAAACCCCGAGTAGAGGCCCTCCTGAGCATGGGGCCTTGGGTGACTACACTACGTGCGTGTCTGTGAAGCAGGCTGTGGAGTGAAGAATACTGTTTCAGTGGAATGGGGGTGGGAATAGTTGAAGTTACAGTGTGGTGGGTCGAGGCTAGGATGGGACATGATGCAGACGATCATTTTAATGGTAGAGGGAGGGATACTGGTGAGCACACGGGTCTGTGAAGGAAGGAGAAAGCTTTCTGAGAGTTTTGGGGGAAGGATGGGTAACTTAAGCATGTTTGTGGACAAATGGGGTAAGAGCATACCTCTTACAGACGGTGTGAAGGATGGGACTAATCACTAAGGAAAAACCTCACAAAGTGCATAGAGATTGGATCAACAGTATAGAAGGAGGGGGTGGGAAAAGACGAGGGCAAGTTCTGATCCAGGAAGGCAGAAGAAAGCAGGGTGAATTCAGACAAGTGATGGCGGTGGCATAAATATTGGGTAGCCCAGTCTTGGTGAAGAAGATGAGGATGCCATCCACAGAGGGTGCAGATGCCTCAGTGGGGCTGTAGAGTCAAGAGAAGCTCAGGAAATTCTGGAGAAATTGATGGATGGAAAGAAGTCAGGTGTCTTAGAGCCATGGAGTTTCAACTAGGCTGCGCATCAGTGGCATGGCTTTAGGCGAATCACTTCATCTCTATGAAACTGCTTACTCCTTGATATAATTAGATACAAAAATAACACATACAGTGTTACAGAATAACATATAATATTAATATTATATTAATTATATTAATAATTCTGTATAAAATATAGACTAGCATTCATATATAATAATTATATTAATAATAATATGCAGTGTTCAGTATTCTAAGTACTTTACTCTGTTAATTCTCACAACAACCACATGATGAGAAAGAGAGGAATGGAGAGGCTAAGTGACTTGAAACACTGAAGGGGTGGAGGAGAAGAGGCTGGGACTTGAACCCATGCATCTGGCTCTAGGGACTGTCCTTGTCACCTCTGGGCCATGGTGTCTTAGCACCTAGGAATCTCTTAAGTCTTAAAAGGCGCTGACATCCGATGTGTCCATGAAATTAACTTTTTTATTATTTTTTTTAATTATTATTATTATGTTTTAGACCGACTAGTGGCTTCTCGATTCTTCTTGTAAGTCCATTTTCCCTCTATGACCTACCGGTCAGTGTGCCGAGGAAGACAAGTTCTCACGCTCCCAGGCAGCACCATGGGGAACAGCTCATCACAGGAAAGGCTGGAAATGACCGCGAGGTGGCAGCATTCACTCAGTGATACCTGGCTTTGCACTAACCCAAAAGTCAGAACTGGACCCTTTCTTACCCTTTATTTTCCCGAAACCTCAAGGTACGTATACCTACCAGAAAATGAAGCCACGACTTGATCTTGTGAGGAGCTCAACAATGAAAGAGCCACAGAAGTCCAAGTAGAGGTATCCCCATAGGAGCTCAGAGCCTCTTTGGGGGGAGAAGAAAGAAGAGAAATCAGAACCACGAGGAACTGACGAGTGATTCAGTTCAGTAAGCCGCAAATTCTAGGTCTCTTACTCGCCAAAACTCAGGGCTATTCCATTTTACCATGTGAATATTCTTCATTTCAACCTGTTTGTTTGTTTGTTTGTTTAGAATCTTAAACACTGATAAAGGAGAGTACTAAATTATTTTATAGAGCTAGATGTTCTGACTGAAACGTCTCCATTGTGAGGGTGCTGGACCCACGAGGTGAAATTGTCTCCTTCCCTTCTCCCGGCTGCCCCTCCTCATTCTCTTCCCATTTCCTTCTTTTCCTTCTTGTTTTTCTTCCCGTTCCCTTTCTCCTTCCTTCCTCCTCTTCCTCCTTCTTCTTAGACTTCTCTCTTTTCTTTTTTTAATCTCTCCCCTTCTTCCTCTCCCTTGTTCTCTCTCCATTTTCCCCTTCGTTGTTGTATTGATCAAATAAAATAACAATGAGGAAGGTCTAGTCTTCAGAGTTGGATGTGTGGGTCACAAGATTAGATCCTACAAAATTCCAAGAGTGATGCAAAAACATCTTTAGCCCGGTAGCACCCAGCTCACCACCTACTTCTTATTCCTCATTTTATCAAAAAATTGAATTTATTCTAACAGAAAGTTTTATAAAAGAAAATAGTTTCACCAAAGGAAAAAAGGTAAATAAGCTTCACTTTTGTAGCTAGCTTTACTGGAACATGCATTTGTGAGTCTCTGTGGGAAACAGGACCTTTTCTAGATTCTAAGAGCATTGATTCGCAAAAGGAGCGTCAAGCACAGTGTAAACGTATGTAGACTTTGAGTTAGAACGACTTGAGCATCTCCTTACTCCCTGGTGTGACAAGATGCCCCAGGTTTGCCATGTGTATTCCTTGCTCTAGTCCTGGAATCAATCGTTTCTCCAAGGAACCATGTTCCTTTTATTAGAGATGATTATTAGAAACCAAGATCTGGGTGCTGCATACACGGTGAGCTTTCACAATTGTAAAACTGGAGGGGTGATACATTTCTTGCAGAGTAGGATGAACATTAAGTGAAAAACACATAGTACTTAACAAGGACCTGAAGTGTAGGGAGAACCCAACGTGTAATAATTCGGTAGGGGCTGAAATAGACGTCTTTGCTTCCTGTAAACTCCATGCTAAAGCTCATTTCAAATCAAGCTGATTGGGAGAAAAATTTTCATGAAACTGTTTTGATCCCTAAAAGTCCTTGTAGCTTGAGATTCTTTAGTCAGAGTTGAATTTAGGCAACACGGAAATTCTGATGAAGTTTATCATCTGTATTTGGCCTGATAAAATTTAAAGTTTTCCCCAGTTAGTCTTAGAGAAAGAGTCAAGTCCCCATATTCACAGAAAGTCTTCCATGGGTTGTGGGGATGGTTGGACCCTGTAGCTTCTTTGAAGGCATTTTTTTTTTTTTTGTATTAATGTTCATTTATTTTTTTGACAATACTTTAAAGCTAGCTTTTTTTAATTCTTATTTTTTATTGAAGTGTAGTCAATTTACAGTGTTAATATCAGGTGTACAGCAAAGCAATTCTGTTATATATATACATGTATATTTTTTCAGATTCTTTTCCATTACAGCTCATTACAAGAAACTGAATATAGTTCCCTCTGCTATACAGTATGTCCTTGTTGTTTATCTATTTTATATATAGTAGTGTGTATCTGTTAATCCCAAACTTCTAATCTATCCTTCCCTTCCCTCTTTCCTCCCTGCTAACCACAGTTTGTTTTCTATGTCCATGAGTCTATTTCTGCTTTGTAAATAAAATTTGTATCTTTTTCTTTAGATTCCACATATAAGCAATAGCATATGATACTTGTCTTTCTCTAACTTACTTTTTACTTAAGATGATAATCTTTAGGTCCATCCATGTTGCTGCAAATGGCACTATTTCATTCTTTTTTATGGCTGAGTAATATTCCATCATACATATATGTATATGTGTGTATACACACACACACACACACACACACCCCAATACTTCTTTATCTAGTCATCTGTTGATGGACATTTAGGTTGGCTATTGTAACTAATGCCACTGTGAACATTGGGATGCATATGTCTTTTCAAATTAGAGTTTTCTCTGGATATATGCCCAGGAGTGGGATTATTGGATCAAATAGTAAGTCTATATTTAGCTTTTTAAGGAACTTCCATATTGTTCTCCATAGTGGCTGCACCAGTTCACATCCCCACCAGCCGTGTAGGATGAGGACTTTTTTGAAGGCATTTTTGATGGAACTGAATCATTGATCATTTTAGCCTTTGCATCAAGGTCTGGGGCTCCCCCAGGGCCTTTAAGCTTCTTCTGCATCACAATAATGTTTCATTCCCTCAGGAAAGTAGTGTTTTGATTGCTTGTTTTCATGTCACTGAGCCCTAAATTGCAATTGAGACCGTAGAGAACTTCCCTCCAGAGGACCCCAAGTCTATTTAAATGCCAGCTTCTGGCTGATCCCAGCCCTCTCCTATCAGTTGGGTACCACTCACTTAGGCTCTGAAACAAACTGCAACAGCAGCTGACCTGCCTTTAAACTTACATCATAGCCTCAGGAAATCTTTTTTACTCTTTGAAATATGAGGTCTTCAGAGACTGAACAACTTTTCCATCGATGCCCTTTTTAATCGCCAGGCCAAATTTAAGTTAGCATCGATGGAGAATAGCACAGAAGTAACAGAGTTCATCCTCTTAGGATTAACAGATGACCCCACCCTTCAGGTCCCCATCCTCCTGGTATTTTTGTCCATCTACCTGATCACTCTGGTGGGGAATGGGGGGATGATAGCAATCACCCACTCAGACTCCCACCTCCACACTCCAATGTACTTCTTCCTCAGTAACCTCTCCCTTGTAGACCTGGGTTACTCATCAGCCGTGGCTCCCAAGATGTTGGCTGCGCTGCAGTCAGGGGACAGAATCATCTCCTACAATGGATGTGCTGCTCAGTTCTTCTTCTTTGTGGGTTTTGCCACCGTCGAGTGCTACCTCCTGGCCTCCATGGCCTATGACCGCCACGCAGCGGTGTGTAGGCCCCTTCATTACACCAGCACCATGACAGCAGGTGTGTGTGCCCTCCTGACTGCCGGCTCCTACGTCTGTGGCTTCCTCAATGCTTCCATCCACACAGCACAAACCTTCAGCCTCTCCTTCTGTGGTTCGAATGAGATTAATGACTTTTTCTGCGACTTACCACCACTTCTGGCTCTCTCGTGCTCCAACACAAGCACCAACGAGCTGGTGGTCTTCTATGTCGTGGGATTCAACGTCTTTTTCACCTTCCTGGTCGTCCTCGTCTCTTACCTCTTCATATTTGTTGCCATTCAACGAATGCGCTCTGCAGAAGGAAGGAAGAAAGCCTTCTCCACCTGTGGGTCCCACCTCACTGCCGTCTCTACCTTCTATGGGACAATCATCTTCATGTACTTAAAGCCCAGCTCCCCCCAGTCCATGGACACAGACAAAATCACTTCTGTGTTTTACTCGGTGGTGATTCCCATGCTGAACCCCTTGATCTACAGTCTTAGGAACAAAGAAGTGAAAAATGCTCTCTGGAAAATACTCAGCAAACTTTATTCCCGGACTCTAAGTGTGAGTAGGAAGTAGGCAGGTAACTGAGGGATAAATCGTCCCTCAGACCTAGATGCCATCGTGACTTCAGAGGTTTGGCAGATTTCAGTTCTTTCTTCTCCAAGCACAGTGGTTACTTCTGCTATTAGGAGAAGCCATAAAAAGCAGCACTTTGAAATGTCTCACTTAGGAAAATAATCTTCTACTTAGCGAACAGTACCCTGGGATGTTTAAACCTCTTTTTTTGCATTAGTTTCTTGACACTGTTTAAAGCAGATCAAAGCATAAACGGAATGCACTGACTTTCCCTCTCCTTATCTTGATGGGAAGAAATTTCCATTTGTTATTACAATTTGATGTAAGGAGGACCAAAAGTCGGATGACAGTATTAAATCTTTCCAACCCCCACCCTTCTGTGTCCCCCCCTTATTCCCATCCTCACTCATAGGCTCAGCATCTCTGTATTCTCCACCTCCTTCTGTTGAAGTGTTAGGACAGCTTTAGTAGAAAACAATAAACTATCTTGTGTATATATGTTTCAGTAGATAAATTGTTTAACTTTAACCTGAATAATCATATCTCTTTTTAGAATATATGCCCTCTGTTCTATGCTTTTGGCCTTTGTCTAAAGTAATTACTAAAACTTGCAGAAGGTTTAAAGAAAAAAAAATCATTTTTCCCCAGGGCTGTGGAGAGGATATTTGTCTTCTGAATTAAGTGCTTGCATTTCTCAGTATCTGTAAGTTTGATGAATCACACAATAGCTTTTTGTGCCCTCTTTGTTTCTGTTTTTTCAATAATTTGGTTCACCTCTGAATCCCTGTTCCCTTCTGATGTTCTGCAAAAATTCAAAAGCCTGTAGAAATGTACTTCTTCAGCTAGGAATTGTGTGATGACCCACAGCACAAATCCACCTTCAGGTCTCGTTTTATGAGCTCGATGGTGTGAGCGACTGTGTGTGGGTGGGGAGTGCTGATTAATTTTTCTTCTCACATATCAACTGCTTGACGGTGTTTATGGCTACAATTAGTCTAAGTCATCACATATTTCATGATTTCAAGATCTCAAAATACATTTTTTTATCTTATAAGTGAAAACCAGAAATTTTGATGGGCTCACCAGGGAGCTCAGAAGGTCAAATCAATTCTGAGATGATCAGACTCTATCATGCCCAGGGCAGCCTCAGTCTGAGGAAGGTTGATGGTGGGTCTTGTGGAGAGAGGAGTGAAGAGGGAGTTGTGGAACACCCCTAGGTGTCGATCGCCATCACCTACAGGGACCAGAAGCTCCTCTGGATCCAAGATCTTGACCATCTAGACCTGCCTCATCCATCCTCCTGCCTCCCTGCTTTAGCAGTGAGGGCTACCCAGTAATAAACACAGAAGAACAGCCTTTGATGGTCAGGATCTACTTCACAGAGGAGTCCTCCTCACTGATGTGTAGATATTACAGAGCTCAGAGTGCCCAGATTTGAGGAGGAGTCCGGAAGTAGCTCTCCCAGCACTGGGGGGGGGGGGGGGGTTCCTGTCATAGCTCGCCTTTTCTTCCTACTTGATAGTTATCGTTAACTTCTTTTCCTCTTCTTTCTGCTCCTTTTTTTCTACTTCCCCTTTTCCCTTCTCCTCTTCCTCTTTGTCTTCCTTTTTTTTCCCTCAACCTCTTTCTCTCCTCAGCTCAAGGAAGAACTGCCCTTACCATGAAGCAGTTTAGGTTTCTATGAAAAATTAGTCTATCCTTTTTTATATTAAAATTGTTATGGCACATAGTAAGGTATGTTTCTGGGCGTGTTTCTTTCTGTCCCTGTATCTTGGTTTAGGCAGAAAAGTATGTAGATCTTCTGAGAGTTAAAGACCTAAAGCCTACATTTTCTATTGAAGGCATTTAAACTAGCATTACTGTCGACCACAAATGGGTATAATCATTCTAGTATTAAGAGCTGTGCGAAAATTGTTACTCCTCTGATCAGTCGTGTGACCTCCAGAAAGTCGTTTGATCTCTTGGAACCCAACGTACAGGACAAACTCTGAAGATGCCGTGAAATAAAGTATGTGAACATGCCCGTCATAACGAATGCATGTTTGATGCATCTGAGATTCCTGCAATGGCTTTCACTTATCTGTTCTTGAACTTCCCACTTTTGGCTTCTCGAGCTCTCTCACTTTGTCCACCGCTGCATCCAGGTCCAAGCCTTTATTTCCATCCATTGTTTAACTTCCTGCCCTCCTGGCTCCCCATTCTCAGCAGACACATTTCCAGCTGACATTACACACTATTCATTTACAGAAGCTAATCAGAAGGAGACGCCTTGTCGCCAGCAAGACATCCATTTACGGAATACAGGTTACTGTGGGGAGCTTTTCACTTCCCCATGGGAAATCTGTCAGATGGAGACTAAATGCTCATTTGGTTATTAGCAACGCCCACCCTCTCCCGGCAGGAATGGTCTGATGAATGAGAGACGCTGTGAGTGAGGCCTGTAGATCAAGACAGCACAATCAAGGCACAGGGAGACATCCTTCCTGGATTGTCCCAAAACAGAATGTGAAAACACATGTCAGGAGGACAGTTATTTATATTAGGATCGAGTAGCCTTCTGAAAATTATTTTAAATCAAGAGGCTCCCTTTGTGCATAAGATAATTAGTTCAGCTTTCGAGGGTATGGAAAGAAAAATTAAAATGTTAGGGGTTCTTGACAATTGAATCTAACACGACAAAGTCATAGACTCTTTAGACTTGGCAGAGCCTTCAACAATAATCTACCTCAGTTCTCTCACTTTACAGTTGCAAACCCTCATTCCTGCAGTTTAGCTTGTTGAAACTCACAGGAACCAAATCTTACTTGACTTTTATTCATCCTTTGCATTCTATGAAGTTCTTGATGTTTTAAAAGACATTTTTACTTCCATTTGTTCACTAGGAGACAGGTTTTGGTGCTCCAGTTTTGCAGTGGAGGAAATCAACTCTTTAGGAAATTAACTTATTTGCCTACTGTTAACGACAGAAGCCCAGATTTGAACGTAAGTCTTGCTTTCCCTGCTCAGTCCTCTGAGAAAAGGAGAGTAGCCTTGTATTTCAGTGAATTTCAATAGATGAGTTATTTGATGTATAAATCATTTAAAGACAGTCTTTCATGATAAGCCCCTGCTTTGTGGAAAGGCACTCTGAAGAATGCAAGCAAATTTAAGACTGTAGCATATAATTCTTCCTTCAGCCGTGTCAATTCTCCTGCATATGTGGTGACTCATGTAAGGCACTTTGAGATTAATGACGCAGATTTCAATAACTTTGTCAGCAGGAATTTTTTCCTATATTCTGTGGAACATGCGTGGATCAGGGCATATCAGTCTTTAATTGAAGTATAGTCTGTTTACAATGCTGTGTTAGTTTCTGGTGTACAGCATAGTGATTCAGTTATACATATGTACATATACATATATTTCTTTTCATATTCTTTTTCATTATAGGCTATTATAAGATATTGAATATAGTTCCTTGTGCTATGCAGTAGCACCTTGCTGTTTACCTTTTTTTATATATAGTAGTTAGTATCTGCATATCCTGAACTCCCAATTTATCCCTCCACCCTTCCCCCCTATAACCATAAGTTTGTTTTCTATGTCTGAGAGTCTGTTTCTGTTTTGTAAATAAGTTCATTTGTGTCATTTTTAAAGATTCCACATTTAAGTGATATCATACGGTATTTTTCTTTCTCTTTCTGAATTACTTTGCTTAGTATGATGATCCCTATGTCCATCCATGTTGCTGTAAATGGCATTATTTACTCTTTTTTATAGTTGAGTAATATTCCATTGTGTATATATACCACAACTTCTTTATCCAGTCACCTGTTGATGGTCATTTAGGTTGCTTCCATATCTTGACTATTGTAAATGGTGCTGTTATTAACATTGGGGTGCAGGTATCTTTTCAAATGAGATTTTCCTCCAGATATAGGGCATATCAGTCTTTGTAGTTGGAGTTGGCTCTTTGAACGCTGTACCCCACAGGGATAGCCAAACTCCAGCCAACATTTACTGGGCATAATCTGAAGAAAAGGCATGGGGTGAGGTCTGTGAAGGAACCAGTAATACACAGCATTGTTCCTGCCTCAGGAGAGGCTTGCAAATAGTGCAGTGGAGAAAAGCATGTATTTCTAGACAGATGACAATTCAAGGCATTTGTGGCGATTGTCAAGTGAGTAGCACAGAAAATACTATTCAGAACTCTTCAGAGATGAGAAAGAAACCTGTTCTTTGCTCCAGGGGAAGCTCCCTGGGGGAGGTGGAACTTGAGCAAGGCTCTGAAGGAATGATGTAGAGAGTCCAGAATTCCAAGAGCGGAGAGTTCACTTCTAGTCAAAAGTCTACGCTTGCCAGTTCTGAGACCAGCATAAGTCACTTATCTTTGAGCTAAACTCCTCCTCCTCAAAGTGTAGATAAAAACACAGTCAAACCTTCCTCAAGGGTGTTGTGAGGGTCAAGGGAGATAATGGGCAGAAAAACATTTTTATCTTTTAATTTTTTTTCCTTTTTTGTTTTATTAGTTAGAATTATTACAGTTCGACTGCACATACATATTATATTGCATGTAAACACATATATACAATATATTGCACTTTTTTTTAGTTTACATATATGTACTAATTATTATTTCTAAGAACAGATTAGATCTTTTAGCTTTTTAAACTTACATAATTATCAAAGGAATAAAGCCAACTTCAAAATAAGATTCAACAGAATGTGGTAATCCAATCACAAAGGACAGTCAAATGTGATTACACATATTCAAGAAATCAGAATAACAATGAAAAATGGCATATGACATCATTTATATCAGGAATCTAAAAAATAATAACAATAAGGACACAAATGAACTAATTATTATTTTTATTTCTTGAATATTTGTAAGGAAAGCATCTTTAAAATTGCCACCCTCTCCCTAAGGATAGTAATGCCACGGCTAATTATATTATAAGCAGAGCTGAAGGCGGAGTTCCTGACCAACAGGAACCCACCTGAGCCCAGGTATGGAGACGGGACTGCACATGGCAGGAGCTTTTGTTGTCAGGGACTTGTAAGAAAAATAAACTACCCACATCAGAAGTAGATGACTCACTCAGTCCATTAAGACGTGTTCGCATCAAACCGGATGAAGAGCCTGGGCTAAAGAGAGCAACTGTGTCCCCACAGAGAAATCAGACTTTTATAAAGAAACATCTGAGGGTAACCACCACTCAGCTATCCAGATCCAAGCCTACGAGTCCTGCCTCCTGCTCACAACGTGGGATTTCTCAGTTGTTGTTCTGTGATTATTTTGCAAGCAAGGTGTGTCTCTGTGTGAAGGGGTGGTATGAATAAAATTTCTGTAATGTATTTAACCAGTAAAAAGTTAATGTGTTTGTGTATGTGTGTGTTTGTGTAAAATGGTTTTGTTTTAAACTTTCTACAAATCAGCGAGAAAAGGTTAGACAACCCAATAGAAAAAATACAAAATTTAATCAACGAGTCTATCGTTCACATTAACCTGGTTTATTTCTAGTTTGGGTAGTGATGAACAGTGAGGCATGAATATTTTCATCCTGAATCTCAGTGCGCACGTGTGTTCTGTTCTCTAGGATGTATCTCTGTCTTAAAGAGTAACTGCTGAGTGGTAGGTTATATACAGTTTCGACTTTATTTCTCAAAGTGGTTGTGCCAATTTATACTCCCAGCAACACTGTGTGAGTTCCCACTGCCCACACTTGGTATAACTGGGCTTTTAAATTGTGCCAGTTTGGAGAGAGGTTAGTGTTTTCTTATTGCTGTCTCAATTTGCTTTTCCTTGGTTACTGATCAAATTAAACACACTTTTGTGTTTTTTTCCCCAAATCGTTCAACCATTTTTCTATTGTTGTATAAAAATAAAGCAAACCACAAATGGATAGGAACAGATGTATTTGGATGGATATGCAGAGACTGCTGCTTTATTTTTGACTTGGATGGTGGATATATCAGAGTTCGCTATTATTAAAATCAACCTAGATGTTTTATACATTTTTCCAAGTGCATCACAGTAAAAATGTATTTAAAAGGTGAATCAAATATAGTTTCTATATTCAATGAGTTTATGTAAATTTGTGTTATGCACTTTTTTTGCACAAGATGTATTTCACAATAGAAATGTTAAAAATGATATATCAAACAGAGTTTCATATTCAAGTAGTTTATAGTATAAACTAAAATGAGGACAGAATCTACAACTTGAATTCTATGTAGAAAATGATAAACAATTACAAGAGATACACATAAAATGCTACAGGAGAGCAGAGGAAGGGTAGATCCCAGGGTGGGGAACTGAAGAACATGTGCTTGTTCTGGACAAGAAAGAGAGAGACAGTGAAATGGGAAGGAAAGTACGAGATGTGTTCAGCAAGCAGTGTTCTGATTGTCTGGAATGTCACATTCATGAAGAGGAATGATGGAAAAGAAGTTTGGGATGCTGAGAGTCGGTGCCCAACTGTGAAGGATATTCTTTTTCAGATTAAGATCTTCAAGTTTATGCTATAGATTCTAACTCCACTAAAGAAAGCCTAACTATTGTGCAGATGTTAGAGCTGAAGGCAGAATCCCAGTCACTGCAGGGGAACATTTAGAACAGTTTCGCTTACGCATCTCTGTTAAGGCAAAGCATTCGCTTGCTTTCGGCAAATTGTTCAGCATTTTGTGTGTGAGCACATAGCCACCTAAAAACTTATTTCAGCGTCTGTTGTAGCAGACATTGGCCATTTTTTGTTGTATCCAGAATCCATTTTCCTTCTTAAAAAAGCTCTGACTTCCTTGGAGGATGATCTCATAATTATTGGGTTCCTGGAAGAAGAATTCCCTATGCCCGCCCAAGTTTATGGAAAAGGAGGCAAAGAGAGTCCTTTCTTCCCTGCCTCCAATAGAGAGACTCCCTAAGAGAAGTGCATGGAGGTACAGAGAGGCAGGCATGAGTCCTAAGCTCAGCCAATGAAAAGTTCTCGCTACCCCAAATTTGAACCTAAGCAAGTGATTCGAGGACATCATAAAGGCTTGGGATCATTTGCCCCAGTGGTGGGATCCTTGGGGGGGGCCCTTCCAGCCAGGACATGGTTTCTTTGCTGCTCACTTCAGTTCCTTAGCCTCTGAAATGCTCTTGGCTCCTGCCTTTTGTCAAGTTTCCCTTTGATTATGTGAACCTCTTGATATGCTTGCTAGTACCTGCATTTTCCCTCTTTATGTTAGCCTCAGTTGGTCTCTGTAACAAACCCAAACAGATACATCCAGCATGGGAGGGATAATCCTCAGGGACTGTGTCGGGACCAAGAGACAGGGCCACAGCCTCAAGAAATTGAAAAATAGAGTAGAAATGTAAATGGGTAACAGAATAGGAAAAAAACCCCAAAAACCCTCATTACCACAAAAGCCCATAAGCATTTTATCTAGCATCTCAGCAGAAAAATGAATAATACAGAGAAAAGCATTGCCCCACAATTGCACTTACTTCAGAAAGCTAAGTAATTACCAATGATCCATTTTTTCGATCACATTTTCTTGCTGACAGTGTTGATTAAGATCTGGAGTTACTGGGACTAAAAGAGACCTTAGGGTTATTTTCATTTCACTGTTGTATGTTTCAGACAAGGAAGTCGAGGCCTGGGGAGGGGAAGTGATCTCACCACATCCACGAAGTGGCCAGGACAGATCTTGTTCCAGGACTGCAGACGCCCACACGCACCACAGCTGCCCTGGCTGGTGGCCACAACCCATGTTGTCCTGGAGAGCACCACTGTTGCATCTCTCTGGATGTTTCTGATAGAATCACCTTTTAAACGCATTACTGGTTCTCGCCTCAGATAACGGTCACTTTATACCCAAGTGACATGCGAGCATGGCTGCAGCTGGACAGTCTTACCCAAGAGCCAACCTATTGCCTTTCAAGTTAATTGCAGCAACTTCCTCTCTTTAAGTCCCTAGTTGGCGACACGTCACACCTCCCCCCACCCGCTCAATCCCAAGCATTCTTTATGTCAATAATAGTGTCTCCCATAGAGGACGCCATGGTGAGCTGCTTGGACATCATAGCTGAACTCCCTTTAAGCATTGCCTTCAGCTGAAGAGGGCCACCTCACCCAGGGTAACCCACATCCAAGACTGGCCAGTGAGGAATATAAAGTCCTGGCCCCATAAGGCAGCTCCTGGGGGCCACCTCAGAGTGCCCCAAAGGGTTGGCTGAAGTCTTTCTTGTGACTGCATCACAGCCCAACTTATCTCCCTGTCTGGTCCTGCCCCCATCTCTCCCTTACAGGTGCTGTTCCTAAGGGCATCCCTCCGTTAGCCACCTATATGAAATCTCAGCCCCAGAGCCTATTTCCCAGCAGACGTGATCTAAGCAGTCTCCTCGCCCACTCTCAATTCTACGAGAGCTTCTGATGGCCAAAAAATACTGTTTTACCTTCCCCAGGATTGTGATTTGTGTTTCCAACAATCTCAGAGATGGAATCCTAAACCTCCAGACTTGTTTTCTGAAGAAAGCAGAAACTAATAGCCCTGAAGTTAGTACACACAACATTCATATGTCCTGGAGATGTTAAGAGCCTTGGAGACCACCCCCTCCCTTCCTCAAATGCTTCCTGAGGGTTTTCTGTGGGCTAGAAGCTCTTTCTGCTTTTGTTTCTCACAATCACTCTATTAGCATTGACTTTATTATCCTACTTTCATAGTTCATGAAACCAAAGCTCCGAGATGTGAAGTGACTTACTAAAGGACAACAATCTGGCAAAGAGTCACCATATTTTACTAAATTATAAATGGTTTGAGGACAGACACTCAGTCATCTTTACCTTTGAATCCCTAGCTCCTAACTTAGTACTTGGAACGTAGCAGATGTTTAGTGCTGCTTAGGGAATGGATGGATAACTGAACATTCAAAGAAAGGGAATTGCAATTTTACTGAGTACCTTTATCATGTCACATATGTTTTCTATATTTAATATACATTATCTCCTTGAAGTTTACAATAAATCTATGAGAGGTGAATTAATGTTTTCATTTTACAGATGGTGAAACTGAGGCTCAGATACGGAGGTGTTAAGAGACAGAACCAGGATTCCATCCACTCGGTTTGTTGGCTCTCCCTGCCTCCTACTGTATCTTGACCGTCCAACAATCTCTTGTTTCTCAGATGAGGAAACTGAGGTACAAAAACCTTAAGTGGCTCTACCCACGTCATGTTGCTAGAGAGCGGCCCCAGATTTTCTGTCTCCAAATCCACAACACCAAGCAGGTCTCCTGCTCAGCACACTCTGAATCTGTAAGCCTCCAGCTGCCTTTTCCAAACAGGGTCGGTGAAATGTCGTTCTCACTTAGATTGCAAAACTCCTCACCAAATATAAAACAGAAAATGTAGGCCACTTGCCCATGTGATTGTATTTCATAACTCAGAGCTAAAAATAGCTCTCAGCTTGCTTGGCCTGTTTATAACATATTAAAAGCTCATGTTCAAATTCACTCGCCTCTTGGATTAATGTCAAGATTATGGCTTTCCAGGTTTCTCTCTCTCCGCATCTCTATCTCATCCTGCAGGGAGCGGATTATGCTTGTACACATTATTTTCCACGTGAATTACTGAGTCCTCATTTTCAAAGATGAATTTCATGGCCCTTTTCTCTTTGCTGTCCCTGCAAAGTCCATCTTGGAAGGCGGGAGAGAGAAGTGGTTAAGGGTGCAGACTGCAGGGCCAGGTGGGGGTTAAGGCCGTGTATTCTTGGGTCAGGCATGAACCATTCATCTTAGTTTCCTCTCATTGAAATGGAGGAAAAATTAACACCTATTTCCTAGGATTGTTCTGAGGGTTAAACAGCAACAAAAAATGTTCACGGCCAATGTTTAGCCCAATTCCCAACACACAACACAGAGTGCACAAACAGGACTCCTAAAAGCAAAAATCAACAAAACAAGCAATCACCACCATTTAGCATGGCCAGCTTGTCCCAGTTTGCCTGGGACTTTCCAGATTTAGCACTGGAAGACTCCAGTTCCAGCAAACCCTTCAGTCTTGGGCAAATGAGAACAGTAGGTTACTCTGTTCCTTATCAATGAAAAAAACAAAAGATTCTGAGCTATTCACTTATTCATAAAAGTATTTATGGATAACTAAAACATTTCAGACATTTTGATGATATTTGAAAGGTAAACATGGCAAAAAATGAGTCCTCAAAAAGTTAGCATATACTCAGCATAATGAGAGAGACTCTTGAATCCCATATGGTAAGTTATATATGACGACCTGAAGGTTGGCACAAGATGTTCAAAGAGTGTAACTCTGCAATGCATTGCTCCTGGGGGTGTAGGATTTCATGGATTACACACTTCTATCTAATGGGGAATTTTTTCCCTAAATACTAAGATTATAGGGGAGTTAACAGGTGTGCATAGGAAAAAACATTACCATGAGGAGGTGAAAGCATAGAAAACTAACAAAATGGCCTCCCTGAAGCTAAAGCTGTTTGTTGATTCATTCTGACCTACAATTCTTGCAACTTGTTCTTCTCTTTTCTCTGACAAACCCCCACCTTTGCTTCTCTTGCTCAACAATTTTTGTGCTAAACAACCCCCAGCCTTTTCACTCTACTCCCCACTCTCTGTTCATTCTTTACCCAGAATGGCTTATCCTTTAACCCAGGAGCTGTGTTCCAGGAAGGTGGTCATGGGCTGATGGCCTCAGAGGAATGAACAGACCCATGACACCAGGTGGGTTCATCAAGATTAAGAAAAGTGCAGCACCCAGGAAAAGCCCCCTGGGTGTTGTCACCTTTCTGTCCTGCCCAGCTTTTCTATAAAACCTCAGGACACCAACCACAAGGTGGATTCACAGTCTCTAAGGCATTAGTCTACTATGATTCCCCTTTGCCTGGCAAAAAAATGAAGCCGTTCTTTTCTAATTCCCCCATGACTCTGCTTCCAAGTCTCAATCTGGCTATCGGGGTACAGAGGCTGGATTTTTGGCAGCAAAAGTAATTTAAACAGCTTTTCCTTTTCAGCATCTTTAATAGGTTAATGAGCATTTGAATCTCTAGGATGGGGGTGCTTCAAGTAGTGTTTCCAAACTTAAAAATTTTTTGACAGCACAGAATTTTTTAGGACTGATGGGATGATACCAGCATTCCACGGGGCTTTGACAAGGAAGAAATCTAGGTGTTATCTGGCGTTGAGCATCCAAAACTCAGACTAGGGAGAAAAGTGCCAAAGTCCAGCTCGTCATAAAGAGTAGCTGTGCTTCAGTCAATACAGTAAGAGCTGAAGTTCTTAACCATTTTTTATTTTATTTTTTTTGATTCATGAGCCTCCTTTCAGAATTTGATGAATATGTAAACTCACAAAGGATAAAGGTCCCAATCTAGAGGCTTGAACTTTGCAGGGCATGCTGGAGAGATGCTGTGTCTCCTTAGGAATTGAAAAATCTTGTTCATTAAGAGAATTTTGAGCCTTCATATCAGCAGAGATGGGGGAAATAAAACCCTGTAAAGACTGAAAAATTCTGACACAACATAATACTCAAGTGTCGACGAGCATGAAGAATAATCTGGGAGGCACAAAAGTAGTACTTAGACAAAGTAATAGTAATTATTTTATATATTGAATGCTTGCTATTACATGCATTACCTTATTTAATCAACAGTTAGTTTATCATGGTGGTTTAGGCTGTGGCTTCTGAAAGCAGACTTCTAAGTTTTGAATAGTGGTTTTCTTCAGAGTTATGAAATCGCAGATTTGTTTTCTTCCAGTTTTATTGAGATGCAACTGACATACAGCATTGCATAAGTTTTAAGGTATAATTGTTAGCTTTTAACAATTTGACTTAGGTACATCATAAAGTGATAACCTCAATAAGTTTAGTTAACATCCATCATCTTACATAGAAACAGAACAAGAGAAAAAATATTTTTTCCTTGTGATGAGAACTCTTAGGATTTGCTCTCTTAACAACTTTCATAGATAGTATAGCAGCGTTAACTACCCTGACCATGTGGTGCCTTAACTTCCTGGTACTTATTTGCGTTACAGCTGGAAGTCTGTATGTTTTGACCATCTTCATCCAATTCCCCCTCCCCCTAACCCCCACCTCTGGTAACCACAAATCTGGTCTCCTTTTCTATAAATTTGTTTCCCTGGTTTGTTTTTTGAGGTATATGGACCTACAATACTACGTTAGTTCCTGGTGCACAGCACAGTGATTTGACATTTCTACACACTGCAAAGTGACCACCACTTGAATATTGTTTCTACCATTTACTGGCAATGCAACCCTGGGGAAATTACTAAAACTTCTCACAGTCTTAGGATTTCCATCTGTAAAGTGGAAATCATAACAATATCTTTTTTATAAGGCTTGTGGAGGTTACATGACATAATTTTTGCAGCTTAGTGCCTAACTCAGTAAACATTAACCATTACTATTAATATTATTACTAGGTGGGCATTATCATTACCAGCTTCATTTCTTCTTTTTTATTATTACTATACAATGTTTTATTAACACATCCTTAATAATTATTTAGATGTGTATTACTGTCTTCCGCCCCTGATGGGCAGGAGGAGCAAGGCACTGGCTCAGTCCCAGGACCCAACACATAGTGCTGTGTAAATATTAATGAAATGAATGAATTAATAAAATGAAGAGATGCACGACTACAGCACTTCCCCCTGAGGGAGCTGAGGTTGTCTTCTTTGGCTTTGAAACCCTACACTATCTTATAGCTCCCATGTGCTTCACAGCTTTTGAAGTGCTTTCACGTGTTCTCATTTGACCCTTGCACAATCTTATGGTGGTGTCACGATTAAACCAGAGCTCAGAGAAGACTTTCTTGATGTCACAACATAGCTTGCAGGAGATGGAACTTGGGTCTTCTGCCTCCTCAAGACTAGAGTTCTTTCTATGGTAATATTTTCCCTTCCATTTGCAGGAAGATCCAAAGCAGCTTCTAAAAACCCAGGTTTAATTTCTCTGTCCCCTTTTAAAAAATAATTGTGGAACATCATAACCAAAGATACAATAGCAAGTATTTAGAAAACATAAGGAAAATATCACTTAATACTGTAGACCCAAAATGGAAAAACTTCCAAATCTTTTGTCCCCATTAGCTCTTAAAGCAGCAGAAATGGAAAGGAAACACAGCATGGGAGCTCCTCCCAGAACTCAACTCTCTATGCAGAACCACGTCCCTCCCAGCCCCACACCCAGCGTCCACGTATTACAGCAAACAAGGACGGAGAGGGCTTTTCTGTGCATGTTTCTCACCAGGAAAAGGAAAAATGATCGCTTTCATTTCGAGAAGAAGTAACTGAGGACAAGAATGATCTGTAACAGATTAATCCTATCAAATGACAAGCACCTCAGAAATAACCGTAATTCATCAGTGAGGAGGAACCGGAAAGCAGTGTTGTATTTCAGCCTTATTTTTTTTTTCTCAGAAGAAATATTTAGATAAAAGAAAATAATGTACTTGGACTCTTTCTAAAATTATTTTTATCTGAATCAAGATTTACTTATGTGAATCATATTTTTGTATCTTTGTGAATGACATTTATCTATATGAATCATATCCAGAATTTTGTGGGGGTTCTCTCCTACGATCCGACGTGTCCTAAGGATGGGGACACATTCTGGGGACTCCCAGAGTTGTTCTTAACAAGACTGATACAACCTTAGGTTACTCTCTTCTGATTTAGGAGGCATTCTTGTGTCTTTAGGACCTGATGCTGGTGTCATTTCTCACAGGCTTAATATTCCTCTGATACTTCCTGTGTTCAGCCTACAAAGCAGGAGAGAGACAGAGACAGAGACAGAGACAGAGACAGAGAAAGAGAGAGAGAAACCACTAAACCATAAACATTCTGTGACTATTTTTTAGTAGGAAGTGAACATTTTAATGTCTTTTTCTTTTTGTTGAGGCAAGAACACAATATGAGATCTACCCTTGGAACTTTTCAAGTGCACAATACCAGTATCATTAAATACAGGCACGCGCAGCTCTCTAAACGTATCCATCTTGTACAACTGAAACTTTACTCCCTTTAAACAGCAGCTCCCATTTCCCCTCCACCCAGCCCCCGGCAGCTGCCGTTCTCCTCACTGTTGCTATGAGTGTGTCTATTTTAAATGCCTTATATAAGTGGAATCGTGCAGTATGTGTGCTGTGACTGGTGTTTTTCCCTCAGCATTTTGTCCTCCAAATTTATTTAGGTTTTTTAAAGTTTTAAACAAAATTCCATGAGAAATAAATTATAAGAAGTAACAAGTTCTTTTTACCTTTAGTTATGTTACTTCCACTTTATTTTTAACTTCTTAACTTACATTGTCCTACTTGCATTAATTAATTAATTTATGTATTTATTTATTTATTTTGAGACATAATTGACATACAGCACTGCTTAAGTTTAAGATGTATAGCATAATGATTTGCCTTACATACATCATAAAATAATTACCACAGTAAGTTCAGTGAGCATCCTTCATTTCATACAGACACAATAGTAAAGAAATATAACACAACCTTTTTAAAGATACATATATATACAGGCACACACATCTCTGGAGTCACTTGTGGAAGGTGTCAGTGTTACCAAGTGCAAGAAGGCTGGGGTGCAACCCGTATCTAATTGTAAGAAAGTCAAGATATAAAATTTCATCTGAAGGTGTGAAAAATGTGTAAAAGGAAACAAAGATTAGTGTTGGAAGAGATTAAATTGGAGTACCATTTGCTAGATTTTTAGTTCTAATCAGGTTATGGCTTCAGAATTTAAGAGGCACAATACACACAGAAGGATATCTACTTCTGAAAGGAAGGAAGGGAGGAAAGGAGGGAGGGAAGGAGGGAGGGAGGAGGAAAGAAAGAAAGAAAGAAAGAAGGAAAGAAGGAAAGAAGGAAAGGAAGAAAGGAAGAAAGGAAGAAAGGAAGAAAGGAAGAAAGAAAGAAAGAAAGAAAGAAAGAAAGAAAGAAAGAAAGAAAGAAAGAAAGAAAGAAAAAGAGAAAGCAAAAGAGAAAGAAAGAAAGAAAAAACGCCACATGACTTATGAAAGTATTGTTGTCTAAGACCTTTCTGATTGCTTGGATGCCCCAGCCTGTGTTTCTTTCCTGCTCTGATGTCCACATCAACTTCTTCTAAGAACGTTAATAGCCTCTCTTTCTTGATTTTTGAGAACAGATGGATATATTAGAGAAGAAATAACAACTCACATACCCATAACTTTCCTTAGCAAGTTCCCTAAGGACTTGGTCCCTACAGGTGAGATTTTAATTAGAATATTCAGTCCATGAGGCATGGAGCTGTGGATGGGTCACAGGAGAACTTGTTCCCTTAGAGCTCCATGTCAGTGTAATTCCCTTCAAGACATCAGTCATTAGACCCTTAAATCCCAATCTGGCTTTATTCAAACTCACTATAGTGGGAACTACCTGGTGCCCAGGGCAACCTTGTTGATGTGATTTTATTTTATTTCAAGGGGGTCTTCAGAAGCTCACTTCTGGAAGCCTTTCCCTTCACAATGACATTGCTGTAATACATTAGTCAGAATGCCCTGGGATAGAACTTTCTGACAACAGGAGGAGTGATTTACTAAGTGATTTACAGGTTGAGTGATTTTCTAAGCATTTTACACCCCTTGTCTTATTTCATCCCCAAAGCAGTCTTTAAAACATCAAAGGTGGGTATTACTAATTTCATCAAAAATTCCAGAAAGTGAGGCTGTGTGAAGTGAAAGGATTCACATTGTTCCCATCTGAATAAGAAATCTAGAATTTAGGCCTTTTGTGGTTTGATGGGTAGTGCCAGGGAATCTACTTATGGGCAAACAGGCATATTCAAAGGAATGAGATGAGGTCATTCAGAAGGTACAGACTTAAAGTTACAAAATAAAAGCCATGGTGGCATAATTGTACAGCATGGCGACTATAATTAATAACCCTGCATTGCATATTTGAAAGTTGCTAAGAGAGTAAATCATAAAAGTTCTCAAAACAGGAAAACAATTTAGTAACGAGGGATGGGAGTGGTGGTTAACCAGACTGATTGGGGTAATCATTTTGCAATATATACAAATATCAAATCATTGTGTCTTATACCTGAAACTAACATAATGTTACAGACCAATTATGCCTCACACCTCTGTCCTTATCCCCCCATGTTTATGTGAAATTGGAGCCCTAGAGGTAATGACGTAACTTGATTTTAGCATGATCAACGAGAACACATACGGTAATGTTAATACACTCATGCTCTCCCTCAACAGGCAGAGCTGGGTTTTTACAGACACACTAATTATTCAGGCTCTAGCTGTGTGGGGTAAGGAGCTGATGTTTGTCTCATGGGGGCTTTGTCCTCTGCGAGTTCCAAGGTTATGAGACTTTTTCTACATGTTCCCATGTGACTCCATGGGGACTTATATTATAGGTAACAGACAAAGTGCCAGAGCCCATTGACCATTCATCCATTCGCCCAGCTTTCAATAATTGTCTAGTACCTACAGTGGCATTTCCCCAAACTGAGATTTACTGAGAGCCTGCAGTAATGACCTGGGCAAATACCTGCAAATAACAGTGACTTTGATTATGATTATGATAATCGCCCTTTTTCAGGATATTTCAGGGATTCTCTTATTATCTCATGACAGCGGCAGTCTTTCAGGGAGAGTGTAGTTCAGGGCAACCTTCCGAATAGCTCCATTTTATAGATAAAGATATAGGGACTCAAAGCAGTTAAGTGACTTATCTGAGAAGGGAGATGAGCAGATCTCGCCATGGAATTCATGTTACCCACTTCCCCGGCAATTAATTTTTTCAATATCGCCATGCTCTGAAGAACTTTCCATTTTCATCAGAGACTCAGAAGAACATCTCAGTAGAATGTTTCCTTTCTTTCATGGATTGAATTTCTGACTTGAGACTCATATGTGAATGTGCTGAATTTGCCTCTTGCATTGTTCAGGGAGCAAGGTAAGCTTCTGATCAATCTACAACTGAATAGATTTTCAGGGACGGATTTTTCTTGGAAAATACATCAAGGCATCCGTTTCCCTCTTGATTTATGTGTCACTCTATACTGAATGTTTTGAGTGTCTCTTTAACAGGAAAATATGTTACAAACAGCATGGAAATTCTTAAGGAACAAATGTATTTATCTCGTTAAAAAAAGTGAAAGGAACAGGAGGGTCTTGAGTTTTTGCTTTGCCACATAAGAGCTTGTGTGACTTGGACAAGTTGTTAAACCTACCTCACTGTTAGTTTCTTCTTTCGGAGAATGGTGATATTAGGAATTTTGTCTATCCCAAGGACTTTTAGAGTATGAACTTGAATCTCAGTTTGAAAATATATCATTATCTAGAAAGCACATAACAGCACTAAGGAACAAAGAAGGAATGGAGAGGAATAAAAGAGGGGCTAAGAAACCAATTAGTAAATGCTTGAAAAAAGAGGTACACACACCAAACCAGAAGGAACAATTTATGGGAATGAGCAGATCTGGACTCCAGTTATCATTCTGAAACATTACTGGCATTAGGCACCTACACCGATTAACTATTAGATACCCTAGATGGTGAACTATAGTGTAAATGAGAGCATCTTATCATCAACTGGCCTGAGGGACAAAAATAATGCTCTCTGCTTGACCACAAAGAACAAAAGAACAAAAATGACCAGTAATATTGATCATTTTATACATTGTTCTTGATCTGCTATGAACTATATTGCCTCATGGTCTTGACTCGTACATTAGATTACTCTGATTTTTGTTTTTTCCAAGCTGTTTGCTTTAGTGGTGTTAATTTAGTTTTGTGGATTTTATATAATACCTGAAGGTTATATCAGTAGGAAATTTCCAATATAGTTCAAAATAGTAAAATATGATGCAACTATTCCAATTGTTTATGCAACCCTTCCAAATTAGATGACCAAAAGGAATCTCAAACTCGGCAGGACTTACTTAGAATCATCTCTCTTGCTCTTTCTCAAATATCTGGTTCGTCTACACCATTCCATGTACTGCTATAGAAAAATGGAATCATCGTTGTTCCCTCTTCCCTCAATGCCCTATGTTCAATATAGCAGGAAATCCAAACAGCTCTACTTTTGAGATATATCCAGAATTGGATAATTTCTCATTATCTGTCTCACTACCACCCGGGTCCAAACCATCATTATCTGTTGCACAGATTAATGAGATTAATACAAAGAAAAATGAATGGATCATAACATCCCAGATTTCATTCCCCCTTAGAAGCTTTTTCTAACCTCACCTACTGTTTGGTCCCTAGATAGAGCCTTCCACTATCTTCTGACAGTAAAAATATCTACATTTACTGAAGGTCTGTTAAGTGCTAAGCAATATTGTTATATCCATTTTTCAGTTGGAAAATTGAGGCTCAGACACCCTACTTAATACAAAAGCTGACTCAGAAAACAGATTGATCCTTACTTGGCATAGCTGTACTGGGCACTATCTGAGTAGAAGAAGAATACTGGGTGAAAAATTGGAGGAAGGTATAGACAGAATATGAGAGTGAAAGGAATTTGGGGCAGAAATGGAATGAGTGAGGATACAAGATGTTGGTTTTCACAGTTACCTGCAATTCCTCTATTACAACATCTATTCCTCTAATCAGTACATAGACCAATAGCTCTGCCCTAGTCATAGTGTGTAAAAAATTACAGTGCCAGTTTGCATGATCACTCCAGTTTGATAATGATTTCAAGGGAAAAGTGATGGACAAATGATACTGAGCAGTACCCAGAGTCAGCCATCTAGTACATGCTGGAGCTGGAATTTGCATCCAGATGTCCTTAGTCTTGACTCATGCTTTTAGCTTTTATTCTCTGGATGTCTGCATTTCTTGTACAGCCACTTCTCTTGTACCCACTGTGTGGTAACTACACATTCTGCGTATCCTATTATCTTCTGAGACTACTGAAGGCTAGAACATGATATATGAAACTATGTTTTGCCACAATATAATACTGCACTTGATACAATAGTGGTAATTGAATGAAAAGAATTAAATTACACTAACCTATTTTATTGCATAATTATTCTGTGTCCAGAGTTTGAAAATCTGAATTGAAAGATCAACATATTTTACTCAGTAGCAAATCATTAGTTGTACAGAAGTCTCTTTTCATCTCTGAACTTTAATTTCAATCCTTTATGAGGATAGGAGAATGGGATATATTATCTCCAAAATTCTTTTAGCTAGAACAATCTATGTTTCCCTCCATATTTAATAATTACATTTGGTTTTTGCTCCTGTTAAATTTGAGAATTCTGATGAGAGATACACCTTGGGCATAATGATGGATCTAAGCTCAGTTACCACCCAGATTCTCTTTCCCCATTACTATAGGATATTCACATACTGCACCAATGGCCCCAGTGGAGAATCGTACAGAGCTGATTGAATTCATTCTTGTTGGGATAACTGATGACCCAGGACTGCAGATCCCACTCTCTCTGGTGTTCACTCTCGTCTACCTCATCACTCTGCTTGGGAACTTGGGAGTGATCACATTGATCCTGCTGGACTCTCGTCTCCACACTCCCATGTACTTCTTCCTCAGTAACCTGTCTCTGGCAGACTTTGGTTACTCCACAGCTGTCACTCCCAAGGCGATGGCTGGATTCCTTATAGGAGACAAGGTCATTTCCTACAATGCATGTGCTGCTCAGTTGTTCTTTTTTGCGGTCTTTGTTGTTGTGGAAATTGTTCTCTTGAACTGCATGGCCTATGACCGTTATGCAGCAGTGTGTAAACCACTACATTACACCAGCATCATGACAACAAGCTTGTGTTTGTGTCTGGTCATAGGTTCCTATGTCCTTGGTTTTCTGGAGGCCTCTCTGAACACATGGAACATATTCAATCTCTCTTTCTGTAGATTCAATGTGATTGATGATTTTTTCTGTGATGCCCCTCCTCTCCTGGCTCTCTCATGCTCAGACAGCTACATCAATGAGATGGTTATATTTTTTGTGGTGGGTTTCAATGCCCTCTTTTCTGTCCTGATCATCTCGATTTCCTATTTGTTTATATTTATCACCATTCTGAGGATGCGCTCATCTGAAGGACGCCAGAAGGCTTTTTCCACTTGTGCTTCCCACCTCACTGCCATCTCCATCTTCTACGGGACTGGCACCTTCATGTACTTACTGCCCAGCTCCAGCCATTCCATGGACACTGACAAGGTGGCATCTGTGTTCTATGCCATCATTGTTCCCATGCTGAACCCTATGATCTACAGCCTGAGGAACAAAGAGGTCAAGAGTGCCTTTAAAAAGGCTGTAGGGAAGGCAAAGTTCTCTGTAAGATTCATATTTTAATTATGTAGAATCAACAATAAGACAGTCTCATACATTTCAGTCGACATGGGGAAAATATTGACTTGCTACATCAAGAGTCTTATGAACTACTGGAGTACTTCCCCCCATGCTCTTTTAAGTCTATGAAGCAAATGTGTCTGTTTGTGATCCTTCCTTTGTGTATACAGTCAGGACACCAACTGATAGATTATCATTCAGGCTTAAATTACAGGTTGAGCTGACTGGTCCTCACCACTCGGTAGGAATAGCCTAGCCTAGCTTTTTCATTTTCGTGTATTAGAATACTAAAAATCATTCAGAAGGATGATAAAAATAATAAAGACATCTTTTAAAAAGGAAAACAGTGTCCAGTTTTACTGAGTCTAAAGACAATTTCTTTGAATTATAAATATTAGAGATATTGGTTTTTCTTTGAACATTTCTTTTTCAGCTAAATGAGTTAGAATACATTCAGAATACAAATAAAATATATATTTCTTTCAAAACCATGGACTCATACATAGGAAGCGTGAAGTGTACTTTTTTTACATGATGTCTGGAATCTAGTATTAGGGCCCCTGTGATTTGATGTGAAGTGCCAAATGACTTGTTATGGAATGCCAGAGGTATTTAAATGTATGGGGCATATCCCTCAGAACCAAGTGAAAGATCACCGCTATTGTCCCTCCTGATAGGGAAGGTTTTTCCTTTTGTAGAAAAGGAACTGGTATTTTCATTTTCCACACGTCAACCTTGTGAAATCCTAAAATCTCCCTTGAATACTTTAAATGTGATGAATCAGTTCACACAGTCTTCACACTTAAACCAGAATGGCTATAGAATGTGCAGATCCTATGTGAAAACAAAAATGTGGAGTCCCATTTAAAAAACTTATAATAATTCCAAGTTGGGAAAAGCAGAGTGTTAACCCAGTGCAGGACCATCTAAGAACTGTACAGGCTTTATGGTCATGAAACCAGCCCTGGAGAGTCCTCCTCTTCTTAGGTATAGTCCTTTGAAAATTACCAAAAATGTTAATGTTTTAAATTGAGTCATTCTCCACATTTTATGTTATCAGGAAATGCAAATTAAAACAACAATGAAATAATACTACACATATATTAGAAAGGCCAAAATCCAGAACACTGACAACATCCAGTGCTGCTAAGGATGTGGAGCAAATGGAACTCTCATTCCTTTCCAGTAGGACTGCAAAATATTGCAGCCTCTTTGGAAGACAGCTTGGCAGTTTCTAACAAAACTAAGCATACTCTTACTATACAATCCAGCAGTTTTTCTACTTGGTATTTACCCAAAGGAATTGAAAACTTAACCCCACAATGTTTATAGCAGCTTTGTTCATAGTTGCCAAATCTTGGAAGCAATCAATATGTCTTTCAGTAAGTGAAAGGATTTATAAACTGTGGCACATTCAGACAGGGGAATATTATTCAGTGTTAAAAGTAAATGAGCCATGCAAGCAAAAGTACAGAATCAGATGGCCTCACAGGAGAGTTCCTCCAAACAAAGAACTTGTATCGATCCTTCTCAAACTTTTCCAAAATATTGAAGAGGAGGAAATACTCCCAAAGTCATTCTAGAAAGCCACCATCAGCCTGACACCAAAGCCAGACAAAGACACTGCCAAAAGAAAAACTTACAGGCCAATATCATTGATGAACAAAGATGCAAAAATATTAGCAAACAGAAGCCAACAACACATAAGAAAGGTCATGCACTGTGATCAAGTGGGTTCAACTCAGGGACTCAGAGATGGTTCAACTTACACAAATCAATCAACATGATACACTGTGTCAACAAAAGAAAGGACAAAAATCACATGATCATCTCAATAGATGCAGAAAAAGCATTTGATAAAATTCTACACACATTTATGATGAAAACTCTTACCAAAGTAGGTGTAGAGGGAACATTCCCCAACATATAAAAGCTATTTAGGACAAAGCCACAGCCAACATAATACTGAATGGTGAAAAGTTCTAAGCCTTCCTACTACAGTCTGGAACAAGACAAGGATGCACACTCTCACTATGTGTTTTCAATATAATATTGGAAGTCCTAGCCATGACAGTCAGGTAAGAAAATGAAATAAAATATATCTACACGAAAAAAGAAGAAATAAAATTGTCATTCTATGTGGATGACATGATACTATATATAGAAAACACTAAAGGTTCCACAAAAAAAAAAAAAAAACTACTAAAGCTGATCAAAGAATTTGCCAAGGTAGCAGGATACAAGATCAACATACAGAA
This sequence comes from Camelus bactrianus, assembly GCF_048773025.1. NCBI lineage: Eukaryota > Metazoa > Chordata > Mammalia > Artiodactyla > Camelidae > Camelus > Camelus bactrianus. The sequence goes on from NC_133548.1 coordinate 11,331,063, forward strand.
ATCAGTGGCATTTCTTTTTAGTAACAATGAAATATTAGAAAAAGAAAGTAAAGAAACAATGCCTTTTTAAACTGCATCCGAAAGAATAAAAACTTAGAAATAAACCTGACCAAGGAGGTGGAAGGCTTATAAGCAAAGAACTACAAAAACATTAATTAAGGAAATTAAAGATGATTTAAAGAAATGGAAAGATATCCCACGCTCTTAGATTGGAAGAATTAATATTGTTAAAATGGTTATGCTACTCAAAGCAATCTACAGATTTACTGTGATCCCTATCAAATGACCTGGGACATTTTCCACAGAACTAAACCAAATAATATGAAATTTTATACGGAATCACAGAAGACCCAGAATTGCCAAAGCCATACTGAAGAAAAAGAACAAAGCTAGAGAAATTACCCTCACCCCTGACTTCAAACAATACCACAGAGCTACAGGAATCAAAACAGCATGGTATTGGCACAAAAACAGACATATGGATCAATGGAACAGAATAGAGAGCCCAGAAATAAAGCCACACACTTAAGGTCAATTAATCTTTGATAAAGGAGGCAAGAATATACAATGGAAAAAATGCAGTCTCTTCAGCAAGTGATGTTGGGAAAACTGGACAGCTGCACGTAAATCAATGACGTTTGAATACTCCCTCACACCATACACAAAAATAAATTCAAGATGGCTTAAAGAATTAAACATAGGACAGTATAAACCTCCTAGAAGAAAACATAGCAAAACATTCTCTGACATAAATCTTAGCAATGTTCTCCTAAAGCATTCTACCGAGGCAATAGGATTTAACAGCAAAATAAATAAATGGGGCCTAACTAAACATATAAGCTTTTGCCCGTCAAAGGAAACCATAAGCAAAACAAAAAGATAACTTATATATAGAAGACCTTGTGGTAGCTCACAGCGAAAAAAAAAATGTGACAATGAATATATGTATGTTCATGTATAACCGAAAAATTGTGCTCTATACTGGAATTTGACACAAGATTGTAAAATGACTATAACTCAATAAACAAATGTTTAAAAAAAAAAAAGACAACTTACAAAATGGAAGAAATATTGGCAACTTACATGGGCTTAGTTTCCAAAATATAAAAACAGCTCATACAACTTAACAACAATAGCAACAACAAAAAACCCCTACAACTAAATGCAAAAATGGGCAGAAGACTGAAACAAGCAATTCTCCAGTGAAAATATACAAATGGCCAATAGTAGAACGAAAAATGTTCAATATCACTGATTATCAGAGAGATGCAAAACATTTTAATTCCACATGTAAGTGAAAACATACAGTATTTGTATTTCTATATCTAACCTATTTCACTAATAATACCCTCCAGGATTTGCAGCAGCAATGGATCGATCTGTGTCTACTATTTTAAGATACTTGTCAAATTTTTATTGCAGGTAAGAAAATGAAGTTTACCTCAATACATTTCTCTTCATTCTAGTACTGAATCCTCAGTTGCTGAATTCCTCAATTTTTCCTTAATATCTTTATAAAACCATATAAATATATATGTATATATACAAACACACACACACACACACACACACACACACACACCCCTACATTTTCCCCACTGTCTGAAAGTAGAGCATGGCTATGAAACTTTTGTAAGCCAAAATGGTGTAAAGCAAAGAAGCAAACACCTTAGGACACATTTTGTTGATGGATGAACAAAATACACTGAGATAAAGCACAGATGCTCACAGACACAGTTAAAGCTACGTCCGCTTGATGCTGAGGTGCTCAGTGTGGTTACTGGGGAAGGAGCCTGGAGGTGCCAACCTGGCTGCTCGAGGTGCACGCGGCCTCCATTAGGACTTGCTGCAAAACAAATGCTCAACACTATACTCTTGCCTTTACCAATGAGATATTTCCTTTCATAATTATCATGTTTCTAGTTGTAGCCTATTCTTTTCTACTTAGAGAAGGCTCTTTAACATTTCTTGTACAGCTGGTTTTGTGGTCCTGAACTCTTTTAGCTTTTGCTCATCTGTAAAAGTCTTGATTATTTCTTCACATCTGAAGGATAGCCTTTCCAGGCAGAGTCTTCTTGTTTTTCCCTTTCATCAACTGAAATATATCACCCACCCTGTTCTGGCCCACAGAGTTTCTGCTGGGAAGTCCAATAATACCCTTATGGTAGGTCCATTGTACATAAGTTGTTGCTTTTCCCTTGCATCTCTTAATAATCTCTTTTTATTTTTTGTCATTTTAATTATAATACCTCTTGGTATGGACCTTTTTGAGTTAATACTGTTTGGGATTCTCTCTGCTCCCTGGCCCTAGTTGTCTGATACTTTTCCAGGTAAGGGATGTTTTCAGCTACTATACCTTCAAATATGTTCTGTACCCCACCTCCTCTCTCCTTCTGGGACACTGTCATGAGGATTTGAGTTTCTTGATTCTATCTCAGAGGACTCAAATTGTCCTCATTTTAAATTTCCTTTCTCTGATGTGCTTGTGTGAATTTCCACTACTCTGTCTTCCAGTTCACTGCTCCATTGCTCTGTATCATCTAATCTTTTTTTGATTCCTTCTAGTGCATTTTTTATTTCAGTTATTGTATTCTTCAATTCTGTTAGGCTCTTCTTTGTATTTTCTAGCTGTCTTTTAAATTTCTGTGTCCATCCATTCTTCTTCTGATTTCTTTGAGCATCTTCATAATTGTTTCAATGAATTCTGTTGGGTAGATTCCTTATCTCCACTTCACTGATCTCCTCTTCTGGGGTTTTATCTTGATATTCCATTTGGATCATATTCTTCTGTTGCCTCATTTTGACTAATTCATTGTTATTATTTATTGGTATTTGGTAGGTTGGTTATGTTACCCTATCTTGGAAAAGTGGTTTTATGTAGGAAACATCCTGTGTCCCAGCAGTGCACTGCCCTCTGCTCACTAGAGTGATATGCTCTAGGGGTGCTCCCTGTATGGGCTGTGTGTCTTTTTGTTGTTACAGGATGATGACTGTAGATGTGCTGATAGGCATACCTAGACCCTGGTCTGGTTGGTAGCCAGGTTATGCCTTATGCAGAGGTGGTCACTTGCTGGTGAGCAGAGCTGGGTCCTGGTATGGCCAGCTACATGACCAGAGGTGTCCTCATCCTGGTCCTGGTCCAATGGTGGGTGGGACTGTGTTGCTAGTTGGCTACAAAGCCCCAGGAGGTCAAGGGGCTAGTGGTGGTTCACTGGTGTGTGGAGCTGGATCATAGCGTGGCTAACTGAGGGGCCCAGGATGTCACTTGCTTGGTTGTCTAAGACTTTTGTGATTGGTTGGATGTACCAGCATGTGTTTTTTTTTCCAGCTCTGATGTCCACATCAACTTCTTCCAAGAATAATGTTAATAGCCTCTCTTTCTTGATTTTTGAGAACAGATGGGTTTAATGGAGAAGAAATAACAACTCACATACCCATGACTTTTATTAGCAAGTTCCCTAAGGACTTGGTCCCTACAGGTGAGATTTTAATTAAAATATTCAGTCCATGAGGCATGGAGCTGTGGATGGGTCACAGGAGAACTTGTTCCCTTAGAGCTCCATGTCAGTGTAATTCCCTTCAAGACATTAGTCATTAGACCCTTAAATCCCAATCTGGCTTTATTCAGACTCACTATAGTGGGAACTACCTGGTGCCCAGGGCAACCTTGTTGATGTGATTTTATTTTATTTCAGGGGGTCTTCAGAGTCTCATGGCTGGAAGCCTTTTCCTTCAAAGTGACATTGCTGTGATACATCAGTCAGAATGACCTGGGATAGAACTTTCTGACAACAGGTGGAATCCTTTACACAGGTTGAGTGATTTACCTTCATTTCACGTCCCTTGTCTTATTTCATCCTCAAAGCAGTCTGTAAAACTTCAAAGATAGGTATTACTAATTTCATTAAAAAGATACAGAAAGTGAGGCTATGTGAAGTGAAACAACAAATCTAGCATTTAGGACTTTTGAGGTTTGATGTGTAGTGCCCGGAATCTTCTTATGGGCCAAAAGGCATAATCAAAGGAATGAGTTGAGGTCATTTCAAGATACAGAAAAAATTACAAAATAAATGCCATGGTAGTATATTTGTACAGCATGGTGACTATAATTAATAATCCTTTATTGCATATTTGAAAGTTGCTAAGAGAGTAAATCATAAAAGTCCTCAATGTAAGAAAAAAAATTTGCAACTAAGGATGGAAGTGGATGTTAACTAGACTTACTGTGTGATCATTTAGCAATATATACAAATATCATATCATTGTGTTGTGCACCTGAAACTAACATAATGTTACATGCCATTGACATCTCAAACTTCTGTCCTTATCCCCCCATGTTTACATCAAATTGGAGCCCTAGAGGTAATGATGTAACTTGATTTTAGCATGATCAACGAGAACCCAAGTAGTAATTATAATACACTCATACTCTCCATCAATAGGCAAAGCTCGGTTTTTACAGACACACTAACCATTTGGTCTCTAGCTGTGCGGGGTCAGGAGCTATTGTTGGTCTCATGGGAGCTTTGTGCCCTGGGAGGTCCAAGGTTCTATAACTCTCTTCATGTTCCTATGTGACTCCATGGGGACTTATATTATAGGTAACAGACAAAGTGCCAGAGCCCATTGACCATTCATCCATTCACCTGACTGTCAATAGTTGTCTAGTACCTACGGTGGCCTTTCCCCAAACTGAGGTTTGCTGAGAGCCTGCAGTAACGACCAGGGCTGTGATAACCGCGACCTTGATTATGATTATGATAATTGTCCTTTTTCAGGATATTCCAGAGATTCTCTTATTATCTCATGACAGCGGCAGTCTTTCAGGGAGAGTGTAGTTCAGGGCAACCTTCCGAATAGCTCCATTTTATAGATAAAGATATAGGGACTCAAAGCAGATAAGTGACTTACCTGAAAAGGGAGATGAGCAGACTTTACCATGGAATTCATGTTACCCACTTCCCCGGCAATTAATTTTTTTAAGTATCTCCTTGCTTTGGAGAACTTTCCATTTTCATCAGAGACTCAGAAGAACATCTCAGTAGAATGTTTCCTTTCTTTCATGGATTGAATTTCTGATTTGAGACTCATACGTGAATGTGCTGAATTTGCCTCTTGCGTAGTTCAGGGAGCAAGGTAAGCTTCTGATCAATCTACAACTGAATAAATTTACAGGGACTGATTTTTCTTGGAAAATACATCAAGACATCCGTTTCCCCCTTGATTTATGTGTCACTCTATACTGAATGTTTTGAGTCTCTCTTAAACAGAAAAATATGTTACAAACAGTATGGAAATTCTTAAGGAACAAATGTATTTATCTTGTGAAAAAGTGAAAGGAACAGGAGGGTCTTGAGTTTTTGCTTTGCCACATAAGAGCTTGTGTGACTTGGACAAGTTCTTAAAGCTACCTCACTGTTAGTTTCTTCTTTCGGAGAATGGTGATACCGGGAACTTTGTCTATCCCATGGACTTTGAGAGTATGAAATTGGATCTCAGTTTGAAAGTTCATTATGATTTGGAGAGCACATAACTATACTAAGGAAAAAGGGAAGGAATGAAGAGGAATAAAAGAGGGGCTAAGAAACCAATTATTAAATGCTTGAAAGAAGAGTTATAAACATCACAGCAGAAGGAACAATGTATGGAAATGAGGAGACCTGGACTCCAGTTATCATTCAGAAGCATTACTGGCATTAGGCACCCACACTGATTAACTATTACATATCCTCCTGGTTGGTGAACTATAGTGTAAATGAGAGCATCCTACCATACTGGCCTGAGGGACAAAAATAATGCTCTCTGCTTGGGCACAAAGGATAAAAATCACAAATTATAATGATCATTTTATACATTGGTCTTGATCCACTACACACCGTGAGGTCAGGTAATGTGTTTTATGTATAGCTGTAAATCATAGAATTATGACACACTTTGGTGTAATGTAAGTACATACTTAGTACTTGAGGAGAGAATGAATGCTGGATGAATTACTGAACAAATTCCAGCACTTTATGTGGCTTATTCATTGCTGTTATCAAAAAGTTCTATCACTTTTAAATGTAGAAATGTTTTTTTTCTTTTACTTTTTGGAGAGTGAGAAGAGGAGTTTGCTTGTAAGCATTTGTTGACATAGTTCTTATCATTTGGTGGGGATTCTGATAGATAGTTTATTTGCCAAATTCACAGTAGCTAATATTATATTTGATTCCCAAACCATGCTTTTTAATTCTCTGTATTGCTTCTGAATGATGGATTCAATAAATCAGTCACCCACAAATAAGGCATTATCATGAGTAACTTTATTGTGTCCAGCGTTGGGATAGAGAGTGTAGATTATTTATAAAATATTAGGGGAATACTTCTTACTGATCACGAACTGAGGCTTTGATTTAAAACGATATGACTTCAAGTACCAGCTCTGCTACTTGCTAGTTTTTTGGACTTCAGTGTGTAAGTACTTGTCAGCAAGCTTCAGTTTCCCCATATGTGAAATGGGAATAATGTCTCCCATGGCTGGGTGACAAATTAGTGGAGGTAGAGGCTGCATGTGGTGTTCTAAAAATAGAAAGTGCTCAATACATTCTAGATATCATAGTTAATTCATCATTTAAGTTTGTATGTCTTCTTATATAGTATAGATGATGTATATGGGAAATGAAGCTTAAATTAAGATAAACCAATTCCAAGTAGGAAAGTGGTTAATGGTGCTCTACAGGTTATAACAAAAGGGCAGTGTCTAGGGAGAAGGAGTTACTGAAGACTTCATGGAAGCTTTGAAACTTGTGTTATTCTTTGAAGAATAAATTTGAATTTTTCTGAGGGCACAGAGCATGTTCTCAGGAAGATTACAATTTTTAATTATGTCCTGAACACCAACTATGTGGTGGACCAATTCATAAAAATCTTTGAAGAAACATTGCTGAGAGGTCAATATGACTCAAAACCCTTCAATAATTCTTCTTCTCACCAGTAGATTAATTTGGTTACAAGAATGTGCCTGAAACTAGTTTATTTCCTCTCACTGGAAATTGCTGGATTAAGTCTCACTCCTTCACTCTGTTGAGAAGAAAGTTTTGTTTAACATTTTTTATTGATTTATAATCATTTTACAATGTGTGTCAAATTCCAGTGTAGAGCACAATTTTTCAGTTATACATGAACATATATATATTCATTGTCACATTTTTTTCCTCTATGAGCTACCATAAAATCTTGTATATATTTCCCTGTGCTATATAGTATAATATTGTTTATCTATTCTAAAATTTTGAAAAGCCAGTCCATCTCTTCCCACCCCCTGCCCCCTTGGCAACCACAAGTTTATATTCTATGTCTGTGAGTCTATTTCTGTTTTGTATTTATGCTTTGTTTGTTTGTTTGTTTGTTTTAGATTCCACATATGAGCGATCTCATATGGTATTTTTCTTTCTCTTTCTGGCTTACTTCACTTAGAATGACATTCTCCGGGAGCATCCATGTTGCTGTAAATGGCGTTATGTTGTCGGTTTTTATGGCTGAGTAGTATTCCATTGTATAAATATACCACATAAAAAAGAAAGTTTTTAAATAATGAAATGCCTTTCAGTACATTGTTTTCTCCAGATTTAGGGGTATCTATATATGTTTATGGATGAAGGTAAGTACTTTTCTGAGGAACCAAGATAGTGCCTTCTCTGGAACATTCTCCAGTGGCCTTCCTAACATGAATAGCAAGAGCAACAAGAGAGTGGAAAACGTCAGGCTTCTATCAAGACCTTCACCCCCTCTTCCCACTCCACAGCCTAATAGCCTGGTTGTCATCACCTGTCTTGAGACATTTAGGACTATTCTCATAATTCTCTGCATCACTGTGTCACTCACCGTGAAGCTGAGGAATCTCAGATCAGGCATCAACCCCTGTTAAATAATGACCATATTCCTTCATATCCTTTTTCTATTCCCAGCTTTGACTCCTGCCCAACTCCTGAAATCATTCCACCAGGCCCTCTGGAATTTATGGACAGTCATCAACATAACCCAATATACCCTTAACCTCTTCTCGGAAAGTTCCTTTTACCAACTGGTCCAACTGAAATCTGTGTTCTGGGACAACGTTTCACTTTTAGCCATCTCAGTTGTGATAATTTTCTCTCCCATACTCCTCTTAACACTATAGTGCCTCATGTTCTTGATTCGTACATTATAATACTCTGATTTTTGTTTTCTCCAAGCTGTTTCCTTTAGTGGTGTCATTTAGTTTTGTGGATTTTATATGATAGCTGAAGGTTACACCATTCGGAAATTTCCAATATAGTTCAAAATAATAAAATCTGATGCAAGCAGTTCTAAATTGTTTATGCAGCCCTTCTGAGTCAGACGGCCAAAATGATCTCAAACTCAGCAGGACTTACCTGGAATCATCTGTCTTGCTCTTTTTCAAATATCTGGTTCATCTACCCTATTCCCTGTACCACTATACAAAAAGTGGAATTATTGTTCCCTCTTTCTTCAGTGCCCTATGTTCAGTAAATCAGAAAATCCAACCAGCTCTACTTTTGAGATATATCCAGAATTGGATAATTTCTCATTATCTGTCTCACTACCACCCGGGTCCAAACCATCATTATCTGTTGCACATATTAATGAGATTAATGCAAAGAAAAATGAATGGATCATGACATCCTAGATTTCATTCCCCCTTAGAAGCTTTTCCTAATCTCACCTACTCTTTGGTCCTTAGATAGAGCCTTTCACTATTTTCTAATAGTAAAAATATCTACATTTATTGAACTTCTGTTAAGTGCTAAGCCATATTGTTTTATCCATTTTATAGGTGGAAAACTAAGGCTCAGACTCTCTACTTAATACAAAAGCTGACTCAGGAAACAGATCGATCCTTACTTGGCATAGCTGTACTGGGCACTACCTGAGTAGAAGAATAATACTGGGTGAAAAATCGGAGGAAGGTATAGACAGAATATCAGAGTGAAAGGAATTTAGGGCAGAAGCAAATGGAATGAGTGAGAATACAGGATGTTGGTTTTCAGAGTTATCTGGAATTCCTCTATTACAATGTCTACTTCTCTAATCAGTATATAGACCAATAGCTCTGCCCTGGTCACAGTGTGGAAAAACTTGCAGTGCCAGTTTGCACAATCACTCCAGTTTGACAATGAGTTCAAGGGAAAAGTGATGGAAAAGTGATATCAAGCTATCCCTGGTGGGTCAGCCATCTAGTATATGGTGGAACTGGAATTTGCATCCAGATGTCCTTAGTCTTGACTCATGCTTTTAACTTTTATTCTCTGGATGGCTGCATTTCTTGCACAGGCATTTCTCTTGTACCCACTGTATAGTAACACCACATTCTGTGTTCCCTATTAGCCTCTGAGACTGCTGAAGGGTAGAACATGATATATTAAACTATGTTTTGCTAGACTATAATACTGCTCTTGATACAATAGTGGTAATTGAAATAAGAAGAATTAAATTACACTAACCTATTTTATTGCATAATTATTCTGTGTCCAGTGTTTGAAAATCTGAATTGAGAGGCCAGCATATCTCATTCAGTCGCAAATCCTTTGATTGTACAGAAGTCTATATTCATCTCTGAACTTTAATTTCAACCATTGATGAGGATAGAAGATTTGGATATGTTACCTCCAAAATCCTTTTTGCTACATATCTTCCAATACTTAATAATTACATTTTGTTTTTCGCTCATGTTAAATTCATTCATATACTGCACCAATGATCCCAGTGGAGAATAGTACAGAGCTGACTGAATTCATTCTTGTTGGGATAACTGATGACCCAAGACTGCAGATCCCACTCTCTCTGGTGTTCACTCTCGTCTACCTCATCACTCTGCTTGGGAACTTGGGAGTGATCACATTGATCCTGCTGGACTCTCGTCTCCACACTCCCATGTACTTCTTCCTCAGTAACCTGTCTCTGGCAGACTTTGGTTACTCCACAGCTGTCACTCCCAAGGCGATGGCTGGATTCCTTATAGGAGACAAGGTCATCTCCTACAATGCGTGTGCCGCTCAGTTGTTCTTTTATGCAGTCTTTATTGTGGAAATTTTTCTCTTGACCTCCATGGCCTATGATCGTTATGCAGCAGTGTGTAAACCACTATATTACACCAGCATCATGACAACAAGCTTGTGTTTGTGTCTGGTCATAGGTTCCTATGTCCTTGGTTTTCTGGAGGCCTCTCTGAACACATGGAACATATTCAATCTCTCTTTCTGTAGATCAAATGTGATTGATGACTTTCTGTGATGCTACCCCTCTCCTTGCTCTTTCTTGCTCAGACAACAACATAAATGAGATGATTTTATTTGTTTTGGTGGGCTTCAATATCATCTTTTCTGTCCTGGCCATCTTGATCTCTTATCTGTTTATATTTATCACCATTCTGAGGATGCGCTCATCTGAAGGACATCAGAAGGCATTTTCCACCTGTGCTTCTCACCTCACTGCTGTCTCTGTCTTCTATGGGACAGGTGCCTTCATGTACTTACTGCCCAGCTCCAACCATTCCATGGACACAGACAAATTGGCATCTGTGTTCTATGCCATCATTGTTCCCATGCTGAACCCACTGGTCTACAGCCTGAGGAACAAAGACATCAAGAGTGCCTTTAAAAAGGCTGTGAGGAAGGCAAAGTCTTTGATAAGATTTAGGTTTTAATTATATAAAATCAACATCAAGACATTTTCATACAGTTCAGTCAAGATTGGGAAAATATTGCCTTGCTAAGCCAACAGTTTTTTTTATTGAGGTATAGTCAGTTTACAATGTTGTGTCAATTTCTAGAGTCTGGCACAGTGCTTCAGTCATACATGAATATACATATATACATTTTCATATTCTTTTTCACCATAAGCTACTACAAGATATTGAATATAGTTCCCTGTGCTATACAGTATAAACTTGTTTACCTATTTTATATATACCAGTGAATATTTGCAAATCTCGAACTTCCAATTTACCTCTTCCCATCCCCTTCGCCACTGGTAACCATAAGTTTGTTTTCTATGTCTTTGTGTCTGTTTCTGCTTTATATATACATTCATTTGTCTTTTTATTTCAGATTCCATATATGAGTGATATCATATGGTAATTTTCTTTCTGTTTCTGGCTTACTTCACTTAGAATGACATTTTCCAGGGCCATCTATGTTGCTGCAAATGGCATTATTTTATTGCTTTTTTATGGCTGATTAATATTCCATTATATAAATATACCACAACTGCTTTATCCTGTCTTCTGTCTATGGACATTTAGGTTGTTTCTATGTCTTGTAAGCCAACAGTTTTGTAAATTCTTGAGGTACTTTCTCAAGTTCTCTGTTAAGTCCATGACATAAATGGCTTACAAATATATCTGAAGAATAATAGCTTAGGAAGTATCAATCATGATTGTAAAATTCTTATTATAAAATTTCTTATTACTTACATTTAATTATTTTATGTGATCAACCACACTCTTGTGTGCACATTTAGGCTCACATGTATATTTAAATACATGCTCACACAGCCATCATTTATTCAAACCTTGTGTAACTCATACACACAAATGAACATAAAGCTAAGTTAAAGAGATAAATGAAATTAGTCTATTTTTACAGTACAATTTAAAACAATGAGATTCATTTCTGATAGTATATCCTTAGATATAACCTTGGAGTCAAATATCCTGGGTATGGGTTTATTATTGAATGTTTTTCTGTTGTTGTTCTTTTGTTCAATGATGATAAACATCATTATATGGGCATCACTACTTAGCTCGATTTTCATCTTTACAACTCATCATCCATAAGTTACATCTTCATATGACAATATTAATTTATAAAAGGAAGACCAGAGTGTAAGACAAGGGAAACAATAATAAAAGCATATTTTAATTCACTGAATTGAAAATAACAACATTCAATTTTAAAGTAAGGTTTGACTCTTTGTCTTTAGACACTCAGCCCAGGATACATTTTATGCTCTTTCCTGTAGATCTGCAGTCAGGCCCCCAATATTGGCATTCAGGCTCAGATTAGATGACCTGATGGGTCCTTACCAATTTCTAAGAACAACCTAGTCTTGATTTTTAATTTTTGTATGTTAGACTACTATAAATCATATAGAAGTATGATAACAATTGTAATGATATCTTTAAATCAATCTATAGACTTAAAACCATGATCAATTTGGATTTATTCCAGTATCACACAGATGGTTCAACAGAGAGAAGGCAATGTGATACACCACATTAACAAAACGAAAGATTGAAATCACATGATCATCTCAATCATAATAAAAACTTCCATCAAAGTGGTTATACAGGGAACATATCTCAACTTGATGAAGGCCATTTATGACAAACCCACAGCCAACATAGTACTTAACAGTGAAAAGCTGAAGGCCTTCGTGCTAGATTCAGGAACAAAACAAGGAAGCCCACTCTTGCCCCTTCTATTTAACATATTGTTGGAAATCTTAACCACAGAAATCAGACAAGAAAAAGAAATAAAAGGTGTCCAAATTGTTAGGGAAGATTAAAACTGTCACTTCTGCAGATGACATGATGATCTATATAGAGAACCCTAAAGTATCACCCCCCCGAAAAACTGTTATAACTAATAAATAAATTCAGCAACATTGCAGAATACAAGATTAAGATACAGATATTTGTTGCATTTCTATATGCAAATAATGAAATATCAGAAAGATAAAGTAACAAACAGTCCCACATTTAAAATTGCATCAAAAGAAATACCTAAGAATAAACTTACTCAAGGAGGTGAAAAACCTATATTCTGAAAAATACAAAACATTGATGAAGAAAACTGAATGTGATTCACAGAAATGGAAAGACATCCTATACCTTTGAATTAGAAGAACTAAGTTTTTTAAATTGACAGACTACCCAAAGAAATCTACATATTTAATTCAATCACCATCAAAATACCCATGACATTTTTCACAAGACTGGAATAAATCATCCTAAAATGTATACAGAACCACTAAAGACCCTAAATTTTAAAAACATCTTAGTTAAAAAGAGCAAAAGTGGAGTTATCACTCCCCAGACTTCAGACTATACTACAAAACTACAGTAATCAAAACAGCATCCTCCTGGCACAAAAACAGACACATAGATCAATGAAATAGAATAGAGAGCCTGGAAATAAACCTACACATCTATGGTCAATTAATCTATGATAGAGAGGGTAAGAATATACAATGAAAAAAAGACAGTGTCTTCAGCAAGTGATGCTAGGAAAACTGGATAACCACAACTAATATATAATGAGATTAGAACATTCCCTCACGCCATATGCAGAAAAAGAAAGAAACTTAACATAAATTAAAGACCAGAATGTGAGACCTGAAACCATAAAACTCCTAGAAGAGAACATAGGCAGAACATTCTTTAACATAAATTATAACAATATTTTCTTGGATCAGTCTCCTAAGGCAAAAGAAATAAAAACAAAACTAAACAAATAGGACCTAATTAAACTTAAAAGCTTTTGCACAGCAAAGGAAACCCTAGACAAAACAAAAAGACAACCTACAGAAAGGAAGAAAGTATTTGCCAACGATGAGACTGACAAAGAGTTATATCCAAAATATACAAACAGCTCATACTACTCAATATCAAAAGAAAAAACAACCTAATTGAAAAAAAGAAAGGGGGAAAAGAGTTCAATAGATATTTTTCCAAAGAAGATATATATAAATATCTAACAGGCACATAAGAAGATGCTCAACACAGCTAATTATTAGAGAAATGCAAATCAAAACATCAATGAGATATCACCTTATACCTGTCAGAATGGCTATCATCAAAAAGTCTACAAATAATAAATGTTGAAGAGGATGTGGAGAAAAGGGAACCCTTGTACACTCTTGGTAGGAACATAAACTGGTGCAACCACTATGGAAAACTTCCAACATGGAAGTTCCTCAGAAGATTAAAAACAGAACTACCATATAATCCAGCAATTCCACTTTTAGCTATATATCTAGAAAAAAGCCAAAAAAGTAATTTGAAAAGATACATTCACTCCAGTGTTCATAGAAACACTGTATACAATAGTCTATGGATGGAAGCAACCTTGCCCATCAACAGATGAATGGATGGAGAGATAAATAAATAAATAAATAAATAAATAAATAAATAAATAAATATTACTCACTCATAAAAAAGAATGAAATTCTGCCGTTTGCATTAACAGGGATGGACTTAGATAACATTATAGTTAGTGAAATAATACAGGCAGAGAAAGACAAATACTGTATGTTATTACTTATATGTGGAATCTAAAAAATAATACAAATGAATGTATATGCAAAACAGAAACAGACTCCCAGATATAGAAATAAACTAGTCATTACCAAAGAGGAGAGGGAAGAGGAGATGGGTAAATTAAGGGTATGGAATTAAAAGATACAAACTACTGTGTATAAAATAGATAAGCAACAAGGCTATATTGTACAGCACAGGGAATTGCAGCCATTCTGTCCTCCAGAATACTTATTCATTCTTTTGTATCTAGTCTGCTGTTAATTCCTTCTAGTTTGTTTCTGACTTCAGTTGTTGTGTTTTTCAGTTCTGACTGGTTCTTTTTTTAATATTTTTATAATTTATAATTCCTTGTTAAAGTTCTCACTGTGTTTGTCTATTCTTTTCTCTACTTGAGTTAGCATTCTTTTTACTAATGCTTTGAACTCTTTATCTGGTATTTATTTCTGGTCATTGTTTTTTTCCAGTGATTTTTCTCTTGTTCAATTGAAACGAATTCCTCCGCCTTCTCATTTTGCCTAACATTTTTTGTCTCTATGAAATTAATTGAAATAATTAACGATTTTTGTCTTGAAGGGATGTCCTTGTGTAGGAGGTTCCCTATACAGCCTGTGTGCGCCCACTGGCTTTGGTGGAAGAGCTGGATCTGGCGTGAGCAGGAGTCACATCCTTCCCCAGAGTGTGCTGGCAGCTGTCTCCTTGGTAGGAGGTGGGGCTGGAGACTGGGGGGCTACAGCCATAACCAGGTGTGAGCTGGAGCTTCCCCCTGCTCAGTATTCACCACCATCCTATTGGGGTTGGGTTGGGCCCCAAGTTGCTGGAGCAGAAGCCCAGAGACGTGAGTCTGATCTGGCTGTGTTCCCTACACATGGACGCTCTCCCCCTTCCCAGCACAGGCAGCCTCATTCCAGGGGGAGCAGTCCTGGAGCAAGTGGAGCAGGTGCAGGGACTTGGCTTGGCTGTGGGCATGGGCTGTGGTGTCCCAGCAACAGTCAGAGCCCTGGACTACTTCCGATGTTCTCCCTCCATAAGTGCCATGATGGTTGCACCCGCCCTGTTCAGCTGCTGTTCCAGGGCCAGGCTGGCACAGTCCCTCACAACTGATCATTCCCCTCATTTGCAGCAGCTCTGCCAGTTTTCACTTCGTTTTCAGTGAGAACTGCTCCACACGTAGATGTACTTTTGGTGTGTTCACAGAGGGAGGTGAATTCCATGCCCTTCTATTCTGCCACCTTGATCTCTTCTCTGAAATTAGTGGGAAAGAAGTTTCCAGTCTGAAGCTAATTGTGAAGCCGAATGGTCCTTGCTTCTGGCAGGACAATATCTGAGCTATGCTTAAAGCCCATCTTTTCTGGTCCTGTGATCCAGACCAATAATTCTGTTGATAGTTTTGGTTTGGGGGTTGGGCGTCTCTGTTTCATTTTGTTTTATTCAGGTTTTGTTCTGGGAGGATGCTAACATGGAAACTGCTGAGGAAGAGGTCCTACTACCTCTGCTGCAGTCACATCGTCTTTTAGATTCTGCTGACTGCCTCAAAATATGGGGCCTCTACTACACAATTTTCATTTTGCCTGGAATGATCGTTCCCCGACTGACTTGTTATTATTTTAGGTCTGGTTGAAATGTTAACTCTCCTGAGAAAACATTCTGACCAGCCAGTGTAAGGTAGATTTATTCTTTCCTTTTATTTTCTCTGTATCCATAAACACACACAAGACATGTAAATATAGGCATCTTAGTTTATTTGTTTAGTGTATTTCTTTTCCACTAAACTTAAGTGCTATGAATGCAAGAATGATGCTTATTTTGCATGAATCTGTATTCTCAGGGTTCATCGCTATGGCTGAAACATATTTGGGATCAATAAATGGTTAAATGAATTGATATTTCTTCTCATTGGTACAAACATTTAAGATGAGTTAAGTGAAGCACTCATTCTTGGGGTCCACTTGTCTTATTTAATGACAGAACCCTTGCTCTATCCCCCTATATTTATGTCAGATTGCACCCTGGAAGTCATGCTGTGGTTCGGTTTGTGCATCATGAAAGAGGATTACTGAAAATAGAGTCAATACACCCATGAACTCCCTCAACAAGCGGAGCTGGATCTCCATAGACACTTTAATCACCTGTTTTCTAGTTAGGTGAGACAAGGCGCTTTGCAGCCCCCACAGGGTATTTGTCCCCCGAGAGATTCATGACTGCATAACTCTCTCCTGGTTCCCATTTTTGAAACTTTCCAGTCCCCACGTGACTCAATTTGGCCTCACATTAGAAAGTGCAGCCCAAGAACCAGAATTACTTCATCCATTTATTTATTCATCTGATTTGTTAATGGTTGTCTAGTAGCAGCAATGACCTTCCCTTAAACTGTGATATTGCTAAGAGCATGCAACGATGTTCAGGGAAAAGAACCCGAAGTAATAGTGATGCTGATTGTGATTATGGTGACCACTCCTTACAAAGTATGAGGTATTTTAGAGAGTTTCTTACTTTCTGATCATAGCAGCAGTCTTCAGGGAGGGTGTCTGTTAAGGCTGCCTTCTATTATTTCCATTTTATAGATGAAGACATTGAGGCTCAAGGAATGACCTATCTAAGAAAAGTGAGCAGCAGATTCAGGAGTAGAACTCTTGTCGGCTGATTCCAAGACCAATAGCATTTTTTAAATTCAGTTTCTTCCTGTCTCTAGAGAAATTTAAATTTTTTTGGCAAAACACTAAAGAAGAACATCGCAATAGGGTGTTTACTTTCTTTCACAGACTGAATTTCTGATTTGAGAACCACTCACGTATGAAGGTGCTGCATTTGCATGTTCTATTGTTCACAGAATAACGTAAACCTGTAAATCTACTAGATGAAATCTACTGTCTGCATAAATTTGCATGGATGGAGGTAATAAGAACGATGCATCAAGGAACGATGCATCTCCTTTTACTTATTCAGGGCTTGAGGTTGAATGTCTTGAATATTTCTTGTACCTATTTGGTGCAACTGAAAATTTCATGTCTAAACAATGTAGAGGTCCCATTAGAACAGATATTTATCGTTTGACATAGAGGAAAAGCATCAGAAGACCCTGAATCTCTTCTAAGTATAAACTTGTTCGACTTTGAACAAATTATTTAAACTATTTTAATCTGTTTCTCTTTCAGAGAATGTGATAATATTACTTATTTTGACTAAACCAAGAGTTGGTGAGAGGACCAAATTGAGTGTCAATATAAAATTTTATTGTAATCTGGGAGCTAATATAATATTTAAAAAGAGGGAGAGAAGAAATGAAAAATAATAATGAGGGGGAAATCGGCTTAGAAATCAACGATAAAATGCACTGAAATGGAGATGTGTAAAATTACACAAGATACAACTAATCATGTGCGTAAATAGATCTAATCTCAAACTCTAGTTCTGCCACTAGAGACTTATCTGGTATTGGACACCCAGTTTATTAACTATTACATAGATTGACTGATAGGTTATCTTGTAAATAAGATCAACCACCATCACACAGTTCTGAACAAATGAGAAAACAGTGCTCTCTCTTGGGAATGGAGAATAATAGCACATAATATTCTATCAGTTTATATATCTGCCTCAGTGCATTAGGTATTCTGAGGTCAAGAAGTGTACCTTGTTCAACATTGTAGACCTAGAGGTTACCGCACAATCTGGTGCCCCACGGGGACTTCGTGCTTACAGAGGGATGGAAGAAATGGACAGCTCTGCAAACTTTATATGCCTTATCGGTTGGTGCTACTAAAGAGTTATGATGCTTTTGAACTGCGTGAGGATTTTTTGAGAGGTTGAAGTGGGTTGTAAACATTTGTGGATCCAGCTCCTGTTATTCAACTGAGATCCAGAAAAGTAGGTTATTTGCACTAAGTCACACAAACTGGTTAGTATATTTGATTCCAAAATTTGTCCTTTTCAATTATCCACATTGACTTCTGATGACAGATTTAATCACTCACTCACTCAACCAGTCAACTAAATGAGTTACTTTGTTGTGCCCAGTGTAGGTTAAATGTGTAAAATGTTTAAAGGAAGATTTTTTTCATGGTAAAGAGCTAAGGATTTGATTCAAAATAATTTGGCTTCAAATCCCATCTTTGCTGCTTTCTTCAGCCTTAAGCAAGTAACCAGTAAATCTTCCATTTCCGTATTTGTGAATTGGAGATAATATCTCACATGATCTGTAAGGATTAACCAAGGAAAAGTCACATGGTCTCTAGCTTGGTGATGGGATCATGGCAAATGCTCAGTGAATCATATCCATTACAACTTAAGCCATCATCAATCCTTACTTCCACTATACAAAATGACAAATTATGATAACACTTTAAAAATTTGAGTAACAAAGTGATCAAGTCTACTTATTATAATGACATAATTGTATCTGAAAATGAACTTGTAGGGTTTTGGGGGGTTTTTTGTTTTTTATTTTTTGAAAAATATATGACATTTGCATTGGGAGCAGAGAACATGTTATCAGGACAATTGCATTTTTCAGTTTGTGTTTTGCAGCAACTATACGGTGGGCCATTCTCTAAGAAATTTCCATCTGTAGAGCAAAGAATGATGAGATCAATAAATGCCTCAGAGAACCATGGTAGTCCTTAATGTCTTTTCCATTCACTAGAATAAGTTTTAACTGTCTTTTCCCTCTAAGAAGATGTTGAATTGAAACCTAAGATTTCATGTATGGAGAAGAAAGTTGGTAAAAAAAAAGTCCTGAAATAATTCCAAGAACATTTTTTTTCCCCCGAATTTAAGAAATCTGTATCCGTGCTATTCATCCAAATGAGAAGTTTTTGCGGAACCAAGAGAATATCCTTGTCACCTTGCTCTGCATAAGTGGTCCTCATACCACTAATAGCAGGGATATAATTCTACGTAGAAATCTTGCTTCTGTCATGACCTTTAGCTGTATAATCATCTTTCCAACCCCTATCCTCATCCTGAGACCCATAAGACTAACGTCATTATTATATTTATTGCTATGGCACTCAGCATGAAGCTGAGGGTTGTCATATCTGCCCTCAACTCCTACAAAATAATGTCCATACATCTTGGTATATCCTCTTTACTGACCTTGGCTTCCACTCTTGCCAGACGCTTGAAATCATTCTGCTGTGAAATTTATAGTCAATCATAAACATAACCTAATATGTATTTAATGCTTCTTCTGACAGTCCCCTTTTCTTGGTCTAATTGGAATCTGTGTCTTGGGGTAGTGCTTCCTTTGTAACCATCTCAAGTTTTAGCAATTTTGTCTCCCATATCCCCCTTGCCACAGAATCTCCTTATCTTCTTGACATTAGAATACTCTAATTTTTGTCTGTCTAAACTCTTTTTGTCTGTCTAAACACTCGGTGGTGTTATTTACTCTTGTGGATTTAATATAACATACGTAGGTTGAACCATTAGAAATTGCCAACATGATTTAAATCAATATAATCTGTTGCAGCCAGTCCTCGCCGCTCAACTCCACATTGTATATCTAATGATTTCTGTAACACTTCTACTTAACTGGCCAAAAGAGATTTTAAGCTCAATGAAATGATCTTTTCCCCCTGTTTCCAGACACCTGTTTCTTTTACACTATTCTGTGTATCACTATGCAAAAATAGGAGTCAGCATTGACCCCCCTTTTTCTCTCCTGCCCCCTTTTTCAATACATCAGGAAATTTAGTCAGCTCTACTTTTGAGGTAAATTCAAAAGTAGATAATTTCTCTTTATCTCTCTCCCTGCCTTCTTGGTCCAAGCAATTGTCGTCTTTTTATTACAATGGCCTACTAATTTTTCTACCACCTTTCATTTTTATCCTAGTAAACTCAATCAACAGATCTACTAGAGTGAACCTTTTAAAAAAGGAATCAGGTTATGTCACTTTTTGTCCAAATCCTATAATGCTTTCCAATCTTAAGAATAAAGCCTTATAATTTACAGTAGTGTATGAGGTCATTACAGCTTCACCTTGCTGTACCTCTCTGACCTAAATTTTTCTTCCCACTGCATCCCTCTTCATTTTCTTACTGTCTCCAGGACAATCTTGGAATGTCTGAACCCCAGTACTATGTGTTTGCTGTTCCTTCTGCCTGGAATGCCCTTCCCCTAAACATACCTGCTTCCTTCTGATATTTGCTCAGAAATCTAATTTTATGAATGAGTGTCTCCCCAGATCACTATATTTAAAATTATGCCCACCTAGCTATAACCTTCCTATCTCCAATTTAGCTTTTTAAAAAATTTCCACACATACTCTATGTTTTTTCTATTCATTATCTGCTTCCATTTCCAAAATAGAAATTCTTGTTTTTCCTTTTATTTCCAATAGTTACAGCAATGTTTTACTTATAATAGACACAACAAAAATTATTGAATGAAATACATCACTGGATCAAATATCTAATTGCTACAGTAGGAATTACTCTTAAGAATTTTTGATCTCTAAATTATTTAGCTAAAATTTTTAAATAGATAAATTTTTAAGACCCCAATTTGGAAATTTTCTTGATTTGTAAAAAAAAAATGGACATTACATAATAGGATTTTATGTAGGCTTCAAAAAATGTCCTTTTATAGTTCATAAAGTCAGTGACAATGTGTCAAAATTTGTATTGTTTTTATATGTGATGGCTGAATCCAAGGTCTTTCAGGTTCTGAAAACTGAAGGCTAATGGGACAAAAGGAAATCTCACCAGCACCTTGAATTTTCCAAGAACTGATGCATTTATTGAATGCTAGTCAAGTGCCAGAAAATGTTATTATCCTCATTTTATATGTGGGGAAACAGGCCCAATATTAACACATTAGTTAAAGCCCAAGGTGACTCTGTATTCTAAGTTGGCACAGATGGAATGACCATCGTATACACAGGGAGAAATCTTATGTGAAAAATTGAAGGAGGGTATATGAAAGATAGGAGAGTTGAAGAAATTTGGGGGGAAAGGAAGTGGTATGTGTGATGTTATCAAACCTTTAATTTCACCCTTATCTGGAAGCTCCATCTTATATTAACCACCTCTCTAATACCTGATAGATCAAACTTTCTGTCCAAATCATATCTAAGAACTTATATAGTTCCAGTTTGGATTATCAACCCAATTTGATCAGAAACATGATGGCTGAGTAATGTTCACTGATTATATACATGATAGATGTGGGATTTGCATCTTTTGACATAGCTTCAACACGAATCCAGATCAAGGACATCTGAATGTAAAAGTTAATAACTGTATTAATGTAATAAAAATTAAAAGCTATCATTTTATAGATGTTTTATACTTTGTACATTAATTTCAGTTTAACCACTATTTGGTAAATTACACTTTCTGTGTTCTGTACTATACTGAGACCATTTTAGGCTAAGGACATGGTTTTTTACAAGAATTTTTTAATTGAAGTATAGCTGATTTACAATATTATGTTAGTTTCCGGTGTAGCACATAGTGATTCAGTATTTTTACAGATTATATTCCATTAAAAGTTATTACAAGATAATGGCTATAATTCCCTGTGCTATACAATATATCCTTGTTTCTAATCTATTTTATACATAGAAGTTTGTATCTCTTATTCCCATATCCTTAATTTACTCCTCTTCTCTTTCCTCTCCCCTTTGGTAACCACTAGTTTCTTTTCTGTATCTGTGAGTCTGTTTCTGTTTTCCTATATATATTTGTTTGTATTATTTTTTAGATTCCATATATAAGTGATATCTATTTGCATTTCTCCATCTGACTTATTTCACTAAGTGCAGTATTCTCTAGGTCTATCCATGTTGCTGCAAATGACTGTATTTCATTTTGTATGACTGAGTAATATTCCACTGTGTGTGTGTGTGTATGTGTGTGTACGTATGTTTATGTGTGTACATATGTTTATGTGTGTGTACACTACATCTTCATCTGTCCATCTGTTGATGAGCACTTGGGCTGCTTCCATGTCTGGCTATCGTAAACAGTGCTGCTCTGAACATTAAGATGCATGTATCTTTTCCAATTAGTGTTTTTGTTCAGATATATACCCAGGAGTAGAATTGCTGAATCATATTGTAATTCTATTTTTAGCTTTTTAAGGAATTTCCATACTGTTTTCTATAGTGACTGCACCAATTTACATTCCCACCAAGAGTGTACAAGGGTTCCCTTTTCTCCACATCCAGTCCAACATTTGTTATTCATAGACTTTTTGATGATAGCCATTCTGACAGGTGTGAGGTGACACCTCATTGTTGTTTTAAGATGTTTTATTTAACTTTCTTTTGCTATCATATACAGCTATTCTTGACACAATGAAAAAGACAAAAAAGGTCAGTTGAAGTAAAATTAATATAATTTCACATTATTTTATTAAGCTATTCTAGCGTAGTATAAAGAATAACTTGTCATTCTTTGGTAAACTTTGACTTGGGTATCTAAGTTTCTTGGGTTAGCAACTAATCTGATGATATTTCTTAAATCCTTTCTGTTCTTCTCTTTATCTTAATTCAGTTTTCTATTGAGTTAGGAGATTGAATGCATTATCCCTAAATCCTTTTACCTGGAATAGTCTATGATTGATCAGTCATTTAAAATAGCATTTTATTGTCATAGCCATGTTTTAGATCTAAAGACTCTTGGAAACATGTTATTATGATACTGAAATAAGGCACAGAGTAAAGATACTGGTGGATTTCAGTAGAGTCTTCCCTCCATTTATCATCTGATACTATTTTTCTCATTGGTACAGGGCAGCCACACGATTCCAATTGATCTCTATGGGAAACCGTACAAAGGTGACCGAGTTCATTCTTGTGGGGTTATCGGATGATCCCAAACTGCAGATTCCCCTCTTCATCATCTTCTGTCTCATCTACCTCATCACTCTGGTTGGGAACCTGGGGATGATCCAGTTGATTCTGCTGGACTCTCGTCTCCACACTCCCATGTACTTTTTCCTCAGTCACCTCTCTCTGATGGACTTTGGTTACTCCTCAGCCGTCACTCCCAAGGTGATGGCAGGATTCCTCACAGGAGACAAAAGCATCTCCTATGATGCTTGTGTCACTCAGTTCTTCTTCTTTGTAGCTTTTATCACTGCAGAAAGTTTCCTCTTGGTCTCCATGGCTTATGATCGCTATGCAGCAGTGTGCCAACCCCTGCATTACAGCACCACCATGACGACTAATGTGTGTGCACGTCTGGTCATAGGCCCCTACATCTGTGGTTTCCTGAATGCCTCCATCCACACCGGGAACATTTTCAGGCTCTCCTTCTGTAGGTCCAATGTGGTTGATCACTTTTTCTGTGATGCTCCATCTCTCCTGGCTGTGTCATGCTCAGACAACTACATCAGTGAGATGGTTATTTTTTTTGTGGTGGGTTCCAATGCCCTCTTTGCTGTCCTGGTCATCTTGATCTCCTATCTGTTTATATTTATCACCATTCTGAGGATGCGCTCATCTGAAGGCCGCCAGAAGGCCTTTTCCACCTGTGTTTCCCACCTCACTGCCGTCTCCATCTTCTACGGGACAGTCACCTTCATGTACTTACTGCCCAGCTCCAGCCATTCCATGGACACAGACAAGGTGGCATCTGTGTTCTATGCCATGGTCATCCCCATGCTGAATCCACTGGTCTACAGCCTGAGGAACAAAGAGGTCAAGAGTGCCTTTAAGAAGGCAGTGGGGAAGGCAAAGTCTTCTATGGGATTCATATTTTAATTATATTAAATCTACAAGAAGGCAGGTTTATCCACCTCAGATCTATCTGGGGAAAATATTTCCCTGTCTAGCTCACATATTTCTAATTTTCATAGCAGTTTCCCAGCCATTGACTAAGTCTACAAAGCAAAATCTAAACACAACATGACAGCTAGGAATAGTAGGTTAAGAAGAATCACCCATAAACATGGGACTCTTATTTTTTAAATTCATCTTAATAAACATGTTCACCCACACTCCCACATGAACATGTGCATTCACATGTGTGTATTAGCATACACACACACACACACACACACACACACATATCCATCATTCAGGAGAAACTCATGAAACCAACAAACCTACAGAAGGGGAAGTTAGTTAAGACATATATGAGATAGGTCTCTTGTTATAGTAGAATTAAAAATAATTATTTTAGTGTCTGGAAACATATATATATATATAGTTGGTTTTAAAAATTATGTTTCACTTGCTCTTTTTCCATAGGAAAAAGCAATAGATTTTATATTTTAAAACAATAGGTTTTATGAAAATATGTCCAAAGTTCCTTGAGTGTAGATTTATTGATTCTTTATTTATTCTTGTTTTTAAAAAATGCATGCCTTTATATGCGCATTTATTTTTCTAGACAAATTTTCATATCTAAAAATAATCTTTATGTAACATTTTAAATAGAGACAACACACAGCAATATGGGGAAAAGGATGATAAAGTTATAGTTAATGAATTAAATATATAAAATAAAAATTTAACATTTAAATTTAAAAATTTAAGCCCCAAGAATTATAATAGTATTCATATCTTATCTGCATACAAATGCTATGAATTCATTAATGTCCAAAAGCACTAACATTTTGATTCTCACTATGTTAAAATGTTTGAATCTAAATATATGTCCATTCTTTTCCTCAGATTTGCAAAGTTTGGGGCCATTATTTCTTCAAAATTCTTTCTGCCCCTTTCTTTCTGTGTTTTTGGGACTCCCATTATGTTAGTACTTTTGGAGTATCCTGCTGTTCTCAGACATTTTAGTTTTCTTCATTCTTTTTTATTTCTGTTCCTCAGGCTGGATATTCTCAACTGATCTATCTTAAGGTTCATTTATTTTTTTCTTCTGCAAGCTTAAATCTGCTACTGACCCACTTTAGTGAATTTTAGATTTTATTTATTTTATTCACTTATGTCCTGGGATAAGACTGTTAAAGTTCTGCTAGTAAGCAGGATCCCTGAAAAGGGGCCCATCTCTGAGACCAGGATGGAGCTTCTGTGTAGGATGAAGGCTGTATCAGAACAGCAGAAAAGATGCTGTCCTGTTCAAAACCATGCTGACAAACACTGAGTGGTAAGTAAACAGCCTACTGCTAGGAGAGGGCCAAGACTATGGAGACCCTTTCTAAGGTTCAAGTGTAAAGGAAAGATTTAAAACTGAGGGAAGGGGAGCAGAGATTGAGAAATATCTTGCTGTAAACCAGCTTCCATCCTAAAACATGGTCATGCCAGAAGTATATGAAGCCTCTTCATATGTGGTTCACTCACAGTAACTATAGAAACAAGATCCAAATCTAGTTTGACTTGTAACTAGATTGACTCAGCCGTCCACAGTAATGTTCTAGCTGAACAACAGCAACAAAATTGGAGGCCTATTTTGAGGCATAAAAATCTGTTTACCACAAGCGTTATTGTTTTATATACAACATTGACTTTCAGAAACTATTACAAGGAATACAAAGAGATACTACATTGCTGAGAGACAAAACAATCAACAGAATCAAATACGATATGACAGAGACATTGAAACTATCAGAGAAAGGATACAAAATAAATCTGATTAATATGTTAAAGATTTTAGTGGAAAAGTTGGAAAACATGAGAGTCAGACTGGTGGTTTTAACAAAGGAATGAACACTTATAAGAAACAAGTGGAAATACTAGAACTGAAAAACAAAACAGCAGAGGAAGAATGTTTTCAATTTCAGTTTTCATTTCCTTCCCCTTTCCCCACAGCATTATGGGGATATAATTTACATATAAAATTGTGTGAGTTTAAGGTGTACAATGTGATGATTTGATACGTACGTATATTCTGAAATATTTAGTACAACAACGTTAGTTTAGTTTGTTTTTCAACTCACATCATTACCATTTTGTTGTTATGTTGAGAATGTTAAAACTCTCCTGTCATAGCAACTTTCAAGTATACATCACAATATTGTTCACTGCAGTCACCATCCTGTACACTACCTCTTTGGAATTTATTCATCTTATAATTGAAAGTTCTTATCCTTTGACCAACATCTCCCCATTTCCCTCACCACTCAGATCCTGGCAACCACCATTCTACTCTATTTCCATGAATTCAGTGTTTTTAGATTCCACATCTAAGTGAGACCATGCAGCATTTGTCTTTCTCTGTCTGATTTATTTCACTTAGCTTAAGGCCTTCCAGGTCCATTCATATTGTCAGAAATGGCAGGATTTCCTTATTTATTATGACTGAATAATATTTCATTGAATGCATATATATGTTTGCCACTCAACCAGCATCCAGGCTCCCTGGGACTGATCACTGGGTCTGGGCTATGTAGGATTAGGCTGGGCCACAACCAGGAACTTCTGGAGGAAACTGGGGCTGAGAGTGTCTATTGAGCCGCAAAACAGAGTTGGATTTTCTGTGTATAAGTTCATACCATCTGAAAATAATGACACATTTACTTCTTTTCTGATTGGATGCATATTATTTATTTTTCTTGTCTAATTGCTCTGGCTGGTGTATCTAGTAGTATGTTGAATAGAAGTGGTGAGAGTGGCACCTCTTGTTTTTAGAGGGAAACCTATCGAACTTTTCACTGTTGGGTATGATGCTAGCTGTTGGCTTGTCATATATGGCCTTTATTATGTTGAAGCATGTTCCTTCTAGATCTGATTTGCTGATCATTTTTAGCATAAAAAGTTGAATATGTCAAATGATTTTTCTGTGTTTATTAAAGATGATTTTTTTTGTCTTTCATTCTACTAATGTGGTGTATCACATTTATTGCTCTACATATGTTGAATTATTTTGCATGCCAGGGCTAAATCCCACTTGATTATGGTTTCCAGTGCTTTTAATGTGCTCTTGAATTTGGCTTGTTAGTATTTTGTTGAGAATATTTGCATCTATGTTCATCAGGGATATTGGCCTGTACTTTTATTTTATTGTCCTTTCCCTATCTGGCTTTTGTATCAGGGTAATGCTGGCCTCATGATATGAGTTTGGGAGTGTTCCCTCCTCTTCAAATTTCTGTTAAAATTTGAGAAGAATTGGTATTAGTTCTTTTAAAAATGTTTTGCAGAATTCACCCATGAAGCCATCTGAGCCTGGGCTTTTCTGTATGGGGAGGCCTTTGATTTTGATTCAATTTCCTCTTTTAGGTCTTTTCAGATTTTCTATTTGTTAATGATTCAGAGTTAGTAAGTTGTATGTTTCTAGGGATTTTATCATTTCTCCTAGGTTCCAATTTGTTGGTGTGTAGCTGTTCATAGTAGTCTCTTAACGATCCTTTGTATTTCTGTGATATCAGGTGTAATGTCTTCCCTTTAACTTACAATTTTACTTGAGTCCTCTATTTTTCTTAGTAAGTCTAGCTGAAGGCTTGTCAATTTTATCTTTTCAAAAAAGCAATTCTTAGTTTTATTGATCTTTTCTATTTTTAAATTCACTATTTCAATTTTTTCTTCTTGTAATGCAGACCTAGTGGTGATTAACTCCTTTAGATTTTGAAAGTCTTGTCTCACCTTTACTTCTAAAGGTCAATCTTTCTGGGTAAAATATTATTGGCTGTCAGTATTTTTCTTGAGTATATTATCCTATTCTCCTGGCTTGCAAAGTTTCTGCTGAGAAAGCCATTGATACAGCTTTAAAGGAATTCCCTTGCATAGATGTCTATGCATTTGAAGTACCAGTTACTTACCCCAAACTTTACCAGCTTTCTTCAGTAAGGAAACATCTTACTCCAATTCCTGCAGGTGAATGCGAGACCATGCTGTGACCCCCGGGTCTAGTGGTACACAGCAGCAAATGTGGGGGCGTGTGGTGGCTCTGGGTCTTGGGGATGTGGTGACAGCTCAGCTCTGGCTGCTAGGATCCACAACATCCACAAATGCATGATCCATGATGAGTACTGCAGGAGACCTGCAGAAATTACTCAGTTGTTCGAATCCTCAGCACAACCTCTAGGTCCAATGGCTAGGAACTTGGGCAAGCAGTGGTGGTAGCCGGAAGTATGCTGTGGGAAGCTAGTTGCTTGCCCTACTCTCCTTTTCACAGTAGGTAACTCTTTCTAGCTGGGCAGCTCCCTCTTAGCACCCCAAGCAATGCTGGCTTGGGGGATGGGTTAATGCAGGCAAAATGAAGCTGTTATTCTTTGTAGGCCTCCTTTTGGAAAATATCTATTTACTTCCCTCTGCCCATTTTTAAATCAAGTTATTTGTTTTCTTGCTATTGAGTTGTAGGAGTTTTTAAAATCTATTTTCAAGATTAACCCTTCATCAGATGTTGGCTTTGTAAATATTTTTTACCATTCTGTAGATTATCACTCTGTTGCTTTTCCTTTTGCTATGAAAGAGCTTTTTCATTTGATATAGTCCCACTTAGCTATTTTTGCTTTTGCTGCCTGTGCTTTGGGGATCATATCCAAAAACTCATTGCCCAGATCAGTGTCAAGAAGTTTTTTTTTCTGTTTTCTCCTAGTAGTTTTACAATTTCAGGTCTTACATTTAAGTCTTCAATCCATTTTGAGTTCATTTTTGTATGTGATAAGGATCCAGTTTTATTCTCACGTGTGTGGATATCAAGTTTTCCCACAATTTTGTTTAAGAGGCTATCCTTTCTTCATTGTGTGTTCTTAGCATCTTTGTTGAATGAAGGTCAGTTGACAATAAATTTGTGAACTTATCTCTAGGCTCTCTATTCTGTTGCATTGAGAGATGTCTGTCTGTCTATATCTATCTATCTATCTATCTATCTATCTATCTATCTATCTATCTATCTATCTATCTTTCTATCTATCTACCTACCTACCTATTTTTGTGGCAATATCACACTATTTTGATTATTACAGCTTTTCAATAGGTTTTAAAATCAGGAAGTGTGATGCCATCAGCTTTATTATTCTTGGTTAACATTGCCTTGGCTATTCAGGGTTCTTGTGATGCTATATGAATTTTAGAATTTTTTTCTATTTCTTTGAAAATTACCATTGGAATTCTGGTGGGAATTATAGTGACTCTGTAGATCACTTTGAGTAGTATGGCCATTTTAACAATTTTTATTCTTCCAATCCACAAACATAGAATATCCTTTTATTTAGTTGTGTGTTATTCAATTATTTTAATTTTTTTAGTTTTATTATTTGTATAGATTTTTAACTTCCTTAAGTCATTTGTTTCTAATTATTTATTCATTTTGATGCTATTATAAATGAGATTGCTTTATTAATTTTATTTTCACATGATTCATTGTTCATGCTTAGAAACACAACTGATTTTTGTATGTTGATTTAGTATTCTGCAACTTTACTGAATTTGTTAATTAGTGCTAAATGTTTTTTGAAGTATAGTGTTTTCTAAACATAAAATCATGTCATATGGAAACAGAGACAGTTTTATTTTTATTTCTTTCTTTCTAAGTTGGATATCTTTTTTTTTTCCCCTTGTCTAATTGCTCTGGCTAGGATTTCTGTTACTATATTGAATAAAGTGATGAGAGTGGGCATTCTTGCCTTGATCCTGATCTTAAAGGAAACTTTCAATTTTTCACTGCTGAGCATGATATAGTTGTGTGTGTGTTGTATATAGTCTTTATTATGTTGAAGTACATTCATTTTATACCTAATTTGTTGAAAGTTTTTATCATGAGAAGATGTTGAATTTTGTCAAATTATTTTTTTACATCTATTCAGATGATCATGTGGTTTTTATCCTTCATTCTCTTAGTGTGATATATCACATTAATAGATTTGTTTATGTAGAACTATCTTTGCATCATTGTGTATGATCAAATCCAACAATATATAGAATGATTAATAAGTCATGACCAAGTGGGATTGCAAATTAATTGCAAGTGGGGTTGAGAATTGATAGACTACATTAGGATATTGTGTTTTTTGGTTTGTATATTTTGTTTAATTTTTTAAATTTATTTTAGAGGTAACACTGGTTCATAACATTGTATAAGTTTCATGTATATAATATTATATTACTGCATCCATATACACTACAGCAGGCTTACCATCAAAATTTATTTTCCTTCCATTTACCATATAGTTGATTCACTTTATCAGCTTTGCCCTCCCCCTCCTGCTGCTTCCCCTCTGGTAACCACTATTCTGTTCTCTGTAACTATGTGTTTTGGTTTGGTTTGCTTTGGTTTGTTCACTTGTTTTGTTTGTTTGTTTTTTATGTTCTACATATAAGTGAAATAATATGGTATTACTAAGCTAAAACCATATACTCATCTCAATAAATGCAGAAAAAGCCTTTGACAAAATTCAACAGTTATTCATGATAAAAAAAAATCTCAGCAAAGTATTAATAGTGAAACATCCCAAACATGATAAAAGACACCCAAGGGACACTTACAGCTAGCTTCACACTTTATGATGAAAGACTGAATGCTTTTTCCCTAAAATTAGAAATAAGCAAGGATGTCTCCTCCAACCACTTCTATGCAACATCATGATAGATGTCCATATAGTAAGGAGATCAAAAGAAATAAAAAACATATCGGTTGGAAAGGAATAAGTAAAATTCTCACAATTCAGAGAAAATATGACTTTCTACTTATAAAATCTCAAAGAAGGTGACAAACTAATGAGTTTAGCAAGTTCTCAAGAAACAAAAGTCAATAGACAAAAATACTCATAATTCCATATAATATCAATAAACAATTAGAAATTGAAATTTTTAAATATTTTTATTTTTAAAATTTATTTTATTGTATTTTTTTTGAGTGGGGAGGTCGTTAGGTTTACTTATTTATTTATTTTTAGAGGAGGTACTGGGGATTGAACCCAGGACCTTGCTCATGCTAAGCACACGCTCTACCACTTGAACTATGCCCTCCCTTCCAGAAACTGAAATTTTAAAACCGTACCATTTGCAATAGTGACAACAACATGAAGTACTTAGGTATAAATCTTACAATATATGTGCAAGATGTGCTGAAAACTATAAAACATTGATTAAAAACTCAAATATGTTAAATGGAGAAATTTACCATGTTAATGGATTGGAAGACTAAATAACGTTAATATCTGTTTTCCCAAATCTGATCAACAGAAGTTTAATCTAATCACAGAAAGAATTTTTGTACAAATTGTCAAGCTTATTGTAAAATTTACATAGGAAGTCAAACAAACTAGAATAACCAAAATAATTTTGAAGAACAACAAATTTGGAGCACTCACATCCCACTATTCCAAATTCACCATTAAACTACAATAGTCAAGTAGTGTGGTAGTGGACCAAGGATAGTTGTATTAGATTAAACATTACTGGAACCAAATAGAGATTCCAGAAATTTACCAACAATACTGATATGATCAGTTGATACTTGACAATTTTGCAAAGCCAATTTTTAAGAGAAAGTATTTTCAACTGATATAGTTGGAATACTTGTCAAAAACACAAAAAGACAAGTCACGGACTAGAAGAAAGTATTTGCAAATCACATATCAGTCCTTATTAGTAAAGAGCTTGTATTTTGGAATACATAAAGTATTCTCAAATTGCAATAATAGCAAAACAAATACAATAAAAATGGGCAAAAGATTTAAACAGACATTTCACAAAAGAAGATAATAGGACTAGTAAATAGCACATGGAAAAATGCTCAACATCATTAGTCATTAGAGAAATGAAAAATAAAACAAATAGATACACTCCAAACCTATTAGATAACTAATACAAAAAAAAACACTGTAAATACCAAATACTGCCAAGGATGTGAAGCAATCAGCAATCAGAACATTCATACATTGTTGGCAAGAATGCAAAATAGTGCACCATTTTGGAAAACAGGTTGACAGTATCATATGACCCAGAAATCTCATTCCTAACAATTTACCCAAGCGAAATATAAACATATGCTCTCATAAAATTCTGAATGTGAATGTCTACAGAAGCTTCATTTGTATTAGCTAAAAACTGGAAACAATCCAATTTTCTCTCAATTGTAGACTTGATAAACATTCTACACTGGATACACAGAATACCTCTCAGCAGTAAACAGGAACCAATTACAGAACAACTACACAACTCCATAAATTTCAAGTGCATTATGCTAAGGGAAAGAAGCCAGACTCAAAAGACAACCTACTGTATAATTATTTTTTATGACATTCTAAGGAAGCCCAAACTATAAGAACTGCAGACAGATCAGTGGTTGTGAGGAGGTGGAAGGAGGGGTCAATTACAAAAGAGAAGAGGAAATTTGACGGGTTGATAGCACTGATTTATATCATGATGTGGTGGTGGTTATATGGCCACATACATTTGTGTAAACTGTTAGAACTATACATTAAAAAGTGTGGATATAACTATATGTAAATTACATCTTAATTAGAAAATGAAAAAAAAAGTCAAGTAACGCAAATGGGCTGTGCAGTTAACAGGCATTTCAACTCCCCACAGACAGTTTAATTACTTCTTCACTAAATAAATGAGATGAAGAGTCGTGGATGTTCTCATAGTGGGCCTATTCCTCTGACAACTGTGTGTCCCTATAACTTCCTCCTGGCTCCTGTTCATTAGACTTTGAAGTCTTCAGATTACTCCATTTAACATCATCTTAGAGGGACCAGTCTGTGTGCAGAACCCCTTTTGTTCATTTGTTTATTCATCTGACTGCTAATATTTCCTAGGTCACATGCCGATTTTCCTCCAAACAGGATTTGCTTAGAGCCTGCAGCCACAGCCAAGGAAAATACTCCAAGATAAGAATTATACTGATTCAGATAAAATGATAACCACTTTACCAAATTGTTTTATAGATCTTCTTTCAGTTTGCTATTCACAGACAAAATTCTGTGAGGTGTATAGGAGAGGTAATTTTTAAATTTTAGTTTCACAACTAAACTGAGCTTGACAGAGGAAAACGACTCTTCCAAGGGGTCATAAAGAATACATGGGAGATGCAGGACTGGAACCGAGGCTTCCTAGCATCGTGTTGATGATCTTTCCTCCATATTTTCGTGCCTCAGAGACCTTAAAATCCTCTTACCAGTCCTTGGGAGAGCTTATCCTGTAGGATTTTGATTTTCTGGTACCAGACTCACAACTCATGGTTGCCTCTCCCTTTTTGTCAAGGAGCAAGGTAAGCGTCTATATTTCCCTAGACATTTATAGCGAGATGTGTAATTCATGTCAAAACAGTAGGAATGCTATGTCTACTACAAGATATTTTCACAAAGTAATGGATGTTTTCAATATTTTTGTCAGTGTGGAACTGGTCACTAAATGCTAAAAATGTGCATTGATGGGGAGTTTTGTGATACTTAAACATCATGTTGCTTTCCTAAAGAGGATGAGAACAAACAACAGCAACAACAAAATAAAATAAAATAAACTCCTCAAATCATAGGACAGATTATGCTCTGGTTTGGTAATATCATTCATATATCACTAACACACCTAGAAAAGCTAAAAGAGTGGTGGCTAAGGACATAGGCTTTAAAATCTGTCTGACCTGGATTTGAATCTTGAGTATATTTCTTGCTAGATGTGGACTTTTATGAAGTCACCTAACCTCTCAAATCCTTAGTTTCCTTACAAAAAAAAATGTGGATAATAATACTCTGTACCTTATAACATTGCAGGATAAAGATATAGGACAATATAACTTATAAAGTTATTCTTGTCAACTCATAAGTTATTTTTATAAATGCTTATCTTCATAAGCCTAGTGTAAATATTATACTACCTAACTTACAGTCAGGAAGATAAAATGAAATATATACACATACTTATATATATGAAATGCTCTTTAGTAGAGATTATAGACAATAGTATATGCTAAGAAAAGTTATGTTTGTCAAGGGTGAGCAAATACAAACGTCTTTAGTTACTAGGCATGAGAGGTGAAGTTGTGAAGGGGAAGAAGAGTGGTTACCAATTAATGGAAGCTGTGACATCAGCTTCAAGTTCAAACAAACAAACAAAATTACAACATGGAGCGCACCAAAGAAGTAGATCTGAAAGCTAAAGTAAAACCCAGGGGCATAAAATTTCAACCCTAGATTTTTGTGATCCAGCTTATGGGTGACAGTCATGAGAAAAGTTTAAAGCAAAAGAAAATTGTTTCAACCTGAGGTAAAATATGGATCTCAAGGAAGAAATTGAGCACATGGCTGGTACATCCAATGATACAGTCAAAGGAAAGACAGAGTGAGACCCACTGGAGGGATCAGAAGATCAGAATGGACATAGTGTGTGAGGAAAGATGAATCAAGGAGTGAGACTATCACACTTCAAACTAATCCATAACCTAAGGACCTGGATATTGCTTCCCACCTTTACCAAACCAAGGTAGAATCCATCATTTCACCCTAATATTTAGAGCTAATATTCAGCAGGCTTGTACTTACCATTTTTTCACGTGTTATTTTATTAACTCTTACAATTGCCCCTTCATGGAACACCTCTGTCTTTAGAGATGAAAAATAGGAGGCTCAGAAACCTTTGGTTTGGATAGTGTCTCCCAGATAGTAAATGGTAGGGTACTTTCAGAGTACATATTTATCTCTTCCCAGAGCTTGAGTTCTAACACTCAATGCATTACTTTCTCTTCAGAATTGCCTTTGCTGGTTAGCTCACTGCATCTACTTCACATAGATGCCTCTGTTACTCCCTTGTAAGTCCCAAATCTAAGGATATATACTAGTCATCTCACTACTCCTAATAGTTAATATTAAGCTTGCCCCAGTGAACTTAATTTTTAAATGTGAATTGAATTAATTCAATTCAATTCAAATTTTAGTTAACATCACTGGAATTGGGAAGTAGGCTGCCCAGGAACAAAGCTTGATTTTGCCAGTTAGTACTTGTGTAAATTAGAACTAATTGCTCAACCATTTTGAGTCTGTTATCTCATAAAATAAATGAGGGCAATGACTAATTAATCTCATGGCACTGTTGAGAGAATTAAATGAATATATAGAGAGTCAATTCTCATATTCACAGATTTCATATTTGCAAATTTTCATATATCTAAAATTTATTTGTAGTCCTAAAGTAAATATTCACAGTGCTCTTATGATCATTTAGGGATAGGTGAAGAGTGGTGAAAAGTATGCATTGCCTGATGCGTACATTTCCAGCTGAGGTTGAACAAGGCAATTGATCTGCCTTCTTGCTTCAGTTCTCAAACTGTAATTGTGTCTTTTATGCAGTCTATATAGTGTCAGTTTTTCATATTTTTTGCTTTTTGCCAGTGATTTTCCTATTTAAACAGCCCTTGAGTGTAAGTTCTGAAGTGCCATCCAATGTTCCTGAGCTCAGGAAAGCTGTGATATGCCTTAAGGAGAAAATATGTGTTACATTAGCTTCATTCAGGCATGAGTTATAGTGCTGTTGGCCATGAGTTCAATGAATCAACAATATGTATTAAAAAGGGTGTCTTTAAAGAGAAATACTCATAAACAAGATTTTGGATTGATTGGTTGATGACGATGTGACCGGAGGCTTGTAGGAACCTGTTTGTGTATTTTTGCTAGAAAGTAAGCATCAGGAATTCACTGTTTGCTGTGACTTTACAGAACCTAACTACTACAGATAACAGGATTGAATCTGAGATACACAGATCCTGGAATATGAGCTCTATACAGGGGTAAACTATTTCTAGGCTCAGTAGATATGATTTGGAAGATGGAGTCACACCAGATGTGTGACTGTGGACAAGTCATTACCTCTTTCTGCACCTCAGTTTCTCACATACAAAATTAAGTGAGTAATCCAGGAAATCCCTCAATTTCCACTATATATAACACTACAGATAATTTATTTATCAATTTTTTGTTATGTGTGTGCTTTAGGTCTGGAGAACAAATTATCGTTGTAATTGAAATAATCCACAGAGGATTTATACATTCCAATTTTACTGTACCCTCTTTCCACTTAATACTCTGTTCCTTCCTTCTGATTGCCACAGGGCATCTTGTGATTCCTAAATGACGTCCATGGAGAACAATACAGAGGTGACTGAGTTCATCCTTCTAGGACTTACTGATGCTCCAGAACTGCAGATCCCACTCTTTATAATATTTACCCTCATCTACCTCATCACTCTAGCTGGAAATCTGGGGATGATCATGTTGATACTGTTGGACTCTCATCTTCACACTCCTATGTACTTTTTCCTTAGTAATTTCTCTCTGGTGGACTTTGGTTACTCCTCAGCAATCACACCCAATGTGATGATGGGATTCCTTACAGGAAATAGGGTCATCTCCTACAATGCATGTGCTGCTCAGATATTCTTTTTTGCAGTCTTTGCCACTGCAGAAAGTTACCTCTTGGCATCAATGGCATATGACCGCTACGCAGCAGTGTGTAAACCCCTACATTACACCACCACCATGACGAAAAATATGTGTGCTTGTCTTGCCGTAGGCTCCTACACTTGTGGTGTTCTGAACGCCTCTGTAAATGTTGGAGATACCTTCAGGCTCTCTTTCTGTAGGTCCAATGTGGTCCATCACTTTTTCTGTGACGCTCCAGCTGTCATGAGTCTTTCTTGCTAGGATAAACATATCAGTGAGTTGGATCTTATTTATATCAGTACCTTCCATGTGGTTTTTGCTCTCATGGTTCTCTTTATTTCCTACCTGTTCATATTTATCACCATTCTGAAAATAGATTCAGGTCGAGGACTCCACAAGGCTTTGTCCACCTGTGCTTCCCACCTCACTGCCGTCTCCATCTTCTATGGGACAGTCATCTTCATGTACTTACAGCCCAGCTCAAGCCATTCCATGGACACAGACAAAATGGCATCCGTGTTCTATACCATGGTCATTCCCATGGTGAACCCCATGGTCTACAGCCTGAGGAACAAGGAGGTCAAAAGTGCATACAAGAAGGTTGTTGAGAAGGCAAAATTGTCTCTAAGATTAACCTTTTAATAATGTAGCTTCCACAATAAGTTAGTTTCATCTCTGTATGACATTCTTTGCTCAGTGACTCACAAGTTAAGGCCCACCTACTTTCTTGAGGTAATACTCCCCCCATTATACAATCTCAGAGGTCTCATAGAAACTGAACACAATGTTAGTTAGCATGCATCTTTCTACCACATGTTAATGACAATATACATGCAAAACAGGAGCATACACAAGCCTAGGGTTAGAAGTGCATGCTCGTGTCCCATGCTTGCACATACAAACAGAAGTAGGAAATTTGTTAAAGAAATAAATGGAGTATGGCTGGTTTGGGGGGGAAAAATGAATGTAAAATAATCAATTGGCTATAAGGATATATATGTATTTTTTATGTCTAAGCTTATTTATTTCTTTAATGAAAAATCTGTTATTAGTCCTAAACTCAGAAAAAAAAGTAATACAAGTTTTTTTTTTTAATAAATCTAAGTACTTTTTAGGCACAATTTTTCCACAGCTACATAAATATAATTTTTAAATGAATTGATATTTCTGTCTTTCCTGAGTTACTTGATATAAACACATTCACAGGATAATTTTCAAAAAGGAAAAAAAAGCAGAGTAAGAGTACACAAAAGAAGTGAGATAATAAAGGCGTTTTCTGATTTATCAAAATATGACTATCAGTACTTCACATTTTATAAAAAAAATGCACTGATAATAAAAATATGATAAAATTTTCTTTCTATAAATATTGTCAACTTAAAAAAAAAGCACAATATGAGAGTGTGCGTTAAGTTTTATTTAGCACAAAATGAGGACTATTGCCTGGGAGACAGCATTTTCAACAGCTCTGAGCAACTGCTCCAAAGAAGTAGGAGGGAACGTCAGTATTACATGATTTTAGTGAAGACAGTTACATGCAAGCAAGAACAAGTTTAGGCAGAGGCTTGCTGCTAGTCACAAGGAGCAGATATCACTCTCAGTGATTTTAGTGCTTGTCCAGATAGGAGGAGATGCAAGAATTTGGGTGCATAAAATCTTCTCCTGAAAATATCTAACTCTCTGAAGGCCTGTTCCACCAGTTTTCCCAGAGCTCCTTTCAGGGTGTGTTGGCGGTCAGCAGCTGCAGTGGTTCCTGATTTAATCCTTGTAGAGGCAGATGACAAGTGCTGATTTTTAGTTGGTAATGGTGTTAAATGGTTAATGCTACTCATTCGTTGATAATTTAGTTGAGCTACAAAATCCCTATCACATTCTCACTCATTCATCCCACTTTGTTTATACTGACTTTCTTGCTCTTCCTTGACATGTCCAAGCATGTCTCAGGGCCTTTGCACTTGCTGTTCCCTCTGCCTGGAATGTTTCCTTACTCTTTTTGTTTCTCTATCATAGAATTATTATCCTATCCCATCATAGAAGTATTCCATGGTCACCTTTATAAAATATATGTTCCTTACTGACATTTTCTTCTCACCCTGCTTCATACTTCTTAATTTTTATATTTGTTTACCTATTTATTATATATATTCAAATAAGAACATAAACTGCATGTGAGCAGTAGATTTATCCACTTTGTTCATAATTCTGGATCATAAGAGATTTAAATAAATATTTGTTAAATAAATGAATAAAGCTTTTAGTTCAATCATATAAATACACTAAATATTTGAATCATGGATATTTATAATTCATCTTTCATAAAATAAACCTTGTATGTAGAATTAGCATTTCAAGAGGCATGAATGGTGTTTTGTTTTGCTGAAATATTTTTGAATACATTCTCACTCAGTGCTTTCAATCCCCATTTATAGACACAATAGTTATCTGAAAATTTTGCAATCATTCCTTAGGAATGGTTTCTCATTGATGAGTAGCCCATCAAATAGATTTTATTTCATAAAGTATGAAACTATTTTAAAGCATAATTCTGCTCAGTTTGGAAAACTACTTCACACACACTGGTAATGCAGTTAATTCCTGTGATTCTAAATACCATATATAATGTAAACATAATAATACTTGTCAATAATAAACAATCTAAATTTAATATCCAGGTAGAGTAATGTTTATATATTTTATTTTGATCCTCAAGGGAGCTCAATTCCATAATAAAGCTGTCGATAAGAATTTGCACTGATGTTCCCTTTTCTGCCTCTATATACTTAGAGGCGTTCATACTCTCAGTATTTGTTAGACTGCTCTTGGATGGATGTGCTAAGATGGTCATGTGGACATAGTGTGGGCAGAGTGCTGTAATACAAGCATTCCCTTCTGGCTATAAGTCTATGATGATAGTGATATATGTTCTTCTAGAGCCATTTAATATTTTTTTAATAAAAGCTTTTAGATTATTTTTAGATTTACAGAAAAGGTGCAAAAATAATGAGTTCCCACATACTCCTTTCCCGGTTTACCCTGGTGTTATTGTCTTATATTGCCTTGGTACTTGTGTCAATACAAAGAATCCCATAGTCACATGTTGCTGCTAACTGAATCCCATACTTTATTCTGATTTCACTAGTTTTTCCTCTAATATCCTTTTTCTGTTCCAGTATCCTATACATTGGTAACACATAGGTAGACCAGGGACTAAGGAAAATAATGGAAAACGGAGTTTTCCCCAGAGAGAAAAATCAGGCTCTGAATAAAGGACTATCTTCCATCACCAAGACTGAGGTGCCTTCAAAATGCTAAGTCAGCAAGATTTCAAAGCTGACCAGTGTATCTCCATTCTTCTCTTTCATAGAAGGGAACTCTTTTCTTCAAATTATTTTCTTGAAGTATAGTCAGTTTACAATGTTGTGTTAATTTCTGATGTATTGCATAGTGATTCAGTTATACATATATATATATTCTTTTTCATATTCTCTTTTATTATAAGCTATTATGAGGTAGTGAATATAGTTCTTTGTGCTATACAGTAGGACTTTGTCACTTATGTATTTTATATATATTAGTACCTAGTTAGTGCCTACAAATCCCAGACTCCCAGCATATCCTCCACCTCCCCCTGTCCCCACTGATAACCACAATTTTGTTTTCTGTCTGTAAGTCTGTTTAGGTTTAGAAAATAAGTTCACTTGTGTCATTTTTAAAGATTCCACATGTAAGTGATATCATATGGTATTTGTCTTTCTCTTTCTGGCTTACTTCACTTAGTATGGCGATCTGTAGACTTATCCACATGGCTGCAGATGACATTATTTTATTCTTTTTTAGGGATGACTAGTATTACACACACACACACACACACACACACACACACACACACACACATGTAATGGAACATATATAATTTTATATTTATATATATATAAATATAATTTATATAATAATATAAATATATATATATATATATATATATATATATATATAATTAACATTGTTAAAATGGCTATACTACCCAAAGCAATCTACAGATTTAATGCAATCCCTATAAAATTACCCAAGACATTTTTCACAGAGCTAGAACAAATAATCCTAAAATTTATATGATATCACAAAAGACTCAGAATCACCAAAGCAATACTGAAGAAAAAGAACAAAGCTGGAGGAATAACCTTTCCAGACTTCAGATAATGCTACAAAGCTACAATAATCAAAGCAGTGCTGTATTGGCACAAAACAGACATATGGATCAATGGAACAAAATAGAAAACCCTAAAATAAACCCACAAACTTACAGCCAATTAACCTTTGACAAAGGAAGCAAGAATATACAATGGGGAAAAGACAGCCTCTTCAGCAAGAGGTGTTGGGAAAGTTAGACAGCTCCATGAAGTTAGAACACTCCCTCACACCATACACAAAAATAAACTCAAAATGGCTTAAAGACTTAAACATAAGACAAGACACCATAAACCTCCTAGAAGAAAACACAAGCAAAACATTCTCTGACAAAAATCTTAGCAATATTCTAGAGAAGTCTACCACAGCAATAGAAATCAAAGCAGAAATAAACAAATGGGTTTACACACTGCTGCAACACTAATTGGAAA
Organism: Camelus bactrianus; assembly: GCF_048773025.1. Lineage (NCBI taxonomy): Eukaryota > Metazoa > Chordata > Mammalia > Artiodactyla > Camelidae > Camelus > Camelus bactrianus. Next base: position 11,372,203 of record NC_133548.1, read on the forward strand.
ATATACATGTGCTCCATGTTCACAGCAGCACTATTTACAAGAGCGAAGACATGGAAGCAACCCAAGTGCCCATCAACAGAAGGTTGGCTTAAGAAGGTGTGGTGTATACACACACACACACACACACACATACACAATGGAATATTAGCCATAAAAAGAATGAAATACTGCCATTTTCGGTAACATGGATGGATCTATAGAGTATTATGCTTAGTGAAATAACTCAGACAGATGAAGACAAATACTCTACATTATCATTTATATGTGGAATCTAAATAAAAAAAGCAAGTGAAGATATATAACAAAACAGGAACAGACTCACAGATAAAGAGAACAAACTAATGGTTACTAGTGGGGAGAGAAAAGAGAGGAGGGGGAAACACGGGTATGGGATTAAGAAACACAAACCACTATGTATAAAATAAATAAGCAACAATTATAAGCTTAGATAATATCATCAATCAACTATACATCAAAAAAAAAAAAAAAGGAAGGAATGGTGTCCGTGAGGGTGTGTGTGACTATGATACGATAACATTTGGGCAAAGACCTGATGGAAGCGAGGGAGCTTTCTGAACATTGGTAACAACAAGTACAAAGACCTTGTGGAAGAAACACACTTGGAGTTGTCCAGGAATAGCAAGAAATCAGTGTGAACAAAGTGGAGTGAAAAAGTAGCGGAGTGGTAAGTCATGATGTAGCTCATCTAAAACCGAAGTATCCTCAAGTAAGTGGCATTAGCCATGTCATGGTGTTTCCAGAGAGGAAAAACATATAAAATTGTTATTACTCAGTGTACCTTTTTCAAAATGTAAGAGAAAGGTCATCATATACAGAAAAATCAGAAAGTTTTCTTATTATTAATCAATCATCCTTTCTTGTACTCTGGCCTTCTTGTTTTTCAAAATTATCCTATGTCCATACCATTTCTACCAAATGATTTACTGAACACAGAACTATTCATTCCTTTCAAATGTTGTACATGTGTAGCTCTGAATAAAATCTGCTAACAAAAACATATATCTTTATTTTAAAAATCCATATCACGTTTTTCTTCAGTTTGGATTCTTGAAATAATTTTTCAACTAGAGAAACAATGTCAGACATACATTTATATTCTGAACATAAATTATTTTAACTTTTTATTAAAAATTAGCCATACTCTTTCCAACTACTTTGACAGATTTCTAACTGCTGTGTGTGTGTGTGTGTGTGTGAGTGTGTGTGTGTATTTAATGAGATTCTTACACATGCTTCTACTCCTGGGCTTGTGTTTCCAATGTTTTACATATATCCTTGCATTTCCATATGGTAGAGTAAATATGAACATATGAATAACTTAAATATAATAAATAAGGTTTATTACAAGCAAGGCACTAAAAAACTTGAAGTCCCCTTTGGACATCCTCATTCAGATATCACACATTTGGACATCATATTTTTTTTCTCTTGAAAAAAGATAGACTTTTGAAAGAGAAATGGCATTATCTCATTAATTTTGGTGCAGGGTGGGCCTTATCATGTTAAAAATCTGGGAGAAATGAAACTAGGTCATTTTGGATCCTACAACTTCAAATGGTGAAGTGACAATTTTGTCTTCTCAACTACCTTCCTGAATGCATTTTTCACCTCCTTGTTTCTTAAACTATACACCAGGGGGTTCAGCATGGGGATGACCATTGTATAGAACACAGATGCGATTTTGTCTGTGTCCGTGGAATGACTGGAGTTGGGCTGTAAGTACATAAAGATGATTGTCCCATAGAAGACGGAGACTGTAACGAGGTGGGAAGAACAGGTGGACAAAGCCTTTTGGTGTCCCTGAGATGAGCGCATCCTCAAGATGGCTATAAATATGAACAGGTAGGAAGTCAAGATAACCAGGAGAGCGAAGAAGATGTTGAAACTTGCCACAACAAGAAGAATCAGCTCACTAATATACCTATCAGAGCAAGAGAGAGCCATGACTGCTGGAACATCGCAGAAAAAGTGATGGACTAGGTTGGACATACAGAAAGAGAGACTGAATGTGTTCCTAATGTGGACCGAGGCATTTAGGAAACCACAGATGTAGGAGCCTGTGGCCAGACAAGCACACATACTTGTTGTCATGGTGGTGGTGTAATGTAGGGGTTTACACACAGCTGCAAAGCGGTCATAAGCCATTGAGGCCAAGAGGAAATTTTCCACAGTAGCCAGGGCTACAAAAAAGAACATTTGAGCAGCGCACGCATTGTAGGAGATGACCTTGTCTCTTAGGAGGAGCCCCGCCATCACCTTTGGAGTGACCGTTGAGGAGTAACAGAAGTCCACCAGAGACAGGTTACTAAGGAAAAAGTACATGGGGATGTGGAGATAAGAGTCCATGAGAATCAAAATGATCATCCCCAGGTTTCCAATCACATTGATGAGGTAAATGACAGTAAACGTGATAAACAGGGGGACCTGCAGTTCTGGAGCGTTGGTTAGTCCAAGGAGGATGAACTGAGTCACCTCTGTATTGTTCTCCATGGATGTTGTTTGGAAATCACAAGGTACTCTATAGTAATAAGAAATAAAGGAACAGAGTGATAAACAAAAATGAAATGTGGAGAAATAGACACAGATAGATACCTAGATGATAGATAGATAGAAGTACATTATTTCATTATGTAATAATTCTAACTTCAATATTATTCAGACAAATAAGGGTTTGACAACAAAATTTAATGCATACATTATAGAGATATATGTTATATTGTTGAAATTAAAGGATCTTCATAGCTCATCTTCTGTCTAAATTTTATAAACTTGTTAACTAGAATGTGGACAAAGTAATCTCTTGATCCAGATGACAAGTGCCATTTCCATTCCGTGAGCTTAGTAAATGCTTACACATCTATGTTGCTTTTGTGCCAGGAGCTGCCTTATTCACTCTACATGTATATCGATTTGTTTTTCTCGTTAACCTTTTAAGGTTGACTAGTGCTACCTCCATTTAACTTATGAAACACAGAGGTTAAATAATGTATTTCAGTTTACAAAATTTTACTGTCAAAGCCAAGTTTGTACCCAGGAAGTTCTTTGGTCTACTGGTCTTAACTAAATTTAAATAAAATTGAATTTAACTGAATTATGATTATTCACTGTCTCCACTGATCTAAACTCAGTGTTTGGGGTTTCACAGTTAAGTAGCTGAGACGTAGATGCACAGAAGATCTAGTGTGGTAACTAAAGCAGGAGGGACATGTACCACCAGCAGAGGTGATTCTGAGGGAAAATGACAGACTGGATATAAAGCCTAGACTCTGGAATGAGGTTCGTATCAGTCCTACCATTTACTACCCAAGAGTCACTGGTTCTAACATAAGTACTTGATTCTGATTTTCTCCATGTACAAAAGGAAGATTGTAATGAAATCAACCTTAAGGTGTTATTGTGAGAATTAAGTGAAATAATGCTTTAAGAACCATGAGTAAAATGCTGGGTGCTTAGCATCATCTGGTAAGTGTTAATTATGATACTATTATTAGGGTGGAACGATAGCCTCTATGATCGAGAAAGGTGGGTGAGGAAGTTCAGAAATTCAATTATGAATGAGTTTTGAACTCTTGTAGCCACTCTCTTCGACTTTCTTTTCTTCACACACTCGGTCTGCTGAAATTTTTTGTGTTCTCTGATGTTTCTCAGTCTGTCAGTCTTTTCCAGCATGAGTGGCTGTTTTAGTCATTCTATGCCAGTCATTCATTTGCTTATTTTCTTTCTTAAAATCCAAATTTTAGGACGAGTTGAGAGAGTCTCCTTCCTTAAACTCAACTTTTTTCTCATTACAATCATCTCATACTTGGACCACAGAGATCAAGGGTTGACAGTTCCTAGTTTGTTGACTGCCTTTAGCTTGCAGGTCTGTTTTGGTGGTGAGTTCCACGGTTACATTTTTTTTTAATTTTAAAAATGTTTAGTAAAGTATAGTTGCTTTACAATGTTGTGTTAGTTTCTGGAGTACAGCATAGTGATTCAGTTATATATATATATATATATATATAACTGTATATATATATACACACGCATATTCTTTTTCATATTCTTTTTCATTACAGGTTACTACAAGCAATTGGATATAGTTCCCTGTGCTATACAGAAGGACCTTGCTGTTTATCTTGAATAATGTTCTTGTCTATGAAGAGTGTTTTAAATTTCTTTATTTTAGTTTTATGCCTTTAGAAGGATGTCTATCAATTGACAATCATTATTCTCTGCTATCATTCTTCCAGTTCTTTCACATCTTCATTTTACAAGCCTCATCCCTAAAATCATTATGTTTGCCAAGCTTTGGCAATCATAACCACCTGTAGAATGCAGTATGTTTATCAAATCATATTAGGAGCTATATGCATCTACAATTGTATTTATGCATGTGTGTGCTTATATATTTATTCATGTGTTTATATATGTATATATAAGTATATAAATACACGTATGTTTTCATTGAAACTTCAGTAATGTTTTAAGGCAGACAGTATTATTATTCCCATTTTACCATTAAGAGAACTGAGGATTTGAGAAGCTATATAAAGCTGTAAAGTTACTCAGTATGAGGTTGATTCAGGATTTAGGATTCAAACCCAGCTGTGACCAAACCAAAAGCCTGTGCTTTTAGCCACTTTACTATTATCATTTGTAAAAATGCTAGTAATAGCAAGGATGAGATTATGGGGAAAAGATTACAGTGGACATAGGATCTTGCTACTTTGATTACAACATTTCTATGATTTAAATAAATAAGGGTTTTTCTCCTCTCTTCTGGTTTTTTTAAAACTTCTTTTCTGCGGGTTTTTTTTTTTTTTTTGCCCCCAGTGAAGAAATATTAAGATGAAATTAAGAGTTAATAACAGAATCGCCTATCCTTTTTTTTTCTATTTTGCTAATATTTTCTAGGAAAGCAGTATGATGATATTCCATAAGTAGCACTAAATTCCCTACTGATGGAAGTTTTAACATTTAAACCTCAGTCTCAACTTACTATTTTAGAAAAAAAATGTTCAAAACCTTTATTTCTGTGCTCAGATAATCATAGTAGACATAGCTGCCCCATAGATTTTGCATGAATTATGCTTCTCACTAAAGATGTATATGAAATTTAGAAGCTTACCTTGCTGCTGGAAACAAAGTCAATCCTGAATAACGAGTCTGAACTCAGACATTTAGTTGTGGAATAATGAATACTGTTAGAGATATTCTTCATCAGGTACTGGTCAAAAGATGGCCAGACCTCTCAGACAGGTAAAGATGGAGGAAAGAGTCCAACATAAAGTTAGAAACCCAGGTACAAATCCTGAATCCACTACTGGTTTTTACTATGCCTTTGAAAGAGTCACTTGTCTTCTTATTAGAGAAATAAGTAATACAATAACCTCTTCCATGTATTTCACAAAATTGTGCCTATGATTAGCAAATTAGGGAAGCTGTGTAAAACACCTTACTGGGAGGTTTTCACATTTAAAGTTAATCAAAATAATTTTTATCTTGAGAAGTTTTCTCTGGCCATGATTGCAGGCTCATAGCAAGTCCTCAGAATAGGTGGGTGGCGGGGAAAGCCTACAGGTACTTACAACTACTAACAATCACATGAATAAATGATGGCCAAGTCTGGTCCCCCTAAAATGATGTCAAGTTCAGTCGTATTGGGATTTCAGAGGCTAATTCATGGGAACCAGGAGGGAATTTAGAGAAACATGGAATTCTCTGAGGTTTTTCCCCAGGAGGGCATTCACAGTTCTCATTCCACGTTTTTAGTTGAGAAGTAATTAAATTGTCCATGGGATCTAGCTGGATATGTTGAGGGTGTACATGTGCTTTTTGCATTGCTTGTTTTTTCTTCTTTTTTCCAATTTTCTAATTAAGCATAATTTACAAATAATTAACAAGCCATAATTTTTAGTGTATGATTGATTCCAAGAATTTGGTCAAATTGATCTGGTCATATAACCACTACTACAATCACAATATAGTAGAGTTCTATCATCGAAACAAAAACCCCAAGCTTTTTTGTGCCAAGGGCAGGAGATGATGAAAGTCTTTAAGCTCAAGCAGTTAAGCAGAGAGTGAATTCCACTTTCCTTTACCTTTTTGTTTCATGCTTGCCCACCTTGAGAAGGGTTATCTGCTTTACTTAGTTCACTAATTCAAATGCCAATCTTTTCTACAAACATCTTCACACTCTCAGAAATACTGTTTAACTACATAGCAGGGCATCCCCTGACCTACTCAAGCTGACACATGCAATTAACCATCACAGAGGGTCTTGCTATTTTCATTTTGTTGTTTTCTGTCTTGTACGCTTTTTTTTCCCTCTTTCACTCTCTTGATGACTTCTTTTGTGCTTCGTTGATTTTTGCAGTGATAGGCTTTGATTCCTTTCTCATTTTCTTTTGTGTATCTCCTACTGGTACTTTCTTTGTGATTATCATGGGGCTTACATAAAACGTCTTATAGTTATAGTAATCTATTTTCAACTTCTGTCACATATAAAGTTCTATTCCCTTATACCTCCCCCCTCTTTATGCTATTGATATCATAAAGTATATCTTTTAAAATTTTGTATCCAGTAATATAGTATTATAGTTATAATCATTTTTATCTGCTTGTCTTTTATATGCTATACTAGAATTCCAAGTGATTTACACACCTCAATTACAGTATTGTAGGATTCTGTATTTGTCTATATATTTACCTTTGCCAGTGAGCTTTATATTTTCATATGCTTTTGCACTGCTGTCTAACATCCTTTTATTTTTACTTGAAGGACTGCCTTTGCATTTCTTGTCACGCAGGTCTACCGTTGATGAACTCCCTCCACGCAGGTCTACCGTTGATGAACTCCCTCAGCTTTTTTTTTTTAATTGGAGTATAACTGACATAGAATGTTATGTTAGATTCAGATGTATAATATAGTGATTTGATATTTATGTACATTAAAGATGATCACCACAATAAGTTTAGTCACCATCTCTCTCAATTTAAAGTTATTATAATATTACTGACTATATTAGTTATTCTGTTTATTACATCCCCATAGGTTATTTATTTTATAATTGGAGGTGGTGCCTTTTAATTCCCTTCACCTATTTTGCCAATCTCCCTACCACCTCGTCTCCAGCAACCACTTGTTTGTTCTCTATATTTATGACTTTGTTTCTGGTTTTTGTTTATTTGTTTTGTTTTTTTCTGATTCCATGTATATGTAAAATCATAAAGTATCTGTCTTTCTCCACCTGACTTATTTCACTTAGTATAATCCCCTCTAAGTCCATCCATGTTATCACAAATGGCAAATTTTCATTTTTGTGGCTGAGTAATATTCCACTGTGTGTGGAATATACTTCTTCTTTATCCATTCATCTATTAATGGACACTTAGATGTCTTTCATATCTTGGCTATTGTAAATAGTGCTGCAGTGAACATGGGGATGCAAATTAGGACAAGTTCAAGGAACTTCAAATGTTTTTTGGGGTGGTAGGGAGGTAATTAATTTTTTTTTTCAAATGAAAGTACTGGAGATTGAATCCAGGACCTCATGCATTCTAAACATACATTCTACCACTGAACTTTACCCTCCCCCTACAAATGATTGTTTTTTAAAATATAATTTTCATCATTTATATTATTGTTTCAATGGAAAGAAAGTCTGTTGAACTCTTTATGGTACTATGTAAAGGCCTTACCACTAAAATTATTTTTAATAACTTTCAATGTTGGAGTTATTTAAGATTGACACAAAAATTTCAAAGATTGGGAATTTCTATATAGCACTCACGCAGTTTGCTCAAGAAGCTTATAGCTAAGGTTGTTTTTCTTTTTTTTTTTAATCTTACATTATTGTGGTACATTTTCCCAAATGTAACTCAACATAGGTACTTTGCTGTTAACTAAAAAGTCAGAGATTTAGTCAAAGCTCATTAGTTTTTTCCACTAATGTCCTTTTATTTTGTTTCAGATTCCAATTTTGAATGTCACATAAACAAATAAAACTAGTTGTTTTTCAAAGCTATAATATAATAATGTGTTACCAGCAGTGTATAACTTGCACAGCCACTATCAGGTTGAAACAGTAAGGTTGGGATTATGGAAGAAAATAAATGAAGCAGGCTAGAGAGTTATAGCTAGGAAAAAAAATTGGCATGTGATTACTAGAATATGAGAGAAAATGGTAAGAAACCTCCATATTTTTGAAAGGATTGCATTGCTTAAAAAGCTATGCCTTCATTTAGAAGTCTTTGACTTCCAAATTGCACAGATGGAAGTGAGCCACAAAATGATATTCCTCAAGGAGAAGAGACACTTAACCACTACTTCTGAAGTCATTATAAAAAATAATGAATTAAGAAAGCAATATCCAGAAGATTGAACCAGATGCTAAGAAAAAGAATGAAAAATGTTCTTAACTAAGAGACAGATCAAGATCTAATGAGCAATTATCTATCATTCTCAAGGTTTTGTGTGTGTGTGTGTGTGTGTGTGTGTGTGTGTGTGTGTGTCTTTGTAATGCTAACTCAGCAAAATTTCAGGATTGACTCACATATCTTCCATTATTCTACTTTAAGAAAGAGGCTTTTTACCCTTACTATCTTTCTGTTTCAACATTATACATTGGATATGTATGGGGGATGAGCTAAGTTTTCTTTTCAGTTCATGAGCTGTTGGATCAGAAGGAGCCACATCTGGATGGGATGGAGACGATAAAGTTATCCCCTAGACACACTGATAATTGAGTCTGTATAGTGATTAGCTGGAAATTTAAGTTGTCTTCTCCCAGGAGTTTAGATTGGAACTCTACTGAGTCTTTGTCTCCTCAAAATTCAGAATTCTCCAGTCCAGCCCTCTAACATTTCACTCCATTACCTTCAAAATAGAATTATGTCTTGTGAGTGAGATTATCCTTGTTTTGAAACAGAGTTCCCTCTTCCAGCAGTTGTTTCCTTTGTATAAAGAGAGTTCAGGGGATTTTATTCTACCTTTTAAAAGAGTTTAGCTCAATTCTTCTGCCTCAAGCAATCCAAAATTCAAAAATTACCGATAATGTATGAGGATTCTCACTTCACTGCATGGGTATGAATATCTGTTATTATCAATTTATTCAATTATAGTCATCCAGGTGTGTCTGAAATGGTATCTCATTGTCATTTCAATTTTTATGATTTTTGATCATTTCTACCTCTTCACACATGGTTTTTAGGCACTCATATAAATTTATTGGTAAACTCTCTTCACATCTTTCCCCACTTTTTAATTGAGATGTTTGTCTTCTCATTACTGTGTTGTAAAAATTTCCATATTCTCAAAATAATATTTTCATCAGATATTTGGTTTATACACATTTTGTCTCAATTTGTGGTGTGATTTTTTATTTTATTAATGGTGTCTTTTAACATAGAAAATGTTTGAATTTTGATAAAGTTAAATGATGAGTCCAGAATTTCTAATTATTTCTTTTTTATAACTTTAATATCTTTGTTTATATTCTCTATTAGATGAGTTATTGTTATATTTCCCTTCATTTACATATTGTTTCCTTCAGTTCTTTGAAAATATATGGACACCCTCAGAGAGTTTTTATTGATGGCTGTTTCACTTTTGGGGGACACATTTTCCTCTTAATTTCCATGCCTCACAATTTTTTTTTTGTTAAATAAATGGACACTTTAGACAGTATAGTGTAGAAACTGAATTCTGGCTAGCCAGGAGTTGTTCAATATTTGTTGTTTGTTTGTTTAGTGAGCTGACTGTAGTACTCATTTTAAAGTCTGTTTCACTTGCTCTTATGGGCACTGAAGTCTCTGCCCAGTCGATTTAATTTTTTTCAATAAACTTTATTTATTTGTTTGTTTGTTTGTTTATTTATAGATGTTTTTATTTATAAGCCTGTCTTCTTAGGGGTTGTCACTGTATTACTGGCCAACCATTTGTCAGAGTTTTCCTTAGATCCATTTTGATGAGAGGTTCTACATGTAGGTTGGGGATGATACTCAAAGTCTGGCAGTTGAAAAATCTGCTTTGGCTCTTGTTCTCTGTTTGTGTAGGTCCTCAAGACCATCCAAGAATGAGTAATTGGCATCTGCTCTGTTCTTTTCTGGGCAATTTTAAACATGTGCTTAGCCTTCTCAATACCCAGGAAAGTATCAGAATTTTTCAAAGCCCACATATTATTCTCTAGATATCCTTCAAAAATTTTGATTTTTCTACTAACTTTCCTCAATGTCACAGCTTTAGGCAGCTGAGACTTGGACTTTTCCAATAGTTTTACCAAATGTTTTGTGGACCCGATGGACTTCTCTTAGTTCCTTAAACAATGTATCTTTCTCACAGCCTAAGTACCTTCACTCAGATGCTTCATTCTGCCAGGAACACTCAGCTCTGGTATAGATGATACTAAGGGTTGGCAATGACATGAAGGCACTGAGGTTCTCATGCATTACCAGTGGGTCTAACCAACACCCCACACCTTCAGATTCCCCTCTTTATTGTGTTTGCCCTTATTTATCTCATCAGTGTTTTTGGTAACCTGGAGATGATCACGTTAATCCTGTTGGATTCTTGTCTCCACACTCCAGTGTATTTTTTCATCATTACTCTGTCTTTGGTGGACTTTGGTTACTCTGCAGCTGTCACACCTAAAGTGATGTCTGGGTTCCTTAGAGGAGATGAGGTCATCTCTTACAATGCATGTACTGCTCAGATGTTCTTTTTTGCAGCCTTTGCTGTTGTGGAAAACTATCTCTTGGCCTTAATGGCCTATGACCACCATGCAGCAGTGTGTAAACCGTTATAGTCCACCACCACCATGATGACAAGTGTCTGTGCACATCTGGCTCTAGGCTCCTTTGTATGTGGTTTCTTGGATGCCTCCATCCATGTTGGAGACACAGTCTGTCTTTCTGTAAGTCCAACATGGTCTATTACTTTTTCTGTGATATTCCAGGTGTCCTGGCTCTCTCTTGCTCTGATAAACACATTAGTGAGATGGTTCTTGTTTTAATTTCAAGCTTTAATGTCTTTGTTCATCTTCTGGTTATATTGATTTCCTACCTTTTCATATTTATCATCATTTTGAAGATGCATTCAACTAAGGGGGTACCAAAAAGCTCTGTCCACTTGTAGTCTCCCTCTTCTATGGGACAGTCATCTTTATGTACTTATAACCTAGCTCCAGTCATTCTACAGACACAGACTTAATGGCATCTTTATTCTATGTATGCTATGGTTATCCTCATGTTGAACCTTGTGGAAGAAAGAGGTCAAAAATGCATTTAAGAAGGTCTTGGGAGAGGTGAAATTCTATCTATGATTGGGATTTTAATGATTTTAATGTTGCACGATACACAATAATCTAGTTTCATTTCTCTCAGTTCATATTTTTAGCCCTAAAGTACATTTAATTCCTATAATTATACCCTTACCACTCAAAAATATGTTGTCTATTAAAATTAAATTATGTCCAGAAATGTAATACTTGAGCTAATATGGCTCAAGTAAATCATAAGACATTTTGGGTTTTGCTTCTTAAAAACCTTACTAATGGCTTTTGACTCATTTACTTGTTACATAGGCATTTTCTCTACCACATGCCAGTACAAAGAGACATGTATTCTGTGGAAAAAACAAGCTCACGAACAGAAGTACATACATGTGCTCTATATGAATACATGGTCACTTATACATGGTCGAGGTAAATTCGTACTGTAGGTAGTTTATAATACAATAATTTAAAATAATTTTAAGGTTATAGAATATAAACTTATGTCTAATCTTATTTATTTCTTTAGTTGAATTTCTGTTCTCGGAGTCTTAACTGGAGAAAAAGTTATATAATAATGCTAAATGAAAGTATGTGCTTTTGGGGCACATTTTATTGAAAGACACATAAATATCACATTCAAGTGGAGTTATGTTTCTGTCTTGATTGAATCATTTTGTAGAACTGAATGTCCAAATTACAATTTTTCAAAAGGACAAAAGAACTGCAATACGAGAAAAATGGGGAGAAATAAAAGCGTTTTCAATTATTCGTATATGACCACAAACTTTCATGATGTTTACAAAATGCACTGAGAATATCGATAATGTTGGATGTTTTCCAGTCTGCAGATGCTTTGAAATGGTTAATGCTTCTCGTTTGTTCCTACTTTAGTTGAGTTAAGTCATCTCTTTTTACTCCCCTAATTTCCTCCCCCACTCCATTGACACTATTTCTTGGCAACTCCACATACATGTCCACCGCAGTTCCCTTGTACTTCCTGTTCCCTCTGAATGGAATCTTCCCCTACTTCGACAGTCAGGATGTCTTTAAATGTTACCCTACCACAGAGACCTTCCCTGACCGTCTTTATAAAATAGTCCCTCTCTCCTCCCCAAAAAAACAGCTCCTCACCCTTCATTATTCTTTATAGTCTTTATCAACACTCACCCTTGTATATTTATCTGTCCACTAGTTTGTTAACTCTTTTTCCTAAGTAGAATGTAAACTCCATAAGAGCAGTGACTTTGTATTTTTCATCTCATGATCCTCAGCATCTAAATGAGTATGTGTTTCATAATCAACTCTCAATAAACAATTATTAAATGTACAAATAAATTTTGAGTCCATTTGTAGCATATGTTAAATCTTTGAGCCATTGAGGCTCATAATATAGTTTATTACCTATAGTAACCTTCTAAATATGCTTCTAGAACATTTCCAGTGTTACAGTTTATTTTCTGCTTTGCTGGAATAGTTTATATTCTTAGTGCTTGCATGCCCCACATTTGGCACAGTGATTTCCTAGACATTCTGTCAACTGGGTAATCTCAAATCAGCTCATGTATTTTCTTCAGAAATGATGTCTTGTAAAGTGGCAAGTAAACAGCAAACAAATTCTGTTTGGTAAGTCATAAAATACGTTAATATGAGATTATATAAAAGTTTACTCTCTGATTTAATTTGGAAAATTACTTCATGCATATTGCTTATACATCTAGCTGAAACGATTCACAATGTCCGTATAGAATATAAACTAGAAAATATCTGTCAGTAATAAAGGTGACGTGCATTCCATATCTTAGTGTAAAGCATGATCATTATGCATTTAATTTGATCCTGATATGGCTTCACTGTCCTGTGACAGCTATGCAATAGTGTGTAACCTCTGTGCTATACCACTATTATGACAATACATTTTTTGGTCACGTGGCCACCACTGACAGCTAGGTCTGTGGGATTTCCCGAATGCCTCCATCCATATTGATTTCAACTTACCTCTCCTTCCGTCTGTCCAATATGGTCCATCACTTTTTCTGAGGGAGCAAGCAATCATGGCTCTTTCTTGCTCACATAAACTTATCAGTAACTTAGCTCTTTCTTTCTTTGTGGCGAGCTTCAACATCTTTCTTGTTTTCCTGTTTGACCTTGATTTTCTACCTGTTCATAATTATCGCCATTTTGAGTATGTGCTTAGGCAAGAGAGTCCAGAACATCTTTTCCACCTGTGCTTCCCACCTCACTGCAGTCTCCATCTTCCCTGGGACAGTCATCTTCCATACTTTTGGTCACTCTCCAGGAATTCCTCAGACACAGATAAGACAATAATGTCTCTAGGGTTAGTGTTTTAATTATTTAGGATCCACAATAACCCAATTTAACCCTCTTAGATCTTCTTGGCACAGTGACTTCCTTGTCAATATACTTTACTTCCTGAAGCAGTGTCTTCATCTGTTCAAAAGTATGTTTTTGATCAAAGAGTAAACATTGTAAACAAAATGTACATTATGAACCGAAATGCACATAGTGGGGAATTATCAAAAATAGGAAGAGTCAGAGTAAAATATTTCCAGAAAAATATCAGATGCAAGCTCCTGGTGGTCATGTCAGTGTTTCCACATAGAAATACATCTAGAAATTTTATAGTGAGTCCCAGGGTTGTTCAGCTTTGGCTGTAACTCACTGGGCAAACTGAATATGCTACAGACTAATCTTTGTTTTCCAATTTTCTTTGTCAGCTTAAGCAGCTCATATTTTGATTCTCCTTTGTCTTATTTCTCAGTTTGTTAATTATTAATGCACACCCCAACCCCACAACTACACGGCCGGGTCTTTGATATTAACTCACGGTGACTTCTAAGGCCCCTACGGGATAAATAATTTCTTTTAGAGAGATTTGAAACTTTCAGAAATGAATAGAGGCTCTTTCACAAAAATTAAGATTCTGTCATTATTTATAGTGCTTGATAAGGGTTTACTATATACCAGACACTGTTTTAAGAACTTTATAAATATTAATGTATATGCTCCATATAACATCCATAGGATATAGGAACCATCATCATCTCCTGTTTATAAATGAGGGACCCAAAGTACAGAGGAGTTACATGACCTGTAACCTTCTTAATATGACTTTAGGACATCATATTGCTGTGTGACAACAGAATTTACTTAATGTCCCCGCATAGTTTCCATTGCCCTTTCCATGATTCTGTCTGATTGCCATCAAGAAAGTTAATGCCAAATCTCTTCTGAAGATGTCTGCACCATGGAGAAGAAATAATGCTAAGTGATATAGGTACATCAGTGTTATGCCTTCACAAATGAAGGTAGGTTCTCTGCAGAGAGTTTAATTGCTTCTCCTCTAGGTGACTGGAATGAGAGACTGGTTATTCCCTTGGGTACCTAGTCTGCTGACAACTTCCCCTATTTATGAATCTGTCTGGTTCCCATTGATTGGCCTCTGACATCCCAACATGATTCTGTTTCACATCATTTTAGAGGGACTAGTCTATGTGTCAGTGGCCCTTTTGCATTCCTTTATTGTTCTTAATGCAAAGGGTTACTTATTTTACTAAGTGACTTTATTTCACTGGCATATTACTCTGGACCTGAGACAATGATCAGGAATAAAACCCCAAGCTAAAATGTCCATGGTGAGTATGACGATCCTTTCTTGTTTCCGCTCAGCACTTAGTAGGGTGTATGCAAACATGTTCTCATTGTCCTCACAGCAGCATTCCATGTGACAGATGCAAGAGTATTTTATAATCTTCACCTAATAATTACCTTTTCCTTGTATTTCCCTGCCTTTAGAGAGCTTCAGTCTTTGTGAGCAGACATTAAGAAAACACTTCAATAGGACCTTTTCTTTACTGAGTGGGACTAGCAATTTAAAGACCGTAAGTAAAGTTGCATCACATTCCTTGATGAGCAAGGTGAATTTCTAGCTCAGCAGTATGACAAGATGTGCTGTGTACAGCTACAAGGGCAACATCTCCCCACGGATTTTTCAGAGTTTAATATTCCAAGTTTCATGCTTTCATGCTGTTTAGCCAGAGTCCAGATCTTGTAACAACCTTCATTAATTAGGAAATGATAATTTTTCTCAAATAATAGAGGATGTTATTTTCCTTATTATATTAAATCTCTGTGCTTAGGAGAGTACTTAGAAAATGGTGGGTACTCAATAAAGGTTTATTGAGGCAATGAGTGAATAAATGAATAAATTAGTGAATGAATAAATTACTGGATGAACTGTTTGTTGAGCTGGTTGTTGAACATAATATGAAGTGCATGATCCTGTGTTACTAAAGCATATTCTTATGTGTAACTTTGCACAGGATTGTCAGAGGCTCTAGATCAAAGATTTCAGACTTTTTTGAGCAAGAGATCCACAGAAAAAAATATGATTTATACTGGCACCCAGCACACCCACCCACCTGTCTACACACGCACACACACCCATATAGCAGAAACAAAACTTTCACGGAGCCCTGCTTCTTTTTCTTTTGCAATGCACCTTTACTTTCTATGCTTTTCTATCTTCAATGAACTAATATATGCAAAACACTTAGAAGAACATCTTACATTGTAGATGCTACACGCAGTAACAATTATCACTAATAAGAGCAGTGCAAAGTATTTCATTACATTTCGTTTTTTTTTTTTAAATGTTGATCCTGACTCACAATTTGATTTCACCATCTATATAGTCATAACCTACCTTTTGTAAAATACTGTTCTAGGACAATTTGTGGTAAATTCATTCCCCAAAACATTATTTATTCCAAACAAATTCATGGTGGGATTATTTGTTGGAGGCTTGATGAATATAACAAGTTTAAATCAGTATTTATCAAAAAGGCATTTCATGGAATATTCTTCTTGATAATATTCTAATAAATACACATATATCCCTTTTGTGATTTCTTTCATTGAGGTATAATGATAAATTACATTATATTAGTTTCAGGTGTAAAACATAATGTTTTGATATTTGTATATATTGTAAAATGATCACCAGAACATAACTAGTTAACATCTGTCACCATACATAGTTATAAAACATTTTTTTCTTGTGTTTAGGGCTTTTAACATCACTCTCTTAGCAACTTTCAAATATGCAATACAGTATTATTATCTATTGTCACCATGCTGTAAGTTACACCCCCATGACTTATTTTGTAACTGAAGTTTGTACCTTCTGACCCTCTTCACCCACCTTCCATTCCCCCACCTCTAACAACCTTACCCATCTGTTCTCTGTATTTATCTTGTGATTTAAATATATTTCACTGAGTAAGGTTGCCCTTTTAACAATGTGAAGGTTAAATCTGCATATAGGTTTACAGTCAGCTCTCTGTATCTGTGGTTCCACATCCACAAATTCAATCAACAATGGATGACATAATACTGTAGTATGTATTTAGTGAAAAAAAAATGTCTGTATATAATGGAACCTGTGCAGTTCAAACTTGTGTTGTTCAAGGGTCAACTGTATATTCTCAGGGGAACTTTAAGAAAGCTATTGGCATTTACTGTATTGAATAAAAGACAGAATATGTTGGGTAAGAATATATTAATGAAGCATATAGTCTCATGAAAATATCAATGAAATGCATGAAAATCATCCCCCTTATATTCTCCACTTGGAGTCACAAAGCCTGTCATTGAAGATATTGCTCAATCTCTCATTGGGAATTAGTCTCTACAGAGCTACTTTTATAAAGTGATAGCAATCATTTCTTCACTAGCTCAGTCATCCAACAGAACGTAATTGACTCTGTGGTACATGCCACACACTGTGTTAGACACATGGATATAATGATAAGTCAATGAGAGCTCTTCCAAGTTCCAATCCAGTAGGCAATGAATATGTAAACACACAAGCACAGCAAAGCTTCCACAATAATTGTAAAGTAGTTATTACCTTCACTTTGCCATATTGAAAAAAGAAACCATTAGAGAATTCTAAAATCATGTTCGAACTATTAAATGAAAAAGCTGAAATTCAAATATGGTGTCTGGCCCCAAAATCAAATACTTTTTATTACTTCAGATTGACTTATGGAATTATTTAATCATTTAGTCTTCTTAATTATTATCTAGTATGTGCTCAGTTGCTTACTGAGAACATTGGGTCATACAGAAAAAAATCAAGGCAATATAACATATTGTTTATATTACACAGACTTTAAAGGTTCAAATCTCTATGGACTAGAACAGTAGTGCTTTGCATGGAGGGCAATGAGGCTACCCATTATGTTTCTGATATTATTGTTGTTGTGGTTAAAAAAGACTGGCCTCTAGGACACACTTACTATCAAATTGAAAAGATAAAACTTCAACATCCTTTAGCATCCTACTCCTTAGCCCTCACCATCTCTCAGCTTCCATGTCTGCATCTTAACTCAGATTTCCTTTCCCTAACTTTGCCAGTGTCTCATTCTGGGCCTCAGTTCTTACCAGGTATGACCTAAATGATGAGTTGGCATGAAATGGTTATACCAAAGGCGGTGACAAATACATGATTTTAAGATATATTTTGCAGGTAGAGATAACAGGATGTGCTCATGGACTACATGTGGAGTGTGAGGGAAAGAGAGCTTAGGGCTGAATAGTTCTGACATTAAGGGGTTGTATGTTGAAGACTTTTATCAGGTTTGATCAGATATTTATCCATTTCCAGATGGATCTGGAAAATCCGGTAGGTTATTTCATAAATACAGTTGGGTGAAATAATCAATACAACCTTTAATAGATTCTTCTTGCAGAAGTCTTGCCCTAAAGATAGCATCTCAAAATTTGTACCTGTTATTATCCCTAAATCTCAGCCTGCAGTTTTTTGTTGTCAATATTTGTAAATAGTATGTTTGATTAAATGATTTTGAAGTTAAGTCGTCAGGTCACTCACCCATGTAATGTGATTCCAATTATTTTTTGAGCTTCTTTTGTTATTTTTTCAACAACCTTATATAATATTATGACTACTATTCATAATAATAATAATATTTATTTAATAGTAGTCATAATTAAGACTTACTGCATCCTAACTATGTGTTAGACAGTATTCTAAGTGATATAAAAATATCAACTCATTAAATTTTCCAAACATCCTTGTGATCTACTATTATTATCATCCCTTTTTTAAACAGGGACACAGAGAGACACAGAGAGACACAGAGAGGTTGTGAATTGTCCAAGGTTACCTGTCTAGCAAGTGACAATGCCACTCCAGGTCAGGCAGGTCACTCCAGAGACCATGTTATTTATCACCACAGTATACTTCCTGTGCAAATACTGGTGTTGGTCTCCAAACACCTTTTAAAATTGTTGCAAGACTCCTGTGGCATACTAAGAGTAGGAAATACAATGTCCACTTTATTTTTTCAGAGGAAGCAATTAGAGCTCATCAACACGTATGTTGCTTTTCCAAGGGAATAAAATGAGAATGACCATCTTCCTCCATTCTGTGCTGCCTCCCTCAGAAGGATAAAGCCGGGCATACACTGTACAGGACAAAGTATGTTCAAAAAGTCACAATTTTGAGATTTTTATACTTTTAGGGGCATATCTTTCAATGAAGGGACAATTTTCTCTGAAGAATGAAAGAAAAACTATCCTTTCTTAAACCTCAGGTGGATCACCATTGCTTGTAGAAAAATCTCATTCTTCACAGTATTCACATGAAGAAAGGCAGTAATACATCATTTTTCTCAAGTAAGTACCTAATAGGGGAAGACTAAATGAGTTAATATTTATTCTTCTCAGAGTACCTGGCAGATGGTAAGTGCTCAGTTAATATCAGTGCCATCTCACCCAAGAATGACAATGATAAAAGTAAGAGGAAGCACAAACTTTCAACCCAAATAAAAATAGGCAAAAAATATTTTGAAGATTACTGAGTGGTCATTTGGAATATCTGAGTAGGGTCAGCAACTAACAAATACAGGGCATAAGCTTACAAATTTCAAGGTGGAGGTCAGAAGCTGCCAGTCTCAGGGTGACTGGAAGCCCTGCATTAGTAATGAAATCAGAGTGTACTCATGTCATTCAGGTGACATAGTGTGCAGTGAGTCATCTTCCATGCATCAGTAAACTATCCATTTTGCTTCCCTTGTTTTGACAGGTGAACACAATTTCCAATGACATTCATGGAGAACACCACTGAGGTGCATGAGTTTAGACTCTTGGGACTGACTGACACCGCAGAGCTGCAAGTTCCCCTCTTCATAATATTCACTTTCATCTATCTCATCACTCTCATTGGAAATCTTGGGATGATCATGTTGATTTTGTTGGATTCTCACCTCCATACTCCCATGTATTTTTTCCTCAGTAACCTCTCTCTGGTGGATTGTGTTTACTCCTCGGCTGTTACCCCCAAGGTGATGGCTGGGTTTCTCATGGGAGATAAAGTCATCTCCTATGGGGGATGTGTGGCTCAGATGTTCTTCTTTGTGGCTTTTGCCAGTGTAGACTGTTTTCTACTAGCTGTCATGGCTTACGATCGTCATGCTGCGGTGTGTAAGCCCTTACATTACACCACCACTGTGACCACCAGTGTGTGTGTTCAGATGGCAATAGGCTCCTATGTCTGGGGCTTTGTTGAATCCGCCATCCACACTGGATTTGCCTTCGCCCTCTCCTTCTGCCATTCCAATGTGGTCCATCACTTCTTCTGTGATATCCCCCCAATCCTGGCTCTTTCCTGTTCAGATATCTACGTAAATGAGATTGTACTCTTTATCTTAGCAGCTTTCAATGTCTTTTTTGCCCTTATAGTTATCTTGACCTCCTACCTGTTCATATTCATTGCCATCCTGAGAATGCACTCAGCAGAAGGACAGAAGAAAGCGTTCTCCACCTGCACATCTCACCTCACTTCTGTCACCATATTCTATGGAACTGTAATCTTCATGTACTTACAACCCAGCTCTAGTCATTCTATGGACAATGACCAAATGGCATCTGTCTTCTATACAATAATAATCCCCATGTTGAACCCTATTGTCTACACTCTAAGGAATAAAGAGGTTAATAATGCTTTCAGGAAAGCCACTGAGAAGATGAAGATTCTGTTCAGAACATAGATTGGTTAATCAGAGAGATTATACAATTTGTGTAGCTAATCAGTTATCTATTGCTTTGTAACAAACTACCACAAAACTTAGTGGCTTAAAAGCATAGTTTATTATTTCTCATAATTGGATGGTTGGCAGGGCAGGTACTTTGCTGCTTTGACATGGAATCACTTATGAAGTTGCACATCTTCTTCATGGCCAGCTGGGCTGAAAGCTTAAAGGTGGCCTCACATTTCTGGATGTCGATTCCAGCCATGATCTACCTCTTCTCCATGTGGACTTTCGTCCTCTACAGGCTGGACAAGCTTTCTTTAATAATATTTTCAGGCCAGAATTCTCACAGTGTGAAAGTGAAACTGAAAGGCTTTTTTTTAATTTAATTTTTTATTGAAGTGTAATTGATTTACAGTGTTAGTTTCAGATATACAGCAAAGTGATTCAGTTATATATACGCATACATAGATATACAGGTATTTTCAGATTCTTTTCCATTATAGCTTATTATAAAAAATTGAATACAGTTCCCTGTACTATATATTAGGTCTTTGTTGTTTATCTACTTTAGACATAGTAATGTGTATTGGTTAATCCCCAACTCATAATTTATCTGCCCCCACTGAAAGGCTTCTTGAAGTCTAGACTTCCAACATTTTTTCTACCATATAATATTAATCAATGTTTGTCAAAAGGCTGACCAAGATCCAAGCATGAAAAAAGATCCACCTCTTGAGGAGAAAGTCTGCATAGAATTTCTGCCCATAGTTTATCTATCACAACCAGAAATTAGGTTAAACTGCTGTTAACAGAGCTAAAATACAGTAGGTTGAAAAAGAGAGCAATTTACTTCTCAAATAGTGGTAGATAATATAGCAAGGTCAAAATGAGCTATCTAGACAGCTGATGTGTCTTGGTCCTTCTGGGACCAGGTTCATTCCACATTGTGTCTTTCTACCATCAGACAGAGTGTTGAAAGTCTGTCCTTATCATAACTATTCTATCTGGAAGAAAGGAGAAAGAGATCATTGGGAGGTGATGCAGTAGATGTACACATTACTTCTGAGTACATTCTGTTGGCAAGAATTCAGTCATATGATCACAAGAACTAGCTGCAAGTCAACTTTGAAGTCTCTAGCTGAGTGGCAATGTGCTTGGCTAAAATCCCAATACACTACCAAAAAAAAAAAAAGTCTGAGGAAAATCAGTAGTCTGCCATACATGGTACCTGAATCTGAACTACTACATTTGTCACCAAAACTGTGCCTCTAGCTTGTTTTTCTTTTTCTTTTTTCTCCAGTAGTAACTCTTCTCCTAGCTCCTGCACCGTTTCTTTAAAAAATCCTTTCTTGGCCACTTCACCTAAAATAGCTCTCCTAAGTAATAAGTTACCCAACCTTATCTTCTTCAAAGAATTTAAATAAAGCTCTGAAATTATATTCTACTTGTTTAATTGCTTATTTTCTGTTTCTTCAAAATCATTGGCAGGATTATATTCTTCCAAGATAGCTAGATTATTTTTAATATATTAGAATTATTGAGATGCTATGATAGACTGATTATCACATGTGGGTATAAGGAAAAGAGTAGCCTAGTTGTCTAAGCAACTAAAAGGATAAAATGACCACTATGTGAGATGTGGAAGATATATATATAGATAGATAGATAGATAGATAGATAGATAGATAGATAGATAGATAGATAGATATAGATAGATATATATATGTATATACACACACACACACACACACACACACGCACACACACACACACATACATAAACAATAGAATATTACCAGTCATAAAAGGAATGGAATCTTGCCATTTGCAACAAAGTGGATAGACTTGGAGGGTATTACGACTGTCAGTTCCACTGTGACCTGGTCCTGTGTGCAGGTGAGAACAGTTCTGTCTCCTCAGGTTCTGACTGGGCTTGGGCTTTGGCAAGAGAGAAACTCAGCATCTAGTCTGAATGGAGCTCAGCCTCCTTAGGACACGCTGGGGTTTCAACTTCAGGAAAGCACAGGGCTGTGCCCAGTTTCCTTGTGGGACCCACTTGGGGCAGCTCTGCTGTGAGGAACAGGTGAAGAGAAGTTTGGAAAATCAGGAGAAGCTTACAATGTGTGACTAACTAGTGAGAGGTGGAGTCTTTCTTCAGAGGACCCAGGAAGGGGCTTGCTGTAGAAACCTGGGCTTTTAGTGGGTTTTGTGTGCAGTGTAGAGCCTATGTGGTATTTAGTGTCCAGTTTTCCCAGCACTGTTTAGGGAGGGGACTGTCCTCTCCTCATTGGTGTGCTCTTGGCCTCTTTGACAAACAGTAACTCACCCCATCCATGTGGGTTGAATTCTGGGCTCTCTGTCTTATTCCTCTGGTCTGTGTGACTCTTTTGGTCCCAATTCCGCACTTTTTGGTTGACCGTAGCTTCCTAATGTAGTGTGACATCAAGAAGCCAGGTGCCTCCAGCCTGTTCGCCTTCCTCAGGGTTACATGAAAAGGAGGAGCTTTATGAAGGTGCTAAAGGATGATATTTATGATATGGTATCATTTAATCAGGCACATAGTGAAATGAGAGGGCATCCTAAGTAGAGGAAGCAGACCATAAAATGTCCTGCAATAAAAGTGTGTTTTGAGTTGTTACAGAGCAGAAAGAAAATCAGAGTTTATACATCTGGCTGAATGACTAGGGAAATGATTAAATATATATATATCTCAACTAAAGTATGAGTGAACAAGCTGTAATAACCATTTGAAAGTATTTAAAGATAGAGCAACATATAGCATTATTGTTTTCCTCATTATATTTATTTAGCACAATATGAAGAGTTGGTGGTCATATGTGCACAAATTTGAAATCACCTTTATTTTTTCTTCTTGTATACTCTGGGTTTCTTTTTCAATTATTATGAGAGCATGCTGTTTTAGACAAGCAAATCAGTGCTAACATAACTGTTGATTCTGTTAAAATGTTGTATTTATGTAGTGCTAGATAAAATGTGTCATCAGAAAATTACATACTTTAACAAGGCAGAGAGAGAGCAGGAAAATGGCACCCGCCAGCACCTCTGTCCTTGGAGAGAGTCCAAAGGGCCTCTCTGCTGCTCTGGTGTACACTTTAAGATTAGCAAACGAATCTCCACCACATAGAGCCTGGGAGTTTTTCAAACTGCTGTTTCTACCCTGGCCCCCAGGGTAAGTGAATCTGTGCATGCGCCCTTTGAGAGCAGTTTCTCAGTTTGCTATAGCACTTTGGAGCTCGTGGACTTGAGCCCCATTGGTTTTCAAAGCCAGATGCTCTTGGGTCTCATCTCTCAGGTGTAGGTCTACAAGTGAGGTTGCCAGACTTGGGGTGCAAATCATTTGTTCTGAAGAGAAGCTCCAGATTTATGTGTTCCCTCCCAATTGTGGCGTGCTGTGCCAGGGGTGGGGTTTATGTCCCATGCTCTCATACCCATCTCAATGTGACCCTTTTGTCATTTGACGTAGAGGTGTTCATCTGTTCTCAGATCTTTTTCGGAGGGAATTGTAGTATGTGTAGCTATAGATTCAGTGTGCACATGAGAGGAAGTGAGGTCAGGATCTTCCTATGTAGCCATCTTGGAACACAAAAAAGGCTACTTGTCCCTGATTCTAGGCAGGAGGAATTCAGTTTTTCACTTTTGAATATTATGTTAGCCATGAGTTTTTCATAAATGTACTTCATCAGGTTGAGGAAGTTCAATTCTACTTTTATGGGTGGCTTTTTTAATTATTAAGACATGTAAGAGTCTGTCAAATGCTTTTTCTAAATCAATGAGATGGTTGTTTTTCCCTCATTAAATTGAAGTGGTTTGTTTCATTTACTGAGCTTCATATATTGAACCATTCTTGCATTCCTGGGATAAATCGTACTTAGTCATGGTTTATAATCTTTTTAACATGTTGGTGGATTTGGTTTGCTAACATTTTTGCTGAATAGTATTGCGTCTCTATTCATGAAGGATATTGGTTCACAGTTGTTGTTGTTGTTTTCTGGTGATGTTGTTGACTCATTTTGGCAAAATAGTAATGCTGCCCCCATAGAATGACTGAGTCGTTCTATACTATTTTTTTTGAAAGAGTCTAAGTAGAACTGGTATTTATAGTTATTTAAATACTTTTGGAATTCACCAGTGAAGCCATCTTTTCCTATTTTTGTTGTTGTTGAAAAAAAATCTCTTTATATGACTGCTCAGATTTTCTATTTTCTTATTTTGATCCAATATTTGTAATATTGGCATTTTTAAGAGTTCATGATTTCATCTGGACTACCTATAGTTGTATATTTGTGAATAGTATTGCGTTAATTTTTTTTTATTTCTGTAAGACAAGTAGTAACATCCCTCCTTAGTCTCCATGGTGGAAGAGACAGCTAAAGTGTTGTACAGGGGCTTCAGCCTACCAAGAAGTAACACACATCAATTCTTCCCAAAGCCCATTGTCTAGAACTAATGAATGTCTCTGCTGAGCTGCAATAGGTAGTCAGATGTGTGGGAAGCAGATGGAATGTTTGAGCACCAATATATTTTTAAAACATGCCATATCAATTTTTGATGAGTAACAAAACAGTAATATTTAATCTTATGAAACACCTGGAAAGTGCTGGAAATTGTACTCATTTATATATATATATATCATCTGATGATCTTCTTAACAATTCCATGAGGATTACATGATATTGTCTCCCTCCACACAGTTGAAAAGCTGATGATTAAATGTGTTAAATAACTTACTTGAATTGGGGACTAAGCCTTTCAGGGAACAGAACAAATTTTTAACCACTAAACTTGCTACACCGAGCAAAGTGTGATGTCTCTTTGGGAGTGTGTGTTAAGAGGCAAATGTAAAGACAAAGAATGGATCTATTTCTTTTGCTGGAGAAAAACATTCCTAGACAAGAACTGTGATAGTAAAGGCAAATAGGGGTTTTTTTTTAATTGATTTTTCTGAGATTGGGGGGCGGGGGAGGGACATCTTTGTGAGAGCAAGAAAAGAAATGAGATTTTAAAATTTTTTAAATATATTAAAATGCCAAGTCCTGGAAAAGATGTGAAACAACTGGAATGCATTGCCAGTGAGAACCAAATAGTAGAACAAATTCAGAAAACCGTTTGGCAGTTTCTTTTTCAATTATGCATTTATTTACTTCGTGGCTAAGCAATCCTTCTCACAGGTTTTTACCCAAGTGAAATCAAAACCTATGTTAACAGGGAAAAAAAACCCTTTAGACATATGTTTAGATCAGTTTTGTTCAGAATCAGCAAACACTAGAACGAACCAATGTCCTTCAATGAAATATAATGTCCATAAAATGGAATATGACTGAAAAAAAATTCCACTGATAGTGAAGGTAACAACTTTGATGGATCACAAATGCTTTATAAAAGTAAAAGTAAAAGAAACAGGACTCAAAAACCAAATGTGCTAGAATTCTAGTTAAGGATATTCCTGCAAAGGCAAAGTTATATACACAAAATATTTACATGGTTTTCAGGGCAATGGGTAGGAGGAGGAGTGGACCACAAAGAACCTCAGGTTTTGTTTACGTGAAGGGGGTGTTCTATACCTTGATTGTGACAGTAGTTACATAGCCATATACATTTGACCAAATTCTTCAAACTATACACAGAAGTGTGGATTTTACTGTTTGCAAATTATGTATTTAGAAAATCTAAAAATGAAAGAAGAAGCAATACCAAAATATGTACATTCATATATGCTACCAGGTCCCCATGGCAGTTTAATTGCTTCTTCCCTGGGAAGGAGGGATGAGGAGCTGGAGATGCTCTCATGGGAGGCGGGGAGATCCTCTGGGAGCTTCTTGTCTCTATAATTCACTCCTGCTTCCCTTGCATTAGCCTCTGAAATACCAACAACACTCCACATGGCATCATCTTAGAAGCACTTGACTGCATGCTGGCCCCCTTGATCATCATATATTTATCTGATTGTTAATAGTTGTCATTACATAAAGGCCTTCTTCCTACCTGAGGAATTGCTATATGTCTACAACCATAGCCAAGGAAACCATCCCAAGATAAAAATTAGGTTCAGTAACTTAAAAATGATAATTCCTTACTGAATTATTTTCTAGAACAGACCTCTTATTTGTTGTTCACAGACATAATTCTGTAACTTATGTGGCAGAAGTAATTTTATTATGTTTATTCTACAAGTAAGGAAAAGGTAAGTAACTCCTTCAAAAGCACAGTAAGAATTGATAATGGATTTGAAATTTGCACCCAGGTTCCTGGGTCCTTGGTAATGTTTTTTCCCTCCATATTTCCCTGCTTTAGAGAACTTGGAACCTTTTAACCACTACCTAAAACATAGCTTCTCTCTCATTATTTATGCATTGTTTCATGGCTGAATTTCTCACTTCACACTCACTTCAGGATTCACTGTTCTTTCTCTTCAAGGATTGAGGTAAGCTACTATATTCTATATATACTATTAGTAAAAAGTGTAATTCATGCAAAATCATTGGGGAAACTACATATATTATGAGTTATTTGAGCATAGAAATAAATGTTTTGAACTTCTTTATATAAAATAGTAAGTTGAGGCTGGAGTATAAATGTCAAAACTTCCATTGGTAAGTTTAGTGATACTTATGAAATACCCTGCTGCTTCCTTAACGAAGAGAAATGTTTAAAAAATAAGATAAATGATGCTCTGATTGTGTAAGTGGCAATTTCATCTTGTTCACCATCAGCTGGTCTCCCACTGGAGGTTAAGGAAAAAGCATGCATGTGAAGTGATCATTCTTATACTGCACACAGAACTGAATGAATTAGTAAGATCAAACTGCAGTTTAACCTTCCCCCCAAATCTCGTCTTTCTGGTTATAGACACTTTTAAATGTGCTGACAGTGAGGTGGCGATAAGCACACAGATTTTGATTAGGTTGAAATTGACCTAATCAATTTTGAATCTTGAAACTTCTTCAAACAGTCTAATTGTAGAATATCACATGACTTCTTAAATCCTTAATTTCTTTAATGGGAAAATAAAAATAATACTATCCACTGTATGTACATCAATTTATATGTAAAACTGTAAGCAGTAGATCAAGATAATTTTGAAGTACACATTATTAATAAAATAATGCATATGGTATTTATACATTTCAATTTCACTACAATTTATTTTTTGTTTGTCACTTTCCCCCTTTATTTCTCATTGCTACAGTACATCTCACGATTCCCAAGTAGCATTGATGGAGAACAGGACAGAAGTGACACAGTTCATCCTCCTGGGACTCACCAACACCCCAGAACTACAGATTCCTCTCTTTGTCGTGTTCACTCTTATTTACCTCATCACTCTGGCTGGAAACCTGGGAATGATCATACTGACTCTCTTGGACTCTCGTCTCCACACTCCCATGTACTTTTTCCTCAGTCACCTGTCTCTGGTGGACTTTGGCTACTCCTCAGCTGTCACTCCCAAAGTCACGGCTGGCTTACTTATGGGTGACAAGATCATCTCTTACAATGCATGTGCTGCTCAAATGTTCTTTTTTGCAGCCTTTGCTACTGTGGAAAATTACCTCTTGGCCTCAATGGCTTATGATCGTTATGCAGCAGTGTGTAAACCCCTGCATTACAGCACCACCATGAAGAAAAGTGTGTGTGCACGTCTGGCCATAGGCTCCTATATCTGTGGTTTCCTGAATGCCTCCATCCACATTGGAGATACATTCAGTCTCTCTTTCTGTAGGTCCAACGTGGTCCATCACTTTTTCTGTGATATTCCAGCTGTTCTGACTCTCTCTTGCTCTGATAAACACATTAGTGAGGTGGCTCTTGTTTTTACTTCGAGCTTGAACATCTTTTTTGCTCTTCTGACTATATTGATTTCCTACCTGTTCATATTTATAACCACCTTGAAGATGCAGTCATCTCAGGGACACCAAAAGGCTTTGTCCACCTGTGCTTCCCACCTCACTGCCGTCTCCATCTTCTATGGGACAGTCATCTTCATGTACTTACAGCCCAGCTCCAGCCATTCCATGGACACAGACAAGGTGGCATCTGTGTTCTACACCATGGTCATCCCCATGCTGAATCCTATGGTCTACAGCCTGAGGAATAAGGACATAAGGAATGCATTCAAGAAGGTGGTTGAGAAGGCAAATTTTTCTATAGGATTGGGACTTTAACTTTGTAGTGTGCACAATAACCTTGTTCAATTCCTCTCAGAATTTCCCCATGCAATGAGATACTTTTTAAGCATCACACTGCACTCAAATCCCCAGTGTGACATCCTTAGCTTTTCCAAAGACTGTCATCTAGTAAAAAAGAAAACCTCTTTAGAATTATAATACCTGAAGAGGATGGCTAAGGGGAATCATGAGAAATTTTGGACCTGCTTGTCAAACCTTTTTAATGATATTTGATATATCCACCTGTTCCACTTACATTTTCTCTACCACATAGCAAAACAAATGTACCTGTTAAACAAGGGCACAGACAAGCCCATGAATAAAGGCACAGGTATGTGTCACACACACACACTGGAGAGGGAACTGTGCCAGAGATAAATGAAGTGTGTCTACTTTCTAATAAAAAAATTTAAGTAGCTATTCTAGGTATTAAATATAAAGTTACATCTCAGATTAGTTCTTTTGTTGAATAACTGTTCTAAGATTCTGAATAGGAGAAAAATCATGTATTTTAAGTGGAATTATGTACTCTTTGACATATTTTATTTTGAGATACATAAATAATCACGTCTTAGATGAGTTAGTATGTCTTGACTGAGTCACTTTGTAGAATTGACATGTTCACATTACAATTTTTAGGAAGATAAAATAATCACCAAAAATCCATAGTTTACCTTAAGGTTGTCTCTTGGTGTTGTGCATCATAAGGGTTGGGATGATGTATAATAAATTCAATACATCACTATAGTATCATACGGAATATTTCCACTGCCCTAAAAATCCTCTGTGTTCCACCTCATCATGTCTCTCTCCCAAAACCCCCTGGCTACTACTGATCTTTTCGCATAGTTTTGCCTTTACCAGAAGGTCATATAGTTGGAATCATATAGTATGTAGCCTTTTCAGATTGGCTTCTTTCATGTACTAATATTCATTTAAAGTTCCTTCATGTCTTTTCATGGCTTGAGAGCTCTTTCCTTTTCAGTGCTGAAAATTGTACCACCATTTGTTTATCCATTAACGTAATGAAAGACATCACAGTTGCTACCAGTTTCAATAATTATAAACAAAAATCTGGTAAACATTCATGTTCGGGGTTTTGCGTGGACATAAGTTTTCAACTCATTTGGGTTAATACCAATATGGGTGATTGCTGGAGCGTATGATAAGACTATGATTAGTTTTTTAAGAAATCTTCAAACTCTTCCAAAGGGACTCCCCCATTTTGCATTCTGACCAGCAGTGAATGAAAATTCCTGTTGCTCCACATCCTCACCAGTATTTGGTATTGTCAGTGTTCTGGATTTTCGCCATGTTAATAGATGTGTAGTAGTATATATTGCTGTCTTAATTTGCATTTTCCTGATGGCATATGATGTGGAACATTTTTAAAAATGCTTATTTGCCATCTGTATCTCTTCTTTGGTGGGATGTCTGTCAAAGTCTTTGGCCCGTTTTATAATCGAGTTATTTTCTTATTGTCAACTTTTAAGCACGTTGGCAGTGATGTGACTAAAAGTACAGATTTTTATTAGGTCAAAATGGATTTAACATTTAGGAAAATGGGTGGTGACTCTTCCTCATAGTAACTTCATAATTTTGACTCTTCCTCATAGTAGCTTTGTAACTTTAGAGCAATACAAATTTTTCAAACCCTCGATTTCTTATGGTAAAATAATAAAATTATGCAAGCTCCCTTATACTCACACCGACAAATATATTTATAAAGCCCTTATAAATGACTGTAGAATGTAGTGTATGCTAAAAGTGATCGTGTCATGTATGTAAACATAGGCAAATGTAATGCCTTTATGCGCTGGGCATGTAAAATATAGTTGCAAATGGTTTAGGAGGTATGGTAAAAAACGGTGGCAGAGGAAAGCGATCCTTTCAAAGTCTTCAAACTTAAATGAGAGGACTGAAAACACTGTCTCTACAAAAGAACAGATTCAAATGAAGTATTTTACACCATGGAGCATGCCACCAAAACATTCTTCAAGCTAAAATTAGTCCCCAAAATGGAAACTTTCCATTTTTGATCTCTATGATTCAGCTGTTAGATGACACTAATGAAAGATAGAATGATTTCAAGAAAGGAAAACTCACGTAAACTAAAATATAGACTGCAAGGAAGATAGACAGCCAAAACATAGCTCATATGGAATTGCAGGATCAGCCAGTCATATGGGGTCAGCGTGCATAAAATCTCAGTGACCCTAGTGTGTAGAAAAGACAAAATAAAGAGACAGACTTTAAGACCTCAAAACTAATCCACACTTGAAGTTCTGTATATCACCGCCCATTTTCCCAAATAAACATAAAAACCATCATTTCTTCCAAATACTTGTATAGCTAACACTCATTCAGGTGCACTGAACACCAGCATTTTATTCATTTGTATTCCATATTACCTTACGTAATCCTCACAATGATACCTTAAAGTAGGTGTTGTTACTGTCTTCATTTTGCAGATAGAAAAATGAGATTTGGGGGAGTGAGGTTAGGACCAATGGCTCCTAAGTAGTAAAGGATAGGGTTGCTATGCACCTCTTCCCAGAACCCAGTGCCAAGACCCAGAGCTCTGTACAAGTGCTTTGCCTCCTCTTCAGAACTGCATCTGCTGCTTGGGTTTGCCCCTGCTGGGCTGGTTACCCCACCACGTTCACTGTGCACTTATCTCTCAGTTATTTCACTGCGAGACCCAAAGCACCGAGTTTAGACCAATAGAGACAATGAGAAATTGTAAACTGTGTTCAATTCAATTTTATTTAAATTCAATTAAAACCATGCATTTAGGAGTCATTCTACATTGCGCCAAAGGTTGACTTAATTCCAAAGCATGGCTTGCCAATTATTATTTGTGTAATGAATGCGTGTCTTTTCCTCTGCCTCATAATTTATGTGAATATAACAACTGATCAACCTCATAGTATTGTGAGAGGAATCAATGAATATATACGTAAAGTATATAGAGAATTTAGGCAAGTGAGCTCAATGAAAGTATAACCTTTCACAAGGCTCAGAAAAGTGAATTGGCCGATGCAGTCATTTCAGACACACCCTCTTGGACAACTTGTTTATTTTCTACATCTCAGTTTAGAAATATATAAAATTTAAAAATTGGAATGATGGTCTATAAAGATCTTGCATATTCAGGTTTGGCTGTCTTCATAACTAAGGCTCTAAATTTTG
The DNA here is from genome assembly GCF_048773025.1 of Camelus bactrianus. Lineage (NCBI taxonomy): Eukaryota > Metazoa > Chordata > Mammalia > Artiodactyla > Camelidae > Camelus > Camelus bactrianus. Next base: position 11,403,931 of record NC_133548.1, read on the forward strand.
TTGTGAAGCCATGTTTACCTGGAGACTCAAAGTACAAACTATTGCTACATTGCAAAAATACATATATATTTATACTTTTGATTTTATGTCAGTCTCTTTTTTAAATTACTCTGTTCCTTTATTTTTCATTGCTGTAGCAAATCTCACGATTACCAAATAAGATTCATGGAGAATAGTACAGAACTGACTGAGTTCATCCTGCTAGGACTTAGCAGTGAGCCACAACCGCGGATTCCACTCTTTATAATGTTCATCGTCATCTGTCTCATCACCTTGATTGTGAATTGGGGGATTATTGTGTTGATTCTGTTGAATTCTCATCTCTAGTCTCCCATGTACTTTTTCCTCGGTAATCTGTCTCTGGTGGATTTTTGTTACTTTTCAGCTGTCACTCCCAAGATCATCTCTGAGTTCCTTAGATCAGGTAAGGTCTTCTCATACAATACATGTGGCTGTTTATTTATTTATTTATTTATTTATTTATCTATTTATTTATTTACTTATTTTTCGGTAGCCTTTGCCACAGTGGAAAATTTCCTCTTGGCCTCAATGGCCTATGACCACTATGCAGCAATGTGTAAACCACGACATTACACTATTATGATGATAACAAGTGTGCCATGGCTAAGAATGTTTAAAATGTCTTGGGGTCTGCTTGTCAAAACTCTTCTTAAGGATACTGATATATTCACTCATCATTCTGAATTAATTTTTTCTACCACATGCCAATGCAAAGATACATGTAAAACAGAGGCACACATGGGCTCATGAACAGAAGTCCAAGGAGGTCCCCCTCTGAATTCAGACATACTGGAGGTGGAAATTTACTAAAATTAAATGAAATGTTGCTGATTTTTAATATAAATATTCAAGTATTTAATTTAGATATTAGAACATAATTTATTGTCTAACATTATTTAGTTAGTTAGTTGAATACTATTTTAAAGGTCTTATTTTGAAAGGAACTGCTTTTTGTGGGCACAAAATATAGAGATACAGAAATAGAGCATATTATGTAAATAATATTTTAGTCTTGACTATGTAATTTTATAGAATCAACATGTTCATTGTACAAGATTTAAAATGATAAAATAATCAAAGTACAAGAAAAATGCAGAAAAAAACATTTTTCAGTATTATATTACTACCAACTTTTACACTGTTGAAAAAAATTGACAGAAAAACCAATGACATATATTTTTCTCTCTGCAAATGCTTTAAAACGGTTAATGCTACTCATCTATTCATACTTTAGTAGGGTCACGTTTTGTCTCTCTTCCAGTCTTTTACCCCCTGTCATTCAATCTGATCCGCTTGCTACTTGTTCACAATTCTACGTCTGCTCCCATCTCAGAGCCTTCCTACTTGCTTTTCCCTGACTGGTGTTTCCCTCACTCCATTCAGATCTGCCTAAGTGTTACCCTATCATGGAGTCCTTCCCTGACTACGTTTATAAAATAATCACTCTCCACTCACTGGGCACGCTGTCCTCTCAGCCTGCAATGTTCTTTGTGGTCCTTGTCAACCCTCACCTGTTGTATGTTTATTTCTTCAGTTCTTTATGATCCATCACCTACAACTAGAACTTAAACTGCGAGAGAGCAGTGGCATTATCTGCTCTCTTTACAGCATGATTCTCAGTATCTGAATGAGTGTCTGTTTCATAGTAGTTTCATGATAAATATTTCTTAAATGAATGAATAAAAAATAACTAAGCTTGACTATGAAGGCATTAATATGTTGACTCTTTGAACCATTTATTATTAGGTATCATCCATTGTGTAAACTTTCTAGATATACTTTTATAACATTTTCAGAAACATAGGTGCTTTTCTGCTTTGCTTACATACTTATCTGCACTCACTCAGTGCTTGCACACCCCACTCAGACACGATGATTTCCTGGGTCACATAATCAAGCAGATCATCTCAAGCATTTCGTTATTTTTACTTCAAAATTATGTTCCATAAAGTGACAAGTGAGACATCAAACAAGCAGTATTTTTTGAAGCTGTCTTCTTAGGCAAGTGAAACAGAAGCAGAAATAAACAAATGGGACTACATCAAACTAAAAGGCCTTTGCATACTGAAGGAAATAGTTAACAAAAAAGCAGCTTACTGAATGGGAGAAGATATTTGAAAACAATATATCCTAGAAGGCATTAATATTCAAAATAAAAAGAACTCATACAACTGAATACCAAAAAACTAACAACCTGATTAAAAATGGGCAGACAATTTCAATAGACATTTTTCCAAAAAAGACATATGGATGGAAATCAGACACATGGAAAAGTGCTCAACATGAGTAATTATCAGGGAAATACAAATCAAAACCACAATGAGATATCGCCTCACACCTGTCAGAATGGCTATTATCAAAAAGGTAACAAATAACAAGTGCTGGAAAGGATATGGGGAAAAGGGAACCATAGTGGTTGTTGGTGGGACTGTAAATGGGTGTAGCCATTATGGGAAAAAGTATGGAGTTTCCTCAAATAAGTAAAAGTAAAACTGCTATGTGATCTAACAATTTCACTTCTGAGTATTTACTCAAATAAAACAAAAAACACTAATTCAAAAAGATACATACACACCTGGGTTTACATGCAGCATTTTTTACAACAGCCAAGATATGGAGGCAACCTAAGTATTTACCAGTGAGTAAATGGACAAAGAAGATGTATTATATAAATAAATGAATAAATAAACAAATAATAAACAAACATGCATACACATGATGGAATATTACTCAGCCACAAAAAACGAAAATGTGTCATCCATAGTAATGTGGATGTATCTAGACGGTATTATGCCAAGTGATTTCAGTCAAACAGAGAAAGACAAATACTGTATGATCTCACTTATACGTGGAATTTAAAAAACAAACAGAACAAAATGAAACCAACCTCATAGATACACAGAAGAAACTGGTGGTATCAGAAGGATAGGGGAATTGTGGGGTGGCAAAAGAGGTGAAGGAAATTAGAGGTACAAACCTCCAGTTGTAAAATACATAAGCCATGAAGATGTAATATACAGCATAATGAATGTGGTCAATAACATTGTAATAACTTTGAAAAGATAGACATGAAAATTAAATTAAAAATTTTAAACTTGAAAATACCAAATGCTGGTAAAGATGTAAAACAATTGAATGTATTACTGGTGGGAAATCAAATGGTAAACACTTCAGAAAATATTTTGGCAATTTCTTGCTTGAATAAATATATACTTACCACATGACCAAGCAACCCAACTCCTAGATGTTTACCCAAGTGACATGAAAACCTGTTCACACTAAAATCTTTAGGCAAATGTTTACATCAGTTTTATTTGTAGTCACCAGACACTAGAACCAACCCAACTGTTCCTCAACTGTAGAATAAGATGAACAATCTGAAATGTCTATATAATAGAATATTATTCCACAATAAAAAAAATATTCCACTATGACACAAGTAACAATATGGATGGGTCTCAAATGCTAAGCGATAGATGACAGGCTCAAACAGTACATATTCTAGGATTACAGTTAAGGACATTCTTGCAAAGGCAAAATTACTTGGACAAAACAGCTTGTTGGTTGCCAGGGGCGGTGGGAAGGAGAAAGGGTTTATCAAAAGAAGTTTATATGAATTTATTCAGGTGGTAGGGGTTGCTTGACAATAAATTTAACAAAATTCTTAGAACTATACACTAAAATTTTGGATATTGCTGTATGTAAAGTATATGTTCATTATAAATTGACAAAAATAACAAGGAAAAAAAACAAATAATATCAAAACATGTGTGTACAATGAAAATAATCAGCATGGTCCCCATAGGCAGTTTAATTGCTTCTTTCCTGGGAAAGTAGGATGAGGAATTGTAGATGCTCTCACAAGGGAAATTCCTTGGAGAGCTTCACGTCTCTGTACTTCCCTCCACGTCCCTAGGAGTTAGCCTTGGAAACCCCAGTACCACTCAATGTGACATCACTTCAGAGGGACCAGTCTGCACGCTGAACCCACTTGGTGACTGATTGATTATTCATCTGAATACTAATATTAGTTAGTACACTGAAGTCTTATCCCCGGATTTGCTATGAGCCTGTAACCATAGTTGGGGACAACACCTGAAGATAAAAATGAAATTGATTGACTTTTAGATGATAACCTCTTATTGAGATTTGTTATTTATGGACACGATTCTGTGACACAGGTAATCTTATTATGTTAATGCTTCCAATCAGGAGGAGGTAAGAAGAAAGAAAGAATGCGTGGTAGGTTCAGGAATTAACTGTGTTAATATTCCTTCCTCCATTTTACCCCGCCTTAGAAACTTTGCAATCCTATGACCGTTATCTGAAAAAGAGCTCCTCTGATAGCATTTCTGTATTATTCTACAGCTGAGATTCTGATCTCAGACTCTCGGTTCAGAATTGACTCTTCCTTCTCTCCCAGAAGACAGGTAAGCATCTATATTACATACACATTTTTCAGTCAGTCGTATAATTCATGCAATAGCAGTGGGGCAGCTATACTTACTTTGAGTTACGTGAGGGCAAAAATATATATTTTCAATGTTTTTCTGAAACAGTGAAGTGAGACCAAGGTATACACATCCAAACTTCCACCGACAGGGAGTTCGCTGCTAAGTTACGAAACATCACGCTGCTTTCCTAAAGATGTGAATAGAAAAATAACATAGTTTATTCTCTGATTGATTGGTAATTTCATCTTGTTGACTAAATGTCGGCTTCTCATCGGAGGTAAATAAATGAATAAATAAATACTAACAAATAAACCCAAAAAAGTAAAATAATCTTTAAACTATAAAGGTGTCTAATATGAATTAACAAAATCCAAGCTGCATTTTAACCTTTTCTTCATAATCTCATGCTCATTGTTATTGGCACACCTACATCTTGACAGTGAATGGCTAAAAGCACAGACTTTTGATTCAGTCAAAACTGGATTGAACTCTTAAACCTTAACTCTTTCTCGTACTAGCTATGTAATTTTAGAGCATCAGATAACTTCTTAAGTCCTTAATTTCCTTAATGCTAAAGTAGAAATTATAATAATACTTATCTTATACACACATATGTACATGCACCTACACGCCAAAATTGATATATAAAGCCCTTATTGGTTACAGAATGTAGTGGATGCTGAAGTGGTCGTGTGTGCTCAGGTTGGCAAACAGAGTGTCTTCATGGGATAGGCTTGTAAAGTGAAGTTACAAAAGTCCTAGGAGGAAGATATTAGTAGTTGGTGGAAGGTAGATGCCCTTCCAAAGGCTTGATGCCCTTGAAGTGCAAATGAAAATATTTAAAGTACTGCTCCGAAATAAAAACAGATTCTAATAAAATGTTTGACAACAAAGTGCTTCCACCAAAATAGATCCACAGGATAAAGACAGCCTACCAATAAGGGAATTTCAATCCCTGACCTCTGTGATTCTGCCATGAGATGACAGTAATGGGAGAAAGTATGAGTATGAAATAGTTCCTTTCTTTAAACAAGGAACTATTTCAGGCTAAAATATGTACTTCAAGGAAGAAATTAAGGAAAAGAATGGCTCACATGGAATGTCTGGAGCCAACTGTATGGGCAAAGAAAGGATAGACTTGGAAACACTGCAGAGCACCAACTATCTCAGTGGCCCTAGTGTGAGAAAAAAGACAAATTGAAGTGGAAGGCTGTAAGACTTCAAGGCTCATGCAGCTCTGAAGCCCTCAAGGTCACCAGCCATTTTTCCCAAAACAACATACAGACAATCATCCCATCCTCATCATAATGTGACAGCTATCATGTATCAGACTGTGCTAAATACCCAGCATCTTATTGGTTTTTAAATGTATTCTCTTATTTAATTTTCATAATAATACTATAAAGTAGGCCTCACTACTGTCTTAATTTTGCTGGTAGAAATACGAGGTGCAAGCGAGCTAGGTTAGGACAAATGACTCCTAGGCAGTAAATGGTAGGGCTGATAGCTACCTCAGCCCAGAGCCTCAGCTCTGCACACAATGCTACGTCTTCCGCTCAGATCACCCCTGCTGGTTTTACAGCCCCTGCTGGTCCACTCATTCTGTCACGTACACTGTGCCCATTTCTCTCAGTTACTTCACTGTGAAACCCCAAACATTGCGTTTGGAATAATGAAGACAATAAGTGATGGCAAAGTGAGTTAAATTCAATTTGACTTAAATATAATTAAGACCACTGTCTTGGGAGCCACTCAGTTTGTGTTCAAAGATTGCCTTCGGTCCAATGCATGGCTGGTCACTTAATACTTGTTTAAATATGAAAAATTACTCAACCTCTTATGCATTATCATTATCATTTAAATGAATACAATAAGGAATTATACTCAAGATGTTCTTGAGAGGCAATAATGAATATATTCTGTACTGTCTACAGCGGTTCCTGATAGAGGAACAACATGCAAGTATTTGCTTTTACGAGGCTTGGAAAAAGTGAATTGGCAGATGTATCCATTCTGGACAAGCATTTATCTAGTAATTGTGCACATCTCAGTTTACAAACTTATACACTTTAAAACTTGGGGAGATGACCCATGAAGATCCTTCAGATTTAACAGTATGTAGGTCTCTACACAATTAATGGAGTAAGTTTTGTTGACAAGAGTATTTGTATCTGGAGAATCTAGAAATACCAGTCATCACTATAATGAAATAAGACATTTTGTATGTACACTTTTCAGTTTAAGTTTCTTTATCACTGATTCTGTCTTCTCCTAGCCACAGGGCATTCTGGGACTCTCTGCATTGATGAGGAACAGTACAGAAGTGACAGAGTTCATTCTCCTGGGACTAACCAATGACCCAGAACTGCAGGTTCCCCTCTTTATAATGTTCATGCTCATCTACCTCATCACTCTCATTGTGAATTTGGGGATTATTATGTTGATTGCATTGGACTCTCGTCTCCACACTCCCATGTACTTTTTCCTCAGTAACTTATCTCTGGTGGATTTTTGTTACTCCTCAGCTGTCACTCCCACAGTCATGGCTGGTTTCATCTCAGGAGACAAAGTCATCTCCTACAATGCATGTGCTGCTCAGATGTTCTTTTTTGTAGCCTTTGCCACTGTAGAAAATTACCTCTTGGCCTCAATGGCTTATGACCGCTATACAGCAGTGTGTAAACCCATGCATTACACCACCGCCATGACAACAGGTGTGTGTGCTTGTCTGGCCACAGGCTCCTATGTCTGTGGTTTCCTGAATGCCTGCATCCACGTTGGAGATACGTTCAGTCTCTCTTTCTGTAGTTCCAACGTGGTCCATCACTTTTTCTGCGATGTTCCAGCAGTCATGGTTCTCTCTTGCTCAGACAGACACGTTAGTGAGCTGGTTCTTGTTTATGTAGTAAGCTTCAACATCTTATTTGCTCTTCTGGTTATCTGGATATCCTACATATTCATATTTATCACCATCCTAAAGATGCACTCCTCTGCAAGATATCAGAAGGCTTTATCCACCTGTGCTTCCCACTTCACTGCAGTCTCCATCTTCTATGGAACTATTATCTTCATGTACTCACAGCCCAGCTCCAGCCATTCCATGGACACAGACAAGATGGCATCCGTGTTCTATGCTATGATCATCCCCATGTTAAACCCTGTGGTTTATAGCTTGAGGAACAAGGAAGTCAACAGAGCATTTATAAAGGTTGTTTTAGAGGCAAAATTGTTTTTATTAGGATTATGATTTCAACATTGTACAATGTGCAGTAATCTAGTTTCATTAAGGCTACAGTAAAATTAAGTTCCTGAAGTGATATCCTTATGAATAAGAAGTCTCTTGTTCTGAAAAAAGGAAACACTATGTCCAGAAACACAGTACCTGAACAGGAATGGCTCAGGCGTCTTGGCACCAGCCAATCTAAAACCTTCTTAAGGATATTGGTTTATTCACTTATTTTGCATGCTTTTTTTCTCCCACATCATTGCAAATACACATTAAATAAGGGCACAAATGAGACCACGTAAAAAGTGCATGTGCCCATGAGGATACCTACATTGAAATGAACGATTTGACATAATTAAATGGAGTGTTGTTATGTTTTAACAATAATAATTAAGATACTTAATTCATGCATTAGAATATAAATTTATGTCTAATATTTTTTATTTCTTTAGTTGAATGCTATTCTAAGAGTCCTAATTTGAGAATAAAATGTTATACTATTAATGAAAATATTGCTTTAGGGGAGCACATTTTACCAAGAGATAAATAAAGCATCTTGAATTAATATTTCTATCTTGACTGAATCATTTTATAGAACCAACATGCTCATATTACAATTTTCAAAGGATAATATAGCCAGTGTATAAGAAAAATGGAGGAAGAGAATGTATTCAAAATCCCAGATTTGGAGGCTGAATGTGCTTGCTAGTGTTGGAGTTTCACTTTTAGACCCTCTTGTCTATAGAGGTAGGAAGTATATATCTATGTAGTCTGTATATATATGCAAAATTATTCTTATTTCTCTAACTATCCATCATACCTATTTTAAGTTAAACATGAGTGCCTACTGATGTCCTCGACTTTAATCTGTTTCAACCCTATGTTTCCCCTTTCTTATCTGTAACTTCCACCTCTGACAGTGTGAAACTTGGGTCTCAACAATTTCCATTAGTTAATGTATTTGTGTGGTTGCAGTTTACAAGTAAAGCAGTTTGAACATTGTTAATCTACACGCTCATGAGAAACAACTTTAGCAACTAAAGTGTAGTACTTTTGTAGCCTTGCAGTTCCCTGTCAATACACAATTTTCCAACATTACTTAGGTCAGCTTTTTTTTTCCCTATCTCCCCTGAGTGAGGTTAACTCATTTGCAGTACAATTAATTTGTTTTTAAGAGTCTGTGTTCACTCCTGAGATTCTCCAGTGCTCCTGGCTGATTCTTTTTGATTTGGATATATTAAATTTCACTCTTTGCTATGTATAGTTCTGTGGGTTTTAGCAAATGTATAGTTATTTGTTCACCAGCTCAATACCATGAAGAATAGTTGTATTATCTCTTTTATAGAAAACCAGTCCTCACTCCCCCCTCAACTCTTGGAAATCACTGAGCTTTTTTCCATACCTGTGTTATATGAAAGGAATCATACAATATAGAACCTTTAGATCTTGGTTCTTTCATTATAAAACCCACTTTAGACGCATTCATATTGTTGCATGAACCAAGAATATCCTATTTTATCACCAATAAATCTTCCAATATAATGATATACTACATTGTTTAATCATTCACTCTAGGAAGGGCATCTGGTTGCTTTCAGTTTGGCAATTCTGAACCTTAATAAAACTTTTTAAGACATTTGCATAAAGGGAAATGGGGGACATTATGAAGAAGCATATGATTTCAGTTTATATTTAGCATTTTGTTCTTGTTTTGTTTTGCATAAGGACTGACAACCATTGCAGCAAAATTTGTTGAAAAGAATATATTTTCTCTGTTCACTTTCCTTTCCATCCTTCACAAAAACCAGTTGATTATATATCTGCGGGTCACTTCTGGATGCTAGAATCTGCTCCACTGATTCATGGAACAGATCTTTCCCCTAACGCCATATGTCTTGAATATTATATGTTATAGTGAGCCATGAAGTGAGATAATTTTCATGTTCCTACTTTGTTCTTCTTTTCCGTAATTACTTTGTCTACTCATCAGTTTTGTAATTTCATATAAACTTACAGTAACCACGTCAAGATTCACCCTAAAAAGCCTTACTTGGGTTTCAACTGTGACTGCATGAGGTCTGAAATGTAGTCAACTTTAAGTCTCCCAATTCATGAATATGTCTATTTTTAAACTCATTTTTTTAAGATTTAATTCCTATGTATTCTATATTTTTCAGCCCTTATAAGACAAATATTTTACATATACTCACAGAGCTAAATGAAATCTTAGACAAAGAACTAAAGGAAACCAGAAGAATGACGTCTCAAAAAAAAAAAAAAAGTGGACATTACAGAGAATCGAGAGAGAGAGAGAAATTATAAAAAGTCACCAGATGGAAAATCTGGAGCAATAACCAAGAAAAGATGGGGAAGACAGCAGAAAGTAATGGCTCAGATTGCCTGATTTTAAAATATTAGTATATTTTGTGCTTTTTCAAAGAACTTTCATATTCACTGCCATATGAAAGCAAGATAAAAACCTGAGTTAGGGGGAGAGGGTTTTTTATGTTGTGAATTAAGAATATCAGGCCATGGCAGGTCTATACACAGCAGGTTATCAACAGAACTAGGACTGGAATTGATCATGTGTTTGTAGTACAGTATTAACCATATCCCTATGCCTCTGAATTCCTTGATCAAAAAGACTTTTGTGTCCCTTTATATATAGGAGTATAAATAATAGATTTGGGGTAATGCATTAGCCACTTTTTGTATATCAGAGAAATATAGAAATTAACTATCTTCAAAAGTGGGTGTAATCAGATACACATGTTTATGTGTTTGGGCCCAATATGGTAACTCACAGAAGGAAGAAACTTCATGGCCCCCAGGCTGTTCTGGCACATTCTGGAAACTTTCAAAGTGATTTAATGATGCTTCATCTATATTTGATTATGGCATTTATCACTATTTGAATGTTGATTTGTAGTTCCTGCTGTCTCTGCCCACATAATAAGTAAAGATCATTTTATTTCTTTGTAATAATAGTAACAAACATATCTCCTGGTGCACAGTTGGGATTCAATACACATTGTTGATGTGAGGGAATTAAATCAAAGTGATCAGACTATGCCTTAAGAGTTAGAAGAAGGCAAGCATTATTTTTTAAATTGTGAGCACATATACATTTTTATTATAAAGTGATCAATTGTTCTAAACTTTGGCATATGTGCAGAGACAGCTAGGGAAGAATGAGAAGACCATGAGAGGAAATAATGATTAATTTTTTCTTGTATCAGATATTGTGTTAGAAGGTTTCTCCATAGGGTTAAAATTAATCTTTATAGCTTTGTGAAGTAAGTAACCTGGTAATTATACGAACTGGATTTTTAACAGTGCATGAAACTGAGATCCAAGGAGTGGCAATAATGTACTCAAGGCCACATTCCTTAAATTGTTAACCAGTACACTTATCTATATGACCTAGGAAAACTACTAAACAAGTCCATGCAACATACTTGGGTAAATGGTCTGAGTATCTCCTTCTCAATGATAACGCTGTATTTATAATCTGAAAATTTTTCCTTCTAATTCTTCTCTTAAGTTTCCATCCTCTCTTCCTCTCTCTCATTCCCTCATTCAATCTTTAGTTTTTGATTGTGCCTTATATTTTAATTGTTAGCATTACAATATGATATTTTGTATTATAGCATTTTTTTTATTACTTCATACTTTTATCAATACAGTAAGTACCACTGTCAGCTATCATAGTACCACCAGGAGTTTTAATAGTACTTTAATGGCAGTATTACTAGTATAAATATTGGTGAGCACTTGCTGTAAAACAGACATTAAACTAAGTATTCAACATGACGTAATTTATTCCACCCATCTAACTTAAATGAGAAAAATGTTATTATCCCAATTGTGCAGATGAGGAAAGTGACACACAGAAACGTTGGTTAACTTGAACAGCAATTTTTTGAAAGGAAAGTTAAGATTATGGACTTAAGATCATTCTGCATGGGTTCTAATATAATTTAAAAGCTGGAAATAAAAGAAAAATAAGGGGTTATCATTCAGCAGCACACAATATGAAAAGGACATGAATAAGAAATCTTGGAAATAAAATAAATACTAATAAAGTATGTGGATATTAAAGAATATAATTTTAAATAAAAATAGGCGAAGAAAAAATATCAAGAGAAATTTTTAAATATTTTGAGCTAATAGAATGAAAACACTGCTTATCAAGTCTTGGGGGATTCAGAGAAAACAGTGTTTAGAAAGAAATTTATAGCATTGAATGTATATATTGGGAAAGGCCTAAAATGCATAATCTAAGTTTACCTTAGGAAACTAGAACAAGAAGAACAAATTAAATCCAAAATAAACAGAAGAAAATTAATAAGCACTAGAACATAAATCAATGAAACTGAAAACAGAAAATCAAGAGTGAAAACCAATGGGAAAAAAAAAAAGGAAAATCAATGAAACTAAAAGCTGGTTCTTAGAAAAAATCGATAAAACAAGTAAGCCTTTAACCAGGAAAAACTGACTGAAAAAAGAAAGCGTACACAAATTACTAACACCAGGTATGAAAGAAGGGACATCATTTCAGAGTCTATGGACATTGAAAGTATAATAAAGGAACACTAGGCACAACTCTGTGCTCACAGTTTTGATAATTTAGATGAAATTGACCAGTTCCCTGAAAGTCACAGTTTGCCAAAATCATACAGGAAAAAACAGACAATCTGTTGTAATTAATAGCCCTTTATCTATTAAAGAAATTGAATCAGCAATTAATAACCTTTCAAAACAGAAAGCCCCAGGTGAGTTTACAGGTGAATTCTACCAAGCATGTAAAGAAGAAATTACACCAATCCTCTGCAATCACTTTCAGAGGATAGAATCAGAGGAAATACTTCCTAACTCGTTCTATGAAGCCAGCATTACCCTAACATCGAAACCAAAGACATTGCAACAAAAGAAAACCATAGACCAGTATCTCTCTTAAACACAGATGCAAAAATCCTCAAAAGAAATTCTCAAAAAATTTAAGAGTTAAACTCAATGTATAAAAAGAATTATACAGCATAGCCACATGGTATTTATCATAGACATGCAGAGATGGTCCAATATTTGAAAATGAATGTCATCCATTGCATAAACAGGCTAAAAAAGACTAATTGCACAATCATCAATAAATGCAGAAAAGTTATTTGACAAATCCAACACTGATTCATGGTAAAAATTCTCAATAAAGTAAGAATAAATGTCAACACTCTCCATGTGATAAAGAATATCTACAAAAAACCAACTTTGTGCTTTGTATTTCACACTTGATAATGAGAAATTAGAAGATATTCCACTAAGATCAGGAACAAGGCAGTGATGTCCTCTTTCCCCACTCCTTTCAATATTGTAAGTCCTAGCTCATACAATAAGAAAGGGATATAAAATTGAGACAAATTGGAAAGAAAGAAACAGAAACTGTCTTTATTCACATATGACATAATTGCCTATGTAGGAAATCTGAAAGCATAGACAAAAAACAAAAAACTTCTGGACCTAATAAGTGATTATAGCAAGGTAGTGGGATGCAAGGTTAATATACAAAATTCTATTGCTTTTATATAATCTGGAAATTGACAAGTGGAATTTGAAATTAAAACACAAAGGCTTTTATATTAGCACCCCCAAAATGAAATGCAATCATCCCTCAGCATCTCTGGGGGATTGGTTGTAGGACTTCCCCACAGATAAAGCTTGTGGATGCTCAAGTCCTTATATAAAGTGGCATAGTATTTGCCTGTAACCTATGCACCCATATAATTTAAATCATCTCTAGATACTTATAATATCTAACACAATATAAATACTATGTGAATTGTTGTAAATATACTTCAAATGCTATGTAGATATATGCTGATGTGCAGTAAATTCAAGTTTTGCTTTTTGGAACTTTCTGAAATTCTTTTCCAAATATTTTTCATCTGCAGTTGGTTGAATCCACAGATGGGGAATCCACTGATACAGAGGGCAGACGGCACTCAGTTATAAACCTAACAAGATATGTGTAAGAACTATGAAGAAGACTACAAAACTCTGATGCTGATGAATGAAACCAAGGAAGAACTAAACAAATGGAGAAATATTCCATGCTCACAGATAGGAAGACTCAATATTGTCAAGAGGTCAGTTCTTCTTGGCATTATCTATAGATTTATTTTAATCTCCAACAAAATCCCAGCAAGTTATTTTGTGGATATCAGCAAATTTATTCCAAAGTTTATACACAGTGGTAAAAGACCCAGAACAGCCAAGATAATGATGAATGAGAACAAAGTTGGAGGCCTGACGCTACTCAACTTAAAGACTTATTATAAAATTACAATAGTTAAAACAGTGCAATATTGACAAAGAATAGTCCAATAAAGACCAACAGAACAGAGAGCTCAGAAATAAGCCTTCATAAATATATTCAACTGACCTATGACAAGGAGCATAGGCAATACAATGGAGTAAAGATAATCTTTTCAATAAATAATGCTTATAACTGGACATACACATGCAAAAAAAAAAAGAATTTGGACTTCATCTCCTATACAAAACGTAACTTGAAATAGATCAGAGACTTTAATGTAAAATTCAAAATTATATAACACTTAGGAGATAAAATAGGATAACTTTTAAATGCAACACCAAAGGTATGATCCATGGAAGAAATAACTGATAAGCTGGATTTTACTAAAATTTGAAACTTCTGCTTTATGGAAGACGCTGTCAAGAGAATGAGAAGATAAGCCACAAACGTGGAGAAAATGTTTGCAAAAGACACATCTGCTAACGGGCTGTTATTGAAAGTATAAAAAAAGCTCTTAAAATCCTGGGAGTTCAAAATGTAGAATAAACAAGATTATACTGTATAGCACAGGGAAATATATTCAAGATCTTATGGTAGCTCACAGAGAAGAAAATGTGACAATGAATATATACATGTTCATGTATAACTGAAAAATTGTGCTCTACACTGGAATTTGACACAACATTGTAAAATGACTATAACTCAATAAAAAATGTTTAAAAGTAAAATAAAATAAAATCCAACAATAAGAAAACAAACGACCTTATTAGAAAAGAGAGACAAAGACCTTAACAAAAACCTCACCAAAGAAGATATACAAAAGGCAAATAGGCATATGAAAAGATGCTTCACATCATGTCATCAGGGAAATGTAAATTAAAATATAAATGAGATACCGCTATACATGTATTAGAATCGCAGAAAACCGGAACTCTGACAATACCACATGCTGTTGAGGATGTGGAGCAAAGGCAACCCTCATTCATTCCCAGTGGGAATGCAAAATTGTACAGATACTTTGGAAGCCAGTTTGGCGGTTTCTTACAAAACTAAACATATTTTCACCACACGATCCTACAAATTGCTCCTTGGTATTTACCCAAGGGGGTTGAAAATTTATGTCCATTCAAAGCCCAGTACATGGATATTTATAACTGCTTTATTCATAATTGCTAAATCTTGGAAGCAATAAATGCTCTTCAGTAGGTGAACACATTAAACTTTTATACACCCAGACAATGGAATATTGTTCAGCACTAAAAAGAAATGAGCTATCACACCATTAAAAGACATGGAGGAAGCTTACATGCATATTACTACAACAAAGAAGCCAATTTGCAAAGGTGACACACTTTATATAATTCCAACAGTATCTCATTCTGGAAAATGTAAAACTGTAGCGATAATAAAAAGCTTGGTGGTTGACAGGGGTTGGGGGAGGAGAAAGACATAGCACAGAAGATTTTTTAAATTAATTTATTTATTTTTTATTAAAGTACAATCAGTTACAATGTGTCAATTTCTGGTGTGCAGCACAATGTCCCAGTCATGCATACACATACAAATACTCATTTTCATATTCTTTTTTATTAACAGTTATTACAAGATATTGAACATAGTCCCCTGTGCTATAGAGAAGAAACTTTTTTAAAATCTATTTTTATATATAGTGGCTAACATTTGTAAATCTCAAACTCCTAAATTTATCCACACAGAGGATTTTTAAAGCAGCGAAAATACTCTGTATTATACTATAATGATGAATACAATTCACTATACATTTGTCTAAATGTGTAGAGAAACAAAGAGATAAAAATGGGAAAGACAATTTAAGAAACAGGCAGAATAGATTGAAAAACCTCAACATACTGTTGTATAAACTCCATAAGGAACGAATACAGAGAACAGGGCAAAATACATTTTCAAATAGAGAATGGTTAAAAATTTTCAACTTGAAGAAACTTGAGTGTCCTGTCTGAAGAATTACATCAATTTCTGAGAAACACACTTAACTTTTTTATATTGATCATATTGTCTTGCAAGTAGAAATAATCAGGTTTGCCTTAGACTTCTCAGCAGAAAACAGGATAGAATTCAGTAGGTAATAAACACATATCTTCAAAAGGCTGAGGCAAAATAAGTATTATTCCGTATTTCTATACCAAGACAAACTACCATGTGAGTGACATGATGAATCAAGACATTACCAGATACACAAAAATCAAAAGTTGGTTTAGTACCCTCTGCAGGTGCAGAAGTAGAGTGAAAGTGTTTCAAGGAGAGGGAAGAGATGGAAAACAGTGTCAGGCGAGGGAATTTGGAAGAAGGAACAGAACACGTTGTGTTCCTCTGCTTTTTCCCTTTTGGTCTTGCCTATCTGCAGCAAGGGTGTCTGCTGTCATTCTGCCCTCCTCTCTTTGTGTGTACAGACGATGGGACGGGTGCTGCCCTGTGTAAAAGACATAATCTTGGGATACATACTAGAGGAGGCTGCCTGGAAGCAGACCTCCACAGTCAGTGATTTGAGTCCAGGTGGTTTATTTGAGAGTTAACACAGAAAGTACTGATAGGGGAGCGGGAAAGGGAGACAAGGAAAGGAAAGAAGCCAATACATGGTTTTATTAGCAAATAGTTTATGTCTGTAAGCAACCAAGGCTCGATCATCCTGGAAACTGCATAAAGCATGACTCAGAATACTTTTTCTGATATTTCATGATGGTTGCCACCAGATACATTAAATGGCCCACACAAGGGCTAAGCATATTCTTGA
Source organism: Camelus bactrianus (assembly GCF_048773025.1). Lineage (NCBI taxonomy): Eukaryota > Metazoa > Chordata > Mammalia > Artiodactyla > Camelidae > Camelus > Camelus bactrianus. The sequence continues at coordinate 11,420,712 of NC_133548.1, forward strand.
AGTAAGATAAGCCCTCAGTTTAAAAGTTGCAGATTTTTTTTTTTTTTTTGAATAAGCATTGATCTGTGCAGGGACGAGTGCCAAGGGGATGTGGGGTGAGCACCATGAGCAGTGGCTACAGGAGGGTAATTTGGAGGAGAAAAGAAGCCCATCTGTGTATAGCTCTGAGCCAGGCTTTCAAGCTGACTTATCAGAATTAAAGCAGAATTTAATCTCCATCTCCCTGACACGTTTCATATCTGCCTATTCTTTATAAACTCAAGAAGAGAAAAGTTGGATATCATTTTTCAATTTCTTGAAATTTCTAGTAGCTTAACATTCAGTTATAACACCCAAAAGAATGGAATGGACAAAAAAACATAATAAAAAAATGTGGCAGCTAGAAAGCAAACTTAATTTTTGAGAAATATGTTTCAAATATGAAAGATCACAATAAATGTAAATTAATTAAAACCATTCTTGATGTTTGTAAAAGGCATCTTAATTTTTTAAAGAGGGAAGAAAGGATAGTAAGACTGCAAATATTTGTATGTGCTACTCAACATATCAAATTGTGTCCCTGCTTGTAGTTTCTTTCTTCCCTATCAAGTGGGAAGAGGAGAAGTGACTGCCCTCATGAGGGCCCTGTTCCCCTGAGAATTCTATGCCTGTACAATTTCCTCCTTGTTCTCATTCGTTAGTCTCTGAAATCCCACCACAGCTCCACCTGACATTACTTTAAAAGGACCAAACTGTAAACAGAGCCCTTTAGGTCATCATGTATTGAAATGAATGCTTATACTGTTAGTACATACCACCTTCTCCCCAAACTGAGTATTTGCAGTCAATTTGAAATCAGGGCAGGGAAAACACTGTGAGATGACTTCATCTTCTGAGAAATATGTTCTGAAGGAGGCAGTTTTGACTTGAATTCAGCCTGAGCAGGACTGGTCGGGAGCTCGCTAGGGATGACAGCTGCGTGGGCTGGAGAGAGCGGATCAGAAAGCACAGTTTCAGGAATGATGGTTTGGCGACTGTGGTATTTGAAACAGTTCTTCCCCCCTTTTCCTTGGAAGAATTTTCACTTCCTTCCCCGGCCTTCCTGATGCTGCTGTGTTCTGGTTTTCCTTCCTCCTTGGCTGCTGCCCCTCAGGCTCCTTGGTTGGGTCCTAGTTTCTGAATGTTAGAGTCATCCAGGGCGTGGTCACAGGTCTTTCCCTGTAGTCACTCCTCGGGTGATTTCACCCAGTCTCATGGATTTAAGTACTTACTTAAGGTATTCAAATCAAATTCAAATTCTTTACTGTGACCTGTAAGATTCATCCAGGTTGGGTACTCAGCTACCTCCGTGACTTTATCTGCTTACCCTCTCCTTCCCCCTCGTCCAGTACACTTACTATTCCTTGACGATGCTTGACATGTTCTCACAACAGGATCTTTATTCCTGTTCCTTTTTTTTCTTGGAATGTGTCCCCCAGACCTTCTCATGGCTTACCCCCTTATTCTATTCAGTTCTCAGCTCAAATTCCTAAGATAAGCCTTCCCCAGCTCCTGAACCTCCCTGCCTAAAACAGCTACTCCACCCTGTGTCATCGGCTGTCCCCTCACCCTACTTCACTCTTTATCATACACCTTCTTGTTACTCATATTATAGCCAACATTTATTTATTTATGTGTTCATTGCCTGTCTCATGTACTATGAAGTAAGACCCCAAAACCAATGGTGCTGTCTTATTTACTTTTGACTCTCACTAGGTACTTAAAAAAGATTTGTTTAGTGAATAAATAAATATTTGCTGACACTCTAAAATTAGGTTTTACAAATCATCCCTAATTAACATATGGATTTTTTTTCTAGTCATTTCTCTTGCATTTGTGTTACCTCCACTTAGAAGGCAGAGGTTTCTGTTTATTTATTCATAAAATCACCAGTTGACTTTTCTCAGGTATGGCTAATGCAAAAAAAAACCAAGAATGGCATAAAGTCTTGTTGATTGTGCTTTTCACAAAAATCTTCATGCTTTCTAAACTTAATGACATGGGTTATTGACTAAATATTGTCTTTGCTTTTCGAGTCTCAAGAATCACTCGAAAATTTTTTGTCAGTTTCTCTCTTTAGTGTGAGTGTATTAAGTGAGAACTATTCATCCTTTTAGTCCCAGGAACAGACGCAGAGCCTGGTAAATAAAAGGTTTATTTTACTTGTTGTAAATGAAGAAGAATTATTTAGGGAAATACAAGTATTTAGGTACAGATTTATGCCTTTCTTCTCTGAAAACTTGTCAAGGTTTTCATAAAAGTTTGATTCTCTATCTTCAGAATCGGTTATCTTTTGTGTCCCACCCTTCATCTTAAAATTCACTCTCTCAGGCAAACTCCAAATTTGCACAGACATCTATTCCTAGCCAACTCAGCTTCCCCATTACTCACTGCAGATGGAGTGGAATCTGAGAATGGGTACAGCCTCCTGTGCAACCTATAAGACAGAGGTAAGTGGTCCAGGACAGGCCCACGGGGATAGCAGCCAATTCAAACTAAATGATCTGGGTCTAACCATCACAGTTCTTATTCCATCAAATACAGGGTAGATGAAACCTGAATAAAGAAGGAAAGTTATGGCTCTGCCAAACTGATGTTTATGCAACTGAGAAGATTCGGATTCAATGTTAGGCATGATGGTTTAATAAAGACAGTTTATTTTTCTTAAAATTTTTTTTTCTTCTTCCTAGAATGACACTCACAATAAAATGTTACAGTGATATGTGGTATAATATAAATCACTCTACCCCATGAAACACAATCCCCGTTTTGGTTATATATTGCTGTACAACAAACCCCAAATGTAAGAGATTTAAAATAATAATGGTCGTTTTATCGTCACCTCTCACAGTCCTGGGAGTCGACTGCGCTCGGCTGGGTGGCTGTCACTCCCGTGCTCGCAGTCAGGGCCTCGGCTGGGGTCAGAGGGATTTCCCGCATGTGCTGGGTGACTGGTGGGCGGGGGTGCTCTGAGACCTGCTGGCTGGAGCCTCTGGGGCTCCTTGAGCATCTCCCTCTGACTCTGTGTGGTCTCTCCAGCACGGCGGCCTCAGAGTGCTGGGCCTTCGTGCATTCTAACCCAGGGCCCCAGAGGTGGAAGCGGTCCTGGCTTTTCTGAGAGCCTTGGGACTCATGCAACAGCCCCTGGGGGATGCTCTGCTAGTCAAAGCAGCCCCCACAGCCTTCAGGCTCAAGGGGGAGGGGCGCATAATCCGTCTCCTGATGAGAAAGTGGGAAAGCACTTCAAGAACATGTGGGGTGGAAAACATTGCTGTGGCCATTTTTCAAAAATATAATCTCCTACAACCACTGCTAACATTTTGTTGACTCTCCTCTCAGGTAGCTCTTTCTGCATTTTCTACTTTACATAAATGAATTTCAACGATACAAGCTATTATAAAACCTTCTTGGTTCATATGGGATCACTTGCTACATTACAGAAAAAAAACCAGCTTAATGACATGGCTTGTCACACAGTGAGTCAGTGGCAGACTTAGGCTAGATTCTAAGTCTCCTGATGACAAATCTAAGGCGCTTTACTACTCCACGTGGAATAATGAAAGCAGAGGACTCTGATTTTCACGTTAGAACTGTGAGTGGAATAGGGTGGATTTTGAGGTACTCAAGGAAGGCAGGACTGTTAAGAGGCTAGTTTGGTAACCCACATAAAAAGAGATGAGATCACAGTAGTAATGAAAACTCAAAAAATCATAAAACTTTAAGAGATACCATAGAGAAAGGCAAGTGGATAATTATATACTTCCTCTTAAAGCAATTGAATTTTTGTAACTTTAGAGAAGAATAAAAGTCAGCTTAGACTGGGGACAGATAAACCTAATTTGGTAGGGCAGGTAGATTAGAGTTGGAATCCAGGGAACAGTTGAAGAAAAGGAACACGGTTTGTTTTTTAACATCTACAATATTCTAGGCACTACAGTAGTTGTCTAATATACATGTAAATTTAACCACAAACGGCTTTGGGATGTTGAGATTACTGTTCCAATTTTACGGATGAAAAAGAGAAGTTTCAGTGCTCAAATAATTCCCCTTAGATCACACAGGTGGATCACAATTTGCAGAAAAGCCAGGATTTAGAATGAACCTTTTCTCTACACTTCAGTGCAATTGTTAGGGAGAAATTATATTCAATAACCAGCAAACAGTTTGCTCCAGTGGTGGAAATATTAAAAAAGAGTATTTTGACAGGGCAAAAACCTACATTCTTCTGGGTAGCTACAGAGTATTTTCAAGATGTATGTCTGAAAGACATTTCCACCAACCAGTAAGTATCTAAATTCACAAAATTCCAGAGCTGGAGTGGAACACAGAGCTCATGTGGTTCAGTAATTCTTTAGCACATCAGAGTCACCTGAAGGACATTTTCAGAATATGAGTTCCTCCAGGTAATTCTGATACACATGTTCGATTGGAAACAACTGGGGCCGATGGCCTCATTTTACAGACGTGAAACGAAGTTCTAGAAGGTTCTCTGAGATGCCTGAAGCTTCATAGCTACTTGAGGGGCAGAGTCAGGACTAGAACGCATGTCTTCCATATACATGCTCTCTCCTTCTCCAGTGAAATGCACTTCCCAAAGTGCAGTCTGTACAGCACAAGTCTCACACACCACTAGGTGATGAATCACGTTCTGTATGACTGAATAAGTTTAGAGAAATACTACACACTATGTTACCCTCCTGGAAATTTATACTATAATAAAAGCTCTCTGAAGTTTTCTGGTTAAGATATTTGCTTCTTTTAGCTCGAAGTCGCCCAAAATTATTTGAACAGGGGACTCTTAATTTTTACAACTATTAAAAATCTCACCAAATAGTAGTTCTGACAAGACAAACTTTGAGAAAAGCTGACCTAGAGAAGTCTAGACTGAATAAAGACATTAGTGATAACCATCTCCAAAGTTACACACACTAGACTGTAGGTACTGCATGCACATGTAATTGTCTAAGTTATAAACAATTTCACCAAGGTTTGTGGTTACATAGATTATAATCAAGATGTGTGCGACTGTTGGGATGTAACATGAGGGCGTGGGGTCTTGACCAGAGCTACGTGGTAAACACTAGTCCCTCGGAGGACGGATTAAGAGTTCTTCTAAAGCTGAATAATCACACTATGCCACAATCTCTGGGGAGAATCATCCATTTTTTTATGGAGATAAAAGGAATTCAGTTGCCCAGGGCATCAAAGGGAGAACCCTATTTCCTACAGATGAGTTTTCTCAGGGCACCTTTCATGTCCTTGTTCCTCAGGCTGTAGATGAAGGGGTTCATCATGGGTGCCACCACAGTGAACAGCACTGCACCAATCTGATCTCTGTCATCAGGGTGAGTGAACGAGGGACAGAAGTAAACCCCCACAATGGTCCCATAGAAGAGTAAGACAACTGTCAGGTGAGAGCCACAGGTGGAGAAGGCTTTCCACTTCCCCTCTGTGCATGAGAGTCTCAGGACAGCCCTGACGATGCGGACGTAGGAGAAGAGGATGAGGGAGAAGGGGAAGGTGATGACTGATAAGCCCACGACAAGCAACACAAGCTCATTGACGACTGTGTCTGAGCAGGACAGCCTGAGCAGAGGGGCCAAGTCACAGAAGAAGTGTGGGAGAGCATTGCTGTCACAGAAGAGCAATGGAAGGAGCAGGAGAGTGTGTGTTAGGGCAACAGCATTACTGAGGACCCACGGGATGACTGTGAGCAAAATGCAGAGCCTGGGTTTCATGATGGTTGTGTAGCTCAGGGGGTGGCAGATAGCCACAAAACGGTCATAGGCCATGACCCCCAAGAGGAAGTTGTCAATGACGACAAACGCAATAGAAAAATACATCTGTGTGATGCAGCTCTCATAGGAGATGGATTGGCTCTTGGTCTGAATATTCATCAGCATGTTGGGGACTGAGGTGGAAATGGAGGAAAGATCAGCAAAGGATAGATTGGCAAGGAAGAGGTACATGGGGGTATGAAGGTAAGAATCCAAGCCAATGGCCAGAATGATGAGCCCATTTCCACTCACGGTGACCAGGTACATACCCAGGAAAAGCACGAAGAGGAGCTTCTGCTGCTCAGCCCGGTTGGAGAGTCCCAGGAGGAGGAATTCAGAGACGGTGGTTTGGTTTCCTTGATGCATATTTCTGCCGACCTGGAGAAAGGAACACAAGGTCTTCATATCCCCACAAGAAAGCTCAATATGGTCCCACTCAACTGTGGCCACCGCAGGGAGGAGGGCACGCCCTCTAGGCTGAAGAGGAACGAAGGGCAGAGAAAGACTACTTAACAAGGAACTGTGTCAGCAGAGCAGAGCCTCAGGGAATACCTTAGGAAGAAAAGACAGAGACAGGATAGATATTTCTCAATGAACATGTTTTAAACTCTAACATGATTCTGAAATTGATTTTTACAGTTGGCTCCAAATGTAGTTTAAATGTGCTAAATTGAGGACAATAAGTGAGGTATATTCCATTTTCAAAGGCATTAGGTATCCCTGAAGGAATTGCTTAAAAACAAACTAATTGGTCCCAAGACCTTTCCCACCATTCACCTCCGCCCCTTAAATCTAAGAAAACAGAAATCTGAAGAGTCATGAAAGTGAAGAGTTTGGGGAAGTAGGGACCCCTGAGGGTCGGGGTGCTCACAGAATATACTGCTGTGTGGGTGCTCCTTCCCACTCAAGTTGGGGGGGGGACTCCAACAGAACTGCTCTTGGGGAATGTGTATAAAACCTAAGCCCAGAATTCTACTTCATTCCTGGCTAGATTTGAGGGGAATGGAGAAAGTTGAGGGGGCACATAAGAACCTAAAGCCTTGTGTCAGCCTCCCCTTCTAAAGCTGGGAGGCCACTGGATCAGCCCACTATGGCATGGCGGGAGGCAGAGGGGAAGGCGTGGTGGGGCAATCCTGCGTCCTCACACGTGGCACAACATGAGCAAGTGAGTCACCCAGAGGCCAAGTGAATGCTGCAGGAAGTCCTTGAGCTCAAGCCACCTTGGTGGGACTCCTGCCAAGAAGGAACCTGCTGGGGTAGGAAGCTACAGCAGTATGAGGTCATGGAGTGGCTCTCTTATGAAAGAGGGGTCAGAAAGAGATTAGGGAGAAAATTTGTTGCCTGTGTCAGGACACTCCTATTCAGGAGGTCCCTGAGAATACCTCTGTAGAATCCCAAATGTTCTCATGACAGAGCGTGCCTGCCACACACAACTCCCCAACTGCTAGTATTCACTGGCAGCAGACTTGAAGAGTTTCCCCTTTTCTCACTCCCATTCTTCGTTCTTACCGCTTCCAGCTACACAGCCCCGAGCTGCACATCAGGCTGAGCCCAGGAGGGAAGACACATGTTTTTAGGATGTGAAATTGAAGTTTTGAATTGGGTTGGAGTTTTGAATACCTGGAGTACTAAAATTAAAGTTACTTTTTTTAAAAACTAATGGTGACCAGAAAACTACAGGGACCTTGCAAGGTGTTACTCAACTGCAGGGAAGGGAGATTGGACTGAGAATGGTTCTCCTTGTGGCTAATTGGAAAGTAAATTGGCTTGAGAGCCAAGAGGTGTTGGTCTTTGTTCTTCTGCTCTCCTCCTGTCATCTCCCTCTCATTTTTTTTCTGTCTCCTCTTCTTATCTCCGAAATCATTTGTCTCCCAAAGATTAGAAATAGCCAAGTCTCTAAATAGCTTTTTTTCCCCCATGAAGAGACCATAAAAAAAGAAATCTCCATCCCAGGGATTTTGGAAAACTGAAAGGTAGTAGAGACTGGAGCAGTAGCTCTGAGGTTTCTTTGCTCCTGAGAAGCTTGGCTTACAAATCAGAGATAGACAGAAACTTATACATAGAAGAGAGATGCTAAGATAAAACTAAAATGAGATAAAGGCATCTATATCTAACCTCAGGGCAAGATGTGTATCTGGCCTGAGGTCATCTGGCACAAGGAAGTGTGTAGTTTTAAGTAACAATCTCCAGTCTCGCCTTCCTGTCCTATCTCTCCCACCCACCATCAGTCCCACATAAATTGTTCTGAGTCCCTGAGGACCTGCTTAGCTAGGTAAGAGCAGTACTAAAGTCTGAAAAGTCTCACCTCTGAAAAAAATGGTAGAATATTAGGAAGTTACTGGAATCTAGACCCAGTAGCTTAACTTATTCTTGACAGGGTTGCAGTGGGGAGACTGAGAGCAGGTCTTATGTATTTTTCAGACCCTGACTCTTTCCCAAGCACAGTATTAGTAGACTCCTGGTGCTGGGCTCACATGGGACATTTAGCTCCTTTCAGGTCCTTGAGGATAATATCCCTGAAGCATTTGCCTCAAGACAGACAGTTGTTTTCACATCTCATTCTCAATGAGGTAAATGGGGAATAGATGCTCTGCTTTTTTTGTTACTGTTGGTTTGCTTGTTTTCAGGGACCTCTGCCTACCTGTGATTTCCTGTTTGTAATTTAGTTGCTCATTGCTCTTCGTAGCAACTGAATTGTTTCCTGTGTGTTTTATGCTCCCAGTGAGATGGTAAGCATTTTGAGAGTTCCTTCTCTGTTTCCTCTCTAGTGCCTAGTAGAGGGGTAACACTCAATCTGTACCTTGGGAATTGAGTTCAATTCCTGCACTATGGATTGTAACTCCAAGAGGATGCCATCTATAGAAAAAGAGGCTAGACTACAGCCTTCTTTATCACTTGAATGAAGGTCAGGGTTGGAAGGGAATCTGGGGACTCAGTAATTCAGCACTCAAGGCTCTTAGTTACAAATTAAAAAATAAATTCTGGATTATTAATATTGAAAAGAAACATATTGAAATGATATTGAGTAGTTCACAGATACACTGGGAAGACTAGAAAAACAAACCCTGAAATGGACAGGAGAATGGGAGGCTATAGCCAGAGACACAACCAAAATTAATAGACTCCTTCTTCTAATGATTGCATGTGCCTCATAATATACTGCAGTTATTTCTCACCCAAACCAAGAACAGTCACCCCCTCTTCAACAGGAAACAACTTAACCTATGGACTAACTGAATAGATATTCATGACTAATATTTAAAATAACTGGGTAATGGAGAAGAAAGAAAAGGTAAGTTATTTTATCTATCTAGCTAGCTAGCTAGCCACAGCTAGAAAAGAAATGTGGGTGGAAACAGAATCCTTGTTTCCACAACTTATCCATGAGTTCCTTCATCTACTACTGTTATGGTCTGAACATTTGTGTCCCCCTAAAATTTATATGTTGAAACTTGACCCCCGGGCAATGGTAAGAGGTGGGAGACTCTTGGGAAGTGATTAGATCATGGGAACAGAGCCCTCGTGAATGGGATTAGTATTTTTACACATGAGGTCCAAATGAGCTCTGTGGTTCCTTTTGCCATGTGAAGACACAGTGAGAAGATGGCTGTCTATGAAACAGGAGGCAGGCTCACTAGACCCTGAATCTGCTTGTACCCTGATCTTGGACTTCTAGCCTCCAGAACTCCAAGAATTAAATTTCTGTTGTTTATAAGCCACATAGTTTATGGTACTTTGTTATAGCAGCCCAAAGGGACTAGGATAACTACTATCTTAGCATGTGTCTTTAGAAAGCAGGGCCAGAAACAAGAATTTAAGTCTTGACATTTTATTTGAAAGATAAAAATCCCTGAGATGTAAGGAGGAGGACAACAGAGGGAACAGAAGCTAAGCTAGATGCGAAACAATGCAATGAAATGCATGACTGCAAGGGTGATTGTTCACAAGATGGAAGAGCCAGAGATTATTCATCAGATGTATTCACCAACATGTTGGATTTTGGACTCCTCTGGAGGGAGAAATCATAGCTAGGATCAGTCCAGGGAGAGAAGGGGATATGTATATACCCCGTTCCTTTTCATCTCTTGCTTCCCATCAGCCAAGGTTCACCCCATGGGGACTTGACACTCTTGAACTTCCAGGTTTCAGCATCTGGTTCCTTTGTGGCCACACAGGAAGTCAGGAATCACATTCCACAATAAGACTATTTATCTGAGTCCAGAAGATGCAGGTAATATTGTGTGGGCAGGTTTGGCATGTAGGTTTAATGGTTGATGGTATAAGCAAAGACCAGGTAGTGGGACCATGCACAGCATATTATGGGTTCAGTGAAGAGACCTGCATTGCTAAGCTTGAGGTTCATATAAAGACATAATAAATAAAGTTATGAAGTGAGAAGGTTGAGCCACAGACTGTGCATCCCAGTCCTGAGGTCCTACAGTGGAGGAGATAAGCCCCTTTGACTGCTTGAAGAACTGCTGGGACAAATAGAAAGGCTGGAGAAGCTTAGACGCCTCTTGTGAGAAGTGTGCACAGGTGCTGGCTTGCCACTAGACAGGGCAGAGAGGGGTCTGTTCGACTATGTGCCACCTCCCCATGCTCCCTAATCTGAGCTGAGCAAACACACCAGCTCTACTCACTGCATTCCACATCTTAGCACTGAACCTAGAGTAGCCAGGACCTGGGAAAAGACTCAATATAGGGACAAAGAGTTTACCCGGGGGCTTGGGAGTGGTCCAGGTGGGGTGATGACAGCTATTATTGTTGCTTAGTCAAATAGAGCCTCGTAATTAGCCCAGACTTCTGACAGTAGCACAGTCACTTTAATTCCCACATCCACTACAACCTGATCCCAAGTCCCAGCTGAGCAAAACCTCCAGCCTTGCCCATTCCATGCCATGACCTTGCACTAGAGCTGGGATGACCACAATAGGGGAACAGGTATAACTTTGGGCTGCATCTGAGGTGAGCCAGAGACACCTACACAAGCAGTGAATCACATCTCTGTAAGTCATAAGCCCATTTACTACAGTCCTTTGGGGCAAAAGCCCCAGTGTGGGGAGAGGAAAAAACAGACACTTAAAGGGAACAGAGTCTTTTCAAGCCCGACCCTCGGGGCTTCTGCTCCAGCAACTTGGGGGTAAAACTAACTCCTGACAGTGCATTGATGGCCACTGAGCAGAAAGGAAGTCCCGCCTCACACTCCACACAGACTCTAGCTCCTCCAATATCAGCCACACTCTCTATCAAGGTGATAGTGGCCAGCACACCCTGAGGAAAGATGTGGCTGTCATCCACATCAGATCCAGCCCTCATATCAAAGACATTGGGCACATACAGTCTCCATAAGTATGCTCCCACATAAAAACACCCTTCAAGATCACAAAAGATAACTTTCTCCTAAATTCATAGAGACAGAGAACGTTGAGTTTAAAAAAGGCAGAGAAACTACTCTCAATTTAACAAGCAAAAGAAAAGTCTTGAAAAAAAATTAATGAAACATAGATAATCAGTCTACCAGATAATGAATTAAAAATTTTGATAATAAACATGCTAATTAAATTAGGAAAGAAAATTGATCTAAACATAGATCATTTTAACAAGGAACTAGAAACTATAAGTAAGACTCAATCAATACAATTTCTGAGATTAAAAATGCCCTACAAGCAATGAATAGCAGACTGAATGACACAGAAAAATGCGTACGTGATCTGGAAGATAGAATAATGGAAATCACCCAACCAGAATAGCAGATAGAAAGACAAATTTAAAAAATCAAAAGTAACATATGAGGCCTTTAGGATAATATAAAAACATCCCAACATTTCCATTATAGGGGTTCCAGAAAGAGGAGAGGGGATCTATTTAAAGAAATTATGGCTAAAAGACCCCCAAACCTAAAGAAGGAAACAGATATCCAGGTACAAGGCACAGAGTTCATCCCAAACAAGATGAACTGAAACAGATGACCCAAACCAAGACATATTATAATTAAAATGGCAGAAGTTAAAGATAAAGGGAGAATTCAAAAGACAGCAAAAGAAAAACAGTCATATGCAAGGGAACCCTTACAGGGCTATCAGCTGATTTCTCTGCAGAAACTATGCAGGCCAGAAAGCAGTGGCATGATAAATTCAAAGTCCTGAAAGGGAAAACCTGAAACCTAGGATACTCTACCCAGCAAGATTATCATTTAAAATAGAAGGAAAAATAAAACATTTCTCAGACAAGCAAAAACTAAAATAATTCAGCAATACTAAACCTACCCTAAAAGAAATGTTGAAGGGTCTTCCTTAATGGAAAGGAAATAAGAATTTATAAGAAAGGGAAAATCCCAATAAGAAAAGCAAATATATAGTAATAATAGAAGATCACTTAAATAAGCCAGTATGTAGATTTTAAAAAACAAAAATATTAAAAATGTAAAAGCAACTATCACTACAATAAACATTCAAAGGATAAATGTGAAGATGTAAAATATAACCTCAAAGATTGGAAGAGAAGAGGGTAAATTGTCATTCTATGCAGGTGACATGATACTCTATATAGAGTAATTCTATTTGAATGCATTCCAACCAAATTGTGTGACATAGGAAAAGTCATTTAAGTGTTCTAAGCTACTACTGGGGAAACTCTCATCTCACAGAATTATATTAAATGGGTACTGAAGGAGCCAGATTGTAACACACTTCCTGAAACAGAATAGCTGCTCAAAATGTTAGTATCCCTTCTTTTCCATTTCTTTTCCTTCTTTCATTCCATCATCTAATTTGTCAACCTTCTCCATATAACTATTAAAACACTTATTACTTATATGAGTTTGTTTTTACAGATTTAGTTGTACTACTGAATTGCAAGCTCTTTGAGACCAAAGATTTTAACTCATTTAGGTATGCATTCTCAGAATCTAGTCTAATGTTTATTCCATAAAAGTATTCAGGAGAGTCTACTGAAATTGTGATTTGGTGTAGAAATAAACTTATGTGGGCCAATCTCCTCCCCACCACAGATTTTTTTCCCTATCATCTTTTCCTTCATAATGCTGATCAAAATATATAATTGTGTATTCGTTCTAATGTTTGTTTACTTCTTTAATTTGTCTTCCCCATTACAAAAAATTCTGTACATATTAAAACAATTTCTCATTTGTTTACTAACAAAGATTCAAGCCTAAATCAGAGTTAGGACTCAGTAAAAGATTTTAATGAATGAGTAAATGAATGATAAGAGGAACTGAACAGAAAAACTCATCATCTATTTGTGAAAATAGAACACAGACAAAAAAAAAATGCTAGGTCATGCTGCATTAACACATTGTGTTAAAAAGCCAATGGTTTAACACAACAAAGATTTTATATTAATTTCCTATGATTGCTGTAACAAATTACCATACACTGGGCTTAAAATAACATGTATTTATTTCCTCACAGTTCTGAAGACCAGATGTTAGAAATCAGTTTTGCTGGAAGTAAACCATGATTATAGGTGTCCAGCAGCTTGAGGGAAGACCCTGTCCTTGTATGCTTCACCTTCAGGTGACTCAAAGCGTTCTTTTGTTTAATTTTCATCATTCTACTTTTGTAGTTACATTATTTTCTCATCTTATTGTTTAATTTCCCTCTGTCTGTCCCTTAATTTATATGAAATGTACATAACAAAATTTATTATTTTAAGGTGTACAATTTAGAAGTATTTAGCACATTCACAATGTTGCCCAACAATCACATCTAATTCCAAGAGATTTTTTCACTCACAGAGAATATCCTCTATTCATTAAGGCCTCCTCCCTCTGGAAACCAATAATCTGCCTTCAGTCTCTAGATTCACCTATTCTGGATATAACTATAAATAATATCACATAATATTTCATGTTTTATGTCTGAAGTTGTTTTATTTAGTGTAATGTTTTTAAGGCTTATCCATGTTTTGGCATATATCAATACCTTATTTCTTTTTATGACTAAATAATATTCTATTGTATGTATATATCACAGTTTGATCATCCATTCTCGATGGAATTCAGATTGTTTTCACCTTTTGGCAATTGCTAATGCAGCATGAATACTTGTAGTTATGCACAAGTATTGTTTGAGAACCTGTTTTCATTCTTTGGGTATATCACAAAGAGTAGAATGGTTGATTCATTTGGTAATTCTATGTTTAACATTTGAAGACCACGAAACTGTCTTCAACAGCAACTGTTCCATTTCACATTCTCACTAGCAATGTACAGGGTTCCAATTTATCCATACTCTCATTAACACTTGTTGGTTTCCCTTTTCTTGTATAGTAGCTATCCTGATAGGTGTCATATAGAATCTCATTATAGTGAGATTTATAGATTTATATCTCCCTAATAACTAAAGATTTTGAGCATGTTTCCATGTGCCCATCAGCCATCAGCATACCTTCTTTAGAGAAATGTCTATTCAAGCCCTTTGCCCATTTTTCAATTGAACTATTTGGTTTACTTGTTTGTTTTTTGAGTTTTACAAGTCCTTTATATATTCTGCATATTAAGCCTCTATCAGATACGTTATAAACAAATATTTTCTCCCATTCTGTAGGTTTTCTTTCCACCAATATTAGATCTTGCAGGGAAGGATTTCAGACGTCCACATTTGACTATGATGTTAGCCGTGGGCTTTTTATTAATGTTCTGTATCAGTTTGAGGGGGCTCACTTCTATCCCTAGATTTAGAGTTGTTATTATTACAAAAGCAAAGGAAATTTTGTCAATTACTTTTTCTAAATTAGTTTATAAGACAATAATGTATGCTTTTCCCCCTTTTTATATAAATGCAGCTGGTTGCTTTACATTGATTCTGTATCCTGCAACTTTACTGAACTCATTTATTAGTTCTGACTGTATTTTGGTTCATCACTCTCATTGGGAACCTTGGGGTTACCATGATGATTCTGCTGAACTTTCATCTCCACACTCCCATGTATGTCTTCCTCAGTAACCTGTCTCTGGTGGACTTTTGTTAATTCTCAACAATCATTCCCCAGGTCATGGCCAGGTTCCTTATAAAACACAGAGTCATCTCCTACAATGTGTACTGTGATCAAATGTTCCTTTTGTAGCTTTGGTCACTACAGAAAATTTCTTCTTGGGCTCAGTGGCTATTACTGCTATGCAGCAGTATATAAGCCCCTACATTACATCACTACCATAATGACAAGTGTTTGTGCTCATCTGGTCATAGCCTGCTATGCCTATGGTTTCCTGAATGCCTCCATCCATGTTAGGGACATAATCAGTCTCTCTTTCTTTAAGTCTAATGTGGTCCATCACTTTTCTGTGGTGTACCAGCTGTCATGGCTTCCTCTTGTTCTGATAAATACATTAGTGTGGTGGTTCTTGTTTTTACGTCTAGCTTTAATGTCTTTTTTTCAGTTTTTGTTCTCTTAATTTCATACCTATTCCTATTTACCACAATTTTAAAGATGTTCTCAGCTTAGGAACACAAAAAGACGTTGTCCACCAGTGCTTTTTACCTCACCTCTATCTTCTACAGGAGAGTCATCTTTCTGTTCTTATAGCCCAGCTCCAACCATTCCATGGACACAGACAAAATGGCACCTGTGTTCTACACCATGATCACCCCCATTCTGAACCCTGTAACCTACAGCCTGAGAAACAAGGAAGTCAAGAGTACATTCAAGAAGGTGGTTGAGAAGGCAAAATTGTCTCTAGGATTGGGATTCTAACACAGTAGGATACACGATAACCTAGTTTCATTCTTTTCAGTTCCTCCTCATGAAAACAATTACATTTTAAGCCCCACATTGCATTCAAATCTTTCTGGTTCTGCCACTCTTCAAAAGTCTGTTGTCTAGTAAAACGATAAGTTGCCCAGAACTGCGATACCTGAATAAAGACGGCTAAGAGAAAGCATAAAAAGTAGTAGTTCCTCCTTGTCAAAACCTGACTAATGATATTTGATTTATTCATTTGTCCCACTCACATTTTTCCTACCACATAACAATGCAAACATATATGTGAAACTGGGACACAAACAAGCCCCCAAACAGAAGCACATGTATGTGAGAAACTTGCCAGAGGTAAATGGAGAGGGGTTAGTTTTTAATAAAAATAATTTAAGACCATTAGTTGGAATATTAGAACATCAATTCATGTTTACTCTTATTTCTTTAGTTGAACAACTCTCCTAAGAACTTAAATTGAGGGGGAAATGATGTGTGTTTAAATGGAAGTATGTTCTCTGTAGGCATATTTTATAGAGATACAAAATTATCTTAAAAGGTTAATATTTCTGTCTTGACCTCATTGCTTCGTAGAAACAAAATGTTCATATAATAATTTTCAAAAGGATAAAATAGAGTATTTTAAAAATGGAAGAAAAATAAAAAC
Organism: Camelus bactrianus; assembly: GCF_048773025.1. Lineage (NCBI taxonomy): Eukaryota > Metazoa > Chordata > Mammalia > Artiodactyla > Camelidae > Camelus > Camelus bactrianus. The sequence continues at coordinate 11,436,885 of NC_133548.1, forward strand.
ATGCACAGAAGAGACCTGAGAAAGACTTAATCTTTCATCCAACACTGACCTTGAGGCTCTGCACAAGCAGGAATTGTGGAGTAAAAGAATTTAAATAGCCAGACCACCGCAGTCATGCTCCCAGACACACATACAGACTTCTGTGCAAGATTCATAAGAGTTAATGCTTTAGAGTATTTAAGAAAACCTGTCCAACCATTAGGTGACCACTAAGCTAAGTAAGCAGAAAGTTTGGTGGTGACACACAACTAGGAATGTGGAATTAACATAAGTAATCCAGGAAAATCACTAAACAAAAAACAGCAGCATCACCACCAACAAATTCTAGGTGGAAGGGGAGGCCTGATTTCCAGAATATGCCACATTTTATTTGAAATGCCCATCTTCGAAATAATATATGTTACACAAGGAAAAAGGAAAGTATGACCAATACAAAGATTTTTAAAAAATCAACAGAAACTATTCTGAGGAAACCCAGATGCTGGACTTTCTAGAAAAAAATTTAAATTAGATAATACAATTGTGGTCAAAACTAAAGGGAATTAAGTCTAAAAAATTAAAGGAAAATATGAGAACAATGTCTCACCAAATAGGGAACACCGATATAGATATATACATTATTTAAAAAATAGAAATTATTGAATTGTAAAAGAAAATAAATGAAATATCAAATTTACCAAAGTGGATGAGCAGCAAATTTAAGTTGGCAGAATAAAAAAAAAAAATCAATGAATTTTAAGATAGGTCAGTTGAGAATATCCAGTCTGAGAAACAAGAATTTTAAAAAATGGAGAAAAATCAGCAGAGTCCCCGAGACAAGTGGAAAGCTATTAACAGTGCCAACAAACATACAAGGTGGGGTCTCAAGGGAGAGAGAAAATGGCAGAAAGAATATTTGAAGAAATAACAGCCGAAACCTTCCCAAATCTGAGGGAAGAAATGGAATACAAATAGACTCAGATAGTTTAACAAGTTAGACTCAAAATATTAATAACAAAATTATTAACAAATTCATAATATTTATGTATGTTATTAATGTTAAAATTATTGGTGCTTAAAATTTTTTAATTAAATGTTATATTTTAAGTCAATTAAAGTATGTCTTTAACATCTTTTTCTTAACTAAAAAGAATATGAAAAGGAATACATATAGATATACAACTGAATCACCATGCTCTACACCAGAAATTAACACATTATAAACTGACAGTACTTCCATAAAAAAACATAAATAATTAATTAATTTTAAAAACATCTTTTTCTTCTCCCTATCTTGTGACATGTATTCTCAATTAAAATTGTCATGTAAACATATTAATTTTAGATAATAATGTATTAAGATGGAAATTTAGCTAGGAAAGTAAATGCCCATGTAAAGGAATGCATTTTTATTAAAAACAAGGAAAAACAAAGCAGCAATAAGAAATCAATACTCAGGTCTTTGGAGCTATTCTCATAAATGTTAATTTTTTCAAATATAAAATCTATTGCATTTTCATATGCAAAAGGATAAAGTGAAATATGATTTTTAAAACCAAATGTATAATATTATATACATTATATATATATGCTATATGTATACTATTTCCATTAGGTGGGTCAAAATATTTGTATTAAGAATATGTTCTCAGACATCAAAATAGTTGTTTTACATTCTGTAACAATGTATCTATCTTATTCATGTCTTAAACAAATTCGTCAATTTATAGGTTTGTGGGTTTCGTGAGTATGTGTGTGCATACGCTAATACATGCATATAAATGCACATGTTCATGTGGGAGTGTGGTTGAACATTCTTTTTAAGAAGAATTTTTTACTATAAGAATTCCATGTTGATGAGTGACTTTTCTTAACCAATTATTCCTAGGTCTGATAGATTTTAAGATTTTTGCTTTTTAGACTTAATAAATAGCTGGGGAAATTACTATAAGAAATTAGAAAATTGGGAATGGACAGGTAAACATTTTTTTCCCAGACAGATCCAAAGTGGATGAAGGTGCCTTATTGAGTCAATGTAATTAAAATATGAATCCCATAGAAGACTTTGCCTTCCCCACTGCCTTCTTAAAGGCACTCTTGACCTCTTTGTTCCTCAGGCTGTAGATCACAGGGTTCAGCATGGGGATGACCATAGAATAGAACACAGATGCCACCTTGTCTGTGTCCATGGAATGGCTGGAGCTGGGCTGTAAGTACATGAAGGTGCCAGTCCCGTAGAAGATGGAGACAGCAGTGAGGTGGGAAGCACAGGTGGAAAAGGCCTTCTGGCGGCCTTCAGATGAGCGCATCCTCAGAATGGTGATAAATATAAACAGATAGGAGATCAAGATGACCAGGACAGAAAAGAGGGCATTGGAACCCACCACAAAAAAAATAACCATCTCACTGACGTAGCTGTCTGAGCATGACAGAGCAAGGAGAGGTGGAGCATCGCAGAAGAAGTGGTCAACTACATTGGACCTACAGAAGGAGAGCCTGAAAATATTCCCGGTGTGGATGGAGGCATTCAGGAAACCACAGATGTAGGGGCCTATGACCAGACGTGCACACACATTAGTCGTCATGGTGGTGCTGTAATGCAGGGCTTGGCACACTGCTGCATAGCGATCATAAGCCATGGAGGCCAAGAGGAAACTTTCTGCAGTGATAAAGGCTACAAAGAAGAAGAACTGGGTGATGCAAGCATCATAGGAGATGCTTTTGTCTCCTGTGAGGAATCCTGCCATCACCTTGGGAGTGACGGCTGAGGAGTAACCAAAGTCCACCAGAGAGAGGTGACTGAGGAAAAAGTACATGGGAGTGTGGAGACGAGAGTCCAGCAGAATCAACTGGATCATCCCCAGGTTCCCAACCAGAGTGATGAGGTAGATGAGACAGAAGATGATGAAGAGGGGAATCTGCAGTTTGGGATCATCCGATAACCCCACAAGAATGAACTCGGTCACCTTTGTACTGTTCTCTGTGAGGATCATTTGGGAATTATGTGTCAGACCTGTGGCAATTAAAAAAAAAAAAAACAGAATCAGAATAATAAATGAAAGGAAGACTCCACTGAAATTAATCAGCACGATTATTCTGTGCCTTATCTCAGTATTATAATAACTTGTTTCCAGGAGTCTTTAGATTTAAAGCATTGCTATGACAACTAAATGAAATTTTAAATTATTGATAAATCATAGAGTATCCCAGATAAAAAGATTTAGAGATAATGCACCCCAATCTCCTAACTTCTTAGAAGACTGAATTAAGGTTAAGACAAGAAAAGGGGATTTATGCAAGTTCATCAGATTCCTTGCTAACTAAACAGCTCCAGCTCCCGATTCAAAGTTTCTAAAGTAAACAAAAATTATTCCTTACCCTAAACACATAGTAACTTAGTAAAAATTAATGTGAAATTGAATTCATTTTAATTCAACTAACATTTTTTTTGGCTTTCCATTTTGTCAAGAATAGTGTTATATGATAGGAAGATAGTTAAATAAAACATGTCCTTAGCCTAAGATGTTCTCTCTACATAGTACAGTACACAAGAAGTGTAATTAACCACATAGTGGAAAAGAATAGAAATTCATGTACAGGGAATAAAGACATCTATAAAATAACAGTTTTTAACTTTCATTACATTAATGCACTTTTTAACTTTTGCATTCAGATGTCCCTGATCTGGATCCATGTTAAAGCCATGTTAAAAGACGCAAATCCCAGGTCCACCACGTACAGAACTGATGAACCTCTTTTTTGGTAATGTGCAACATCACTAAGCTATCAATTTTCTCATCAATTTCCCCATCAGCTAATTAGGTTGATAATGCAAACTCAAACTATAGAAGTTGCTAGATATTATGATTCAAATAGAGGGCTTGATCTTTCTGGTATTGGAGAGATGGATGATATATAATAGGGCCTGTAGATAAGGGTGAAATCAAAGGGTTGATAATGTCATTCATGTAATTTGCTTTCCTCCCAAACTCCTACTCTCTTATCCTTCATATAGTGTCCTCCAGTTTTTCACACAAGTTTTCTATTTATATGAATGGCCATTCTAACTGTGCCAAGAAACAATCTATGTATTTTATGAGTCACCTTGAGCATTAACTAGTGAATGCAGGCCTCAGTTTCTCCATCTGTAAATTGGGACAATAATCTTGTCTAACACTTAATAAGCACTCAACAAATGTGTCCACTCTTAAGGAATTCAAAGTGTGGATGAATTTTTCTTTTGTCCCATTATTCTTTAATTCTAAGCACCTGAAAAACCTTGGATTTAGCCCTCACTGACAAAAACAATACAAATATTGATATATTATCACTGATGCTATGAACTACTTAAGGAAACTTTTGAAGCCTACATAAAATCCTATTATGAAATCTCCACTAATTTTTTCGAAATCAAGAATCTTTCCAAAATGGAGTTTGAAAATTTCATCCACTCTAAAATTTAGCTAAACAGTTTAGAGATTAAAGGTCCTTAAGAGATTAATTCCCACTACAGCAATGAAATATTTAATCCAGTCATCAATTTTATTCAGTAATTTCTGTTGAGTGTCTACTGTCGGCAATACGTTGCCATGGATATTAGAGGTCAAAGGAAACCAGCAATTTCTATGGACCCTGCATTTTAGAAAGAGAGGCATATATAAAGTAAAATGAATGGGGAAAATACGTAATATGAATGGAAAAGTTTTTAAAGGTTGTGGGAGATAACAAAAGTTAGAGATAGGTGGGTATGATTTTACATATGGTGATCTGAGAGAGACTCATTCATAAAAATGAGACTTTTGAGCAAATACCTCAAGGAATCGGGAGAGCAGGCTTGAGTATACTTGGGGGAAGGGCAAAGCAGGCAGAGGAAACAGCAAATACAAGGCGCTGGGTTTAAAGGTGCCAAGCTTGCTCCTGGGACAGCAGGGAAACCAATAAGGCTGCAGTGGGAAGTTCAGAGAAGTATAGCAGTGTGAAGCTATAATGGCCTCACACACTACTTTAAGATATTAGGCTTTTATTCCAAAAAGATTGGAAAGCATTACAGGATTTGTACAAAACAGTGACGTAATCTGGATTCTCTTTTAACAAGATCACTCTAGTAGGTGTGCTGATAACTGAATTTAGCAGGATAAAGGTGAAAGATGCTAGAATACTTCATAGGCTGTTACAATATTCTAGGTAAGAGAGGCTGATTGCTTAGATCAAGGTAGTAGTGAGAGAGAGAGAAATATTGTTCAATTCTGGACATATTTCAAAAGTAGAGCTGACTGGATATCCTAACATATTGAATATTGATATTTGAGATAGAGAGGGGTCAATGCTGACTCTTATTTCTCTATAGTGATATACAGAATGATGTAGAAGAAGCAGATTTTGGGACAAAGGGGAAAAAAAATCATTTCCTTAAGTTTGAGATTCCTTTTGGCCATCCAAGTAAAGGTGTTGCATAAACCACTGGATATATAAATCTGTCATTCAGAGGAGAGAATTGGCTGCCTCACATTGATTTGAATTCTGTTGACAATTTCTTTTGGTTCAACAAAGGGGGATTAAATTCACCAGATTAAAAAACACCACCAAAGGAAGAGTTTAGAAAGACAAAAATTAGAATACTCTAATGTTACGAGATCCAGAAAATGAAGAAATTCAGTGGTAAGAGGGGTATGGGAGAGAAAATTGCTACCACTCGAGATGACTTCAAAAGAAACACTGTCCCAGGACACAGAAAGATTTCAGTTAGACCACGCAGGTAAAGAGGACTTTCAGAGGAAAGATTAAGTATATATTGGGTTATGTTGATGACTGACTATAAATTTAAGAGTTGAATAATTTCAGCAGTTGGGCAGGAGTGGAGTAGGGCCAAGAAAAGGGATATAGAGATGTGGACATCATTTTGTAGGAGTTGAGGGCTGATATGAAAATTCTCAGCTCCATGCTGAGTGACACAGTGAGAAATATAATAGTGAGATTAGTCCTATGGGTCTTAAGGTGAGAACAGGGATTGGAAAATTGACTAGAAAGACAGGTGAGGGTCAGGACAAAAGCATGGAGAATTCTGGGCAAAGTTCACTTCTGCTATTGGTGACATGAGGGTTACTAGGATACCTGTTGCTTCCCTAAAATAATGCTCAATTGAATAATACGATAGAAACGGATTTCTCAAATTCTGAAAAAAATACCTTTGTTCTAGGAATTATTTTAAAACTTTTTACCAGTGTTCTTCTCCACATGTGAAATCTTAAGTTTTAATACACCATTGTCCTGGAGGAAAAATAAAGTTAAAACTTGTTACTCTAGATAACTACTATGATCACATTCCCTGAAAGAGAAAACTGAGATTGAAATGTTTTAAATAACTTGTTCAAAGTCATGTAAGCTTACACCGAACAAAGCAGAGACTCAGGTTCTTCCCGTGCTCCTCTCTGTGCTCCATGATAAATTCACATGTTCTAATAGGATCTTTATACTGTTCAGACATATAGTCTCTGGCTGCAGGAAACAAAATGAAAGATACAAGAAGCATTCAAAGCATTCGAGCCCCAACTCTGAATAAATCAAAGGACAAATCGCTTCCTTAATGCATTTTCTTGATTTCGTTTATGCACGCAAATTTGTGCAAACAGTATATTTCATCTAGGAGATCTGCAGGCTTAGCTTACTCCCTGAACAATACAATTCCAGCACCTTCACGTGTGAACAGACCTTAAATCAGAAACTTAGTTAATGAAAAAACGTAAACGCTCTATTGTGATGCTCTTCTTTAGTGTTTGGCCAAGAGTTTAAAGTTCTCTAGGGGCAGGGAAAACTAGAGAAAAAAAAATGGCTTCGGCTCTGGAATCAGCTAACAAGAGTTCTAGTCCTGAAGCTGCTGCTCACTCTTCTTAGGTAGGCCACTTACCCTCTTTGAGCCTTGCTGTCTTCATCTACGATCTGGAAATAATAGTAAGTCAGCCCCAACAACATCCTCTCTGAAGACCGCTGCTATGACCAGAAAATAAGAAAATCCCTAATACACCTCATACTGAGGAGTGATTGTCGTAATCACGATCATCATCACTATTATTTCGGACATTGTTGCATGCTCTTAGCAACATCGCGGTTTAGGGGAAGGTCATTGTTGCTACGAGACAACAATTAACAAATCAGATGAATAAATGGATGGTCAAAGTAACCAACTTGGGGGCTGCATTCTCTAACATCAGGCCAAATAGAGTCATGTGGGGATGTGAAAGTTAAAGAATGGGACCCAGGAGGGAGTTATGCAGTCATGAAACTCTTGGGGGACAAATACCCTATGGGGGCTACAAAACTCTTTATCTCATCTAACCAGGGAACAGGTGATTAAAATCTATGGGGATCCAGCTTCTGCTTGTTGAGGGAGTTCATGGGTGTATTTACTCTATTTTCAGTAATTCTCTTTGATAATGTACAAACCAAACCATAGCATGACTTCCAGGGCTGACATTTGACATCAGTATTGGGGGACAGAGATACAAGTTCTGTCATTAGACAAGTGAGTCCCTGGAATGAGCACTTCCCTTAATTCTCCTTAAATGTTTGTACCATTGGGAAAAAACATTGATTTATTAAATTGTTTACTGATCCCACATAGATTTCAAGCATAATGGGGAACCAAGGGAATATAGACCTACACAAAATTAACATCCTTACTGCATTCATGATATTTAAGTTTAGTGAAGAAGATAGACACCAAACAAAGAAACAACCTAAGAAGCATATAATTATATTTAGAACAAATATAAACAAATACACACACACACACACACACACACACACACACACACACACACTGGCTGGTCAGAATGCTTTCTTAGGAAAGTTAATATGTCAACCAGGCCTATAAATGACGAAGACTTAGTGTGGGAAAGATCATTCCAAGGAAAATGGAAAACATGTAGTACAGCCTCAAATTTCAAGGGATTTGGCAGACTCTAGAAGGCAATATGGCTGCAGCTTAGGTAGCAAGCACTCTCCCTTGGCACTTGAGATTTCAACATCTTCCCAGAATAAAACCTGCAAAAAAGAAAATAAAAACGCCATCCCCAACACCAAAACTATCATCAGGGTTATTGGCCTGCATCACCACACCATGAGAGGCAGGTTATTAGGGTCGCTCAGATGTCATCCTGCCAGGAGCAGTAACCATTGGGATTCACAATTAGCTTCAAATTGGAAAATATTTGTTCCCACTGATTTGGGAACCTGTATTATTGTGGGAAAAGCCATTGACATTTCTTAGGAGTGTCCATCATATTAAAAAAAGAAAAAAAAAAACCTTAACAGCAAGTGGTTTTAAAAACCCACGGTAGTGTGAGTAGTTCCTATAATTTACCTAGAGGCTTTGAATAATGAACCTTTACTTTATTGAGATACAACTGAAGGGTGGACTCCTGCACCAAGGTATTTGGCCTGTTCATTTCTTAGTCATCGCCATCCTACATGGCATAAGTAAGACTGTCAGCTTAATTTCTCAACAAAAATAGATAGAATTCAGAACAGAGAGGAATGATTGCTTTAAAGAATTGAAAATAAACACAACCAGAATTTTATAAACAGCTAGTATATCCTCAAAAAATGAAGAGAAAAATAAAAGCTTTTTCAGGTACCAAAATTTGAGACAATCATTTTCCAACACATCTATGCTGAAAGACATACTAAGGTGACCTCTGTCAGCAAAAATAATAACTCAAAATGGGTCAATGTAGTTGCAAATCCTGAACTCCTAATTTATCCCTCTCCACCCCCTTTCCCACCTAGTAAGCATAAGTTTATTTTCCATGTCTGTGAGTCTGTGTCTATTTTGTAAATATGTTCATTTGTGTCCATTTTTTTAGATGCCAAATATAAGTGATCATATGGTATTTTTCTTTCTCTTTCTGGCTTACTTCACTTAGTATGACGACCTCTAGGTCCATCCATGTTGTTGCAAATGTCGTTGTTTATTCTTTTTTATGGCTGAATAGTATTCCATTGTATAAATATATCATAGCTTCTTTATCCAGTCATCTGTCAATGGACATTTAGGTTGCATCCATGTCTTGGCTATTGTAAACAGTGCTGCACAGCATTTATCTTAATCTACAATTATTTTGTTATTCTCTTCATTGTTATCTTTCTCTCCTAATGGAATGGCAGCTCCATGAGGGTGAAAGTTGAACATTTTACTACTGTTGATTTCCTCTGCCTGATACAGTGCCTGGCATACACTACCTAAGTATTTGTAGATTAGATACCTCCAGGCAGGGCTGGCTACATTACTTGTAAGATCCAGTGCAACACAAAAATACAGGTTCCTTTGTTCAAAGATTGCTAAGAATTTCAAGACAGCAACAGCAGAGCATGAAACCAAGTGCCAAGCCCTTCTAAAGCTGTATGCCCCTGAAGCCAGTCCTCCCTCCAGGCAAGTTACTTAATCTCTCCAGAAGCAAATTCTTTCTCTGTGAAATGTTAAAGACAGTAATACCCCTTCATGGGTTGCTTGTATTAAATGACATCATGCAAGCATGGGGCTTAGCAGCAGTGCCCTGCCATAGTCATCTTGCAAATATATCAATATTATAATTAATGATAAGTTAGTCTAAATGAGGCAAAGCCCTTGCAGTTTTAACTTTCCAAAATTTCTTCTCTCTAAAAATCTTCCTAGCAACTCATCTAAGTGAGTAACTCAGCCCTATAGAATGGGATGGGACTATGGGTGTCACTTGCAAATTATTCTGACACATCCAAGTTGTGGGCTAACAGGATGTTTGGCTTGCTGAAGGGAATATATCAAATGGACTTAGGCTATTAGGGAAACTTGCTTGACAGTAGGCAAACCATGGCACCCTTCTGAGCCCACCAGTGACACTGGAATAATAAATAGTATCCACCTCCCTCCTTTCTTACAAGAATAAGGCCAGCATGAATTAGTTTAAGAAGTCAGCTGAACACTTATTTTCTCGGAGAAAGTTGATACAAAGGCACTGCTTGCTAGAATGCATGCATGTTGTCAGATACCCTGTTAATTTAGTTGTGTAGCCCCCATTACTGTGCACATTGTGTAACAAATCAGTTGCACCTTGAATGGAAACTGTTCACAATCTCTCACATTTTTATTTATTTTTGTGGTACCGTCGACCATTCAAGCTAACTGAGAAATGCGAAGAGGAAAAGGGGCATGTCTTTTACATTTATATTGCGGGCTTCCAGGTGCTATGGAATCCTGTTGGCTGTGAGATGTGGGCTAACCCCCTGGGAAGGAGTCTTAATTCACTTCCTGGGAGCTCAGCCTGGGTGGGGAAGATCTGGACACTGATTTTGTCATTAGTTTCTTTTTACCAGTGGAAGCTAATCTGAAGTGGAAAAATAATATCTGTGAATATTATATGCTCTGCCAAGTATTTTACTTTCTCCAAGAATTTGTGTAGCATAATGATGGTGAGTACATGCTCCGGACCAGACAAGTGACTTAGAGTCTCTAAATCTCAGTTTCCTCATTTGTAAAATGGAATGTGTTAGATATCTTCTCTCTTGCCTTCCAAATTCACTCTCCACCTTTTCTACCCTGATTTCTGTTCCAAGAGACTAGCTATATGGTTTGAAGCAGCAATAAACCCAGCTCTATTTACCAGTCTCTCCAGCAACTGTTGCTTTTGTTGGGAACATGTGGCATAGTTCTGGCCAATAAGAAATAAGTAGCAAGAAGGGACTTTCAAGAGACATTTATGAAGAAGAGTAAAAATAAAAAGAAAAGTAAATTTTATAAAGCTATGGAATCCCACGTGCTAACAAAGATGTGACACAATTTGAATATATTGCTCTTAAGAGTGCAAAATGGTAAAGCCACTTCATAAATCAATTAAACGTTTACCTACCATATGACAGGCTATCCAACTACTGAATATTGACCCAAATGACATGAAACTCTCTGTTCATACAAATAACGTTAGGCAAATGTTTAGATCAGCCTTTATCCCAAGTGCCAAAAACTGAACCAACACATATGTTGCTCAACTGGGGAATGGAAAAAATATGTCAAGTCCATACTATGGAAAAATACTCTGCAATCAAAAGCATCCTACTACTGATGTAGATAACAGTACGGAAAGACCTAATTACATTATGCTAAGTGAAAGGTGTCAAAACCATAGACTATATGTTCTAGGATCCTAGTTAACTATATTCTTGCAAAGGCAAAATTATATGGACAAAAACAGTTCAGTGGTTGTGAGAGGCAATGGTTCAGAAACAGGGTTGAACACAAAGAAGTTTAGGAAAATTTATTATGAGTAATTGTAGTATTGGTTACATGAATAAACATTTGAACAAAGCCTTGACTCGTTCACTAAAAAGTGTACATATTACTGTTTGTAAACTATACTTTAAAATGGGAGGAAAAACAAGAAATATAAGTAACAAAAATAGGTGTTGACACTCAAAATATCCAACTTGGTTCCCGCAGGAAGTCAAGTTGCTTTCTCCTTGGGGAAGTGAGCTGAGGAGCTGTAGCCACCCTCCCAGGAGGGCATCCCTGGGGACACAGGTGTCTTTATAACCCCTGCTGGTTCCCATGCATCAGTCTGTAAAATCCCAACATGACTCCAGGTAACATCACTTTGGAGGGTGAAGACTGCATGCTGAACCCCTTTCATCCTCATTTATTCATCAGCACATTAATAGTTGTTAGACAGGCCTTCAGCTGACCAAAGGATTTGCTATGAGCAAATGGTCAGGGAAAACACCCCAAGATAAAAATTATACGAAGTGACTTTAAAATATTAACTCCTTGGCGAGTGTTTTATAGACCTTCCTTTATTTGCTATTTACAGATGCAATTTTGTGAATTACATGGGAGAAATAATTTAGTCATATTTATTTTACAAATAAAGAGATGTGACCCCTCCAAGGACAGAGAAAGAATGTCTGGTGGATTCAGAACTGACCCCATATAATCTTCTTTCCTTTATCTTTCCCCGCCTTGGAGACCTTGGAACATTTTGACCACTACCTGAGAGAGAACTTCTCTAACAGTATTTACGCATTATTTCACAGCTGAATTTCTGATTTCAGACTCACTATTCAGGATTGACTGGTTCTTTTTGTCAAGTATTAAGGTAAGCATCTATATTCAATATACATATTTAGTCAAAAATTAATACATGTAAAAGCATTAGGGCAACTATACACACTATGAGTTATCTGAGTACAGAAATAGATGTTTTGAACATTTGTCTAAATACCGAGGTAAAGTTGAAGTATAAATATCAAGACTCCCATCGGTAAGAAGTTTAATGATACTTATAAAACATCATCAAGTTGCTATCTAAAAAAGATTAGTTTAAAAAAAATAACATGGGTGAAGCTCTGATTGATTAGGTGGTAATTTTATCGTATTTATTATTTGTTGGCCTCTCATTAGAGGTTAAAAAACAAAACAAAACAAAAAAGAATGAATGGTCCTTTAAACTACAAAAAGAACCTAAATGAATTAAGAAGATCAGAACCTTAACATTTCTCTATAATCTCATTAATCTCATTCTTACTATTACCAGCACATCTTCACACACTGACAGTAATGTGACTACAAGCATAAGCTTTTTATTGGGATGAAACTGGGTTTAAACTTTGACTCTAGAATCTTCCTCATAGTAGCTATCTAATTGAAGAACACACAGAACTTCTCAAAGCCTCAATTGCCTTAATGGTAAAATAACAGTAGTAATAATACGTTATACACACACACACTCACACAAACACATACTCACATTTACATGGAAAGCTCTTATTACTGGTCATAGAACATGGTGTATTCTAAGAGCGGTTATGTATATTAACGTTGGCAAACACAAAGTCTTCATGGGCTAGATGCATAAAATTACAAACGTTTGAGGAGGACAGTTTAGGAAATAGTAGTTAGCAGAGGATGGATACAATTCCAGAGGCTTTAAACTCAAGTGAAAAGATTTAAAATATTATTCCTACACAAGAACAGATTCAAATTAAAAACATTTACCATACAAAGCTTGTCACCAAAACAGATCTACAAGCTAGAGTTAACCCACAAACTGAACTTTCAGCCCTCTGTATCTGTGTTTCAACTATTAGACCAACAGTAATAAGAAAAAGAAGAAAAGGAGACTATTTAAAATTAATGAAATACAGATTTCAAAAAAAAAAAAATAAAGCAGAAGAATGGCTCACATGGAATGGCCAGGGTAGTCAATCATATGGGCAGAGCATGAACAGAGTGTGACATATTGGCAAGTACCAATAAGCTTAATGGACCTGGTGTGTGAGGAAAAAGCAAAATGAGGGGGAGACTATACAACCTCAAAACTCACCCATGCTTGAAGCCCTGTGGGTCACTATCCACCTTTCTCAAGCCAGCACAGAAAACCATGACTCCATCCTGCTAGTAATTTTATAGCTATCCTCTTCAAACTGAGCTAAACATCCAGTATTTTGCACGTTATTTTTTGTGCATTATCTGGGGTAATTCTCACAATAACGTCTTGAGTTAGGTCTCATTCCTATCCTAATTTTGTAGGTGAGGAAAATCTGGTTCCGGAACGTTAGTTTATGGCCAAAGACTCAGGACTCAGGCTGCTGATTCAGGGCTCTTCTCGGAGCCCACGCTCTATACCAGGTGAGATGTCTCTTCCTCAGAACTGCTCCTGCTGGTTGTACATGTCCCCACTGGTCCAGTGATCCCACCTCATACGCTATGCATGTGTCTCAGTTACTTCGCTGTGAAACCCCAATCACTGAGTTTGGACCAATGAAGACAATGAGTAATTGTAAATAGAGTTAAATTCAATTTAATTTAGATTTACTAAAGACCATCAGACTTGGGAAAACCCTTTATCTGGGAATAAAGTTTGGCTTGCCAATGAATGTTTGTGGAAATATGAATCACTCATCCTCTTACGCCTCACCACTTAAAGGAAAATAGTAAGTACTCAGCCTCATGAAATTGTTGAGGATAATCAATGGATGTAGTTATAAAGTGTCTAGAGCTGTTCCTGGCATATGAGCAACAAAGAAGTGTGTGAATTTAATGGGCTAGGAAAAGCTGAACTGTCAGAATTACTAGTTCCAAAGTTGTCATGTTGGAAAATTTATTAAATTTTACTAATCTCAGTGAACATATATCAAAATATTAAAAACTGGAGAGATGGTTCATAAAGATCCCTCATTTAACAGTTTAGAATCCTAGGTGGTTAATACACTAAATTTTGCTTTTAAGTCCATGCTTTAGATATGGAGACTCTTGAAATACTATTGTTATAATGAAATAATGTCCATGGTATAGAAACATTGCAATTTCACACTACAATCTCTACTAAATTTAACACTTTATTCCTTTACTTCCCATTGCTGTAGGACATCTGATTCCCAAAAAACATCGATGGAGAACATGACAGAAGTGACACAGTTCATTCTCCTAGGAATGACCAATGTCGTCAAACTACAAGTTCCCCTCCTCATAATATTCATTCTCATTTACTTCATCAACGTGGCTGGAAACCTGGGGATGATCCTGTTGGTTCTCTTGGACGCTCATCTCCACTCTCCTATGTACTTTTTCCTCAGTAACTTGTCGCTGGTGGACTTCTGTTACTCTTCAGCTGTCATTCCCACGGTGATGGCTGGACTTCTTAAAGGAGACAAGATCATCTCCTACAATGCATGTGCTGCTCAGATGTTCTTTTTTGCAGCCTTTGCCACTATGGAAAATTTCCTCTTGGCACCAATGGCCTATGACCGCTATGCAGCTGTGTGTAAACCCCTACATTACACCACCACTATGACAACCAGTCTGTGTATTTGTCTGGCCACAGGCTCCTACGTCTGCGGTTTCCTGAATGCCTCCATCCACACTGGAGTCACATTCAGTCTCTCTTTCTGTAGGTCCAATGTGATCCATCACTTTTTTTGTGATGTTCCAGCTGTCATGGTTCTCTCTTGCTCTGATAGGTATATTAGTGAGATGATTCTCGTTTATGTAGCCAGCTTCAATGTCTTTTTAGCTCTCCTGATTATCTTAATATCTTACATATTCATATTTATCACCATCCTAAAGATGCACTCCTCTGCATAAGGCTTTATCTACCTGTGCCTCCCACCTCACTGCAGTCTCCATCTTCTATGGTACAATTATCACCATGTACTTACAACCCAGCTCTAGTCATTCCATGGATACAGACAAAATTGCATCTGTGTTTTACACTATGGTCATCCCCATGCTGAACCCTTTGGAATATAGTCTAAGGAACAAGGAAGTCAAGAGTGCTTTCAAGAAGGTGGTTAAGGAGGCAAAATTGTCTCTAGGACTGTGATTTTAACATTTTAGGATGCATAATTACCTAGTTTTATTCCTTTCAGACCTTCTCCATGCACTGAGTCACAATTTAAGTCACACATTGAAGTTAAAGTCCTGAATGATACCTTTAATTTTTCTGAAGTCTACCATCTATAATACGGAGACATTAAGTTCAGAAATCGAATACCATCTTCTAATGAAGATGGCTAATAAGGAGCATAAAATGTTTTGGTTCTGCTTGTCAAAAATTTAGTATAAGTAATTTATTTGTTCATTTTTTCTACATGCATTCTGTCTACCACATGCGCTACAAACATGCAGGTAAAGCAGGGTAACCAACAAGCCCATGAACAGAAGTGCATGCGTGTACCCTCCAGCCACACACACACGGGAGCAGAAAGTTAGCAAGAGGAAGATGGAGAATGTCACTTCTCAATAAAAATAATGTAAATATTGAGTTAGGGTATTAAAATACAAATTTATATCAAATATTATTTTTTTCCTTTAGTTGAATAACTGCTCTAAGAGTCCTAATTTGAGAAAAAGTGATAAACTCTTAATGAAACTACGTGCTTATTTTGTTGGCATATTTTATTGGTTAAATTGATTCTTGGGTAAGTTTTGTTGTTGTTATTGGGGTTGTAAATGGGGTTGTTTTCTTAAATTCTCTTTCGGATGATCTGCTGTTAGTGTATAGAAACACAACAGGTTTTTGCATGTTGATTTTGTACTTTGCAACTTTATTGTGCTTGTTTACTATTTCTAACCTTTTTTTGGTGGAGTCTTTAGTGTTTTCCATACATAAAATCATGTCATCTGCAGTTATGGTTTTACTACTTCCTTTCCAATTTGGATAAATTTTTTCCCTTGCTTAATTGCTTTGACTAGGATTTCCAATACTATATTGAACACGAGTGGCAACAGTGAGCATTTTTGTCCTGTTCCTGACCTTAGAGAGAGAGAGAGCTTTCTTTTTTTTTTTTTTTTAAACCTTTGAGCATTATGGGTTTGCCATATATGGCCTTTATTATGTTGAAGTGCATCCCTTTTATAGCCATTTTATTGAGAGTTTTTGTCATAAATCAAAATTGAACCTTGTCAAGTGCTTTTCCCACATCTACTGAGACTATTGTATGAATTTTATCTTTCATTTTTGTTAACGTGGTGATGCTTATTTGAGTTTTTTTTCCTTATTTCTTGACGTATGCCTGTGTTGCTATAAACTTTCCTCTTAGTACGACTTTGGCTGCATCTCATATATTTTGATATGTTGCATTTTCATTTTTATTTGTCTTCAGGATATTTTTAAAAATTTTTAACCTTTGATTTCTTCATTAACTCAATAGTTCTTCAATGGCATGTTGTTTAGTCTCCACAGTGTGATTTTTCCCGCTTTCTTCTTCTAGTTGATTTTCTAGTTTCATATTATTGTGGTAGGAAAAGATGCTTGATATGATTCTAATATTCTTAGCTTTGTTGAGACTTGCTTTGTGTCCCACTTGTGTATCACTTTTCACTGATAGTGTGTGCAGAACAGAGTAGCTTACCTGGCTCCTTGAGGAGAAGGGATAGTCAATCCTGAATAGTGAATGTGAAGTCAGAAATTCAGCCATGAAATAATGCATCAATAATGACAGAGAAGCTATATTTTAGGGAGTGGTCAAAAGGCTCCAAGTGCTTTAAGACAGGGAAAGATGGAGAACAAAACACTAACAAGGACCCAAGAACCTAGGTTCAAGTCCGAAATCCACCATAATTCTTGCTGTGCCTTTGCTGTGACCTTCGAGGAGTCCCTTACCTTCTCCTAGTCTGTAAAATGAACATTGTAAAATTACTTCTCCAAGTAATTTGCAGAATTGTGTCTGTAAATAGCAAATAAGGGAAGGTCTATTAAAAACTCAAAAAACTCAGACTTTAAAGGGTAACCTCTTTAAAGTCACTCAAAATAATTTTTATCTTGGGATGATTTCCTTGGCTATGGTTGTAGGTTCACAGCAATTCCTCAGGCAGGGAGAAGGCCTTTGTGTAATGACAACTATTAACAATCAGGTGACTATGTGATGATCAGAGGGCCCAGCATGCAGTCAGGTGCTTCTAAGATGATGCCATGTGGAGTGTTGTTGGTATTTTAGAGGCTAATGCGTGGGAAGCAGGAATGAATTATAGAGACATGGAGCTCCCAGAGGATCTCCCCGCCTCCCATGAGAGCATCTCCAGCTCCTCATCCCTCCTTCCCAGGGAAGAAGCAATTAAGCTGCCATGGGGACCTGGTAGCATATATGACTGTGCATGCACAGTTTGCTATTACTCCTTGTCCTTTCTTTTTTATTCTCTAAATATATAATTTTAAAGCTGTAAGATCCATACTTTTTGTGTATTATCTTAATAATTTGGTTAAATATATATGGTCGTGTAACGACTACCACAATCAAGACATAGAGCACTTCCATCACACAAACAAAACCTGGGGTTCTTTGTGGTCCACTCCTAGTCCCGCACACTGCCCCTGGAAACCACTTAACTTTTCTGTATATAACTTTTTTAGCAGTATTCCACTTTTTTGAACATTGCAGATGTTTTATCTATTACTCAGTTGAAGGACATTTTGTTAGTTCTAGTGTTCGGTAATTATGAATAAAGCTGATCTAACATATGTCTAAAGGTGTTTTTTTTTTTTTTCTCCCCCTGTAAACATAGGTTTTGATTTCATTTGAATAAATACCTGTGAGGAAGATTGCTTGGCCATAAAGTAAATACATGCTTAATTGAAAAAGAACGTCAAACTGCTTTCTGAATTTACTCTACTATTTGGTTCTCACCTGCAATGCATTCCAATTGTCCCACATCTTTCCCAGGACTTGATGTGTTTATGGTTTTAAAATTTTATTCTTATCTCATATCTTTACTTGCTCTTTCACAAATCTTCTCAGAAAATCATTTTTGAAAACCCCATTTGCCTTTACCACCACAGTGCTGGCCTAGGAATTCTTTTCCAACAAATGAAATAGATCTACTCTTTTGTCTGTACTTTTGCCTCTGAATCCACACTCCCAAGGAGACAGCACACGTTGCTCAGTGCCGCAAGTTTAGTGGCTGCAAATTTGTTCTATGCACTGCGATGGCTTAGCCCCAACTTCAAGCAAATTATTTAACTCCTCTAAACTTCAGTTTCTCATCTGTAAAGAGAGAGATAATTTTATGTAATCCTCATAAGATCGTCAGGAAGATTATCAGATAACACCTATACAAAGAGGAGCACAATTTCTAGCTCATATCAGGTGTTCCCTAAGGTTAAATATCACTATTTTCTTATTTATCAAAAATTGATATCTTGTTTTGCAAATATATTGGTGCTCAAACATTCCACCAGCTTTCCCCACATGTGACTACCCCATTGCAGCCCAGCGGAGACATTTACTAGTTCCAGATGATGGACTTTGGGAAAACAGACAAGTGTCATTTCAAGGTGGGTGGAAGCACGTGTACAACGTGCCAACTGTCTCTTCTCCTGCCAGACTGAGATGCAGACTGAGGAGGCTTCATTTTCCAGCAGGTGCAGCTATGGATGGAAAAGCTTTCATTAACTGGTGTCTTTCAGTGACTGTTGCCGAAAGATCGGTCCCCGCCCCTGACTAGCCAAAGAATTCAGAGACCAGGTCTTGGAGCTTAGAAGAAAAGAGGCAGCTTTATTACTTTGCCAGGCAAACGGGACTCACAGCAGGCTAGTGCCTTCAAAACTGTGAACTTGTCTTAGGGTTGAGGCTTAGAGATTATATAGTGAACAAATTGGAGAGTAAAAGGGGGTATCAGTCAACAAGAGTCTCTGGTGAAACTTCCTCCTGAACCTTGGCGGGTCTGTCCAGCATCATGGGACCGTCCAGTGGTCTGGAGGGTCATCAGCTCATGACCTTCTTTATCTGATCAGACTCATTAGGCACCAGGAGGGACTTCAGAAGGTCTGGTCCTTCTCCTGAGGTTGTCATCTGGTGACTCCCTTCCTAGGGGAATGATTCAGAATACAAACATGGTGGTAAATTTCAATTGCCAGAGTAATATAAAACAAACAGGAAAATTAATAACTCTGACTCTAACCCTAATCGTAACAATGGGCCTGGGGCTGGGGGCAGCGTCTGGTCTGTCAGATTTGCTGACTGTTTTAAAAGCAAGCAGCAAGTATAGGGCCAGGAATCAGCCTAAGCATGGCCATTTTGTTATTTCTCCTTCATGACCACGCTGAGAGGCCGTCTCCTTCCCAAAGCAAACTGTGTAATGGACACGTAGTTGCATCATGAGAAACAAATCCATGAGAGGCTGAATAATAGCCCCAAAGATACGAGTTTCTAATATCTTGAATCTTTAAATGATTACTGCTATGGACTGAGTTGTGTCCCCACCTTCCCCTAAAAATTCACATGTTGAAGCCATAACCCTCAATGTGACGGTTTTGGAGATAGGGACTATAAGGCAGCAATTAAGTCATAGGAGGTCATAAGAATTAAGCCTGTTGATGGAAATAAATGCACAGCCTGGAAGTTGAGAGCTTTATTTGGTGGACATTTCTAAGGACTCGAACCCCTTGGAGCCCAGGATGACAGCCTCTCAGATCGCTCTGAGGGACTGCTCCGAAGGCGTAGGGGAGGAGCCAGGATACATAGGAGCTTTACAACAAAGACCAGGCAGTTGGAACATTAAAAGATTACTTGTTAACTAAAGAAAACCAGGCATCTCAAGTTAAAGAATGTAGCACTTTTCTCTGTATGGGAGGAAACAAACATTTGAGCTCATTGAATTCATTCCTCTGACAAGCACCTGGCTATCTAGGGCCAGAACCTTGCCCTTTATTCTGAGTCCCCTCAGGGTGCACCACTGTGAGTGGCTGCAGAGGCCAGGCTGCAGAGGCCGGGCTGCAGGCTAAGTCTTCCCTGGGGGGTGGCGGCTGATGACGCTGGTTTCAGTAATCTTTGTTTACTGATACAGTTTGCAGTATTTTTTGTTCACTGGTCCTAATCCAATAGGGCTTTTGCCTTAGAAGAAGAAGAGGTATCAGAGCTCCCTGAGAAGCAAAAAGTTTGCAGCCATAAGCACCTCAAATTCTTAAAACCAGCAATTGAGAAATGAGCCCTGAAAATATTTGAAAACCAACAGGGCTCATGGCCACAACCACCGCAAAAGGCTGCAGCAACTGAGAAACTACTCTTAAAGGGCTCAGACTGAGACAGGAAGGGGGCAGGGCACAGCCATTCAAGGAATGCTACAGCAATTAACATCACAATGCTAAAAGTTTCAACCCCTAGTAGGCCTTGAGGCTCAAGACAGTGGGAGATTTAACTTCTAGCAGACCTTGAGCTTCATTATACGCACACTGTAATATGTTAACATGGTGAATAACATGCCCACAGGCACCATGGCAGTCCCAAGGCTAGCCACAAAAGGTCACAGAGTGGGAAATGACCAACTTCCTGGGAATCCCAGCCCCTTCCCCAGGCTAGTTAGACTGGTCCTTCCACTTATTTGCATATGAATCTACCAAAGCCCCAAAAAATGGGCAACACTGCCCCTCACAACCTCTCTTTCTCTCTCTCTCCCTCTTTCTCTCTCTCTCTCTCTCAATCTCTCTCTCTCTCTCTCACTCAATGTCTCTCTCTCCCCCTCTCCTCCCTTGGAGACAGCCTGAACTTCTGTCTATGGAGCCTGTGCCTACTTTTACTCTAATCTGAGCATCCAACCCCCACAACTTGTGGCCATTCTCTTGCCTTTCAATGTCTTTCTCTGAATAAATCTACCTTTACTCAACTGTGGCTCATTCTTGAATTCTTTCCTGCATGAAGCCAAGGACCCACACTTGGCGGGGCACGTCCCAGAGGCTCAACCAAAACCTGGGACGTGGCCCTCCTCACACCCCATATCTGTTTTTCCTGCATCAAAACCAGACTCGCTTGCCGCAAGACTCTGCAGAAACAGTAGTTTGAAAAGCTCCCAGACTAGGTGTGAAAGAGATTCATTTGCTAACTTTAAAAAGTCTGCCAGAGGGGCAGAGCCCTGTTTGGATGTCCAGTGCCCAGGTTTTTGTTTTTGTGTTTTTTGTGTGTGTGTGGTTTTTTTTTACATCTGGTGCCCCAGATTTTACAGCAGTAGCACAGAGAATATCCCTTGAGTGCATGACTCTGGAGGCCAGGAGGCTTGCATTCCTGGGTGTCATGGGACTATAAAAATCAAAGAGGCAGTTCTTGGCAGACCACAACCCACAACACTTGTTAGTACGATGATTAGTTTAAAAACCTAGGAAGTAACAAGCATTGGCTAGGATATGGAAAAATTGAACCCCTTGTTTACTATCAGTGCGAATGTAAAATGGTGCTGCCACTGTGGAAAACAGGATAGAGGGTTTTTTAAATCTAAAATTTTTATTTTTATAACTTTATGTATTTAAATCTTTTCTTTTTTCTCAGTCTAGCTAAAATTTTGTCAGTTTGTTTTTTCTTTTCAAAATGCCACATGTTACCTTTGTTGATTTTTTTCTATCATGTTTCTATTCTCTATTTCATTCATTTCTGCTTTAGTCTAATTGTTACGGAAACGACAGGCCAGCCAAGAAAGAAGCACCACTCGGAGGGTTGGAGTGCTCAGATGTATTACGCCGGCGGGCTCAGAGGGGCTTCTGCTCCGAAGCTCTGAGCACCTCCAAGGCGTCCGCATGAGGTTTTATAGGGTAAAGTACAAGCTTAGGGTATTCAGCCAATAGGCAGGGAACAGCTTTAGCAGCATCATTATCACAAAAGTGGAGGCAGGGAGGCAGCAAACCAACATTCCAAAGCCAGATATGTATCTTTGAAAACCCAACTGGCTAGCAAAAAAACAAACATGAACAGGAATCAGCAAACCACTAATTAACTTAGATTTATGAGTTAGTCCAGCAGAACTCAGATCAGTGTTCCGATACTTAGATTTGTGAGTTATCTTGTTAGCCCAGCCCGGCTTTTCCTTCACATAATTATTTACTTCCTGCTGCTAATTTAAATCCTTAGTTTGTGCTTCTGTTTGGAGGTCCTTGAGGTGTGAAGTTAAGTTTGTGATTTGAGATCTTTCTTTTTTATTGTAGGTGTTTGTCACTATAAACTCTCTTAATGTTACTACTATCGCTGAATCCCATAAGATTTGGTATGTTGTGTTTTTACACTTTTGGGGGTGTTTTTCGTTTGGTTGGTTTTTTGTTCCTTTTGTGTGTGCATTTTTGTTTTTATAATCTCAAGATACCTTACAAATTTCTTTTTAATTTCCTCTTTTAATTTCCAGTGGTTGTTCAAATGTGTGATATTTAGATTTCACTTATTTGTGAATTTTTCTGTTTTCTTCTTGCTGTTGATTTCTAGCTTAATTCCACTGTGGTTGCAAGAGATATTTAGTATTATTTCAATCTTCCTGAATTTGTTAAGATTTGTTTTGTGACCTAACTTTGATCTATCCTGGAAAATGTTCTATATGCAATTAAAAAGATGTTAGTAGGGTGTGGTTAACACAAATTTCCCCTTCTGTCTCTAAAGTCTATGAAAATGGTGATTTCTCCTCCAGGAAACATTTTCAATGATTATTTTTAGCACATTGTTAAATTTTAGAAAAGATTTTGAAGAATCTGCTGTGATTTCCCAGGCAAGTTCCACAGACCTCTCACCCAGTTTCCCCTATTGCTAACGTCTTACTTAATCAGGAAACATATGTCAAAACTAGGAAACTAACACTGGCACATCAGTTATCTAATCTTCAAGAATTCATATAGATTTTCTTTTTTTCAACTAATGTCCGTTTTCTCTTCCAAGATCCAGTCCAGCCTACAACACTGTACAGAGTCGCCACATCACCTTAGTCGCCTCTGGTCTATGACAGCTTCTGTCTCCATCTGTTTTTCGTTACCTTAATAGCTTTGAGAAATACTGGTCAGGTATTTTGTAGAATAGCTTTTAATTTGTGTGCATCTGGTTTTTTCCCTCATGATTAGAAGAGATTACAGGTTTTGAGGATGAATAAGGAGTGTTTTTCTCATCACATCCTGTTAAACGTTATGTGTTCCCAACGTGACTTGTCAAGATATTTTTGCCAGTTTATTCACTGTAAAGTTACTTGTTTTTCACTTTCTGTACTCAACTCTTTGTACACTAGTCACAACATCCAGGCCACACTCAAGGTGTCTGGGTATATACTCCCTCCTGAGGGAGGGGCTCTGAGTATATTATTTAGAATTCTTCTAAAAGAAAGAAGTCTCTTCTCCTTCACTCCGATTTTTATCAGCGTGGACTCATGTATATTTGTTTTCTATTTCAAATTATAATTCAATTCTACGTTAATTTACATTTTTACTCAACGTGTTTCATCTTTGGCCATGGAGAGCACTTTTGATTTGGCCCCTATTCCCATTTGCTATTTCTCCATCCTTTTATTTCAGTTTTTGTTTTGTTTTGTTTTGATTTGTTGTTTCTAGAACTACAAGGTACTCTAGGATCATCTTGTATTTTTCCTGCTTGAGCTCTACAATCAGTTATTCATCCAAAGAGCCTGCTTCCTTTCATTAGACAGTGATGTTTAGAAAACAAGATCTAAGTGCTGGGTGTACTGACTGCTACTGGCGATCTCTTCTAGGCCCTCTAAGCAGACAGAGCTAGAAAATGTATGTGTGTACACATGTGCCTTTGTATACAGGCAGATCTATCAAGTCTATATGCCTTTCTATATTAACTCGTATACATATATATATGTGTGTGTGTATATATATATATAGAGAGAGAGAGAGAGAACACTAAACATGACCTCATACTGAAGTCTCTGATACAACTCTATATATATAACATACTTTTCCAACATTACTATTGTAGGTCAGCTCTTCTTCTCTCCCCCTTCAGTGGCTTAGATCCTTCTGTAAGTCTTCATTCTATCCTGGAGTTGTCCAACCTCCAAGTTGATTTCGGTTTTTTTGGTTTGTAAATGTTAAAGTTCACTCTTTGTGACACACAGTTCTGTAGGCTTTAACAAATGCATACATTCATGTATCTGCCATCCCAACACCATACAGAATAATTCCATCACTCTGAAAGGTCCCCTATGTGTCTCTCTTATAGACACTAACTCTCCCTTCCCCTAACCCCTGACAACCACTGAGTTATTTTCCATCTCTACAGTTTTCCCTTTTCCATAAGGTCATATGAACAGAATAATATATGTAATGTTTTGCTCTGATTCTTTTCCTTATCAAAATACATTTTAAATTAGTTTATGTTTTGTGAGGATCAATAGTTCCTATCTTTTTTTATTACTGTGTAGTATTCTTTTTGTCTATAAATATCAGAGTTTGTTAACCATTCACGTTTGGGAGTACATCTGGTTGCTTCCTGTTTGGGTGATTCTCAGTAAAGCTGCAACAAACATTTACAAGCAGGATCTTGTGAAACATATATTTTCAGTTCACTGAGAGTGCAAACACTGAGTCATATGGCAAGTCCATATATAACTTTATAAGAAGCTGCCAAATTGTCTTCCAAAGTGATTGTGCTCTTTTGCATTGCCACAGTGAATCAATGAATGAGGTTCAAATCCTTACCACTATTTGACATTGTCAGGATTTTTTCCCATTTTTATAGATGCACAGTATTATGGCTTTGTGGTTTTAATATGTATTTTCCTAATGAAAAATTCTATTGAGCATCTTTTCATATGTGTACTTCCCATCTGCACATCTTCTCTGGTAAAGGTTTAGATCATTTGCACATTTTTAATGGAGCTGTTTTTACTTACTGGTGTGTTTAAAGGGCACCCTATATATTTTATAATAGAATCCTTTATGCAGTGACATCAGCGAGACAGCAAAGTATCTTCATCTTCCCACATAAAACAACAATTAGAAAGCTATCCACAGGCAGAAATAGCTCTGGGAGGGCTCAGGGGTCCAATTAAGAGTCTACAGCAACACAGTGGTTGCTGAAAAGCTAGCAAGTAAACTTTAAAAAATAGAGAATAACCACACAGAAAGGATCACTGGAGAAATTGGCATAGCTGAGAAGTCTGGCTGGGAACAAAGAGGAGTGTTGGCTCTTGGTGTCAGCCACATGGCACGTGCCACTGTGGTCTCCCGTGGCCTGCTCTGTGAAGACCCCCACAGCCTGTGCCCCTGAGGATTTCAACAGACCCAGTGGCACTACCACTGCCCACGGCTTTCACAATGGAGGACCCCAGGGAATGCCCTAGTGTTCATTAGTGTAGACCCCAGCAGGCTGCTCCACAAAGGACACCGGCAGCTTAAGCCACCAAGATAACCAACAGCCATTGCTACGCAGACTCGCTGGAGAGGGAGACACTGCTGCACCCACCATCCCTCACCCAAAAAAGAGCCACAGTTGTACCTCCCTTGGCACTGGGGCCACTCCTCCTCCAACCCTCCACATCCTCTGGACCCCAGAGCCATCCCCCGTTCCAGACACCAGTTCAGCATGTGTCTGCCCTCCAGACTCTGGTTCCACAGGTGCTTTGCACACACTCACACTTTAGTCATCAGAACCACTGTCAACGCAGGCCAACCTGCACCCCAGACTCAAGGGCCGTGAGAGCTCTGCACACATCTGTACCCCAGACCCCAACTGCACAGCTGCTTCAAGACTGCCTACACCTAGGACACTGGAGACACTGTGCAACAGGAATGTCCACACACATACCCCAGAGCTCTGCTGCTCTGGGCATGACCCTTCCCCAAACAGCAGCTTTGTACCTGCTCTTCCAGCCCCAAGCCTAAACACCAGAGCCACCCACACCGGGAGTGCCTGTGCCTCAGGCCCTGGGGCTGCTACAGCTCCACCTGGCCTTCGCTGCACACCCCAACTCTGGAGAACCACAGAAGACCCCCATCAACTAATGCAAACTTGAGAAAGAAGAGCGAAGCTGAAGGCATCACACTTCCTAACTTCAAATTCTATTACAAAGACACAGTAATGGAAACACTATGGTTCTGACATAAAAAGACACATAGACCAATGCAACAGAATAGAGAGCCCAGAAATAAATCCACACATATGCCATGAACTGACCCTCAACAAAAGTGCCAAGAATAAAGAGTAGGAAAAGAATAGCCTTTCAATAAATGGTTGAGAAAGCTGGATAGCCACATGCAAAAGAATGAAATTGGACCCTTATCTTATACTACACACAAAAGTCACCTTGAAAATAGATTAAAGACTTAAACTTAAGACCTGAAACTATAAAATACCTAGAAGAAAACACAGGGGAAAATCTCCTTGGCATCAGTCTCTGCAATGATTTTTTTTTTTTTTTTTTTTTTTTTTTTGAGATTTGACACCAACATTACAGGCAACAAAAGTAAAAATAAATACCTAGGACCACCTCAAACTAAAAAGTTTCTGGACAGCAAAGGTAACAAATCAACAAAACAAAAAGGCAATAAATGGAATTAGAGAAAATATTTCCAAACCATGTATCTGATAATAGGTTAGTATCCAACATATATAAGGAATACATACAACTCAATACTAAGAAAAGAAATAACCCTATTAAAAATTAACAAAGGATCTGAGTAGAGATTTTTCCAAAGAAGACATACAAATGACCACTAGGTCTATGAAAAGGTGCCCAGCATCTCTCATTGTCAGGGAAATGAGCAACAAATCAGAAGCACAATGAATTATCCACCTCACACTTGTTAGGACAGTCAAAAGATAACAAGTGTTGGAAAGGATATGGAGAAAAATGCACTATTGGTGGGAATGTAAGTTGGTTCAGCCATTATGGAAAACAGTACAGAGATTCCTCAAAAAATTAAAAATAGAGCCACCATATGCTTCAGCAATCCTTCTCCTACATCCGAAGGAAACAGTATCACTATCTCAAAGAGATATTCGAACTTTCACATTCATTGCAGCATTATTCACAGTAGCCAAGATACAGAAACAATCTAAGTGTCCATCAGCAGAAGAATGGATAAAGAAAATCTGATATAGAAATGGAATATTATTCAGTCTTTAAAAAGAAGGAAATCCTGCCTCCTGCCATTTGCAGCAATGTGGATGAACCTAGAGGACTTTATGCTAAGGGAAATAAGCCAGACACAAAAAGACGATACTGCATGATGCCACATGTATGTGGAATCCAAAACACAAAATCAAATTCATAGTAACAGAGAAGAGAAAAGTCATTACTAGGGGTTGGTGTATGGGGGAAATGGGGAGATGGTGATGAAAGGGCACAAGATGAGTAAGTTCTGGCGACCTATTGCACAGCATGGTGGTTATTCTTAATAATAATGTGATATATAATTGAAGCTTGGAGAGAGTAGAACTCAAGTGTTCTCACCCAAAGAAATAAATGGCGACTATGTGAGGTGATTGCTATGTTAATTATGTTATTATGCTAATAATTTCATACTTTTACATATACATAAACACTACATCGTACACCTAAAATATATACAATTTTTATTTGTCATTCATCCCTCAATAAAGCTGGAAAAAATGTAAAGAATCATTTATATGTAAATTGAAAATATTATATGCAAACATTTATTTGCAAATATTTTTCCTGGTCTGAGGTTTATATTTTAATTTTCTTTAGAACGTCTTTCACAGAATAAAAGTTTTAATTTTGATAAAGTAAAATTTATCAATTTATTCTTTCATAGATCATTCTTTTGGTGTTGTAACCAACAAATTCATTGCCAAACTCAGAACTTTTCAGATCATCTTCTATATTTTCTTCTAAAAGTTTTATAATTTTACATTCCACATTTAAGTGGTATCTATCTTGAGTTAATTATTGTATTAGATGTAAGGTATATTTTGAGGTTCATTTGTTTTTGTATATGGACATCGACTGCGACAGTACTATTTTTTAAAAAGAATATCACTTTTTCATTTAATTGCCATGGCAAAAATCAGTTAACTGTATTAAGCAGTTCTATTTCTAGGATCTCTCTTCTGTTCAAATGATTTATGTGTATATTCTTTCACCAATATACACTTTCTTGATTAACATAACTTTAGAGTAAGTCACAAAATCAGGTAAGAAGCATATTTCAACTTTGTTCTTATCATCCACCCAAAATTGTCTCCTGCTTCCTTTGGGTCAAACCCTCTCATCCCCAAGATCCTGACAGCCTCTGATCTGCTGACCCTCCCTATGGTTCTGCTTTCCAGAATATCAGATAAATGGAATGATACAATAGCACAATATGTAACTTTTTGAGCCCAGCTTCTCTCACGTAGCATAATGCAACTGAGATTTCATACTTCCCCCCCATCCCGTATCTGTAGTAGGTTCCTTTATAAAAATCTTTTTATTGAGATTTGTTTTGTAAACCATAAATTCCACAAACGGATACAATGACTGGTATTTATTATATTTACAAATTTGTTCAATAATCACCATAAGTTAATTGTTGAATATTTCCATCACCTCAAATAGAAACTACAGACTCAATTAGCAGTCAATGTCCATTCCCCCGCATCCTCCCTCCTCCAGCCCTAGGCGATCACAAGTCGACTTTTTGTCTCTATAGCCTTGCTGAGTCTATACCTTTCCATCATGTCTTCTGTAATAATGTGATCATTTGTGACAGAGTTCTTCCACTTATCATAATGGTTTTGAGATTTATTCACGTTGTAGCGGATACCAGTATTTTATTCCTTTTTGTTGCCTGGAAAGACTCTTTGCATAGATACACCACCACACTTTGCTTATTCACTCATCACTTGATGGACCTTTAGGTGTTTCTCCTTTTTGTCTATTATGAATAATGCAGCTTTGAACGTGTGTGTACAAGTCTTTATGTTTACATGTGTTTTCATTTCCCCTGATTAGAGGACTAGGAGTGGAATTGCTGGATTACATAGTAACTCCATGTCTAACATTTTGAAAAAATTGACAAACTGTTTTCCAAAGTAGCTATACTATTTTCACACTCCTCCTAGCCAGGCATAAGGGTGATATAAATTCTCCACATCCTTGCCAACACTTATTATCTGTTTTTTTAAGCCATCCCAGTTGATGTGAAGAAGAAATGTGCTGTGGTATTTGCTACGCTGTCTGCATATGATTATTGGCTATTCACATACCTTTTATGTAAAAATTTATTTAAAATCCTTCCTCAATTTTTTTCTTTCTCAATTTTTAATTGGGTATTTGTCCTCTTATTATAGATTTCTTATCAGACATCTGATTTGTAAATACATCCTCTCATCCTTGAGTTAATATACTCACTTTAGTGATGGTATCATTTGAAACACAAATGTTTTTTACTGTTGATAAAGTCTAATTTATTTTCTTCTTTTATTACTTAAGTTTCTGGTGTTGTATCAAAGAAATGATTTCCTAACTCAAGGTCACTGTACTAGTTATCTATACAAAGTACCACAAACTAGGAAGCTTAAAGCAACAGAAATTTATTGTATCACAGTTCTGAAGGGTACATGTCTGAAATCAAGAAAGGAAGGAAGGAAGGAAAAAAGAAAGAAAGAAAGAAAGAAAGAAAGAAAGAAAGAAAGAAAGAAAGAGAGAGAGAAAGAGAGAAAGAGAGAGAAAGAGAGAAAGAGAGAGAGAAAGAAAGAAGGAAGGAAGGAAAGAAGAGAAAAGAAGAGAAAAGAAGAGAAAAGAAAAGAAAAGAAAAGAAAAGAAAAGAAAAAAGAAAAGGAAAGGAAAGGAAAGGAAAGGAAAGGAAAGGAAAGGAAAGGAAAGGAAAGGAAAGGAAAGGAAAGGGAAGGGAAGGGAAGGGAAGGGAAGAAAAACGTGACCAGTACTCATAGACTTGTTTTTAAAGACACATAGACAATAAAACATATGTAGCTTATTATATATTGTATTAGTCAGGAGAAACTACATCATTTTGTAATAACGAGTCAACCCAAAAGTCCAGTGATTTAACACAAGAAAGATTTATTTCTTTCTTCTGCTGCTACATGTGGATCTCAGATTGTCTAAGAAGGGGGAGGTCCCTTTTCACATATTCATTCAAACACCCAGTAGAGGCCTTGCCATCTGCAGCTACACCCTCTGAAACATGCAGTTAACATGGCAGAGGGAGAGGCGTTGGACGATTGTGGGCTGGCTTTTCTACACCTCAACCCAGAAATGACACACATCTCTTCTTCTCCAGCTCATTGTATAGAACTAGTACATGGCTCTACCTAGCTGCAAGGGGGCGGGGCAAGGAAATGTGGGGAACAGAGGTTATGTTTGAGCACCACTATTTTTGTTCCACATGATGTATCATTTTTATTGATGATAAAATAGCAATAGTTGAATTGATTGACCTCTTGATATGGGCTGGGCATCATGTTCCCCTTTGTATATACATCTCTGTTAATCTCTAGGACTCTCCTAAGAGGGACATACAATATTATTATCCCCCTTTTTATAGGTGATATTCTGAAGCCTGGAGAGATTAAATAATTTGGACAAATTCACCCTGAAACAGTTGAAAGAACTAGGATTGGCAGGCAGGCCACCTGACTGCACAGCCCAGACTTCCAACAGCTTCCCTTGGCTGCACTGATAAAACAGAGACCAGTCTGCCTGGGTGCTGAAGGTCAGAGAGGACCACACAGAGAAAAGAATGGGTCCACCTTCTTAGTTCTGAAAATAAGAGCAAATATTTCCTTAAACATCCCCAGACCATGTCCGTAGTGGTAAAACAAATGGGTGTTTTGTTTCAAAAAAATTGCAAGGAAGTATACATATTTCAGGGCTTTTAAGAAAGAAATAGATATGAGAAAGCTCACATGAGGTCCTGACATCACATAGACCGAGACTTTATTGAAGATTTAATTTTCGTTGCCTAACTTGACTGTGGTGTTGCTGATCTGATGACTGGAGGCTCTTCCTTCTAAGCTTCTAGCCACCACCACCCCCACCCCCCCCATCTTCACAAGCACTCTCAGCTAAAATGCGTACAAATGTTATCCTCTGATATCTCCAGTCAAGTTCAGGTTAGAGGACCAGCCTGGGATCAGGAACCTCCTGAGATATCTACTCGCACGACACTAAATATTGCCCCCTGAGATTTGTTGTATGAAAAGGTCGTTTTCTCTGCCTTGATATTTGCAAGAGCACAGGCCCAAGTTGTGTTCCACAAAACAGCACCCCACAGGTGGGGAAGGAGCTTTTTCCAGCACGATGCTCTCCTAGATGCCAACCTCCATACTACCTCCCTTGTACCCTCAACCTGTCTGTTCCCAGGACAAAAGTAAGTATCAAGAAAACATACCATCACAGCCAATTAGAATGGCGAGTAGCTCTAGAAGGTCCAATGGTTTTTACTTTGCAAATGAGGAGGATAAAGCCCAGAGAGGTTAAATAGCTAGACCATGGATGCACTGTTAGCTAGGAAGCTCCTTACTCCCTGTCCACCACTTTCCTTCCCCTATGCTGCCCTCCAGCACCCAGACTTCCATGCTTATTACAATCAGATGTCTTATATAAATGGCTGGAGTGATGGTTAGACTCAAAAATGGAGACTGCACCTCCTAATTTTCTTTGGTTTAGAGTATACTACAGGAGTACGTGCAAATGTCATAGCTCCCTTTCTGAATTTCAGAGGTTGTAGAACTTTCAACATCTATGTGGAATCTTAAATGTAACGCCATTTGATTTAGGAACATCAAAGTCTGGACCCTCAATATTATTGACTGAATATCCTGCAGTAACCAAGAAGAGATGAGATAAACTGTATAGAAAGTAAATGGCTCAGATTGCCTGATTTTAAAATGCTAGCATCTTTTATTGTTTTTTAAATAACTGTCATATTTATTGTCACATCAGAACAGGATAGCAGTCTACGGGGGAGATAAAAATATTTTTCATCTTATGAATTAAGAAGATCTGGCCAGCAGCAGGCCTGCACCAAGCTAATTATCAGGAGGACTAAGATTAGAATTGGCCTTGTGTTTGCAGTACAAGCTTATCCACACCCCTGCACCTCTGAATTTCTGGATCAAAAGGAGCTATTTTGTGCCCCTTTGCACCTACAAGTATTATAGATAAAGTATTCGGTCAATACATTGGCCATTCGTGGGGCATCAGTAGAATACAGAAATTAACTTTTTTTCCCAAAAATAAATTTAATCAGATTCACATGTTTATATATTTGGACCAAATCTGGCAACTCCAGCAAGCACGGGCATCTAAGAATTGATGAACCAGTCTCAGTAGCGTGTCCTGGCATATTCTAGTTAGGTTTATGGTCATCCCATAACACTTTATACACACTTCGTTATGGTACTTACCACTCTGGGGAGATAATTTGTAGATCTGGCTGCCTCTACCCCCTTAAAAGGTCAGGAATCAGGTTATTCATTTTGTAACACTAGCTTCTGGTACAGAGCTGGTTTATGTGCAAAGCCAGTTAGGACGAGAATAAGAAAAAGAGAACAAACAGTGAATACATTCCATGTGCTAGGCATTGTATTAGTAGGGTTCCGTATGTCATTTAATTTCATCTTTTCAGCTCTGTAAAATAAATACACTGGATATTGCACGAACTGGGAATTTCACAGACAATGAGACTGAGATTCAGAGTGTCAGTAATGTCTCCAAGGCCACATCCCAACAAATCACTAATCAGTGAGTGACACGTATCTGTACAATTGGAAAAAATATATTCTTATACGATATTTGGTGTAAAAAGTCACTTTAGGCTCTTCTTCTAAATAGTTGTATTACATCCGTAATCCGACACATTTTTCCTCTCTTTCAGGGTTCACTCCTACCTGTCTCATTTGTACCAATTACTTTTGTACATCACTTACTTATTGGGATTTGATTGTGCCATGCATTTTACTAATCGGTAATACCTATGTGCTTATAATTGTCTGTTTGTACAGCTGTGTTTACCGATTCATCCTTTTATCCATGATGTTTCTTCTGCTTGCTGTAATAGTAGTAATAGTAGTCGTCGTAGCAGTGGTGGTGGTAACAGCTTAAACTCTTGAGTACTTGCTGTGTAACTGACATTATTTTGAGTGCTTTGCATGATCTAAGTTATTCCATTCCTCCAACATAAAAGTTGAAAGCTGTGTATTTCCCACCTGAAAGGAGAGGAAGCTGAAATACAGGAAATTAATTAATTTGACACACTATATTGAGAAGGATACATAACATTATGAATTTTAGACCATATTGCCTGGGCTCAAATCCCAACCCTACCACCAGATTTACTACTTGAGCAAGTAATTTACCTCTTTAAACTTTATTCAGTCCACTTAAAGTAAAATGGGAGGGTAATTAAT
Organism: Camelus bactrianus; assembly: GCF_048773025.1. NCBI lineage: Eukaryota > Metazoa > Chordata > Mammalia > Artiodactyla > Camelidae > Camelus > Camelus bactrianus. Next base: position 11,470,458 of record NC_133548.1, read on the forward strand.
AATAGTACCTGCCTCACAGAATTGCTAAATGTATTAAATGAGTTAATATTTATGAACAACTTAGAACAGTTTTCCTGACACAAAGTATGTGCTATATAAGTGTTTGCTATTATAATAACGAATAAGCATTATTATAATTCCTTTAGTCTCCAAGTCACAACTCAGGAGTTCTCATCTTCCAGAAAGCCTTCCTGCATTTCTGCACTGGGTTAACTACACACCCTTCCTCCTTTCAAAGTGCCCTGGGAACCCTCCACTTTAGAAATAAATTATGATTGACATGTCTTTAGGGTATATGTCTCTCCCAGCAGGCAATCTTTAAAGACAAAGGCTATATCACATCCTTCCTTGAATATTAAGAATGGCTAATTCAGGAGAAACGAATGTGACTTAAGATTCCAGAGTCAGAAGTGTTTCCTAGCTTGAGAGAACCTCTCATACTATAACCACAGCAGCCACAATAGGCTGCCAGCTGAGTCACCACCGGAGGTGACCACCACCAGATACACTATGTAACGTGACAGGAGAGCTATGACTTGGTTGACAGCACAGAGTTTGTAGGTGAGAACAAAAGTAGCTCTTCCATTTCCCCTTATCCTCCCTCCCCACAAACAAAGCAAAGACATAGATGATGGTGGAAGATGAAAAAATTCAGCCCATTGGAAAAAATATATATAGATCATTGCATGGAGAGAAAGCAACTAAAGTTTTGCTTCAACTTTTTGAAATTCCTTTTGTTTTAGAATTACTGAAAGACGCCAAAATATTACTAAGAACGTTCCAGAAACCATGAAGTTTCCTTTAGGGGACCGATAGGTGAAGCGGAGCACCAGCGAAGGGCTCTTATGAATTAGAAAGCAAAGTGTAGCCTCTGAAGCAGGGCTCTAAATCACCACATACCCTCAGCTAACTTAAACAATTAGTGAGGGGTCTCTCAGAGACAAGAAATATACGTGATGGGACTTGTCAGCACCATGTACCAATGGTTGACAAAATGTTTTCTAAATTTTGCTTTCTGTTGATTAAGCTTTCTATCTATAGCTTAGACAAATATGCTCGCAAGAGAAGGCAAGTAGTAAGAAAGGGTCCTATGTGGTTTCATGTAATAGAGTGTACTGTACAGCAAGCAAGCTGAGATGTGGCCTCAAGTCATAATACGGTCCTGCTGCGGCAGCCACAGTCAGCAAGGGCATGCCAGTGCCTTTCCGTAACACTTCTAGATGAACAGTCGCACTCATCCCACCCTTACCCACCATTCGGTCCACCTTCCCTATGAGCATCTGCCCCTGACACGGAGCTGACGCACGTGAGCAAGAGAACCTGTCTACCCTTTGGTTTCCATGATAATGATCAAATAGCATGACCCTATGTTTGCTTATCTTGTCTAGGTGCCGCTCATGATGAGTCCCAAATGACCCTGATGGAGAACATTTCAGAGGTGACTGAATTCCTTCTTATAGGGTTAACAGATGCCCTAAAGATGCAGGTCCCTTTATTTACAATCTTCACTCTGACTTACCTCGTCACTCTGATCGGGAACCTTGGGATGATCGTGTTGATTCTGTTGGACTCTTGACTCCACACTCCCATGTATTTTTTCCTCAGTAACCTCTCCCTTGTGGATTGTGTATATGCTTCCACTGTCACTCCCAGAGTAATGGTGGGGTTTCTCACGGGAGATAAGATTATATCTTACAATGCGTGTGCTACCCAGATGTTCTTCTTTGCAGCCTTTGCCACTGTTGAAAGTTTCCTCCTGGCCTCAATGGCCTTTGACCGCCATGCAGCTGTGTGTAAACCCCTGCATTACAGCACCACCATGACAAGTACTATGTGTGCCTTACTGGTCACCAGCTCCTACATCTGTGGACTCGTGCAATCTTCCATCCATGTTGCCCTGACTTTCCACCTCCCCTTCTGCCATTCCCACTTAGTCAATCACTTTTTCTGTGACATCCCCCCACTGCTGGCCCTCTCCTGCTCTGATATCTACACAAATGAGATTGTGCTCTTCACATTGGCCGCATTCAATATCTTTTTCACTCTCTTGGTTATCTTGGACTCTTACTTGTTCATTTTTATTGCTATCCTGAGGATGCACTCAGTTGAGGGACAGAAAAAGGCATTCTCTACCTGTGCATCCCACCTCACCACTGTTTCCATCTTCTGTGGGACAATCATCTTCATGTACTTACAGCCCAGCTCCAGCCATTCCATGGACACAGACGAAACTGCATCTGTGTTCTACACCATGGTCATCCCCATGCTGAACCCTTTGGTCTACAGCCTGAGGAACAAAGAAGTTAAGAGTGCATTTATGAAGGTGGGTGGAAAAGTGAAGTCTTCATTGGGCTTAGCTTTCTGATTAGAAATAGCAAGCAGACCATTTGAAACTTCTATTGGGCTTCTAGGGTCTAAGAATGTTTTTTAAATTTTAATTCTTTCTTGTCTTTCATTTCTTTGAGCAGATCCTTCCAAATGAAACTTGTTCTACTCAAACTTTGGGAATTTGACTGGGTAGGAGAAATTCTGGATGTCTTTTGCCAGAAACAGAATATTGCTTGTATCTTAAGAGAAGGATCGTAATCTTAGATGTTATGGGGTCAAGTGCTTTGCAAGCAAACCTCGTAAGTGTTTGACACCACAGTTATATTTCAATTACTAGAATTTAAAAGAACTCTATGATTCTCTTACACAGCAGAGGGACATGGCTCTCAGATATTCATGTTCCTAAGAATTACCTTGAGAGACTTAAAACAGAGAATCCCAGGATCTAATTCCAGATAATCTAATTTATTTTATCTCTGGTAGATCCCAGAAATCTGTAGAATTATCCCCCATTATCCACATATACTTGGATCCTGAACTGGGATTGTAAGAAAGTCAGTGGTAAGTCTGGATAATAAGGGACACTATATAAGATAAATCTATTTAGCTCCTGAATTACAGAGAGAAAAACACAGTTCCGGAGGCAAAACTATATCCATTCCTTACCTGAGTTCTAATAGATGAAGTTCATATGAGAGAGTCTGGATAGGGAGGACCGCCTGCATTCTTCACAAGCTTTCCTTGCATTTCAGCTGAGATTGGTGTGCAGATCACACTTTGAAAACTGTTTCTCTAGAGCAGTGGTTCAAAAGCATCATTACCAAACCCGCAGCATCAGCATCACCTGAATTTTTTACAAATGCCAATTATAGGAACCCCCAACCCAGACTTACAGAGTCAGAAACTCTAGGGGTACAGCCAAGCTCTCTGCATTTTAACAAGCCCTCCTGGTGATTCTGAAGCAAGCTCAGGTTTGGAAAGCAATGGACTCAAGCAACCAAGAAACAACAGCCTACAGCAGTGGTTCGCAACTTCAGCTGCACGTTGCAATAATCTAGGGCAGATTTTTTAAATACTGCTGCCTGGATCCACCTCCAGAGAGTATGACTTAATAGATCTGGGGATAATACCTGGGTGCCAGGAGATTTTAAAATGTAGTTACCTTCCCAGAGCCTGATACATAAGAGAGATTGGGACAAAAAAAGGTAATATTCTTTTAGAATCTTGTGCTTCCTCAATTATTTGCATATCCTGTCTCATTAAGAGCCAATGCTAACTCTGAGAGAATCAACCGTACAGAGGAGGGGAAATGGAGGCTCAGACGTGGGTAGAAAAATTTAACCCAAGTCTGTGGGACTCCAAAGCTTATTTTTTCCAGCTTAGTTTAGCCATCAGTTGTTTACCATCATGGCATACTGTGGTAGGCATAATGTACACTAAAATTTAAAAAATTCTCTTTTATCAAGGACCACTAGTCTTCGCAGTATAACACAATTATCTTTGTAACTAAAGCATCAGAAGGACTGAAAAAGACATGGAAAAGGCAGAATAATGTTGATCTAGCATCTTTCTTAAAAGTGTTTAAAGCTCCTTCCTTGTTGATATTCTACAGACTCCCCAGATCCTCGCCACTTTATGACGCTCTCAGCAGGAGCGCATTAAACAGCATAGGTTTTTGAGGTTGTCAGAGGTAAAGGGAACTGGAAGTACACGTTGCTGTTTCTTCCAATGAAGCCCTTGTTATCCTGGAAGCTTTGTCATCCCTGTGTTCGAGAAGCTTTGTTATCCATCATTAGAAGCTTCACTTGGATAAGGAAGTTTAGCTAGAAAATTTGCATGCTCCAGTGAACATCCACTTTTAGGACAGTTGAAGACCACAAATATTGAAATCTGATGGGCTCACCTTCACCAAATCCCAAAGGTCCGATTGCCTTACTGAGAAGACATGGGAAAAGAACAGTAAAAGATGAATGTGTACCCAGAACGCCTCCATGCCCTGACCTTTTAAGTCTTAGTGGGTTGGTGTGTGGTATTAGTCACAAAGAGTTTTGCAGCACACACAGCTGCAAGTTTCGACAGCAATGTAACCACATCTCACACTTAGTGTCAGACAACAAAATACTATAACAGTTCATCCATCTCCTGTCCAATATGCTACTGTAACTTTTTTTTAAATGAGTAATGAATGTATACAACTAAAAGTTTCTGTCTGGATTATTTCTGGGAATGGAAGCTGCTATAGACTGAATGTTTGTGTGCTCCTAAAATCCATACGTTAAATCTTAATGCCCAATGTGATGGTAATAGGAGGTGGGGTCTTTGGGAGGAGGCAGATTCAGGGTCTGGTGGAGCCCTCGTGAATGAGATTAATGTCATGAAAGAGACCCCAGAGAGCTCCCTTGCCCCTTCCACCTCATGAAGACACAACAAAAAGAAGGTAGTATAAACCAGGAGGAAGGCCCTTACCAGACACTGAATCTGCCAGCACCCTGACCCTGGACTTCCTAGCCTCCAGATTGGTGAGAAATAAATTTTTTATTGTTTATAAGCCACCCAGTCTATGGTGTTTTGAAGCCTGAGCAGACTAAGACAGAAGCATTAGGTGCAGCAGAATGAGCTCAACCCTCCCCCAAGCTACCAACTGTGATTTTGATTCTAATAAGACATTGAGCTCAAGATCAATGATGCAGCCATTACGGAAAACAATAGGGAGACTCCTCAAACAAATAAAACAACAGAAATCCCACTCCTGGGTGTATATCCAGAGGGAACTTTAATTCAAAAAGACACCTGCACCCCAGTGTTCACAGCAGCACTATTTACAATAGCCAAGACAGGGAAACAACCTAAATGTCCATCGACAGCTGACTGGATAAAGTTGTGTTATATTTATACAATGAAATACTACTCAGTCATAAATAATAAAATAATACCATTTGCTGCAACATGGCTAAACCTGGAGATCATCATTCTAAGCAAAGCAGGCCAGAAAGAGAAAGAAAAATACCGTATGATACCATGTATATGTGGAATCTAAAAAAAAAAAAAAAAAGGCAAATGAATTTATTTACAAAACAGAAACAGACTCACAGACATATAAAACAAACTTATGATTACCGGTGCAGAGAGGGGTAGGAAGGGACAAATTGGGAGTTCGAGATTGCACATACTAACTACCATATATAAAATAGATAAATAACAGGTTTATACTGTATAACACAAGGAACTATATTCCATATCTTGTAGTAACCTATAATGAAAAAGAATATGAAAACAAATATATGTATGCATATGTATAACTGAAACCTTATGCTGTACACCGGAAATTGACAAAACATTGTAAACTGACTATACTTCAATAAAAGTATATATATACAAAAAAGATAGTATTATGTGTATTTTACAAATACATACATACATACATACACACACACACACACACACTTTAAAAAAGAAAGAAAAAAGACTATGAGGAAGAATGGAAGCCAGGAAACCAGTTTGAAAAAAGGATGCAGAAATTCAGGCAGTAGACGATGATACACTGGAGCAGAGCTGTAGAGGTGGAAGCAGGAGTCACATTCTGCATCGTTGGGAATGTGGAGCTGAAAAGATTTGCTGATGGGTTGGATGTCAGAGTGGAAAAGAAAGATATGACTCAAGCAGTGAGTTGTCATTTACTTCAGAGAGGAGAAACGGAAGAGGAGCAGGTATTAATGAGGAAAATCAAGGGCTAACTTAGACATGTCACATTAAAATCTGACATCGAGAAATGGAGTGGAGAGTTGATGCACGTTCTAAAGCTCAGGAGACAGGTTTGAGACAAAGCTATAATTTTGTGAACTGTTAGCATGTACCAGTGTTTACATCAACACTCCCTTGCTTTTTATCTTAGCTCAGAGGCTGCTTGTTCCTTCTCACCCTACGTGGTTCACCCTCAACATCTGCCCAAACCTTGAATTGTAAGTGTGTCCTTAGACCACACTAACCTTAGACCTCTCCTCTGCTCTACCACCACTCACCTCTTAGGGGATTTCATCTAGTTTCATAGCTGATTTATCCAGAGGTGTTACAATGAAAGCCTGGCTTATAAATACCCTGCATTCTGAGTTATAGAGGTCACTGGCCACTGACAGGTTCCACACTACCAAACAAGACAATTCAGTCCTTATCATTGCTGGTGAATGTAATTAATTATGTTTTTTTCAAAGTATTACAGATATTATAAAGAATTTAGCATATTGAAGAAACTGTAGCTTTATGAATGATAAGGTGTTCTAAATTTAACCTCTCTATGCCCTTGATTCATATACAAGTCTTCTATATTTTTCCAAAATCAAAGGAAGACTCTCAAGTTCACATGTTGTTTTTTTAATATATATATATACATGTACAGAAAATCCTCTGACTTGGATAGAAGGTTTGCAAAAAGTTACAGGATTGTATGGAGAGGTTGAAAATGGAAATTCTGTTAGCAGAATCAAGGGGAAATGGTACCTGAAATTAAAGAGAGGTCACTAAGAAAGAGCAATAGAACAACCTGGTTGGATGAGAGTGAAAATTATGGTTCTCTACACAGAAAGGAGTAAGAATGGGGCAGGGGTCAGCAGAGACAAACATGAATATGATTGACAGGGGAAATGAGAAAGCCAGAAGGGGTGGATGGGGCTCTATTATTCAATGTCTTCTATTCCTTAAGAGAGAAGCACAAATTGTAGAATTTTGAGGTTAGCAGGAACCATGAGTGTCATCTAATCCAACCTTATAACATAGAGGAGGAAACTCAAATAAGAAAGTTTTCACAATTCGCCTAGAGATAATTCAACATTTAATTGGGAAAGCCAGGCCTGAAGTTCCATCTCCAGTTTTCCTGGCAAGAGTCATTTTGATGCACTCTGTGCCTTCCAGAAGCCCTGAGCTGACGTGAACATGTCCCACTGATTGTATTTACTAGAACACAGCATCCATAGGTCCCTGCCAGGTACAGGCAGGAAGGACACCACCCTGGGGTCCCCAGATAGCAGTTATCTGTGATCATCAGGCGGAAAGTTGCCCATTAACTTTGTCACAGCTGATAAGCCCAGGAAGTTTTTTCCCAAATGTGATTAGTTGGATCTGTTTTAAGAAAGGCCACTGGGGAAATTTCTTCTCTTTGGGACCCATTAATTTAAGACATCTTATAGGGCACTAAGTTATCTGGCTAAATCAGGCAACAGTGGCCTCTGGGTAAAAAGAAAACAGAAGAGGAGACTGGTCCTCCCATGCAGGACTCTGGCTTAGATAATCCAATAGTATCCCTCCTTCCGTGGTATTCCTCATCCAAGGATGCCTTTCTAAAGCCTGATTCTTTCCCTGAACACAAGCATGCTCTTCCCCATCCATATCTGAATATGACAAGGACATCATCTTCTGGTCACTTTTCATTTCCAGGAGATTGTACATATCTGGAGCCCATAATCCTTATTTTATTTCATCCTTAAAGACAGGATATGTAGGGTCAGAAAGCATTCTAGGATTGCTTCCTTAGTCAACTATGGCAAGAACTTTTAGCATTACAGGAAAAAAATTGCTGGCCTGTATGAAATTTTTGATGGCTTTTGGAATGAAATGAATTACAAAGAGGTAAGCAAACATCTTCAGAGACCTTTAAAAAACTAATCAGCTACTCTTTTTTTCTAAATGATCTTAATTTACTTTGTATAACAATTTAGAGCAAGGGTAGACAAACTAGACCTACAGACCAAACTTAGCTTTATTTTGTGTGGCCCCTGAGCTAAGAGTGTGTTTTATACTGAAAGAGAAAAGAATGGAAGAAAGAAATGGGGGAGATGAGAGAGAGGGAGAGAGAAAGGGAGAGAGAGGGATGGGGAGAAAGGAAAGAAGAAAGGAAAGAAGGATAGGAAAGGAAAGGAAAGGAAAGGAAAGGGAAGGGAAGGGAAAGGAAAGGGAAGGGAAGGGAAGAAGGAATGGAGAAAAAGAGGAAGGGAGGGAAGGAAGGAGGAGATTACACAACATGGAAAGAACTGCTGTGACCCACAATGCCTAAAGTATTTACTATCTGGTCCTTTATAGAAGACGTTTGCCAATCTACTTTAGAGTTCAGGGATAATTTTCTAGTACATGTAAGTACATCAAATGACATAACGGAATGGGTAAATACCTATTTATACTTCCCAGATGAGGAAAACGAGGCTTGGACTATGGCTTGTCCAACATCATATGACTGGGAGGTAGAGGAGCCAAGGTCCAGACTGAGATCTTCCTTCTACAGATCCAAAATGCTTGCGTTTGAATCCTGATTCCACCACTGACTAGCTGTTGGATCTCAGACTACCTACTTAATCCTTTGGAACTCCAGTTCTTTATCTGTAAAACAGGTATAAAATATGACCTGCCCCATGCTACAGTTGTGGGGTACAAGTTGTGGGGGTTTAGAAGAGTGCCTGCACGTAATGGCATGAGCCATTACAGTTATAGTTTAATTATAATTCCCATGGCACCTAAAGAGATTTTCATAAAACACTAGAGAAAGAAATTTTGAAAAGTTAAATTCATAAACACTTCACATCAGAATCTCAGAGCCATTTAATGCCTGTCTCCATTGTGGATCACAGAGAGAGACTATTTAGTGTTTCCCAAATGTGTTTGACTATGTATATATACGTCTATGTATATATTTATCTATTTATAAACATATTATCTATCATCTGCTTATCTATCTTTTTGTCTGAGGGAAAAACCATTTTATATCTTTAGAATTCTAAAAGATAATATAGGAAACTCTCACTTAGAAGAGTTTTTCCCAAATTCTGTTAAATGTCAAGTCTTCATTGAATTGAGGACAAAGACCACTTTTTAATTTTTTTTTAAATTCTCCCATGGAGCTGAGACTAAGATTTCAGCATATAGCAGATGCTCAATAAATGCTAGCTAGCTTCCCTCCTTGAGTGATGGCTTGACAGCACTTTGCCTGATGGAGGAATAAGTCTTGTAATTGAGATATAGCCATGGTTCTATATAGTTCACAGGAGGAGAATCTTACCCAGAGGTGCAGAGAGGATGAGAATCTGGATTGCTTCCTGGATAATTGACTTCTGGGCTGTTTCCTGAACTGAAACTTGTAGAAATTAGCTAAGAAGAAAAGAAGGAAAAGTTGTCCAGGCTGAATGACTTTCCATGATTTCAGGAGAGACAAGATAGTATTCAAGAGATTGGAGTACAAGGGGGACCAGGAAGAGATGGACATACTAAGCGAAATAAGCCAGACACAAAGACACAGATACTCTATGACCCCATTTACATGAGGTACAGAGGAGTCAAAACCATGCACACAGAAAGTAGACTGGTGGTTGCCAGGGAGGAGGGGGAGGGTGATAAAGGGAGTTTTTCAGTGCCTGGGGAAGAATATTCCAGTCACACAAGGGCCAGTGCGGCTGGAGCAGGGGAAGCAAGTGGTTGGGTGGGTGGGGTCTTGGCTTTTCCTCTGAGTGAGATGGGGAGCCACTGAAGGGCTTGGAGCAAGGTCTGCTTTATGTGGTTTTTTTAAACACTTTTTTATTGAGTTATAGTCATTTTACAATGTTGTGTCAGATTCCAGTGCAGAGCACAATTTTTCAGCTATACATACATATATTCATTGTCACTTTTTTTTTCGCTGTGAGCCACCACAAGATCTTGTATATAGTTCCCAGTGCTGTACTGCTTTATGTTTTAAACTGGGCTCTCCTAGACTCAAATTAGAGTTTTAGTTTTACAAGGTAAAAAGATTTCTGGAGATAAACGTGTTGATAACTGCACAAAAATATGAATGTACTTAATACCACTGAACTATATATTTTAAAATGGTTAAAACAGAAAATTTTGTGTTATGTGTTTATCATAAGAGAAAGTCTGGAGTGAAAAAGAACTAGGCATAGCACAGGAAATTCTATGTATATTTTATCAACATTCACAAGAACCCTGCAAGCTTCCAGTAAGAAAACTGAGAATACAGGTTTATTTATTGAAGAAGTAAATTTCCCAAGACCAGAGAGCTGGCGTGGCCAGAATTCAACTGCAGGTGGAAAGACCTTAAAGCCTATGTGTTCTCTTGCAGGAAGATGTAACTCAAGAATTTCCTTCACTATGGTCAGTGCCTTCAGAGGGACAGTTTGTGTCAGTAGAGATTTTCTGAGGCTTCTCAAAACACACTTCAGAGGAGATCACCTCCTTCTCAATAAGTAAAGAAGCCCTAGACAGAGTTTGGATACTTGTTTCGGACACTCCAACAGAATTGTTCCAGTGAATCTGTCTTTTCTCTGTAAGTCTTTGCAACTTCTTGACTGAGTTGCAAAGCAATGGGTACAGATTAAAAGAGCGAAATCCAAGACCCAAAGAGTAGAGTAGACCCTAATCTTCTCTAACCCATCTTGCTGGCTCGAGGTCTTACTTTTGCCTTTAACTATACAGTCGTCTAATTCCTTTGTGATTTTGCTTCTAAGACGAGACATTTTTGGTCATCCAAAATAAATTTCAGTACATGGTAACTTAGGAAATTAATGCCAAAATGAATTATTATTCCATTATTCCATACTGTAGTTATTTGAAAAATACTAAGAGTTAACAGTTACTGAATGTTTGTAAGTGCTGGCACTGTATTAAGTGCCTTTCACTTATATTCATTATATCACAGAAGGCAAGTACATTTGTTATCATTCCCACGTTGTAGATGAGGAAATTGAATTATAGAGATGTTATCTGTGTCCACTATTACTTTCAGCCCAAGAAGTCTGATGGCAGAAAACGTGGAAAACATGCTCCTAGCCACTTTGCTCTGCTGTCTTGCTTCTATCATGCATTAAAGACTCATAGAATCATGGGTCTTTTCTGTTTTATGAACTGTCTCTCTATCCTGCACTTATTTTTGATATGATATGATTTTAATATATTATATATGACATAATTTATGCTACAATTTGATATTTAATGTAAGTCTAACTCTTGTTCTTTTTTGAACAACTGTTTATTCTCATTCGATTGTTATTTCAAATAAATTTTAAAATCACATTATGAAGTACACGCACATGCACACGCACAAACACACATATAGACACTCTACTTCTCTTAGGATTTTTATCAGACTTGTGCCAACTATATGGATTATGGTAAAGATATATAATATTTTAAAATATTGAGTTTTCCCATTCCCTGCCAAAAAGCCTTAGTGATGACTTAAATTTGCCTTTTCACCTCAAAAATATAGTTAGTTCTGCCCATCTTAGCTAATTCGTCAGTAAATTATTGTTTGCAATTTACTGTTATCAAATATTTCCAAGGCATTAAAATCAATTTCCATTCAAAGAATCCTCTTCACATTCATAGTTCAACATTTTATGCATTATCTTATTAACTTTTGTAATATCAAGTGTACTTGGCTTATTCACAGTTGGAAACAAACACAATTGACTTTAAGCAACAACTTCAACTGGAGGGAGTGTAAGTGCTCAGATGTACATGAGTGAAGTCCACTCACCTGGACACCTGGTAGTGCGTTCTATAGAAGGAACGATGAACAAGGGGTTAAGTATTAATTGGTTAATGTGGGCCATCATAAGGTAAAGTTCTTATTACTTCCAACTTTTCAGTTGTCTGCTTTGAAGTTTTCATGCGGACAACTAGATGTTTGTCATCTTTTTTGGTTGAGACTCATGATTATTAAATATTTCAGAAATTCCAAAAAAATTTGCGTAAAAAGAATGATAATTTTTATATGACACTGTATTTTTGCCTCTTAAAAACTCTTAAATCAATCTGAACATCTTTACATTTTAATAGATGATAAATGCCCGTCTATATTTACTGTCTTAATGATGATTCATCCTACTACTGACATTTTTTTTTAAATTTTTGTTCTATATGATTCCTTATCCATTTTTGTTCTTGTTTCTGTTTTTGAGCCATAGCTTCAGTCCCTCATTTTTTCTTTAATTTTTGGAAAGACGTGTTTTTATACAATTGAAAAAATACATTCTATTTGTGCTTTAGATTAATTAATGTAAGTATTAATGTAATAATTAATAAAAGTAGTAATTGATTAAAGTGACAATTAATATTATTGATATAAGTATTAATTAATGTAAGTATTAAGTGATTAATATTAAGTATCAAAAAATGAACTTTATCTAGATAATAATGTGGTCTTTATTACTGAATCATTCTTTATACAGTTTGAGGAAATTAATACAGTTTTACCTATCTCCTCTCTCTCTTACTCATTTTTTATATTTTGTGCATCAGTTGAAATTTTAGACCTGGATTACTATTAAATTTGTTTTCACAATGAATTTTGTTTTTTATAAAATAATACTTGAAATAATTATTTAGACACAACCATGTTTTACTTTGTTTCAATTCTCATAACTTTTATGTCACAAAATTCTCTACATTTAATTTTTCATTTTACTCATCTTTTTATCAAAGTGGACTACTGGAGTCACTGAGTTACTGTTTTCAGCATGGACGTAGACGATATAATTCCAGAGCCTCTGCAAAACTGAAAACCTCTTTTTGATGTTGCATATGTGTGTAATGACTTGATTGAGCATAGATGTCTTAATCAGAATTCGTTTTCCTTGAAATATTTCAGATAGTAGTTCATCATCTCCTCAAGTTTTGTGTCATAAAAAAAGTATATTTTAGATACAAATCTGCCTGAAAGTAGTGACTTTGTAGAAAGTGGTTACTTTTTCTTTTTTACCCCTTTTATGGAATTTCTAGTTTCCTTGTCATCTTTCCTCATCTCAGCTAGCTCCACTCTGTTTCTGCCCACCATGAGCTTAATGCTCTTACCTGTCAGTACACTTGAGCTCTGAATTTTTGGTTGACAGTTGAAGTCTTGCATAAAATACCTCATAAGGGAAAATAAATAAGTAGGCTATGCCAAGATATGATTGGAATAAAAGTGCGTTCCCAGTCCTCTATGAGACCAAAACATCCAGATTAACATGAATTCTAGCATTCAAAGTTTCATGTGTGAAATAAATGTCTATAATCATATAACTATGAATTCTTTAGAGAAGTGAAGAACTAACACATGAATTTATATTTAAAAGATGATGTTTAAAGAGATGTTTGAAGTCTGTCTCTTTGCCTTCAGGAACATACATACGAAGAATTCTAAATAGCATTTCCTATCTTTTAATACAGTTAGAATCTCTGACAGGTAATTCCCATATCAGAAAGAAGATTCATAAGTCTTTTTTTTTTTTTTTTTTTTTTTTTTCACTCAGGCAATAAAGCAACTCAGCAAAAGAAGTCTCAGCCCTTTCTGCTCTTCTTCTGCAGGAGGTATGTTTGCTTGGAGCCCTGACCACAACCAGTCCGGCCCCACCGAGTTTGTGTTCCGAGTCTTCACCACTGTCCCTGAACTCCAGGCCCTCCTCTTCCTCCTCTTCCTCCTCCTCTACCTCATGATCCTTTGCGGCAACACCGCCATCATCTGGGCGGTGCGCGCACACAGCTCCCTCCGCACCCCGATGTACTTCTTCCTGTCCAATCTGTCCTTCCTGGAAATCTGCTACACCTCTGTGGTGGTGCCTTTGATGCTGTCCAACATTTTGGGGGCCCAGAAGCCCATACCCCTGGCTGGCTGTGGGGCCCAAATGTTCTTTTTCGTCACCCTTGGCAGCACTGACTGCTTCCTCCTGGCAGTCATGGCGTACGACCGCTACGTGGCCATCCGCCACCCTCTGCACTACGCTCTCATCATGACCCAGAAGCTGTGCGTCCAGATGGTGGTCTGCGCCCTGGGCCTCGCCCTCTTCCTGAGCCTGCAGCTCACATCCTCAATCTTCACCCTGCCCTTCTGCGGGCACCGCCGGGAAATCAACCACTTCCTCTGCGACGTGCCTCCGGTCCTGAGGCTGGCCTGCGCTGACACCCGCGTGCACCAGGCCGTCCTCTACGTGGTGGGCATCCTCGTGCTGACCGTCCCCTTCCTGCTTATCTGTGTCTCCTACGTGTTCATCACCTCCGCCATCCTGTGCATCCGCTCTGCGGAGGGCCACCGCCGGGCCTTCTCCACCTGCTCCTCGCACCTCGCCGTGGTCCTGCTGCAGTACGGCTGTTGCAGCCTGGTCTACCTGCGTCCCCAGTCCAGCTCCTCCGTGGATGAGGACCGTCAATTTGCCCTAGTTTATACTTTTATCACCCCATTACTCAACCCCCTGATTTACACTCTGCGGAACAAGGATGTCAAAGGTGCCCTGAGAAAGGCCATCAGTAGCAAAGGAACAGCTGAAGCTCTCTGAGGGTTTAGGGGGACGTGAAGGGGGTACCCGAGCAAGTGACAACATTGAAACTCTTACATACAAATGCCAGCTTTGAATTCATATCTCTAAAATTTGGATCCTCATTAATTCTCTGTTCTTAATACACTTAGTTGCTACAATTCACTCCCATTTTTTAAAAGTTTTCCAAAACTGTAAAACTCTGAAAAACTGGACTGGGATTCTGCAGGCTGCTATTGTTCACTTCTCCTTAGATTAGAAGTTTGCCCTTCCTCCAAAGCAACTTTATTAACTGTGAAGCCTCCTCTCGAGAAGCAATGCTATTAACTGACTCCTCGAGCAGTGCTTTGGATGAAGAATGTTCATCAGGATATTTCACTTAACCAAATATGCTCTATAATTTTGTCATCCAAGTTTGACAGATTAATGCCTGGTCAATTTACTCATTTTCTTCATTAAACCTCTTTCATATGTACAAAGGTCCCCGTGTGCTGGTCTAAACGATGCTCCCACCTTCAGTCCAGGAATGTGCATGTAGGTCAGGAAGGGTGGAGCCGAGGGCGACCACAAGTCTGTATACAGACTTGTCTGTATGTCTAATTGTAAAAGATCTAACAGACTGAAGGAAAGAGAAATATATTAAGGTAGTAAAGGGTTTTTTTAATTAGCAATTTAATATGACAGAGTACTAGCTGAACAGGGACATGATCAAATCTATATGGTACACTGAGTGAATATATATATCCTTTTTTCAAATTCTAGAAGACCTCAATGAAAGAGCCATTTAAAAAGTAACAGAGAAGAGTTAACTATTTACCTCTTGGTCAGCCTCAGTTTGTGCCTTTACACATGGCCAAGATTACCAGCGCTCCCTTTTTCGTATAAAATATAGAATATGGCCTCAGTTCTCCAGAGCAGTAACAATTTAGGACTTGGGTCCAGTTATGACAATCTGGTGGGAGTTACCACCAACTTCACACTTCTTGAGAAATTATTTTGGAGAATGAGAATGTTGATAAAAGTTCTAATACTGGCCTTACTTTGACAAGCATACTCTAGGCCTTCCATTGACAGGGGAAGGACAGTTTCAGTTTGGACTGATAACCTGGTAACAGGGAAAGAGATCAACAATTACCAAACTACTTTCTGGGAGATGGAACTTACGAGACAAGACCCTAGACAGGAAAGCAGTTTACTCCTTCCACTGCTTTGGTTTGGGAAGGTTACTAAAGTTTCTGTCACACTGGGAGTTCTCTCCAGGCTCATGGTCCTCCCTTCTTTATCCACCAGCAGTCAGGTATCACCTGCCAGGTCCTGTCTTTTATGACTATAACTAAAAAGACTGGCTCAGTCTACTCCTTGCTTTTCTCATGGTAGAGCTTTAAAGCCTTTTCCTACCTTCTTAATGATTTACCAAGTTCCAGACTCCAGGGGCCATTGAGTTAGAAAAGTGAGTAATGGCTTTACAAGTCAAGACTCCAGTATTTCAGAAATAGTTCAGACTATGACTATCAGTGTTTCCTCTGAATCCGCTCAGAAGCCCAATTTTCCTGAGTAGAATGGCAATAAGTAATCTCAAAGAAATATTGAGAGAATAAGTAATATAAATTTTGATATAATTAAGAGTTCATAAAAATCTTCTCCTCATAATGGTATTTCATTTAATCCTTACAGAAAATGAGGCATATATGATTAATATTATCCCTTAATATTATCCCTTTCATAGATTCAGAGAAATGAGGGAAGAATTCGCATTTTATGCAAATTAATATGTTCCATACATCAAGCCAAGTGTTCTAAACACCTGATATTATTCTTATCACAACCCTATTAGATAAGAATTATTATTATTTGCATCTTTCAAATGAGAAGACCAAAAATAGTGTGAGATGATCAGTCCAGAGGATCATGCTATTAATAGCAGACTGAAATTCTAGCACAGGTCTGTTTAACGCCAAATCCTCTAACCCCCTTTTTAAAAAATGCTAATTAGACGATCAGAGAGCTGTTCTTATCTAAATTCTCTGGATTTTCCAAAATGCACATGGATCATTTTCCTCAATATTCTTGCCAACTGGGGCGAGCTGAGTGGAGAAATAAGAAGGAAATGAATGTGTGATGTGGGATGTGACTTGGAGGTGCTGACATGGGTAGCAAGTTTTACTCTCTTGGAACCATAAAACCCCCTAGTTCATCTGCCCAGAATACGGACCCACTTACTCTGCTTAGACCTCTTCTCCTAGTTCATTTCTATTTTTCATATCTAAGTTTAAATATTATTTCTTCTAGGAAGCCTTTTCAGAATCGCCTAGTCACAAACCATGCCAAAGTCCTGTATTGTACAGTCTTATAATATATTATTTTTCTTGATAGCACTTAATCAGTTATATATGTGTGTGTGTGTGTGTGAATGCATACACACACACACACACACACACACATATATACGTGCCAGATTATTTAATTAACAGTGTCTGCCTGTCTCATTAGGATATAATATCTCCTTGAGCACAGATCACACACCATTTGATCACCGTTGCATGTGGTGTTTGCCACTTAATACATTAAAATTAAATATGAATGACTTCAAAAAGGTAGCTAAGGTATGAAGTGGCAAATTAATGAATTTTAATTTGCCTTTAATTTGCTTTTAATTTTAATTTAATTTTTAATTTTAATGTTAATGTTAAAGGAATGGTGAGGGATGTTTTGATGCTCTGAAAATGAGAAAATAATTAGAAATTTTAGCATCTAAGGAGCCGAATATCAGTCAAAGTATGAGGAAACCATCAAAACAAACACAAACCTATAAATTAATCTGATTATTACTAGCTTGAGGAAATAGACTGCCTATCACCATATGCGTGATGTGCAAATATTTTTAATAATGATCATTTCTGCAATCTGTCCCATGTAGTACACTTTAAAGGAAGATATTTAAAGTGAGAGGATTTCCAGAGCTAAAGTTGGAAGAAATATCAAAACTATGTCGTGGGAGGAATAGCTAAATAAATCAGAATTAAAATGTAGGACTGCATGATAATGGCTGTTTAGTACCTGAAGTGTTTCATGTAGAAATGATCCCATTGTGTAGACCAGGATGACTATGAAGAGTTTCAGCTCATTACAAGAAAGGGCTTTTAGAGCACAACAATGGAGCGAGAGAACCAGGAGGTAGTGAAATTTTCTAGACATTGCAAGTGACAAGATGTTCAGATACTTTACTGGAGATTCAAGTATCCGATAGGGGACTGAACTAAGCAATTTCTGGGGTCCTTCCAACTCTGGGAATTCATAACTATGATGCCTCTGAGGTGAATATTTTGTTATAGATTTTGGAGAACACCATTAACATCGGTGTGACTGACTATAATAACAATCAGAATTTATTATCCAACAGATTTCAAAGTTCTCCATCATAATGTAAGTGGTAGACTAGCCTAAGACATCAGTTTGTTGTAGCCTTGTTTTTGCTGTTCTTGAGTGATGGGGTGATAGTATTTTTTTTTTTACAGTGTAGGAAACCTATGTTTTCAGTTCTGTAACATGAAAAATTTGTGGAGATCTTTTGCACTACAATGTGTGTATATGGTTAACAGTACTGTGCTGTACACTTTCCCAGGAAAACAAATGCCTTCCACAAGCCTTTCTGAAGTTGTTTTCCACAGGGCTCCTAAACAAGTGATTTGATTATGAAAGAATCTTCAAAGTAATAAGAGAAAATGGGAAGAAAAAAAGATAAATGACATGTTTTTTGCAATATACTTATTTACCTAACATATGATGTTTCATTGTTTAATTTGAATATCATTACTAGGTGATATAGGGAGATAAAAATATAAATAAGGGAGGAGGGCTGCCCTTGAACTTCAAATAATACGATGGTTAATGATGGCTGTAACTGTGGACTAGGCATTGTGGTAGATACTTTATATTAGGAGCTCATGTCATCCAAACTACAACCCTTAGAACTAAATATAATCACTATCCTCATTTGTCAATGAGGGACATTGCCTAGCATCACAGCTGGGAGGTGGGATTATTCAAGCCATGTCATTTAATTTCAAAACAAACTTCACACTGATACACTGCCCCTTCTCCACATATTAAATCTGCTGAATGACATTAGAAATAATTCAGCATTATTGAGGTTCAGAAGAGAAAAGGAGAGTGAACGAAATGGACACCACTTGTTAACTGCTGGAAAAACAAGGGGGAGGTATTCATGCCCTAAGTGCTGTCAATATTTACGACAGTCTCTAATCACATTTCTCTCTAGGCTTGTGACTCTGAGATGGGTTTATGTGAATGATTTTTACTGGAAGTCTTTCTACATTGAGATTTCTCTTTAGTGCTCATATTGAATAATAATATTAAAATTAGGCAAATTGAAACAAGGTCAAATATTGCCTCTCTTCTACATTCTTTTTTTTTAACATTTTTTTAATTGAAACGTAGTCAGTTTACAATGTTGTGTCAATTTCTGGTGTACAGCATAATATTTCAGGCATACATATATTCATTTTCATATTCTTTTTCATTATAGGTTACTATAAGATATTGAATATAGTTCCCTGTGCTATACAGCATGAATTTGTTTATCTATTTTATATATACCAGTCAGTATCTGGAAATCTCGAACTCCCAATTTGTCCCTTACCACCCCCTTCCCCCCTGGTAACCATAAGTTTGTTTTCTGTCTGTGAGTCTGTTTCTGTTTTGTAAATAAGTTCATTTATGTCTTTTTTTAGATTCAACATAAAAGTGATATCATACGGTATTTTTCTTTCTCTTTCTGGCTTACTTCACATAGAATGATGATCTCCAAGTCCATCCATGTTGCAGCAAATGGCATTATTTTATTCTTTTTTATGACTGAATAATATCCCATTGTATATATGTGTGTGTGTGTGTGTGTGTGTGTGTGTACCACAACTTCTTTATCCATTCATCTGTCGATGGACATTTAGGTTGCTTCCATGTCTTGGCTATTGTAAATAGTGCTGTTATGAACATTGGGGTGCATGTATCTTTTCAAATTAGAGTTTCCTCTGGATATATGCCCAGGAGTGGGATTACTGGGTCATTTGGTAACTCTATTTTTAGTTTTTTAAGGAATCTCCATAGTGTTTTCCATGATAGCTGCACCAAACTGAGACAGGAAGGGGGCAGGGCACAGCCATTCAAGGAATGCTACAGCAATTAACATCAAAATGCTAAAAGATTCAATCCACAGTAGGCCTTGAGGCTCAAGATGATGGGAAATTTAACTTCTAGTAGACCTTGAGCTTCATTATATGCCTATTGTAATATATCAGCATGATGAATAACATGCCCACAGGTGCCATGGCAGTCCCAATGCTAGCCACAAAAGGTCACAGAGTGGGAAATGGCCAACTTCCTGGGAATCCCAGCCCCTTCCCCAGACTAGTTAGACTGCTTCTTCCATTTATTTGCATATAAAGCTACCAAAGCCCATAAAAACTGGCAGCACGGTGCCTCACAGCCGCCGCCTCTCCCTCTCTCTCCTTTCGGAGACAGCCCACACTCTGTCTATGGAATGTGTACCTACTTTTAATCTGAGCACCCATCCCCCACACATCGTGGCCTTTCTCTTGCCTTTCAACATCTCTCTCTAAATAAATCTACCTTTACTCAACTGTGGCTCGCTCCTGAATTCTTTTCTGCTTGAAGCCAAGGACCGCACACTTGGTGGGGCACATCCCAGGGGCTCAACCGAAGCCTGGGATACAGCCCTTCTCTTGCTCCACACCCACTTTTCCTGCATCAAAACTACATTTCCAGCTGTGTAGAAGGGTTCCCTTTTCTCCACACTCTCTCCAGCATTATCATTTTTCACCTTCTTGAATGTGAGTTGGTCTTGGAAAAGACTAGAATGGAAGCTTTTTGAGTGTCATGTCTGTTCATTAGAAGGCTTCCAAGAAAGCTAGATAGCTTTTCCTGGATTTTGCTTTTAGCTCTTCAGAAGGGATGAGAAACATGGAACCAGAAACTGGCTTGCTCTTTCCTGTTTGTGCCCAAACTCACAGGGGTTCTTCGATTCCTAACAGCTTATGATCACATATTTTCCACACATCCACAAGCCAGAAGGAGCCCTATCACACACATAATACCTGGTTTCCTTCAGGTCCTGCACTTCTCCTGATTGGGTGAGGCTGGAGAAGTTAGGAGTCTGGAGGGCTCTGTTTTCCGGGAACTCATCCCTGACACTGTCAAGCTCAGGTCTGTGTCAGCTCTTTGCTTCATGTGCGTTGTTTTCTGCTCCTAGCACTTAACATGTCTTTCTCCAAAGTCCGCTAGCAACTATTCATTGGTACAAAGTTTCATTTATGCAAGATGAGCAAGTTATGGACATCTAATGTGTAGTATGGTGACAGGGCAACAATACTGTACTGTGTACTTGAAATTTGCTAAGAAGGTAAATCCTAAGTTAATTACCTTGATTGTGGTAATTAGTTCACAATGTATATATATATTAAATCATCAAGTTGTTTACCTTAAATATATACCCAAAATTTTTGAATCAATCAATTGTTCGATTACACAATTTTTAAAAAATAAAAGACAATAAAGCAAATGAGGCAGATAGAGAGTGACAGGTAATGTTATATTATAATGGTCCATTAAGACACATCTTTGATAGGGGATATTTGGGCACAAAACAGAAGTGAAGCAGAAAGATACATGAAAGAAGAGCATTTCATGTTAAAAGGAACAGCAAGTATAATGGCCCTAGGGAAGATTTCTTGACATGCTCACAAACAGTGAAAACAATAACAGTTAAAATTTACTGAGTGTTTCACATGAGCCAGGAGCCATTCAAAGGACTTTCTATATGGGTGGGCTCTCTTATTGTCAACAATCTCCCTATGAATAGGAACTCACCCATAGTCTATACATGAATAAAATCTTATTCTAGATTTAAACACAGGGATTTTGGATATTCTTAAAATACTCAAAAGTGTCAGTCTATGAAATGAATCTGGCTTGTTGATACCTCTTTTGGGGAGGGTGGTGGGTGGTGGAAGAGGGAGCCAGTACAGTGTTTTTTGTTGTTTTGTTTGGCTTTTTCATTCTTCCATGAATTTAACTGTTTGGGGGAAACCCATGAACTTTCAGGGTCACCATAGCATCCACTTCCTGTGTTTTCCTGGTCCATTTGTTTTTACTGACTTTTTATACCTTAAAGTCACCTGTGTTTAGAATCCATGCCAACATTCTTATAACAGTCTTGATAACCAATAGTAGGCAGTTCCAAATATTTATGAGCCTGATTTAGGACCAAAGTCCCAGTGATCTGCCTCTCAAGCCAGGAAATGCCAAAGGATCTGTATACGTTTAAATCTCAAAAGTTTTATGTTTCTATCGAAGCAAACTTTGGGAAAAAAAAAAAAAAAAAAAGCTCTTAACATTCTATTTCACTAGAAACTTACCATACAAAATATTGCTTCGAAATATGCTGTTATTATTTGGTCTGAGAACTATGTTGTTTCAAAAAAATTCTCATTTTGGTTAGTTTTAATCTTAAAAAAATTAAATTCTTGGTCCGATAAGTTATTGAAAGCAGGTGTGGAAGAGTCACTAGGTTTTATTGCTGGATAATCAAGGTCTGGTGTAGGAAGGAAAAAGAAAACCTGAATTAGTCTTATTTTTGCCACTGCCTTCTTGGGCACATCACACAAATCAGGTACACTCTCTGGATCTCGGTTTCTTCATGAAGGTCTCTGACAACAGGATTTCCAAGGTGCCTTCATGAATAGAAGTGCTTACATCTTAAGATTTTGTTGTTTTAGGCACACTAATTTTTTTTCCCAACTTTGAGTCCCTTCCCAGCTCCATCGCCTTTCCCTTCTGTGTAAATCCTCAGAATTTTATGGCTGGCTTCTCCCCATTCATGTTTCAGCTCAAATGTCACCTCCTCGAAGACAACACTTTTGATGACCCCCCTTCCTCTGGCCACCCTCTGGCCCATTCATGTATGACACTGTCTTCATGGAACTTACCACTGACTGGTGCTGTCTCGTTTACTTATTTCTCATCTTTGTTGTCTGCTTCAATGTAAGCTCTATGAATGCAGGAATCCTATCTGTCTTACTCTTCCTTGTACCTCCAGAACTTAGAATAGTGATGGTCACATCGTATTACATAAATATTTTGTTAGTCAGTCAATCAGTGATGAGCCAAATTCTAAATGAGTGAACCCTGAGACTAATTATCACCTGGAGTAATTATCACATCTCAAAAAAAACACATCAGAAGTTCTTCCCATTGTGAACCATCTAATAAACCAAGGTAAATCAGGGAAAGAGAAAATTCAGTAAGGGGAAAGATTTTTTTAATGAATATGTTTTAATATGACAAGGCAATATCTGAGCAAGATCATGACCAGACCTATAAATCTACCTGGTACATTGAGTGAATATGTATGCTTTCTTCAAATTCTGGAAGACCACAATAAGGGAGTTATTTTTAAAGTAACAGAGGAAAATTAAAGGCCCACCGGGCCTCTCAGGACCCTGGAATATAGTTCTGAAGTAGGGGTGAGATCATTGCAGACTTAAAATAGGCATAATCTCTTGGCCCTATGAGATCCTTCCCCGGTAAGAAGGAGCTTGCTAGAGAGAGTCCCCTTTGCACAGGCTGGAAGGTGCTCCTACTCAGTGATCAAGTCTGTGTGATAATTACTCACCAGTCCTCCTGGATATGGACCCTTGACTCAGCACCAGCCCGGTGACAGCCACCCTCCTGCTTGCTGGAAGGCTCTTCTTGTTAGCTGCCTGCCCATCTGGATTTATGCATCTGTCTCAATTACCCTAGTATATTTTCTTTCTAACTGTTAGACTTCTGTGAAGCCCAGACTAAGTTTAACTGGCTTCTGCTTCAGTTTCCCTCTCTAGTCATCAGTTCTTTACTGAGAATAGAGCCCTTCCATTGGTCATCATCCACCCAAAGGCCTTCTAACACCTGCCTAGAACTTGCCAGTCTCCTAACCTCTGAGAGAAGAAGTTGATATCTGGTCTCCAAATATCCTACTCTGGTTGGAGTGCTGAAAAAAATAACTAGTTGACCAGGACCAAAACACATGATTGATCATCAGTGCTAATGCAAGAGAACGGTTATGCCATCTCTGTCTTCACTATTCTGGTTCAGTTCACCCTTAGCTCTCATCTTAATTACTACAAGTACCTCTAATTGTCTCCATGTTTGATTCCTTACAATTCATTCTCCCGTCAAAATCTAACCTCCCATGACCAGAACAGAAGAGATGATTTCCCAAGTCATTTTATTGCCATAAGTCCCCCTCTACTCATAATCTGTCTTTTCACCTGTGCACTCTACACTGTATTCAGCAAAAAATAATTAAAAAGGAAAGTCACTGAGCTCTTACTATTACCAGGAATGGCGTTAAGAAGTAATAGCCAAGAAATATCATGGTTGCCATGTCTCCCTCTAAACAGAATGCTACTCTTTCCTTTCAAGGTTCTTTGTTGCACAATATTCCCATTGTGCATCATAGAAGTAAATGTAGACAATAAATGTTTAGAGATATCATCACTGTTATCACCACCAACATGAACATCTTTCCCAGATTAATAAAAACCTGAAAATGTCCACCTATTTCAGATCTTATGGAAGGAAAGTCCTCTCCTTACAGATATTTTGATAAACCTAGGAATATCATTATTGTACTTCCAGAGATCAAAGTCCACATTAAGAACTTTCTGCAAATGGGAAATAACCAATTCCTTACAGAACAACAATGGGTTTGGAGAATAGAACCTTCACAAAGCAAGGACAAGAGGAACCTGTTGATCAGAATAGTAATTTCTCCCAGTAAATATTTATTAATGAGGTGGCATCAAACTGTGCCATTCACATCTCCTGCCACAGGAAGGATTGCCCCAGACGCTCAGCTGAATCCACCACTGTGTCCATGCCGTGGCCACACTGCACACAGTTTGCATTCAACTAATGACTGACTGTGTTAGCAATACTAAGGCAAGATGCGAGACTCTTACGGCTAGAGATTCTACCTGAAGACATCATTGTCCTGGTTAAAACTCTCTTAGAACTACACTGCAGCCTGAAACTTGACCTGTCCAACCCTCATTCCTTCTCTTCCTCCTCCATAAGTGTCAGAGCTACATCACAGCTCAGCATCTCTCCCTGCCTCCTTCCACCCCTTCCCCCTTTTCTCTGATAAGCTTTTACCCCAATACCTCTTACACATATCAAATCCTGTCTTGGCATCTGCTTCTCTGAGAATCCAGAGCAACACACTTAATAACAAGGAACAGGCAGCTCACACCATGCCTTTTAAAATGTCATATGTCAATGTTGTCTTCATTTTAAGTAGACATGACATAACTCTTCATTGAAGTGTATAGAGTCTTATCAAGGTGTGAATTCATTATTTTCTAGTTAAACTTCTTCCCCCTACAAAATTCTTTGATAAATAACCTCTCCAAACATACACACAGATAGATAATAATAGATGATAGACAGTAGAAAGATAGATAATAGGTAGATAGCTATTGAGATGATAGAGATCTATAGGGAAAGAGAGTAAGAGAAATAACTAGGAATCTGGGCCTTATGGACAATGTGGACAGAAAATCTTATGGAATGCTGACTTAATAAATATAATTTATGCCTGGGTGTACTACAGAGTAGGCTCTCAATTATTTA
The DNA here is from genome assembly GCF_048773025.1 of Camelus bactrianus. NCBI lineage: Eukaryota > Metazoa > Chordata > Mammalia > Artiodactyla > Camelidae > Camelus > Camelus bactrianus. The sequence goes on from NC_133548.1 coordinate 11,495,759, forward strand.
ACTTTTTTTTTTAATTTATGTGATACTTTTTATTAATTTGTTGTGAGCCACATGAGCATGGAGTACATAGACGGACACAGATGCCCAGGCTTGTCCCAGTAAAGTACCCGATGTATTATCTGCCTTGGACAGAGAATTCCTGGAATAAGGACAGGGATGTGGGCTACCAGATACATCTAAAAATGCCTAAAACAAAATAGTGGAAAGAACAAGCACAAGTTCTGGTGCAAACCTGAGTTCCTATAGAGCAGTGTATCTCCAAGGGCTGTCAGCTAGCTTCCTGCATGAGAATCACCAGCAGGGATTGGGGAATTTGCTGCTCCCAAAGTCTCATACCCCATAGCCGCTAATCAGAACTTCTACAAGAAAATGAAGAAATACCCTTTTGAGACAAATGCCCAGTGACTTTATGTAAACTAGTGTCTATATCAAAGATTTGCAAATCAAATTTTTTAACACTGACCCACATTAAGATACCAGAGTCTATTTATCTTCATTTTTACTGATCTTCCTTGGTCATTGTTGATAATCCTTAGGGCTCAGCTGTTGAGGTCACATCCCCAGTGACCCTTTGCTAAACCTCTCTCTGAAGTCCTTCTTAGTGTTTTGTGCTTGTCTAAACTAGGATGCATGTGTAGGAACTCCAATTTAATTTGATTTTTCTGCATTGATAATTGATACCCCCACTCACATTCTTAATTTATTTTTGTTGTTGTTGTTTTTAAGTTTGATCTTTAAAAATAGTTTTCTGAAAGCCAAGTATGCCAGTAGGCTTTACTTCTTTCATCCAAAGTCCCTTTGGGATTAATTAAACCCAGTCCCTGTAAATCAGGGAAGAAAAGTAGAGTTATCGTGGGAAAAAATTATTCATTTCATGAAGCGCTTGGTCCATCCCTACAGCATTTCCTGATAGCTTATTTATAAAACATGGGATGCGAGAAACACATTCTTGGTTAATCGAATATCTGAGTTTCCTTCATCCAATTCTCCAAGTGTTTTTTTCCCTTGAGGAATGATTGGAATGAGGGTGCAGGTGGGATTGGGGGCAATGGCTCTAAAAAGGCACTGCATCTACGCTCTTACAGGTAGCCAGTGGCTGAACCAGGATGCAAACCCAGGCCAAGACCATCTAAAAGTCTAAGCAATTTCTATTTTGCTGTGGTCAGCTATTTTGCATGCACATGTGTGTCTGTGTGTGTGAGTGTGTGTGAGAGAAAGAGAGAGAGAGAGAGAAATATGAAAGATGAAGAAACTTCTGGACAGACCGTTGACCTAATGGATAAAGACTGAAGAAGAAAATTCCCTGGTGTGACATATTTTACCATAACACATGTATTATTGGCTGAATTGTGGACCGCCTCCACACTTCATGTATTGAAGTCTTCACCCTTCAACACTTCAGAACGTGACTATATTTGCAGATAGGGCCTTTAAAGGGGTAATTAAGTTAAAATGATGTCATTAAAGTGGCCCCGAAATCCATGTGACTAATGTCCTTATAAGAAAAAGAGAACAGGATGCAGACACATCCAGGAGGACCACGTGAAGACTCAGGGAAAAAACGGCCATCTTCAAACCAAGGAGGGAGGCCTCAGAAGAAAGCAACACTTGTTGACACCTTGATCTCAGACTTCTAGCCTCCAGAACTGTGAGGATATAAATTCTGTTGTTTAAGCCACCTGGCGCGTGGTAATTTGCTATGGCGGCCCTTCCAATCTAATACACGTAACTACCAAACAAATAGCGTCGCACTACTCTTTTATTAATGTAGCTTAGAGAGGAGAAATGTTTCATCACATAGTATACAGTCATTATATATGCTATATTTTTCACCCATATGCATATCTTCATTTTTACTGATCTTCCTTGATCATTGATAATCCTTAGGGCTCAGCTGTTGAGGTCACATCATTCTCTCGTCTTTCCCTGATGAGTAAATTTTGCAATCATGCTATGCAATTTCCTATCCCATAATAAATTATCTAGACCCTTACCAGAAGTCAGGATGTAGCAGGCCCAGACTGTAACCTCATAATTACTATGTAATAACCTGCTTCACTCCTAGAGGGACCAGACCACAGTGAAAAATTATTCAAGAGATTGGAAGGAATCCTGTATATTTTCATAGTCTTAAGTCCCCTGTCCAACCTCCCCTCATTCCAGATGTGTCTTGGCTTCTCAGTTGTAGGAACGTTCACCTGTTCCCTCACTCCTCCAAACAAGGATCCACACAGACAACTTAGTTCTGAAGACAATTTTCAGACAGGAGTTAATCTATGTTATTCAAAATGAAGAGTTGGTAGGAAAGAATTGGTGTTTCCTTAGACGTGAATGGAGAAAAGGCTGCCCTGATTTTAAATGACCATCCCTAATTGATTTAACTGAAATATCTTCACAACGGTGAAGAAAAAGCATCAGATTAGCTTAGCAGGTTAGAAGGAAGGCTTAAACACACACAGCTCAGTCAGCTACAATTCTGTGTTCACATACCAACCTCTCCGCCTTTATCTTGAGCTTAAAGACACATCTTATAGCGTTCCAGGCCTGAGTCTTGAGCTCTTTATTAAATTATTCAACAAATAGTTTTGAGCACCTTCTGTGGGTCTAGCCCAGTGGTTCTCAACTGAGGGCAGCTGAACCTCACAGGAAATATTTGGTAACGTCTGGTGAGATGTTCGATTATTGTAAACAGTAGGTAGAAGTTGGTGTTACTGTCATTTAATGAGTAGAACCCAGGATACTGTGAAATATCCTGCAGTGTTCAGGATGGCCCCTCACAACAGAATTATCCAGCCCCAAATGTGAGCAGTTCCTAGATGGGAAACCCTTTTGCTACCCATCCAATAGTATACACGTTGAAGAAAAGGGGACTCAACTTTGTCCTTGTTGATCTGGACACTACTAGTGGAGATGGAAGTGCATCCATAAACGTACAGCAGTGACAGTGCAATGACGAAGGAATATGTGAGAGTCCAAAAGGAGCATTCCAGAAAGTGCTTCTGACACTGTGAAGTTGTCATGGACCCAGCACAAAGGAGAAGTAGGAGCTACTTCTGTAAAGAGAAGTGGCATTCCCAGCAGCGTGAACAGCATGTGCAAAGGCCTGGGGGCAGGAGGAGGTATGATGAGAAGAAGGAACTGAAAAAAAGACAGAGTCGATGGAGCAAAGAACCAGAAGAAGGCTAGAAGTTAGTTAAGTACCAGCTTTTACATGGCCTTGTAAGTAATATTATGGCTCATCATTGTCATAAGAGCCAGATTTTACTTTACTTGAAAGCAGTGTGGCTGGATGAACCTTGATGCAGAGGAAGAAGAATATGCTTCCGGGTCAAGCAAACTTCATCTCAGCCACTGGCTGCATTTACTCTTGGATAAGGTATTCACATTCTAAAAATCTTTTACCTTTGACTTTACTTATAAAATAGGGATAACATTCACTTTGCAGAGTTCTTATAAGGATTAATATAATATAATATGCAAATGGGATACCAATAGTACCTCCTTTTTGGAATTGTCGTAAGGATGAAATTAGTTAATATATGTAAAGTATGTGAAATGTAGTAAGTTCAACGTAAGACTTAGCTACTGTAATTATTATAATGCTGGGCACAAAAGATGTTTCAGAGGTCCCTAAGTATCCTGCCTGGCTGTTGGGCTCTCCCAGTGTTCTGCACCAAACACACACACACACACACATGCACACACACACACACAAACACGTGCACATACATCAAAAAAATGCATTAATCACTCTAGCCCTCTGCAGAGGACTTGCCTTTGAATAAATGGGGCTCTTGGGATCACACATTCACACACACACATATAAACATTGATACACACATGACCGAGCAACATCTCTTCAAGGAATAAGCTAATTTCACTAAGACCTATGGGATGTCTCTGCTCAAGGAGAGTCAGACAAAGAAAAATTTGACAAATAGCCACTGAGGACCTCTTAAGCATATAGCACTCTGCTGGGTCTCATGGAAGCCAGGCAAATTGTGAAATATGGTTTCGGTTCTCTGGAGTGATAATAATTGGTGACTTGGGCTGAACAGAGAGCGATGATAATCTGGCGGAAGTAAGCTCCTCAAAACAGGAGGCTCACATGACCTTGATTAGGTAACTTCATATTTCTCAGGAAATTATTTCAAGCACTGAGAATGTTGCTGAAGTGTCTGACATTGGTCTTTACTTGGAGGAGCACACCCGTGACCTTCCATGGACAGCGAGGAGATCCCAAGTGGAGAGACAGTTCTAGCTGGACTAATTATCTGGTAACAGGAGATCAGTAATCACTACACCACCTTCTTCTGGGAGATGGAGTTCATGAGGCAGGACCCTAGATAGCAAAATAACTTACTCCTTCCATGGGCTTTAATTTGGGAAGGTTAATATAGCCTCAGTCCTACTGGGTCATCTCTCCCATGCTCCTCCTTTCTCCATCCACCGGAGCAGTCAGACATCACCTGCAACGTTCTGTCTTTTATGAATGTGACTGAGAAGACAGGCTCGGTGTGCCCCTCTTTCTTCTCCTGCTGACAGTAAGAGAAAGTGTTTTCTACCTCCTTGAAGACTAGCAACATACCAGGCACTTACTGATGCTGGTTAGAAAAGCACTTAATGGCGCCACAAGTAAAGACTTCAGGATTTCAGAACTAGGTCAGCCCATTACTTACAGTGTTTCTCTGAATTCACTTGGAAGGCCTATTCCTCAGGTTAAAATGGTAATTACTAATCCCAGTCTAATATTGAGGGATATAAATATAAATTTGGGGGAATGACTAATATATATTCAGATAAAGCTTAAGGATTAATAACAAAAAACTTTTCCTCATAAGGTAGCTCATTTAATCCTCCGCTATGAAGCAAGTATTATCATCATCCCCTTAAAAGATTCAAAGGAGAGAAGAATTAACATCTATTACGCAATTTTAAAAGTTTTGTACATCAAATGAAGGGTTCTAAATACTTCATCTAATTTAATCTTATCACAACTCCATCAGGTATCATTATTTACATCTTTTAAACTTGAGGAAAGAGAAATTAATGTAAGATAATCTGTCCAGGTGACAATAATAGACTGAGATTCTACTGTGGGTCTCTTATTGCCATATCCATGGTCCTCCTTTTTTTTTTTTTTTTTTTTTTTTTTTTTTTTTTTTGCATGGTGATAATTAGAATATTGGAAAATTGCTCCAGTCTAGACTTTCTGTGTTTCCACAATGCACATGGAAAACATTTCTCACAACACCTTTGCCATCTCAAGCTGGTCTGGCTGGAGGAGTAAGAAGGAAGATGAGGATGTGACTTAGGATGTGACTTGGAGGCACTATGATGGGTGTGGATTAATGAACAGACACCAACCTGGGGCAGGTTTCTGAGGATGATGCTAAAATGCCCTTACTGTGCCTCTGTCACAGGCAATATGACAGAGTAACAACTTGGAATAGCAAGTTGACACTATGTTAGTTAGTAACACCCTGGAACAGCAAATTGACAATATGTTGATATAATGTATTTCACTCTCTTTGAACCACAAAATCCACCGTTTTACCTGTTCACAATATGGACCCACTACTCTACCTATCTCGCTTCTCCTAGTTAGCTTCTATTTTTCAGATCTAAGATTAAATATTCCTCCCTCTAGGAAGCTCTTTCATAAACTTAATCATAAACTGTGCCAGAGCCCCATGTTGCACAATCTGACAACACGCTATATTTTGCAGCATTTACTCACAGTTGTAATTATATGGATATGTAGCATATACATATATAAATGTGTATAATATCATATATATATATACACATACATATATATTTATACATGCCAGATTCTTTAACAGCATCTGTTTCTCTCATTAGGATATATAATCACTTGGGCACAACTATGCAATTTTGATAACCATTATATATGGGCTTGGCACTTAATAAAAAAATAAATGTGAGTGACTGCAGGAAGGATAGTTAAGATGTGGAGTCACACATTGAAGATTGTATTAAATGTCCATCTCAACAGACGAGAGCAATGGACCAATGTTAGAGGATTGATGGAGGATGTTGTGTTTCTTTGGAAATGAAAAAGTTACGTTTAAAGTTTGAGCATCCAGGGAGCTATATATCCATCCACATCTGAGGAGACCATTCGAACAATCAAACAGAAGCATGTGAATTAATCCAATTTTGATTAAAGAAATAGACTTCCAATGAACAGAGAAGTGAGACCCAGTTCTTTTTATCTGATCATTTCTGTGATCTGCCCCATGCAGTACAATTTTAAGTAAGGTATTTAAAATGAGAGCATTTCCCAAGCTAAGTTTTTTTATGTTTAAATATCTTTTCTTTTATAGCAATAAAAATATATGTATATATAGATGTAACATTTCTCTCAGTATTTCATTAATTTGACCTCTCCTCAGCATACTTAATTACACAAAGTTGAATTTTTGTTTGCTTCTCTCTTGTTTCCATAAGATAATACCTGCTCCTTTCATGGAATAGTGAATGAACTGGCTGCAAGTACGATGTACAGGAAAAGTTGAGACAGGAACACGTGTAGGGCTGAGGCAGCTTTACCGAGCTCAATTTTTGAGACACACCAGCACCATGTCATGTGAGGAACAGCAAAAAGGAAACTGGGAAGAAAATTGAGGACTGCATGATAGTAGCTCTTTAACTCCTGAAGCGTTTCATGCAGAAATGGCCCCATTGTATAGAACAGAACAAGTATGTGGAGGTTGCACAAAGGTAAGTTTCAGCCATTACGAGAAAAAGCTCTTAGAGAATGGTGTCGTCCAACAATGAAGCAAGCAAGTCAGGAGGAAATGAGATTTTCTAGGCTTTGAAGGTGACCTGATGTTCAGATACAGATGGGCGATTCATGTATCTGACATAGGACTGAACTGAGGTCCTTTCCAGCACTAAGAATTCATGACCTGTAGATAACTCCATTACAAATATTTTATTGTAGCTCCTGGAGAGCACCGCTAAGAAGACATAAGTGTGACTGACTATAATAAAGTTCTCAGATGTCATCATCATCACACAGATCGCAGAGCCTTCTGTCATAACATGGGTGGAAGAGAAGCCTTGGATGTCTGCTATGTTCCTCTATACACTATGTCTCTGAGTGACAGGATTTTTCCACAGTGCAGCTCAAATGTTGGATATCACATTGTTTTCCATAAGGGCTCCTAAACAAGTGTTTTGATTATGAAATAATCTTAAAAGTAAAAGAGAAAATGGAAAAAAAAAAGTGTAAATGACATGTTTTTCACAGTATATTTATCCATGCAACATATATTGAATGTCTATAATTTGTACAAGATTAGACTCGGGGATATGGGAGATGATATAAACAAGGGAGGATGGTTGCCCTTGAATTTATAAACAATAATCATGGTCACCCATCATTAGGTTGCTATTACTATGACCTAGGCTTTGTAGTAGATATTTAACCTCAAAATCTCATTTAATCCTCACTACAACCCTTAGAATTAAGCATAATTATTATACCCATTTTTCAAATTAAAAAAAAAAGGACTCAAAGAAATTATGTATTGCCCAGCATAACAGAGTCAGGAGATGGGGTTACTCAAACCACATCATTTAATACCAAAACTTACTTCACTCAGTATAATCCTCCCTCCCCATGTTATAACACTATCTTGAACATGCTCGGTGACATTAAAAATTATTCAAAGCATCAGTGAAGTTCAGAAATGAGAAAGAGAATGAAATGGACACCACTTGTTAGTTGTTGGAAAAACAACAGAGCCTTTCACACCCTAGGTCTTCTTGATACTTGTGACAGTCTCTAACCACATTCCCCCCCATGCTTGGAACACTACATTGGGTTTATGTGACTGGTTTTTCCTAGAGTGGTGCCTCTGGATCAAGATTTTCCTCAAAGCTCATAATAAATGGTATACATTAAAATCAGGCAAGTTGAATCAAGGTCACATGTTGTCTCTTTTCCTGAATAAGTTGGTTTGGGGAAAGGAGTGGAATGGATACCCTTTGAGAGTTACGTCTCTTTGTTAGAAACTTCAAGGAAGCTAGATGGTTTTTCTTAGATTTCACTTTCGCTTCGTAGAAGAGGGAGAAATAAATGGAAACTGGCTCAGTCTTTTCTGTTCATCCCCAAACTCACAGGATGGATTCTTAGATCCCACACCACCCACCTCGAGCCAGGAGAAGCCCTGCGACAAGGCTCCCTGGTTGGATATGGATGGAGAACCCAGACATATAGAGGCTTTGTTTTCTGATGTTTATTCCCAACACTGTCAGTCGCAGGCCATGTCAGCTTTTTGCCTATGGGCATCATTTTTTTTTCTTTATTTTCCATCATATCACTAGCTTTTCAGTGTTATATCCACATACCCCTGAGTCAATACCAAATAAATATATGGATGAATGAAGGAATGAACGAATAGCTTCCTGCTCTCAATTTAATGCCACCTGCTGTCAAGAATTCCTTGACATTTCCCTGTGAAATGTCATAATAATTTAATTTTCATTCCACTTCTACCAAAAATAGCTTTGAAAAATAAACTTCTTCTGCTTCTTTTCCTCAAAAAGTTATACAATTTAGCTCAATTCTTGGCAGTTAGATATTAAGTTGTAGCTATTTCTGTGAAGAGACTCAGTAAAGGGGGATGAACAAAGAGAAATAGTCCTAATTCCTCTAGTTTCTAGCTCCAGCCCTGATTGGATGACATCAGGGCTGAGAGTGTGAACTAATGTATTGTCAGTCTGATACATTCTTCTTTCTTTGTAACTCTTGGCAGAGATAAGCTGTTAGCTCAATGACCTGGGGAAATCGCTCGGCGTGGATGGAGTTTGTGTTCCTGGCCTATCCCTCGCCCCCAGAGCTGCGTGTCCTGTTGTTCCTTGGGGTCAGCCTGGCTTATACACTGGCCATCGCCGGGAATGTCCTCGTTGTGGTGGCCATCCAGACAGAAGCCCGCCTACGCACACCCATGTACTATTTCCTGGGCAGCCTCTCAGGAGTAGAAATATGCTACACGGCTGTGGTGGTGCCCCACATCCTGGCCAACGTCCTGCAGTCAGAGAAGACCATCACTCTCCTGGGCTGTGCCACTCAGATGGTGCTCTTCATTGGACTTGGCAGTGCCGACTGCTTGCTCTTGGCTGCCATGGCCTATGACCGGTACGTTGCTATTCGCCGCCCTTTGCAGTATCCTCTCATCATCACTTTAACTCTCTGTGTCCGCTTGGTTGTGGCCTCTGTAGTCATTGGCTTGTTCCTGTCCTTACAACTGGTGGCCTTTATTTTCTCTCTGCCATTTTGCCAGGTTCGAGGTATCGAGCACTTTTTCTGTGATGTGCCACCAGTGATGTGTCTTGTTTGTTCCGAGAGCCGCATCCATGAGCAGTCAGTGCTGGTGGCAGCCACACTAGCCATAGCTGTGCCCTTCTTCCTTATCACCACCTCCTACGCCTTCATTGTGGCCACTGTGCTCACGATCCGCTCAGCGGCTGGCCGCCACCGAGCCGTCTCCACCTGCTGCTCCCACCTCACTGTGGTCCTGCTGCAGTACGGCTTCTGTGCCTTCATGTACCTGCGCCCCAGCTCCCACTACCACCCCAAGCAAGATCCGTTCATCTCACTGGTGTACACATTGGGAACCCCATTGCTCAACCCACTTGTCTACACCCTGAGGAACAGTGAGATGAAGGGGGCCATAGGGAGAGCTCTTACCAGAAATTGCCTCTCCCAGAACAGCTAGGAAAGGGTATGACCTCTCAGGCCAGGGTTTGGTCCCAGCTCGTGCAAATTCCCGCCCAACGGGGATTTCTCTCAGTTATATAGCTGATGTTATAGCTGATCTAAAATATGGTATAAATTATCTGGATACTATTTAGCTATATGTGCCAAACATCTTTACAATGTTTCCACTGTTAGATGCAATAATTTCTTTTTTTAAAAAGAATTTAACAAATGAGTATAATGTAATAGTACAAGGCTGCACCTCAGGTATCAGCTGGAAACAGATGGCTCATTCAATAGATTTTAAAAATAATAGAAAAAAATATAGAGTTTATATTCAGAAATATTAGTAAGGGAACCAGTAAGGGGTAGCTACACACATACTGACAATAGCAGGAAACTATTAGGATCCCCAGATCACAGAGAAATGAGAGGGTAGAGGATTATCAGAGATCAATGAGAGCTAGATTTATAGCTAGATTTATTCCTATTTATGGTAGGAACTCTGGCTTTAGGGGGAAAAAAGCAACTTTTGACAGAACTATAGCCGTGCAAGAAAAGAGCAAGAAGATAAACACCCCAATTTGTCTCTGCTTGTACCCTCCCAACTCTTGCCTGTCTCCCACTGGCCCAACCCAACCGGAAGGAAGAAGACAGAGGAGACTTTGTGATTAAGTTCTCAGAAGTTAGACTTTTGGGACAGTGAAAGAAAGACAGAAGAGGACTCAGGCTTAAGAGCAAACAGAATAATCAGAAAAGGATCATTTATTATAGCATTTTATCTGAAAATAGAAATATGTTAACAATATAATTTGTCCAAAATAAAGCATTGGCTAAACAATTATTGTATGAAAGAATATTAGGTAGCTTTAAATTTATGTTTTCAAATACTAGTTATTAGTAATAGCTAAAATGAAGTAAGTGCTTACTGTGCACCATAACTAAATATATATATATATAATATATATGTATGTATGTACAAAAATCCTATAAAGATTGTTATTATCCTATTTCCAGTGATGGAACTGAGAGTTTAAGTCACTGGTGTAAGTTCACACAGCACATATGTGGAGTTAGAATTTGTCATTTGAACCCAGGGTTTCCAGATTCAGAGCCCATGTTTATTTGCATTTCCCTGATAAAATGATGATAAGTACCTTTTCATAAGACCATTTGGATATCTTCTTCTGTGAAGTATTACTTTAAGTATTTGCTAATTTTAATTGGCTTTATTATGTTTTTCTGAATTTATTATACATTCTAGATATAATTCCTTTGTCAGATATGTTTATTGTTAACATTTTTCTTCCTAATTTGGACTTAAACCTTTCATTGATATTTTTGATAAGTTTTTTTATTGAAGTCTAATTTATCATCGTTTTTCTTTATGATAATGACTTTTGGATTCTAGTTAAGAAATACTTGCCTTCCCCAAGTTTGTAAAGAAAAGTTTTCTAAAAGCTTTGTAGTTTTGGCTAGCACATTTAAGTCTATGACATACCACAAATTAATTTTTATGGATTGTATAAGCTAAGAGTCAATGTTTATATTTTTCAAATTATATGTAGTTATTTTTGCACCATTTATTGAAAAGATTTTTGCTTCCTTTTGAACTGTTTCTGTACCTTTGTGGAAAATCAGTTGAATGTGTGTGTGTGTGTGTGTGTATGTGTGTGTGTGTGTTTAATTCTGGACTCGGTCCAGTGATAAATTTTTCTAGTGTTATAGTATCACCAAGGGCCTTAATTACTGTAGCTTCCTAGTATGTCTTGAAATCTAACCACATAAGCCTTCTAAAATTGCTCTTCATTTATTAGATTATCTTGTTACTCCAAGTCATTTTAATTTCTTCCTAAAATTTATAGAAAAGAAATGAGGAGATATTATTTTGGACTATATTGACTCTTTAGAGATCAATGCGGACATAATTAATATCTTAACAATATTAAAACCTTTAATCTGTAAACTTGGTATAATTTTTATTTATTGGTCTCTTTAATTTTTCTTAGTAATGTTTTATAGTTCTCTGTATAGATATATTTCACATTTTTCATTAAACTCATATCTAGGGAGCTGTGTTTTTTTAATACTATTGTAAATGGTTTTTCTTGTTTTAGTTTTCAGTTTTTTCTAATCAGCATATAGAAATACTGCAAATATATCCATTGACCTAGTATCTCATTACTTTCATAAATTCACTTTTTAGTTCTAGTAGCTTCTGAATTCTTTCAGATTTTCTATGTACATAATCATGTCAACTGTAAATAAAAACCATTGTACTTCTTCCTTTTGAAGTTGGTTGTGATAGCAGTGCCTGCCCTAAAGAATCTTCTTTCCTGCTCCCTATGCCCTGATGTAGAATGTTCTCATGACAGTTCTGAACTTGTATTGCCCAATGTGATGTCAGCAAACATGCTGCAAAATAAAATCTTGAAAAGCACCTGCCTATTGGGGCGTTCCTTCTTTGAATCTTGGGGCCACCTTGTTATAAAGAACTTGCAAGTAGACTATGTTGAATAAGAGACCCCACTTCCAAACTCCCCTAGACATCACACCATGTGATTAGAGATTCATGAGTTATCCCAGATAAGGCCGGCAAGAAATGGTCCCGCCAACCCACAAGTTTGTGAGAAATAATAGATAATTGGGTTTTTTCCCTTGGTCTTTTTTTTTAACTTTGTTTTTATATATTTATTTGGGGAAAGGAGGTAATTAGGTTTATTTATTTTTATTTACTTATTAACAGAGGTACTGGGGATTGAACCCAGGACCTCATACATGCTAAGCATGTGCTCTACCACTGAGCTTTACCATCCCCCCCCAAGTAATTGTTATTTTAAGCTGCTAAGTTTTATATCGTTTGTTATGCAGCAATAAATAATTAACACAGGCATTGGTACCTCCAAGTGGGGTATTTCCATAACAGAAACACAAAATGTGTGGCATTGGTTTGGGAATGATCTGAGGCTTGAAAATTAGCAAGGAGATTGCTGGTGAAGGTTGGATATATGGCAAACAAACTGTTAGCAGAGGCTGGAAAGATGGAAACTCATGGAGTAAAACCTATGAAAGATTCATAGAAAAACCACAAAAATGTCAAGATATTTGTAGTAATTTGTATTGTATTATATTGTATTGTGTTGTATCATATTGATAAAAGTATAGTCAACTTGGACTAAAAGGGACACAGGCAGTCCAAAATAAAAATACTCCAGACTCCCAACTTTGTATGAACTGGAAGCCACCCAAGAAAGCTACTCAGCTGCAAACATAAGTCATCTTTTAATATAAATGGAAGAACTTTTCAGAGGACAGACCCAGGGAGTGGAGCCAATGTATACAAATTGCAAAGGATTAGGGAACCAGTCCCAGAGAGCATCATAAGGAAACATTCTCTGCTGCCAGTAGAAGACCCTGACACTGTGCCCAAGTGGATTCAGGATTGCTAAGGAATAGTAACTACTATGTGCCTCCTTCCCATCCCACCCTCCCTTTGAATGAAAGTGTCTATTATGGTCCAAATTGGGAATCAATGCTAATTACAAGATCCAAGATTTTGAGTCTGGATTATAATTTTTACCACTGAGGGTTTTTTTTAAATGGCAAGATATGTTTTGTTGTGATGTCTCATGTGTCTTTGAAAAGAATGTGTATCTGGTAAATGCTGAGTAAAGTCAATTAGATTAATTATGTAATAGCATGATTCTAATCTTCTTTATTCTTACATATTTTTGTCTACTGTGTTATCAAGTCCTAACAGAAGTGGGTTAAAATTCCCAGCTATGACTATGGATTTGTCCATTGCTCCCTTTAGTTCTGCCAATTTTTATTTCTTTTATTTTGAAGCTCTGTTATTCGATGTACACATATTTAGCATTGTTCTATCTTGTTGTTAGATTAACCATTTTATCATTAAGAAATTTTCTTTTTTATTGCTGATAATATCTCTGGTCCAGAAATCTACTTTGTCTGGTCTTAATTTGCACACATTGTCTCTTTTATGACTGGCATTTGCACGATATATACCGTTCCTCCTTTTGATTTCTGCCTGTATTTCCTCGCGTATAAAATACACCTCTTATAAAGAGCATATAGTTTATACTTTTTCTTTTTAAACCAATCTAATTGGAACAATTTTATTGAAGTATAGTCAGTTTACAGTGCTGTGTTAGTTTCTGGTGTACAGCCTAGCAATTCAGTTATACATTTATATATTCCTTTTCATATTCTTTTTCATTATATTCATTTCATTCATATTCATTTTCATTACAAGGTATTGAATATAGTTCCCTGTGCTATACAGTAAGTCCTGATTGTTCAACTACTTTATATATAGTAGTTAGTATCTGCAAATCCCAAACTTCCAATTTATCCATCCACTCCCTCCTTTTCCCCTGGTAACCATAAGTTTGCTTTCTATGTCTGCGAGTCTGTTTCTGTTTTATAAATAAGTTAATTTGTGTCATTTTTTTAAATTCCACATATAAGTGACATCATATGGTATTTTTCTTTCTCTTTCTGACTTCACTTAGAATGACAATCTCCAGATCTATGTTACTGCACATGGCATTATTTCATCCTTTTTACAGCTGAATAATATTCCATTATATATATACATGTATATATATAAACTTTTTTATCCCGTCATTGATTGATGGACACTTAGGTTGCTTCCATGTCTTGGCTATTGTAAATATTGCTGCTGTGAACATTGGAGTGCATGTACCTTTTTGGATTAGAGTTTCCTCTGGATACATGCCCAGGAGTGGGATTGTTGGATCATAGGGTAAGTTTTTTAAGAATCTCCACGTTGTTTTCCATAACAGGTGCACAAAACTACATTCCTATGACTGGTGTAGAAGAGTTTTAGTGGAGCATTTATATATACTGTTTTCCCTTGTGTATTTTATTCATCTGTTCTCTTCTTTTTTTCTTAGTTTCTCCTTCTCAGGCTCTTTTTGGATTTATAGAGGTTTTTATCTCTGTTGGTTTCTTTAGCTATATCATTTGCATAATATTTTGCATTTGCGTTCTTGTCACAGCCTACCATGAATTATTATGATATTGTTGAGGTAAATATGCAGGAAACTCTTCAAAGTATAATTCCACTTACTACCCTCTGTATTTGTGCTTTTATTGTAATAGTCTACTTATAAATTCCATCATAGGTTATTATTTCTGTTTTAAATAGTCAACAGTTTTTAAAGAAATTCTAAAAGTAGTCTTTAACATTTGTATGTTAATTTTAAGACTATTTTCATTGGATATAGAATTCTAGAACTGATCTTTTCTCTTTCATCTCTTTAAAGGTGTTATTTCATTGTCTTCTGATTTCCACTTTTCTGATAAGAAATGACTTGTATTTTTGTGGGGTTTTTTCCCCACATGAGTTTAAAGTTTTTTCTCTTTATCTTTGATTCCCAGTCGTATAACTAAGATTAACCTAAAGTGTGTGTGGGGGGTGGGGGGGCGTGGGATGGGGGGAAGGGTACACTTTAAGGAACTCATTGTATTAAAATAAAATAAAATGGAGACCAGACTTGAAAATCCTGTGAGCAGACAAAACCAGTTAGGCCATGTAAGCAAAATGTAATCTAGCTTGTTTCTTGAATGTAAGTGGAACTTAACTTAGATATTCCCTTGTAAATGTTTCTGATAATCATAAATGAAACTTAAATCATCTTCCTAAAATGGTATAATACCTTTTAACTAAGTGCCCCACCATCTGGAAACTCCCACTGTAATAGCCAATCATTGTAAAAGTTAAACTCCATTCTCATTTTATAATCCATCTTTTAACAAAATGCCTCTGAGCTTCTAATCACTCTGAAGTTTCCTTTTTGCAAGTCATGCCTTGCTCAGTAAAACATTCATATCAAGTAAAGCTCTCTAAATTTTCTTTTGATGATTGTATTTATTAACACATCCCAAACGCGAAGTACGTTCACCCTACTCCAACATCCCCAAAAGCCTCACCTCGTTATAGCATTAACTCAAGTCCAAAATCTCATCTAAGTATCATTAGTTCAAAAGTCCCAAATATCATCATCTAAACCATTTAAACCAAGGTCTGGGTGAGGCTCGGGGTATAAGCCATGCTGGGGCAAATCTCCTCTCCACCTGTGGACCTGAAAAACCAGGAAACAAGTTATCTGTTCCCAAAATACTTGGTGGGACAGGCATAGGATGCAAGTTAAAGACATTTCCATTCAAAAAGAGAGAAAATGGAAAGAAAAAAGGATTTATTGGTCCCAACCAACTTTGAAATCAAACAGGGCAAATTGCATTAGTTTTCAAGACCTGGCCTGGGAATAATTCTCTGTAGCTCATTGCTCCAGTCTCTGGGCTCAAAGTATCAGCCTCTGTGGTCCAAAGTACCACTCTCTGGGCTCACAGCTCTTCCCTTAGAGTCATCTTTCTTTTTCTCATGAGGGCAGTAATATTTACAGCTGAGTAGTTTTATCATCCTATTTCCTACTTGCAGAATTTGGAGAATATAGTTCCCTTTTCTTTCTTTCCTTTTTTTTTTTTTTTTTTAGTATATTTAATATGATTTTATTTGACTGGTTACTTTTTTCGGTTTAAGCAAAAGAGTTTATTATTATGTATCCTGTGGTTTCCAAAATGTTGGACTGGCTGGAAAAGTACATGATGTTTCTGGGAACAGTTTCTTGTCCCAGCATTTCCCTGCTTCTGCCAGAATCGGAAAGCCACCAACCCAGAAGCTGCTTGCTGTGAAATCTTGCCCCTGAAGCTATGATCCATGCCAAGCCAGCAAAACAATGGCTTGCTTCTTGCCTGGCTCCCTTTCTTTTCTTCCCTTTTAATTGTGGTAAAAACACAACATGAGATGTACCCTTTGAACAAATTTTTAAGTGCGTGATACAGCTTTGCTGACTATAGGCATAACGTTGTACAGCAGACATCTAGAACTCATTCGTCTTGTACAACTTAAATTTATGCCCATTGAAGAGCAATTCCCCATTTCTCCCTGTCCCCAGTCCCTGACAACCATGATTCCAGTTTCTATGAGTTTGACACTATGAACTATTAGATACTTCAGGTAAGTGGAATCATGCAGTATTTGCCCTTCTGCAGCTGGTTTATTTCACTTAGCATAACGTCCTCCAAGTTCATCCATGTTATCACACATAACAAGATTTTATTCTTTTCTTTAAACTGAACAATAATCCATTGTATGTATATAGCACGTTTTCTCTACCCATCCATTCCTCAATGGACACTTACATCTTTTTTTTAAAAATATTCTCTATGTCATTCAACATTTTACATAGTAATTAACTTCCTGGTTACAAATGTTCATTTATCAGCGGCATTCTTGAGGTGATAATCCCTTGTTAGCTATAAAATTAACTAAAGAAGTGGTTATCATGGACGTTTATAGATAGGCAATGAAAAAGGTTTGTGGCATGGCACGGGCTCTCGAGCCAGATTGTGTGGATTTGCATCCTGGCTATCCCTCTTTAGAGCTGTTTGAGAAGGGGAAAAAAGTCACTTAAACTCTCTGCCCTTCAGTTTCATTTTTAGTCAAATGAAGATTACAATAAACCTACCTGATATGGTGATTTAAGGATTAAATGAATTAATACATGTCTTATAAAAAGCCCTATAAATGGTATAAGTTATTAGTAGTGTTGCTGTTTTCTCATTCTTGGGGGTACAGAGAGGGAAAATAAAGAACACAGAAATGGAGAGAATGTTTCCACAGGTGAGGTTATGACAGTTTCCTTCAGGCATTTTCTCAACATGTATAAATCCACTCCCTTGGAACATTCTGATGAGTTGACCAAATAGTTTATTTCTACATCATATTCAGTCTTCAGGTTTTTAGGGGTAACAATGAAAAGGTAAGCTTACCTGAAAAAATTCCTTCTCTTTGAGATTTGCCAAAAATATAAGCCATTTAAGATATTTTGAGATGGAAGAATAGCATTTTAGTTTGCAAAAATGTTTAGTAGGAAAGAGTGGAATAATAATAGAGGAAACATTTCCATTCTACCCCAAACACATTGAAATGATTGACAAAATATATATGTTTCAGTCAGTTCGGGCTGCTATAACAAAATGCCATAGACTGGATGGATTAAACGACAGACATTTGTTCTCACAGTTCTGGAGGCTGAGAAGTCCAAGATCAGGGCACCAGGAGAACCAGTATCTGGGGAGGACACTTTCTTGGTTTGCAGACAACCATCTTCTCACTGTATCCTCATATGGCACAGAGAGAGAGAATTCTACTCTCTTTCTCTTTTTATAAAGGGCACTAACCCCATTCATGAGCACTCCACCCTCCTCATCACCTACCTCCCAAAGGCCCAGTGACCAAATACTCATCACATCGGGGATGAGGCTTCAACATACAAATTGGCAGGGATGGGGGGTGTTGAGAGGCAACATATAGATTGGGAGAGATTACTGGTGTCCATGTTTATAAATGATCAGCCATATGCATTAGTGGTGAAATACTAGAACCAGTCTACATACACAAGCATAAGATCTGGATAGTCCTTCCTGAACATAAAGAGTGGCTTTATCCAGAAACAACATATTTTCCCTCAAAAGATAAGACATTCATATAAACAGTAACTAAGCCAAACCACCTAGTGATTTAGAGCCTGTAAACCAAAATATTTCCAAGGGCAAAAACTATGATCTTTTAATATATTAGACATGTTCTAGTCATGAACCTTAGGAAGATGGGTTAAGACAACAACAAACAACTCAATGAAAATGATAGTTCAAAGCAAAAAGAGAACAAAAAAATTTAAACCTCCTGCATTAGATGAGCAGCTGGAGAAAAATTACAAAACAATTTTAGATATCCATTGCCAAAAAAGATTCTCAATGTTTTACAATTAACAAAAGCAAGGAAAAGGTTAATAATGAAAAAAAGTAAAAACAATTTTAAACAAATGAAAAAGATTATAATTAATAATAAATTTGTAATAAGGAAAAAAGAGCATGTATGTAGCCAGAACAGGAGTCTATGAAACAAAAACTGTAATTATGATTAGAAATAGATCAATGTGGAAAAAACAAGTGAAAAAAAAAGAAACAAACAAAAAATAGTCAATTTTATTTTTAGAATTTTTTTATAGATGACATAAATATCTGACAAGACAAGTTGAAATGAGAATGAGTAAACTGATGCCAACATTGAGGAATTAAACAGAATACAGCCAGAGACATAAGGGTATCGAAATATGAGAGAGTTTGAGAGACAGGAGGATTCATAAATTATTCAGATAAATATTTAATGCAATGCAAGCATTATTCTAGACTCTGAGAATACAGGCACAAGATAAACAAAATCCCAAATACAGAAAAAAAATTGGTAATTAATGGGATAATGTCAATTGCTATTATGTGATATGGAGAAAAATGGGGCAAGATGAGAGAAATGAAGGGGAACAGGGATGTTATTTCATGCAGAGTCACATGAAAAGCCTTCTTGTGTGAGATAATATTGAGCAGAGACTTGGTAATGCAAAAATACAAGGCATATGTAAGTCTGTCAGAAGAGCATCTCGGGCAGAGCAAAGAACAAGTGCAGAGTTGTTAGGGTGGGGGTTTGGTTGGCATGCTCATTGCTGCTACTCTGAAGCGGAGGCAGAGGAGAGTGGGGATTATGGTGGTGTGGTGACCGATGATGATGGGTGATGATGATGGGCGTCATGATGATACTGATGGTGATGGTAATGACGATGGTGACGATGACTGGCTACACCTACTGATCACTTACACGGTTTGATTCATTATCCTTACCAAAACCTGAAGAGTGGACTATCATTATTGTCCCCAACTTACAGATAAGGAAACTGATGCACAGAGAGGCTAAACAACTATCAAAGATAAAAAAAAAAAATTTTAATGGAATCGCCAGGGATTTAACCCAAGCAACATGACATCTTAGTCCAAGCACTTGATTGATTGCTCCTCACAGAACAGCAAGGAGGTTAAGCGACTTGAGACACCGAGGGAAGTATGGACGTGCAGAGAGTGGTATGGTAGGAGAAGAGATAGGAAGTTACCTAAAATCAAAACCATGGAGATTAATAGGCCATAGTTAGAAGTTTCATATTGCCTTAAGATGCAAAGCCACTGAAGGGATCTGAGCAGAGAAGTAGCATTTTCAGACTTAACGTTTTAAGAGAAGTGCAGTAAAATAGTAAAATATATGTCTCAGAAAGAAACAGGAACCAGTGTCTTGATAGGCATCTATTGTGACAATCTAGGCAAGTAATCACATTTTGAATCTATTTTGAAGGTAAAGCCAACAGAATTTTATATGGACTAGATGCCGGATGAGTCAAGGATAATTTCAAAATTTGTTTGACCTACGAAAGTGGAATAATGAGATGCCATTTACCAACACTGGGAATCCTGTAAGAAGATGAAATTTAAAATTTAATGGTGAAAATCAGTAATTATGCTTTGGATATGTTGCATTAGAAATATATTTTCGATAACTAGATCAGAAGAAAGGTTGTGGCTACAGACATAAAATAACAAATGATGAGCATATTGATGGAGTTTAAACCTCCCGGTCCTCATTTTCAGCCTTCTTCCTCTCTTTGGCTTGATTCTTCTTACGGTCCTGACACCCAAATGCTGATGTGCCCCAGCGTTCCATCCCTGGGTCTTTTCTACTTTGTATCTTCACTCACATCTTAAAGTAATTTCATTTGGTATCATTGTTTTTAATATATTTTAAATAATTACAATTGCCTGGCATAGATTAATCACTCAAAAAATACTAGCAATGTTATTAGCTATTTCCACTGCATTGAAATCACTGACCACAGCAGGTTTCTTACTATTACGCTCAGACAGATTGGTTTTTGCATTGATTATACAGTTTTGAACTTGTCATGGTTAATCCTACTGGACTTGAGAAACTGGGACTTTATCAAGGATTCCCCATAAAAGGAAAATAAGTCTGCAAAGGTCATTTATATTGTGTTTACTAAAATTGAGTTAATTAGATACCATAGTTGGCAAATGTACGACCTAAACTTTTCAGAAATGATTTCAGTGAAGCTTTTCTGTATGTTTTAAAAAACTCTTGTTGCACTTTTTAAAATTTTATTGAGATAAGAACACTTAACTTGAGATCCATCCTCAACAAAATTTAAATATGCATTATAACAATCTAAAGTTTTTAGAGTTGATAAAGTTACAAAAATATCCAAGTAAACGAAACAAAGTGTACATTTTTTAAAGCAGAGTGTTGGATGACTAAATGAATAAAATGGTCTAACCTAGCTGTTACCCATCGAAAGTCTTAAGAAAATAAAAATAAAAGACATCCTAAAAGTTCAGTATTATTGAATAATTTAATAAATTGTGAAACATCAATACTATTCATAATAAGTAGTCACAAAAAATATACCTGTGAACACTCCATTTAAACACATTTAATACTTATTGTTTAATGGGAACACTTTATGCTGTCATTGCAAGAGTTTAAAGCATGTTTGTAGAAATGAGGTCATCTGAACAAATAAATACATCTGGGTGAGAAAAAAAGAAAAATTAATCTGAATGTAACCTCCATATGGCCTCCAATTTTAAGAACCAGCATAGACTCATTTAATTGACTGTTGCCATGAGTATAAAAGGCAAGTTGTTTCCACTCACATGGATTTTATATATTTTGGACTTTATGGACAAATTTGATATGCTTATTTTGGCTTCAGAAAAGACTATTTCATGTGCTGCTGACTCTGCCCTAAAACAGTTACCCTTCCCTTCTCCTGGCAGACTTGCCATCTCATAGGTCACCATCTAACTATTGCCTCAGAGAGCCCTTCCCAGAACTCACAGTAGCTCTCTGCACCTGCCATATCCATCAAATCTGTGTCACATTCACTCTCCACCGCCCTTCCTCCACCCAGCTTTTTGTCTACAGCATTTATTCCTTCTAACACACTATTGTATGTTCTTATCTTTATGTATTGCTTACTGATTTTCTTCCCCCTTCCAAGATACAATCTCTATGAGGGCAAAATTCTTGTTTGTTTTGTACACTCATGTATCCCAAGCATTGGAAATAGGGCCTGGCTCATAACAGAAATTCAATAAATATTAGTTACGTTTTTAATAAATATGTATTATTAATAATGGACCTGAAACAAGGATGCTGAAAATGGCTGAAAATTAATGGCAGCAATAAGGAAAAAGCATATGATTTTAAGTACGTGAGTTATGGAAGGAGGCGGAAAGGGAGGAAAAATTTTAAAACATGAGTAGATAAGAGGGAGGAATATAGCTATAATTACCCCAAAAAATATAGATATAGATATGTAGATACCTTTAAGGACTAGAAAAATATCAGCAGAGAGAAAACTTGATCAAGAAACAGAAATGAGTAGGATAAGAAAAAATGAAACCAAAAATCAGAAGGAATGATAATAGAGAAATTCTTTATAATTCTGCTTATCAAGGCAAAACATAGCTCATAGAATCTTAGGGCCAGAAAGATCCATGGAGTTCATTTAATCCGACACCTTGTATCACAGATAAGGAAGCCCACATAAGAGCCCCAAGGATCGCCTGAGGTCAACATTTACAACACAGCAGGGTCGTAATTAGATTCCTTTCCTCCAGATGCCAAGGCCGTTACTGAGTCAGTGATTACACAGGTTCCATGAACTCAAGCTGAAATGAACGTGTGCTTTCGGCAATGCTCACTGGGAGATTGTCTGGAACACAGTATCAGTGAGCTCCCTGCTGGGTACAGAAAAGGAATGGAGATGCCCACCTGGAATTCCCAGGTAATATTGTCTGTGGTGACCAGCCCAGAGAGCTGCCCATTAATCTTGCTTAGTTGATCAACTCGGGAAATTTTTCTCAAATATTTTCTCTAATTGGCTTCAGTTTAAGGGGAATCCCTGGGGAAATCCCTCCTCTGTGGTGACCCATTAATTTTAAAGCAATTTCATAAAGGACAGTAAATAGTACGAATAAATCAGGCAAGACTGGACTCTGAGTGGATGTATTGGAATCTATTTCCTATCATTAAGGAGGAGACAGGTCTTCTCACTCAGGACTTGACTCGGGATTATCCCACAGCATCATCCTTCCAAAGGGTGTTCCTCTCTTCCTGCTCCACCCCGATCACAAGTTCCCAAGAGGTGTCTCTTCTCCAGAATGCAGAGGACACTTTTCTCCATTCTCATCTAGATATTGTGGAAGTATCATATACTGTCTACTTGCTCTCTCTAGGAGGTACTGCACAGCAGAAGGTTCGTGGATCCCCATTCCATGTCATGCTTTAAGAAGACGGTAAATAGAGTCAATGAGCTCTCTGGAAGAGCTCTTCTATCCTCTATGGCAAGAACTTTTAACATCCCAGCAAAAACCCAACCCTGATGGAATGAAGCAAATTCCAAAGTGGTAAGGGAGCATCTCCAGAAAATTAATTTCTTTGATTGATTCCATTTTATTTCAAAAATAATAATGAAATAAATTTCTATAGTGCTTTACAACTGAGGAAGAATATTCATATGTATCGACATTGAGTTTAGGATAACAAATGAGTTAGTAGGTATTACTATCCACTTTAACAGATACAGAAAAGGGACCCCTGATCAATGGTTGAATTGCGCAGCATCATATACATAATAAGTGTAGAGCTAGGGTAAAATGTGTGCCTTTTGCCTTTTCTTTTAATATTCCATCCACAGGACTATCTTACAGAGTATGGCATGGACCTCACCTTTTTCAAGTAGAATTAAGTCGTAAGTATTTAATGGCTCTGTGTGAAGAAAAAAAAAAAGTATTCCATGGTGAAATACAGTTGGAAAATTTTTGAGGTAAAATCAAGCTCTTTGCTTTACAACCAGACCTCACAGACCTCCACTATGCTAATATGCACTGTGAATCTAGAAAAAAAAAAGTGTGAAAGTTTTCTCATTTGACCATGACAACTTTCATTTCTGAGGTGTCATGAAGAAGTCTGTTCTAAGGAACACAATTTAGGAATTAGTTCATTAGAAGTTGTTTAAATTCTTTTCTTACAAGACATGTTCTGTTACGAGGCTGAAGCTGGCAATAATCATGTCTTATAATTTTCTTATACCCTCCACGTAGCTGAGCCCAAGATTTGAGTTCAAAACAGATACTAAATACATGTTTGTCTGCTTGATCTATTTATTGCTAAGATACAGTGGACTTACAGTTGAGGTGAGAAGAAGGCTTTTTGGAAGTTCAGAGAAGGAGTAGCTATCACTAGAGTTGGAGAAGGACGAGGATCAAGGAAAACTTCTAAGAGAGAGGACACCCGAACTGAGCTCTGAAGGAGAAGTAAGATGGTGCTAGGGAGTGGAAGGAGAGTGTCCAAGGTGGATGGAATAGATAATGCCAAGTCCCTAGGGCAAGAGAGACCATGAGAAGAAGCTGAAACTAGTTTAGTAGAGCTGGGCAGAAAAATGCAATAAAGAAACTGGAAAAAGAACACCTGCTAGAAGTTAGGCAGAGCATTTGATTCACCTTACTATTAATTCTCACAGTACCTCCATAGGGTAACTGTATTAAACCCTTTGTAGCTAAAAATCTTGGATTCATCGAGATTAAGTAACTTTGTCCCTGATTCTAAAACTAGTAAGTGGTGGATCCAGAACCCACATTCTGGTTGAGAGATCAAATGTCTCTTAAAGGGATAATTAACTTAGGAATGGCACAGTAGTCACCACGAAGGGAGATAGTGTGGGGTAGGAGAAATTGTAAGGAGTTTTCAAATTACTCTACAAACGACATTGCTTCCCTTACTTACATGCATAGTACCAGACTGAATTTGGGGTGTTTTTCACTAACATTGCCAGAATAATCTGCATGGATGTTTGGACTTTCTTAACTAAGTTAAAGGTCTTTGTTGTAGATAAAAAGTGAGATACACTAAAGGTGCGTATGTACACTTAAACTCTGGTAATTAATCAAGTGGAATGCAGATTTATACCTCAGATATGCCCATTACGAGACATATGCCTCTGAACGAGGCTTAATCTCAATAGATCTTAGTTTTTGCATGCAGAATATGGATAAGACTGAAGTACCTCTTGAGTTCCCTTACAGTTCCCAGATATAGATGTTCAATTTTATGTTTTATAAATGAGCACTCATTTGACCTATGATAGGCTTTGCTATGACTTCACGACTCAGACATTTTCACAAGTGTTGGGTTTTATATGCAGTGTTGATGGATTAGCAGTAAGTGTACGTTATACATTACCCCTGGTAAAATCGCTTAGTCAGTCAGAGGCGTGACCGCTAACTAGATGAGTTTCCCAACATTATCAAACGTATCGGTTCAACAGGCACATCAACAGTTTCATCGCTCACTGTCAATCACTCAAGTGAATCCATCCCAGCCAAGCCTTCCTTTATCGCCTGCAGCACGCAAATATAAACAAAGCAACCATTGGACTCGCAAAGCCCCAGTCTATGTGGGTTTAACACAATCGCAGCATAGCTGGGCTGTAGAAGACATCAATGTACGTTGGCTTTGAAGGGAAGTTTAAAGGACATGAGATTTAACTACAAAATAATTAGCTCTAGTTCGAATCAAATTAATTGTGATAGAGGAAGAGGATATAGCTCGGTGGTAAAGTGTGTGCTTAGCATGCACGAGGTCCTGGGTTCAATCCCCAGTACTTCCATTCAAAAATAAGTAAATAAATAAACTTAATTACCTCTCCCCCCAAAAACAAACAAACAAAAAATTGTAGTAGAGATATACTAGTGAACAAGACAGGCAGTCACACCCTTGTGGAACTTAAATATAACCCTCACTGAAATGCTTATCAGAATGGCATTGCCAGGAGTTGAGTGTTCCCCAAGGAAGGAACGCGGGCGCCCAGAAATCAAGTGACTTCTCTGAGCAGCAATGATAAAAGGATTGGGAGATTCTCTGAGAACAGCTTTTGGAGGAGTGCTGGAAGACTGAGAATAGTAAATGCAGCTTTATGGATTTGCATGAAATGTTAGGTAATAAGGAAATGAAGTTCTGAATGCCTCATGAAATACGATAGGAGGATGAAGACTCAGAACTGTGAAATGTATTTGTATTTGTGTCTTTTGGACATAAAATAAAGAGGTGGCACAGGGATGGTGTCTATTAAGAACTTTTTAGATGCAGTCAACCTCACACACATTAGCAGATGAAAATGTTGAAATGCTCAGGTTTTTTCAAACCCTAATTTGTAAGTACAAACTCTGATGTGTTTTATTTTTAATAGATTATAGCCTCACATTGAATATATGTGATAGTTTTTTCCCTCAGAATTGTGCTATCATAATTTGTCCTGGCAAACAGCAGGTTCCAATACTGCATGTCTTGCTTTATCCAGATGAAGTATATTTTGCTCCAAATCTTGACTGTTTCCGTTTACATATAAAGCTGCTCAATTGATGTTCATGTCTTTTTTAAATTTTTTTTAGTTGAAATATAGTCAATTTGCAATGTTGTGTCAATTTGTGGTGCACAGCATAATTTTCAGTCATACAGATATATACATATATTCCTTTTCATATTCTTTTTCATTGTCAATTACTGCAAGATACTGAATATAGTTCCCTCTGCTATACGTGTATAAACTTGTTTATTTTATATACAGTAATTTGTATCTGCAAATCTTAATGTTCATGTCTCAATAAGAGATTCCTTTTTAAATGTTTTCCTGCATCAAAGTCTATCATATTTGGTTTTGACAATATAGAATCATGTGATTTTACTGAAATCTTTCTTCCCTTTTATTTTATTTTTTTCTTTTCTCTTTTTTTTATTGAGTTATAGTCATTTTACAATGTTGTGTCAATTTCCAGTGTAGAGCACAGTTTTTCAGTCATACACAAACATACATTCATTGTCGCATTCTTTTTCGCTGTGAGCTGCCATATGATCTTGTATATATTTCCCTGTGCTATACAGTATAATCTTGTTTATCTATTCTACATATGCCTTGTCAGTATCTACCAATTTCAAACTCCCAATCTGTCCCTTCCCACCCCCCGCCCCCTTGGCAACCACAAGTTTGTATTCTATGTCTATGAGTCTGTTTCTGTTTTGTATTTTTTTTTTGTTAGATTCCACATATGAGAGATCTCATATGGTATTTTTCTTTCTCTTTCTGGCTTACTTCACTTAGAATGACATTCTCCAGAAACATCCATGTTGCTGCAAATGGCATTGTCATTTTTATGGCTGAATAGTATTCCATTATATAAATATACCACATCTTCTTTATCCAGTCATCTGTCGATGGACAGTTAGCCTGTTTCCATGTCTTGGCTATTGTAAATAGTGCTGCTATGGACATTGGGGTGCAGGTATCTTCTTGAAATAGGGTTCCTTCCAGATATATGCCTAGGAGCAGGATTACTGGATCTTTTCTCTTTCAGTCTTCTTATATTAGCAGAGCAACTGCAAGGCCTGAGAACTATAGCTCTCAAGGAGCCTCACTCTCCAGTCTGGAAAAGATAAGAACTGAAGTTTAAGTAGCCAAGGGAAACTCACCATCATGAGAAAAGGGAAGGGAGGGCAGTTATTTTCACTGGACAGCTCTTGGGTCCTGGGCACAACACAGGTTATTATATATTTGAAACATTTAATCTGCATAAATTCCTTATAAGGCTCCATATTCACATCTCCAATCACACATTAACAAACCAAGGCTCATCAAGTAACATAACTAATGTAAAAATTAAAGTAGCAAATAAGGGGGCTAGGTTTCACCCCCAGATCTAGTTGACCACAAAAATTCACATGACTGACATTCTACCATTCTTCCTTCTTATCATTATGTTAAAATACCAAAAGATAAAAGAAATTTTTAAATGTATTATATGATTGCAAAGTTGTGTACGTTCATTGTGAAATTTGTAAATATAGAAAAATATAAGTCATAAACAAAAACCCCACCAACCTGGTAATGCTCATTGCTAATATATTGAGGTATGTTCTTTTATTTTTTATGAATATATAGAATTATTTTTCAATGGAATCATGATATAATGCTTCTTTATAATCTGTTTTTTCATGAGCCTTCCTGGTCTTATTTAATATTTTTCTGCAACATCATTTTTAAATGATTGTAATGTTCCATCACACAGATAGACCACAAGTAATTTAAGTATGTTCTTATTACTGATGTTTAGTTTAATACAACTTTTCATCATTACATTGAAAACTGTGATGAACACTCCTGTCAACAATTTTATGCACATACGCATGATTTATAAGAATAAATTCCTTAAAATATTACTGTTGAGTCAGGGTAAATGCATTTCTTCAAATCTTTTATCACATATTACCAGACTGCACTCCATATTTTTTTATATCACTTTATACTTCCAGTAGCAATATTTGGGCTATATTTTTCTTTGAGACTTTGACAACACCAGGTATTATCTTTTTTCCAATACTGTCAGTTTGTAAAGAGAAAATAATATTTGATTTTGTTCAGTTTTATACTTACTTGAATAATAATGAAATTGAACTTTTCTATATTTGTTTACCCTTGAATTTTTCTTTTTTGAATTACCTGCTCTTCTAATAATGAATTTTTTTTGCTGGGTTGTAAAATTTCATTTTCTATTCAGTTTACTTATTTTATTTTTGATACACAGAACTTTTCATTCTGTCAAAATGTCAATATTTTTATGTACTCTGCTCATTTGGTTGTACTCTGAGATCTGAAAAATATTCATCCACACCGTCTTCAAGTTTTCTTCCACTTTTTAAAATATTTGAATCTGAATTCCATCAGAAATAAATTTTGATGTATAATGCATTAGGAAGTTAATTTTTCAAATAATTAACCCATGTCTTAATACCATATTAAAAACTGATCCTTCTTAATTTATTTGAAATAGTGACAATAGTTAATATACATTGACTGTGTGTACTCTGTGCCTGGGTTGTTCTAAATACTTTCACAGAATAATTCATTTGAATCTCACAACAACCAGAAAAGTAGGTACATGTATTTTCTAAAATGAGATCATGAAACTGATGCACATAGTAGACAAAGGCAACATAACACAATGATTAAGACAAGGGTCTCTGAGATCAGTCTATGTTTAAATTCCCATTTCAGCACTTGCTAGCTGTGTGATCTTGGGAAAGTTACTTAACCTCTCTGAGCTTCAGTTTTCTCACCTATAAAGCAGGTATTAGAGCCATTATGAATGAATTAATAAATGTAAAGTGCATAGAATAATAGTTGGCACAATAGTGCGATAGACTAATTAGCTGTTACTAATAGTTCTTTCTGTTCTAATGTGCTAGAGATCTATTTTAACTTACGATACAATATATGATATATTTTATAACATAATTATTTTTGATATCTTTCAATGTCTTGTGATGCAAATTTTGCCATGTTTTGGTACTCTTTTTTTTTTTTTTTTAACATTTTCTGGTCTTTTTACCTATCTATTCTTCTATAGATTTCAATAGGAGTTGCATAGAAGTCATATAGTTCCGAATCAATTAACACTAAAATATTAGTTTTCCATCCAGGCACATACATGCAAAGCTTAGATTTTCCACATAGTTCCTACTTGTTACTTATTAAGTTTATTTATTGGTGTGTTATTTGTTACACATTTATTCATTTGTTTTGTTTGTTGTTTGGAGAAGGGGCATTTTCTAGTATCAGTGATTTAAAAAAAAAAAAAAAAAGAAAGAAAGAAAGCCCCATAATTCAAAGCATATACTATATACTTATCTTAACGATTTTACTTTAATTTAAAACATGCAAATGAACATTTATTCATCAACCTTTTGGTATAAATCTAAAGGGCTTTACTTTGAGTTTTTGTTGCCTGAAGTCAAAGCCTTTCTTCTCATGCATCTTGGGTTAATTCCAGTTTTTAGCTTTTATAACAGCAAGTGAACATTTAGATCCATGTCAAATATTAATATAAAATTATCCAAAATGTTAGCTTTTTCCTTCCCAATCTTTTACACCTTATTCCACAGAACTATTTAGCAACTTGTGATTAACAAGTGTTTCTGAAGCATTCAATTTGTTTACATCCCCAGGACTTAACTAGAAGTTTATACCTTTTGATCACCTTCAGTCATTCAAGTATTAATTTTTATTAAATAATAATTTACATTAAATAAATATTCACAATAACATCTTAGATTTTGCAATGGTTAATAAAATTACATAATTACAAAAATTAATACAAATAGTATAAGCTGGTTTGATGGAAATTCTACTGATTTATAGACATACAGTTCAGTTTGCAGATGTGGAAATGCTCAAACATATAGAGAATAAGCCGTAGGTCTCTTGTGTTCAGTACGTTGGGCATCACCTAGTATGTTGTACAGAGAGGATGAGGAGCATTGGTTAATCTGATACATCAGTAAAAGCAGAGATTAGTTATGAGACCCTCCAGTACGTTTCACTTGGAACTAACCACAACAACGATTATCATTTATCTTAATTTTTCTTTTGGTTCCGTTGAGTGTCTGAACCGATCAATTCTTCTGCATCCCTTTTCTGTCTTATTGCATTGGCTACATCATAAAACAAAATGCTAAATAAAAATGATGTTAGCCTTTGCATGTCACTATATGTAAACTTGGCTGAAATTTTCTCTAATAAAACAGGAGCCTCACTTAAACTTATTTTCAGAAATGAAATATTTACTTTTCTCAGAAGCTGTTTTATCTTATATGCTTGCTCACATTTTCCTTTGTTTTCAGCCTTTTGCTCTCTGCACTATATTTACTTTTTAAAATCAGATTGTTTGGAATAAACTGTGTGTTTATTCTACTGACTATTATTGTTCAGAATTACGTGTTTGAATAGATATTTCTCCAATTAGTCACACTGAGATGAAACAGCTGTTGTATCTTTCCTTCTGTAGTTTGAGGAAATTCACATACCTTCATTTCTCCCACCCTTCCCTAGCAATTCCACAATTATATAATTTATGGTTTTAAATATGCATAGTTATTTTAATTTTTGCATTTTATACTATGTATGTTTTCAATAATTATTCTTGGAATTTTTTTTTTTTTTTTTTGCTTTTAACAATATTTGCATTACCCATTTAGTGTTTGACACACATTTTACTCTTTGATTTTTCAAATCAAAGTTTTACATTGCAGCTTCCTCAATCTTGAATGATGTACTCTGATTAACACTTAGCAACCCAGAGTTTTTGTTGAGGAATTGTTTTTAGCATCTTTAGAATGACATGCAAGGATACCTCACTGTATCACATTTCACTTTATTGTGCTTTTTTTTTTTTTTAACAAATTGAAAGTTTGTGGCAACCCTGCACTGAGAAAGTCTATTGGCACCATTTTTGAACACATTTGCTCACTTGGCGTTTCTGTGTCACATTTTGGTAATTCTTGCCATATTTCAAACTTTTTCATCATTGTTATATTTTTTATGGTGATCTGTGATCAGTGATCTTTGATGTTACTATTGCAAAAAGACAACAATTAGCTAAGGCTCTGATGATTGTTAGCATCTTTTAGCAATAAAGCATTTTTAATTAAGGTATGTACATTTTTTAGACATAAAGCTATTGCACACCTAATACTGTAAACATAAGTTCCACACTCACTGGGAAACCAAAAACATTGTGGCTTGCTTTATCATGATATTCACTTTATTTCTGTGGTCTGGAACCAAACCCACAATATCTCAAAGCCATGCCTGTGCTTCCTAAGCCCTTGTAAATCTGAGAAAGTCTGTTGCTTTTGAACAGAAATCACTAAAGCCTGAGTATAGAATTCTTTCACAAAAATTTGTTTTTCTTAAAACTCTGTAGACATTGCTCTACTGTCTCTTGGGGTTTTGTATTGAAAATAAAATTGTAGCTCAACCTGTAGAAAGCACTTACTTAATAGAAGTTTTTCCCTTCCCAGATACTCATAAAACTCTTACTCACCTGATTGTTCTAATGCCTGTTTGAATTCTGCTTTCATATTTTTAGTTTTCCTATTGTCTTTTCTCACTTCAGGCAGATCGACTTTACTTTTTACCTAATTCTCTTACAGGTTCCTTTTATTTAAATCTGTCCAGGTCCTAAAAGTTTAGGGTCAAGGTTGCAATTAAAAAAAAAAGTATATATATATATATATTCAAATGAAAAGAAATACATAGAGCGTATATGTCAGAAAGGACTGGAATAAAAGGTGTTTGGCTTTATATGAACTCAAAACTGGACAAAAAGTAAACAATCCATGAATAAGTAATAGTATGGCCATAGAGATGGGATACTATAAAGCAATGGGCAGAACAAAGTCTTGCTACACAAAGCAGCAAGAATAACTTTGCAGATACAATGCTGAAGCCAGTTACCATAAACTACACACTTTATTATTACATATACAAATTGAAGCATAGTTAAACTGGTCTGTGGTGATAAAAGTCAGAAGAGATCTTTGTGAAGGATAAAAACTGAAAGAGACATAAAGAATGCTTGTAGGTTACTGGAATCGCTCTATTTCTTAACCTTGGTAATGTTTATACCTGTATATTTACGGCGTAAAAAAATAAATCAAACTGTATACTTAGAATCTGTGAAGTTCTCTGTATGTATGTTATATTTCAAAAAGGACGTTTACCAAAAAACGTAAACAACACACCCATTTATCTAATTTTGAAAATATATGCAGCTACAGTCAACCTGTTCTATCCACATGTTCTGTATCCATGGGTTCAACCAAACAATAATAGAAAATACGTGAAAAAAAATTTTCCAGAAAATGTCAAAAAGCAAAACTTGAATTTGCCAGGCACCAGCAACTATTTACATAGCATTTACATTGTATTAGGTATTATAAATGACCTAGAGATTATTTAAAGTATACAGGAGGTTGTAGGTTATATGCAAATACTATCCTATCTTATGAAAAGGACTTGAGCATTCATGGATTTTGGTATCCATGGAGGTCCCGGAAGCAATCCCCTGCAGATACCAAAGTACTACTGTATACAACTCTTTAGTTAATTAAACACAAGCAAAGATTTCGCCTTTGTCAATTGGATTTTTAAAACCAGAGTAAAAATTAGAAACATTTGTCCAAGAACATCTATATGTCTCTGTCACCAAAAACGTCAACAGATTAGTATCTATCCCATTCGTGAAGATTTCCAAAGAAAAAACACCCCATACCTTCTATTGTGAATTCATCCCCAAGCACTGAGATTGGAAACTGGATTCTAAACAGCTCATTCCAAATCTAAAATCAAATTTTAATACCTGATTCTACCCAGGCAGTTAAGTAACTCCTTAAAAGGAAGGCTCAGCATTTTTCTGCTCTTCTTCTGCAGGAGGTATGTTTGCTTGGAGCCCTGACGTCAACCAGTCCGGCCCCACCGAGTTTGTGTTCCGAGTCTTCACCACTGTCCCTGAACTCCAGGCCCTCCTGTTCCTCCTCTTCCTCCTCCTCTACCTCATGATCCTTTGCGGCAACACCGCCATCATCTGGGCGGTGCGCGCACACAGCTCCCTCCGCACCCCCATGTACTTCTTCCTGTCCAATCTGTCCTTCCTGGAAATCTGCTACACCTCTGTGGTGGTGCCTTTGATGCTGTCCAACATTTTGGGGGCCCAGAAGCCCATACCCCTGGCTGGCTGTGGGGCCCAAATGTTCTTTTTCGTCACCCTTGGCAGCACTGACTGCTTCCTCCTGGCAGTCATGGCGTACGACCGCTACGTGGCCATCCGCCACCCTCTGCACTACGCTCTCATCATGACCCAGAAGCTGTGCGTCCAGATGGTGGTCTGCGCCCTGGGCCTCGCCCTCTTCCTGAGCCTGCAGCTCACATCCTTAATCTTCACCCTGCCCTTCTGCGGGCACCGCCGGGAAATCAACCACTTCCTCTGCGACGTGCCTCCGGTCCTAAGGCTGGCCTGCGCTGACACCCGCGTGCACCAGGCCGTCCTCTACGTGGTGGGCATCCTCGTGCTGACCGTCCCCTTCCTGCTTATCTGTGTCTCCTACGTGTTCATCACCTCCGCCATCCTGTGCATCCGCTCTGCGGAGGGCCGCCGCCGGGCCTTCTCCACCTGCTCCTCGCACCTCGCCGTGGTCCTGCTGCAGTACGGCTGTTGCAGCCTGGTCTACCTGCGTCCGCGGTCCAGCACGTCAGAGGATGAGGACCGCCAGATCGCCCTGGTCTACACCTTCGTCACCCCGTTACTCAACCCCCTGATTTACACTCTGCGGAACAAGGATGTCAAAGGTGCTCTGAGGAGTGCCATCATCAGTAAAGCAGCCTCTGACACCAGTTGAAGGCTTAGGGGACCAGGTTGGGTGTCTGTCACTTGCCAGCATAATGACAAACAGAATGTTATAATACTTAGTTTCCCACACTTTGCCGTTGACAAGTCTTTTTTTTTTTTTTTTTTTTTTTTTTTGCCATATACGCTCTAAGTCCACAATCCGTCCTCATTCTTCTAAAGTGCTTTAAATTAACATTTGAAAATTTGGACAAAACTTTCAATGTAGGAGCTCTAGGCTACTAGTCCTACTTTACAGATCAAAACTCATCCACAGCAATTTCTCTATCGCGAACCCCTCAAAACAAAGTGTGAATAAAGGTTGATACCTTAGACCTTTAGACATCCTGCCTCCCGAGGAGACAATGATATCAATTTATCACATGAAATATACCTTAAGTAAGGACTATGCATATAAACATGTATCTTACTCAGAGAACTGCATTTTATTATTATTTTAGATATGAACACATGGCAAACAATAGCTTATTTGATGCATCAGTTTCCTTCCTTCCATCCATCCTACCTGGTCGCCTGCTATGCCAAGGCGTGGTCCAGAATTAGCATTCATTAACTAAGCACTTACTATGTACCACTTACGCTAGAGTGTGGAAAACTGCATCCGGATGATGCCACCACTGCTGGCATGTGCTATCTGTCCTGATGGCTTTCAGGTAGACTTTGCTGTTCCTCTTTCCTCGCCTCTTCCTGTCTTCATAGTGGCTGCTATTCACAGATCCACCCAGAAGGCGGCACCACTGCTCCTCCCACCTCAGCCATGTCCAGCTACCCCATGCGCCCCAACTACAGAAAAACACTCAAGTAGAATCAGGTCCCTCTCCAGTATTCACAGCTGACTCCATGCTGCTCAACCTTGTCTTTTACACCTTGAGGAACCATGGTGAAGATGACTCCCAGGAGCATCCTTGACTGAAATGATTTCTCCTAGAACAGCTATAAGGCAAGGGACTGGACCCAGCCTCTAAAACTGATTTTGTTTAGCAATTGCAGAAAGAAAGTGTTGACTAAAACAAATAGACTGCCAGTTATTTTTCCAGCAAAAATGGATTTATTCACAATCAGCAAAGAATTGCAATTTGGGGTCTGCAACCATGGTGAATCCCGTCCAAGTCCCCACAGCACAAGGAGAGGAAAACACTCTTAAAGAGTGGGAAAGGAATCGGTAGGACTATAGTCAACAAAGAGTCCATTGGAGAAAGCCGGAGTCCAAAGTACAGTGGCTTTTTATTGGCTGACGTGTGACAGTCCCTCGCTGGCTGAACTCTTACCAAGCAAGAAGAGGAAGTCTTTTTTCTTCCTGTTGGGCTCTATCTTTGTAAGGCTCGAGAGCTCCCCCTTCTGGCCTCTTGACTCTTTTAGTTGAGGGTTTCTGTTCATTAACAAGAATGAGAGTGCCTGCAATAGACATTAAACCTAATCTAAGAAATCGGTATAATCCTGCATTTTTTATGACTAAGTATACCAAAGGCATAGAAAAGTTTCCATTCTTTAATTCAATAATTATTATTCTAAAATTGTAACTTCAAATAATTAACAGAGTCAAACAGAACTGAAATATAAGGCTTGTTTCTTACATTTATAAAATAAAAAATTATCAAAATGCAATTTCAAATATTGTATACATAAATACAGTATACTTTATAAGGAGCGCTTACTATAAGTGAAAAAACAAGGTACAAACTTTTACTTACAATAGGAACTAAATTTTGTAAAAACACATATGAATAATAATGAATAGAAATGCTCCAAAAGACACTTGTTCTCTGTGATTTGTAGAATTACTGATAATTTTTTCTTCTTTATTCACTTATGCATTTTTCATGATTTTTAATATAAGGTTGTGTTACTCTTATAATTGGGGAAATGATCCGTTCTAAGTGGATTCTGAGGCTCATGTAGATTTATTTGGCAAGTAAACTTCCCATCCTCACAGCACAATCCCCCTCCACTTTTTTATATTTTTCCTAGATTAACACTTTCTGTTTTGGTTACTTCTTTTTCTCTTCAAAACTGCTTTTGATGCTTAAAACTTTTAAGCTGATTTCACATGGGGATAAGGAAAACTAAAAAGTGTTATTTATTCCAGGAACAGCCTTGGATTTGACAATATATTGGAAATGCCTTTGCTTCCCACTAAATGTTGGAGAAGAGAACCAGGACTCTCTGGTTGGCAGGCTGCTTGTGAACATATCCAGTCCGAGTCACATCAGAACATGACGAATCAATTAAATGTACACACTGTGCTAGGCGTTGTCTGGAATGCCGACCAAAGAAATTCATGCCTGAATTCCTCACCTCCTTTCATTTTCATTCAATGTCACAGCGATACAACAAATATGTAAAGGGCATAAAGCAAAGCCTAAGGAATGTTTCATTAACAAACCTGGAGCAGATAAAATGCATTTAGAGGCTCAGAAGTTTCTTCCAAGTCCCTCTCTTTAGATAGAGCTAATTTAAGGTTCTGTCCTCCACAAGTTCACAGCACAGTAGGGAAAACAGGCATCCTATTCTTGAAATCTCAAACCAGGGTAATTCGGAACTCTGGAGGAACGGCTGTAATGAGTGATTACAACCACTACAACCTAACAGGTCAGGGCAACTAGGAATTCCTGCCCCTCAGGGGAAAAGTTCCAGGTTCCACAGAAAACAACCTAAATCAGCCACAGTCTGAGCCATGAATGAGGGGCTCTGATGAACGCTGGCGGAGGGAGATGGAGAATAGCCATCAGAGCCTCAGCTCCAGCTCCAGACATGAGGACTGAGGCTTTTTTTTTTTTTTTTGCTAACATTCTTGCTTTAGTTTTCCAGGTCAAGATGGGCCACCGCCCTGCAGGGGTCTCAACACGGATGATACTGCCCCCAAGTGGACAAAAATTAGAGCTTCAGGAGTGAAAAAGAATCTTGGACCTCTTAATGGTTTGTGCCTTTCCAAAGTTCAACCCTGTCTGATAAAACCTTGTTTCATAGTATTTAATTCAGTGGGAGGTGGAGAGGATTGAGAATAAAAGATCTATGAAGGCTTCTTAAGGAGATGCCTGGGCAGCGATGAATAAAGGACGGGGGAACACTGCTCTAGACTGACTGGACCTGCACTTCCCTTCTCAGAGTATTTTCATTCTCCTGCAAAAAGCATACCACAGAACCTGGAGATGATGAGAGGGCATGAGTAGATAGGAAAAGCACAAGAGGTGGGCTGTTCCAGACACAGACCTCATTTTACCTCCTTCTTTCTAATGACCTGGTTCACCTCCCGAACTCCGCTACCTCTTTCCAAGCTCTCTCAGCTGGCTGACATCCACATGAAACCTACATGCCAAGCCTGCCCAAGTAATATTTCCTGCCTCTTCTGGACTCAGATAAACAGTCTTATTATGGAATATGGTTCCTGACTTCCTGTGTGGCCACCAAGGGGCCAGATGATGCAACCTGGAAGTTCAAGAGAGTCAAGTCCCCATGGGACGAACCTTGGCTGATGGGAAGAAAAAGAGGAAAAGGAACAGGACATAGAAGCGTCCCCTTCTCCTCTCCCTGGACTGATCCTAGCTATGAGTTCTCCCTGCAGAGGAGCCCAACGTGCTGGGTGAATACATCTGATGAATAAGCTTCTCTGGCTCTTCCATCTTGTGAACAATCACCCTTGCAGTCATGCATTTCATTGCATTGTTTTGCATCTAGCCTTGCCTCTGTTCCCTCTCTGGTCCTCCTCCTTACATCCCAGGGATTTTATCTTCCAAATAAAATGTCAAGATGAATTCTTGCTTCAGGCTTTGCTTTTGACAGTAGTTATCTTAGTCCCTTCAGGCTGCTGTACAAAATGCTATAAACCGTGTGTCTTATAAACAACAGAAATTTAATTCTTAGAGTTCTGGAGGCTAGAAGTCCAAGATCAGGGCACCAGCAGTTTCAGTGTCTGCTTTCTGGTTCATAAATGGTCATCTTCTCACCGTGTTTTCACATAGCAGAAGGGGCAAGGGAGCTCTTTCCAGCCACATTTATAAGGGTATCAGTCCCATTCATGAGGGCTCTGTCCCCGTGACCCAACCACCTCCCAAGAGCCTACTTCCCCTTGCCATTATCTGACAGTCAGGTTTCAACATACGAATTTTAGGAGGACACAAACATTCAGACCGTAACAGTAGTAAGCAAAAGAAGAAAATCGTGGACAAGTTGTAGAAACAAGGAGTCTGGTTCCACCCACAGTTCTTTCCTAGCTGTGGCCAGATAGATAGATAGATAGATAGATAGATAGATAGATAGATAGATAAAATAACTTGCCTTTTCTTTCTTCTCCATTATCCAGTTATTTTAAATATTAGTCATGAATATCTATTCAGTTAGTCCATAGGTTAAGTTGTTTCCTGTTGAGGAGGGGGTGAGTATTCTTGGTTTGGGTGAGAAATAACTGCACTGTATTATGAGGCACATGCAATCATTAGAAGAAGAAGTCTATTAATTTTGGTTGTATCTCTAGCTATAGCCTCCCATTCTCCTGCCCATTTCAGGGTCTGTTTTTCTAGCCTTCCCTGTGTATCTGTGAACCACTCAATATCATTTCAATATGTTTCTTTTCAATATTAATAATGCAGATTTTATTTTTTTAATTTGCAGCTAAGAGTCTTGAGTGCTGAGTTACTGGGTCCCCAGATTCCCTTCCAACTCTGACAGTCACTCAAGTGACACAGACGTGAATAGAAGAGTAGTCTAGCCTCTTCTTCTATAGATGGCATCTCCTTGGAGTCATAAACCCTAGTGCAGGAATTAAACTCAATTCTCAAGGTATTTACTGAGTGTTTTCCCTTGACTGGGCACTAGAGAGGAAACAGAGAAGGAACTCTCAAAATGCTTACCATCTCACTGGGAGCATAAGACACACAGCGAACAATTCACTTGCTACAAAGAGCAATAACCAACTAAGTTACAAACAAGAAATCACTGATAAGAGGTCCCTGAAAACAAGCAAACCAACAAAAACAACAAAAAAGCAGGGCATCTATTCCCCATTTACCTCATTGAGACTGAGATGTGAAAACAACTGTCTGTCTTTAGGGAAACACTCCAGGGATATTATCCTTAAAGACCTAGAAGGAGCTTAATGTCCCATGTGAGCCCAGCACCAGGACTCTATTAACTCTGGTGCTTAGGAAAAGAATCTCATTCTGAAAAATTACATAAGACCTGCTCTCAGTCTCCCCCCTGCAACCCCATCAAGAACAAGTTAAGCTACTGGGTCTAGATTCCAGTGACTTCCTGAGATCCGTCTTTCAGAGGTGAGGCTTTTCGGAACTTAGCACTGCTCTTACCTAGCTCGGCAGGCCCTCAGGGACTCAGGGCTATTTATGCTGGACTGATGGTGGGCGGGAGAGGTGGGACAGGGAGGCGAGACTGGAGATTGTCGCTCAAAACTACACACTTCCTCCTGCTAGTTAAGCACAAACCAGCCCAGCGCCTAGTGACCACAGGACCCTCTAAGGCCAGGTGGTACCTTGCCCTAAAGTTAGATTTGGATGCCTGCCGGTTCTTTATCTCATTTTAATTTTGTTTTTCATCTCACTTCTGCATATAAGTTTCTCTCCCTCCCTAAGCCAACCTTCTAAGGAGCAAAGAAACCTCAGAGCCACTGCTCCAGTCTCCACTGCCCTTCAGTTTTCCAGAATCCCAGGGGTGGAGATTTTTTTTTTTTTTTCCTTCTTCATGGAAACAAAAAGCTGCCTGGGGACTATGCTGTCTCTAATCTTTGATGGACACGTGATTTGAAGATAAGAAGACAAGAGAGAGAAAATGAGAGGGAGACGACAGGAGGAGAGCAGAAGGACAAAGATCAACACCTCTTGGCTCTCAAGCCAATTTCCTTTCCAATTAATCACAAGGAAAACCCCACTCAGTCCAGTCCCCCTTCCCTGCCTTTGGGTAACACTTTGCGAGGTCCCTATAGTTTTCTGGTCACCATCAGTTTTAAAAAAAACTTTAATTTTAGTACTCCAGGTTTTCAAAAGCCCAGCCCAATTTAAAACTTCAATTTCACATCCTAAAAACGTGTGTCTTCCCTCCTGGGCTCAGCCTGATGTGCAGCTCGGGGCTGTGTAGCTGGAAGCGATAAGAATGAAGAACGGGAGTGAGAAAAGGGCAAAGTCTTCAAGTCTGCTGCCAGGGAATACTAGCAGTTGGGGAGTTGTGTGTGGCAGGCACGCTCTGTCATGAGAACATGTGGGATTCTACAGAGGTATTCTCAGGGACTGCCCCCTGACAAGGGCAATGAAGTTTCTCCCTGATCTCTTTCTGACCCCTCTTTCATAAGAGAGCCACTCCATGACCTCATACTGCTGTAGCTTCCTACCCCAGCAGGTTCCTTCTTGGCAGGAGTCCCACCAAGGTGGCTTGAGCTCAAGGACTTCCTGCAGCATTCACTTGGCCTCTGGGTGACTCACTTGCTCATGTTGTGCCACGTGTGAGGACGCAGGATTGCCCCACCACGCCTTCCCCTCTGCCTCCCGCCATGCCATAGTGGGCTGATCCAGTGGCCTCCCAGCTTTAGAAGGGGAGGCTGACACAAGCCTTTAGGTTCTTATGTGCCCCCTCAACTTTCTCCATTCCCCTCAAATCTAGCCAGGAATGAAGTAGAATTCTGGGCTTAGGTTTTATACACATTCCCCAAGAGCAGTTCTGTTGGAGTCCCCCCCCCAACTTGAGTGGGAAGGAGCACCCACACAGCAGTATATTCTGTGAGCACCCCAACCCTCAGGGGTCCCTACTTCCCCAAACTCTTCACTTTCACGACTCTTCAGATTTCTGTTTTCTTAGATTTAAGGGGCGGAGGTGAATGGTGGGAAAGGTCTTGGGACCAATTAGTTTGTTTTTAAGCAATTCCTTCAGGGATACCTAGTGCCTTTGAAAATGGAATATACCTCACTTATTGTCCTCAATTTAGCACATTTAAACTACATTTGGAGCCAACTGTAAAAATCAATTTCAGAATCATGTTAGAGTTTAAAACATGTTCATTGAGAAATATCTATCCTGTCTCTGTCTTTTCTTCCTAAGGTATTCCCTGAGGCTCTGCTCTGCTGACACAGTTCCTTGTTAAGTAGTCTTTCTCTGCCCTTCGTTCCTCTTCAGCCCAGAGGGCGTGCCCTCCTCCCTGCGGTGGCCACAGTTGAGTGGGACCATATTGAGCTTTCTTGTGGGGATATGAAGACCTTGTGTTCCTTTCTCCAGGTCGGCAGAAATATGCATCAAGGAAACCAAACCACCGTCTCTGAATTCCTCCTCCGGGGACTCTCCAACTGGGCTGAGCAGCAGAAGCTCCTCTTCGTGCTTTTCCTGGGTATGTACCTGGTCACCGTGGGTGGAAATGGGCTCATCATTCTGGCCGTTGGCTTGGATTCTTACCTTCACACCCCCATGTACTTCTTCCTTGCCAATCTATCCTTTCCTTCATGGCCTATGACCATTTTGTGGCTATCTGCCACCCCCTGAGCTACACAACCATCATGGAACCCAGGCTCTGCATTTTGCTCACAGTCATCCTGTGGATCCTCAGTAATGCTGTTGCCCTAACACACACTCTCCTGCTCCTTCCATTGCTCTTCTGTGACAGCAATGCTCTCCCACACTTCTTCTGTGACTTGGCCTTTCTGCTCAGACTGTCCTGCTCAGACACAGTCGTCAATGAGCTTGTGTTGCTTGTCGTGGGCTTATCAGTCATCACCTTCCCCTTCTCCCTCATCCTCTTCTCCTACGTCCGCATCGTCAGGGCTGTCCTGAGACTCTCATGCACAGAGGGGAAGTGGAAAGCCTTCTCCACCTGTGGCTCTCACCTGACAGTTGTCTTACTCTTCTATGGGACCATGGTGGGGGTTTACTTCTGTCCCTCGTCCACTCATCCTAATGACAGAGATCAGACTGGTGCAGTACTGTTCACTGTGGTGGCACCCATGATGAACCCCTTCATCTACAGCCTGAGGAACAAGGACATGAAAGGTGCTCTGAGAAAACTCATCAGTAGGAAAAGGGTTCTCCCTTTGATGCCCTGGGCAACTGAATTCCTTTTATCCCCATTACAACATGGATAATTCTGCCCAGAACTTGAGGCGTACTTGTGATGGTTAAGTTTTTAGTGAACTTTCAGATATCTGCCTCTTAATTCAACCTCTGAGGGGTTGGCGCTTTTCCACATAGCTCTGATCTTAGAAGCAAGACCCCAAATGCCCATGGTAAGTCACAAGAATAATATATATCTTGATTATAATCTATGTTACTATTAACTTTTGTGCAAAGTGTTTATACCTTAGATGATAACAAGCGTATGTGACACCTACAGTCTAGCTTCTGCATCTTTGAGGACATTTATTACTAATTCCTTGAATCTAAATTTCTCTAGGTCAGATTTTCTCAAAGTTTGTTTTATCAAAACTGCTATTCAGTGAGATGTTGAATAGTTATAAAAATGAAGAGTTTCACGTTCAAATAATTTGGGGCATTTCTGAGCTAAGGGAAGCAAAATGTCTTAATAGAAAACTTCTGAGACACTATGAACTCATCAACAAAACAGAAACAGACTTGCAGACATAGTAAACAATCTTGTGGTTACCAGAGAAAGGGGGTGGGAAGGGATAAATTTGGGAGTTTGAGATTTACAAATGTTAGCCACTATATATAAAAATAGACTTTTTAAAAAAAATTTTCTGCTGTATAGCACAGGGAACTATGTCCAATACCTTATAATAACCTTCAATGAAAAAGAATATGAAAATTAATATGTGTATGTATACGCATGACTTAGACATTGTGTTGCACACCAGGAATTGACACATTATAGCTGATGGTACCTCAGTTAGAAAATAAATACATAAATAAAAAGAAAACTTCTGGGAGCTTTTAGTATAAATCTCCAGGAAGGTAACATGTGTGCAACATTTCTCAAAACTAAACTTATTCAATCATACAGAACCTGATCCATTACAGAGTGGTACATGGGACTTGGGTTGTACAAAACACATTTTGGGAAGTGCATTTTGATGGAAAACCAAAGAGCATGTGTATAGAAAACAAGAGTTCTAAGTTCTGACTGTGTCCCCAAGAAGCTATGAGACTTCAGGCACGTCAGGGCACCTTCTAGAACCTCATTTCTCATCTATAAAATGAGGTCATTGGTCCCAGTTGTTTCCAGCTGAAGGTGTACAACAGAATTACCTGGAGGAATTTTTTTCCAAATTCACACCATCAGATCTTGTAATGCCTGCAATGCCTTCACGGCTTGACCAGCTGCAGTTGTCCTGGGTTCAGATTGGAAATTAAATTCACAAGATACACCAAGAATCAAGCTGTAAGAAAGGATACAGGAGAGTCACACAGCACACACACTGACAGCATGGTAGGGACTCTCACGGTTCCCAGGCACACCTTCTAAATACCCCAGTTACTCCATACTTGGGATGTGCGTGATCATGAGAGAGAACACTGGGCTTGACCATCGTGAGAGAGAAGAGCCAAAGTTCACTTTATTTGCCTTGCTTATCACGTAGCCCCTTAGAGGTGTGTGACTAGTACCCACCTGCTGGTCAGCTGCATCTCAGCAAACACGGGTTACCCATCAGTTACAGAGCCCTCCATTATCAAATTTAACAAACAGATGCAAGTGTTCATGTCACGTCAAAGCCATTTCAGCAGGACTGTCATGTATCTTGGGTCCAGTATATACCTATACAGTTCTTGAATTCGTTGCAAGGGAGATTTTATGGAATGTCAAACTCAGAATTCTCCGTGACTGAGAAAAGGCTACAAATCAGGTTTGGCTGCTTTCCTTCCAAACCCCACCTTGGATCTACTAACCTAGACTCCAGTGATGGAATTGGACATTTGTGTTCTGAAAATGCAAAATCCATTTGGGGACCCTGATGTGCTAAAGAATCCTTGAACCACATGAGCTCTGCGTTTCCTCCAGTTCCGGAATTTTGTGAATTTAGATGCCTACTAGCTGATGGGGACATACTTCAGACATCCATCTTAAAAATACCCTTGAGCTACCCAGAAGAATGTGGATTTTTACCCTGTCCAAATCCTCTTTTAAATTACTTCGGGCACTGGAGCAAACTATTGCTAGTTATTGAATATATTTCCCCCTAAC
The DNA here is from genome assembly GCF_048773025.1 of Camelus bactrianus. Taxonomy (NCBI): domain Eukaryota; kingdom Metazoa; phylum Chordata; class Mammalia; order Artiodactyla; family Camelidae; genus Camelus; species Camelus bactrianus. The sequence continues at coordinate 11,539,921 of NC_133548.1, forward strand.
AATTGCACTGAGGTGCAGAGAAAATATTCATTCTAAATCCTGGCTTTTCTGCAAATTGTGGTCCATCTATGTGGTCTAAGGGAAATTATTTAAGCATTGAAACTCCTCTTCTTCATCTGTAGAATTGGAATAATAATCCCAACATCCTAAAGCCATTTGTGGTTAAATGGACGTGTACAGTTGACAACTCCCATGATGCCTAGAATATTTGTTTCCTTTTCTTCAACTGTTCCCTGGATTCCAACTCCAATCTACCTGCCCCACCTAATTTGGTTTATTCGTCCCCAGTCTAAACTGACTTCTGTTCTTCCCTAAACTTTCAATAATCCAACCTCTTTAGGAAGAAATAGATAATCAGCCCCTTGCCTTTCTCTATGGTATCTCTTAAACTTTTATGCTTATTTGAGATTTTTCCATTACTCATGTAAAATCCACCTGCTTTTATATGGGCTACCAAACTAGCCTCTTAATAGTCCTGCCCTCTTCAAGCACCTCAAAATCCACCCTGTTCCACTCCCGGCTCCAACATGAAACGTCACAGACCTCTGCTTCCATTATTCCACATGGAGTAGTAGAGAGTCTTAGATGTGTAATCAAGAGACTTGGACTCCGGTCCAACTCTGCCACTAATGCACCGTGTGACAAGCCACGTTACTAACCTCAGCTTCTCTTTCTGAAATATAGCAAGTGCTCTAATATGAACAAAGACGGCTTTGTAGCAGCAAGTATCACTAAAGCCCATTTACGTAAAACAGAATATGCAGAGAGAGACGCCTGGGAGGAGAGTCAACAGAACGTCAGCAGTGGTTGTGGAAGATCATATTTTCCAAGATTTTCCACCCCACGTGCTCTTGAAGGACTTAGCCACTTCTTCATCAGGAGATGGAATGTGTCTCTCCCCTTGAGCCTGAAGGCTGTGGGGGCTGCTTTGACTAGCAGAGCATCCCCCAGGGGCTGTTGCACGAGTCCCAAGGCTCTCAGAAAAGCCAGCACAGCTTCCACCTCTGGGGCCCTGGGTTAGAATGCACAAAGGCCCAGCACTCTGAGGCCGCCGTGCTGGAGAGACCACACAGAGCAGAGGGAGATGCTCAAGGAGCCCCAGGGGCTCCAGCCAGCAGGTCTCAGAGCACCCCCGCCCACCAGTCACCCAGCACGTGCGGGAAATCCCTCTGACCCCAGCCGAGGCCCTGACTGTGAGCACGGGAGTGACAGCCACCCAGCCGAGCGCAGTCGACTCCCAGGACTGTGAGAGGTGACGACAAAATGACTTATTGTATCAAGTTCCTTACATTTGGGGTTTGTTAATCATTAATATATAACCAAAACGGGGGTTGTGTTTCACGGCATAGAGTGATTTATATTATACCTGATATTGCTTTAACATTTTATAGTGATCGTCATTTTAGGAAGTAAAAATGACTTTTTTAAGGAAAATAAACTGCCTTGCCTATTAAACCACCTTGATTAACATGGTACCAAAATATTCTCAGTTGCATAAACATCTGTAAGGCAGAGCTGTAACTTTCTGTCTTTATTCTGGTTTCATCTAGCCCACGTTTGATAGAATAAGAACCTTGATGGTTAGACCCAGGTCATTTGGTTTGCGTTGGTCACCATCCCCGTGGCCTTGTCCTGGACCTCAGTTTCCTGCCTTATAGGCTGCACAGGAGGCTGCATCCATTCGAAGGCACCTCTCCACCTGCAGTGAGTAATAGGGAAGCTGAGTTGGCTAGGAATAGATGTCTGTGCAAGTTGGAGAAATGTCTGTGCAAGCTGAGAAAATGAATTAAGATTAAGGTAAGACACAAAAGACAACTGATTAAGAAAACAGAGAATCACAAACTTTTATGAAATTCTTAACAATTTTTCATACAAGAAAGGCATAAATCTGTACCTATATGCTTATATGTCCCTAAATCATTGTCATTTCAACAAACATCTGTTATAAACCTTCTATTTACCAGGCTGAGTCTGGTCCTGGGACGAAAAGGATGAATAATTCACTCACAGTCTATGCCCTTAATACACTCACAAACTAAAAAGAGAAACTGACAAAAAAAATTAAGTGATTTTTAAGACTCAATAAGCAAAGACAATATTTAGTCAATAATTCATGTCACTTGGTTTAGAAAGCAGAAAGATTTTGTGCAAAGCACAGTCAACCGAATTTTATGCCATAGTTGAGAAAAGTCAACCTGTAGGTTTCTGAATAAATTAACAGAAACCCCTGCCATCTAACTGCAGGTTGCATAAATGAAAAAGAAATGTTTAGGAAAAAATGCATACATTGAGTGGAATGATTTGTAAAACCTAATGTATAAAGTATCAGCAAATATTCATTTATTTATTCACTAAACAAATCTTTTTTGAGTACCTAGTGAGAGTCAAAAGTAAATAAGACAGCACCATTGGTTTTGGGGTCTTACTTCATAGTACATGAGACAGGCAATGAACACATAAATAAATAAATGTTGGCTATAATATGAGTAACAAGAAGGTGTATGATAAAGAGTGAAGTAGGGTGAGGGGACAGCCGATGACACAGGGTGGAGTAGCTGTTTTAGGCAGGGAGGTTCAGGAGCTGGGGAAGGCTTATCTTAGGAATTTGAGCTGAGAACTGAATAGAATAAGGGGGTAAGCCATGAGAAGATCTGGGGGACACATTCCAAGAAAAAAAAAAAAAAGAACAGGAATAAAGATCCTGTTGCGAGAACATGTCGAGCATCGTCAGGGAATAGTAAGTGTACTGGACGAGGGGGAAGGAGAGGGTAAGCAGATAAAGTCACGGAGGTAGCTGAGTACCAAACCTGGATGAATCTTGCAGGTCACAGTAAAGAATTTGAATTTGATTTAAATACCTTAAGTAAGTACTTAAATCCATGAGACTGGGTGAAATCACCCGAGGAGTGACTACAGGGAAAGACCTGTGACCACGCCCTGGATGACTCTAACATTCAGAAACCAGGACCTAGCCAAGGAGCCTGAGGGGCAGCAGCCAAGGAGGAAGGAAAACCAGAACACAGCAGCGTCAGGAAGGCCGGGGAAGGAAGTGAAAATTCTTCCAAGGAAAAGGGGGGAATGAACAGTTTCAAATACCACAGACGCCAAACCATCAGTCCTAAAATTGTGCTTTCTGATCCGCCCTCTCCAGCCCACGCAGCTGTCATCCCTAGCGAGCTCCCGACCAGTCCTGCACCCTCAGGGCTGAATTCAAATCAAAACTGCCTCCTTCAGAACATATTTCTCAGAAGATGAAGGCATCTCACATTTCTTCTTTGCCTCTTCTTCCTTCCAGTGCTTATGCCTCTCTCTGCATTCTCTTTTTAATAGAGGAGTTTAGATGACTCAGAACTACAAATCCTTTTAAAACTGGTGTATGACTTTAGGCGATACCATCTGTGATCTTTGTAACTAACCAAGAATACTCAGGAACATCTTCTACTTTCTTTGATGATTAAAAAAAAGACTACACTGTGACCAAGTGCAGTTTATCCTAGAAATAAAAGAACTGTTTAACATTCCAAAAGTAACCAGTCGTTCAACATATTAATAATATTTTTAAAAAGTACAATCATCCCAGTGGATGCAGAAAAACTTTTTGACAAATCCAAAATCCATCCTTGATTAAAAAAAAAAAAAAAAGAAAAGAAAAAAACCCCTTAACAAACTAGGAATCAAAGGGAACTCCCCTAACATGATAAAGGGGTCTGTGAGAAATCTACATAATGAATCTACATAATGGGAAATGATTGGAAAGTTTCTCCTAAGATCAAGAACAGGACAGGAAAAAAAAAAAAAAAAAAGAAAAAGAACAGGACAGGAATTTTCACTTTTCATCACTTCTATTCAACATTGCATTAGAAATGAAATAAGTCAGACAAATACGTACATGATCTCCCTCATATGGGGACTCTTAAAAAAAAACAAGTTCATAGAAATAAAGATCTGCGGTTGCCAGAGGCAAGGGGTGGAGGGGGTGTCCGGGGGGGCAGAGTGAGGTGTGAGGGCACTGGAGGTGGTCAAAAGGCACAAACTTCCAGTTATAAGACAAATAACTTCTGAGAATGTAATGTCAAACATGATGACTATTGTCAACAACACTCTATTGTATATTTGAAAGTTACTAAGAGAGTAAATCTTAAAAGTTCTCATCACAAGGAAAAAAATATATAACTAGGTGATGAATATTAACTGAATTTATTGTGGTGATCATTTCACAACATGTACATGTATCAAATCATTTTGTATACCTTAAACTTATAACATGTTATATGTCAATTCTATCTCAATAAAACTGGAAACTAATTAATTAATTAAGACAAATCAAGTAATATGCCACAGGCTCAGAAGCAGTGCCCAAGAAGACATGGTAGCAAATTAAGAATTTTAAAAAAACACACACACTCACATTATTTTGGAGGTTCTAGCCAGTGCAGTAAAGAAACAAAAAGAAGCAGTCACTCAAATTAGAAAAGAAAAAATAAAACTATTTTTATTTATAGACACCATGACTGTCTACAGAAAAGCTACAAGAACTAGTAAGTGAGTTTAGCAAGGCTGCAAGATTCAAGATCAATATTAAAAAGTAACTGTATTTCTAGACACAAGTAAAGAAAAATTGGAAATGGAAATTTAAAAATCAATAACATTACAGTGGCATCAAAAATAATGGAATACTCAAGGATAAATCTGACAAAAGAGTTTAAAAGTCTACACTGAAAAGTACAAAACACAAAAATTAATGAAGATCTAAATAAAAAGAGATATATCGACCCCCTGGCTCAAAATAATCACTATTGGTTATATGTCAGTTGTCCTCAAATTGATCAATAAGATTCAATGCAACCCCAATCAAAAATGAAAGAGACATTTTTATGGAAATTAACAAATTGATTTTTAAAACCATATGGATATTCAGAGGGTATAAAAGAATTTAAATGAATATGAAAATGGGTGAAGTTGAAGGACTTGCACTTAGTATTCAAGATGGTATTGGCATAAAAATAGACAAATAGGTCATTGGAACAGAGTAGAGTCCAGAAATAGGCCCACACATACACGAACAACTGATCTGCAACAAAGGTGCAGCGCCAACTCAGTAGAGAAAAGATAGTCTTTTCAACAAGTGGTGCTCGGACAACTGGATATCCATATGCAAAAATATTTACTTTGGCCCATAACTTTTTTCGTATACAAAACTAACTCAAAATGGATTCTACACATAATGTAAAACTTAAAACTATAAACTTTGAGAGTACAGAGGAAAACATCTTTGTGACCATGGAAGTAGAAAAAAATTTCTTATATATGAAACCAAAAGCACAACCCATAAATGGCAAAATTGATAAATAGGACTTCATTAAAATTAAAAGTGTTTACTTTCTGAAGGACACTGTTGAGAATAACAAAAGTAACAATGTAGAAGCTGGGAGAAAATATCTGCAAATCTTTTATCTGATAAAGGACTTGTATCCAGAAACATAAAAAGCTCTCAAATGTCAATCATAGGAAAACAAAGAGCCCACTTTAAAATGGGCAGAATATTTGAAAAGACATTTCATCAAATACTAATGGCAACTGACCACATTAAAAGATTAAACCATCAACATCATTACTCATCAGAGAAATGCAAGCTAAAACCACAGTGAGGTACCACTACACAGCCATTAGAAAGCTAACGTTAGAAAGGGTGGTCACACCAAGTGTTGGTGAGGATGTGGAGGATCTGGAACTCCCATGCGTTGTGGGTGGAAGTGTTAAATGACACAGCCACTTTGGAAAACCGTTTGTCAGTTTCTGAAATAGTCATATACCTACCGTATGATCCAACCATTCTACCCCTCAGTAGTTACCTACAAGAAATGAATCATGTACCCATACAAAGACTTTTCAAGAAGGTTCGTAGCAGCTTTAATTAAAATAGCTAAAAACAGAAACAACCAAAATGCACATAAATAGGTGAATGAATAAACAAAGTGTAGTAGATCCATACAATGGAAGGATACTGAGCAACAATAAGGAATGAGCTATTGATATCCACAACAGTAAGGAATCTCGAAATAATTATGCTAAGTGAGAGGAAGCAGACATAATTCTATTTATATAAAATTAACATAAAATTCTAAGGCATTCTAACTGATGTACGTTGAGAAAAGGAGATTAGTGATTTCCTGGGGGTATGAAGTGTGGGTGGTGGGAAAGGGAACAGGGTAAAAAGTGCAATGGGGTAAAAAGAAACTCTGGGGAGTGATGTATGCGTCCATCATCTTCATTGTGGTGCTGGTTTCATGGGTGTATTCACAGGTCAAAACTCACCAAGTTGTGTACATTAAATATGTGTGGTTTACTGCATGTCAGTTACACCTCAGTGAAGCTGTTTTTAAAAAGTCTTTGCAGAATAGAATAATGTCATTTGCAGCAACATGGATGGAGCTGGAGATTGTCATTCTAAGTGAAGTAAGTCAGAAAGAGAAAGGAAAATACCATATGATAAGGTCTTAGCAAATCAGAAGGGATTTCAGACACAATTGTTGAGTAATATCTTATGAGATGATAGATACATAGATAGGTAGATAGATATTACATAGATAATTGAACAAAATAATAAAATACATTGTTAATTCTATCAAGTGGTAAGAAATAACAATTACCATCATTTGGAAAGGAATCTTGTATTCTTAGGTGATTACTGGAGGGTGAGGAAGACGACGTGAAGACAAGACTGGTGACTGCTTGGAGACACTGTACTGATGAGCTACTTATTAGAGGAAGTGTTGGCTCAGGAGGTGCTCAGGAAGGGCTTCAAAAGGCAATAGCTCATCTGAGCCAATCCTGCTCTTCCTGAGGGAGCTGCAGATTAACTGGCCTACAAGAGGGCAAAGGTGAGTTCCATGAACTTCACATTTAGGCCCTAAGATGCACTCACCCTAGCAGGGATCCACCAAACACTGAGACCAAGAATGCATCTGAAATCCAGACACCTCGGAAGCAAATTTCCAGAGTTCTGGGGCCTGGGGGAAAGAGAGGGGAAAATACAGAAGAGTGGATACCATTTAAGAGTACATTGAAGACTTGAAATCAGATCCTCCCACGGCGACCATTTTACAGCTGCGTAACTTGGGCAACTTGTATCATCTCTTTGCCTTACTCTTCCCTGTTGCTAAATGAGGTCAATAATAATTACTTTCCATTAAAGTTGTCAAGAGAACTGAAATAAATGATTCATGTAGAGCACAGTGCCTGGCATTAGATTACGTGTGCATTTAAGTGTATCCTAGTTTGAGAGTTACATTAAAAAAGTATTAGTGAACTCTTTACTTCTGGAGGTGTTTGGATCCAAGGCTAGTCTTGGCCCGGGAGTGACAATTCCAGACGGCTCTAAAATAAAGTTGTCCATTGATCTGCTGTGCATCTTTCTACCCATTGCTGCTCACCAGGCTGTGGAGCCAGAGACAATTATCATAATAATACTATTTATGAATTAACGTTTATGCCTATATAGTTTCACCCAGCACCTTCCCATCCTCCACAGGTACTAAGTTGTTGTGGGAACACATGAGATAATACAAAACCTGCCCAGTAAGTACTATTTCACAGTCGAGAAGGCAGGCTGATAGGCCCAAACTAATCTGAAGCCTGAGAACTGAGAACTGACAGACTGGACACGCTGGTGCCAAATTCTGAGCTCTTTCTACAATACAAATGCCTCTTACCACCTACTACAGAAGTTGAAGTGTCAGGCGAAAATTTGCATGGCAGTTAATACTTAAAAAAAAAAAAAGCAGCCTCCAAGATGCATTCTGTGGAGTCGCGTCACCCTCTTCTGCAGGTTTTAAGTGATTTATGCAAAACATGAACAAAGACTGATGTGTGAATCCAAATCTCTTGGCCACCCATGCAATTTTTTTTCCAATTTCCTAAACTTGTCTACCAAACTCTTTTCTAAAATGTTTGTTATATGCCATTCAAATGAAAGTTCCTTGCGTTCAGAAGCTGTCATCTGTTTAATCAACACACTTTATTTTCTCATACACAACTACATGCACACACATGGGCGTACACACACACACAAGCGCACGCACGTGTGCGCACTGACACATGCTGCCCCATTACACAGTACTAGCACATCAGGGCTACAAAATACATAGTTGTTGACTGCCCCTGCCTCTACAAATTGGACTTCTATCTTTTCTCCACCAAGGAAAAGGAAAAAGCAAATTGCAATAACAATAAATTCCAGATCGAGTGATTATATAAAGCGAGCAGTAGGTCGCAGCAGGAGACTGTGTGTATGGCAACAAATAGCTCAGGCTTGGGTGGGGTGGGAGCCCCGCTCCCCCACATGCTCGCTGACCCTGAGACAGTTACTCACCTGTAAGTCTCAGGGGCCTCATCTACCTGTAAAGCAGTAAAAGTAACTGAACATGCCTCACAGGGTTGTGGTGGGAATTAAATCAGATAATTCCTGCAGCAAACATCGAAATTCTCCGAAGGTGATGCCTGCCTAATACATCTTAGTTGCTATCTATTTATCATCATCACGAATATTAATGTTATGATTCTTCAATATCCACAGAAACAATAAGAAGAGAAACAATGAACACATAAATGATGGGATTCGGAAAATCCCTTTGGATCAAAAACAGTAGTTGGATGTAGAGCACAGGGAACTATATTCACTTTCTTATAATAAGCTATAATGGAAAAAGATCTGAAAATAAATGTGTATATATGAAAGTATGTATATTTATAATTGAATCGCTTTGCTGTACACCTGAAACTAACATTGTAAATCAACTACACTTCAATTTTTTACAAAAGAAGTGGCTGGTCAGACTCACAGTTATAGAAAACAAACTAGTGGTTACCAGTGGGGAGAGGGAGGGACAGGACAAGATAGGGGATTAAGAGGTAAAAACTGTCGTGTATAAAATAAACAAGCTACTAGGATATATTGTACAACACAGGGAATGTAGCCAATATTTTATTTTTAAAAAAACTTTAAATGGAATATAACCTTTAAAAATAGTGAATCACTGTTGTATACTTGTAACATGTAATATTGCCCATCAACTATACTTCAATTTAAAAATTAAAAAAAAAAAGTTAGTTGCATTTGTAGACAGCTTTTTGATTTTCCAAATATTTTTGCTTCACCCATCAAGTGTTCGTTGCGCCAAGCAATGCACTACATTCAACAGATCCTAGTGAATAAGACCAGCGTGGTCCTTGCCCATTCATGCACTGAATCCCCAAAAACATCGGCCTATAAAATAGGGAAACCCACTTGGCAGATAAGAAAACTGAGGACAGAAGGAGTTGAAACTGAAAGGTCAACACTGGAACCTGCGCTTCATTCATTCATTCAACACATATGTACTGAGGGCCTTCATGGTGCTTTGCGAGGCACTGGGCATACCGGGGTGAATCTCAGAGCTAAAAACGCTTACTCCTGTGGAGTTTACTTCTGGTTATGAGGATTAGACAATATCAAATATGTAAAACACAGGACATCAGATAATGACAAGCATTACACGATCTGGTAAATCAGACAGTGGAGATGGGAAGTTCAGGTGCAATTTTAATCAGGTTGTCTGGGAAAGCAGGGGATATTTGAGGAAAGACGGGAAGGATGGAGGAAGTAAGGACTCAGATCCGCCGAGGGTCCCTCTAGGGCCTTCCGGGAGGCTTGGATGGGCTCAGGGCTTTCACAGCAGCCTCCTTTACCTCCTTATTCCTCAGGCTGTAGATGAGGGGGTTCAGCATGGGGGTCACCACCGTGTAGAGCACTGACAACCCTCGGTCCGCCTCCGAGGACTGGCCCGAGTTATCTCGCAGGTACATGAAGATGAGGGTCCCAAAGAAGAGGCCGACGGCAGTGAGGTGGGAGGCACAGGTAGAGAAGGTCTTAGCCCGGCCCCCGGCAGAGCGGATCTGCAGGACGGCCACCACGATGAACAGGTAGGAAACCAAGATCACCAGTATACAGGCAGGCATGACAAAGCTGGCAAACACAATAATCACCACTTCCTGGGGGTAGCTTTCCCCACAAGTGAGTTTTAACAGAGGGGGTAGGTCACAGAAAATAAAATTGATCTCATTGTTTCCACAAAAGGAGAGCGTGAAGGCTGTGACCGTTCGAACAAAGGCACTGGAAAAACCAGCAACATAAGCCCCAGTGACCAGACCCAGGCGGGCCTTCTCGGTCACGATGGTGACATAGAGCAGGGGTCGGCACACGGCCACGTAGCGGTCATAGGCCATGATGGCCAGGAGGTAGCAGTCAATGGAAGCGAAGAAGGTGAAGAGGAAGAACTGGGCTGCACAGCGGGCTCTGGAGATGACGACGCCGTGTTCCAGCAGCACGGCCAGCATCTGGGGGACGATGGCGGACGAGTAGCAGATGTCCACGAGGGAAAGGTGGCCGAGGAAGAAGTACATCGGGGTGTGGAGCCGGCGATCCCTGCAGATCAGGAAGATCATTCCTGTGTTCCCCAGCAGAGTGAGCAGATAGAAACCCAGAAAGACCAGGAAGAGAGGCAGCGCCCACTCGGGATGCTCAGGGAACACGGTGAGGAAGAAAGAGGTCACTACGGTGTCATTCATCCCGGCCATCCATTCAGCGGTTCCCCTTGAAGGCTGAGACAAAAGCGCCCAGTGACGGGATCCAGGAAGACCAGTACAAGTCAGTTCAAGCTAGAAGCTTCAGACTGAGTGTCTGATAGGTGGCGCTTGACCATTAGCACACTTCTCAGCCTAATGTGGAAATGGACCCGCTACAATACAAGATGAAAAGTGATGAATGCATTGATTACACTAAGAATGGAGAGCACATGATTCACCGATTTACAAGTCAGCTCTTGTATTTGCAGCTCTGTCCCCAATTAGCTGTTTGATCTTACACAAGGCACTTAACCTCTCTGAACCTCAACTTCCTCTTCCATCAAAAGAGGATCATATCTGCCCTGCTTATGAGATAAGGTTAATGCACAGATTAAAACAGATGCAAAAGTGCATTGGAAAGCTAAAAGCACTCTACATACATATATATATATATATATATATATATATATATATATATATATATATATATATATATATATATGGTGGCTATTTAAAATTTTAAATGAATGTTTTAAGGAAGGGCAATTTCTACTCCATGAACAAAAGAATGCAAACCAAAAAAAAAAAAATCCATTAGCAATCAGCAGTGGGCTCTGCTTATAGGAATATTTCTATTTTCAGTCTAACAGCATGCATATTTAACAAGTAGCTATTCTCCTAATTAGAGTTGGCTGGCTTATTACGAGTTTTGGGGGGGAGGTGCTTTTTTTTTTTTTTTTTTTAAGTACTCACATTAACCTTGGAATCAAAAGAGCTGACATCAGCTCCCTTCAGCACCTAAAATGCTCCACGAGCTCAGTGTGGTTGTTCTCACAGTCCCTAATAAAAGCAGCAGTTGGATAATAAACAGCAACCAAATTTGAAAGCAGATCTGTCTGTGCAGCCTGCTGCGGTCGCAGCATGTTGGAGGAATCTGGGTTAATGGAGCTGAGGGTTCTTAACAGAGTTCTAGAGCAGGGCTGTAAAGGAGGGCTTTGGTCATATTTGACGCCCTGATGCACCAGCAGCCAGGCCAGTAACTGAGCTGACCCACTAGAAATAAGAATAAAGAAAAGAAATCAGATTTGGAAGCCATGAGCTTGGCATGAAGCATCCTCACCTGAATTCCACGTCACCAGCGTATTCTTCCCTCGTTTAGTGTTTCCTCTGCCGGTGACCTGCCAGTCCAGAGGAGACCTGGGTTCTAGCTCACTCAGACTGGATGTGTGACCCTGGGCAAGTCACTTTTCCCCTCTGGACTCCAATGACCTTGTCTTTGTCCCCTTTAAATAAACGACAGTAATACTAGTCCATAATCATAGCAACCAGGTTGATAGGGAGTTGCTTCCAGAAACTCTATGTCTTATTCTCACCCTTGACATTAGAGTTTCCCAGGATTTTTTTTTCAGGCTCAGCCCAGGATAGCAGGGCTCGGGGACCAGCCTCTCCCCCTGAGCTTCTGATCCTGCCCTAGACCATGCTGGTGGTGCTTTTTGTATTCACTGCCCCAGCTTCATGCCGTAATTGGCACCTGAGGTAAGTCTCCAGAGAGAAACAATTTATCTTCCTAACAAGGTGTCTAATATTTTTGAAGATTTCTCTTTAATTTCCAACTCCCAAAGCCCCATCCTGCATCCTGCCACAGGGGTCTGATGGGGCTCGTTCCTAGTCTTGTCTCATTCCTGGATGGTACCAAAGGATTCTATTACTTTGAAGATTTCCTCTATCTCAGTTGAGAATTTCATCAGCGGTTTATGCACAATGACACTCCAGCTGACTACGACCTGATCCTAAAAGGAGTCTGTTTTGTAAGCACAAGCTTTTGCTCCCCATCACCAAGACATGCTGTGATTGGTGACTCTAAAGTTTCACTCTTTGGCAGAAACAGAGACTTTTCATGGGGGAAGAGTCATGAGATGAAACGTTGGAGAGGCAGGTATGAGCAGGTCATAAACAGATTTCTCACGAGGCAAACTGAGCAAATTCTTAATGGTGACCAACCTCTCCTCCAGGGCACTGATTCTCAAACTCCCGTGTGTGTAAGAATTACCCAGGGAACTTATTTAAAAGGTGATAATATCGTCCCACTTCCATAAATTCTGATGCAGTGCCTCCACCATAGGGCACAGGCATCCACAATGTTAACAGGCACCCGAGGTGGTTCTGGTAAGTTAATCTCCAAAAATTACATCCAGAGACAGTGCCTTGGGATGCATTCACAGGAGCTCTCGTCCTGCCTGACCCTCTGTGCACTGGGCCATGAAGTAAAATAATGAAAGCATGTTCCTGAAGAGCGTGATGTCCGCAAAGTCCCACCGGTGCCCTCCTTCTTCGCAGGAGACCTAAGATAGATGGAGTGGGTTTGATGCTTCCCTGTCTTATTAACTTAACCACCTAGATACAGAGAGGGCTTTGCAGCTACTTGGTGGCAAAACAATGACTTGAGCCGGGTCAGTGCTCTGCTTGGAAGATGACACAGAGGATCTAGGGCAATGGTTCTCAACTTTGCTACACAATAGAATCACCCGGGGAGCTTTCAAATCCAGAGGCCCGGAGTGTACCCCGAAACAAGTAAACCAGAATGCTTGAGTGTAGCAGCCAGATATCAGTTTTTTTGTTTTGTTTTGTTTTGTTTTGTTTTTTTAATCCCCAGGTGATTACAACATGCAGCAAAATTTGAGAATCCCTGCCAAGGGTTCTCCTACCTGGCAAAGCCTTATGTTTACCCAGGTGTCTTAGTAGACATTCCTGGGGGGGAAATAGTTTGACTCCTCTCCTAACTTTGGAAATCACTGCGCACCACATCCTCCACGTGGAAAATCATATTGCACTGCAGCACGTTAAAGGATGGATAAGGTCCTATATTTAAGAAATCTTGTCGACTTTCTTTAACCCACCATTTCCCACAAAATATTTGAGAGCAGATTAGCATCCTGGGGTGCTAGAGCTCCCGGGGGAAGATGACCCGCGGGCAGGCCAGCTCTAGCAAAAAGCTCAGCAGCTGACCAAACGCCGAACAGCAAAGCAGTGATCGCCCCAAGAAAAGGCGTCTCTTGATGACTCATCTCAGGATCTGGTGTCTTTAAGTCTCTGTCACACTGGCTGCCCCAAGAGAAATCACTCCTCCCGGGAAAGGAATTGGGAGGGGAACGCCATTTCCCCAGAGGGATGTCTCATGCGCTGTGGAAGAGGAAACCATCATGCCCTTTAAGAAAGGAGTTTCCTTCAGTCGTGAAGTGGGTCTGATGGCTGAGCCCCTGCAGTTCTACCTCATAAATAATAGTGACCCCTCCAAACCCACCCCCAGGCGAAGCCGGCTGCTGAGGCCATCAGAACCCAACTTTCAAGAAGCTATGGTAACATTTGAAAGTATTGTCAGATAAACGTTAAGATGATTTAATCGCCATGAGGCCAGCCCAGAAAAGCAGGAGGAACCTCAGAGAGTATAGATCAGGATTTCACATAGGTGAGTACTAGGGCCTATAATATTAAAGTAAAAGTTTAGAGATTTGGTCCTAAGACCTACATATCTGACCAACTTTGGTTTCCTGACTCAGAGATTCAGGCCATGGTGGTAGCCGAACCAAAATGTGGGCAGGAAATCCAACAGGATTATGATAGCAAAGACTACTTAAGCTGCTTACCATATGCCAGTTCACCCTACTAAGCTGATAGATGATTGACTGACAGATAGATGTGTTAGTTCATTTAATCCACACAACAATCCTATGAGTTGGGTACTATTATTATGCCCATTTTAAGGAGATGAGAAAATGTAAGCACAGAAAGTCAAAGTAGGTCACCAGTAGTCCCAGAGTAAGGGGCCAGAGCTAGGGTTTGAACCCAAGCATTCTGGTTCCAGAATGTGCACTCTTAATTCCTACATTTTTGCAAAACCTTTGTGAGGATGTCTCCGAATTCCATGTTTGGGAATAATTGAGGAGTTTCTCCTTCTAGGTCTGTATTTTCTTTCTACCCTTTTAAAAAAAAAGGAGACTGGGCTTAGATGCAGGATCTAAGTTGCAGGCTGAGCAGATCGTGGTTGAAAATTCCTGGGGTACTTGGCCAGGCCCCTGCACCTTCTAAGAAGTGTTACTCACAGCCACAGGGAAAAGCTGGAGTCGGCATCCACCTTGGCCCCAGATGGCCTCACCATTCTAAGCAAAGATGATTTGAATGATTTCTCATCAGCTATGTATCTTCTATAAAACAGAACTCAGAATTAAAATAACTCAACAAAAGCAATTACATGTTGCTTCATTTGAATGGCTTCAAGATAAGACACAGCAAGATATAAGGAAATACTAACACCTATTTACAACAAGGTAACCTCCCTATTATCAACTAATCTTTAAAATTATCTAATTTACCCCTGTCTCCCCTCTCATCCATAAGTGGCAAGCATTTTTTTTTAACTTTCCCTAAGCTCTTTCTATAGAGTTCAAATTATATGAAGTCTCATAGGCAAGGCTGGGGCTTCGTGGCCGCAAGTTCCTAGAACCTTTTCAGTTAGCCCTTCCTTCTTAAATAGAAGTCTTCAACTGTCTGCTCAGAATTTAATCAGAAAGAGGCATTAAGTTGTCTCCTTAGACCTGGCAATGCATTCTCTTAATAGTCCCTTGAAATTCACTGAGTGCTCCCTGCCTTCTGGCCGATTCTGGGAGAACAAATAACTCTGCATGTGCTACTCTCATTCACACAGAACCAATGTTGTCTCTTTCAATCAGGAGGGAACTTTGTTAGACCAATCCAAGCTTTCTAACTACTTCCTTAACTTTTCCCACCGCCCGTAACACAATTGACACAGGAATTATTTATCAACCTTCCCCCTTTTAGCAGAGCTATGCATTTTCAGCCAAGGTTTTGATAACGAGATAAACCATCATTAAAGGGATTAAATATTTCCTATGAAAATTATATATTTTAAAGCATCCTGTCTTCTAGAGTGAACATCATGTCTTTGAAGATTTAAATGTTTTATTTTATTATAAGTGAACTTAAATTGAATATTCTTTGGCTGCCTTCACCCTGACTCTTCCATGTTTCACTCATCTGCTTCTTCTGATTTAAAATCCTCTTGCAGGATTTCCGGGTGTGACACATCATTTTTGGCTGGCTGAGTTTGGAATCATCCTCTGTTTGTACTGTCACCCCTTACCCCCTCCCATGATGGTTTATATCATTCATATCCCTGGGATCTTGGGGGTTTTGTTGGTTGGTTGGTTAGTAATCCAAGGGACAGGAAGAAAAGGAGTTTGAGTTCTGGGAATAAGAACCAAAGGGAAGACAGAAAATGATGAGTAGCTGGGGCCTGTTCCCCGCCCCCCACCCCCAGAGCCTTGGCTTTGGTTGGGGTACCTACAGAGAGATGAAGAGCAAGACCCAACAGATTCCAGGAGGCTTTGAATGCAGGCAGAGTTGCTGCAGAGCACAGGGACCCAGGGAAGATCAGAATTCCCTCCCGCTCACCCCTGAATGGGACGCAACAATGCTCTGCCTCCCCCAGGTCAAAAGCTATAAGATCACAGAGTCGACATCCACCACACAGACTCTGCAGATACCATTATGGGCAGTGGGAATGATCTAAATCACCCAGTGGGTTTTCAGCACATGATGTTATAAATGGGAGCTGGAGCGGGTGGAGAAGAAGAAAGAACAGGGCATCTTTCCAGTGGTGACTGTAACCAACAGACATGTTATTATGAGCATGTGGCGATTCACGTGAGGCATCCCTGGAAACTACAACAGGAGCCTGAAGAATACTTTCAGCAGGGTCAGCTTTATTAACTGCATTATCAAACTTCTACCTTAATGTAATCATAAAATAAACATCATCTGTATTTCTCTAATAGTTAACAATGTTGAGCATCTTGTCATGTGCCTGTTGGGCACCTGTATGTCTTCTTTGGGAAAATGTCTATTCAGGACTTCTGTCCATTTTGTGATTGGGTTGTTTGTTGTTTACATATTGAGTTGTATGAGCTGTTTACATGTTTTGGATATTAACTCCTTGTCAGTCACATCATTTGCAAATATTTTCTCCCAGTCTGTAGGGTTCTTTTGTTTGTTTTATTGATGGTTTCCTTTGCTGTGCAAAAGCTTTTAAGTATAATTAGGTGCCATTTGTTTCTTTTTCCTTTTGTTTCTTTTGCCTTACAAGACTGATCCAAGAAAATATTGCTATGCTGTGTGTCAGTCTCCTGTCTGTGTTCTCTTCTAGGAGTTTTATGATTTCTGTTCTCACATTTAGGCCTTTAAACCATTTTGAGTTTATTTCAACAATGAGATATCACCTCATACCTGTCAGAATGGCTATCATCAAAATGTCTACAAATAACAAATGTTGAAGAGGATGTGGAGAAAGGGGAACCCTTGTATACTGCTGATGGAAGTGTAAATTGGTGCAGCTACTATGGAGAGCAATATGGAGATTCCTTTTAAAACTAAAACTAGGACTACCATGCCATCCAGCAATTCCACTCCTGGGTCTATATCCAGAAAAAACAAAAACTCTAATTCAAAAAGATATATGCACTCCAATGTTCATGGCAGAGCTATTTATAATAGCCAAGACATGGAAGTTACCCATGTGCCCATCAACAGATGATTGAATTGAGAAGATACATATATATAATGGAATATTAGTCAGCCACAAAAAAGAAAGACTGAGATTTGCAGGAATATGGATGGACCTAGAGAATATTATGCTTAGTGAAACAAATCAGACAGAGGAAGACAAATACTGTATGATACCACTTATATGTGGAATCTAAAAAATAATACAAATGAATGTATATGCAAATCAGAAACAGACTCCCATATGTTAGAAAATAAACTTGTGGTTACCAAAGGGGAGAGAGGGAAGGGAGGAGGGACAAATTAGGGGTATGGGATTAACAGATACAAACTACTATGTATAAAGTAGAAAAGCAACAAGGATACACTGTATATCACAGGGAATTATTATCTTGTAACAACCTATAATGGTGTATAAAAATACTGAATTACTATACTGTACACCTGGAACTAACATAATATTGTGAATCAACTATACTTCAATTTAAAACATTTAATAAACATAATCTAAATATGGAATTCTAATTGATGACATCATTCTGGAACATATAGGATTGAAGAGTACTAATACTGATGTCTGAAACTCACTTTGAAGTCTATCAAGAAACAAAGTGGAAAAAAAAAGTTTCTTTTGTATAGCACAGGAAACTATGGTCAATATCTTGTAATAACCTTAAATGGAAAAAAATATGAAAAGGAACATATGTTTGTATACGCATGACTGGGACATTGTGCTGTACACCAGACATTGACACATTGTAACTGACTATACTTCAATTAAAAAAAAAAAGAAACAAGGTGCATTGGTGAATGAACAGAAGGATGAATAAGTAGATCATATGTGTGTGATAAAGCAAAAACTATCTAAGTATTGAGTACAGGGAGTTCACTATACATTATTTTCAACATTTCTATATGATGGAAATCTTTCATAGAAAATTGCACCAAAAAGGTAGTCACAGACCTGTGAGGTGTGCCACGTCTGAATTACACAAGATTCAACCTCAGATTCTTTTGTCTCCTGTCCTGGGAGTTAGAGCTCTCTCTCCAGTCTCTTCTCAGGCTCCCTCTTCCTTTCGTTCCTTTCTCTCCCTGGAACTGAAAGCTCTGGTTCTTGTTTACACCTTGTCCCATGACATATTCACTTCAACCTCGGGCGTGCTTCAAATAACGAGTTCCCAGAATGCTGGCACTGCAGAGGAGGTGGTTCTCAGGACTTTCCAAGGTTGGACGAGGACGACCTGGCTCTGTTGAGAATCCTTCTCACAGCCTCCTTCACCTCCTTGTTCCTCAGGCTGTAGATGAAGGGGTTCAACATGGGGATCACTGCCGTGTAAAACACAGACACCACCCTATCCTCCTTAGAGGACCGGCCCGAGTTCCCTCTCAGATACATGAAGATGAGGGTCCCAAAGAAGAGGGACACGGAGGTGAGGTGGGAGGCGCATGTGGAGAAGGTCTTGGCCCTGCCTCCAGCTGAGGGGATCTTCACAATGGCCACGATGATAAGCAGGTAGGACACCAGAATCATCACCAGGCAGGCAGGGATGACAAAAACGGCAAACACGATAATTACCACTTCCTGAGTGTAGCTGTCCCCGCAGGTCATCTTTAAGAGAGGCGGGAGGTCACAGAACATGAAGTCGATCTCATTGGTTCCGCAAAAGGAGAGCGTGAAAGCGGAGACCGTCCGCACGGTGGCGCTGAAGAGCCCCGCGCCGTAAGCCCCACCCACAAAGGCCCAGCGGGTCTTCTGCGTCATGACAGTGACATAGAGCAGGGGTCGGCACACGGCCACGCAGCGGTCGTAGGCCATGAGGGCCAGGAGGTAGCAGTCAGCTGAGCCGAAGAGGGTGAAGAGGAAGAACTGGGCTGCGCAGCGTGTGTAGGCGAGGGCTGCCCCGCGCTCCAGCAGCACGGCCAGCAGCTGAGGCACCGTGACAGACGAGAAACACGTGTCCACGAGCGACAGGTGACTCAGAAGGAAGTACATGGGGGTGTGCAGCCGGCGATCCACGCGGATCAGGACGATCATGCCCAGGTTCCCCGACAGGGTCACGACATAGATAAACAGAAACAGGAGGAAGAGAGGCCGTGCCCGCTCAGGACAGTCAGTGAATGCGACCAGGAGGAATTCCGTCACCAGGGTGAGGTTCTTCCCTGCCATGAAGCCAGAGATGCCTGAGAGGGCCAGGATGAGAAGCCAGTTAGGAAGCTACAAGGAGGATTTACCTGTATTTCTGGTTTGCATGCATTGAACATGTGCGATGTTGGGCTTCAGAGATGGCTGGTCTTGGCCCCTAACTTCACGGGAGTTCTGTGAGACGCAGTCTTCCTGGCACTTCAAGAAAACTGAGACAGGAAAACATTTGCAGAATAGGAGTTCTTGTTCTCCCGCCTTTATTGCTAACTAGCTGTGTGAACCCCAGCACATCCCATAACCACTCAACCAGAATTTCTCTATGGCTCCAATAGGGGTTGATACATGGGGTCCTGCCTCCCATGGGAATATCCATCGGAAGACTCTGTCCCTTTTCCTCCATGACCACAGCTCTCCCCTTATTCCAAACCCTCTTCATCTCTTGCCCGGATTGTAACTTAGCAGCTCCCCCTGCCCTCAGACTTGCTTCTTTCCAATTCTTGCTTCTCATTGTGGCCAGAGTGATATTTCTAAGACTTTAATTCAGTCACATCACTCTATGTTAAAAATCCAGGCAGAGTGCCCCAACAAGAAGAAGATATTCTTTAACCTCCTCTGCACGTTAGGGAATGCTGCCCTTGAGGTCTCCCCTGCTTACTTCCTCCCATCACGTCCCTACTTCTCATTCCTCGAACCCACAGCCACACTCCACCTTGCACACTTCTCTTCAGCCACCTGAATTTTTTGCAGCTTCTCTCATCCTCTGTGTTCTCTCAGAACTCCGTGCTTCCCACGGGCCACCCCTTCCACTGGAACACCTTGTCTTTCTCATCCTCAGGGTCCTGCCCGACTCCTACCCTACCTCCAAACCTCAGCTCAGATCCTCCTTCCCACAAGAAATCTCTCTTGAGTCTGTCTTCCCTGGTCAGGGGGTGTGCCCCTGGAGCTCAGCACGTCAATAAATGAAGTTCTCCAATGACATATGAAGCATCTTGCAAAGGGTAAGGCATCGTGCAAGTGTTCAAGTGACTTTTATTTTTATGCAAACATTTTTTAAACTGTCTGAAGTCTAAGAACCCATTGAAATCAATCAATGTTCACGGAGGTCATAAGCCATCCTTGGGGTTACCCTACCATTCTCAGCATAACAGTGTGCTTACTTAACAGAAAGCTACTGTCTTAATTAGATCCTCTTAGTTTACCCAAAATGGATATTTTTAAAGAACAGATATGATTCTCGTTAATAACAGAGAACAAATAGACACTCTTCTAAGTGATTTACATATTAAGTCATTTAGTCCCCACAACCACTTTATGAGGTAGGAACTTTTATTATCCCCATTTCACAGATGAGGCAGCCGAGACAGAAAGAGTTTAAGTATTTCGGTCTTGCACCCGAGACTACACAGCTAGTAAATGGTGAGTGAAACTGCCATTAGGAGCAAAACTGCACATAGAATCCCAATTGATCTTATATCGGGATCTCACATGCATCACGAGTCTGCTCTAACAGCCCAAGAGGACCCGGGAATCGTCCCTCTTTAAGCAAACAAGCATGAACACCAGCTCTGCAGTCTATTCTGAAGGCTGATGGACACTCCTGTGCTGAAGGATGGAAAGTCGTTTGGCAGAGTTGCGGTGCAGTGGGGTAGGGAAGACATTTGATCATTTTTAAAGTGTTAGACTCTGGCAGCGAGGCCAGTGTTGGGCTGACATATTGGAGAAAATGATAAATACAACAGACTGGATCTGGTGATCTGAATTGCACCTAAACTGAAATTTGCCCTTTCCTGGCCAGACCTCTTCTCTCTTTATCCACTATTTTTCCTTGGTCTCAGAAAAACTGTTTCTCCTTCCACTGCTTGGAGAAGCAGCCTATCCTGAGGGTCCGAGGAGAGACCACTGCGCTGGGGAGCAGGAGGTCTGGGTGGGTCTTGTCCTCCCAAAACTGCTCAATTATGACACTGAGCAAGTTACTTAATCTCTCCAGGCCTCAGTGTCCTTCTGCCTCCTCCTACACTCCACACAGACACACACATACACACACACACACACACACACACACACAAATTAGTGAATCAACTTGGGGGCAGTAATGTCACAGCTGCCGGAACGTCAGTCCCGGCATCAGATCGCCCTCAAGCCCCTTACCAGTTGTGGTCTGTCAGGCACTTTCTTCTCTCTCTTCCCTTAATCCTTCTGCTTCCGTGATGTGCTAATCCCAGGTAACACGCATTCCTCACTCTGGCTTTTGTTCAGTTCCAGGCTGGGAAAGCAGAGATTGGAGAAAAGCTTTGTCGTATGGGCTCCTGACTCCAGTGCAAATCCCTTTTGGAGAAGACACTAATAGTCCCTGAAAGTCAGAAGTCCCCAGTCCATGGGTGATGTGGTCTCCAGGGAAAGGCAGTTATGGCCCACGTGGATCCTTAACAAGGCTCCCGGGCCCAGTCCCAGCTCCCAGGGCCCCTCAACACGCACACTAAGTGAGGTCCAAAAGACCTGCATCCCAGTGCTGCACGGCCCCTTGAGGAGGGAGGTGGCTCTGTCCTTAATTTCTCTAATCAGAACAATGTCAGAAATCATGCCCCCATCAGTGTGGCCACAACCTGGAAAGAATAAGAGTGCTTTGTAAACAAGCTTTGGTCACATGGCTCTGAAGGACACAGTGGGGACGCTACTCAGAGACCTCAACAAGAACAGCGTGTCTTCTGAGTTTGCCCTCTCTGGAAATCAGGAGTTTTCGCTGTGTTCCCCCACTTCCTTTTCTTTTTTTTTTTTTTTTTTTTTTTTCCTTTAAAAGCAAATGAAGTCACAGGCAAAGCAAAAGCCTGGGATGTTGCCCAGAGGAGAAACTGGCACGTTCTTTTTGTTGACCTGACCTTTGCCAGCTCTCTGCATCTTCAACGCTGCAGTATTTCTATAGTCCCACGTTCACAGGCATTTTGCTAAGCCATTGTATTTCAAGATGTCTCAATTCGGAGAAGGAAATAAGGAAGACGGGGGAAGAACAGAATAATTGCAGAATAATTGTTCTCTTTGACAACTATGAGAACCAAGAGAAAATGAGACCATATTGATCATTGATTCATCACTGTGCTAAGCGTTCTAAATGAGCAGCAAGAGATACAAAATGAAACAAATCTCTCTAAAAGAAAAAACACAATGCTTGTCTCCAAGGACTATGCTACCTCATAGGTTATGTAATTATCCATCCTACACGATAACAAGTACTAAACTCTTAAATGAGGTGTAGGTAGGGAGCCATGGGTATTCAGTGTAAGGCAAGATTCCTTATAGGTGGGGGAAATCAGGGATGGCTTCCCAGAGGAGGTGGACTTTGACAGGCAGTTTGGTTGGAAGTGGGGAGGTGGGGATATGATGGGCAAAACTTTTCAGGAAGGGAGACCAGCGTGAGCAAATTCACAGGGGTAGGAAAGTCCAGGGACTACTCCTGGGACAATGAGTGTGACGTTGGCAGCAGTACAGGACAGCATTAGGCAAGTCCAGGACCAGGGCGAGGTGAGTGAGGCACTCACCTCGGGTGCAGAAGTTAAGGTGGCACCCAAAACTTTGGTAAACAAGATAAATGATAATTTAATATTATTAAAAAATAAAAATCAGTACAAAAAATCTATGATGAGTAAAATGTTAAAACTTTAAATAAAAGGCACCAGTATTACTGATTTTCCTTTTGCCTCATCTCTAGTATGGCTCAGCAGAGTGCTTGCATAGGAGATTTGCTTGAAAAGGGAGAGCAAAACCAAAAGGTCTCCGAGGACAGGCTTAACACGTGCCTTTTTTAAAATTGAAGTATAGTTGATTTACAATGTCGTGTTAGTTTCTGTATATATATATACAGTTTTTCATTATAGGTTATTACAAGATACTAATATAGTTCCCTGTGCTATACAGTAGGACCTTGTTGTTTATTCCATATATAGTAGTTTGTATCTGCTAATCTCAAACTCCTAATTTATCCCTCCCCTCTCTTTTCCCCTTTGGTAACCAGTCTTGTTTTCTACGTCTATGAGTCTGTTTCTGTTTTGTAAATAAGTTTGTTTATGTCATTTTTTAGATTCCTCGTATAAATGATACCATATGATATTTGTCTTTCTCTTTCTGACTTAACTTCACTCAGTATGATAATCTCTAGGTCCATCAATGCTGCTGCAAATGGCATTATTTCCATTGTCTACATAGACCACAACTTCTTTATCCATTCATCTGCCAGTGGACATTTAGGTTGTTTCCATGTCTTGGCTATTGTAACAAGTGCCTTTAATCATTTAAGAATATTCCACTTCCTCACTTCAAAGCACCGTCCTGTGGGACTGAGATAATGAACTTCTCACTTGTACTGATCCGAGGTCACGTGGTTTCCTGGTGAGCGGACTAGAGTTTGTGTCTGTCCTGTACACACTGGCTGCAAATGGACTCTGCCTAGGCTACAGTCCCTGCTGCCCAGAAGGACTTCTTTTTTTATGACCACACACACATACACATGAGGCCAGAGCTCACTGCATGAAGAAGTAAGTCGTCTGGTCTATGCTGTATTAACAAATTACCTTAAAATCTCAGTGACTTTACAGAATGAGTTTATATTCGCCCATGAAAAATCCAGTGTGGGTTAGGTAGTTCTCCTCTGTCTTGCAGCTACGCCAGGGGAACAGGTGGCCTCAAGATTGCTAGTGGCGGGGAAGACAGGGCAAGATCCCTGAGGATATCACTGATCATTGAGGATGTCACTAAGGACCAGGTCTGCAGGTGGCCACCTCCTAGAGACCAGAATCCAGTCCCATGGCCTCGGCATAACTGCAGGGGATCTGGATAATGTACAGAAACACACCGACGCAGTGCAAACAAACGTCTGGGCTAAAATCTCTGCCACACCCGTCATCCTTTGTGCAATATAAAGTAGAGAACCCACCCCAGAATTTCCAAGGACACTCAAGGGCTCACCGTGGCATTTGCATGGCTCTCCATTCTCCTGCCTCCACTAAAGCATTGTTTACTCCTGTACCCACTTCCCAAGACTCTCACCCTTCCCAGTACCACACCACACCAAGCATGAAGCCTTTTTGCTTTTTCCTTCATTCTCTAAAGCAAAATGAATACAGTGTGTTTGGGTAGCAGACTTTTAATAAAAAAAAATATTGTAGGAAACATAACAGGTTCATAGTACTACACAGAACAGGGAGGAAATTAAAACTGAATAACTGATGTCATTGGGTACAAGTCCCCCAGCCACTTCCATCACAAGAAATTGGTCACTGGCTTCTCCTCACCTCCGCCTTAAGCCTGCCTGCTGCTGTTTGACCCCGTATCTTTCTCTGCAGAGATGATCTTTTATTTATATCTCTCTTCTCCCAGTTCCCCTTACTTCCAAATCCCTATCCAATCCAGTCCACTGAGAGAAGACTCACAATTCTTTATATATTGTTATGCATGATAATCTAAATCTTTAATACCCAAATACCTTCCATTTAGAACATTCGTTAGAGGTTCTTAAATCCCATAATCCAGATGCTCTTTAAGATGTTTCCCTCAACAAAGGGAAATTTCTCTCTTTAACAGAAAAAAATTAGGTCAAACTCCAGCTAACCTTTTTTTTTTTTTTTTTTTTTCACTTTTAACATACCGAAAAAGGATTCAGTGCTCCAAGATGTCTTGGAAACTGGGTTAAATGATGTAAACTGTCTTTACTAAATAATTTCACAGAGACTTTAGTGGGATAGCACACTTTGTAAATCTCCAGAATGAAGTATGGATCGTGCAGCAATTTTCATATTTGACAATGGAATTTCTACTAAGCTACCATGGTGTACAAACACCCACAAATGCAGTGACCCACAAGAATAAGCGTTTATTCTCACACTCGCAAGGCTCTGATGAGTCGGCCAGGATTTGGATTATCTAGGCTGGGTGGGGCTGGCTTGGCCAAGATGTAGCTTGGTTCCTGATTTGCTTCATGTCTCTCATCATCTTTGGACCAGCGAGCTACCCAGGACGTGTTCTCCTAACAGTGGCAGAGGCACAAGGGGGCAAAGCCCCATTACCAAAGCATGTTCAAGTCTTTGCTTACATGTGGTCTGCATGTCTAGCAGCCAAGGAGAGTCACGTGGTCAAGGTCAGCATCCTGGAGCAGGGGAGTAGATTCCGCTCACAGTGGGAGAGGAGTGAAGTGGATTTTTTCTGAACATTCTTCCCCCATCTTCCTTAAACACTCAAGTCTTACCGCCCCAAAATACATTCACCCCAAAATACATTCACATGCAAAATACATTCACCACCACCCTAAGACCATCCCGCAACACACAAATTGTAAGTCATTCCTAGGTTATCTGCAGAGGGTGGGCTCCAGAACCTGACCCAGATACCAAAATCTGCCAATGCTCAGGTCCCATAGTTGCCCTCCACATTGGTGGGTCCATATCCACGGATTCAACCA
Organism: Camelus bactrianus; assembly: GCF_048773025.1. Taxonomy (NCBI): domain Eukaryota; kingdom Metazoa; phylum Chordata; class Mammalia; order Artiodactyla; family Camelidae; genus Camelus; species Camelus bactrianus. The sequence continues at coordinate 11,565,687 of NC_133548.1, forward strand.
ACCATGGCCCAACCATGGTCCTCCTAAGCAGACCCCTGCAGTTCAAACCTGTGTTGTTCAAGGCTCAGCTGTACATCATTGGAATCAAAGTCTAGAATCTTATCATCTTTGTCAGTTCAGATGCAACCCCCTCTTTGGTCTAGTGAACTATGAACTAAAAAAACAAGTTATCCGCCTGCCCCCAAATATCCAACAGGCATCGGTGAGCCAGGCAGGACAACCACAGTAAACACACCCAGTAGAAAAGGGAAAGAATGGCAGGCACATGTCAGTTAGTGGCCCGAAGAGCTTCTGAGATCCTACTGGACAAATATTACCATGTCCCGAGGTAGGAAATGTATCCTGTTAAGTCATGAGTTTGCTCCCTGTTGGGGACAGGACACCCCAGTTGGGTGTCCCTCACGGCTGTTGGAAAACATCATGACCATTAGATGTTTCTCACGTTTCAGAGTACTTTAATCCTAAATGCAGATAGCTCCTATTTTAGCCTTTTCTCTTTCCAACTAGTATTCTCTAACCCCTTAGAGCTCACCCAGGAGGGGACATTATAAATGTTGGTTAAGGCCATGGGTCCTGATATGAGACTGCCTGGGTTTGAATCCTGGCTCCTTCACTTTCCAGCAGTGTGAGCTTGGGAAATACGCATAATCTCACTGTACTTCAGCTACCTCATCTTTACAATTGGGAATAATAGTACCAACTTCATAAAGTTATGGAGGAAATCAAATGAAAGAGAAATGAGTGGGGGAAATAAAGCCACTCCCCAGTAAGTTACCCTGGTCTTCACTGTCGGAAGTGTTTCCCAGACCACTTCCAAAATTCAACCTTTCTTCCTACTTCCTGTCTGAATCTTTACACATTCAATGACATTGTAGTGTTTACACTAAGGAGTTATTTTAAGATAGCAGTAAAACTTTCTATCTGGGTTTTAATGACTGTAGAAACCGCTAATAATACTTGTAATGCCACAGAAATAACCAACGTCCCTGAGTGACCGCTAAGTGCCAGGCACGATGCCAAGTACTTTGCATGTAACTTTTCACTTGAAAATAAAATTATAGAAAACTCTAACTCAGAAAGACACCTGCACCCCAATGGTCAAAGCAGCACTATTTACAATAGTCAACACATGGAAGCAACCTAAATGTCCATCAACAGATGATTAGATAAAGAAGTTGTGGTGTATTTATACAATGCAATAGTACTCAGCCATCAAAAGAGAATGAAGTAATGCCATTTGCCGCAACATGGATGGACCTAGAGAATATCATACTAAGTGAAGTAAGTCAGACAGAGAAAGACAAATACCACATGATATCACTTATATGTGGAATCTAAAAAAAGGACACAAATGAACTTATTTACAAAACAGAAACAGACTCACAGACATAGAAAAGAAACTTACAGTTACCAAGGGGGAAAGGGGGAGAGGCCGGGATAAATTAGAAGTTTGGGATTAGAAGATACAAATTACTATATATAAAATGAACAACAAGGTCCTACTGTATAGCATGGGGAACTATATTCAATATCTTGTAATAACCTAGAATGAAAAAGAATATATATATAAATGTATAACTGAATCACTATGCTGTACGCCAGAAACTAACATGACATTGTAAATCAACTATACTTCAATAAAATTAAATAAGATAAAATTATAAATCACTCAGGCAAAATGTAACAACATCTCTAGTTATATTAAGAAATATCCTCATAGGCAATAAAGCAGTCTTTGGTGGTTGGTTCTCATAAATCCATTACCTCATCTTCTCCCTGACCCATTTTGCTCTTCTCCAGCTCAATATAAGTGTTACTGCTGATGTCAGCCTTCCCTTTTGTTGCCCTTACATAATTTAATTTCAAATCTTTATCAGTATTTCTCCCCATTAAAATACGGGATTTCTTTGTTGATGTTCTGCTTCCATCTTTCATTGCTTTCCCTGGAGGCAGCTTCGTGGGAGGCTCTTTCCTGGAAGAGTCTCTCCCTCTGGGGACCTGGTTCCACGCCTTGTGTGCTGCGACCACTGGCAAATGGTAAGGCGAGCCCAGATGGTTGGTACCACAAGGGAGGTTTCCAATGAGCATTTTGCAGAACTGTGAAGATAATCAGTACAACTTGGCTTTATTAAGAGCTTTCCTCAGGGTCTCCTTCACTTCCTTGTTCCTCAGGCTATAAAATCAGAAAGTGCAGCCTGGGGCTCACAGTTGTGCAGAACATGGTCACAGGCTCTCCCCCTTCCAGGGACTTTCCTAAATCATTGTGTGCATAGACTGAAGCTCAAGTCACAAAGATCCACCCCGCTGTGGTTATGGAGGAGGCAGAGGTAGAGCCGTCTTTGGCGGGAGACCTGATTTGCAGGTGTTTAGATGGACTTGTTGATGAACAGGTGGATGAACAGGATTACAGTTAGTCTGGTCAGAATGACATAGAGAGCAAGTCATAGACAGTAACCGAAATCCTACAGAGAGAAATCATATACAGCAGCAAGAAATCATATATAGAGGAAGCTAACATCTCCCAGGTCTGTGCCGGCAGCAATGGGAGGCCACAGAAAGTAAAATCAGTTGGTAAAGTCTACGGAAGGCGGGGGAAAAGGTAAAATGCATAGATAGGGTTGCATCTGTCAAAGCCTCTAAAATATGCCGTCACCTGCTTCTGCCAGACCCGGAGTCATGATAGGTGGCATAAAGCAGGGGTTGACAATGGCCACAAAATAATCATGAACACATCTGAAAATCTAACTAATATTTCCAAAGATGAGTCTCTAAAATCAGTCAAGTAATATTTGGGGATTTTAAGCACTGGCTTTTCACCATCACCATCCTTTCCCACTGTAAAAATTGAGTAACAGAAACCTCAATTAAATACAGTCGGGATACCAGCAGGGGGAGCTCTCACACCCTCTCACGATAGCCCAACAGGAAGAGGAATGTCTCCTCTTCTTTCCTGGAATTTAATACAGTCACTCAAACGTACCAACCTGGCTTCTCTGACTTGTAACAGCTAGTTCATATGCTTATCGGTGAAGGTCAGGCTCAGCATTGGATGAAAACCGTTGGCAGGGAAAGTCCTGAAAGGGCTCTAGAGTTAAAACCGGGAGACCAGCCGGCTAACTGATTACGTGAACAGACTTGGGCGATCACTAGAGAGCTTCATGAAGCAATTCCTAGGGCTTTTCCAAAGCCCGCTGATTGGAACAAAATTCAGGCTTGCATATGCAAAAGTTCTGATGAACCTGTTCATGATTATTATCAATGACTTCAGATTGTTTTTAAAGAAAATTCTGCTCTTCCTTCAGACGTTGAGTCCACCTGAGTAGCTCTGTGTTTATTACTGGGCTGAAACAGGACATTTCTCTCCTGATAAAAAGGACGAGGCTGGAGTGGGAAACTGCATCCACTCCAGATTCAGTTAAGCTGGCAAACCAGCTCTCTCATACCCTAGATGAGTCACCTCAAAGGAAGACTGCCAAAATCCTTAGTCTTCAGCTCCAGCAGATGAAGGTTCCTGAATGAAACCCAAACTCCCCTAGTATCTGCTTTATTGCAAAGAGCCAGGATACGGGGCGAAAGAGAATGTTACAAATGTAAGTGCTCTAAACAGCCTTCTCAGCATTCTCCCAATTCTCAGTGATGAAGCGCTTCCCAACCCTCCCTCTTCATCAGCGTGGAGACACATGTCCCCAGATTGGGGAGGAACCTCTTCCAGTCCTAACTGACACCAGAGCCACCACTGTGAAGCAGCCCCAGCCTCACTGTACTAAATCAGTCCAAACAGCGAAGATCTTTCATGAACCTATTCCCTTTTGTTTACGGCCTTTGAAAGATACCCACCATTTTCTCCTTAGCTTCTCCACCTTTACCCATTTATTAGGCCAAGACTTTTTTGCTCCCAAAGGGGGAAATAATTCTAGAATTTAACAGTACTCATCAAAGTAACCAAACAAATGAATTAAGTGACACTTTGACGTCTTTTATTTGTTCTGTTTCTGACAGTACTAGCACTGATTCTGGAAACACTGATCATTTGTCCCTGTTAATTCAGCCACCACTATCTTTAGGGGAAAAAAGATCTCCAACTGATGTTGGCAAAAATCACAGCATATCTCCCATCAAAATTCAAATAGACCCCTCAACACAAAAACAGACACACAGACCAATGGAACAGGATAGAAAATCCAGAAGGAAACCCACACACTTATGGTCAGTTAATCTATGACAAAGGAGGCAAGGATGTACAATGGGGGAAAGAGACAGTCTCTTTAATAAGTGGTGCTGGGAAAACTGGACAGCTGCCTGTAGAGGACTGAAATTAGAACATTCTCTATCACCATATTAAAAAAAAAAAACCTCAAAATGGATTAAAGGCCTAAATGTAAGACCCGACACTATAAAATTCCTAAAAGAAAACATAGGTAGAATACTCTTGAACATAAATGATAGCAATATATTTTTTGAACCAGATCCTAGAGTAATGGAAATAAAAGCAAAAATAAACAAATTGGATCTATTAAAAGCTTTTGCACAGCTAAGGATATCATCAACAAAACGAAAAGACAACCTACAGAATGGTAGAAAATATTTGCATATGATGAGACCAACAAGGGACTAATTTCCAAAATATACAAACAGCTCATATATTTAATATCAAAGAAACAATCAACTCAATTAAAAAATGGGCAGAAGACCTAAACAGACATCTCTCCAAAGAAGACATACAAATGGCCAACAAGCACATAAAAAGATGCTCAACATCACTAATTGTTGGAGAAATGCAGATCAAAATTACAATGAGGTATCACCTTCTCCCACCAGTCAGAATGCCATCATTAAAAAGTCCACAAACATTAATTGCTGGAAAGGATGTAAAGAAAAAGGAACCCTCCTACGCTATTGGTGGAAATGTAAACTGGTGCAGCCACTATGGAGGACAGTATGGAGGCCCCTTAAAAAACTAAAAATAGACTTACCATATGATCCAGCAGTCCCACTCCTGAGCATATATCCAGAGAAAAGTGTAATTCAAAAAGACACTTGCCCTCCAATGTTCACAGCAGCACTATTTACAATAGCCAAGACATAGAAACAACCCAAATGTCCATCAACAGATGAGTGGATAAAGAAGCTGTGGTATATACATACAATGGAATACTACTCAGCCACAGAAAAAGAATAAAATAATGCCATTTGCAGCAACATGGATGGACCTGGAGATCATCATTCTATGTGAAGTAAGCCAGAAGGAGAAAGAAAAATTCCATATGATATCACTTATATGTGGCATCTAATAAAAGAGCACAAGTGAACCTATCTACAAAACAGAAACAGACTCACAGACACTGAGAACAAACTTATGGCTACCAGCGGTAAGGAGGTAGGAAGGGATAAATTGGGAATTCAAAAACAGCACCTTCTGGGAGTAATGGAAATGTGAGCTATCTTGACTGTGGTGGTGGTTTCATAGGTGTATGCATCTATCAAAATTCATCAAATTGTACATCTGAAACATGTGTAGTTTACTGTTCAGGAAACATACTACAATAAAGGTGCTTTAAAAATAAAATAAAGTTAAAAAAAAAAAGAAAGAAAAAATAATCATCTTGACATGAGAGCTTTTAATTGCAAGAAAGTCTATGTTAAAAATCAAAGGTTTACCTTGGAATTCCCCAAGAGGACAGTGAGAGCCGAGGGAGTTAGTTGTACTGCATGTCCTACCCCCAATGCCCAGAGGATACATAAAACCCCTGGAATTTGTAGCCCTGCCTGGGGGAAGAAGGGAATTAAGAGGAGAGAGAATTTTGAATGTATTGAGTTTAAATCCTGAATGGGCCATGTTTACAACTAAAAGTGACTGAGTTGCCTTGGATTAGAAAAGGTTCATTTTTTTGCCTTAGGTGGAAAAAAAGATTGAGTTCAGTTAAAATGAAATCTTACGAAGCTATGTTTGTTTTTACACCAGCATCGCAAAGGTAAATGATAAAACTATTAGAAATGCCAGCAGCAAGGACCAGAATCATGAACAAAAGTTAAGAGATACAAAAGATAAATGTCTGTTTAATAAAAGCTCAAGATGAACAAGAGGATGATAAAGTTAAAGAAATAACACAAGAAATTTTCCTTGAGCTTAAAAAAAAAAATCTTAAGCCTTCAGATCCAAAGAGCTCACCAGGATCTTCATACAAATGTTGAAAATAAGACACTTGTAGACTCAAGGATGGAATGAAAATATTACACATTAGCAGAGGAGAAAAAAAAACGAGTGATCTAAATAGGAACAAGGATTCAAATATGAATTAATCATACAAGACGCATTTGCTGACCACAATGTAAGGACCACAGAAATTTTTTAAAGTCTAGCCAAAAAGAATATCAACCATTCTGACATATTGAAATAGCCTGTTTATTTACACTTGAGACAAAGTGGAGCTCATCCTGAAACTTCAAACTATTTAGAAATAACTGACACTGATAAGTATATATTAAAACCTGTGAATTGTAGCCAAAATGGTAAAATGTAAAAAAACTACAGTTGTAAATGCACTTATTAGACGAAGTGGACAACGAAAATAATCTGACTGTCTTGCAGGCAAATATTAACACATAAACAGAACAATCTAGAACAAAGTTAAAAAATAAAAAAATAAAACAAAAGTAGAAGGCAACAATGTAAGACAAATTTTGAAATGGACCCGATAAACAAAACTAGGAGCTGGCTCTTCAAAATGATCAGTACACTAGAAAACACACTGCCAGTCCTTTGGGTAAAAAAAAAGTCAGAAAACAAAATGAATAAATGCCATTAGGACTGAGAAATGAGAAGAACACAGTCTGAGGAGGTAATTTTAAATTATGAGAAAGAACAGTTCATATGCATCAGATCGACAAAAATTAAATACGACCAAGAGTTACGTATATCAATATGGATAAATCTCAAAACCGTTATGTTGAACAAATTGCTAGAGATTTGAACATTATGAACATTATGGCACCATAGATGTGAAGTTTTAAAATAAATGCAAATAAACCATGGGTTATTATGGAGACATAAATATGTAGTAAAAATAGAAAAGCACGTAGGGGAATGTGAACGACAAATGCATGAAAGTGGTTACCTCTGGAGGGGAAGAAAATGAAATCAGAGATGGGCACACAGACGTTTCAAGAGGATCCCTACTGTTTTATTTCTTTAATATTAAACAAATCTAGTAAAATGTTAAGATTTGGCAAACCTCCATGGTGGATGAATATTCATCAGAATATCCTCTGTTTTACTGGATGATTAAAATATTGCGTAATAAAAGTTATAAGAGGACGTCCTATATAATTTTATAACATTAAATTTGAACATCTACACATCATGCTTTATGTCTCAGGAAAATATACATTATTAAATTAACACAAAAAGTAGAAAACTACACCATCAAGAGTTGAAAAGCATTCGAAGCCCTGCCCCCACCAAAGGCATCAGAAATATTACAGTTCGTATGCGAACGTTCTTTGGAACCTGCAAGGAGCAGATAATTCCTGTGGTATTTAAACACTCTTGGGTACACAATAGACATAAATGACCAAGGACAAACCCACCAGCAGTTCTCTTTCTACCCATTTATCATCAGAATGTGGAGCATGAGTGCCTAACTACCCACGCTCAAAGATGTTTGTTCCAACATTGTTTGTCGCTGGAAGAAATTAGGGAATATGTGCATAGATAAGAAAACCTTTGGACAATGGAACTCTATTCAGCCTTTGAAGGAGAAGAAAGCATTCTGCAATTAACAAGTTACAAGAAAATCCATAATGAACAGCAAAATAGCAAGTTCCAGAAAATGATGTCAAATATACCACTTCTGTTTAAAAATAAGCAAATCATTGTCTGATGAGCATAAGAAGATTCATACAAAAGTAACAAGCTGCCTCTGGGAGATGAGATTGGGAAGCAGAGACAAAAGGAGGGACCCCCTGCCCCCTTTTCAGTTTATACTTATATATCCTTTCATTTTATTACAACAAAAATGTATTCTTTGGTAATAAGAAAGCCAATAAAGTCTTTAAAAGAGAGACTAAATAGCTAAAAACATAAATTATGGGAACCGGGAAAATACTAACAAAAATATCTGAGACTCCTTGGCTCTGTACCTAATGCATTTAATCAGATCTCACCTATAAGGACTCATGAATTTAGTATTCTTAGTGCTATCAGTACTGTTACTCGGTTAGCCCAAGCAGGCTTCTTGGTGACCCACCATCTCTGCCTCTTTCCTGCAAGTTAAGAGAAACATTTTTAAACATAGAGAAATCTGGCTAGTGTTTTGTAACTTTCCTGTGCGGAATAAACAGCAGAATGCCCCTGTTCAATCCTGGAGGTTCAAACCCAGGCTGTGCATAATTTTGTGAATGCCGAATCTTCAGATGAAGGAATTTCCCTAAAGATGTATGTACTGAGGCCCTTGGGGGAGGGGATTTCCCTAAAGCATTACTCACTCGGGTGCCTAACAATACCTGGCCCCTTCAGTCAACAAATACTCATTTACTGTCTATACCAAGTGTCAGCAGTAGACCGGAAGGGCAGGAAACAGCAGTGAGAAAGGCCAACATGGGCCCTACCCTGTTGAAACGGTTAAGGTCCAGTGGGAAGAAACAGACATTAATAAGTGGTTAATATATTTCAAAAGAGAACAGTGGAGGTGCCACAGAAGCAAACAACAAGCCCAAACGGTCCCTTCACAGGGGAAACTGTGGAGTCATGAAGCCACAGGAGGTAACAGGAAATGAGATGGAGAATTTTCTTTAGAACCCTTGGAAGACACAAAGTTTGCTGTCTTTCACCCCATAGACTTAGAGCCTGTGTTAGATGCCAGGAACTGTAATGAACGTGTCCAACATAAAGAAGTGTGCTCATCCACTGATCATTTAGTCCACAAATATTTACTGGGTACTTACTATACACCAGAGACCATTTTAGGCACTCAGGACACAGTAGAGAAACCTGCCCTCATGAACTGACGTAATCGTGGGGTGAGAGAAAATAAAACACAAAAGAAAAACTTGTCAGATGGTGATAAGCGCTATGCGAAAAAATACAGCAGAAAAGGACGTTAGGGAGGTTGTTTGCAATTCTAAATAGGGTGATCATGGAGGCCTCCTCAGAAGGTGATACTTGAGCAAAGATTTGGAGGAATCACGTGCAGAAGTTATGCAGTTGTCTGGAGGAATAGCATTCTAACACAGGGAGCAGCAAGTGCAAAGGTCCTGAGGTGAGAACATCCCCAGGATGTTCAAGGATCAGCAAGGAGTTCAGAGTCTAGCAAAAGAAGTAAACATACAAAGAAGAACTACTTTATAACTCAATGTGACAAGCGATAATGCCTGGTATTTTTGCTAATTAATTAAGGAGAGCAGTGACAGACTTCTGGTGCTGGGCTGCAGTGAGAATGTTTGATATGGCTGGAAGCAGCTGGGCAGCCAGGTTAATGTGAAACAGAACCATTATGCACATGACAAGTGAAAAAAACTTTTTGACTCAGCAGTAGGGGGATGGGTGTGGACAAGACGAACCTGATCGGTTTCCTCACCTGAAACTCACTTCCCCTTTCCCTCAACAGTCTCTTTCCCTCCTTGTTCATTGTTCTTTCTTTGCTCATGACCTTCTGCTCTTTCACTGATTGCAATCTCAGGCTGAGGGTGGAGAAAAACAGCACTGCCTGGGCAGCCAGGCACCTGGGTCCCAATCCCCATCCCCATCCCCTGCCTCATCCCCACCACCATCTGTGACTAGCTGTGTGACCGTGGGTAATTCTCTTAATCTCTCTGAGCTTCCACTTCCTCATCTGTTTTTTATCCACCCCATAGGAAAAAAAAAACATATATATGTGTGTATATATACATATCCATATATATATATATATATGGATAATCATGACTTAGCCACCTGAGGACAAGAAGCTGGAGGGACTCTAATGTCATGATTATCTGTTCTTCCTCTTTCCCTCTCCATAAATTTCTGCATGTGATTACTGTATGTCCATCCCCCACCCAAGCACAGGCAAAGTGGGGGAACGTCCTCTGTCTATGGGCTCCTGGATTCAGACAGGAGTATGAGTATATGTATGAGTATATTCTGCCCCAACACTGTTTTATCCAATCAGTGGCTGACCTGGGTCCCCAAGGAGAGGTTATGTTCATATTGGGGGACCTTACATGCAAATGGCACCTTTAATGTAAGACTAGAAAAGGTTTCTCTTCTGTCCCCATCTCTGAAAGCATTTGCCCTGTTGGGCCATCACTAAAAATGGTTGCAGGACCCTGGATTCTAGTTCTGATTTGTCCCTGGAGGAGTCACCAGAGGCTTTTGGCTCAGAGGAGGCCAGGGTGAAACTTTCTTTGGTTGTCTGGAATCTGGGATCATCTGACACCTGCCACCTCCACCATGCCACCTAAGTTCAACCCCAATGAGGTTAAAGTCGTATACCTGACGTGCACCAGTGGAGAAGTCAGTGCCACAACTGCCTAGGCCCCCAAGGTCGGTCCCCTGGGTCTATCTCCAAAAAAGGTTGGTGATGACATCGCCAAGGCAACTGGTGATTGGAAGGGTCTGAGGATTACAGTGAAACTGACCATTCGGAACAGACAGGTCCAGACTGAGGTGGTACCTTCTGCCTCCACCCTGATCATCAGAGCCCTCAAGGAACCACCAAGAGACAGAAAGGAGCAGAAAAGCATTAAGCACAGTGGAAACATCACTTTTGATGAAACTGTCAACATTGCCTGACAGATGCAAGCACTGATCTTTAGCTAGAGAGTCTTCCCGGGTCCGGTTTCCACAGTGGGAATAATGCCATGAATCATAGGTTCTGCCACCCTCACCAGCTGTGACCTGGGAGAAAGATGTTTTGTAAATGCAGCCCCCCCACCCCCCGCCAGGCTTCAGCCAGAGATGGTATCATTCTATGAACCTATTCACCTAGGAAATACAAGGCTCATTGTTGCCACAGTTTCCCCTCCTGGGGTCAGGTGCTTCATCGAGTTTCTCCCTTTACTCTTTAACACAAGACAAATAAGTAGGACAAGTGCGTTGCCGGGAGAAGCACCTGGCACAGTCTGCAGGTTGGCATGACCTTTGCCAGTTCTCTGCAGCTGAGAAATCGTGGCAATTATTCTTAGCATCTGAAGCACAAGCATTTTTTATGAGTCTCAAAATGCCCAGATGAAAAAAATAAAGGAACAAGGTCAGGAAGAAACTCCTTTGATAAAGGAGGGACCAAGAAGGGGACGGGTGGGAGCCAGCTGCACGTTCAGTCATTTTGTCATTTTTCATTGTGGAAGGTGCTCTAGAGACCAGAGATGAAACTTACACACACATGCAGACACACACTCACATCCACGTATAGCTCCGTACACGTATCCATATATAGATACATACACATATTTCCTGCCTTCAGGAATTGTACTGACTACCATGAGAGGTAGGTCATATCCCTAATCAGTCATTTCCACCCCAGGATAGAAATTCCAGGGAGATGACTTCCAAGGAAGTGACATTTGAACAGAATCTTGGCACTTAAAACTGCAAACTCTTTATTCTCCTCGCCCTGCCTTATTTTTCTCCGAGGAATTATCACCTTCTAAAACAACATGTTTCACTTATTGTATGTATTATCTGTCCCCTCCACCTCTACGTAAACTCTGACCAAAGCTGCGTCCCTCCTAGTAGAGAAAAAAGCAAAGAAAGAAAAATTGATAGGCTCTTATATTTGCTGAGAACTTTTGACTTTTCAGAGCAGCATCCCATCCATTTTATGCTCAGAAGGGCTTTGTGAAGTGCAGAGATTATGTGACTGTCCCCATTCTGCCAAAGCAGTAACATAGGCAGAAGGTGGTGGCTGGAGTGGGGGGGCAGGGGGGACAGGATGGGATGCACGGGGAAGGGGGCAGGGAGAGGATGGAAAGTTGCCCACAGCCATTCCCCTAAACCCACCAACCCTACAGAGGTGTCATTAAATCGCTCCTGGTGTATAGGAAGCTCTCAAAGTACAGAAGTTATTATTTCATCTTTCTTTATGCTTCTGAAAAAATAAAAGGTATTAAATTACCTTCTTAGTACTACCAGTTGACACTGTGAATATTTTTCTGACTCCTTTGCCATTCCTGCCTCCTTAAGGTGCCAAAAAATAACATCACCCTTCATTTTAGTGCGCTGGCTTTCACAAAGACCCAGGAAGGTCTTTTTCCAGCTACCAGAGTCTGGCATAGACAGCTTCCCCAAAGCAAGCTTCCCACCTATTCCTTACACCTGAAACAGGTTTAATAGGATGTCTGCACTAACCACAACCTTAGTACAGTCGCAAGTTAGAGAACCTGAGCTGTCCCACCCTGGCAACTGGTTATTAGAATGACACTCTTGGTATCATTACATAAAACACATGGCAAACAAAATATCACATTTCTAAAAGATGAAAGGAGATTTTCTCAGAGAGGTTAGAACATTTTTAGTTCTTATGACTTACTAGCAGTAGCTGATGCCAATAATGGCATGTTACAGAGGGGGTTAGAGTAACTGTTAGGAGCTTTCCTCAAGGACTCTTTCCTTCTTGTTCCCCCAGGATATAAATCAAAGGGTTCCATGTAGGAATTGAAAGTTCCATGTAGGAATCCAAAGTCTATGAGGCTCTTGACTTCCAGCTGGCTGACTACAATGAGAAGATTTATTACAAGTTTAGGTGGGGAGGATGGGCTCTGTTAAAGGTTTCTCGAAAGAGAGTACAGCTCAGTGGTAGAGTCCATGCTTAGCATGCAGGAGGTCCTGGGTTCAATTCCTAGTACCTCCATTAAAATAAATAAATAAAATAAATAAAAACTTGATTACCTCCTCCACCCCCCCCAAAAAAAAGACTGATTTAATAAAATAAAAGAAAAAGAAACAGGTGAAGTGAATATGTTTTTTAAAAAGTTTCTCAATTCCTCCAAGATATCACCACCAGTCTAATGATGAATTTTTTGATCTGAATCTCTGTAAGAGTAGCTATGTGGATTCTGTATTTTCCCATGTGGGATGTCTGCACCAGAATTTGCTTCTGTTTTTGTTGCTCTCTACCAAAGGCTGCAAGGAGCAACCAATACTCTAATATCCTGATGTGCAGCCAAGAAGACCCCTCCATTTCTGTGGGCACATGGTCTGAGTCCCGGGTGATAATGGGTGATAGTCTGCTAACTGCTTTCCCAGCACATGCTAAAGAATGTCATTTCCCTTCTTAGGATGGAAAAGTCCCAATTACCTCCCTCCTTGGCTCAGATGACACCACATTTTGTCTGAAAGTCTGGTTTTGCATATGTTACTCCTGATTCTCCTGATGTTTGAATTAATTAAGATATTTGGAAGCATATTCAGGTGAATTGAAGTTATTTTTAATAGAATTGATTTTAAGGACTGAGGGCATTCTCCCAGAACCCACTGGCAAGAATGCAGCCAAACTCAGGGAGCAGTTTCCTAGGGGCGCTATCAGGAACCAGACAGTATTTCTTCTCCATCTCATATCTCTGCTTCTCTCTGCACATCAACCTCCAATATCTCTCTCCCCCGAAGAATTGTTTCCTTCACAAGTCAATCCACGTGGTAGAATACAGCCAACCACTGTGCCTAATCACACGTAGGACAGGTCCAGCCATTTAGAGCAACCAGTCTTTTGTAGTTTAAATGCCACATTCTTGCAAAAGGGTCTCAAAATAGCCCAGTTTGAGTTAGGTGGTCTCCCCTGGACTGTGAACTGTGACCAGGCAGGCGGGACCACCTTGGCTACTGAGCATCCATTCCTGACCTCTTGGCCATAGTAACTCGTTACTGGGAATTAAAGAATAAAGCATTCAAGAGCTTTATTGTGAGCCTCGGCCGTCTCTTGAAAGGCATGTGATGCAGCAAGGGCCTGGACTCTTAATGCAACTGTGTAATAGGATTTTGTACTGCTACCCCCGGACACGGTCTACTTCCCTTAAAATTGCCCCTGTGAAAAATATCTACAGCACAGCACACCTAGATAGCCATGTTTATATCACACGACCCAGCCCTCATCTGAAAGTACAGTGCTGGCCAGGGAACTTGTATTCTCTCTCTAGAGAATTTTACCCAAGAAACACCGATACCAAGGTCAGTTGCATGGTAAGAACTTGAATCGATTCATTGTGTGCATCGGAGGGCTGGTGGCCATGTTGAGCCCTTATAAACAAAGGAAGTTGCATAAAAGAAGGATACAGAGAGAATCAGAGTGAGGCAGAGAAGAATCAGACTATGGCACCCCTGAGACATGAGAATGAAGCTTTGGTTCCCAGTAGCTTCTGGAGACCAGTTCCCAGGAGGTCTAACTGCAGTCTGGCGCCTGTGACCATGAAATTGCCTATTTTATCTTGACAATAAAATCTCCCACTTTGCCTCACCCTGGTAAGAAAGTGTGGAGAGGGAGCAGCGTGGAATTAGCCAAGGTCATGCGTTTGAGAGACTGGAAGGAGCCAGTGTAACCGGGGCGTGGCTACGGGGAGCATGATCCAGGGTAAGCATAGAGCAATCAGTTGGGGCCAGATTATGTAGGGTTTTACAAGCCATTTTCAGGTCTGGTTTTCACCCTAAGAGTAACTGAAACCATATACTCCAAAGCGATAGTCTGGCTTATGGGTTATTGGAGGAAAATAGCTGATTGTCCTATAGGGAAGTTCAACTTTTCCTGCTCTCAGGCATCTGGTTTCCCCCATTTCTCATGTGCTGATACTTCAATAAACTATTCTGCAACCAAAACTGTCAGGTTTGACTCCACATCTATAGAAGGCCCTGTTATATAGAATACTATGCAAAAATGCTCAAATACATATATTATATATGTACTTTATATATACAGATATATATTATATTTACTTGATGTATAGATATGATATATATATTAGATCTAGATAGATAGATAGATAGATAGATAGACAGACAGACAGACAGATAGACAGATAGATAAATACAGAGACAGACAGAAAAAAGAACAGAGAGAACAGAGATGGAGTACGGATTGACACAGTGGAAATCTCAGAGAATTTGCCTTGTCTCCAAAACATCTGCTATTATAATGTTTCATTTCTTAAGTAAAATATTCATTATTAAAAATAATAGTCATCTTTAAGCCATATAGACAGGACTAAAACACCTTCCATATAGCAGAGGAACCGGGTGAAATTTTTCTTAACATAAAGTCTCACTAACCAAGAAGACCAATCTGAATTAGGAAAAAAATAAAACCTAAATTACAGCATTTCTATTTCATTACCTCCACATCGACTTGTAACTTGAACTAACTGCTAACAAAATGTTTTAATGGGTAAACTTGAGACTGCCCCCACACAGTGCAGCAGCCGGTTACACGACCTGGTACTATCTCATGTGCCTCAGTCTTCTTGCCTCTGCACAGGACTTGAGGACATGGCTCTACCTTTTATTTCCTTGAATTTTCCCCAAATAGCTTTTATTCCAGTGGTGAGTACAGAATTGGATCACAATAAATGTTTGGGTTTTAAATTGGAATACTTTTCAAATCATATCGATTCCTTGTAAAGAACACAAGCTAAAGCACTGAAAAAAATAATCAAAAGCCTCTCTTAAAAATTATCTTCTGGATTAGGCTATTCAGTCGCAGCCCTCTGTGATGCCCACACTTTTTTTTCTTAGCAGTAGAGGGAACATCATCATGAGATAATAGTCTAAATGAAGGAGCACCCTTCCATACAGCAGGTTTCCCCTTAATTGGAAAGTAGAACATTCCTCTGCAACCTTTCCTTAGCTGAAATGGCTTAAAGCAAAGAAGCAATTACCTTGGGACACATCTGGCTCACGGATGCACAAAGTAAATTGAAATAAAGCACAGATGCTCACAGCCACAGTTCAAAGCTAGGGCAGCTTGATGCCGAGCTGCTGAGTGTAGTTCCCATGGAAGCAGCTTGGTGGCGCCACTCGCTGCTGGGGTGTGCGTCGCCGCTGCCTTGGCCGGCTGCAGAACAAACGCTGAACACTACTTTTGTTTTTCATCTTTTTTTGTAAAAGTGAAAATCCTCTTCAGATTTATTTCAATGAGTGAAAACAGGTAGTAATGTAAGTCTTCTGTAGAAGTGAAGTGGCATAAAGCAAACTTTCAAAAAGCAAGGAATATCTGTATAGGCACACCTTGGAGAAATTGTGGGTTCAGGTCCAGACCACCACAATAAAGCAAAGATCGCAATAAAGCAAGCCATGCAATTTTTCCCCAGTGCATATAAAATTTACGTTTACACTGTGCTGTGGTCTATTAAGTGTGCACTAGCATTATGTATGTGTGTGTGTGTGTGTGCGTGTATACATATACATATATGCACACTTTAATTTTAAAACTCTTTATTGCTAAAAAAAAAAAAAAAATGCTACCATCATCTGAGCCTTCAGTGAGTCGTCATCTTTTTGCTGGTGGAGACTCTTCCCTTGGTGTTGATGACTGCTGACTGATCAGGGTGGTGGTTGCTGAGAGTTAAGATGATTGTAACCATTTCTTACAATAAGACAACAGCGAAGTTTGCTGCATCAACTAACTCTTCCTTTCACGAATAATTTCTCTGTAGCATGCAACACTGTTTGATAGCATTTTACTCACAGTAGAACATCTCTCAAAACTGGAGTGAATCCCCTCACACCCAGCTGCTGCTTTCTCAACTAAGTTTATGTAATATTCTAAATCCTTTGTTGTCATCTCAACAGTCTTCAGAGCATCTTCACCAGGAATAAATTCTATCTCAAGAAACCACTTTCCTTGCTCACGCATAAGAAGAAACTCCTTATCCATTAGTTTTATTATGAGATTGTAACATTTCAGTCCCATCTTTAGACTCCATTTCTAACTCTATTTCTCTTACTGTTCCCACCACATCTGCAGTTACTTCCTCCACTGAAGTCTTGAGCCCCTCAAAGTCATCCATGACAGTTGGAATCAACTTCTTCTAAACTCCTGTTAATGTTGACATTTTGACCTCTTCCCATAAATCATGAGTGTTCTCAATTACATCTAGAATGGTGAATCCTTTCCAGAATGTTTTCAATTGACTTTGCCCAGATCCATCATAGGACTCACTATTTATGGCAGCTATAGCCTTATGAAGTGTATTTCTTAAATAATAAGGCTTGAAAGTCAAAATTACTTTTTGATCTATGGGCTGCAGAATGCATGTTGTGTTAGCAGGCATGAACATAACATTAATCTTAAAGTCACCAGCTGCATTAACTCCTAGCAAGAGAGTCAGCCTGTCATTTGAAGCTTTAAAGCCAGGCATTGACTTCTCCTCTCTGGCTACGAAAGCCCTAGATGGCATCTTCTTCCAATAGAAGACTGTTCTGTCTAAGTTGAAGATCTGCTGTAGGTGTAGCCACCTTCATCAGTTATCTTAGCCACATTTTCTGGGTACCTTGCCGCGGCTTCTACATCAGCACTTGCTGCTTCACCGTGCACTCTTGGGTTACAGAGATGGCTTCTTTCCTTGACGTTCGTGTACTGACCTCGGCTAGCGTCGCCTTTCTCAACCTTCATGGGATTGAAGAGAATTAGGCCCCTGCTCTGGATTAGACTCTGGTTAAAGGGGAAGTTGTGGCTGGTTTGATCTTCTTCTATCCAGACAGCGACAACTTTCTCTGTATCAGCAATAAGGCAGTTTTGCTTTCTTATCATTTCTATGTTCCCTGGAGGACAATTTTTAATTTCCTTCAAGAACTTTCCCTTTGCATTCACAACTTGGCTAACTGGTACAAGAGGCCTACCTTTCAGCCTAACTTGGATTTCAACATGCCTTCCTCATGAAGCTTAATTGATAAATATGTTAATTGTGTACTTCACACAGAGATTGTGTTAAGAGAAGAAAGTCAGTCCAGCCATGAGACAGACACATTTCTAAAAATACAGTGGAATGTGATAAGGGCCAAGATGGCGGAATGAATGGAGAACCATGGAGATATGGAAAGAAGGAAGTAGTTACTCCTGCTGAGAAACTGGGAGACTCTAGTCCCAATGGCAGTGAAGGGAGACTGTGGAAATGGGAAGGTTGGGAGGGAAGGGCAGGATCTCACGGACTTAGCAAACTGAATGGAATTCCTTGAGTGAGAGGAATGGAGCGGCCCAGAGGAGGATGTTTGGGGGGAAAAGTGGCAGAAAAGGTTTCCTAGAGTGAGGAACAGCTGGGTTACACATTGGTTGATAAGAAAAAATTCACTGAACAGAATGGTCAAAGTAATGACATTCCAAAACTAGGTCCACCCTGAGCAAGATCTTAGAGAGTATGAAAGTGTGGGGTGTTTTGGGAGCCAGTGGATAAGACTTCAGCGTCCTTTCTGCTTCCTCTCCACTTCCCAAACCTGAAGTCCCTTAACATAACTCCCCCAAAATATTTGGCAATTGCCAAATGTCCCATTCCAATCCTGCCTCAACAACCATTGATCTCACGTTTCTGGAAATATCTTGAGATCCGTGTTATTCCTGACGTTCCCCTAACAATCACCACCACTTTTATCAAAACCTTCCGGTTCTCTGTTTGGTTTGCTAAAGGCTTTCTATAGTCCTTAGAGACCATGCAATGGTAGCAATAGCTGAATGTTTTACTCTTGCATGTAAAGGTAGGTTGGCTAAAAATTTTATTCTCTCTTGAAAATTAGTGAATGTTAGTCAAGGTCTTTGTGGCTTTACTGAAAGGAGTAAGTAATTCCTTAAGAATTTCAGGCACCCTGACATAGCAAATGGCTATGGCACCATGACAAACATTTGAAGGTACTACAGCTGTCCCCAGATCGTGGCACTCCAACACCAATTTGGGCAAAGAGAAATGTGTCACCAAGGATGGTTCCTTCTGAAGGTTCTGAGGGGAGGATCTGCTCCAGGTCTCTTTCCTTAACTTGTAGGTGGCCGCTGTCTCTTCATATCATCTTTCCTCTATGCACGTCTCTCTGTGTCCAAATTTCCCCTTTTTACTGAGGACACTAGTCATATTGGGTTGGGGACCCCTCTAATGACCTCACTTTAACTTGATTTTCTCTGTAAAGAGCCTGTCTTCAAATAAAGTCACACTCTGGAGTACTCGGGGTTCAGGCTTCAGCATGTGAACTTGGTAAGGGACACAATTCAACCAATAACACAGGAATTCTGCTGCCCTTGGCTTCGCCTACACAAGTTCCTCATTGCCTGTGGTAGAGTGGGTGGGTTTCCCCAGAATCAGACCCTGAGACAGTGGTTTGAGAGCAAGTGGCTTGTGTGGGAGGCAATTTCAGGAAGTGCAGGTAGGGAAGTGGGGAAGTAAGATAGGGGAGGGAAGGAAGCCAGAACAGGCCGTGCTGACGAGCAGCTTCCTGGTATTGTTCCGTGAGGCTCAGACCCACTAGGACCTCTGCGAGGCAGCATGGCGCGCACTTCGGACTTGGCCTTTCCCGGAGGACTCTGGGAATTTACTCACGGGTCTTGTCCCTCCTTGATCGAGGACTGCCTCTAGGGCCTCACTTCCTGGCCTTCCAAGCTATAGGGCAAGTCCTCAGAGAAAGAACGGCCAGTATTTACAGTAGGAATCCCACAGATGGTGGGTGCTGGAGCTATCAGAATTGAGGGGGTATGACAAAGGCTTGACAGCATCTTTCGTGTCCCTGTTCACAGCTGTGGGTCACACCAAGATGGAGCCAAGACCTCATACTAGATGGATGCTGGGTGGACTGCCTAACGTCACTGAAAGAATTCCTTCTTCACATCGTCCAAGGTCCCAGTGAGGAAATCCGCTTTCAGGCCACAAGTGGCATATGAAGAAAAGCCATCTCTCCTTGACTGTGTGTTCAGTCAGTGGCCCCAATAACGGATAAAGAGATTCAATGAAATCACGTTGTTTGGGAAGCAGTAACAATCCTTATTTATTTTAGACCCTTTCAGCTTCATCACAGAACAAAAAATTCCATGGCACTGTTTTGTTTGCTTTTGTTTTTGTTTTTTTATCGCTAAGCCCAAACACTCCACCTTATTAATGAATGACGCAGCCTGCAGAAAGTCTCATGTCTCGAAGGCTGAGAGTACACACTTCAAATTCTTAATTTTCCTTTCTGCACACAGGAGTTTCAGTCCGAAACTGCTTCCCTTCTTCTGTTCTCACTTCTCTTCTCTTCTCTTCTCTTCTCTCTCTCTCATCACTTTAAATATTTCCTGCCTCTTTCTCTCCTCGTGAGACTTTTCTTATGTAACTTACACTCTATTACAACCAGCAATTCACATTTATTGCCATAAAACGATGATGGGTCACACACAGCAGACTAATTCCAGAGACCCTCTTCCTTCCATCAAATCCTAATTCTCCCTGCATCCTATCTGCTCTCCCCACATGCTGAGTCATAATCTAGTAATATAGTGACATCGTCGATGCTCTCTCACATTTATGTAGCTCAGGAAATCGGAGAGCCAAGGGCACACAAATTCTGAAAGCTCATCAGGCCAGCAACTGCTCTGCTATCTATCTATAATTCGCCTTTTATCTTAGACAGGAGTTGTAAACTGTTGAACCACAGGAGAAAACCAGCCATCAGATATGTTTTATTTAGCCCAGGAAGGGTTTTCAAAATCGAGAAACTTCCCATTTAAAAAATTCAAGTTCAACCTTCTCCTGAAAAACAGAAACAATCTTGTGGCAACAAAGGGGAACACTTGGTTAGAGCTGAGAGGTGTCTTTAGACAAGACAGGGCCTCTGCTAGTCATGACCCCTCTCTGTTGAATTATCTTCAGCCCGTACCACTCAGTAGCTTGGCTCTTGGTGTTGGAATCTGGTACAGCGGCCGCCAAGAATCCCACGAGCATACACTTGAGCATCCCTAGGGGAAGGGGGCTCACCATCTCCAGATACAACCATCCTTCTTTGAGCAAGTCGCTCCAGAGCTCTTCCTGAAACTCTGAAAGCCAAGCAGCCAGCACTGGCCTTCGCCCGTCTCCTTGACACTAGACTGAGGAAGAGATTCTCTCCCAGTGAGTTTTCTCCAAAGTAAGCATGCCCTGTTTCTTGTCTAATATTGTTTCTGTTTCCTTCACCACCTTTACTTTATTTTCTGGTCAGGGGCCTCTCTGTCTTGATTCCTTTTAAAGTATAAAATCCAGAAATGAAGATTTCCTCCTAAGAGACTCGACTCACCTCTTCATCTTCTCTAGAATGTCATTCATGTACTAATTAAGGGAGTGTTTTCTAAACACTTACCAGGTGCCAGGCACTGTGCCAGGCCCTGGCATCACATGGGGAGGCAGCAAACACTCAGTGCCTGCCTTCTGATGCTCAGATTCCAGAGGGGAGAGAGTGATACCTGCCATCTCTTCAAGAAATGTAAGCTTGCACTGTAACGTGTGCAAAACTAATCCCAGTGGAGTCCAAGAATTTAGCCGTGGAAAGAAAAGAAAATTTTCACAAATCTAAAGGAAAACACAGGCAAATAATTTGATTTTCTTAGAGAGGCCTTTCTAATCACAACAGAAAATCTCGAAGCTACAAAGGAAAAAATGGATAGAGCTGACGACATCAAATTTTAACACTTTTGGAGGCTAAAAGTACCATAAACAATCTCAAAAGACAAACTTGGGAAAATATCTGCAACCCAAATGACAGACCAAGGACTTACTTCCCCAGTATACAAATTACTCTTACAAATCAATCGACAATGCGCATAAAAAATTTATGCAAGAAATATAAATGATGCACACAAATGAGACAGTTCTGAACCTCATTAATAATGGAAGAAATACAAATTAAAATAATGAGATATCTTCCGAGTAAATATTGGCCATGATATTTTCAAATTGATACTCCCTGGTGCTGTCAACGTGCGGGGAAGCTGGCACCCCCATTCGCTGCACATTGAAACTGCCCTTCGGCAGGGAATTCGGGGATGAGCTCACTTTGAAAGTTCTGGTTCTGCAATTTTAATTGTTCCCATCCTTTATCCTCTCATCCAGCATGTCCCCCATCCCATCATGGCTTCCATAACTAGCTCACACGTGCATCTCCTCGGTTCCTCATGCCAATCCTCTTCATTCTACTCAATTTATAATTTCTGGGACTCGGGACTGCTTGTTCTCCTGGCCTGGAGGACTTCCACACAGCTTGTCTTGGTTTTCTTAGGTCTCCTGGAAAATGCTACAACAGGCTGGTTAACTCCATGGTGTCCCCGCCAAGGTTCCTGCTAAAAGTGGAGTCTAAACTGTCCAGGAGTGTCTTTCTACCCTGGTCCCTTCACCCACAGTATGTGATGATTCTACCTGGAAAAGAAAGGTAAGCATCTGGAGCTTCTGCTGAAACTGAGTGACATCAGAACCAAGACATTTGCATTGATGCCCAGGGAAGTTCCGTGCAAGCTGAAGAAATAGGAACTAGACATTAATTCGCTTACCATCTTATCTAGAAGTGTCTTTTCTCCACAAAGACTGCTTCTGTCCACGTGGTTATGATGAGAGAATACCCACTAATCTCATGTTCCCCGGAGTGTTCAGCTCAAACCCCTTCTCCAGTGCTTACACTCCGATGTCTGTGCAGCCCCACGAGCCAGAAACAGAGGAATTTCACTTTATGACATTGGTATTATGTAAATAATACTCACACTGAAGACAGTTTTCTACACGGTCTTTCATTTCCTGCAGGTTTGGATTTGCTCTCCTTGAGGAACGGCCCCTCCCCCAGCGAAACTATGAAAGTGCGCAACGCGACATCACCTTCTCAGCAGCAACGTTAAAACGCAGGTGCCATTTTGCTGCAGGGCCAGGAATCATTTAACCATTCCAGGTTTAATTTGCCCCATTGATAAAAAAGGAGCCAACAATATACAAGAAGGAAAAAGGGTGGACCTGAATCATTATGCTGTCTCCAGAAATAAACACAACCTTGTAAACCAACCATACTTCAATAAAAAAAAATTTAATTAAAAAATATACGTTTAAAACACACACACACACACACACACATAAAAAGAATGGTCTTGAAGATGAGTTGAAAGTCCTTTCCCATCAACTCTGAGTTTTTATACCATATCTTATGTCATAGTGTTAAGGATTTTAGCAAATGTTAGTTGAGTGCCTCTTTTTCAATAAATGGTGCTGGGAGAACTGGATATCCACAGGCAAAATAATGATGTTAGACCTTACCTTATACCATATACAAAAATTAACTCAAGATGAATCAAAGACATAAACACAAGAGCTAGAACTACAAAACTCTTAGAAGAAAACTTAAGGGGAAAGCTTCATGACATTGGATTTGGCAATAATTTCTTGAATATGACATGCAGATTACAGGGAACAAAAGAAAAAATAGATAAATTGGACTTCATCAATATTAAGAACTTTTGTGCACTGAATGTCACTATCAACAGGGTGAAAAGACAGCCCACAGAATGAGCAAAATATATTGTAAATCAAGTATTCAATAAAGGATTAATATCCAATTATATCCAATTTAAATTATATTATTTATAATTTATATATATTATATTATTATATTTAAATTAAATTATATTAATATCCAATTTATAAAGGACTCATACAACTCAACAACAACAACTTTTAAAATAAGCAAAGGACCTGAATAGACATTTCTCCAAAGAAGACGTACAAACGGCCAATAGGCACATGGGAGGATATTCAGCAGCACTAATCATCAGAGCAGCGCAAATCAAAACCACAGCGAGACACCACTTCGCACCCATTAGGATGGCTATAGAAAACAACAAAAAACAGAAGATAACACATGTTGGTGACGATATGGAAAAATCGGAAACCTTGTACATTGCTGGTGGGACTGTGAAATGGTACAGCCACTACGCAAAACAGTAAATGGTTCCTCAAAAAGTTAAACATAAATCTACCATACGATCTAGCAATTCCAATTCTAGGTACATACCCCAAAATTTTAAAACAGGGACATAAACAGATATTAGAATGCCAATATTCATAAGAGCATTATTCACAATAGCCAAGCTATGGAAGCAACCTAATGTCCATCAGCAGATGAATGGATAAAGAAAATGTGGTATATGCATACAAGAGAATGCTATCCAGCCTTCCAAAAAGATGGAAATCCTGCCACTTGTAACAACGTGGGTGAACCCGGAGGACATTATATTAACTGAAATAAGCCAGTCCCGAAGGACGGAATACTGCAAGGCTCCGTTTACGTGAAGTATCTAAAACAGCCAAATTCATAGCAGCAGAGAACACAGTAGTGGTTTCCAGGGGCTGAGGGAGAGGAGAAATATGGAGCTGTCATACAATGGGTATAATTGAGATTAAGTTCACACTGAAAGGAAATACTAATTACTTCCCAGCTCTTCATCTGATATCTTGGACATAGGGAATTACTGTGTTATAAAACCCATGGCTCAAGTTTTTTCCATAGCACTCAGCTCATTCTAACGTACTGTATCACTTACTTACTACATTAATTACTTACTTATTACATTCAATGTTTATTGTCTGTCTCTTCCATTAGGATGTAAGCTCCACAAGGGCAGATATTTTTTGCCTGTTTTCTTCAGCGACACTGCTCCCAAAACGCTAGAAAAGTGCCCAGCAGATAGTGGCCCCTCAATAAATAGTTAATTTATTAAATTAACTAATAAAATTAAGAAAATACAGAGCCATAGGTGTAGACAGGCTATGTGTGCAGTACCTTGTTTGGGGGGTTTCAAAACCCAAAGAAGTAAATTTACTAAGGACAGAATTAGGAAGAGTTCAGATATTCATTCCATGACAAGAAAAAAAGCACTTTTGTTATTGCTGTAGCTGTCGCGTGTGTGTGTGTGTGTGTGTGTGTGTGTGTGTGTTTGCACTGTTATGCTTTAAATAAGGACAAAGATATGTCGAGAAAAGGAAAAAGACACAATGTTCTTTTCAGCAATGTTCAGCACAGTTCATGGTTTTTGAAGATGAGATAAGCAGAAACAGCTGAGACCTTTCCCAATAGGATTAAAAGGATGAATTATATAATGTCCACGAAGCGTCTTAGTCTCCATGAATAACCTGGCAGGTGAACCACAGGGAAGCAGGCAGCCTACTTTGCTTTCAACTTCTGTCAGCTTTCCCCAGTTTCTCGGGTGACTTATCCCCAGCCTCTGCATCTAGGTAAGATTCGAGAGACAGTATTGTTTGAGGTTTGAATTCAGCATCAGACAAAATGAGATTCAGAACCTAGAGCTGTCTGACCTTCTGTGAACCCCACCACCAATAGAAACTTTTGAACCAAAGTGCTTCATTGCCCTCTACCCCGATTGCTGCCCAAAAGACACAGGAGCTCCGTGGGCGATGGTGCTGATGAGGGCTGAGCAGCTCTGTTCTTGCGGTCGTTTGCACGTGGTTATGATGGCATTTCCCCTTCCCAGTAAGTTAGACAAATAGGATGTGAGCAAGTGAGTGGGGAGAAAAAGAAGTCTGAGAAGTATTTCTGTCTTATCTCGGTCTTCATAAAATCCCAAAGAATTTTTTTTCTGGTTGCTGTTGATCTCATCTGAAGTGTTACGACTCCAGATGGTATCCATACCCGTACAAAAAAAGTAAACATATAAAAATACACTGGAACCAAAGGCCCAGGATTATGTGTTGTTTGAGTTATACAAACTTATACACCATAATTCTGCCCTATACCCATGCCTTTATGTGATAATCTAATTAATTTGGTTTCCACCCACATTCATTCATTCAAACTAGTATATGTGAAAAATGGAAATCACAAAGTATGAGTGATGTCATTTTCCCAGCGTCACTGAGATATAATTGGCATATAACACTGCGCATGTTTAAGGTGCACAACGTGATGATTTGATACAAGTATGTATTGTGAAAATGTTTACCATCATGAGGTTAACCAGCACGCCTTTCACCTTACATAATTACCATTTTGTTGTTGTTATGGTGAGAACATTTAAGGTTTGCTCTCATAGCAACATTCAAGTATAAAATACAGTCTTGTTAACTGTAGTCACCATCCTGTACATTAGATCCAGAACTTACTCATCTTATAATGGGAAGTTTTTGTGCTCTTTGACCGATGTTTCCCCCTGTCCCCAACCACCAGCCTCTGGTAATCATCAGTCTCCTCTTTGACTTCTTTCTCTTAACATAGTGCTGTCAAGTTTCATTCACGTTGTCACAAAAGGCAGAATTTCCTACTTGTTTATGGCTGAATAATAGTGTGTGTGTGTGTGTGTATCACACTGTCTTTATCTGTTTATCTGTCAATAGGCATTTAGGTTGACTCTGTGTCTTGGCTCTTGTGAACAATGCTGCGGTGAACATGGGAGTGTAGATATTTCTTCAAGATATTAATGTCATTTCCTGTGGATTTATATACAGAGGTGGGATTGCTGGATCACATGGTGGTCCTATTTTTAATTTTTTGAGGAACCTCCATACTGTTTTCCACAGTGGCTGCACCAATTTACATTCCCTAAGGTAAGCCTGCTTATTGATTTTTGCTTTTACTGCCTTTGCTTTTCGTGTCGAAAGGCCCTGGCTGTCAGCGCGCCCTCTTGTGGCTGCAGGTCTCACCCCGGGCAGGTGCACAGGAGCGGAGGCCAGGAGCGGAGTCCGGGTGGAGGTGTGATGTGCACAGCGGGAAGGCTAACTGTAGGTGAGCCCAGGGCTGCAGGCCAGTGACAGGAGTCAGGGCCAGATCCGGGGCCACAAGCCGCTGCAGAGACCCTAGCTGCCGACACTGTATACTGTGGGGGTGGGGGGGGTGGGGGGGGCGTCTCGTCACAGGCACACATTCAGCGGTGGAGGCAGGCGAGTGCACAGCGGGAGGCGCTAGCCTCGAGTGCACGCACGGCAGTGAGGGTGAGCGGTGGGGATCTGAGCTGGCATCTTGCACCCGCGCAGCTGTGTCGGCCTGGCTAGCTGGTGGTACAGGTGGGGCCCTGGCTGGAAGCCAGGTGTGTAAAGAGGTGGGAGAGACTCAGGCGGCTGGCACCTCTGAGCACAGAAACCTGTGGAGTGAAAGCAAGTGACATCTGCCCGGGGTCCATGGAGGCAGCTGCCCCAGCTATTTGTTTCTTTGATGGCAGAAGTTGCTGGGGTCTTCTGCAGGGCAGGTGGCTGGGAACCGTGGTCACTCCCGCGGCACGGCTGACACTGGTAGCCCGGCCCTGTTTCCTTGTTCCTAGCCATCACTGCAGTCCCAGCTTTGCCGGTCTCCGGGTTGGGTAAAACCAAAGCGGGTCCTTCGCGGACACTGGTCATTCAGCTGGCTCGTTGAGGGGAACTCTTTCAAGCCGGGGAGTTTCCTCTTGGCACTGAGTTGTGCCAGTCTGGGGGCGGGATGACTCAGGCAAAATGAGGCTGTTCTTCCTTCCCTCCTTGTGTGCTTATTCTCAGGGTTTTTTCCCACTGAAGTTTCTTAAGTGGACTCCGGAGCTCTACCAGCGTTGTTCCTGTTCGTGGATTCCCGTCTAAGTGTTGATCTTGGTGAGGGGAAGAATGCTGGGCTCTCCCACACTGCCGTCTTGGTGACATCGCTTTTCAGGGTTGTTCTAAATGATGAGAGGAACACAACACTTTGGCCTCTTGATGTACTGAGTTAAATGGGTCACTTCAAAGTCCGAAGGTCTGCTTCCTTTATCTTTCCTGTATCATTTTCGGTAGATTGATGCCAAAGTCTTACAGCTGGAAACTTACCATTTCAAAACCCAATTTTTAAAAGAGATACTTAGAAGTTGAAAGGGATAAAAAGAAAAACATTTCAATAGTACCCGCTGGATTTCATTACTCAGAGTTCTCCAGAGATACAGAACCAATAGAATATATATATGGAGGTTTGTCTTAAACCAGATGGCTTGCGGTATGATTGACATACCAAAAAACCGCACATGTTTAACATAAACAACTTGATAAGTTTGGAGATGAGCACATACTTGTGAAACCATTACCATAGTCCCTATTGTAGATTTAAAAACTTGCTAAGAGAGTAGATCTTAAGTGTTCTTATCACAAAATCATCATCATCATAAATGAATAAAGAGGATGATAGGAACCTTTCGGAGGTGATAGATCTATTTATGGCATAGAAGGAGATTTATTATAAGCAACTGGCCCACACAATTCCTCCTGTGGAGGTTAAGAAGTCCCACAACCAGGGAATCCCAGGAAAGCAGTAGTGTAGTTCAGGACCCAAGAACCAGGGAACCTGATGGTGCACATCCCAGTCCAAGTGCAGAAGAAGACTGGTGTTCCAGCTCACACAGTCGAGCAGAGAAGAGGGAGCAAATGCTCCCTTCCCCTGCCTTCTGTCCTAATCAAGCCCTCAACATATTGGAGGGTGACACCCACGTTGGGGAGGGCAACCTGCTTTACCAAGTCCACCAATTCAAATGCTTATCCCATCTGGAAACATCCTCACAGACACATCCAGAAACAACTTTTAGCCAAATATCTGGCCTCCATGACCCAGCCAAACTGACACATAAAATCAGCCATCATAGGATCCTATTTTTTAAGATTATGAGTAGAGGCTATTTTAAGAATGAGACATGTCAATGTCCATGGACAGATGACTGGATAAAGAAGTTGTGGTATATGTATACAATGGAATACTACTCAGTCATAAAAAAGAATAAAATAATGCCTTTTGCAGCAACATTGATGGAACTGGAGGTCATCATTCTAAGTGAAGTAAACCAGAAAGAGAAAAAATACCATATGATATTGCTTATATGTGGAATCTAAAAAAAAAAAAAAAGACACAAATGAACTTACTTAATAAAACAGAAACAGACTCACAGACATAGAGAACAAACTTACGATTACCAGGGGGTAAAGGAGGTGAGAAGGGATAAATTGGGAGTTCAAGATTTGCAGATACTAACTACTATATATAAAATAGATAAACAACAAGTTTATACTGTATAGCAGAGGGAACTATACTCAATATCTTGTATAACCTATAGTGAAAAAGAATATGATAAGTGGAAAAAAGGAATGAGAACTATTGATAAGATAAGTGAAAATTCTTGGCACAGAGCCTGACACACATTAAGTAATTTATGAATTTTTCATTCATTTATTAATATACATAAGTGGAAATTCAGTATATATGCCACTTCCTCCAGTGCCTTCCCACATTAATCAGAAGATGTTCCCCTGAAAGACACTAAAACTGCATTTTATTTTGAGAGTCACTTGGTGAATCCCTGAAGCAACTGTATGATGTACCAAATACTGTCTATGTACCAAAGGGCATTCACTGACAGGCAAAGTTTGGGGCCTTTCACCAAGAAGGGGTGGAGTGCGAGGTAGCTCCCACCACTACCAAAATAGCACACTCGCTGTCTAGCATTTTCCCATTTATTTATTTTTTAAGTTGAAGGGTTTTCCTGCCTTTAAAGCATGCAAGAAGCCCTTGAAGAAAGGGGGGACTTCTTCAGCCCCTTAACACTGCCTGGCATATAGTGGGAGTTACTAAAAATGTGTTGCTCTCAAGATGAAGTTGTCGATGGCCGTAAACAGACATGTGATAAATACTTAGTTAGGTATAACTTGGTATAACTTGGGTTTGCAATTCAGGGAAGGAAAGGTCTACCAAGGAAAAAGTAGGAGCCTCCAAAAGTATGTCATCCCAGTTTCACCATTTTGCCGAGAATCGGTTCTGTACCAATAGCGTGGTCATACACCTACCTGCAAGCTTTCTCTGCCCTAATGTGTGTTCTAGAATGAAGCTCACAGTATTATGTGGCAGTCAAGCACCTTGTCCTGGGATGCACCGTTTATTGTTTCTTAGATGAAATGAGTACATTTCCCTCTATTTCCACCATCACAAGATTCCCTTCTCTCCCATCACACCACAGCCAAAGGGATCTTTTTACAATTCAGATACAACCATTTCACGCCTTGTTCTTGGAGTTCAAGTCCACAAGCCCCTAAGTGAGCCTGCAAGGCTGTCTGTGACCTGGTTTCTCTTGGACTCACCAGCTGCAGCTCACACGAAGCTTCTCACGGGTTCTGCTGCGGCCACTCTGGCTTCTCAGTTCCTCAAGGCATCGTGTCACACTGACCCTGGCATCTGCAGCTCTTTGCATCTGGAATCGTCCCCCTACCCCATGACTATGATATACTTACTCTTTAAGCCTCAGCTTAAATGTTGGCTCCTCGGGGTCTACCACCCTTTTGACCACAGCAAACTAGGTCAGAACCCTTCCATTCAGCATAACAATATCCTGTCCTACCCCTCTCCTTCCACTTTCCAAAATTGTACTTTAAAAAATGAATTATCTGTGTAATGGTTCAGTGTCTGTCTGTGCCTCAGGTTCTAGTCTCCATGGAGGAGGAAGCATGTCTGTCTTATTTATTACTATATTCCTGAACCTGATATTATTTCTGATATATAATAGATAATCAGTAAATATTTGCTGAATTGATGAATAAAACTGTAGGATCTGCACAGAGATATTTCCCAAGTAATATTTCTAGCAGATGTGAAGGTCATGAAAAGGCGGCAGTCAGATTCATAGTTATATGTCATTGGGTGATAAAGTAAATGTCTTGCAGGAGATGGAAGGAGATAGTGGTTTTCATTACTGGGGAATAGAAAATGGTTTGAGTTAACTAAGGCAGATGGTCCATGAACAATGCTTCAGAAATAGAACAGAGCTTCTGACCTTTGCTGATCAAGAAATATTTCAAAAGTTACATATGGGGCTCAGTTCAGCTTTACATCAAGATCAAACTATTTCTAATAATTAATGCGAATCATTACATCTTTCTTTCATTCTGTAGTGTCTTGGTCCTCTATGTTATCTTGGTAAATTAATATGTTCTGCTTGAACATTCCCTAGTTCACATCTCCTTTCCCTTTATTTTTTCTTCCTCTGTTTAGCTACTTGTATTTTCCATGACAAATGCCTAAATTATACATAATTGAATGTCGAGGAAAGTTTTCTTTGGGCAAGGCTGATTTCCATCCCACTACCCATAACCAAAGAATGTGACTATCTTTACTATGTAAACAATAAACTATTGTTTTATAATTTTTCAAGGTGCCAATGTTAGCATAGTAGAAAAAAATTATGTAGCTGAGAAAACACTCAATAATGCCTAGGGCAGGTCAGAAAAATAAATTCACATTTATAGCATGTTATTACTTATAAAACCCTTTGGCATTCCATCTGTCTTGATCCTGGCTTGAATTACAGCAAGACAATTTTTACCAATGTGGTAACTGAGGCAGAGAATTTCTGGCTCAAGGTCATAGAGCTAATAAAGAAATCACTGGTACCTAAACCTACATTTTCTTTGCCTCATTATATCGTTGTAATTATGAGATCTGGTTCATGTGTTAAGGAGACAAGCCGAAAGCCCAAAGGATGATTTGCAGGAACTTCTGTTTTGATGGAGCTTAAGTCTTACTCTACTTGGGAAACCCTCACCCTGTTGAGAGCTTTCTTCAGAGCCTCCTTCACTTCCTTGTTTCTCAGGCTGTAGATCACTGGGTTCAGCATAGGGATGACCACAGTGTAGAAGACAGACACAACCTTGTCCTCCCCAAGGGATTTTCCCATGTTGCCTTTCAGGTATATGAACATAAGTGTCCCAAAGAAAAGAGCCACCGCAGTCATGTGAGAAGCACAGGTGGAGAAAGTCTTGGCTTTGCCACCAGCGGAACGAATCTTCAGAATAGCCCGAATGATGAACAGGTAGGAGATAAGAATCACTGAAATGCTGGTTGTGATGACCAAGAAAGCTAAGAGGTAGATCACCTGTTCTCGTGGTCCGGTCTCACTGCAGGCAAGCTTTAGTAGGGGTGGGAGGTCACAGAAGAAGAAATCCACATGATTGGACTTGCAGAAGGAGATCGAGAAGGTGCACCCAGTGCGAACCACGGAATTGAACATGGCGCCACCATATGCCCCAGCCACCAGCCCGAGGCAGGTCTGGGGTGTCATGGACGCGGCATAGAGGAGAGGGTTACACACGGCCACATAGCGGTCATAGGCCATCACGGCCAAAAGGAAACATTCAGTACTAGCACAGAGTGTGAAAAAGAAGAACTGGGTGGCACAGTGCTCAAAGGTGATGACACTCTTATCCGTCCCCAAGATCTCCAGCAACTGAGGGACAATAACAGAGGAGTAGCAGACGTCCAGGAAGGAAAGGTGGCTGAGGAAGAAATACATGGGAGTCTGGAGGCGAGGGTCGCTCTGAACCAGCACAATCATACCCAGGTTGCCTCCCATGGTGATGAGATAAAGAACCAGAAACACAAAGAAAAGTCCCCTTTGCAGCTCTCCCCGCAGCTGAAACCCCATCAGAATGAATTCTGTCACCGCAGTGCCATTCTCTGCCATGAATCCTGTTGCCCGCCGAAATAAAAAAAAATAAAATCTCATTGAAGATAAATTAAGGTGAGTATGGCTTGATTTGACTGCTCTCTCTCAGTAATGATAATAATCTTTCCATTTTTTACAAACTTGGTTTGATCTCTCAGCAACCTTTGGAAGCGCATGCTGTTAATCCCACCTTTGAGAAAACAATACGAGGGTCAAAGAGGTAAAGTGACTAGTTCACGATCTCATAGTAAAGAGGCAGAGGCAGAGCTAGAGCTCAGCTCCTTAGACATTTCCAAACTTCCAACAGGTTCCAAATTAGAAACCTTCATCCGCCTCGCTGCAGAGCCAGAAAACAGCACTTTGTTGGAGAAACTCTGGTGGTACAGTACTAAGGACATGGGCTTTGAAAATCAGACGGAGGTTCAAATCCCTTGAGACCTTGGGCAAGTTAATTCACCCTTCTGAACCTTAGCCTCCTTGTTGGTTTCATAGGAATTTCTATGCCAAAGTCCCAACATTACTGCGAAGGACATAACTTACATACTGTCCCTAGCACTTGGTCTGACTCACACACTTAGAATTTTTTTTTTCTAAATTCTGCAATAATGTAACATGCTCCTAGGTTCATGTGCATTCTGGAATCTTCTTATCTCCAAGTCCACAAGCCCCTAGAGTCCCAATATCAGCTCTGTCTTTCTTTGTGGTTGTTTTGATGTGCATATGAGCACAGTGGGGCTGGATGCAAGGCAGTGGGCTGTGAAAAGCAAGCACTGTTAGAACTTCTGCAACCTGTTGCCTGCCAAGTCCCTTCTTCCTCTCTGTCTCTGCCAAAGAGCATGGCCTGGTTTCCAGGTTCTCTTATTCCAAAAGAACTGTCCCATTTTTTTTTAAATGCCAGATCATTATCAATCAATGCAAATCATGAATCAAGCCATTCTAGAATTAGCCTGCAAAGCTCCCTAAAGGACAAAGCCATCGCACCAAGTTTAGAATTCTAATAGAGATGGAGTTCTTGCCAGGTGTTTGGACAATCTTGTCTCTGGACCTTTGGATACTGATAATTTGGTGTAATGGAAATTCTGAATGTGGACTTCAAAAGTGATTCTTTTTGTCCTCCTTCCACCCTTGAAACAAAAACTGAATTTGAGAAAGATCTCATAGGATTTTAGATAAATGGGAAAACGAAACTTTGATCAATGTTTGGCAAAAGCTGATCTACTGACAAAATAAACATCACCATCTGGTGTTTCCCCTCCCCACTGAATTCCTGATAATCTAAATATTTAGTTTTTTTCCCCTAGGGCTCAGTATAATAGACTGTCAACCAAAACAATGACTTGCTGTGTTCTGAATGGAATTCATACAAATCATCCTGACCAAAGGGGCAAAAAGAGAGAAGACTATGTTCATTTATTTATTTAGTAAGAATCTACTGAGAACATACAATGCATTAGACACTCTTCTGGTTGTTCGGAACAAAACACAAAGAGCTTTGCCCTTGTGGAGTGGTCATTCTAGCAGAAGAGTTAGGCATATACAAAATATGGTTTTTTAAAGTAAATTTTTTTTACCATTATAGAAGATAAATGCTATGCAACACACAAACACACAAACACACAAACACATGAGAGGTGTATTAAATAGGACCACCAGGGAATGTTCACTGAAAAGGTGACATTTCATCAGAAATGACAGGGGATTGGGTAACTATTCATGCTTATTTGTACACATCGTTTATCCACCAATTATTTTTCCGAACAATAGAAAATGAAGACACCAGCAATGGTGCCCCACTTCCATTATAAAGCATACGGCGTTCTTCAGATCCCTGCGAGACACTTTCAAGGCAACTTTGTTCAGAAATGTTAACCTCCTAATACAGAGAGAAGCCCCTAAGGTATCAGAGGCTCAACAATCAGCCTCAGATCTCTCAGTGTAAAGGGAAGACTGGAATCCCAGCCGTGTTGCACAGTGGCTAAGAAATGGGCCCTGCGGACAAACAGAGCTTGTTCCAAACTCAGTCATCTCTTTCTGGGTGCCCCTGGGCAGAGGCCTTCACCTCTGGAGCCTGGGACTCAATACCCACGCATTAACACTAACAGCGCTGCTGTGCTGTGGGAGGTAGAGAAGAAAATCATGGAAACATCCGCACTGTGCCTGATCCAGACTAAGCACCCAACGCGCTTAATTGTTACCAAAGTGATTTTTCAGCCACTAGGTCGTTCTGACATTCAGAAATGTAATTTATTCCCCTCTTATTATTGAGTAAACTGAGACTCTAGTGGTTAAACCAACTTTCCCAAGACCGCACAGTTGTTAAACAGCTCCAGGATTCTGGCTCCAAATTCATTGCGCTTCCACCAACCAACATGTGGCTCGTCAGTTTGGTCCAGGAAGTGGGACACTAGCCCAGCTGCAGGCACCTCCCAGCAGGGGAGGCACAAGCCAGGAGTCCCACCCCATCCCACCAGGCCCCTGAGAGACACTTTCAGCTCTCCCCGGAGGGAGGGGAGCTAGTCCCCCCTGGAGGAGAGTGTCGTGGTGGGGGAGGGGCCACTGCTCAGGATGAGCCGTGTGGTAGGAAGACTGGGAACAGCGTCGGGAGGCCTGCATTCATGTCTGCTGTCTGCCACTGATGTACTGCGCAGACTCAGGTCACTATCTCCCCATCTCTGGGTCTGTGTCGCACATGAGAAGCCTGCACTGAATGACCTCAAACGCTGCTTCCTGTTCTACAAAGTGATGGTCTCTCTTCTCCTCGTGAAAGTCCCGTGAGAGAGGGGAAAAGCATGTATTAATAATACTAACAAAGAATGACATCAAAACAGCACTCACTTTGGGTTCAGTACCATTCTAGGTGTTTTATATAAACTGCCTCACTTACTTTTCATGACACCTCAACACCAGATTATTATCCTTATTTATAGACTGGAAAATAGAGGCTGGCAGAGATAAAGTAATTTGGTTTAGGCAAACCACTGGGCTGGGATTTGAACCAAGGACTGTTGGACTCTGAGGCCATGCTCCCAAAAGCTATTTCAAGAGTGTGGTAATAATGGGTTACCATCTAGTGAGCACCTTTTTATGATCAGAATTTTTTAGCAGCCTTACATACATCATTCTTTACATTGGAGCAAAGAGGTGAGTAGTGTAAGTTAAATTAAAATTTTGGAAAATGACCATAATTCTGGAAACACTGCACACGTTCCCCTTTTTATTGTATTGTCTTTA
Source organism: Camelus bactrianus (assembly GCF_048773025.1). Classification (NCBI taxonomy): domain Eukaryota; kingdom Metazoa; phylum Chordata; class Mammalia; order Artiodactyla; family Camelidae; genus Camelus; species Camelus bactrianus. The sequence goes on from NC_133548.1 coordinate 11,601,257, forward strand.
TTGGTCATGTCTTGTCTGCAGGGAGAGGAGGACAGAAGATGTGCACAGGGCTACCGTCAGACTCAGACTCTAATGAGGAGTGTGCAGCCACCAAAGAACCGTCATCTCCTCCAGCACAGGTGTAAGTGGCAGAACGAAAGCCATGTGACCCAGCCTTGCTCCTGGCTCCATGTCATGTCCTACTTGTATTTTCCCTTTGCCCCAGTCTCAGTCCTCATTTTTTATTTATTTTATCTTGCCACATGTCAGACATTTTTATAAGCCATTTTAAGTCTCTTTTGGAAAGAGACATTGATGAATAAATAAACACAAAGGTGCCTGTTTACCAGATGCCAGGACAGTCAGCATCAGACCAGCGACAGTGCCGCCAGAGGACTTTGCCAAATGGATTCTGGAAAGGCAGTGCACAAACGGTGATTCAGCCCAAATCAGACCCATCTATGGATGATGAAGAAAGATAGACGCTCAAGGGAGGAAATGGGAAGCGTGGGGAGGTCTCCAAGTCTGTGCTAGGTAGCCAGCTCCTGACATCTTCGTAAACCCAAATTCCAAGATAGCGACCTGGGACGGAATTCTGAGACACTGAAAAGCATGGAGGGTCTCTTCAGCCATAATGCACTTGAATGAGACCCTTCTGAGCATCAAAGATGTCCATTTTTCAATGTGCAGAGGAAAATTTTAAAGAAACCCAAAGTTGCCAAGTGTTTGCTGATCTTCAGAGGAGCTGAAGAGTTAGATCTTTCCAAGAACAATTCCACCTTCCCTGATGATGCATTGTCTAAATTCCTGAACTGAGCCAACATGATGCATAATTCTAGATAGAACAGCCAATCAGTTTCCTAATGATCATGATTAGAGACAACCAACAGCAGCTCCACGAAAGCTCTAGGTGGGAGAGGAACACTGGATCAGTGTGGTCTCAGAAGAAAATATTTGGTCCCAGGCAACTTAGATAAACTAAGTTGCTGGGGAGAGATGACTGGAACTCTGAAGCTGCAGTTTCCTGTCTTTGAAGCCCGCAAAATAGTTGACATTGCTGGCTTTTAAGGATGCACAGGGGGAAAGTGAATCCTTGATGCCATCACCAACCCACCATGCTCTCCAGTACCGAACAGCAGCAGCATTTCACACTCTCGGTGATCTGTTATCTAACTGTTGATCAGACACAGAAATATTTCACCTCCAGACACTTCCTGGTGGACCACTAACTCTAGGTTACCTTTCCCCAACATTAGTCATGTCTCCTCAAGACCCACAGCCTCATTTTTATACCAGCCCATAGTAAACACACCTGGAACATCTAATTCACACACTCCAAAGCTAAAGGAGAAAGATGTAAGATTGTTTGCTCTTTGGGTTTATTAATCTCCCCAGAACCTCCACTAAACCTCAGAACATTAACAAGGGTTTCAGAAGAAAGGGAGCCCAGCAGGCTTTGGTGTTTAACATGCTCCACCCGTCATCTCAGAGCCAGCGCTGGACTCGGAGCCAAGAGGCTACTATAGATTAATCGAGAAAATATATGGGAAGATGATTCTCAAAGTAATAGGTTTGCGCTTGGAAGGGATTGTTATAAGGATCCAGACACCAGCTTTACAATAGCACATACTGTGGGAAATGCAGAGCCATAGATCTGAAGAGTATTTATAGAGCTCAACAAAACTAATCCACTTAGCTCCTCCGAGGATCTGAGGTTTAAAGTTATTTTTAAACGGTGAGATGTAAAGGTTGCATGATGTGCCTAGAGTTATGTAGCCATTCCTCTCAGCTGGAAGTACACAACAAAGGCTTCTAAAGGATCTGCCTTTATATCCTGTGCCAGGCAGTATGCCGGCCACATGGGGTATAGTGATGCATACATAGAACTAAACAGACATTAGATGATAATGGTGCTCCCTGTGCCACTAGAACAGACCTGGCGTCATCTGCTTGTGGTAACTTGAAGAAGGAAAAGGAACAAAGGAATGCGGTACAAGATGCTTTGCCACTCAAAGTGTCAGTAGGGACCTAGGTCCTAAGGATGTTTAAGTGGCGGGAAAAAAACATGGCAGCGTCTTCCACCAACAGTCTGTGTTCAGGTAAAGAAGTAGCTCAACCTAGAGATGAAAATAGACTCTCTATTAAAAGCTCCCCTTTTCCTCTAAAGCTTGTTTGGAAGAAAACTTTAGTTGGTCATTTTCTAGCTGAATTTAAACCTATAAATGCATAGGAAAATCTCCTCCGGCCAACCTCATTGAAAATAGCAGAAAAGTATAACCAGCACAGTGTCACGGAACCAGAATGCTTTGAAGTTCCATCACAGTGAGGTCAAGTTCCAGCCAGCTACTTAAATTATCTGAACTTCAGCTCCTTCACCTGTAAGGTGGACATGAAGACTACCCAACTCACAGAAAGTGCTGTGAGGATAAAGTGAGATGGCATGTGTGCTCAACGAAGATTGGTTCTTTTGCATATAATGGAAGGTGTGAATTCCCTTCCCAAAAATTACAAATGACTTTCATGATCCCTCACTTTGAAATATTGTACTCCCATTATCTCATTTGATCCTCACACAACCCATTCTGAGGTGAGGAAACTGGGACTTGGAGAGGTCAGTGCATCTGTCCAAATGTCACGTACTTAGCAAGACAGGCAGCCAGAACTGAGCCCCAGAACCCTTTCCACCACACCACCCAATCGTTCAGCACGGTGGTCATAGTAATACAGATGCCTCTCCTGAAGAAGGGAGGTGGTGGGGACTGGGGTGGAGACCTCAAAAGTTAAACTCTTGAGTTCTTCCTCCTTTTGTGGTCTTATAATAAACTTCTATAATGATATATAAATTCTGTCCTTAAATCCCTTATAATTCTCCTTCACCACTGCCTACTCACTCTGACCCATCTGCTCCCTGGACAGAGCATGCCGTAGAATCTTGGAGCTTAAAGGAGTCTCTAAAAGTTATGAGAAAAAAATTAATAGATGTGGAAGAGACCCTAAGAGAAGGAGGGTCTTACCCAGAAGCAAACACCAAAGGAAAATGTTGGCAGTGACAGATCTCCTGCAGCCTGACAAGACACTCTCTACTTTCTGGGCTGTTCCTTCTTTTCAGAGTCTCAGCACAGCTTTTCTGTTGCCCATGAACCACTCAAGCCCTCTGCTTCCCAGAGAGTGGTGAGAACAGATGAATCACGCTCCTTTAAAGGGAGATTGGGAGGGAGAGGAGTTGTGGTGATGGGGATACCTAGACAGAACAGCCCTACAAAGTGTGAGCTTGAGCATCAGGTCTCTGTCGCTCTGGTTGGGCTCTTTCATGCTCTAATCTCCCTAGAGCTTCTCCCAAAGTTAGCACCTAGCTGAACAGTCCAAAAAGAAAGACCTCAGTTCCCTCTGCTTTAGGGGCGGCTTAGCTAAGTGCTCATAGGAAGTAGCTTCATGAACTCTGAATTGCAGGAATCCGAGCTCTACCTCCCCAGCACAGCGGAAATCCCATCTCAGGCAACTCTGATGGCTGACCGTTGAGCTAATGATGACCCTTTCCAATCAATCTATATGGAGCCCGAACAATTCCAATGATGGGGAAATTACCCTCCCACAAAGGAGTTTGTTCTGTTTTGGAGCCTACCTATAGATTCCAGCTCCCTCTGTAATGTCAGTACCATCACATTCCAAATACCTACCAGTTTTACAAGTTTCTTAGCGATTCAACAAGAGTTGCTTCTCAATCTTTCCCTGTTCTTAATATAACTCCTTACTTGAAACAGCCTCCCTCATCTTCCATATGGCTTCACCTACCTTGTCTCTTCTGATTCTAAAAGCAATCACCTGAAGCAGGTATGAGATGCATTATCAGTCCCAGGGCATAGATGAGGGAACTGAGACCTAAAGATGCTAAGTGTCTTGCATCACTGCAAGAGAGAAGTAAAACTGATAACTCCCAGCACCTTGTGCTCCCTAGCAAGCCACACCAGCTTTGACCCTACTAAAGAAAAAAAGAAATAAACCTATTTTAGACAAGAGGAAACCAAGATTCAGCTTGTCAAGTACATTTTGAACCTGGACTGTGGTTCATTTTCTCTCTCGTCTACTTTGGGCAAACTTACCTTCAGCAGGACCAAGAAGCCCTTCCCTGGAAGACTGGGCTGGATGGGAGGAGAATGTGATGTCTAAATGGGGCTTTTGGGCATCAGAGGAATAAACATTTTCAGCCTCTGCAGCTCATAAGCCCCAACATCTACAGAAGCAGCCATTAGTAGATGCCTAGGTCTCTGTCCTACCCTGGGCGCTCCAGGAGAGCAATTAGAAAACCAGGGGGGGTTGGGGTTCTCTAACCAGGCCCTAAGCTGCTAATTAGGCTTCTCTGATTCCCAAAGGAGAGAAACCTTCAGAACAGGGCCCCTGCAAAGTTGGCCTTCTCAGTTCCTTCCCACTCAAAGTTCATCCTGTCTGGCAGATCCCACCATAATTTAATCTCATTTAGGGGGTGGGGGGAGATGCTTCTACGTCCTTCTCTCTGAGAAGCTGTCAACAACCCAAGGTGACCCCTTCTGAACAATCTCGTTTATGGGGCACAAGTGAAATTAGTGATTATGTCAAGGACCCACAGCCTGCCTTCTCATATACTCAAATAATATTAATAATCTGTGTATAAAGTACTTAGAGGGTACCTAGCACACCATATTTTATCCAAGTTTAACCCATCGGCTCTTCACAACAATCCTGTGAAGTTTGTTAGTAACTGTTATTTTTGTACTTTACCAGTGAGGAAACTGAGATGCAGAGAGGTAAAATAACCAGCCGTGGTCACACAGGTAGTAGGAGGAACACTGAGATTGGAACCAGGGGAGCCCGCCATGATACCTCCAGACACTTTGCTCTTAACCCCTATCCTGTACCTCCTGATGGCAATTAGCTGATGATAAACATCACCGTTTAGGACAGAAAATCTGGACAATGTCCAAAAACCATTAGTGAAGACATTTAAACTACCAGTAAGTGCTGGTAACAGTTGGAGGGAAAGGCACTGGAAGAGTTACTTAGCACATAAACTCCGACAGTAGACACTTGGGTCACATCCTCACCTCTTGGGGACAGCCCTCGGTCAATGGATAATGGGCACGGCCTGCAAAAGGCCAAGCCCCTTGCCTAGAGGTGGAACTGAGTCCATGGGATAAATCGTGCCCTAGAGTTCCCCTGAGGATCAGGCCAAGGCTAGACTCCAGCTGAAGCTACATCTTTGCTCAGTGAACTCCTGCTTCCTTGACTCCCTTACAGATTCCTTCTATAATCACTCCCTCAGCTAAACACAAAGAAATCTATGTCTTGGGTCTTTTTTTTTTTTTTTTTAAGAAATCCAACCTAAGACATATCTTTTCCCAAAAGTTCTAGGCTTAATAATAACAACGATGACAACAATGACTGTGTGGTCCACCAAAGCACTCCAGAACCTCCCAATACGTCACAAAGGGAAGAGTGTAATCATCACAATCACCCACTTCACAAGTTCCCCAGGGCGTGTTTAGTGGGATATTATCATTACTGGCATCTTCTCCCTCCTTTCCTTCTATTTTGTCTTAACTGCCCCTCTACCCTCAATACCACCCCAGGAAACATTCAAAAAGAGTATGCATACTCTCACCACACAGTTATTTCAATAGGTATTTAATTACAGGAAATGATAATACATATTGCCCAAAATGCATTGGAAAATAGAATTCTCTGTGCTGCCAGAAGTCCTGATTTGTGGCTGCCTTCCTTCTTTGTAGTATTTTCTTGCATCAACTGGCATCTGCAGCACAAAAGCCAACCTGGCTAGGCTGAATGCTTGCTAATTGTCAATGGATTTCAGGCCAGCCTTGTTACTTTAGAGTGATGGGCACATGGCCTCTCTGAGACCCTCCTGCTGAAAGATTCTGATCCCACATTAATGAGTGAACGAAAGCATACAGGGTAGAGGAGCGATTATACTGAAGCAGAACACAGGTTATTAGAAAAAAGTAAATTGGGTTCTCCAGAAACCTGTACTCTCACAGGGGAGATGAGACTAACCGCCAAGGAGCAGCCATGAACCATGTAAGACAAGTGGAATTAAGTGCCAAAGTGCATGGTTCTAACAAAGGGAGTGTGGGTCTCAGAGACCAGGAGAGATGAGAGCTGGAGTAGCCAGAGAAAGCTGCCTGCATAAACTCTGGAAGTGGATCCTTAAGGAAGGCGGTGTATTCATGGTATAGACTCAAACGAAGCATATTTTGATCACTTTAGCCTCATTCCTTCTGAATCAATAAACATCCTTCCTAATAAAATTATGAGCAGATAACGTGGCTAGGTTTCAGCCCCCAAGATGAGACTTGACATCAAGTGTAAGGATGGGTGCGGTGTAGAAAACCTCATGCAGGGTCCTCAGATCTGAGTTCCAGTCCTGACCCTACCACCAACTGGGACAGCTGGACCCTGAGAGCCAGTGACAAAGAGGAAGCAAATTCACTCCTCCTGGAAACTGCAAATGAGCTTTGAGACCAACGAGACTCTGGAGTTGCCGTGAAATCCCGCAAGATTTGTGTTTATTCTCTCAGATGTGTGGAGATGAGATAACGAGCCCCTTCTGAAGCCTGTTCTCCCTGACAAGGCTGCCTTTTCCGGGGAGCCCTGGAGGGCTGTCCCAGGTGCTGATGCATGATTCAGAGACAACCTTTGTGTTCACTGCATCCTTCCCACAAAACCATTCCCAGAAGTATTTTAAATAACCCACTGGTTTGCTAAATAAGAAGAAAGCTAAAACTGTCAGCTGTGTACATCTATTTGAGTCATCTAAGCTGCTTTCTACCAAATGCTTAAATGACCTCCAATTAGTTTGATTCCAAACCTAAAATGAATCCGACTGGATTATTCCACCAGGTAAGTAGGATGTAACTGTGACCTTGATAAGGTTAATAAGATACCGGCTCTGAAGTAAGGTCCACACAAACTAGGGAAGACAAAACCGGGCAGAGACCCTGGCCATTGTCATCAGAACTTGTCACCCAATGGGATCGTGTCCAGACTGGGGTTTCAGCTCCTGTATGAAATACACAAGTAAGACTGGGTTTGGTTTGGTTTGGTTTTTTAAGAAACCTACAGTGGCAATTTTTTCAGGCTTATGGATGTATCAGTAGGTAAATTTTAGAAAATACAGTTTTATGAGGCAGGGGGCAGGGTACTACGCGGCATAGTTCAGAGAATTCACTGTAAATTACTGTACTTCCTGCAATTATGCTGTGGGTGGGATTAATCATATGTACTGGAGCTTTAGCTTTGAAACAAGACAGACCTGAGTTCGAATCTGGGCTTTTTCACTGACTAGTCATGTGACCTCGAACAAGTTACTTAACTATTCAGAGTCTTAGTTCCCTCCGGAACAAAATAATACCTCTGTCACAGGGTCACTGAGAGGATTCTGTGAGATACTGTATATAGAATGTTTAACACCCTGGTCGGCACAGAGAAGATGCTCAGTAAATAGCTACCAGTATTAAGAAAGGCATGTAGCATAGCTGTTCAGCACCCCAACTCTGGGATCAGGGCAACCAGGGTTAAGATCTAAACAGCTTTTCTTTCTGGCTCTGACACCTCAAGCAAAATACTTAAAGTTTCTAAGCCTCAATTTCCTCATCTGTAAAACAAAGATAAATATTCCTCTCTCCTAACGTTGTTGTCAGGTAAAAATGAAAGAAAGCCTTTACAGTGCTTAGCATGGTACCTGACTCAGGGCAAGAGCTCAGTAAATGTTGACAATAATATTTGGAGACAGCAACCCCATAAGGGATTGTCAATGGATTTCAGGCCATTGACAGGATTGAGGAGGGTTAACTTTGTTAATTTCCTTCATTCTCCCCAAGAGACGCAACCCTTGGAAGAAAAAGAAGGAGTTTGGGAGAAGGTTCCAAGTCGAAGTAAGCACAAAGAGTCATCTCTTCTCTAAAGGGTTCCTCCTGGCCAAGACTGTCTCTCTTTCTCCACTCCCTTCAGAGACCTCATATTATTCTACATTACATACTATAATCAAAACATACTACAAGTCATAATATCAACCAATAGTGTGCCTAAGCTTTCTTACATCTACTGGCCACAAACCTTGGCTTTCCCTCTTGTAAGCTGTTCTGGGCTCAGGGAAGTGGTAGCTGCCCTCCACTCTGGGCCCAATGCAAGCTGCTAGTACCCCAAGCCCCATCTTATATGGTCTCATACAAAACTGGGTGTCAACAGCCTGGTCCTAAAAATACTTCCTTCTGGGAAATATTCTGGAAATTGCCTTTCTGGAAAATAAGCAAACTCTATCACGTTAAGTAAAAATCCATTCTAAGTTTTCAAAAATTACCATTGTGTTCTCATTTTGTTATTGAGAAAGTTAAGATTGTAATTGGTTAAGCAATTTTCCCAAGAATGTACTAAAGGAGGGACATGGCCCAACCAAGTCTATCTTAACTCAAAAAGAAGGAAGAAGAAGAAAAGACATGGACCACCAAAAAATGAAATCTTCTCCCCTGGGAGCTGAGTATTTGCCTCATAGTCTTAGAGATGCCAAGACTTAAAAGTTGAGACTTGGATCTGAAGAAAAGGTAATTCTGTTCCCCTAAGAGGAAATCATGATGGGGTGGAGAGAGCCCTGAATTTGGAGTTAGAAAGTCTCAGATTCAAATGTTGACTCTGATTCTTCCTAGGTGTGGACACACAACTTGACAAAGCTGGGCATCCTCCTTAACATCTCTAACTTCCCTTTACCCTTCCATAAAATAATCATGGCTGTTCCCAACTTGGGGGGCTGCTGAAAGGATGAGGGCTACCGTATGGGTTGGGCCTTGCCTGTGGAACAAACTCAGTGTGACTGCATCTGTACCCAGATGATCTGCCACCTAATCTCTGGTTGTGTGCATTCAACAATCTTGTCCCAAAATCAGAGGGAACCCTGGGATCTGTGATGGACAGAAAACGAACTGTGACAGTTTCAGAATTCGAGGTTGAGAAAATGATGTTGAAATTAACCAAGTTTCCTCATCATTTGGAAGTAGGAAAGATCGGACTATCCAAAAAACAGCAGGGAGGGTTCTTTGATTTCATACACCATAAAGATGCAGTGAAATGTAGGAAGGCAGCAAAACAAATTCATAGCAAAGAGCACAGAATTTGCCGTCAAACTATTATTGCTCAAAATCCAGATCTTCCACTTATTAAACTGGGTGACCTTAGACAATCTCCCAGAAGTTCAAATTCCTCATTAGGGAAAAATTAAGATAACCAGCCTTGACTACTTCCAGAATTAAATAAGACAACATATGCACAACCCAAAAATGTTCAGTGGAAAGGGTGAGTAGGTGGACTGTAAGCAAACAAGAAGACCATAACAAAATCAGAAATAACAAACTAGATTTACCTACCTAATATGGATAAATCACAAAAATATAGCGAATGTGGGAAAAGACACAAAAATCATGTATGTAAATTTTAAAACACACAAAAATCATGGTATTTTTTAAAGGTATACATGTTTCTAAATAAATATAAAAGGGATAAACATTTCACATACACTAGAGTGGGTCCCTGTGAGGAGCTGGGGAAGGATTAGGGGTGGAGGGAGAAGGAGGGAAAATCATAAAATAATATGAGAAAGTTCAGTGATGGTTTATCAGGAACTGAAGAATATGATTCACTCAATTTTGGACTCAAGATTTCATAACATTATGTTTAAGTTACTATAAATCACTTGAAATAGTGCCCGCATATTTTTACATAGTAGCAAAGGAGGAGACACGTTACATAGCACAGAAATCAGAAAAATTCTTTCAGCCTCATTTATCCCATATACCCAGCTGTAGAAATTATGGATTGTGAGAGCAAAAGAACTTTAACAATCATATAATCTAGCCCCACCATTTTTCAGGACAGAAAGCAAAGCCCTGGGTGGGGAAGTGAACTTCTGAAGATCATTCAGCTAGTTAGTGTCTGTCCTGGAGATGGTAGCCACGATCTTGACCATCCCAAGTGGGCCTTCCAAAGAACGTAACTCATCCCCAGAGCAGGCTGCTGGAGTGGAGTGGAGTGAACAGCCCAAGGAGGCTATGTTTTATATGATATGTCAGTGCTTCCTTCCCACCAGGGACCCCTGATTAGAGCCAGAGGAGACCCCCGACCCAAGATTAAAGTGGAGAGAAAGACTTTTAGTTATCCTTTTAAATTATTATTGAGATATGATTGACCTACAACAGTGTGTAAGTTTAACTTGTACAATGTGTTAGTTTGATACGTTTATATATTGCAATATGATTGTCACCATAGCTCAAGCTAACACTTCCATCATGTCCCATAACTGTCATGCCTTCTTTGTGGTGAGAATAACCAAGAGCTGGTCTCTGAGCAACTCTGAATTTCATAACACAGTATTCCAACTAGAATCACTCTACTGTGCCCTAGATCCCCAGAACTTATTTATCTACTAGTTGCTAGTCTGTACCCTTTGCAACATCTTTTAATACCATCAGACCAAGCAATATTTGACCACACACTGAATTATCCAAAAAGGAAAATATTCATCAGTGGGTAATATGGGGGAATTGTCCACATAAAGAGCAAATGTGTCATCTTCCAACTTCTGAAATGCCTTCATGAGAAGAAGGGATTAGAATTGTTGTGTCTGGAAGGGGTGAAACTGAAGTCAATGTATGGAAGGTAAAGAAAGAGACTCCAGATCCAAAAAGAGAATTAACAGGTAGAACTGTCCGCAGATGGAAGCTCACACAGCAACCGACAAGCCCGTGGAGGGTGGGCAGTAGAAGGGACTCCAGCACCCAGTGGGGACTAGAACGGATGCTGCCTACATTATTTTCAAATCTCACAGTCTATGTGTCTCTTATTTGCATGGAAGTTTCCAGGTATAAACCAGAGTTAATCTGAATTAGAAACACGAGCTCACAGCTCAATGCCCAAAAATGCAGAAGAACATGGATATGCGAGGAGGATCAGCCAGGTACAGGATTTCTCACAGACAAGCTCTGTACATTGGCCCAGAAAAATAAACCTAACTTCCCGCCTCAGAGAGTAAACAACTGCCCATCAGTTCTGGGACTTTTTTGTTTATTTCATTCTCAGCCTCAGATCAATAGCCTATGTTGACTCCATGGCCAAGAACAATCTCACCATCGTCACTGAGTTCATCCTCATGGGTTTTTCTGACTGTCCTACGTTGGAGATTCCCCTCTTCCTGGTGTTTCTGAGTTTCTATCTAGTGACCCTTCTGGGAAATGTGGGGATGATCATTCTGATCCAAGCGGATACCCAACTCCACACCCCAATGTACTTCTTTCTGAGCCACCTCTCCCTGCTAGATGCCTGCTACACCTCAGTCATCACCCCTCAGATCCTGGCCACACTGGCCACAGGCAAGACAGTCATCTCTTATGGCCAGTGTGCTGCCCAGTTCTTTTTCTTCACCATTTGTGCAGGTACAGAGTGTTTCCTGTTGGCAGTGATGGCTTATGATCGCTATGTCGCTATTAGCAACCCACTGCTCTACAGTGTGGCCATGAATCCCAGAATCTGCTGGACTTCAGTGGTGGGAGCCTACGTCTGTGGGGTATCAGGGGCCATCCTGCGTACCACATGTACTTTCTCCCTGTCCTTCTGTGATGATAATCAGATCAACTTCTTCTTCTGTGACCTCCCACCCCTGCTGAAGCTGGCCTGCAGTGACACAACAAACACTGAGATTGTCATTGTCTTCATTGGCAACTTTGTGATTTTGGCCAATGCCTTGGTCATCCTGATTTCCTACCTCCTTATCATCAGGGCCATTTTGAGGGTGAACTCTTCAGGTGGCAGGATCAAAACTTTCTCCACATGTGCCTCCCACCTCACTGCCGTGGCCCTTTTCTTTGGGACCCTCATCTTCATGTATCTGCGGAGTGGTTCAGGCAAATCCCTAGAGGAGGACAAGGTCGTGTCTGTCGTCTACACCGTGGTCATCCCCATGCTGAACCCTCTGATCTACAGCCTGAGAAACACGGATGTGAAAGCAGCCTTCAGAAAGGTCACTGGTAGATTCCAGGTGTCCCTGGAATGTAGACCTGGGTGAAAGGACCTCTCTCAGTCCATTTTTTCCCCACATCACTGTATCCTAATAGGCACCAGCACTATATGCAACCTACAGAGAGAAGGTCGACAGTTACCACAGGCACTCAAGAAAAACTGAAAATGTGATATTTCCAGCAATTCCAAAGTACTGTCTCCTCCCCATCCCCACTTTCAGTCCATTGCTTAGAACTTGGAAGTCTCTCACTACTCTCTGACATCATAACTTACAGAATCTCAGAGGCCCAGGAGTTCTTCAGTTTATCTCATCCCATCTCAATACTCTTTGTACCCATGCTTGGGTCTCCCATCCTTTCCCTCTCAGTTTGGTTCCCATGGGTACTGCCTTTTTCTCTGTGACAAAGATTATATCTGGAGATCTTTCAATGTGTGAGTGATCACCTCAGTAAGCAGGGAGAGTTGTGTAAGACAAAACTGAGTCTCTAAATGGCCAAGGGAAGGGAGAGTTTAAGACATGAGCCTTCCCTACATGTCATTATGAATTTGTCAAAACCCACAGAATGTACAACATCAAGAGTGAACCCTAATGTAAACTATGGACTTTGGTTGATAATAATGTGTCCATGTTGGTTCATCGATTGTACCAAATATGCCACACTGATGAAGGATGTTGAAGGTAGGGGAGTGTGTATGTGTGGGTGGGGAGGGCTACGTGTGAACTCTGTATTTTCTGCTCAGTTCTGCTGTGAACCAGAAATTGCTAAGAAAGAAAGAAGGAGAAAGAAAGGAAGAAAGGAAGAAAGGAAGAAAGAAAGGAAGAAAGAAAGGAAGAAAGGAAGAAAGAAAAAGAAAGAAAGAAAGAAAGAAAGAAAGAAAGAAAGAAAGAAAGAAAGAAAGAAAGAAAGAAAGAAAGAAAGAAAGAAAGAAAGAAAGAAAGAAAGAAAGAAGGAAGGAAGGAAGGAAGGAAGGAAGGAAGGAAGGAAGGAAGGAAGGAAGGAAGGAAGGAAGGAAAGAAGAATAAAGTCTATTAAAAAAAAAAAAGACATGAGCCTTCCTCTTCCCTGTTCTACAGACTCAAGTCACCTCCTTGGAGTGTCTTCCTCCTTTGCTCATGCCAGAACAATGGAATTTGCAAATTTCAAATTTGCAAACTGCCTTCCCACTCAATCACCCACTGGTTTTGTTGTTCCCGCATTAATGTTACTCTGATATCTTCAAGATGAGCAAAGCCTTTGAGGATGTTTCCTCAAGGACCAGTTTCTTAGTTTCTGAAGCCCATGGGGCACCTTCCTCTGCTCTTCACTGACATTGCCTGCCTCATGAACGGTTCTCTCCCACCAAGCATCCTATTTCCAGGAATAGCAAAGTCAGAGAGCAAAGGCCAGGATGGGGACAATGATGAACCACATATTATCTTCTCTGGCAGGAGATTTGGTAAGAGGGGAAGGTAACTAACTCCTGCACATGACTGCAAAACCCTTCAGGGCAGAGTCTGTTTCCTTCATTGCTGAACTCATCCCCAGGTCCAGAGTCTTGACCAAACGAGCTCTCGAAAATTGCTTCTGAGCACATTTTTATGGCATATGTATAGTCTCATTTGCACATCAAGGAAGCTCTATAAGGCAAATGGGGAAAACATGGTAAAATAGAAGATCCCCCATTTTGCAATTAAGAAAACACTTTCTCATAATCCCTTTGGACCTTTGCTCAGAGTCCCTTTGTTCAGAGTTTACAGCCATAGACAACGCACAGCTTTCGGAGTCAGGCTTGTATCTGAATCCCTATTTTACCCCTAATTCACTGTGAAACCTAGGGTAAATGGTTAATTTCTCAAAGATCCTAAATTCCCTCAGGTCTAAAACAAATATAACATCTCCTAATTCAAGAGCATATTGTAAAAATTAAATAAGGTGATGAATAACAAATCTAGTACCAATCAGTTGCTCAACATACATTGTTCTCTTCCATCCGCTTTGCCTCACTTGCTGATGTCAGCCCTGGGCCTTGCCACAGCTGCATGGCCATCAACAACAATGAAATCGATCACAAACAAACGATAGTGAAAGTCAATGAACTCAGGAAGATGAATAACTCAATACTTTCCACCCAAGAAATAAAATGAACAACCTTGAAGACAGCATTCCTTGTTTGTGTGATGATAATACAAATACAAATTTTAGTGAAGCAGAGCATCATGGAAAAAAGAACGTTCTTACTGAATTATGAAACCTATGGGACAGAGATACTTGGAGTCAGTAGTGGTACACATAATTTAGTATTGCATCCAAGTAAGTTATGATGGTTTTTCCATCAAAGTAGAAGCCATTGTTGCTAACATTTACAAATATTTTCATATAGACACTGTTAGAGAAATGAAGTTACAAAATATTTTGACCAAGATAGGATTGAATAGCCAAAAAAAAAAAAAGGCAAACAAAGGAAAACCCTTCTGCAAAGCAGCTAAGCAGTTCCTGTCCTGGGTCTTATCCACAGCATCGCAGAGGTATGTAAGCCTTTGAAATGCTACTTTTTAATCAACCTAAGTGCTCTACAATCATATTGAGCTCGTTTGTTTAAATGTTCCCCAAATTCTGACTGTATTTATTTAAAATCAGCTAGAGATTTTGTATCTTTAGTCAAAGCACGTAGTGAAGCCTTCAACTTTTGAAGGCTTTAGCAAGTTCCAAGTATTGAAAACAAATCTTGCAAGCTGGATGGCATTGAAATATATCCCTTCCATTGGAAAGGAAATGCTAAACAAAATAAACAAGCGAATCTGCTTCCAAGATGTAATTCTGAAATTACATAATTGTGGCTTGGAATATATTGACTTGTAACAAGACTCTTTTTGGTGGAGCTCCTGATTGCAGTTGGATAAATTTCTGTTTGGAACTGGAGGAAAATAAAAAAATCAATCATTTTTCAGCATTTAGATTTGATGAAACATTCAAAAGTAGCATCATTTTAGGATTTTTCTCCTGTAAAAAATTGTCAAAGAAAGATATTCTAACTGTAAACAAAGATGCACATGTGAAAATACTTAATTTCACTGAAATATACAGCTCCATGTAAAAAAAATTACAATTGAGAATATTCTCCATTTAGCAAAATTTTCTTAAAGCCTGTTAGACACCTCTATGAAGAAAAAGAACTGTTCCCATCAAAATACTGTAATTCACTGCAACAATCTGAATGATCTCACTAACATGATATTGAATGAAAGGTATCAGACACAATAGGCTACATACTGTATGATTCCAAATATAAAAGGACAAAGACAAGCAAATTAATCCATGCTATTAAAATTGAGGGTGCTGATTGGAATGTGCACAGAAGGGTTTCAGGGATCGGTGATGTGTTGAATCTTAATCTAGTGCTAGTAACTCAGGTGTGTTAAGACTATGAAAATTTGTGTATGATAGTAATTTTTCTGAATGTTTGTTATACTTCAATGGCATTTTTTAAATATTATGAACATTAAGAATATTCTTAGGCATGACTGTAATATTGCAATACCATTACCACACCTAAGAAAATGACCAATTACCCCATCCCATAATTTCATATCTAGTCCACATTTGTACTTCTCTTATTTACCCAAGAATGGGCTTCATTAATTTTATTAGTTTTACTCTGGATCCAATCTAAGTTGAAGCACTGCGTTTGATTGTTACATAGTTTTACATTCTTTTAATCTCATACTGTTCTCCTTCCTTTTCATTTGTTTCAAGACACTTATAGTTGAGTAATTAATATAATTAATAAAAATAGTAATTAATAAAAATATGTTCTACATTCTAGATTTGTCTGGTTGGTTGCTAATATCTGGGGCAAGGATACCTGGCTTCCAAGGATACATGTTTTGTATAATCCCTTCCCCTAGAATGAGGGGAGGCCCTGGGAAAATGATGGGACAGCACTTATGTTGCTAGGTTACCAGATATGGAAGATGTATATAGGGTCTCTAATTAGTTGATACTGAGTTCATCAAAAGGGAAGTTATCCCGGGTGGGTCTGACCTCATGGAGTAAGCCTCAAAGAGAAATTCAAAACAGCAGAGGCATCTCCTACGTACCCCAGCCTGCAGCTACGGATGACTTGGGCACCACAGTCATACAACTGCAAAGCAGTGAATTCTACCAACAGGCTGCTGGGGCTTGTAAGAGAACTTTGAGTCCCAGGTGAGGGTAATGCCCCACCCGGTGAGTGCTCCGATTTCAGTCGCAGGAGACCCTGAGCAGAGGACTTGGATAACCCATACCCTGACTCCTGTCTCATGGAAATTATGAGATACTAAATATGTGTCATTTTTGTTTGTTTGTTTAAAAATATTTTTATTTCTTTTATTTTTATTGAAGTGTAGTTGATTTACGTTAGTACAGCAAAGTGATTCAGTTATACATACACATATATTTTTTCTTTTCAGATTATTTTCCATTAGATATTACAAGAAATTGAATATATTTCCCTGTGCTATACCTTGTTGCTTATCTATTTTATATATAGTAATGTGTATCTGTTAATCCCCAACCCCTAATTTATCCCCCCTGCCCCACCCTTTCCCCTTTGGTAACCATAGTTTGTTTTCTATGTTTGTGAGTCTATTTCCGGTTTGCAAATAAGTTCATTTGTATCATTTTTTTAGATTCCACATATAAGTGATATCATATGATATTTGTCTTTCTCTGTCTGACTTACTTCCCTCAATATGATCATCTCTAGGTCCATTCATATTGCTGCAAATGGCATTATTTCTTTTTTTGGCTGAGTAATATTCCATTGTGTATATATATAGCACATCTTCTCTATTCATTCATCTGTCCAGACATTTAGGTTGCTTCCATGTCTTGGCTATTGTAAATAGTGCTGCTATGAATATTGGGGTACATGTATCTTTTCAAATTATAGTTTCCTCCAGATATATGCCCAGATGTGGGATTGCTGGATCAATAAATGTCATTTTAAGCAGCTAAATTTGTGGTAATTTGTTACTCAGCACTGGAAAACAGGCATGTCACCCTCCCTTGTATTTCTTGTAAATTAAGAGTGATTTTAAAGCAGCATCAGATAAACTTTTTCTGTCAAGAACCAGACTAAGTATTTAAGGCAGTCTCTGTTGAAACTACTCGTCTTCCGTTAGAATGAGAAAGAAGCCACAGGCAATACTAAACAAATTATCATGGCTGTGTTACAATAAAACTTTATTTTACAAAGCCAGTGGCCAGCCAGATTTATATTCGTGGACCTTAGTCTCCGCCCCTGCACGCTTCCTACTCACGGGCACCCCCTTCAGGCTGACCTGTGCACAGTCCCTGCTCCCCTCCCGGTTCTCCCACCAAACTGGGGCCCGGAGCGCCCCTGTGATTACTATGCTGTTGGCACTAATATGTTGTTGTTGGCATAATCAGCCCTTATTTTTCACGGCACTTAAATTTTACAAAGCTCTTTCCAGTGCCTGATTATCACATTTGCGCTTCACAACAGCCAAGCGAGCGAGGGCGGCACGATTGCTCCCATCTTGTGAGAATTGAAAGCGAGACCCTCACAGAGACTGAAAGCCTCTCCCGGCTCCCGCAACCAGTGGTGTGTGAGCCAGGACTTGAATCCTGGGGAAGGTCTAAGCTGTCTCGTGAGAGCTCACACTGAGGGGACCAGCCGACGTGATGCGGGCTCATTGCCATGGGCTGCGGGAGGGATGTTTTCTAACAAAGACGACTTCCAGTCTCCAGCCAGGTCGGGGGCCCGGGGGCCCTGGGCCTCCTGAGGCGTTCCTGGAGCTCCCGGCTGGGTGTGCAGCCTGCCCCGTGAGGCAGGCTGCGCGGGAACGGACATGGCTCCTCCCCTCCACCCCGCAAGGGGAGGTGTTTCAAAACACACGAGCCGCGCGGCTGCATCAGCAGTTTCACCCAGCGAGTCAGCAGATGGCTCTTGCAAGTGATGCCCGGCCCCATTTCTGCAGGACCGCCTTGTCACTCCGTGCAGTGTGGGGCAGGGTCCAAGTGATTCGGGTTCTAAGCCTGTCTCTTCCGTTCACTGCCTGTGTGACCTGGAGCAAATCACTCCATCTCTGCACATCAGCTTTCAGCCCATAAAATGAGAATGACAACTCCTGCATCACATGGACTATAATGAGGACCAAATGGGAAAATGGGTTCAAGGATGCTTTGTGCACCGTACAGTTGTTACTGCCCCCTGAAACTGCCCTTCTGAGACCTGTAAAAATCTAAACCCTCCCTCGTCTCTCCTCAGCCCCAATCCCTCCTGGGTCAAGAGTTATGACTATTCCAATGCTCACCTGATTGTATTCGTTCGAAAATCAGAGTCCGACCTGAAAGGAGCCTTCAAGGCAATTCAGTCCAGGCATCAAATTGTGGCCCTTCCAGGCGGAAGACTCTTCAAGGGATCCAGGAAACCACTGAGAGGTCCAAGGGGAACCCAGCAGGCAAACCTCAAGGTCGCTGACCCTACCTCACAGAGGGCATCTCTGGGCCGCCTGATTTTATGCACTGAGCTTCTCCAGGGTGTTATGGAAGGGTTTTGCTGCTGAAATAAAGTTTGAGAACCACCTGTTGACGCCAGTATTTTCCTGTCACAGAAGAGAAAACTGAGGCCCAAGATCATTCAGAGCATTTGCAACAGAACAAGGAATACAGCCAAAAGCAGGCTACGCTGAGCCCCTAAGCCGCCCTCCCTGGCCTGTGCCCCACTGGGAGCACGATGTCAAGTGTCCCCACCTCAGTGACAGCTGGAGCTGAGAGAAGCCTGTGGGCACAGACAACAAGGCTGCATCACCAGCTTGTTTTTCAGCCCCTCCCTGGAGACCTCAGGCCTCTCCTGTGCATCACTGGGTTAATTCTGGCTTTGAAGATTATGGGGTGCGAGCAGGCCCGGGGGCAGGGAGGTCTGATTCCTTTAAAAACATGGGCCCCCTGTAGCAGGAGGCAGTGATGGGCTGGGCACACCTCCCGCTCCCGCTGTCTTGGCTGGGAAGTAAGGAAAGTTAGTGCTTGTCAGGAAGTGAGAGGCAAGGATGGAGGTTGCTGGGAGCTGGGCCCGGAAGGGCATCACCAAGCCCCGGAGAACGGCAAGGGTATAATCACGTAGGGCAAAGGCTAGAGGCCCAGCCACACTCCCTCTCCTTCTTTTTGGGGTCAGCAGATGTACTAGTGCCTCCCGGGGGAATCCAGGCCCAGATGGTCTGACTACAGAGAATCCCCAGCTCCACACCCACAGGAAAGGACAGCCCCGGTGGCCAGCCCACTGTCCTCATGGCCCTGCTCTCAGGAATGCCCATGGGGGGCGCTGTCCAGGCCCCCAGCTACCTGCCAATGTCCAGACCCTCGGGTGTCTTCTCCATCAGAGGAGAAGTGCTCATCGGGGCTGTAACCCCCTTACATGAAGTGCCAGATCAGCCAAGAGTCGAGTTCCAGCAGCCTCTGGAGCAGCCTCTGTGCCAACGGTGGGTCATGCCCTTTACCGTGGGGATGGAGGGGAGGGGGTGGGGAGGAATCTTCCTGATCACTGTAGGCATCTGGGGGCCCCAGGCCTGGCAGTGAGACCCTTGGCAGGGACAGCCCCTGTGCTGTATTAGAGATTAGAGGTATTAGAGATTCTCCCCAAGTCACTGGATAAATGAAGGCAAGTCCCCTTCTCTCTCTGGGCTAGAAATCTGATGGAGAGGAGAGCTCAGCAGTTTTAGGCCCAGGAATGGTTTCAGAATCACGGCTGCAGGAGCTGTGGTAAGATGCATCTATGGGCACGTTCACGGGACCAAAGGGAAGGCAGCCTCAGGGCCACCCCTGCCAGCAACTCATTCCCGCGAGCCCAGCTTCCACAGAGATCTGAACCGTTTCCAAGACTTCGCTGTTTTCTACCCAAATTTCAGTCTGTGAGCCTGCAGGATCTATCCAGAAAGATGCCCAGGAAGTATGTAGCCAGACCTCGGTGTCACTGCTCCCCATGTGTGTCATTCCTTCCCTCCCAAGTCTTTGTCAAAGGCCTTCTAGCACGCGTCTTCTCTGCCTACTCGTAGCTCCCCTGGGTCTGTGGCTATTTATCTACACAGGTGTTTGCCTCTGCCGGTGCCCATCTGTCTGCCTGGGTATCGGGCTACCAGTTTCAATGTGGGTCCTTCCCGTTCAGTGGAGTCTAGGTCACCTGTCTCCCTGTCTCATCCACACCTGAGTGCCTGCCTCCGTGTGCATCTGCCTGTCTCTGCATCTGACTCATCGCTCCCGGTCCACGAGTCTGCCTGTATATACGTCACGTCCTCTCTGCCAGGTCTGCCTGAGCTTGCGGACCTGATGCTGTAGATGCGGCAATACTGCTGCCACCATCTCTCTGCGTGTCTGGAAGTCTCTGTGTGTGTGACTTCGTGTGTCTCTTTGCCCATCTCTGGGAAGCTGCCAGCCTTTCTGCATGACCGTCTGCTTGTGTGGGTGTGTATTCCCTGGAATCCTCAGCAGCCCTCACGTCTTCTTTATTTCAGCAAACGTGCACCTAAGTTCAGCCCCACATCCCTTCTTGCCCTCGGTTCTCCAAAGGGGAGACTCTGGGGCTGTTTTGTGTGGCTCTTTAGAATGCTACTGACTGATCCTAACTCCCCCCATCTTTTACCCTCTCTAAGATTCAAAGTCCGCTTTTTCCTGAATGTCCTGGGGCTTCTCTTTGCTGTGTCTGAAACGAAGGAGGACCCAGCCTTCCTGCCCAACGCCACTGTGGGACAGCAGATCTATGATTCCTGCATCTCCAGGATCCGGCCCTGGGGAGCACCCCGGCCCTGCTGTCCAGCCAGCCCCGGCCCACACCCAGCTTCAGCTGCGGCCCCCAGCGACTGCTCCTGGGGGCAGTTGGAGGGTGGACCTCCCCACAGTCCAAGCCCATGGCTGAGCTGCTCTCTGCTTACAGAGTCCCTCAGGTGAGAGATGCACATGGACAGAGGAAACCACTTAAATACTCTGGGTGCACAATGACAAGGTTCTAAAGGACAGAGCTTAGTCTCAGGCTATGACCTTGAAAAGATCATCTTCCTTTCCCGGGCCTGCGATTCCCCTGCAAAATGGCAGAGCTGGTATTAGACTAGATCAGTGGGTTCCTAATGCTTGTCCAAAAACTAGTGCTGATCTATAATGCTGTTTTCTTTTGTTTGCAACAAAGTGACCAAGAAATGACATGGTGTACACATGGGTCAGTGTGAGGTTGCCAGCTCTTCTTAAACAGTGGTTTTATTTTGTTCTTTTCTTTTTTTTTTAGTTTTATGGAGATGTAATTGACATCCATCACTGCATAATGGTTCGACTTACATATATTGTGAACTGATTAGCGGAGTAAGTTTAGTTAGCATGGATCACCTCATACAGATAAAATAAAAAGAGAAAGCAAAAGAAGAAGAAAAAATATTTTCCTTGTGATGAAGAACTCTTAGGATTTACTCTCTTAACAATTTCATATGTGTAACAGACAGCAGTGTTAACTACAGTCGTCACACTGCACATTACATCCCTAGTACATATTTTTCTTATAAGTGGAAGTTTGCACCTTTGGACCACCTTCCTCCAGTTCCCCCTCCCTCCTCTCCCTGCCTCTGGTAACCACAAATTTGATCTCCTTTTCTATGATTTTGGTTACTCTTTATTCTTTGATTTGGGGACTTTATTTTTAGAGTCTATATTTAAGTGAGATCATACAGTTTTTGTCTTTCTCTGCCTGACTTATTTTACTTAGCAGAATGCCCTCAAATCTACCCATGTTGTTGCAAATGGCAAGATTTCCTCATTTTTTACGGCTGAATAATACTCCATTGTGTATATATGCCACCACCTCTTTATCCATTCATCCATCCATGGACACTTAAGTTTTTTTCCATGTCTTGGCTCTTGCAGGATTTATTTTTGTAGCAAAATTAAAATTTGGCAACCTTAGGCCAAACTGCCACAATTTTTTTGTTGATTGGTTAAATAGATCAGGGCACATGCTCTCTAACAGTCCTGATCTGAGAGCTGATGATAGAATCCAAGATTTATAACCCAGGCCAGGATCATCTCATTCCTCCTCCCATTTGTGTGTCCTTCTCACAAAGTTGGGACATTGAACAAGGGGCAGACCATTCTGCTGGATCTCTTGATGTTGCTGTGAAATGTTTGCCTGGACTTGAGTTCTGTCTGATCTCCAACAGACATCAAATCCAGTAGGTAGGGAAGCTATGTTTCAAATCATTTTCCAGGTGGAGACGCTATTTCACCCCAGCAGGCCTGGATGTAAGGACCATGACTGCTTACCTGTGAGATTTAAAAACACCTCAAAATAGTAAATATCCTCCCTTCCAGATTCCACTGAGGCCTCCAATGCCACAATTTAAAAATCACCCAATTGGATGCAAACACTTAAATCTCAATAGCTATTCCTGAGTAATGTACAGCTATTGTCAGTCATTCACATACTAGTATAATCATATACTAGTTAATCATATACTTTCTTCTGCAATACTGCCTGAGAGTGGCTTAACAATGACTATATCTATCATTTATTGGATAATTACTATTAGTAGAAACTGCTTTTTAGTTACTTTGTATATATGAAAATTCTTATGAAGAGTAAATGAGTTAATGCTTGTAAAACACTTAGAAACATGCCTGACTTACAGCAACTGCTATGTCAATGTTTCCTATTATTGTTATATTCATTTTATTATCTCATTTAATCCTCACAACTCTGTGAGGTAGATATTATTGTTATTCCCATTTTACAGATGATGAAATTGAGGCTTGAAGAGGAAATGTCACTTGTCCAAAATCACACAGCTAATAAGTAGTAGTTTGGGATTCAAGATCAAGTAATTCAACTCCAAGTGTAGAAAAAAGTACAGAGCAGGGAGGAGGGAACCTCACCTAAATAAAAATGCTGCCTACTGTCGAACTGATTATTATTTCCAAATTCTTACTGAGCACGCTACTCAGAGTGTAGAGCATTGTGCTATGACCTCATGTACCACAAGACACATATGAGACCAGAGCCCTGTCCTCAGAAACACTCATGCTCAGACAAGAAGGCAAGCATGAACCGAGACAGCCATAGTGTGGTGGCACCCACATGACTTTCAAAGGGTGTCCCATGGAAGGACTCAAGGCAGGACAACGCAGCCTCAAGATTCCAAGTTGGAACATCAGGTTACAGTCACCTTTGCTTCTGAGTCTAACATCAGGACACTTAGCTGTCAGAGGATTACTTTTTCTCATTTTTTATTTATGTGAAAAGTCTTACGAAGGTGTAAAATTAAATCACTTTTATGAGACCTTAATTGCTTTAATTGCAAAAAGTTAAAGTACGTGTGATCAGTCCAGTCCTCACGACTACAGACTGTTTTGAGGTCCCACTCCAGCATGGTGGGCGATGTCGGATCCCAGACCACCCTCCCTGCAGTGCCAGCACCCTCCTCACCGTGGCCTCCTTCTCCAGCCCCATGGTCCTCGTGAGACTGAGATAGCAGCCATCGCTCTAGGGTTAGGTGCCCCAGTGCTGGCGAAAAGAAAGCCTCCTGCTACTCTCAGCATCGAGGTGCTGGCTGCTACAGCTTCAGCTTTGTAGCCCTAGAAGTGTCACGGTTCATATCCATTCAATCGATGTTTTCTGAACCAGCGACAGCCAGATCATAATCCCCCCCGCTGGGTAAGCCCCAGCTGCCAACCTCAAAGGGCTTGTAATTGAGTGGGGCACAAACAATGAGACGACGTCAGAATTCCCAGAAAGAAGCACTCACCCAGAAATGCCTGGTGGTGGTGGTGCTGGCGGCTCAAGTTGCCCAAAATCATCGTCAAAACCAGACGCCACTTACCAGCTCAGAGTGAGAAATGCGATTTTCAACATGACCGACAGCCTTGTGTTGGCTGGTCAATGTATTCTCTCCCCGCAGATAAGCCTCTGTCTGAAGCCAAATTCCTCTCAGAAGGATAATCCATGAGCCTAGAATTGGGGCTTAAGGAAGAAACTCGGCTGTCATCTCTGTGAAATCAGGCCTGCTCAGGCAACCAGAATGTTCAGCTCAGCTGAGACACCGTCTCCCTTACAGAGGACAGAAGCACTCAGGCAGGCTGAGTCTTGCTTCAGTTGATTGTATTGTCACCCATCTGAGAAACAGACTCCCTTAGTTACATTCCAGCCCTGAGGATACACCTGACCCACCTCCTTGGTCCCCCCAGAGTTTCCCAGTGGGTCACTTGTGATGAGGTTAACCTTGGTCAATTTAAGTTAATTTCCCTTCGGGTCTGCCTTGGAGCCCCCACACTCCCAGGTCAAGGGGACCTACACACGGACCCCACAGGGAATGCGTTTTCTCTCTAACATGGGGGACCCCCCTCCTGTTGGGTGGTATCTTTATTTTGCTAAAATTCAAGGGAACTCCAAATTCACTACATCTTAAGAAATTCTTGAGCATTTGGCAATATTCCTTGCTCTTCTCAACTCTGGTTTTGCAAAACCCTAGGGTCTATAAAATCACAGGACCTAGTAGAGACTGGCCTTGTTTTACATAAATCCCAGAAAGCACACCAGCAGAAGCAACCGGACTGAGATGGGCTGGGAAGCAGAATTGCTAGAAATGATGAAGGGCACTGGCTTGAAAGTCAGTAAACCTGGATTTGAGTTGTACCAACACTTCTTAATTATGTCATCCTGACAAACTAAGGTGTCCCTTTTGAACTCCACACTCTTCATCTAGAGAACAAAGGTAACAAAGATGAACAGTGACACATCTACTTCTCAGAGTCATCATGGGTGTCAGCAATGGTGTGTAACAAGTGCGCCTAACTGTTGATTGTGATAGTTATTGACAATAATGCTGATAATAGTGTAAAAACCTGGAAGGACCAGTTAACTTTTGAAAAAAGCCAGTTCCCAAGTCTTGTCCAATTTTGCCCAGTCTAGGACCAGAGAGTCACCAAAGACTTTGAAATAAAAGAACTTGTCTGCATATACCTGGGGAGACAGCTTCCTTAAAGAGGCTGGGCGGAGTCTGAGACAGCAAACCCTTGCACTGAGTAACCTGGGGAACCTGTAGGAGGAGGGGAGAGGGAGGAAGAAAAGAAAGAGGAGAGAGAGGGACATGCATTCATTCATGCACTCAACCGCTAAGCTATTAAATGGATCCTGCTCAAAATCTAATTGGAGGTGGGAAGGGGAGGAGACGTGAGCTCAGGGACAATCTGAGGCAGAAAGAGCTCAATGATGATGTGACGGTGTGGAGGGTTTCAGGGCTGGCAAGGACCAGGAAGCAAAACCTGAATCCCAGCCTGAGGAGCAGGAGTCCGCAAGGGTGGAACTCAACAGACAAACCATATTTTGTTTAGTCTTTACGCTTCTTTGTGAAAAGAAAAAAGTCTTTTAATTTTATGACTGTTTCTTAGCTTTAATATTCACTTAACCACAGTACCATCCTATCATTGTCCTGAGAAGTCTTTTGCTAACAATTGGGTTAAATAAAGCTTAGTGGGGCTTATGGGCACTCACTTGGTCTGCCCACCAGAAATCACGCTGTGCACTGGCTCAAAACCTGACCCTTTTGTTCTGAAAAACCTCTCCTTCCTCCCTGGGTCAGGAGGGCTGGAGAGCCTCCAGGGCAAGTGGACCCATCTAAGACTTTATTGTTACCCATTCCTGCTATTGAATTCTCGTGTTATTTTGCTTTAGGCGCATCGCTTCTAAATAACAAGAATATGATTTCTGCTTTACATCCAATTGGAAAGCATCTCTAATAGTCAGAATCTTTACTCCAGCTACCCATCAGGACAGCTCAATCCTCCCATCTTTGACTTTGAGAAGGCAAAACACAGATAACATACTCCCACCACAATGTGATGATGGGGCTCTTTTTTGAGAGGAGTGGGCAGGGTTCAGGGTGAAATGGGCAGGGGACAGCCACAGTAGGGGGCTGTGTTCATCCGCGGGGGAGGAAGTCGTAGGAGAGGCCCTCCCCACTGGAACTGTGGCCTTTCTTAGACCAAGGCAGCCGCTGCCAACCCAGGATTGAGCAGAGAGGCATCTGGGGGCGTGAATGCTCGAACCTCACTGTCCGCCCACCCCCAGTCTCCCGCCAAGCCTCTTACCAGAAGAGAGAGGGCAGGGCAGCCCTTAGACGAGGTCCGTAGAGGTCAGACCACCGGCGCCCAGAGGATGCCAACGGCTGGAGAACCCAGCACACTCTTCTGAACTAGAGTAATTTAACCTTTCACATTTCCTCTGATTGCTGGTGTGTTTGCTGTTACTCCACCCTCTCATATCATTTTTCTATTTTATATGCTTCATCATAACTGTTTCTTAATAAATAATAAACCGTAATACTAGAAATTATAAATAGAAAACGTTTTCATTTGTTATTCCATCAGAAGGGATTTCTCTGCTTCATTTACTGTCTCTATGATTGTAGTTTTGTATTTATTAAGCTATTTCCTTATTTTGTCCTTCTTGAAATTTCCCACTTTCTTTAATCTCTTTTTTTTCCTTCCTGTGCTTTGTAAGTTCTGTATCTTGTCTCTAATCTACTAATGATTGCTCAAGCTTTTAACTCACTTGAAACTTCATTTCTCAAACAGTGTCAAGAACTATACATTATTGAAAGACAAAACGTTTAGCACACCCTTACTTCTCTGCTTCTCCCATCAGCACCCTAAGATATGTTCTCTAGTCCACTGCACCCCTTCTGAAGATGAACTGGCTTCTTGGGCCTGAGTCTATAGGCTTTGGAAGGACCTGGGCACAGCGTATAGCATATATCAAAGGCGAGATAATAATTAAAAAAATAAAAGACGGACACAGAAGGATAAATACTACGTAATACTACTTACATGATAACTTAAAACAGTCCAGCTCCTAGAAGCAGAGAGCAGAATGGTGGTCGCCAGGGATCGGGAGGAGGGGAAAACAGGGAGATATTAGTCAAGGGGTACAGACTTTCAGTTCTACAAAATAAATAAATCCTAGAGAGCTCCTTGATAGCATAATACCTGTAGTGGACATAACCACATTATAGACCTAAAACTTAGCGAAGAGAGATACTGTGTTAAGTGTCCTTATCAGACAAAAACATAACAATAACAATAAATAAGAGGCTGGGAGGAAACGTGGACATGATGGATAGGTGTATGACACAGACTGTGGTGATGGTTTCACAGCTGTGTACTTAATCTCCAAACTCATCCAGTTGTATACACTACTTTTGCACAGCTTTTTGTATACTTTTATTTATTTTATTTTATTTTATTTTATTTTATTTTATTTTATTTTATTTTAATGGAAACACTGGGGATTGAACCCAGGACCCCGTGCATGCTAAGCATGGGCTCTACCACTGAGCTATAACCCTCCCTCCTTCCCACAGCTTTTTGTATGTTAAGAAAAATGTTTTTAATAATAAAAGGCTGAGAGGGGAGGAATGAGGCCAAGTCACATGGTGGCTGATGAGGGCGGCTGTGGATACCGAGCAAGGGGACTAGGGGTAGTTCTAGCCAGGAATACACAGCGCCCTTTCCCCCTGCAGATCAGCCGTGGGTCTCAGCGCCCTCGGCTCTCCGATCGATTACAGTATCCATCCTTCTTCCAGGTGGTGCCCAGCAGCACCCACCAGCCCTGTGTCCTGGCTAAGCTCCTGAGTCACTTTAACTGGACCAAGGGAGGTGCCTGGTAGGTTCTGACAATGGCGATTTCGAGTGGCTGGATGAGCATCTGCAGGCGGAGATCAGGCGCACGGATGGCTGTGTGCCTTCTAGAGAACGGCTGCCCAGGACCACAGCATCAGCAGCACGGTCCACTCCATTGCCTCCAGCCCTGCCGCCACCACCGTCGTCTGTGACTGTTACCACTTCCACTTCAGGCTCCTGACCGCAGCCATTGGGAAGAACCTGCCCAGAAGGACGTGGATCTTCACCACCTCCTTCTACAAACCCTCAACGCTGGGCACCACAGCCCAGGGCTTGCTGAATGGTAGCCTGAGCCTGACCATACACACGGGAGCAATGCCTGGCTTTGAGGATTTCCTGCTGGCGCTGCGCCCAGCCGCGCACCCAGGCGACAGTCTGATGAGGAAGCTGTGGAAGGAGCTGCAGGGATGCAGGTGGTCTGGATTAGGGGCTCCCACCCCAAGTGCCAGCGAAGGGACTTGGAAATGCACAGGGCTTGAGAATGTGACAGCTGTCCACCCGTCTGCCTTCAGACTGCCTGATCTGACCGCCACTCACCGAGCCTACCTGGCAGCCAAGCCCTGCTGACTGCCTATCAGAACCTGATGTCCTGCTCCTGAGGAGAGGGACCCTTCCTGGGAGGCACCTGTGCCAGTTCACAGAACGCCAGGCCTTGGCAGGTGAGAAGCCAAGATACTGGCCCAGTCCCTGTTGATCCCAGCCTGCTGTGAGCCACAGATTAGCAGAGAGGCCGTGTGGTCTACTGAAAGAAGTACT
The DNA here is from genome assembly GCF_048773025.1 of Camelus bactrianus. Classification (NCBI taxonomy): domain Eukaryota; kingdom Metazoa; phylum Chordata; class Mammalia; order Artiodactyla; family Camelidae; genus Camelus; species Camelus bactrianus. Next base: position 11,629,732 of record NC_133548.1, read on the forward strand.
GAATTTAGAGCCAAAGTGACTCGGACTCAAATGCCTTGCTACGAAAGACATCAGGGGTCTCGAAGTAGAAGAGTGGACTGACTCCTGCTGGCAATGAGAGTCAATCGTAAAAATTTCAGGAATGATGCAGGTTGCTTGTTAAACCAGGGAAATCATCCAACACTAAAATCCTGGCTTCTTCCCCAGAGAGCCAGTCATTCAACATTTAGCAGCACACCACAGCAAAGAGGCAGGCAAAGTCATAGAAATAAGGTCGGAAGGGAGGGAAAATCTTCTTAACTTTAAAAGAATGTCTTCAAACTAGGCACAGCTTCTTTAAGATAGATTTTAGGTAATTTTATCAGTATTTATATTGTGTGAGTTCTTAAAAGTTGTAGGAATACTAACAGTTCACGCTTTTGGATGCTATTCTATGCCAAGTAATTTTCCAAGCATTTTTGTTTAATTGAAGCATAGTCAGTTACAATGTGTCCATTTCTGGTGAGCAGCACAATGTCCCAGTCAGGCATATACATACATATATTTGTTTTCATAATCTTTTTCATTAAAAGTTATTGCAAGATATTGAATATAATTCCCCAAGCACTTTATATGTATTAATACATTTCATCTCCACAATGATTGTATGAGGTAGGGCCCCTTTTTACAGATAAGATTACTGACAGGTAGAATAATATATCCAAGGTCAGCTGGTTCTAGGTGGAGCTGGAAATCACACCAAGCAACCCTGCCCTAGAGTCTGGGCCCTGGACCATTGCTCTCTACTGCCTCTCAGAGCTGAAGGATTCCAGGAATCGTTCATGATACCAGACCCAGCTCTGCCCACAGCCAGGTGATTTGTTCAGACTTCCTCCTGTAGTCTTACTGGGTTCCCGTGGCCTCATTCAACACATACATGTTTATGCCACAAGTATTTACGAAGCAATTTCCATGCACTTTGGAGCACATCCAGAAGTGCAAAATGTGTGCTTGCCCTCAAAGTGTTTATACTTTGGTTGGAAAGAGTAATAAATAATCATATGTACCAGATATTGGAGGATATGGCCTTAGCAAGACTAGGAAAGTGATCCAGTTGGTTCAAAGCATAGGATAGATTAAGAAGAAAAAAAAAAAAAACAGTGGAAAGAAAAGGTTGGAAAGACAAGTAGGAGCTCTATTATAAAGAACCTCAAAGTTCTTCTTTAAGAGTTCCAGGTTTCTGAAAGTGATCACAACCTAATCACAGAATCAAAGGCAACCCCATTTCCAAAGACATTGAAAACCAGAAGCATCCACTCTAAAGTCCCTGGTGGGCTCTTTTTTTTTTTTAATATTTCTATTGAAGTATGGTCAGTTTACAATGTTGTGTCTATTTCTGGTGTACAGCACAATACTTCAGTCATGTAGGAACATACATATATTCATTTTCATATTCTTTTTAACCATAAATTACTACAAGATATTGAATATAGCTCCCTGTGCTATACAGTATAAACTTGTTTATCTATTTTATATATAGTAGTTAGTATCTGCAAATCTCCAACTCTTAATTTATCCCTTCCCACCCTCTTCCCCTCCTGGTAACCATAAGTTTGTTTTCTATGTCTGTGAGTCTGTTTCTGGTTTGTAAATAAGTTTGTCTTTTTTTTTTTTTTAGATTCCACATATAAATGATATCATATGGTATTTTTCTTTCTCTTTCTGGCTTATTTCACTTACGATGACATTCTCCAGGTCCATCCATATTGCTGCAAATGACATTATTTTATTCTTTTTTATGACTGAGTAGTATTCCATTGTGTAAATATACCACAACTTCTTTACCCTGGTGGGCTCTTGAAGGCACTCTGCCTGACCACCCTTTTCTATTACTTAAGCTATCCCCAGAAGGAAATGATAATGGAGCTTGGATAATCACATAAACTGAGATTCTCCCAGCTATGAAGTGTCTGGGATAGAGTGAAACATTCATACTCCTCAGTCTGTACCTTCTTTTCATCAAAAATGTTCTCAGTTTACAATGCTGTGTCAATTTCTGGTGTACAGCATAACTACACTTCAATTTAAAAAAAATAAGAATTTTAAAAAAAGTTCTCTATCAGCCACACTGCTGAGGTGAACAAACTGGTGCTTTGAAAGCAGAGCTGAGTTTTTGTGTCCTAGCTACCAATCAGGTCGGGCACAAAGAGGGAACCTAAGTAATTTGTGTGGACAGATGGTGCGAAATTGGACGGATGGAGACACCCATGTTTATGAGACCAGCCTGTCAGTGAATTGATTTTAGGCAAGACCCAATACTTCCAGATTTCCATTAACTTGACTTTCACTCCCCTTAGTCACCACAGATCAACACAAACTTGGGAAGTGAGAAAGCACAGCTCTTTTTTCGTAAAATGTGCAGAGATAAGGTGCCTTTCTCCAAGTGCTGGCGAGCACTGATGTACGAGAACGTTCCAGTGACGGGGAGCAAGCCTTCTGTGCCTGTTCTGCTCCTAACCAGTTTCTTTTCTTCTACCTTCTGTCCCTGCCTCGGATGCTCCATTACACCCAGAAGGTTTACTTCACCACCAAAGCCCAGGAAGAGGTTTTCTTCACCAAAAAGGGGGAGACGCTGGCAGCACTTGACGTTGAAAACATCTGCGTCCTCCCAGACCAGAAAGGACAGACAGCGATTGCTGGACATTTTGACTTCAGAGCACCTTCCAGAAAATAGTTGCTGATAAATGACAGCGCTATCATCTGGGCAGAAGGACGCTTAAAGGTGAGAGCAGAGAGCATCCTAAGAAGAAAGCCCGCACAGCACCCTCACCCCTGAGCACCCAGCAGTGCGAGTTATGTTGAATTGACAGAGTACTTGGTAAGACAGACCATTGACTGACACCACTCTGAGGCTGTTCAGCAAGTAAAACCTTCCAAAACTACGCCCTGGCTCCCAAAACAAAGGCACTTGCTAAAGGCAAAGATAATTAATGAGCGAATGAGAAAATAAGTTATATCTATGATCTCATTAAATGTCATCTCTTCAGAAGCATGATTGCATAATATTAAACTATGCACATTAAGGAGATATTTAATTATTTTTGCTATTAGACATTTATACTGTTTTCCAATTTTTGCAATTATAAATACCTCTGTTGTGTTATAACTTGTACATACATATTTAAGAAATTCTGATTATTTCTTTATAATACTTAGAAGTGGAATTTGGGATCAAAAAGTGTGATCTTTTGAAGAGTCTTTTTTTACATTTTTTTGTTGAATTATAGTCATTTTACAATGTTGTGTCAAATTCCAGTATAGAGCACAATTTTTCAGTTATACATGAACATACTTATATTCATTGTCACTTTTTTTTTCGCTGTGAGCTACCATAAGATCTTGTATATATTTCCCTGTGCTATACAGTATAATCTTGTTTATCTATTCTACATTTTGAAATCCCAGTCTGTCCCTTCCCATCCCCCTTTTTAAGAGTCTTAAACAGTACATATTGCTAAATTACATGACTTCTTATCAGAGGAAAAAGTAAAAGTTGGACTTACAAAGAAACAGGCTTAAATCTCAGGTTACCACTTATTAGCTGTGTGATCATAGGCAAATTTTTTTGTTACTTGACTTAATGTGTAAAATAAGACCAATCACTATCTTATTAGGTTAATATGAGAATTAAACAAAATTAATATTAAAATGCTCAGCAAAAAAAAAAAAATTATATATCATTGCCAATTCAAGTTTATCCTGAGATAGTGTGTCTTCCTGGAGTTGCTACTGTTTCAGCTTGGTGGCTTTATGTCAGGAAATGGACGATGGATGCCAAAGTTTTTTAGACAATGGAAAATAATCCATAGAGTGTCATTAGTCCTTTCCCAGATCCCTAAGTATCTCAGGGCCCCAGGCGGGGGACTTCTAACTTAAGTGCAGTTGCGTTTCAGATATCACGCCATGCCTCCTGCGGTGTCCCCTAACTCATCCAGGCAGTGTCCCCTAACTCATCCAGGCAGGGTGTAGCACTCTTTTCTCTGAGCCTCTTTAGCATCTTCCACATGCCTCGGGAATAAGAAAGAGTAAGAAAATTACCACGAGTGTAGTATGTTTTATCTCCATCCTCGGTGATTTCAGCTTGTTTCCTTCTGGCCTCACCTTCATCTGGCATGTCTTTTTCCATCCTCGTGACTATCAGACCTCAGTGGCCAAATATCCCCACCTTGCGAGAAGGAGACAAGGTGGTGGATAGGCAAGGGGACAGAGTACAATCCCAGGGGAGAAACGAGCATCACTGCTCCACAGACAAAGGGTGGGTCCCTGGCTGCTGGAGTCATCATCACCCAGGACTGTTTCATGTATCGCCTCACTCACTTCTCCTCCCCTTAGATCAAAAAATCCTTTCATTAGATCATTCCGAGAACATTCATCCTGCAAGCATGATCTAAATGTCATCTAAATCTCCACTGTTCTCAATTCGGAATGATTTTGCCTCCCAGGGGGTGTTGGCAATGTCTGGAGACATTTCTGGTTGTCACCACTTGGGGGCAGTGCTACCGTCTTTCAGCAGAGAGAGGCCAGGGATGATGCTCAGCGTCCTACGATGCACAGGACAGCCCCCTACAAGAAGTAAGTATCCGGCGCCAAGTGTCAGTAAAGCTAAGGGATCTGATGAGCCCAGAGCGGAGGACAAACTCCCCAGAATGTTCAGAATATGATCCTGCTCACCAGCGTTCTGTACATTCACAATACTCTGGGCACCATAACAGCGGCTTCACAGCATCATCTCATTTAATCCTTACATGATCTTCAAAATTGGTATTATTACTGCCCCCACTTTATTGAAGAGAAAGCTAAAGCTTAGAGAGGTTAAGTCAAGGTCGTGCAGCCTATAAATGGCAGAGCCAGAATTCCAGCCCAACATCCAGGGGCCAGCCCTAGTCTGTGGAGCAGTGACACTCACATCTTTCTTCTCCTTGAGATTTCTCGGTTCCTCCCAGACTGTGAAATCCTAAGAACTCATTTCTATCTGTTGTTCTCTCCCTAGTACCCTGCACAGTAGCTGATGCATGGAACACCTTGATAACAATTTGGCGAGACAGGGAAGGAAGGGAGAAAGGAAAGAGGAAAGAGGTAAGGAAAGGGAAAAAGAAGTAAAGAGAGTTTTAACTTTTTAAAGTGGGGAGAGGAGAGGGAAAAAGGAAAAAGGGGGGGGGTACCCAGTAAGATAGAATGATGCTGCAGATTCCTCCAAGACCCAGTTGCACAGTTGCTATTCAATCCTCCCACCCCTGCAGTCTCCGCAGTGCACTCTCTTCTCCCCTGTGTAGGTCCCTACCTCCATCTGCAATGAAAAATGTCCTGCAGGAACCAGGAAGTCCACTCCATCTGAGAACTCAAACTGCTGCTTCAATTGCCTTCCCTGCCGCAGAGGAGAGATGTCCACGATACCAGGTAAAGGGGGAAGCTGGCTCTTGGTCAGAGGGTGGCCAGCCAGCAGCCAGGGAAGGTTTCAGATGAGAGCCAATATTCATATCAAAGAAAGACTCTTTTAGTGGGAAAAAAAAAATCTAGGGAAGAGGAAATCAAAAAGATAGTGTCAATACGCCCTTCCCACATGTTACCTTAAAGCCATCTGTGGCTATACATTCCTTCTTTTCTTCATCAACCATGAGTTTGTCCAAATTTGTGCCTATTTTAATGTGTGGCACATGGTGGGTGTTCCATAAATATTGGGAGAAAGCCCCCCAGTGATGTAATCTTATTTTACTAGGATGTCATCCATTTAACAGATATCAACTGGCACCTACTGTGTGCAGCCACTGTGATGGGTGTGAGGGTGGCGACAACTAGTAAGGCACAGCCCCTGGACCCACAGAGCTCGCGATCTGTTCAAGGAGATCATTGTATAATAAACTAGGCTTAAAGTAAAATCAGTTGCTTTAATAAAGCGCAAGCACTGAGTCGTGAAAGCACAGAGAAACGATTCTCATGAAGGATGTGTGGGGAGACTTTCACTGGAGCGGGTGGCATGTGACATGGGCCTTGAACAACAAGTAGGGTTTCAAAGACAATGACGCATGATAAGGACAGTTCAGGCCAAGGGGTCAGCTAGTGAAGCCTTAAGGCGTGAAAGCAGTAGGAGGCTAGAGTGACTTGATGGGATGGGAGGTGTAGGAAGTAAGTGGTGACATCACAGAAGGCCTCGCTTGCCAGTCTCAGGAGCACGAACTCTGTCCCGGAGGAAATGGGGAGCCACCAGAGTTACTTAAGTAGAGAAGCCATAAGTGCATGTCTGGGGGAGAGTAACAGGTGGTGAGTGTACTGAGAAGGAAAGAGGGTGGATCGGGAAGACCAGATTCAGAATCCGGGGAGTTACTGAAGCCACAGGTTTGGGGAAATGTCTCCTCTCACACTGAAAACTCTCAGGAGGGGAAAGATGGGGACTTTGGGGTTACTTCTCACCCATTTGAAAAGAAAGGCACTGCGAAGCAGCCACCAGATGCTTAAGAGAGGATGGCAGAAATAAGAAGAAATCCTTGGGCTTAGAAATTAGGAAGACGTGGAATCAAAACAGAGTGTCTAGGAATGTGGAGATATAACCAAATCAAGGAAAGAGGTTAAATAGAAATATATTGCTTCTCCAGAACTCTAGCCACAAAGCCTATTCTTCAAATCACTATGGAAGTCGGGGGAGGGCATAGCTCAGTGGTAAAGTGCATGCCAAGCATGCACCAGGTCCTGGGTTCAATCCCTGGTACCTCTGTTAAAAAATAAATAAGTGAATAAAGAAAGAAAGAAAGAAATCTAACTACCTGCCCCCATACACACACAAAAAAAGGGAAATGTACATGTTTAAAAAATCACTATGGAAAGCAAAGCTCTAAGTTCTATCAAAGGAGTGATTTAGAAAAGGGTGGCTCCATTAAAGGGAGAGTCTATGTACATAGTAAGCACCCCTATAAACACTCCTTACATGAAAAGAGGCTGATAAATGTATAAGTGCATAAGTAAATTAGCTGTGACTATGAATTACGGCATTGCCACAATGGCCACAATGGTTGTTCAATCCAAAGGGACAAAGCCTAGACAGAGCGTCTGTAGGTTGCCATGTCCGTGTTATTTCACCACAGTCGGATACGTGATAAGCAGCAGCTGTCGGGCCCTTGGCCATCTGTGTTTTTGGCGCCGAATCTGAGGACATCAGGCAATCTGAAGGGCCCACTGTAACAAGACTGAAATACACTGAATCTACTAGGAAAGCCATCGCAAGTTGTGTAACTGCTTGACCATGGGAAAGCTTCCAGCAGCTTCCATGCTGTTCTCTGACCCAGTTTCTTTCTTCCTTTAGACAGCGCTACACGTGAGAAGTGCCTTGAGGACCAGTGGCCCACCAGGGAGGGTCATCAGTGCATCACCAAAACGCTTGACTTCTTGTCCTACCACAAGCCCCTCGGCACAGTGCTGGCTGTCTGCACGGCCCTGCTCTTCCTCCTTGCCCTGGCCATCTTAGGCATCTTCATCGGGCACCACCACACCCCCACTGTCCGCGCCAATGACCGCCAGCTCAGCCACCTTCTGCTGTCCTCCTTGGCCCTCTGTTTCCTCTGTCCCCTCATGTTCATTGGTCACCCAGGGTCCCTCACCTGTGCTGTACAGCAGGCAGCTTTTGGGGTCACCTTCACAATCTGTGTGTCCACTGTGCTGGCCAAGACCATCGTGATGGTGGCAGCCTTCCAGACCACCGGGCCACACACCCGGATTAGGAAGTAGGCAGGGCCAGTTCTCCCTAGCACCATCCCCATTGTCTGTTCCCTGGTCCAGGCAACCTTGTGTACACTCTGGGTGACCAGATGGCCCCCACGACCTGTGAAATTGACAGAGCCTGGGTCCACGGTGACTGTGACGTGTGATGAGGGCTCCTTGGAGCTGTTCTATGCCATGCTGGGTTACTTGGGCTTGCCTAGTCTGGTTAGCTTGCTGGTGGCCTTCCCAGCCCGCCAGCTACCTGACACCTTCAATGAAGCGAAGCATATCACTCTCAGCATGTTGGTCTGCTCCTGTGTCTGGGTGTCCTTCATCCCTGCCCACATGAGTGCCCGAGGCAAAGACACAGTAGCCATGAAGGTCTTTGCCATCTTGGCATCAGGGGCAAGCCTCCTGTCCTGCCTCTTCTTTCCCAGATGCTACATCATCCTTCTCCACCCTGAAAAGAACACGAGAGAACAAATTTTTGGAAGGCATCATCTCAGTTGAGAAAATCAGTAGTGAACAGTAAGAAGTATCACCTTCTTACGGATGCTTTCCCTAAGCTCACCACCGAAAATACCCCTTCCTCTGAGCCCGTATCACACTGGTCCAGACCCCTCCTTGTCACTTAGCTGATTCTATTTTGTATTTCACTCTATGAGAGGGAAATGAGACACATCTTCAAATAATATTGTCCTTGATGGAAACATCTGGCCTAATTCATTCTGTAACCCCTGAGCAGCCAGCCAGTGCCCGGTGCAAAGAGGGGGCAGAATAGTTGTTTGATGGATAAATAAATCAATTTCTGGGAAAAGATCTTCAGGAGGAGTCAGCAAGGTAGAATGGTTGAAAGAAGTCAAACAGACCTGGCTCAGATCCTCCTGGCTCCTCCATGTTGTAGCCATAGGAACTTGAGCACGTTGCTTAACCTCTCTGAGCCTCGATTTCCTCCTGTGTAAAATGAGACTGAGCCTTTCTCCTTGGGTTATTGTGATAATGAAATAAAATGTGTGAAGTTTCTCAGCACTTATTTAAATGGTCAAAAGGTAAATATATAAAGTCATCAAGTCCATCCTGTCCTTTTACAGATAAAGAACTGATGCCGAAACAGGGGCCCAATTAACCCAGGGCATCACTGTGCAGATGTTAAGAGTCAGATGAATAAGTTTCCGACCGTAACACTGCCATGCACTTAGCTGTGTGACTTTGGGCAAGTTACTAACTTCTCTGTACCTCAGTTTCCTCATGTGTAAAGGAAGATAAAAATAGTACCTATTTTGTGGGGTTATCAATAAAGAACAAATGAATTAATATTTATAAGGCATTTAGAATATTACCCAGCACATAGTATCTGTTAAATAATTCAAAAAAAATGATACATAATGGCAAACCTAGATCTCTTGATTGATTGCTGAATAACTGAAACTTTTATGAGACCCTTGCTACAAGCTAGGTCATGGGGAGGGAACTTTAGAATGGCTAAAGTATAGTCTTTACAAGCAAAGAGCTTGTGAGCTAACATTTTCAATGCAACCTGATTAGAGTAGACTAAATATGTCTACTGTGAAACTGTTTTATAGGAAGTAAATAGGGAGTGGCCAACACAGCAGGGTAGGAGGACCCTGAACTTATCTCCTCCCATAGGTACAACAAAATTACAACCATTTACAGAGCAACTATTGATAAGAAAGACCTGAAGACTAGCAGAAAAGATCTTCTATAACTAAAGATACAAAGAAGTAACCACAAGTAGGAAAGGAGGGAACATGGTAGAGTCAAATCCCACACCCCAAGGTGGACAACCCACAAACTGGAGGATAATTATAATTGCAGAGGTTCTCCCCAAGGAGCGAGGGGTCTGAGCCCCACATTGTGCTCCCCAGTGCATGGATGCAAAAATCCTCAATGAAATGTTAGCAAACTGAATTCAACAATACATTTAAAAGGATCATACACCATGATCAAGTAGGATTTATCCCAGGGATGCAAGGACGGTCCAATATCTGCAAATCAATCAATGTGGTCCACCACGTTAATAAACTGAAGGCTAAAAACATGATCATCTCAATAGATGATAAAAACTCAACAGTGAGATATCATCTCACGCCTGTTAGAGCAGCTGTTATCAAAAAGACAACAAATAAGAAGTGTTGCAAGGATGGTAGTGTTGGAGGAATTTAAATCAGTGCAGCCACTTTGCAAAACAGTATGGAGATACCTCAAAAAATTGAAAATAGAACTGTCATATGATCCAGCAATTCTACTCCTGGATATTTCTCTGAAGAAAACAAAAAGCACCAAGTTGAAAAGATATATCCACCCCTATGTTCATTGCAACATTGCTTACAATAGCCAAGGTATGGAAGCAACCTAAGTGCCTATCAGTAGATGTATGGATATAGACTGTGTAATATATACACACACAATGGAATATTACTCAGCCATTAAAAAAGAAATCTTGCCGTTTGTGACAATGGATGAACCTAGAGGGTATTGTGCTAAGTAAAGTAAGCCAGACAGAAAAAGACAAATACTGTATGATTTCACTTATATGTGGAATCTAAAAAACAAAACAAATGAACAAACAACAAAACTGAAACAGAGCCATAGATATAGAGAACAAATGGGTGGTTGCCAGAAGGAAGGAGGGTGGAAGGGGGAGAGAAATAGGTGAGGGAGATTAAAAGGTACAAATTTCCAGTTACAAAATAAAAGAGTTACAGGTATAAAATGTACATTGTAGGGAATAGAATCAATAACTATGTAGTATCTTTGTATGGTGACAGAGGGCAACTAAACTTATCATGCTGATCATTTTGAAATTTACAGAAATGTCAAATCACTATGTTGTATACCAGAAACCAACACAGTGTAGGTCAATTCTACGTCAAAGGCAAACAAAAAAACAAACTCACAGAAGAGGAGATCATATCTGTGGCTACCAGAGGCTTGGGGTGGGGAGAGGGGAACTTTATGAAGGCAGTCATATGGTACAAATTTCTAGTTACAAGATAAATAAGTACTAGGGATGTAATGTACAACATAATAAATATAATTAACACTGCTGTGTGTTATATATGAAAGTTGTGAAGAGTAAATCCAAGAGTTCTCATCACAAGGAAAATACTGTTTTTCCATTTCTTTAATTTTGCATCTCTATCAGATGATGGATATTCAGTAAATTTATTGTGATGATCATTTCTTGATGTAAGTCAGTCAAATAATTATCCTTACACCTTAAACCTATACAGTGCTGGATGCAAATTATATTTCAATAAAACTCAAAGAAGGGAAAAAGAGAAGTACATAACCTGAACCTGCTCTGGTTAGCTGCTTGTCTTTGGGTAAATGAGGACAGGTGACTGTCACCAATGTAGTAGAGCAAACTCTTCAATGAGTGTGTGGGGATGCTAACGAAGCCCACGATAACTGGGCGTTAATAAATTAAATGACAGCATTCTTGGACTGTTTCCTAGGGAAAGATGTTGCTGAATGGTGTTAACACAAAATGTCTCAAGGTATCAAGGCATCCATGTTTCTGAGCCATGAGATTCATCTTAAGTCCCTGCCGAGAGGTATTTAAAATGCCTCTTTCTTGCCATGGCTGGTGGAGAATGTTATCGGGACCAATGAGAATGAAGCCACAAAGGAAACAAGAATATAGGTAAAGAAGACTCAATTTAGAAAAAGACAGAGAGCGCGCTGTAACACAATCAAACCCAGCGTTTTGACAAATGTGCCTGAGAAACCAGTTACTGAGGGCTTGGAATGCGAACATTGAAAAACAAGTGACTAACCAAAGACCAAGGACCCTGAAAAAAAGCAGTGGGAGTCCCAGCACAGGTGCAAGGGATAAAAAGAATATGGAACCACAGAAGGAAGTCCAGATGGGCCTTAGTGAAACAGGCATGTGCCAAAGCCCTTTGACGGTGTTACGTGATGGTACACAGCTAACTGTAGAGTGACGATTTCACAGTGCAGATCCAGTCATGCTCACTATGTTCCAAGTCAAAAGACCTTCTCCAAGATAGTTACCAGCTAGTCCCTAGCTAACAATTAAGCCAATATTCTGATACCCAGAGTGGGCAAAACAAGATTAAACAGCACTCATTACAGAGTTTTATCTTAATTAAGTCCTATTTCTCTCTGGGATTACTTTCTGTGACATTCTCTGGGTACCAGTGAAGTATGTCTCTGTTAAGCTAGCACTTTGCATAACTCTGTTTCCCTCTACGAATTAACACATCCCCAAAATACAAATTATAGTCTCAGAAACCCCCTATTTACAAAAAGATGCATTTTCCCTGACGTGATTTCATAACACATCTTCATTGCAGATTAATGGGCCATTAGCCGTGTCTTTTAAAACTTTAATTGTCAATACCTACACATATCATATATCTCACCAGGAACTCAGATTCTGGAAGGCAGGTCTGTTTTTTTAAGGGATGGATTCTTTTACAATGTAAATAATCGCACTCACAAAGGAGCCTTTTTCTCAGTTTAGTTTCTTATATCAGATTTTATCAAAATAAGATTTACTTTCACATGTATAGAATCCTTTCTGAGACTATGCCTCAGAGTTTTTACCATTTTATGTAATTTATCTCAAAATATAGATTTCTTCTTCCAGAAGCTTAAAATTGTAAGCTTTGCTGATACTTCCCATAGAGTTATTCTTAGACTAGTCCTCAAAATCTAGAAAACATTCCTTGTGCTGGAATTTGAATTCTTTCTGTTACCACAATTGAGAACTACGTAACCCAGCGTGATGGTTAATTTTATGTGTCAACTTGACTGGGACAAGAAATGCTCAAACAGCTGGTAAAACATCAGTTCTGGGTGTGTCCGTGAGGGTGTTTCTGAAGAGAATGCATCTGAGTGAGTAGACCCAGTGGAGAAGATGGCCCTCACCAAGACAGGTGGGCATCATCCAATCCACCGAGGTTCTAAATTGAACAATAAGGCAGAAAAAGGACAAATTCGCTCTCTGCTTGAACAGGGACATTTATCTTGCTCTGCCCTTGGACATTAGCCCTCCTGGTTCTCAGGCCTTTGGTTTAGCCTGAGACTTAACACTGTAAATTTTCTTGGTTTTCAGGCCGTCAGGCTTCTTCTTAATTATACCACAAGTTTTCTTGGTTCTCCAGTTTGCAGATGCCAAATCATGGGGCCTCTTGGCCCCTGTAATCAATCACATGAGCCAATTCCTATAATACATCTATTCTTATAATACATCTTATATACAGATTTAGATATCCTGGTGGTTCTGTTTCTCTGGAAAATTCTAACTAATACACCCAGTATATTTTGCTTTTTTCCCATCAGCCAGGAACCTAAAAGCCAAAATCATTTTGTGTTAAAATCTACTCAGGTCCAGTGCCTGAAAGTATCTATTCCTTCTGTTTCATTGAGATATATTCTTGTAATTGATCCTGAAAGATCATCACCTTTGCATAGCTTTTGCATCCTGCCCTTATCCAAAAGAACATAAAGTCCACTACTGATATTATATTCAGCAAATGAAATGATTTTCAAAACTTGTAATTTGCGCCCTGTCTGTTAACTATTAAAATGGCAACAGCTAAGATACTGGGTTGGGGTGGGGGAAGGTGGAGTCTGAGGCTACGGGGACCATCAGGCAATCTGCTCATTACTGGCCAGTTGAGAAACACCATCACAGAAATTCTGTCCTTCCCCTACCTTATCTCAAGCTCAGCATTTTCCTCTTCCACATACTGTAGCTTCTGAAGTCCACATTCAAATGATGACTGTAAATTTCTTTAGGAATACAATTCTCTACTTACAGGAAACTACCTGGATTATAATTGTCTTTTTAAGCCTCACTTCAAGTGAGCTGAAATTGCCATAGAGATCTTCCTAAATCAATTTTCAAAGCACCATTTTGTATAGAGGGAGGATTGGTCTCTATTGCAAATAAGAGAATGTAGATACACAGAAGATAAGTGCGTGGATCCCATGGGAAATCAGCTGTAATTCAGGGGACTTTGTGGTGGAAACTGCTGGATGTCTACCAAAATTTGTTCTCTCTTTTTTCCGCAATAATCGAATTTTGGCAGGTATTTGGCTGCCTAACTATGGACTCTTGTTGGGAGACAGAGAAACTGAGTAATTTCCTCTGAACTGAGAAGGAACTTTGAGACTAAACAAATGAAGTAGGCAACTCCATAAAGTGCAATTAAGAAATTTATTGTTGGTAAGTTACATCCAGGCAGGATCAGGTGGATGATGATCAGGGGCATTCACATTGGCACTGCACAGCACGAAAGAGGGTGCAGGGGAACATAAAGGGGTAAAAGCTAAAATAGAAACTTTTTTATATATAGTGGCTAATATTTGCAAATCTTAAACTCCCAAATTTATCCTTTCCCACACCCTTATGATATATAAAAATAGATAAAAAAGATTTCTTCTGTAAAGCACAGGGAACTATATTCAATATCTTGCAATAACCTTTAATGAAAAAGAATATGAAAATGAATATACGTATGTATATGCATGACTGGGACATTGTGCTGCACACCAGAAATTGACACATTGTAACTGAGGGTACTTCAATCAATCAATCAATAGAAACTGATTACTAGGAAGAAGCACGTCTGTACCACCAGGAACAGGAATTTTCCTTTCATTTCCAAGGCCATCAGCCATCTGCATCAGCAAAAAGAATTCTTCCAGTTTTCATATTAGATGAAGACAAGGTTGACAGGGAACTTACCTGGCTTGGGTGCATTCCTTGTTAATAGGCTAAAGCTCAATCATGCAGAAATGCAGAAATGGGAAGGGTTAGGACTGGGGGCCTGAGGTGGAGCTGATAAAATGGAGTCAGTGTGGTTCACACAACACTTCATAGCTCCCTTGCAATTAGCTGTGACCTGTGGGTAACTTCTCACCCATGAAGGTGAATGGAAATCGTGATTGCTACATCTAGTGGAGAAACTTTTTAAGATATGGGCTGTTTCCTCCATGCTCCATCCAAGCCCTTCTTGTCCATTGGGACCTGACGTCAGCCATGTAGGTAATAAGAGGGCCCTAGATTGGGAGTTGGCAAATGTTCTCTGTCACAGCCACTCCACTCTGTCATTGTAGCACAAAAGCAACCGTAGACAATACATATACACATATAGTGTGATGGTGTTCTAGTAAAACTTGATGTACACGCACCAAAATTTTAACTTCATAAAATGTTTGTGTGTCACGAAATAGGATTCTCCTTTTGATTTGTTTTCAACCTTTTAAAAATTTAAAAACTATTCTTAGCTCACAGGTCACTGTAAACAAGTCCCAAGCTGGATCTGGTTCACAGGCCTTAGTTTGCCAATATCCTAGGAGACACTGACCTTATAAGATGCAAAGAACTTGGAGCCTTGAACGCCTGTTGGGCAGAGCCACCCTCCAACCTGGAGCACTCACTTTGGACTCTGGCAGGAAATGGAAAGTATTCTCCATTCTTTTTATTATTATCATTATTGGTGGGGGGTAATTAGGTTTTTTTTTTCTTTTAATTTATTTATCTTTGACGGAGGTACTGGGGTTGAACCCAGGACCTTATGCATGCTAGGCATACACTCTACCACTGAGCTATGCCCTCTCCTGCCTCTGCCATTCTTTAAGCTACATTATAGTTAGGTCTCTCTTGTTACAGCAGATTAGCATCTTATTTTAACTAATACATAGTTCATAACACCTGGCTCCTAGGCCTCTGCTCCCTTCCATAGTCCTCACCATCCTTCTTCCAAAAAGCCAAGGCAAGGAAACGGGGTCTCCACCTACCTCCTCACTGACCTTTCCAAGACCTGAAGGAAAAGGCTCTGCCCAGAGCTCCCTTCACCTCCTTGTTTCGAAGACTGTAGATGAGCGGGTTGAGCATGGGCGTGACGATGGAGTAGAAGACAGACACCACCTTGTTGAAGTTGACGGAAGAGGCCACTTTGGTCCGGACATACATAAAGAAAAGAGTGCCATAGAAGAGGCTGACCATGGTCAGGTGAGCTGCACAAGTGGAGAAGGCCTTCCGGCGCTCCGCTGCCGAGCGGATGTGCAGCAGCGTCCAGACGATGTTCCCGTAGGACACCGCGATGACCATGGAGGAGGCCAGGAGCACAGCCAGAGAGACCAGGAAGTCTGTGGTCTCCTTCAGGGAGACGTCCGAGCAGGACAAGGCTAGCAGGGGTGAGGCGTCACAGAAGAAGTGATCGATGATGTTGGGGCCACAAAACGTCATTCGGGACATGAGATAGATGGGCAAAACGGGCGTGAGGAAGCCAACCAGCCAGCAAGCAGCTGCCAGACGGACGCAGGTGCCCCAGGACACCAAGGCCCCATACCGCAGAGGCATACAAATAGCCACGTAGCGGTCATAGGCCATAGCAGCCAGTAAGAAACACTCTGTTGCCCCCAGGAAGGTGAAGATGAAGAGCTGGGACAGGCAGCCAGCATAGGAGATATTCTTGCCTCCCCTCACCCCAGTAAAACCAGCCAGCATCTTGGGCACCGTGACTGACGTGTACGCGATTTCAAGGCAGGACAAGTGTGTCAGGAAGAAATACATGGGTCGACGCAGCCGCTGGTCCAAACCCACCACCACGATGATGGCCAAGTTCTCCGCCAAGGTGAGCAGGTACATGGTGAGGAAGAGCGCAAAGAAGAGGAGGCGCATTTCATGCATTTCAGCAAAGCCCACCATAACAAACTCGGTTATGTGGGTTCGGTTTGGGGTAGAGGGCTGCATACGTAGGAGTCAGAGCTCAGTAGACTCAACACCTCGTAGATAATGACAACTCAGAGAGGACCTGTGAGATGCTGGCCTGAAGTCTCCTTCACTTCAAGTGAGGAAATTGAAGTCAAGATATTATCCTTACTCTCAAAACATGTATCATCCATGAGGGTCACCAGGAAACAGACAATTTCAGTACAAAAAAAAGTGCTAGATAGAAATAAGACAGGATGTTCGTGGGAGGCAATAAAGGGGAAACTCAAGCAGTCCTGGGGAATCAGAGAGGGCTTCCTGGAGGAAAGGCTGTCTAAATGGGAACCTGAAAAATAAGTGTAAGTTAGTGAGATAAAAGATAGAGAAATGGGGATGGGAGGTATAGCTCAGTGGTAGAGTATGTGCTTCGCATGCACAAGGTCCTGGGTTCAATCCCCAGTTCCTCCAATAAATAAATAAATAAATAAATAAATAAATAAATAAATAAATAAGCAAGCAGGAGGGATTTTGAAAAAACAATACATAAGTAAATAAATAAACCTAATTACCACCCCCTCAAAAAAAGTAATGAGAGTCTGAAAAAGAAAAGTGGGGCCAATGGCCACTCTCCTTGAATATGAGCTTTGTGGCTCCTTAATGGCAGAATAATATGGAAGTGATGCTGTGCCAGTTTCCAGGTCCAGCCTTTAAGAAACTCTTTCTTCTTCCTGCTTCTTGGAACCCAGCCACCATAGTGTGAGGAAGCCAAGCAGCCTGCAGAAAGGCCCAGGTGGAGAGGAATTAAGGTCCCCCAGCTCTCAGCCCTGGCTGAGCCCCCGCTGCCGGCCAGCACCCACATGCCAGCCAGGGGCCTGGGTCATCCAAGGAATCGACCCTCCAGCCCCAGTCAAGCTGGCCCAGCTGACGCCGACCTTAATTGCGAGCCGTCCCCACATTGCAGATTTGTGAGCTAAGTAACCAACTGTTGTTACTTTAAGCCACTAAGCCTTGGAGTGGTTTGTTCAACAGCAGTGGATAACTATAATAATGACATACTGGCTCTGTAACCCTGGGCAAATTATTCAATATCTCTGACCCTTTGGAGGAAAACAGTGTTTTGCCTGTGGTCACAAATGCCTGAACTTGAATTTCAATCCAGGCTTGCCAAGGTCTAAAACCCTCGCTCTTCCCCCTAAAAATAATCAAGCAGATTCCTTCCGACCTCAACATTTCATGATTTCCCACCAATGAACGCATGCAGAGATTCAATATCAGGAACAAACAAGGTCAAAGTCTTCAGATTCCTGCGAGTACCTTCACCACACCTAAATCCGTGCTCCGCCAGCCCCACAGTGGGCAGTCTGTAAACACTGGCTTCCTGGACAAATCACTGCATTGCAGCCCAAGAGGCTTCATGCTTCTGTTGGTGCTGGGAAATTTCAGAGCACAATTCCTGCCCGTTTCTCCCCTTTGCAGTTTGGCTTATAATGTAGCATCCTGGGAACGGTGCTTCCCTCCTTGCTGCACATGGATGTTGCAGAAGCCTGACTTACGGGTTTCTTAGCAAAGTTTTCTGAAATGTTCGTTCTTTTTCATAGTCATTAAAAGCACAAGATTTAGAGTCAAACAGATCTAGGATCAAGCCCTGAGTCTACAACTGACTAGCTTGGTTGCCTCATCCGTGAATTGTTGGTGTTATTTCTAAATCTTACCTAGCTTTCCAGCTGTGACTCGAGTTTAATAGTTTCATCTTCACTGGGAAGACTTTTCCATCCTTCATTCTTCCAAACTTGTATGCAGGTCAGGCCAACAAACGCACAGGAAACCTGCTCTGTGCCAGGCCCCATCGCAGATGTACCAGAGGGGCATCCTGGTACAGAGCAGGTGCCCCCAGCAACCACCATGGGACCTGGCACAGAGCAGGTGCTCCCAGCATCCACCATGGGACCTGGCACAGAGCAGGTGTCGCCTTATAATAATTTCAGTTCTCTGATCCATGACTTAGAGGGGAGATGCCAAAACCTGAGGGGGGTTGTATCAAATCCAGATGTTACCTTGAAGGAACCTGCTTTTCTTATTCAACAGCTGAAGGAGGAGTACAGAAGTCAGATATTTCACACACACACACATAAATACACACAGCAAAGATCCACACTCTCTTCCTCAATGTGGGGCCACTGCTTGGAGACAGCTGAGCCAGGGGCTACATTTCCACCCTCTTGCCTCCAGCCAGTGATGCATTTCACTTGTGGGCTGGGATTCTTAGGAAGCTGATGTACCGTCCCCACTATCTCTTTCCCTACTCCCAGGCTAAATTCAGAACATCATAAACCTCAGTGGACTGAGAGCCACACGACCAAAGGAGCCTAGATCCCAGAGGAAAACGATTTATGCGTCCTAGGGCAGGGACGTCAGACCTTTTCTGTAAAGATCCAGACAGTAAACGGGAAAGATGAGACTCAAATCCCAGTGCATCTGACACAGAAGTCTGTGCTTTCCCCCAAAACCAGGCCATCTCCCTCTGTCATTTCATGTCACCGAATGACACACCTGCAACCCTGGCTGCCTGCCCTGCCTGTGAGGTTAATTTCTCTACAGCTCAGGGCCCGGCTGGAGGAATTCCCCACCTGCTCCAGTGACCTGTAAGGGCACAAGGAGGCTCCAAGTCCTATTAACTGCATTGGCTTCCTCTCTGGGGTTGAGAGAACTTTATCAACCAAGCGTCAAGTAGGGGACAACAGCCAGTGGAAAAAGGAGAGAGTCATAAGGGACGATCACTGAATAAGAAGGGGGCAACACAGAGGAACCTGGCCTCATTTATGTCCTCAAAAGATGCTGCTTTCTCGGCTAAGATTTTCCTGAGCAAATATGGAAAAACAGTTTGGAGCCCATGCAGGGAAATTACTACTAGGTTCCCACAGCTCTTTGCAGGTTCAGCTACGTGATGAGCCTGAAGAGAGAGGCTGGATGTCTCCCTGTTTCGACTCTCTCCACCTGGCCTCGAGGAGACTTGCCCCCAAAGGTGAAAGGAATTGGAAAATAAACTTACTAAGAGCCAGACAGTGATTTCAGAAAACAACCACCAAACCAAAGTGAGCGGGCGATGGTGGGTGGGGGCCATGGGGCAGGCAGAAGGGGCTAAGAGAGGCGCGGAGATGAAGCCCAGGGTCCTGCTCTCCGGTTCCTCTTTGCTCTTGCTCCCCGCACACCTGCTTCTCTGCTGACTGCAACGTGACGGCAATGGTTATCTCACTTCAAAGCACACGGATAGCTCCGTGAGTTCACAGCACCATCTCTAGAATCAGAGGAGCTGAGTTTGACCCTGGTTCCATCAAGTACTAGCTATATTTTGAGAAAAGTTCTTTATCTTGCTAAGCCTCATTTTTTCTGTTCTCCAAATGGAAGGCATAATACGCATATTTGCAGGGCTGGTCTAAAGAGGGAAGGAAATAGCATTAAGTGAAAGTTCAGGGCCTTTGCTCTTATTGTTCCCTCTGCCTTTCTGTGTGGCTTCCTCCTGCACTTCCTTCAATTCTCCTGAACAGAGAGACCCTTTCTGACCACCTAACTGAAAATGCAACTCCCATCACTCTCTGACCCCCTTCTTGCCTTGATTTTTTTTGTCACAGCTTCATAATCAACTATTAGATATTTATCTGTTTGTCTATAATCACACACACACACACACACACACACACACACACACACATACACACACACACACATGTAAGCTCCTTGAAGATAGTGCCTTTGTTTGCTCATCACTGTGTTGCCAGTGCCAAAAGGAGTCACTGGATGCAGTCTGCATGCAATAAATACATTGATGTAATAAAAAAAAATTGAATATATACTCTGAGCATTATGCTGGCCCAGAATGCTGCTTCCTTTTTCACTTCCAGCTACTTGTTTCAAGGAAATAGGAAGGCAAGGAAGCCGACCAGTACTTACAGAAGAGCCATCCAATTTGGATACTGAAGTCCAGGCAACCCTCCTGCCAGCCAGCTCTAAGGGCACAGGTGCCTGCAAGAATGATGCCTGTGTGCCTGGAGTACCCCACTCTCACTGGCCTTGGGTGTGAAACAAGTTGCATTGATATTTACACATAATTTTTTTCTTAGCTACTGAATTTAATTTTAAATTTCCTGAGAACTGTATTACATCAGCTGTTCTCAAGCTCCACCAAGCCCTAGATTTCCCCAGTCGCCAGGTAGCTGCAGAGGGGGAGAGAGGGACCCACCACGGGGAGCTCCCACGAGCCCTGCTTCCACCACGAGGAAGTGGCAGAGTCCAGATGAGAACACAGCCCAGTCTGACCCCAGAGCCCACAGTCTTTCCTCAGTACCTCCTCCCTAGGGGTTGGCTTTCCTAAAACCAAACCTGATCAATTAACTGAGAACTTGTTTCATTATTCTAGCGGCTTCAGTACTGAATAGGTAAGATCTGTTCCTCAAAGCTACTCATATAGTTTCCTGATGAAAGGAGCAAGTGGGAAATGCAGGTGTAAGAAAAGATGGGAAGGGTCTCCAATCACGTACAACAGAGACCCCAGGCCCAAGGCAAGCTGGGGAGCCCAGGATAGCAAAAAGGAACTGAGGTGGGAATCAAACTTTCTGAGCTCCTAATCTCTAAATAGGAATAATGCTTGCTCTTCCTGTCTCTGGGGATGTTATGTGAATCAGTGAATAGTGGATTTGCAGGCTCTTTGAAAACTTTAAAGTACACTCCAGGAAGACCTTATTATCTTGCTTCCGTGACTGATAGTCTAGTGATTACTGCAGAATTTCAATAAAGGGAGAGCCTAGGGGATGGCAGGCTCAGTGGGGCCCTGGGGATGGCCTTGAAGTTGTACTTGAATAACAAGAAAATTGATTTTGTTTATACTGTAGGTTTTTCGGAGGTATCTTGAGGGAGCAGATAGAGATGAAGGGGAACTCAAACCCCAAACATCCCTTGACAGCCCTACTCTATGTGAGTTTAAGCAAATCAGTTGAATGCTGCGTGCCTCAGTTTCCTCACTTGAGAAATGGATTGATATTTAAAGCCACAATGACTCTGTAAAAGAGGTTTTGAAAGAAAAAAAAATGAGATAACAAGTTAAGAAAACTGAAGAAAGGGTTGGGTTTTATTGGAGTAAGGGCTCCTTACTCTAGATGGGGTCTCTCTTTGGTCGGTGACTTTTTTCCATTCACCGCCTTCTGCGTGGTTTTGGATATGTGCTTGTTAGTTTCCAGTGTTGGTATAAACCAGAAGCTAAATAGCCCAGGTTCTCAGTCATCTCCAGAAGAGCCACTCACCTGCCCCTGCTACTTCTCTGGCTTTTCTCTGGGTAGAACACAAAGATCCCATCATGCCCAGGAACTTGGGACTGGTGGCAAATGCGTGTTGAATCTCATTGTGGAACAGGGACCCCAAATTCAAGGATCACAGCTTCTCTGAACCATAAGGAGAGGGCAGAGATCCACTATCAGCTGAACTGGGAAGAGAAGAAACAGGGGTTGTCACAGGCTATAAAATGACTCATATCCCACATATGTACCCTAGGAGTGACCCATGGGATTAGATCTCCATGGAGGTTTGAAGCACTCAGACAACAAAGGAAAGAAGATAATAAATCATTTAAAACTCTGTCCCACAGAGTGTGCAAAAGCTCCACGGGATTCCCAAGTTTGTAGACCAGCTGGACAAACACCAGTGGAAGATGAAGGGCCAAACAAGGAAGGTTCCATACCAGCTAGACTCTTTGTCAAGGTCTCTGGCTCTAGCTGCTCTGGAAGACGGTGAAATGAAATCTCAAGGATTCCAGATCAACCAAGGATGCAATGAGGTCTTCCTCTACTAGGTTGGGTCAGATACTTCCCCCCACTTATCTGCCCTTTATCCCCAGGTGGGGAAAATCTACAATGGGAACAATGGACATTACTGAGTAGCCACTCTGGGCCAGGCTATGTGCAATCCAGGTGTGAAACACGCAGCCTCAATCCTCGAGGAACTCATGGTCCCTCAGAGGCCGTGACTAAGGATGACTTTTGCCTTGAATGTGTGTCCAATTGCCTTCCTTCCAAAGAACTTCCTCCAGAGCATCTGATGATTATTTACAGGCTGAGCAATCTTTTTTCCCCTTAAAGTAAATATGGCATCATTGCACTATAAGGCAAAGGGAACATCAGGCGAGGTGAGTGCCCACTCTGTTGGACTGTCGGAGGCAGCTGAGCCAAAGTTAACAGGGCCCTGTAGACGACTGGCCCTTTAACATACCTAGAACGCATGAGATCATTCCCCTTGATTTCATATGACTTGGGTCCAACCTTAATGTTTCAGGTGCAGACATCTTATCTTCCCAACTAAACAATAAAACTCCTTGATAACAGGGCCAAGTCTTTTATTTTCACTTGATCTCACAGAGCCTAGCATGGTGTAGCCCAGTGTAAAAACATCATAGACTTGGACTTGAATCCCGCTTAAGCCTCTCCAAGGGTGTGCAACCTTGGAGAAGTCCATCTGTCTGAGACAGTGTCCTCATCTCTAAAGTTAGGAAAATAGTACTACCTGACAAGGATGTGACTAGAAGTCAATGAAGTAACAGAGAAGAAGGGTCCACTCACCTAACAGGCGATGCTGGATGGTTACGTAAAACTTGGGGCTGCTCTAGACAGGGAGGGTATTGAGCAGTATTGTACCTACGTCCCTGTTCAGTGGGAAAAATCTTTTCCAGCTCTGACCCTATTGGACCCATTCTGACAGAGATTCCTACTCCCCAAAAGTACAAAGCAAAAGACCCTCTTCTGCACTGACATATAAGGCTAATCAAAAGCAACTAGGAAGAAACCTTAATTCAAAAAGACACCTGCACCCCAGTGTTCATAGCAGCACTATTTACAGTAGCCAAGTCTCAAAAACAGCCTAAATGTCCATCAACAGATGACGGGGTAAAGAAGTTGTGGTGTATTTACACAATGGAATACTACTCAGCCATAAAAAAGAATAAAATAATGCCATTTGCAGCAACATGGATGGACCTGAAGAATGTCAGTCTAAGTGAAGTAAGCCAGAGAAAGAAAAATACCATATGATATCACCTATATGTGGAATCTTAAAAAAAAAAAAAAAAAAAGACAAACCTATTTACAAAACAGAAACAGACTCACAATCATAGAAAATAAACTTATGGTTACCAGGGAGGGAAGGGGGTGGGAAGGGATAAATTGGGAGTTCAAGATTTGCAGATACTAATATATAGATAATAGATAAACAACAAGTCTATACTGTGTAGCACAGGGAAATATATTCCATATCTCATAGTAACTTATGGTGCAGAAGAATGTGAAAACAATATATGTATGTTCCTATATGACTGAAGCATTGTGCTGTACACCAGAAACTGACACAACATTGTAAACTGACTATACTTCAATAAAAATATATAATAAGTAAAAGATAAATAAGCAGCTAGGAAGACCACCTTGCCAGCAGCCCGAGGACATTCAGGAGGAAAGAACAAGCTAGAGGACTGAGGAAACAGACAGGTGCCAAACTTCTGCTCTCAGATCCAGTCCCCACGGGTTTCTGTCGCTCCCTCCCTCCCCTCTCACCTTCTAGAACATTTTATTTCTCTTCTGCCAGTAATACTCTGCCTTTACAATGTAAACCAATCTAGCCATGCTGGTTTCTTAAGCTTTGTCACTCTATTTGCTGTCCTGGTTTGACAGCACGGAAGTCCAAAAGTGAGCAATTCAAGGCAGAATTCTCCTCTGTGATGGGCGGGGGGTGGTAATAAAAGAGGCTTTGAATGATCGTATTCCTTTTATTCTCCTCTTGCCCTGAGGAATCAAATATCCCAGCCCAAAAACCAGGACAGACAGAAGAGGATCAGCAGAACCAACTCTCTGATAAAGGAAGAGGAACACAGACGAGGGTGAAAAGCTGAGGGCCTTCGCCATTCCCCTGAGAGGAAGTTTGGAATCACTACTTGTACTTATAATTCTTGTGTGTCATTATGAAGCAGTATGTGGAGCTGTATATCACTCTTATTCCACAACAGAGACTCAATCTTGTCAAAATGAGGTTTTTTGGCTTGAACAGTATCCAGAAACGAAGTCTGGTCTAGTATTTTGGGCAGGTATTTTTTTAATGCATTTTTCTCGTGAAATAATTCAAATTTACTTAAATTTACACACAAGGAGGAACATAATACAATGATGCCTTTGTACCCATGACCTACCTTGATCAGATGTTAACCCTTGGCAGTTGTTACGGACTGAATGCTTGTGTCTCACCAAAATTCACATGTTAAATCCTAATGTCCCATGTAATGGTACTAGGAGGTGGGGGCTTTGGGAGGTAATTTGGTCAGGAGGATGCAGCCCTAATGAATGGGATTAGTGCCCTTATAAAAGGGGTTCCAGACAGCTCTCTTGTCCCCTTTCTGTCATTTGAAGATACAATGAGAATTTGGCAGTCTGCAACCTGGAAGAGGGTCCTCATCAGAACCCAGCTGTGCTGGCTGCCTGATCTCAGACTTCCAGTCTCCAGAGCTGTCAGAAATTATTTTCTGTTGTTTACATAACACCTAGTCAATGGCATTCTGTCACAGCAGCCTGAACTGAGACAGCAATGTTTACTTAAGATCTTCTTTTTTGCAAAAATGCTAATAGATGATAGGTCAGTAGATTAGATAGATAGATAGATAGACAGACAGACAGACAGATTTTTTTTTAAAAAAAGCAGATATAGTTGAGGCCCTCTGTTTATCCATTTTCAATCCCATCACCTCCACTCCCACCTCAGAACTAACCAGTATCATAAATTCAGTATTATCTCGCTCATGCATGATTTATACCATTTGTTATCCATATGCAGTACATCGTTTTGTTTTGCATTTCTTTAAAATATATATAGATGGTATCCAACTCCATATATCACTTGATAATTTGCTTTTTTCATAGAACATTGCTTTTTATTTTTTTTATGCTATATTTTCATTTCTAGTTTCATTCATTTTCATTGCTATGTATATTCTGTTGCATGGGGGGAAATGGCATAATTTACTGTCATTCTCTTGCTGGGCATTTGTTTCTGGTTTTTCACTCTTCTTAACAACAAACATTGTTGTGCACATCTTCAAAAGGCCATCTTAAGGGAGTGGTTCTCAACTTGTGGTCCCACCAACAGTAGCAGCAGCACCTGGGAACGTGTTAGAACACAAATTCTCAGCTCCTTCCCCACACCCACTGGATTGGAAACACTGGGAGTGGGGCCCAGTGACGTGTGATTTAACAAGACCACCAGGTGATTCTGAGACAAGCTGTTCTGGGGTGTATACCTAAATGGGCATCTTCCACATCACTGAATAATACTAAATTACTCTCTAAAGGGGCTGGGGTTGCCCCAACTCTGTTCCCACCGGCAATGTCTGAGAGTTACGATATTTCTCATACAAAGCCAGCCCTGGGTGACACAGCCTCTGACAGTTTTGACCATCTGAGGATTAGCATCACATCAAACGTTATTGACCGCATGGGTTTCCTTTCCTGTGCATGGCATCCCTTCACTCTTCTGTTGAGTTGCTTCTCTTTTTTAATAATTTGTAGAAATTCTGTGTTTTCTAAACATGCATCCTTTTTGCTATACAGTCAACATTTTCCCATTGTTTATAACTTGGCTTATGCAGCATCTTTAACTTGTATGTAATGAAAAGTACCTCTCTTCCCCTGTGCACTTTGTGCTTTTGTACCTCAACTAAAATGTATTCTCAAAGAGTCTAGGTTTTGCTTTCTACACTTAGGTCTTTAACACAACTGGATTCAATCTTTGTGTATGCTATGAAGACAGATCTAGTTTTAGTTTTTTCCCATATTCATAATGTCCTTCTGCATTAATTGATAATGTCCCTTCTGTCATATATCCAGAGTAAACATTCAAAACATTTAACAACATCAGGGGTGTTAACCAAGGGTTCTCTTTTCTTAATATTACTTACTTATGTATTTTCCCTTTATTTCTGGATAAGTTTTGCTGGGGATTTACCAATTTCATTATTTTCCTTTTTTTTTTTTTTTCAAAGAACAAGCTTTTGGTTTTGTGTCCTCACTAATTTTCTGTTTAATTAATTTCTTCTCTTGTATTTATTATTTCCCTTCTGCTTCTTCATAAGTTACTTTATTGTTCTTTTTATCTATTTTTTAGTTGAATACAACTCACTTATTTTCATTTTTCTCATTTATATAAATGCAGTTAAGCTCTTATTTCCCTCTAGACACCATTTTAGCTACATGAGGCAATTTTTTTATTTTAGTACATTTATTATTGTTCAGCTATAAATATTTTATTATTACGGCTTTTACATTATCTTTATTCAGAGTTATTCAGAGTTGCATTCTAAAGTTTCCCAATTAAGTTTCCCATTAAGTTTCCCAATGTGTGGAAAGAGAGAGAAAGCAATGGTGTTAAATTACTATTTATTATTTAAATTACTTCCTAATTTAATTATGTGATGAAATATTGTAGTCAATATGATATAAATTATTTGAAATTATTGAGATTCCTTTTTTGACCTCATAATCAAATTTTACAAAGATTCTACCTATACCTGAAAAGAATATATATGCACTTGTTGTGCACAAAGTTTTTAGATACATATATGCACATTTTAGATCACACTTGCTAATTTATTATTCCAAGTTGCTATATCATTTCTAATTCTCTAACCATAAAGCAAGCAGACAAAAATTAGAAATGATATAGTAACTCTGAATAACTGTACTGCATTTCGAGAGAGTTCCTATATTCTATCTTCCAGTTCTATAATTCTTTCTTTTCCTCTGTCTGGTCCAGAGTTCATCTCATTCATTACATTTCTTTTAATTTGTTTTTAAATAAGTAATACACTCATATGGTTCAAATCCAAGGTTGCACAGGATAAACAATGAGAAGTTACCCTCCCCTTTCTGCCTCCTTGCCACCACCCAGTTCCCTTTCTCAGAGGCAGCCCATGTCTTCCAATACTTTTATTCTTTCTGATATATATACTCTATTCATATATGTGGAAATGCATGCACACATGAGAGTGTTTTTTCCTCCCTTTTATACACAAATATTGGCACACTATGCACACTTTTCTCTACTTTGCCTTCGTTCACTTGAGAAAATATTGTGAGGACTGTTTCATATCAGTATACGATGAGCATCTCCATCTACTAAAGGGCTTCATAGTGTTTCATGGTATGGATGAGCATGATTAATTCACAAGTCCCTGTAAAGGTTGTTTCTGTTCTTTTGCCATTAAAATAATTCTGTAAAATCAACACGTTGTATACCTTAAACTTGCACAATGTTACATGTAAACTAAATCTCAACAAAGCTGGAATAAGCTATTTATTTATCTGTTAAATAACCTTGTGTACATCATTTTGAACATGCGAGGTTTTATCTGTAGGATATATTCCCACAGGTAAAATTATTGCTTCTAGACATGTGCATTTATAATCCTGCTCGTTTGAATTAAATGCTTAGGGAATGGTTTATTTTTATTTCATTAAACTTTGAGTAGATAATACATGCAGGTAACAAAATTCAAAAGGAACGAAATAGTAAATACCAGATTATTATAGATCCTTCTACAGTCACTGCATGCATTTGTAGGCATATACATATGTATAGGAAGATTTCTCTTATTCAGTCCAATTAATATTTTCTTCTGCATTAAAGTCCATAGAAATCAGAAGGCTTTTGCCATGCTGCTGATAAAAAGACACACCAGCCTTTAGTGTCATCACTCCTATTAGGGCATATTTCTTTTTTGTCTTATCTTTCAGTCTCAGCCATAAAGACTCATCACTGTGGTTATTACCAGTAAAAGTGAAGTTTCCTTTGGCTTTGAGATAGGCATTGTGCTTGGTCACAGATTTTCAGACCTGCTCGAATCTTGACTGCCTTTCTCACTGTGCCTGGTAAATAGTCATCCCTCTCAGATCTACCCTTGGGGTCCCCATCACATCAGTTTAAGGGTTGCCTTCATCTCTCCTCTGGGTTGGTTTCCCATGTCTCATTTAGTTCCCTTCCTTGGTTTACACCTTCATCTTGTAGAGCACATCCTTCCATAGCTTCCTATGAAATGGCACATGAAAAACTTTTTTATATTTTAGATTTTTTCCTTTTTTTTTTGAGTTTATGAAAAATCACAATCTTGATAGGTTGACTGGATGTAGAATTCTACATTCTTTTCCTTTAAAATGTATGAAATACTGTTCCATTCTCCTGTGTTCTTCTTGAGATACTGAAGACTTTATGATTCCTGGTCCTTTGAGACATGGTCTTTTTCCTCTGAAACATGTTAAGATCTTTACTTTTTCCCTATTTTCTGAAATTACACAAGGATATGCCTTGATGTAGATTTATTACCCATTCTGATGGGCATTTGGTGAGCCCTTTCAATCTTAAAGTTCGTGTCCTTTAATCTGGGAAATTTTCCTGAATTATTTTATTTTATTCATTTTTTTCCCATCCATTTCTTCTGTTCTCTCCCTCTAGAACTACTATTATTCATATCTTAAATTTCCTGGACTGGCCCTTCAACTTTTTTATAAATCTTTTCTCTCTTATTTTTCTTTCTATATATTTTTGTTCTAATTTCTAGGCAAATTCCTTAACTTCATCTTCCAGCACTTTCACTGAGGTTTTTTCATTTTCTGCCATCATGTTTTTAATTTCCAAATGTTCTTTTTAAAAAATTAGTCTGAATTTTTACACATTCTATTTCATAAATACAGTATCTCATTATCTCTCTAACAATATTGATTTCACTTTTTTTTTTACTCCTATCCCCTCCTGTTGTCTCCACTACCTCCAAGTTGTTTTTTTTTTCTGTCTGTTCATTGTGTTCAAGTTTCTAGTAATCTCAGATTATCTCCTTGGGATTAAGAGTAAACAGGATTAAAAAGTAGTGTGGAAGTTCTGAGCAGATAAATGATCTTCTCTGCAGTAGATTTTCTCTATGGTGATCTAAGTAGGTAACTTCTTGGGGAAATCCCTCCACTAGGGTCTATATCTTTAGGACTTTCCTCTTAGACTGATCCTATTCCTCATAGTAGAAACTTCCAAACTCCCCCTGGGGGTCGACATCAGCATTCTGAGAGCCAAGAGGAAAGGGCCTGAGAGTCTCAGGACTCCATAGTCTTTATGCACATGGTCACTTAATTCCCCTGCTTTCTGTCTGGTAGTCCCACCCTTAACCATGCCTAGTGTACACAGACACACATGCTCCGTTTTACCGTTTCAGAATACTCCTTGGATGAGAGAGGGACAGTTGTCTAGCACCATGGGTGGGACAGAAGATCGAGATGTAATTGTTGTTCAAACAGCCTTCACTCAGTCCTTTTGCTTTAGCCTCTACTTTTGCTCCAGGCCCAGAGGTCTCTGGACTTGCTCGTTCTTGAGGCTTAGAGAGCTGTCAACATGAACTGGACTTTTTTTCCAGCTTTCTGAGACCATAATGACTTAAAGGTCTGGCTGTCCGGGTTTACTAATCTGCTCCCACTCATTCATCTCCCCTCCAGATTCCAAAACACTGTTGTCATTGTCCCTTCACCTGTTCTCCCCATTCTTGTTTATTTCTTTCTCTTTTCTTTCCTTAATCTCTTTACTGTAACATTACTATGCTTTAGAAAGGCAGTGAAATTAGGTATAAATAACCAAACTGCCATCATAACTCATAGCCCCACATGACTACTTTTTTAATGCTCGAATATCCTTATTGGTCCTTTTTCATATCTCTCCATTCTTTTTTTCAGCCTATTTTTATTATTATAATGGAAGGTTTTATTTCATTTATTTCTTTGAAATAATCAATATATTAACTTTAAAACCTTGTTGGACAGTTCTGTAAAATCAATTCATCGGAAGTGAATTTATTTTCTGATTGTTGGTTTATCAACTGCTTTTCTTAGTATTAGCTTTTATTCAACCATTTTTTAATTTGATTTACAATCTCACTTGGAATATGAAGTGGTATGTTTGTTTCAGTTCTCTCTCTCTCACTCTCCCCTCCCGTCTCCTTTACCTCCAAATTCAAATGTCCTGTTTAGCAGATGTGGGGGGTCCCCAATTCAAATCTGGTTCAAGCAGTTAGAGGGGCTGCCCTGCAAAGCCACTGGGCTGTGGCAGATCTAAGGTAGGTCAAGGGAAACTTGACTCAGCTCATAGTCACAAGGCTGTGTCTCATCCTTCTCTCCCAGCCTGGAGCTGGATATGAGCCATTGCTCCTTCAGCATTTGGCAGCAGGTTTCTATCTAGCCTCCTTCCATGAGGGTGGAGGATGAGAAATGAAAACCGCCCCAGCCCTGGGCTTCACTCAGTCAGCCTGCCTCTGCTTCCCCATTTCACAGGGAATGCTCTTGACTCATTCGCCACCACTAGCTGCCTCTGCATCCAGAACCCAGCAAGTCCACCCACCCCTTCAGCCCTGATCGCGGTGTGTGCTCCTGTGCCAGCTTGGATCTTCCAAATGCTTGCCTGATATTTAAGCCTGACCCTGCCTTCTTCTGTTTTCTTTCTTTGTGGTTGGTTGATTGGTTTTATCCAGTACTTGCTTTGTTTGTGGAGCAGAGGGGATTCTTGAAGCATGTACTCCATCTTGATCTGGCTGTCAGTTAATATTCTTAAAGCTGGATATTTGGACTGTGTACATCTTCACTGTGGTCAGAATTCCATGCCCAGTGTGGCCAGACCAGGTCAGCTGTGGTCCTGAATGCAGCCTTAGCAAGGCATAATTTTGTCTCCAACTTTGCATATTACTGACTCATCAGGCACATATGAGGCAGTCCACAGTAAATATTCACTGAATCTATTCTGATTACTCCAGATTCAAACATTAATACAGTAAAACTGAATGGAATTGTAATAAAGACTTGAAGGTAATTCATCTTAGAAAAATTTATTCCGAGGATATGCAGCTATAGAGCCCCACACGGCGGGAGGGAGGATTCAATGGGTGGTATGTGCAGGGCACTCAGTACACTGCCCAGCATGCCTTAAGTCTATTAGGATACACCTGGTATTAGAACACACTGCCAAGGGGCCAGAGGACCCAGTGGGTACAGAGGTCTTTAGAGGATCAACAGGAAGAGAGAAACAAAAGAGAAAAGGAAATGATTCTCCAGCCAACAGGGGAAAAGATTAAAACAGAAAAAGATGATTATCACCAATGAAATGAAGTTTTCCTCCCTTCCAGTAAGTAACCTGCTCCCCATACACAGTAAATAAGAAATGGTTAACATAGATACACAGGCTTTGTAAATCCAGAGCAACCACCAGGAGGACGGCAAAGCTCCTAGACCCTCTGGAATGCGTTAGTACATCCTTTGAGGGTTGGGGTTTACCTGTGTTGTTTATAGCTTTCTGCCTGGGACGTAGTGAGCGTTTAATAACTGCGGAATGAATGAACAGATTAAAGGTGCTTAGAAAGGATTTGCTGTAGCAGATCCCAATGCAAGCAATTGTGAGAATGAATTTCTTTTGTGAATACAGAGAGGCAGCAAATCAGCCGAGGGTATAATTTCCTCACCCTCCAAGGTTCAAGGTTAACTTGAGTGCAAAAAGGAGAGTGTCAAACGAGATAACAGTGCGTCCAACGTTGGCCATGGGGAGGATCAGAGGAGGAGGAGCACTCAGGGACGTCCCTTCACAGCAGGGAAATGGAGAAGTCTGAATCGTGAGCTAGCCCACCCCACAGGAGTTCACACATGAGTAAAGCACCACTGATTAAATATTTGGGGTGTTCATGTGTGTGTGTGACATAGTAGTCTCTGTCAAATAAACACATGCATTCATTTGAATGGTAAGAATGCTTGCCCTGGATTTCAGATGTTCCTAGAAGTCCTAGAAAATAAGAATAGGACGAGGAATAGCCTTCAGAAACAATTACAAAGGGATTCAGGAATGAATTGCACTGATTTCAGGGCTCTCTGTGCAGCCCCCATGCACTCAGGCTGTAGCCGGTTCCCCAGCTCCGAGGTTCTTCACAGGTGGGTGGCTGAGATGATGAGTGCCATCAGGGACGTCTCTTTTCCTTCTATGGTCCTCAGGTTCTTTATCTATAAAATGAGACCTTGCCTATCCAGTAACAGAACGTTGCCTGCAAACAAGAGAAAAACCAACTCCAGCTCTCTTAATGAGGAATTCCGATTTGTAAGTCTTCAGAGAAAGACAAATCCTGTATGACATCACTCATATGTGGAACGTAAAAAATACAACAAACTAGTGAATGTAACAAAAAAGAAGCAGACTCACAGATACAGAGAACAAGCTAGTGGTACCCAGTGGGGAGAGGGGAGGGGAGGGGCAACGTGGGGGTAGGAGGTTAAGAGGTGCAAACTCCTGTGTATAAAATAAGCTACAAGGATGTATCGTACAACACAGGGAAGACAGCCAGTACTTTATAATACCATAAATGGAGTATAACCTTCAAAAGTTGTGAATCGCTATATTGTACACCCGTAACATATATTATTGTACATCAAGTGTATGTCAATTTAAAAAAAAGAATTCCAACTTCGGGGGTTGGATAACTGAAAAGACCCCAAGGCCAACTTTCTCCATCCTTCTGTTCTGTCCACTTCTGTGTTGGCTTCACTCTCAAGAAGGGACTGCCAGCAGCTCCAGATGTATAACCTCACACACGTAAGTCCACACCTCTCCCACAGTCTAAGTGGAGGTCGTGGGATAGCATCTCGCCAACTCCAGAGGGGTCAGGTGACCACCAGGGCCAGAGGGACGTGACATTCTTATTGCCCTCATCTGACAGTCATGCTCACCCCCGGCTTTCCCCACCAAGTTCCCACCAGACTGTCCCACCCAGAATCCCAGGTTGCGTTATGCGTTAGAGCAAAGCCTTGGGGTTCAAAAGCTTCTTACAGAAATGCGTGACAGACCAGAGAGGAAATGGACAGGCTTCCCAGACTGAACCTGGGAAAGGGTGTTGTAACTGATTAGCAACGTCTGCCAAAGAGACCCAGCCCAGGCAGTGATTCACGACGAACAGATGCTTGCCATCCCTAGAAGGGGCCATCCAGGCCCTTATTCTTGGGGCCAGAGGACAGAAAGGACACCACCTGTGCTTCTGTAACCCCCGAGGCTTGGAGAACTCGGTGCTTCTGTGTCTGACGTGGGAGGGAGAAGAGAAGCCTCGGGGAAAATTTCACGGAGAAAGTAGAATTGGAATAATTCTTGAAGGAAGGTAGGCATTATGTTTATGTTTTATTAAAAAGAAAACAAAATCAGAATAAATGTGGGTTCAAACTCCAGATATATCTCCGAATAACTGTTTGAAAGCAGAGATCTTAATTAATATACCCCAAAACCTAGCCCACTGTCTGGCAGATCGGAAATGCTCAGTAATGGTATACAGAGGAAGTGTTAATCAGTGAGCGCATCACCACATCCTCTCTGCACTTCAGTTTTCTTATTTGTAAGAGACTTAAGAGCACTTCCCGACAGAATTGTCATGAAGGGGTCCGTGGGGTTTTGTATGTACAGTGATCAGCGTGTAGTGGAAACTCATGAAGGTACCTTAACACCTCCGTAAGAGTTGCTGCTCTAAGACATCCAGCAGGAGGAATGCTTCCTGGTGCTTACTGCGTACTCAGCACCTGGGAATCGGGGGGATGGGGACAGGAGCTATCAGGAAGAGGGGACATAGGCTGTAAGCTTGGAGATGCCATAGCAGATCATAAGGCGGTCTCTGCAGCAACTTCTCGTTCAGTCGTGACTGCGGAAGTCAGGAGAGGGCAGCAAAGAGCCATGGGGCTAGAAGGAACCCAGACATCATGGGAAGATGACCCTTCATCTCTGACAGGGTCTAACCCCGCAACCACACCCAAGGACCTGGTCTGAAACAAAGCCAGGAATCAGGACCCTCACACTGGCATCCTGCTTCAGCCACATACTCGCTGTGTGACCTGAGACAAGGCACATAACCTCTCTAGTCTTCATTTCCCAGTCTCTAAAAATAAAGATATTTGGGTCTCATGGCTGTTGAAAAGACTAAAAGAATTAGAATCGTTGCTGACTTCTGCAGTAGGGTTGCCTCAGGGCAAAGGCGGAGATCACACATGCCCTAAATCAGAAGCAGGAGACAAGTAGAGAGCTGACTCAAGAAACTGCTTTTTTTTTTTAATTTAAATAGTAAAGCCTATGTCATAATCAAATATAAACACAATTCCATGATGGTACCTGCACTCCCTTTGACCCTCACACACATGCATCCTGAAAAGTGATTGAGTCGAAGGTCATACTTTTTGTTCACCAAATCCCTCCTTCCTGGGCACAGGGAAGATTGATTCTGGCCAATAATACGTGAGGGAAAGAGATGACTGTCACTCCCAGGCTGAAGCAATGGAAAGTCCCTATGTGCCCCTCCAGCCTTTCTCCTCTTCTGCCAAGGAACCAGAAACACCAATTAGCCTGAGCCCTTCCGAGTAAAGAGAGTGTCTTGGGGAATCCAGCATGTCAGTTGGGTCACATGGTGCCAATAGTAAGATAAAAACTGAATCACCATTGGATTTAGTGACACAGAGGCTATTAAAGGCCTGGAAAAGAGCTGTTTCCAGTGGAGTGATGAGAGTGAAAGCTTACTGGAATGGGGTCAAGGGAGAATGAGAGAAGAATTAAAGACCATGAGTAAGGACTTCTATTTAGAGAAATGTGGCTGTAAACTCGTATTTAAAAAATACATAGGGCAATAGCTGGAGGGAAGGGGGAAGTGGGGTCAAAAAAAGGGTGGGGTTTTGCTTTGTTTTGTTTTGTTTCTGGCTAGGAGAAGTGATCAAATGTTTATATGCCTTCTGCATGTTTGTTTCTCCTTGAATGTATAGTGAAAGACTCTGCCTGTTTCCATCCCTTGGTTCCCAGACCTGTTCCCACACAGAGAGTAAAAGAACGTGATAAGCTCATGATGGCTTCAAAGAAGACACCACATTCCGCGTGACTAAGCTCCAGGCACGCAGCTGTCTCCAAGCCCTCGCTGTTAGCACCACGCCAGGAGGCAAACCAATTACACATGAGGTGGAATGTATGAGAGCACCACCCCATTAGCATACTGCTTTTAATTTAATTATTTTTTTAAATTATCAAAGCACTTCATTATGCAGCTTAAAGGGTCAACCAGCACCTCCAGGCTCAGAACAAGAAAAGGCTTCCCGGCTCCAATCCCTCCCTCTGCCCAGTCTCCACACCCTAGAGCAATGCTTTCAACTCCTTTGTTTGTTTCTTATCCTGTTTACTGTGTATTTCTAGATCACATGCCTACAGGTTTGTTTTTTTTTTTCCATTTCAAGATTTTAACTCTTGACTTCCTAAATTGGAAAACAAGGATTTCACTCTTTTAAGCCACACGCCCCACCCATATCTCCATTATCCCTTCTACATTTTTCTCTCAACAAAGTTACATCAAGATTTTTTGTTAAATTGATATTTGAGGCTCACATTATTGTCTATAAAAAATGCAATTCATAGCTGAGTCATTTGACATGTTACGGTCACAAACCCTTTCTTATACGACTTTTTGTTTTTCCTAAACTGAAACTGCTTTAGTGTTTCCTTTGTTTAGTTTTTTATATACCTACAGTCGACACATACTCAAATCATCCCTGAAGCATTTCCAAACAGAACCAAAAGCCCATCTCCACACAAATACATCAGGCAAACCATGAGTTCAAGGTATGTGTCTCTCAAAGACACATCTCCTGAGCTCATACATACTCTTGCCTCTCTCTGGACTGGTTGCCCTTTTTAAGCTGATGCATAACTGTCACCCTAAGACATCCTAAGACCCTAAAAAAAATAAATAAAGGGAATTTTTTTCCCCTCACTCCTCTTTGGATTCTCTCTTGCTGTATCCTGTATCTTCCTCTCTCTTGGTTTATTTCCTAATTTTGCCACTTTCTCTGTAACTTCCTGAGACCAGTTGCTTGCATGAGAGGTATATTTTTATGACCTGCCATATCTGAGCAATTCCTTATTTTACCACCACGTTAGTTTAATACTTTGTCTAAGTGTAGGATTCAAGACTGGAGATCACCTGCTTTTAGTCTTTGAACGTGTTACCCCACTGTTTTCCAGAGTTGCTGTTGAGAAGTCCAGTGCCATTCTGATACTTGTCTTTTACTCATGGTTTCTTTTACTCCCTGGAAGCTTTATAGGATCTTATTATCATCGCTGCAATCTGACATTTCATGATTGTGTGCCTTGAGACAAGTCTGTTGCATTTATTTTCCCAGACACTCAGAGAACTTGAATTCTGAAAACGTCTTTCAATTGTGGCAATTTTTCTTTACCATTTCTGTGCCAAATTTTTCCCCTCCAATTTCTCTATTCTTTTTTCCTTTGGAATTTCTATTAGTCAGACTTTAAAATTCTTTGCCTCATCTTCCAATTTTCATCTTTTTTTTAAATTATTTTTCATTCTTTTATTCTCTATTTGAGGATATTTTCTTAGTTTTATTTTTCAAATCTTCTATTGAATTTTTAAATTTTCTTATCACACTATTAATATTTTCATATCTTTTCTGCTCTTCACTGCTCCTTTTTTTTGGCTCATAACTTATTGTGTTTCTTTTTTTAACTTTTTTATTGATTTATAATAAATTTACAATGTTGTGTCAAATTTCAGTGTAGAGCACAATTTTTCAGTTATACATGAACATATATATATTCCTTGTCTTCACTGCTCCTTTTTTACAGTACCCTGTTCTTGTTTATGAATACGGTTTTTATCCATTCAATTAACCATCTTGTGCCAGTCATGAGCACTGGTAATAGAAAAATGAACAAAACAGAGTCCTTGCTCTCATAGAGCTTAGTAATCAACTAGCAGTAACAGAGAGTAAACAACATATACTATATAATGTCAGGAGATAATGGAGCTACAATAAAAAAAGGTTTAAACAAGAAATGGATATGGAAAGTGATGGGGAGTGGCATCCTCTCACATCTCTCATATGATACTAATTATAGGGTTGTGAAGCTGACACCTAACCTCTGTATTCTGTTTCCCCCAAGTTCCTTTTCTGTTTGTTGACTTTTATCTTTTATTCTAGTGTTTTTCTCCCAGAAGCCTTGGCTGTCCACTCATATTTAAGAGTGAGGCACAGTTCAGCACGCCTGGGCATCTTGGCTTGCAGGCATCCGCAAAGGGCAGTTTAAAGGAGTGCTGGCCTTTGGTGGGGGGAGGGTTAGGGCAGCCTTCTTCTCCTAGTTGGCGGTCTTCCCAGAGAGGATTGCTCTGTGTCCCTGCTTGGGAGCTGTGAGCCCAGCGGCCAGGATC
The DNA here is from genome assembly GCF_048773025.1 of Camelus bactrianus. Classification (NCBI taxonomy): domain Eukaryota; kingdom Metazoa; phylum Chordata; class Mammalia; order Artiodactyla; family Camelidae; genus Camelus; species Camelus bactrianus. The sequence continues at coordinate 11,667,465 of NC_133548.1, forward strand.
CTGGGAGCCCAATAGACATAAGTAGGCTCAGGAAGCCTCTTGTAGATATTCATTAATCCCCATTTCCAGTGTGGTACCTGACTCCTGCCCTCAATTCTACATGCTATCCCCCAATCTTCTGGGGGCAATGTAAGGAATCTGGTGTGGAACCACTCTTCATTCAGCCTTTCAGTTATCTTCCTGTTTTTAGTCCCAGCCTACCCCCTGCCTCTAGAGATATCTGTGTTCCCAGCTCCTGAGTCTTTAAGGACTTCTGCAGCGAGGCTCAACTAATGTCTTATTAGCATCTCCCGGCTCCTTTGCAAGGGCTTAAGAACTAGCTTTATCTCTCAACTGCTCTGCTCACCCTTCATGCTCTATTTATCCTCATGGATTCTTACCTTTTATTTTTCTTTTGCTGACATTTTAGGGGCATCATGGAAGGAAACACACATGAAATCATATCCTCAATCCCCCATGTTTCCCCAGAATAATTCCTTTGTGGTAACTACCCCAAAACTGCTGCTGATAAAATTTTCTTAACATAACAATTTCTGATTCATGGTGAGTGTGAATTAGTCTGGATTCACTGCCAGGCAAAGCAGGGAAAATCTGATCCAACGCAGAGGAATTCAACCCTGTGGGATGGGGTCTTCAGACTAACTGTCAAAAATAACTCAGAGACAATTGGCCTAAGGCTTTAGGGTTTCATGGTAAAGGATACACTAAGCCAGCTTCATGAGCAGATGACCTGCACAACCCCACCTGAACTGACAAGACAGGACCCCATGCTCGGAGGGCCCCATGTTTGATTTAAAATTCCACGGTTCCTCACAAATATGGAGAACAAACTAGTGGTTACTGGGGGGAGAGGTGGGGAAGGGGCAATGTAGGGGTGAAGGAGTGGGAGGTACGAACTACTGGGTGTAAGATGGCCTCAAGGATGTATTATACAACACAGGAAATACAGCCAATATTTTGTAATAACTGTAAATGGAGTGTAACCTTTTAAGAAATTTAAAAATAAACAAAAAATAAATTTGAAATTCTAAAAACAAGACTATATATATATATATAGTCTGAAAGTATATTCAGAGGGCAAACCATTCAACCTCTGAATCTTGCAGCCTCGTATATAATGTATATATGTATTTCTGAGTTTTAATGGACAGGAGTTGAAAACTAAATGTGGAATGGGGAGGAGACAATGTTACTTTACAATCTATGCAGAAGAATTATAAGACCATTTTTTTAATCGATTCAAAACTCTTCAAAATAAAAATTGTAATAGTTGTAAAAAAAATCCAATAACTTATTTTGTTTTAATTTTTTTTGATTTAAGTATAGTCGGTTTACAATGTCATGTTAATTTCTGGTGTACAGCAGAGTGACTCAGTTATACACACATATATTCCTTTTCATATTCTTTTTCATTATAGGCTATTACAAGATATTGAATATAGTTTCCTGTGCTACACAGTAGGACCTTGTTGGTCTATTTTATATGTAGTAGTTAATATCCACAAATACCCAATAATGTTTAAATCCTTAATAATTTTTGGGGGGGAGGGCTGATTATTGCCACAGTTTTATTATCATTTTTTTTTTTAGTGTGAGAAATAAACTTCCATTGTCTTTAGTCTGGTATTGAGTTTTTGGTCACATGAGGATGAAGCTGATTCAACTGATCCTTCTTTTAGCTTAGCTAATGCTCTTGTTTTGTGAAGCACATCCTCTTAGTCATGGCTTAGTCAGGAAATAGAAACGATTCTATATATTTCAGGTACAAAGAATCCTTAATAATTTTTAAACAAGAGGTCCCACATTTTCATTTTTGCCTAGGCCCCACAAGTCACGTAGTTGGTCCTGGGTAAGTGTGAGGTACAGGAACCTTTAGGAAGACAGTCTTACCAACCAAAGGCAACAGCAGGGCGTGTAAAGGCAAAAGCCACCAAGTTTACAAGAAAGACAATTGTCTGATTTAAATAATTCATTATCTTGTCGGTTCAGGATTGACCTGTACTGGAGCTCAGCTCAGGCCAATTATTGAACGTCCAAGTCCATTACTAGGTTTTTAGGAACTGTGTTGACCCATCAGTTCATTAGGTTGGAAACAAATAAGATACCACAAATTCACCGTCAGGGATGTTCCTCTGCTGATTCTGATCAGTTTCCTGAGAAGCAGTTGCTCTGGTTTCTTTGTCTGTAGTCTGACCACCTGTTATCTACCTACCTGTCTAGCAATCTCTCACACTCTCAGACTCAGGGTGTTGCAAGGGCAAGTCTACAAGCACGTGCCCAAGGCTCAGGAAAAATCTTCTCCGCTGCCGCTCAATATCTCTTCCCCCTCTTCTTTACTTCCCGAAAACTGATATTGTGTGTGTGTGTGTGTGTGTGTGTGTGTGTGTGTGGCAGCAACATGCCCAGCTCAGAACTTTATGTCCCACCCTCTCGGGTAGCCCTGAGCTCTGACCAATGCATGTCAAGTACGTTGAGCTACAGATTTCAACCCATTGGCTATGGGTTTTCCAGGAGTTCTTTTTTTAATGTAGGTACTGGGGACTGAATCCAAGACCTGGTGCATGCTAAGCATACACTCTACCACTGAGCTATTTCCCTCCCCTGGGAATGTTTCATTTTCTTGGCATAGGGGTTATCCTTTCTTCTGTGTCTTGTCCTCTTTCCTGCAGCCTGTAGCTCTGAAGTGATAGCTGGAGCCACAACAAGTCACTCGACAAACATTTCATTACTGAGTATTTGCTCTGTGCCAAGTACTCTTCCAAGCCACAGAGCAACAGCAGTAACAAAACAGCTCTCTCTGTCCTTGTGGGGTGCACACTTTAGTGGACCATCTTGCAACTCAAAGGAAGGAAAGCAAAGAGAATCACATGGGCCTCAGCTTTGACATTTCTGAGCAGCTGAACCAAAGACAGGAACTTACTTGAGAAAAATGGATTTTACTCAGCCCCTTAGGGCTAGCTAATTGGTATAAAGAATGTAAGAAATAACTTTGACTGGAGAAATTAGAGTCATGATTTATTTTGGATATGTGATATGTGATTTATTTTGGAAGCACAATTAAGAATAAAATTAAAAGATTGGCAGATACAAATTACTATGTACAGAATAGATAAACAACAAGGTCTTAGAATATAGCACAGGGAACTATATTCGGTGGCTTATAGTAACCTGTAATGAAAAGGAACACGAAAAAGAATATTTATATATACAACTGAATCACTATCCTGTACACCAGAAACTAATACAATATTGTAAATTTTACTTCAATAAAAAATAAATTGAATTAAAATGTTAAAGATATACATGCATATATGTTTATAATTGATGCATGTACGCGTGCATATATATGTGTATATATTTTTAATAGAGAAAAAGAAAAATAGAGAAAGCAAATGAGGAAAGATGTTATCCTGAATCCGAGTGAAGGATATGGAAGTATTATATTATTCCATCAATTTTTCTAAATAAGAAGGGAACGAGAATCTGTGATTTGCTTGGATCATATAGGAAGGCTCCTGGCATTCCTATGAATAAAGTATTTTTTAAAAATTAAGGCGAGCCCATCAGTCCACGTTGGGAGGGGATGCTTGAGCTCTGAGGCCCCTGGGGCCCATTTCTCTCCACTCTGTAGAGGAGTTTGCCAATCCTGTTGTAAAAAAGTACTTGCTCTGGAGCGAGCCCTTCGAGCCAGCACTGGCTGGTCCGCCGGAGCCAGAGCCCCCTTCCGAGCTCCAGGCCAGCTGTTGGCGCCTGCTCCGCAGTGTGGCCGCGCAGCTGCCGGCACTGGGTCTGGGACTCGCTCTCACGCCGACCGTCCAGCCTCCAGCCGGCAGCCAGGTTGTGTGGATGGAGATGCAGAAGGCCCCCGCCACCACCTGCTCCCAGCACCAGTCACCAACATAATTCGACGCTCACGTCATGTCGGTTGGCAGCAAGAGGCCACCAACTGTGGAATGCGCGCCTCAAAGCCAGAGAGGCGTGCGGGGGTGTGATGCAGGGGAAAGCGGCAGGTTGCGGGACGGGAATTCAGGATGATCCTACTTGTGCAAGGAAGAAAGGAGGGACAGACGGAGAGGGAGAGGGAAGGGGAGGGGAAGTGAGGAGGGGGAAGACAGGCCGGAAAGGGAAGGGAAGGAAAGAGCCTAAAACGAAGAGAAAACCTCTGTTTGGATGTCTGTATTTATGTACTCATCATGTGTACACACACGGAAAATCTGGAAAGATACACATTAACAGTGATAATTCTATCATATTAAGTGAGGTAAGTCAGACAGAGAAAGACAGATATCATAAGATACCACTTATATGTGGAATCTAAAAAAATGATACAAATGAACTTACTTGCAAACCGGAAATAAACTCACAAACATTGAAACCAAACTACGGTTCCCAAAGGGGAAAGGATGGGGCAGGGGGTATAAATTAGGAGTTTGGGATTAACAGATACACATTACTATATATAAAATAGATAAACAACAAGGGCCTACTGTATAGCACAGGGAAATATATTCATTTTCATGTAATAAGCTAAAACGGAAAAGAATCTAAAAAAAAATATATGTATGTATATGTATAACTGAATTGTTTTGCTGTACACCTGAAACTAACGTTGTAAATCGACTACACTTCAATAAAAAGTAAAATTTAAAAATAAATTAATTAAATTTTATGGTAGCCATATTCTAAAAGTAAGAAGAAACAGATGAGTTTAACAGTGTATTTTATTTAAGCCAGTATGTCAAATTTTCATTTCAACACATAATCAATATTAAAAAATTATTGAGTTTTTTTTAAGTGTTTTTTTTTTAACAGTGGTTATTCTTAGGGTATATTTGAGGGGGTAAAAGTTAAATTTTCACTTTTTTCCTACTCTCTCCCATCTATTGTATAAGTTTTCTGAATTAGTCTTAATTTGATTTATTTTCCTAATGAAGAAAAATTAAGGAAAGGACCATTTAACCAGGGGGGTGCTCTCCCCTCAAAGGAAAAGTGTCGCTGCTTCCACTTGGAAGCAAATAAAGCCAATGTCAGTCAAGAACAAAGGCCAGCAAACTACAGCATCGGGGGCCAGCCATAGCCGACCTCCTGTTTTTGTTTTTGGAGGAGAAGGGGTTGTTGTTGCTTTTTTTAATTGAAGGGCGGCCAGTTTACACTGTTAGCCTCTGGCGTACAGCGAAGTGATTCAGCTACACATATGCAAGCATACATGCTTTCTTTTCACATTCTGGACGGGACCGGGGCCTCATGCATGCTAAGCATGCGCTCTACCCCTGAGCTGCACCCTCACACGCCTCCTGTTTTGTAAGTAAAGCCATATCAGGACACAGGCTCCTCCATCCATGTACACATTGTCCTGGCTGCCTCTGTGCTGCAGACAGCAGAGCTGTGTCCTTGTGACAGAGACTCTGGTCCACGAGGCCAAAACTACTCACTGGCCCTTCAGAAAGCAGTTTGCCAGTCCCTGGTCTAGACTCCTAGTCCCTCTGCAACGAGAGCCGGACAGTCTTCACAGTCTACATTCGAACCCTGACCCAAAAATTCAGACTCTGAAAGGGAAGGGTAAATTGCAAATTGCTTTGTGAACTTGAGGGTTTGAATCTGCAAGTGTCACCTCATCATAAGGGCCTTCCTTAGTCACTCAAGTCGAGAGCTCCTAACACAGCCCTGCCTGTTAATGGCGTCGATTTTCTGTCCCTCCCCCATCCTAATGTGAGGGCCATGAGAGCAGCAGTCTTCTCTGTCTTGTTTGCCCCTCTGTCCCTAGTGCCTAGAACACCGCCTGGCACCAAGTGAGTGTTTGGGAAACACTGAATGAATGAATGAATGAATGAATGAATCACAATTCAGTGGCAAAATTTTCATACCAGAGTGAAGAGACAGAAAACACAGTCAATGGTAACAAGAACCAGAGTCCAACAACCAAGAGAAAGAGCAATCGATGAACCATCCGTGGACATAAAATAAGTTTTTTAATAATATTTTTAAATCTCTTTAAAATAAAGATATGAACAGTAACGTTTAGTAATTGTATACGTGTGTCTCTTCTGTTTTTCAGTTGAAGTCAAAACTAACATGGAGCCGAATGCCTGCCTAGGGGGAAAGACTACAGTGAAATGCAAGTGTCAGGAGTGGGGGCGGGGCTGCGTTATTATGGTTTGTGTGTCTAAGGCAAGGCCCAAGTGAAAAGATAAAAAGATACGGGACAGACATCCAAGGATGCTCCTTTGGGGTTTGGGAACTGTCAGTGACTCGGAAGACAAGGGAAGAGGCAGAGGGTCCAAACTGGAAATTCCACCCTTTCTCTTATTCCTTTTGAACCCTAAAGCTATCTGGTGAGACCCAGAAAATCCCCAAGCACAGTCCACTCCCCTAAATACACAGTGCACAGAGCGGGGTGAACTGGAAAACAGTGTCCAGGAGGGGCCTGAGTCCATGGGACTCCCAGTCCTGGGGCGGTGGGTGACTCTTCCTTTACTCCATTCATACCTCGGAGCCAGCTGGATACTCAGATGCCTGCAGGTGGATTACCAATTACAGCCGTTCCCCACTCCGTACCTCCCATCTAAGAGGAAAGGATCCTAAGGCGGGCCCTTCGTTTGCCAGGCCGAGGAACAGATGGGAGGTTGAGCAAGGGGAGTCTTTGAAAGGGACTGGAATGTTTTGCTTAGGAACACAGAGAAAAGAGACAAAAGAAATGTGAAACTTTCCCCTTTGGAAGGAAAGCATTTATGACTAATAGGGATTTTTATTAGGTTTTGTCATAGATCAGAACTATCTCCCCAGGCTTTACAGAGCTTTTCAGTCTCTCCCAAGGCGTGTTCAGTAGAATCGTCATAATTCATTAATCCTTTGTCACATTGGATTTGCTTTCTGGGAAATGATAACAAAGTTCCCACTTCGAGGTGGATGTGGGGTCAAGACCAGAGGCTGCTGGTGGTGCCCAGTCACATCGGAGTTGCAAGAATAGCTTATTGTTTCCTACAGCCCTGGAGTTCTTATCTCTGCCCAGACGAAATGCAGAAAAATGTGCAACCTTGAAAGACAGAGACTCATTCACCCTCCTAGGTGAAACCAGAAAAAAACCTCCTATTGTTTCAGAAACAAATTAACTCCCAGTTGGCTAGCAAACACCAGAGGAAGACAACAATCCATTTAAAGGTGAATCAATCCTCTGTACAAATAACCCAACTTGAATACCAGGGCTAATGTGAACCCACATACCCATTTAAAATTTCTGCAAACTTGGTGCAGCGTGCCCCCGTTCTCTCCGTTGAACGATATAATGATTTGTCTAAAACAGCCCACATCTCTAATCCCAGGATCCTGTATTTTTCATGAACTGTTTCACTACAGCTTCTTCTCCAGGTCGATACGCTTCACCCAATTAATTTCACCTCCAACCAGAAAAATGAAAAAGTTATACATTCAAATGTACAGTTTATGATTTTAAAGGAATCCAATTCAGAAATTCCTATTTTTATCGTTGCTAAGTCTGTGCTTTTTCCCGCAGAACCGACGTCTCTCATCTACAGCTTTTCCCCGCGGGTAATGTGATATTGTATAACATCTCAATTACTGATTCGAACCTTCAGGAAATTCACAAAAAAAAAAAATGTACAGATTTACCTTTTCCCTCAGAGCCGGCACTGCCTAATCTCTGTTTCTGTTCAGATTCTGCAGCCTCCATTTCAGAGCTTCATCTGGATTCAGACCAGACTTTGCCAGCCTCTGCTCCGTATGTTCAACAACCACCTCCCTCCCCGCAACGGGAGGCAAGTGGTCTTTGGCCTTCCCTCCTCTGTGTGGCTGGAAATGAGAGGAATGGAGTAGAAGGGTGGCAGAGCGCACACCTGAGAGCCAAAAGAAGTTCAGGTGTACAAAAGCGGATGCAGTGCAAGCCCCATCTCTCTCCCCGGCCCCGGTGGCACAGGAAACAATGTGGGGCATCAGGGGACGGCCAGGTCCCAGGTCTCGGAGGGTCCTTGGCTTCACGTAGGAAAGAATTCAGGAGCGAGCCATAGTTGAGTAAAAGCAGATTATTCAGAGAGATGCACACTCTGTAGGCCAAATGCAGGCCATCTCACAAGGCCAGAGGGGCCATGGGGGGTGGGGGGAGCAGGGGTGGTTAAAGTAAAGTAGACACACACTCCACTGACAGAGTACACAGACAGCGAGCATCTTGGAGGGTAAGGGTGCAAAAGGCCACGAGGCGCAGTGGTGCTCATTTTCGTGCTCAGCTATTTCATACGCTAACAAGTAGTATTAACAAGTATTCTAACTCCTTTGGGGAAGAGGTGAGTGTTCCCAGGAACTGGGCCACCGCCCTCTCTTTGATCTTTCAAGGTCAGCCTCAGAACTGTCATGACACCTGTGGGAGTGCCGTTTACCATGCTAATATACTATAACGAGCATATAAAGAAGTTCAAGGTCTACTGGAGGTCAAATATCCCACCATCTTGGGCCTCAAGGTCTGTTGGGAGCTGACTTTTCTGCCATCTTGGTGCTAATTACCGTGTCATTCCTTTAATGGTTGTGCCCTGCCCTCTTCCTTCCTGTCTCACTGGAATAACCACTGTGGACATTTTGGCATATATTCTTGCAGACCCTCAGATATATATGGTTTGTGCGCACACACACACACACACACACACACACAAAGGACCATATTGGATGTTTGTTTATGCAAGTTGCTTTTTTTTCACTTGCTCTATACATTCACTCAATCCTCACACATTTAATGAGCATCTATTCTGTTCCAGTGTCCTCTAGGCCATGGGAACACATCGGTGAGCAAAATAGACAATAACTTCTGTCCTCGCAGAAATTACATTCTCGTGGAGAAAGCAGACTAGAAAAAATAAGCAAGGATATGCTAATGCAGATGGTAATAAGAGCTATAAAAAAAAGAGAGAGAGGGCGGGAGATTAGCTAGGGAGTTGGGTATTGCCACTTAAGTAAGATCAGAAAAGGTAACTCTAATAAGATGACATTTGAGCAGAAATCTGGGGTTTGAGTCAGACAAGTCAGACCTCCATCCCACCTTAAAAAAATTTGTAAAGTACCCTCACAAATCACTATACCATCCACCACCTATGACTCGTCTGCAGCCCTCGGCTTCTCCCCTCATTTTGTAAAGATTGTTAGCTCTTGGCTCAAGATCAGTCTTTTGGTGATTCTGAGGTCCCTGCATCTCAGAGGTCCTCAATCCTGGCTGCACATTTGAATCACCTAGGGAAATTATTTTTTAATAAAAATTTTTAAAAAATACCTATAATAATGGGATTTCACCCACAGAGATTCTGCTTAATTTGGTCTAAGAAGGAACAAGGCATCAGTTTTCTCTAACTCCCCAGGTGATGATACTGTGCAGCCAAGGCTGAGAACAAGGTCATAACTGACCCTTCTAATATCCTGAGCTTCCTCACCTCCTTCTCATTTCCCATCTGTCTCAGCCATCCATTGCCATGATCATGATTCAGGTAATAGGACTTTTTAGATTGTTTCTGAATATTGGCCAAAACTCCAGGCAAAAAACAATTAGCAGTAAGTTATCTCCAAACTCTAAGATCTACGAAACACATTCCTTCATGACTTTTTCAAAGTTGACCTATGAGCATTTCCCAATCACCCAGCACTAAGCTAGCTAAAGAGTAAACACTTGAGAGTTTTAGACTCATTAGAGTTGGAGAGTTCTTTGGAACTCCTTCGGGGTGAGTGCTCTGGGGAATGTGTTTCTTGGGACTCGTATTCACCTAAGCCAATGAGGAAGACTCGGAGAGAAACCTGCATGGAGATCTCCATTCCACACTATGGCTTAGAGGACGGAATTCAGTGGGAAATCGCCTTGGTGCAACAGCAGCACCACCAGCGAGGTTTCGGAGCAGAAAGCCTCGTGGACCAAATTAAGATGCTCAAGCCAGATAGCTTATTAAGTCAGTAACAGACATACAGAGAGAAACATGAGGAAAGGGGCTGGTGCAGGAACAGTTCAAGCAGGCTGCGAGAATCACACGGCCGGATCCTGTGTTACACAATGTGTGTGTGTCTGCGTGAGTCTGTGTGTGTGCACGCATGCCTCCATCTCTCACTCCGTCTCTGTCTCACTCCCTCTGCCACATCAGTTTTCCTACTGACATATGGTCCTGAGAACGTTGAGTTGAGGGTAAACAGAGTGTCAGAGGACAGAGGGTGCCTGGAGCCAGCAGGTGTCCCATCAGAAAGATGCAGGAGCGAGGAAGCCTCGCCAGTAGCTCTAGCTCATCTGTGACTTGCTAAGCAGTTGTGGCTTTTATCTCCATGTCTTGGGCAGAGAACAAGTGGGACCACAAGTGGGCATCACCCAACGGTGCCAATTTAAGACCTCATGAATACTGAGTGCTTTGTGAAGCTGCCTCACTGCTTCATAAGTATGAGCGGCCTCTTGGTCCTTTCATGCCTTCCTATAAATATTCATCACACACACTCTCTAATTCCTTTCTTGCAAGCTCCCTGGCTCTGTACTTTCTTTCTCTTCCTGCTGTAGAATTATTCTTAAATAATACAAGCACACATTGCAGTTCCTTCTATCAGAAGGATGCTCAGCCTGAGCTGAGAGAGAGAAAGGAAAGAGCTGTCACATCCCAGGGCCACTCAGGCATGACTCAGATATCTGTAGCCAAAGAGAAAGAAACAGGAACTGAAGCCACAGAAAGTCACGGGGAGGAAAATGTGGGATGTCACAGGTGACAAGAGACAGGTTCAGGAGCAGCAGCCAAGTCTTCTTGGTGACAGGGCCACCGTGGGACAAGCAGTCAGTATCACTGGAGACTTCCAGGAGGTGACAATCATAAAAAATGAAGTGTGAACGAGGTGCCCTGAAGCTGTGAGATGTGGCACTGAGCCAGAAGTGGATGAAAAATGAGGAGAAATGCCGGCAGAGAGCACATGGGGGAAAGTGACACTTGGGGGGCCACACTGCTGACACCCGTTTGAGATTCAGTAACAGATTCCACGTCGAATGACAAACAGGATCCCAGCCCTGCAGGGGACACAGTTCTGGAGGGATCTTCTTAGAACATGCTGCTAACGAGCAGGGAAGGAATCTTACCAAGGACAGTGGGGCTGTGGCATGGAGTATGACGTTGAATGTGCTCATGCCTCTCCTGAAAAACATTTTGGGTTATTTCTCTAAACTAGACCAGTAATATCAAGTAACTCCAAGATGACTGAACTCCTAGAGGCTGGCAGCTGTGGGGGGAAGCAAAGATCGAAGGTTAGAAGAGCCTGGCTCTGGTCCTGACGGCGCCGCTTACTGGCTCTGACCTTGGACTGGTCACGTCACTCCTCTGAGCCTCTGTTTCCTCCTCCATAACATGTAGACAATGATGTTTGCTGAGCAGACCTGTGAGGATTTGTACAAAGATAAAATGAAGTAACACACATGCAAGCTGTTGCTAAATTATACCAATGTCAGTTGCTGTTATTGCCACCAGTGATTTGCTGTGCGATCCAGAATTTAAAAATATAAAATAATTAGTGAGTCTTATGGGGTCTCAGGTTTGTCTTATGAGAAAGAGGGAAAAGATCACTAACAACCTCTCTGCTGTTAATGAGAGAAAAAAGTTAATGGCCCCAGGCCCCTAGGAAGATGATGCTGTGTGAGTGCCCGTGATGGGTTTCTGTGTGATGCTACCTCCCTGGAGTCTCACACTCATTAAACTCAAGTTAGAGGCCCTCAGGGGAGAGACTTGGTAAATGATAAGGGTCAGCCCTGTGCCAGGAGCTCCAGAGGTTCCCAGACCTCACGCAATAGGATCTCCATCTCCAGGCATCATTCCCTGTGTGTCCTGGACCACCAATCATTGGCTTCCTGCTCAGCCCCTGGGACAATCTAAAATGATGCAATTCGCACAGGCCCAGGCAGAAAGGCCAGGTAAGAGCTCGGCCAGAAGCCTTCCCAGGAAGGAGGGAGCCAAAGGTCGGCCAGGACTGTCTGAGAGCGCCCACGCCTGGCGCTGGTCAGAGGCAGCCAGCACCCCCGGGAGGGAGCGTCACTCCCAGGGGTCTCCGGGAACTGGACTCAGAGGGAGATGGTCCCTGCTTTTCCTCAGGTCAGTGCGCTCACCACTGATCCCTGCCCCCTTCTCCTGTGCTCCTCTTCTTCCCACTCATCCTCCAGCCCCCTTTTAGAATAAATAGCAAGCACTGAACACAGAGCTTCCTTGATTGACAGTAAGGTTATGTCCCAATGAACCCACCGTAAGTGGAAAATATCATGTCAAAAATGCATTTCATACACCCAACCTCCTGATCATCATAGCTTAGCCCAGCCCACCTCAAATGTGCTCAGAACACTTAGCCTACAGTTCGGAAAAATCATCTAAAACTAAGCCTATTTTATAATCAAGTGTTGAATATTTCATGTAATGTATTGAATACTGAACTGACGGTGAAAAACAGTGGTTATCTGGGTACAGAACAGTTGTAACTGTAATGGTTATTTACCCTCGTGTTTGCTGCCTCTGCCCAGAATCATGCGAGAGTAACTTATGAGGGTATCTTACAAGGAATTGCTAGCCCGAGAAAAAAAATCAAAATTCAAAACACGAAGTACAGTTTCCACTGAATGCGTATCACTTTTGCACCATGGTAAAGTTCAAAACTCTGAAACTGAACCATCATAAGTCAGGGACTTGTGTGTGTTTACTCTCTGCCAAACACGCTGACAAATGCATCACCTCATTTACTCCTCACAGCAACCCTAAGGGTAGGTACTATTATTCCCACTTTGCAGAATTCGAAACTGAGTGAGATTTAATCACTTGCCCAGGGTCACAGAACTAGTAAGGGCTGGCACTGGGATTCAGATCCAGATCTGGCCAATCCCAAAGCCCATGCTCTTAACTGCTAGGCAGTTATGCTTCCCAGAAACAAGCCACTAGCCCCAGGCTCCCCAGCAGTGAAAGGTTCCCCTATTCGGTGGTGCATTTGCAATAGTGGGGGTGAGGGGTGGGGATGGTGCAGGAAGAGTGGTGTAGAATCTCTCTGTCCCCAAGCTGTTCTAGGCCACTCAGATGTCTGCCATTACTCCATGGCGCTGTGTTCTCAACACCAGACGTTCAAAGTGTGTGTGTCCTCCGGGACGCTAGGACTCTGGACCATAACTTGTCCTCTGACATCCCATTAGTGAGGAAGCCCCTAGGCTCAGTTTTTAAATTCAATACTTCTCTTCCACTCACTTATATAAAAATACATTTTTTTGAAAAGCTAGTTCAGTCAACTGCTGATTGCTGTTCTTTGGGCACACATATGAACTAAAAATTTCCATGAGGAGGACAGTGAGTTTTCCTCCTGTGCAAGGGCAGAGACCCTCCCATGGCCAGCGTTCTCTGTGACATCCCTGCATCCAGGCTAGAAGGAGAATGTCTAGTTCTTGGGGGTCTTCGCCTCTGGCAAATCCACTACGTTCACAACACTGCCCTCATCAGCCTTCCCAAGTCACTTTCGATGTTCGTGCCCAATGTGCGGTCACTTTCCAGATCAGCCTCAACGCAGAGTCTTACAAATAGGGATCAGGAGCCTCCTCATCTCTGTCCCTCTCCACGGGCATCCGACTGGCACAAGAGCTGAATCCACTCAGGCTGCTAGTCAGAGTGTCTCAGACACTAACCAGAATAGGAATCAGCTGTGGAGCTTGTTAGACCGCAGCTCTGCTGCAGGGGGAGGTCTGTAAGGAACCAGAGTCTGCATTTCTAAGGAGCGCCCAGTGATGCTGCAGGGGTGCAATCTCTCTTTGGTAACCAGGTGCTAAAGAGCAGCGACCACAGCTTGTGAACAACTGTCCCATCTGGCCAGGAGGGAAGAAGAAAAAGAAGCAAATGAAAGCCAGGCAGGGCCCCTCTGAGAACCATAAATTTTCTTCCCCTCCCCACCTCCCCTCCACCCCCCGCAAAAAAAGGAAAATGTCAAAAAGTCCAGCAAGGCTGGGAGCTCTCTGCATGAAAACTAAGTCAGAGGCTGCACGCTAATATTTTTATTGCAGATTTCATGGCTCTAGATTCCAAATTGCTCTAACCCAAAGTTGCTTTAAGATAGGTGCTGTGGGTAATTGTGAAAGACGGGCAACGACTTATAAACATGCCTCCTAGGAGACAGCTTACACAGGATATTCATAACATGTCTTTTGGGGGAAAAAATGGGCAACACTTAATTAATGACATGGAAAGATCTCCAAGATACATTGTTTTAAAAAAAAGAAAAACAAGGTGCAGAACAATGTGTATAGTTTGCTACTATTTGTATCTTTTAAAAGAGAAACGAGAACGTATACACGTATGTGTTGCTTATATAAGCAATGACTAACCATGCGAAGGTACATGAGAAATGGGTAGCTTCTGAGGAAGACAGGGAAGTAGCTGGGTAATCAGAAGGCAGATGATGAAAGGACTTGCTTTCACTGTAGTCCCTTCTGAATTCTGTACCAGAGAAACACATTTCCATCCAAAACAGAAATCAAAACTAATATTGAAAGACAATCCTCTTTCTTCTTCCTATACCTCCATCCACCCAAACATTCAGTGAAATTGAGTCGCGCTACATTTTCAAGTCCCCTTTTGGTGAGTCCCCTGCAGAGTTCGTTCTTGGAACAGGGATCAGAATAGCATTGCCTTGTGTCATTGCTGGGGAAACCCCAAAATGTGTGTGCTCAGAGTCTGGATGCTCTGGGGGTCCTGGTTTCCCTTGTGGGGTCCAAGAGACCTGCGGCTGTGGGCAAGAACTGCCAGTCTGAGTCCTCTGCAGACAGAAGAAGTTCTGTACACCTGGGTCACCCTTGGAGGCTGGCTGAATGGTGAAAGTTTAGGATCTTTGCAACTGGACGGCTGAGCTAGACTCTGTGACCGGAAACTTCAGGTGGGAGAACCATTACTTCCCTTAAAAGGTCTTCTTGTGAGGACCTCATATTCTCAGGACACGTTCTGAGTTATTTCTGTTTAGACACCTGGCTTAGGCTGGCTGAATTACTGGGTTTTACTGTTCTTCTCTGGTCACCCTATATTATCGCTTGGTTCTCATTAAGGAATTTCCCGAGCTTCTGTTATGTATTTTCTTTCCTGAGGCTGTGATCCCTGCCCATTACAGGGGGAATTATGTCACATGCTCGTCCAGGCTCCAACGTCAGTTCATCCATTTGGGACTTCAGGCAGGTTCCTCACCTCTCAAATGAGGTCAGGATGGAGGGGAGCACGCAGCCTGGAGAACAGCACAGAGCAGAGGTTCAACAAAGATCTGTCTCCTCCATCATAGCATTTCTTCCCCCCTCCACCACCACCCAGGCTTATTATAAGCACCTCACTCTTTTCAAAGTACCTCTGTTTTTACCGTCTCTGTCCTCTACCGAATCCCAAAAGCCCAGCCAGGAGTTGTCCTCTGCACTTTGCAAATGAGTACAGAGGAGTCGGCTTTCTCCAAATGACTTGTCAGTGTCACGGCACCCGGCATAGAAGAACTGGAACCACACCCCGTAGCTCCCAAGAGAACTCCCTGAATCCCACTCCTCAGAGAATTAAGGTCCCCGGTCCTGAGGCTTCTTCCTGTTTCTTCCTCTCAGTACACTCAGATCCTCAGGTGTTTGAGCTCCCACCATGTGCCACGTTACACGTGACTTTTTTTAACGTCCAGATCTTTTGTGCATGAAAAGGATTGTCTAAAACTGTTTGTTAATTGATTATAATATCTTAAGTTGCGAATTTAGAACTTAGTTTTTCTTAAGCCGCTAAATGCAATTTCCAAATATAAGAAATGTCATTATATATCTAATAATGTTTGTGAAAATGGAAAGCAATCACATTTGATCTTTGGTTAATGTCCCCTTTGCCCCAAAATCTAACAGATTAAATTCCCCCAAATAATTTGTGCTGTTTACAATCAAATTCTCTTAAACGATTCAAAGTAACGTCGCAAGCACACAAAAGCTATTAGAAGTAAGTTCTCCTGAACATTTAAACACTATTTATCAACATGATTAATTAAATGCTCTTAAACTTTTTAAACTACAATCACAAATTTAATGTACCTGATTTCCCAAGCTCTCCAATTACCTTCATAAACATTTAAACATCTCCTGAAAATTACTGAATCAAACAATTTTTATTGAAATGTAGACAATTTATAATGTGCTAATTCCTGTGCACAGCATGGTGATTCACAAAAGGTTCATTTTTGATAAATCAAATGGTTTTCTGCATTTTAGGAGAGTCAAATCAAACACGGATTTAGTTAATTCAATTTAGCTAATCACCCTCCGTATTTCAAGTCCAATTAAGCAGTTACTCTTAATTGCTCCGCGCACCTCAAATAGTTATGCATATGCAACACGCATATATTCAAATTTGTATTCAAGTTCATATTAAAATGGTATAATTGTTGCAAAAATTTGTCATCTTATAAATAGATCTCTCAAAATTATCAGTGTAGGATACAAAGTGTACACCCATCTTCAAAGACTCTTTCTGAGGCCTCCACGGCAACTGAAATTACAGGTTAATGATTGTCTAAGATTCAAGATGAGGCTTGTGGATTCAGTGATTCAAGCCTAAAACTTCAGGACTGGAAGAGGGGACATGGATGTCCCTCCCCAGAGGACTCAGCCCACCGTGCACGTAAACCAGATGAACCCCCTCCTACAGTCAAGTCCTGCTGCTATAACAAGACACTCCAGGTCTTGGCCTCCAGCCAGTACTGAGTTCCACAACACAATGCATCGTCTTTCAAGGCCGCTCTTATCTGATTATCTTCTTTTTTAAATTTTTTATTTTAGTTTTAAAACTTTAGACTTAGGAGTTATGAACATAGTACAGTGAGAGTTCCTGTCTACCTTTCTCTAAATGACCATGGTACAATTATTGAAAATTAGAAATTAGGGGGAGGGTATAGCTCAGTGGTAGAGCACATGCTTAGCATGCACAAGGTCCTGGGGATTAATGACCTCTATTAAAAAATAAATAAATAAATGAACATAAGAAAGAAAGAAAGAAAGAAAGAAAGAAAGAAAGAAAGAAAGAAAGAAAGAAAGAAAGAAAGAAAGAAAGAAAGAAAGAAAGAAAGGAAGGAAGGAAGGAAGGAAGGAAGGAAGGAAGGAAGGAAGGAAGGAAGGAAGGAAGGGAAAGGAAGGAAGGGAAAGGAAGGAAGGAAGGAAGGGAAAGAAAGGAAGGAAGGAAGGAAGGAAGGAAGGAAGGAAGGAAGGGAAAGGAAGGAAGGGAAAGGAAGGAAGGAAGGAAGGGAAAGAAAGGAAGGAAGGAAGGAAGGAAGGAAGGAAGGAAGGAAGGAAGGAAGGAAAGAGAAAAGAAGAAATTAAAATCAGCATGATACTGTGAACTAAACTACAGGCTTTTTTAAGATCTCATCAGTTTTTTCCGCTGATGTCCCTTTTTATAGTTGTTTCAGCCTCTAATCCAGGAAACCATATTGTCCCTAGTTGTTAGATTTTCTTAGTCTCCTCCAGTCCGTGGCACTTTCTCAGTCACTCCTTGTCTTTTTCACTGTTGACACTTTTGAGACATACTGGTCAAGTATTTTGTAGAAGGTCTCCCAGTTTGGGTTTGTCTGATGTTTTCTCATGATTGAGTTGAAGTTATGGATTTTTTACCCAGTTCTTACCATAACGTTCTCCAGTGTTTACCACCTGATTTGGGCAAGTGGAATTCTAAACTCTCCCGCCTCCTAACTGTCCTCTTTGCAGCCTGATTTGCCTCTATGGCTCTTGGCATCTTCTTTATAACTTCCATTCACCCACTCGACAAGTATTTGTTGAGGGCCAACTATGTACCAGTCACTGGAGATACAGCAATGGACAAAACTTACAACAGTGCCTGACTTCATGGTTCATGCATCCTAATGTCAGGAAGGAGACAATAAACTAACTTAATAAGTCATGTGTCTACAGCATGTTAGAAGAGAATCAGTCCCATGAGGAAAAAATTAAACTGAGAGGAGGGCTAGTGAGCGCTGGGGGAGGAGAGGGTTTCGTTTAAATAGGATGCTTAGGGAGGGCTGCACAAGCAGGTGACGTTTGAGCCAAAGCTTAAAAAAGCCTAGGGAAGGAGGCAGATGACTAACTGAAGCAAAGCGTGTTCTGAGGGCAAGGGACAGTGAGCGCGGGGGTCCTGGATCACGCCTTGGGGGTCCTCAGAGGAGCAGGGAGACACATGTAGCTGGAGCAGAGTAAGCGACGGTGAGAAGCGGACGAAGAGGACAGAGGGGTAAAGAGAGTTACTTTCCTGGGTGAACAGAATCACCCTGGCTGCTCCTCATAAGAAGGAAACAGATAGCACCTAAAAGCAGTTGCCAACAACCCAAGCAAGATAGGATGGTGCCTCGCAAAGAAAGGGTGCGAAGTCAGTGTGCATTCTGAAGGCAGAGCCAACACAGTTTGCTGACGGATTCAATGAGGGGTCGTAGAGGAGCGAAAGGGGTGAAAAATGGCTAGACGGATTGAAAGGATTGGGTTCCAGTTACCATTGCAAGTGAGGAAGACTCTCTTATCTAACTGATAATTACTCTGTATTCATTCAGTGACATGAGGCACTGTGATAGATATCAGGGCACAAATTATTGAGATATTAAGTGACTCTCCTCCTCCTAGGAATAAGAAAATCCAAGAGGAAAGATGAGTGGGCATTTTTCAATGTTAAAAGATGGCGTCATTAATTCAACTTAAAGTATCTGTGAAATTCGGGGGAGAGGGGACAGGGATAGACCCCTAAACCTGGTTTGGAGAGACCAAAGGACATTCCAAGAAGAAAACATAGAATTTGTAAAGACAAAGACATTTGCTAAACATGATATGTTTGTAGAAGTAAGTTGTTCAGAATTGCTAGAGGGTAAACTGAGAGTGGGGTACATCAAGGTGTTGCATAGAGGACATCTGGCAGGTTAAAGGATTTAGACATTATCCCAAGGGGGACAGGGGGACACTTAGCACATAAGCATGATTGTGACCTGCTGGGACTGATGTGGGATTTGGGGAGCCGTCTGCCACTCAGAGATGGATGTGACTTTTCAGTTGCAGTGGCCGTTAAAGGCTACCTCTCTGATGAGAATGTTAACTTTCTTGTTTCTCCTCCTGTTCCTCATTGTCATGAAAACAGCAGCAGAATGGCCTTGGGACAGAATCACACCACAGTGACGAAGTTCATCCTGCTGGGCCTCACAGACCAGGCAGACCAAAAACAACTCCTCTTTGCCGTCTTCCTGCTGATCTATGCGGTGACTATGGTGGGGAACCTGGGCCTGATAGATGTGATCCGCGCCAGCTCCACCCTCCACACCCCCATGTACTTCCTCCTGAGCGCGCTCTCCTTCCTTGACATCTGCAATTCCTCTGTGTTCACCCCCAGGCTGCTGGTCAGCTTCCTCTCCGCCGACCAGTCCATCTCCTTCGTGGGCTGTGTGGTCCAGATGGCCCTCATGGCCCTCCACGGCACAGGGGAGTGTCTGCTCCTGGCCATCATGGCCTATGACCGATTCGTGGCCATCTGCCACCCTCTTCTCTACCACACCATCATGTCCAAGCGCTTGTGTGTCCGGCTGGTGGTGGTTACCTATGCTGTGGGGGTGTTCATTTCAACACTGCAGACGGGGAACGCCTTCATCTTGCCCTACTGTGGCCCCAACATCATTGATCACTACTTCTGTGACATCCCCCCCGTGCTCCAGCTGGCCTGCTCAGACACCACTGTGGCCAATGTCATCTTGCTCTTCTTTTCTGCCCTGATCACTGTCCCCACAATCTTAGTCATCTTGGTCTCTTATGCCTACATCCTGGTCACAATCTGCAGGATGAGGTCCCTGGAGGCCCAGCGTAAGGCCTTCTCCACCTGTGCCTCCCACCTGACAGCCCTCTCCCTTTTCTATGGGTCCGTGTTCCTTGTATATGTCCAACCCAACCCTGAAACTGCTTCAGCCTATAACAAGATCCTCTCTGTGTTCTACACCATCGTGATTCCCATGCTGAACCCGCTGGTCTACAGCCTGAGGAATAAAGATGTTAAAGCCGCTGTGCAAGTTAGGGCTCTCAACCTAAGCAGGAAAGGGATTTGTTAGAAAGGTATCTGGGAGCCTGTAAGATAGAAGAGAAGCCTAGAGGGCCCCGCCAGGACAGGAACCAGCAGCACAGCTCTTCTACATCTCTTGATACACTCACCACATCCAGCGTGGACATCCCACATGCACTGATCTCCTGCATCCACACTTCTATCTTACAGAGCCCTGGGAAGCAGAAATAAGACCTCCTCTTGGATAAATTTGGGAGTCTGAGATTTGCAAATGTTAGCCACTATATATAAAAATAGATTTAAAAAAAAAAAACAAATTTCTTCTGTATAGCACAGGGAACTATATTTAATATCTTGCAATAACCTTTAATGAAAAAGAATACGAAAACGAATATATGTATGTATATGCATGACTGCGACATGGTGCTGCACGCCAGAAATGGACACATTGTAACTGACTGCACTTCAATTAAAAAAAAAAAAGAAACTACAACTAACAAGACAGCGTGATACAGGCATCAAGACAGACAAACAGATCACGAAGGACGGAGAGTTCACAAGGAGACCCACGCACAGTCAGTTGTTCTCAGTAAGTTTACGTGACCAGGCCATCTGATGGTGATAGAAAAATCGGCCATCCTATGCCGAAACAAACAAAACAAATGTAAATAGAGAGAAAGAAAGAAGCTACAGATACACACCAAACAAACCATGAGTGAATCTCCAAAAAGGCTGAATAAAAGAAGCTAAGCAAAGAGTCCACGCTATATGGTTCTATAAGTAGAAGATTCTTGAAAATTTGCATACCCAGAAAGTAGACCCATGGTTTACTTCGGGAAATAAACTTCTGGGGAGAAGGCTAAGAGGGAGGGATTACAAAGTGGGATGGATATGGTCATTTTATTAGTTTTGGTGATGATTTCATGGGTAAATATGTCAAATTCACCTAATAATAGGTTTTAAATATGCAGTTTATTGTATGTTAATTAAACCTCAATAAAGCTGCTGAAATTTGGACACAGAAATTTTTTTTTTAAAGCCCTCCTTCCATTCAGAAATGAGAGCTAGATTCTACCTTCCTCTTGTCTTGAGAGTTCCCCAAAATAGAAAGGATCATTGAATGCCAAACCGGGAAAATGACATAGTTCAACCAGAGCAATCTTCCCTACGAGGTTCTACAGGGAACGTTGCCCTTCTGAATATGAGGTACTGGAGAAAGAATCCAGGTGGTGTTTGAGTGTAGGAAGGAGATGGTAGCCACTTGACTTAGTGGGAGAGAATGGAGCCCCCTGTACAGAAATCTCCACTATGATTAGCCAGGGACCAGAGTTGGGCTTTAAAGCAATAATGAGCTATCATTTCCATACAAATGGCTAATTTAAACAAAATAAAAAGCTGAAAGCCCATATAACTTTTTTTCAATCAAAATCAAATTACCTTTGTGTTTTTAGACAAAACCTTTTTACTGTAACAGAAATCAGCCTTAATAATTTAAGAGAAGGGAAAAGGGGTGGAATTTACTGTGAAACCCAGACATCAACTGAGGTTCAGTATCTTTTTGAGATTCAAATAAAATTGGCTTAAACCCCCTCCATGTGTGGTAGATGCCCCGCATCCCTGACAATCTGTCTGGGGAATCTGATGTAGCAGGAGACGGGCTGTACATGGCTTGTGCTTTACCTGGTTACTTCTAACTCCGAGTTCTTTAACCCACTGAATTAATCAGCTTATGAGTCACCTGGGCAGGGGATAAGCATGGGGTTAGGAATGAAGATGATATAAATGAGGAAAAGGAGAAAATAAACCTTGATCATTGTAGGTCCTGATGGGGAAGGAAAACGGGGAGATTTAGGCAGGTTGGGTTGAGGTAACACAGCTGGGCTTGAGCCCTGTGGAGAAGACAAAGAAGCAATTGCATGGCCATCATTAAAAAGTCCACAAACAATAAATGCTGGAGAGGGCATGGAGAAAAGGGAACCCTCCTACACTGCTGGTGTGAATGTAGTCTGGTACAGCCATCATGGAAAACTAAAAATAGACTTACACTATGATCCAGCAATCACACTCTTGGGCATATATCTGGAGAAAATTCTAATTTGAAAAAACACATGCATAGCAGCACTACTTACAATAGCCAAGACATAGAAGCAACCTAAATGTCCATCAACAGATGACTGGATAAAGAAGCTGTGGTATATATACACAGTGGAATACTACTCAGCCATAAAAAAGAATAAAATAATATCATTTGCAGCAAAATGGATGCACCTGGAGATTGTCATACTAACTGAAGTAAGCCAGAAAGAGAAAGAAAAATACTGTATCATATCACTTATATGTGGAGCCTAAAAAAAAAATATGACACAAGTGAACTTATTTACAAAACAGAAACAGACTCACAGACATAGAAAACAAACTTGTGGTTACCAAGGGGGAGAAATTAGGAGTTCAAGATTTACTAATACCACTACATATAAAATAGATAAGCAGATTTCTACTGTATATAACAGGGAACTATATTCAATACCTTGCAATGGCATATTATGAAAAGGAATAAATATACGTATAACCAAATTACCACGCAGTACACCGGAAATTAACACAATATTGTAAACTGACTATACTTCAATTTTAAAAAAAGAAGCAAGTGCATCTCTGCTGGACAAAACCTCCACGTTCACCTGAAACTTCACAGATGTCAAAGTGAAATGTTTTCTTAGAAAACTAACTGATCCGTGGGTGAACCTGTTGATCAGTGCTCAGTGATTATATTGGAATCATCTCCCGGCTTGATGTACAGGTTTGAGGTCATTTTTCTCATCATACTGTATTAGTCAGGCTTCTCCAGAGAAGCAGAACCAGCGGGATATATATAGACGGATAGATATAAAAGGAGATTTATTATAGGAATTGGCTCACACAGTTATGGAGGCTGAGCAGTCCCACAGTCTGCCGTCTGCAAGCTGGAGCACCAGGAAAGACAGTGCTGCAATTCAGTCTGAATCTAAAAGCCTGAAAACCAGGGGTCTGAAGATCTGAGAATGAAAAATACCAACGTCTAAGAGCAGGAGAAGTTCAAGGTCCCAGCTCAAGCCAAAAGACCAAAGCCACCCCTTCTCGGCCTTTCTGTTCTATTCAGGCCCTCAACTGCCTGGGTGATGCCCACCCACATTGGTGGGGGTGAATTTCTCCACTCAGTCTACTGATTCAAACGTTAATCTCTTCTGGAAACCCCTCACACACACACACACACACCCAAAAATGTTTCACCAGCTATCTGAGCATCCTTTGCTCAGACAAACTGACACAAAAAATTAACTATCACACATTCTAAGAATATGGAAGTCTGCAGCCGGTCCCCTATCCCCACCCAAACTCTCCATCTCAGACCCAGGAGGCTAGGGACCGCAGTCTTTTCATAAAAATAAGCCATTTGCTTAACGAGAACATTTTCTTTGAGTAATAATTTCCCTCAGGGCCAAGGAGACACAGAGAACCAGGAAACAGAGAAGAGCGTGCTCGTTCCTCCTTCATCGCCCTGGTAACTCAGACTCTGCTTCCCAGCTTCACCAGTTCCTGAGCATATGTTGTGCCCTGCAGCCCTGGGCAACCTAGTCACAGGCTAAGAAGTAAACAGGTTCCCAGAAATGTTGGGTGAGTAGCCTCAGAGGAATGGAGGGAAGGCAGGGCAGAGGGGTGGATGCAGGAGCAGCAGGTGACAGGGCAAAGTCTGCCCCGAGAGACAAGGCATCCAACTTGTTCAACCCTACACACACTGCCCTCTCCTGCCCATCCCTTCACCTAAAACCATCTGGCACAGAACCCAGTAAGAGTCATCAGAGTGTTGACTGGAAGTTAAATCAATGTGTTACCTCTCTCAAGAGCATTTGAATTAAACGCATTTAAATTTTTATTTACTCATGTCTTAAGAGCATCCAGAGCCCACCCAGTACCTGAAGATCTAGAACTTTCCATTGGGTGGAAATGAAGCCAAAGGTAGGGGCAGCTCCAGCCATAGGTGCTAAAAGAGAGACCAGTCTGTGGTCCCAGCCAGGCAGGAAAAGCACTGGGCAACAAGGGCTCGCAGTCCCAGCAAGCAGTCAAGGTTGGATGCGTGGTTACTGTTGCCAGAGACAGGCTCCATCACCTGAGAGAAGCTGATCAGCCTTGCTGGGCTTAGGTCTGTGTGTGGAATAGAAATGACCCCGAAAGTCTCCTGTTTACAGATGGAAAGGGGGGGTGAATCATTTTGAATCTCCTGGATGGTAATCTTGTTCTCCAGGGTCTTAAACTAACCCTAAAGGTCCTTGAGGGTGGAGACATTGTAATGAAGTGGGGAGTCAGCCCTGACATTGGGATCTTCAGTGGAAAACTCAAGCTCTCCAGCGGCTGACAGCTTCATTCACCAGGTGCGCTGTCTCTCCAGATACCACTTCCAGGGACAACTTGGGGCACGATGGAAGGAGTCAGAATTAGGTAAGAAAGGGGTCTGCCCTTGGAGAAAGAATCCAAGACAGTCGAGGGCGTCTTCCGCTGGAGCTGATCAGAGGCAACTAGTATCACAAGGAAAGGCGATGGGCAGATAATCTTCATAAGATTCATGGTTCCTGCCAGGGAGTGGTCATGCTGCCTTCTCCACAGGATACTTAACCCTGTCCGCACCCCCCACCAGTTGTCACAGACCCAGTTTCATCCCTGCCTTCTCTGGGACCTCAAAGACCCTGGGCCACCAGTCCCAAGAAGCCGAGTTAGACAGGAAGCAAGCCTGGCTCAC
Organism: Camelus bactrianus; assembly: GCF_048773025.1. Classification (NCBI taxonomy): domain Eukaryota; kingdom Metazoa; phylum Chordata; class Mammalia; order Artiodactyla; family Camelidae; genus Camelus; species Camelus bactrianus. The sequence continues at coordinate 11,692,269 of NC_133548.1, forward strand.
AGGCAGTGTATGGATAAGCTCTGTAAAGATGGATTTGCTCAATGGAAGGGTACCAGTCCATCTCAGACCCCATTCCTCTAGTCTAAGACATTGATACAGTCTGATGTTTGATCACGTGAGAGACTGAGGTTTCAAGGCCAGCGCTGCAGTCATTATCATCCAGAAAACTCCACGCCCACAGACCTGTGAAGTGCTAACCAATACAGTGTGTCTGAAGCAGAACCTCAGGGTCTGAACAGGTTGGCTTCCCCTGGATGTGACTGCTGCATCCAACAGAATATGTGTTCTACTCACACGCGCTTGTACGCTCAAAACTGCAGTTCTTTATAAAAATGAACCAATCGCTCAATTTACAAAATTGCCAGTAAACAAGAGATATGAACGGGGCTGGCAGGCTCTGAAATTGTGCCCTAGGAAGACCAGAGAAAGACTTGAGGACCTATGCACAGGATGGGATCCTTCGAAATTTTCTTAGGGGTTCCCATCTGACACCTCTGCCTTCGTGCCTCCCCCTCTTCTGACTTCCGCAGTCACAAGAGTTGTGCTCAGACATCTGGCCCAAATGTGGGTCACTGCCCTGGCTGCCCCGGCAGCAAGTCCCCACAGCAGAGCTCCTCAGGGAAGCCAGAGTTCTCACTCAGTGGGGCCATCACAACCCATGGTTAAATCCAACTCACATATTAGCTAAAGGCTCCCAGTCCACCGGAGACCAGTGGTTCCGGCTCATGGGCTGCCCTTCTGCCACGGGGCTGCCAGCTGCTCACACATGTGATAAAGGCGAAAGAACCCACCTCAGGGCTGCAGTCGAGCTGCTTCCTCATTCCTTCCCATTGCTCAAGCTGGTTCTGCATTTCAAGGAAGAATCTTCCCTCTGCAGGAAGCACAAGTCAGAAGCCTCCTGCTAGCATTTTTCCTAGAAGCCCCCATGTCTCAGCCTCCACTTCTTCAACCCAGTAGCTGCTTCATGGTACACACTGCAGCTTTTCTTTATGTTCCTTCCTGGGGGCCCATCCTCTGTGCGACACAATTCTCAGATTATGGGGTCCCAGCGCAGCGAAAACCTTGGGGAAGTATTAAAACTGTGCAAATATTCCACAATGTGAAGGTAATTTCTAATGTGCTCACATCACACGTGTGTGTTGGCTTGTTTCTGGGGCAAGTAGTGAGGAACGCTGACCAACTGGGCGATGCTATGCTAGGATAGTAATAGAAGTGGTGCTCACCTTGGATGTGATCCCTGATAGACAGCGAAGGGTTAAAGCAAGTGCTCTCTGCTCTTTGCTCTCTGACCAGATAGGACAGGTATATCACCCAGATCTTCACTTGAAATCCTGCCCGAATGATAGCTAACAACTTGGAGCATGTTGTTTCCATCTTCTCATAAAATCCTGCTAACGACCCCCATGAGGCTCAGACTACAAATAGCCCCATTTTTTTTCCTTTTTTCGGTCCATGAGGAAATTTTATTTTTTGTATTGAAGTATAGTCAGTTTACAATGTCATGTCAATTTCTAGCATACAGCATGTTTCAGTCATACATATATTTGTTTTCATATTCTTTTTTGTTGTAGGCTACTATAAGATATTGACTATAGTTCCCTGTGCTGTACAGTAGGTCTTTGTTGTTTATCTATTTTATATGTAATAGTTAGTATCCCATCAAGACCGGGATGAAGGGACGTCTCTTCCCCCTCCCCTTGGATCTGGACTAGTCTTGTGACTAGGAACGCCAGATTTAGCAGATCAAAATACAGATGCCTAGTGAAAATTAACATCAGATAAAGAATGAAAAGCTTTTTAGCATAAGTTTGCCTTAATATTGTACAGGACACACTTGTACCAAAAATTATTTATTGTCTACCTGAAATTCAGATTTACCTGGGCACCACGTGTTTTACCTGCCAACTCCACTTGTGACTCGCTCTGGCCGACCGCATACAGCAGAAGTGACGATGTGCCAGTTCCAAGCCTCATGTTAAAGAGGACGATTGGTTTCCACTTCCTCCATCTTGGAAGCCCACCCTAAGACCACCATGCTCTGAGGAAGCCCAGCGAGCCATGTGAAAAGGCCACATGGGGAAGCACGAAGCATCCGACACAGAGTAAGGCCTGAGCCTTCCAGGACAGCCTGGCTGCCAGCTGCATGCAGCTGAGCAAGTGACCTCAGTCTACACCATGTGACGGGGAACAGTCATGTCCTCCAAGCTCTACCCAGACTTCTAACCCACAGAATGCTGAGAAACACTGAATTGTTATATTTTTTAAGATATTGCACCTTAGGAAGTTTTTTTAATACAGCAAGAGATAACCAAAACAAACCCTAATAGATCACCTTTGATTTGTGTTGCACTGAGTCCCCAGACCTTGTGGGGTCCTCTGCGGTGGCCACCAATCTTGGTTCCTACGCTGTGCAGTCTTGTCCAGCCTCACCATTAGTTTTCCTTAGGGAGGCAGTGCATCCTTGAGGTTCGGAGGATGGGATTCGGAGCCAGCCAGTCCTGGGGCTGGATTCCAGCTCCATCATCCAAAGCTCTATGACCTTGGGCTCTTTGTCTGAAAAATGAGTGTGTCAGTATTAATTACCTCATAAGGTGGTCTGTGAGGATTGAAGGAGATTTAACATCTATAAGGTGCTTAGAACAGTGCCAGATTCTTAATTAGTGTTCAGCACATATTAGCTATCCTTACACTGAATAATTTCTCTAACTTGTGTCTTCCTGTTATTTTATCTTCCTTATTATTTCTATCCAGTGGAGAAAGATTAATGAAGCCACAAATCACATAACAATGAGGGTGACAGGGTCTACCACCAAAGAACCATAGTTTTCCACGAGGAGAGTCTCCCAGGCCTGGAGAAATACAGTGCAGTGTCCAGCTGTTCTAAGCCCTCATTCTACCATGCTAGTCCCTCACTTCCCTTTTTCCCAGGCCCAGCTGTCACTGAGAAATCACATGCCCCTAAATACAGCCCAGACCTACTGGGTAATTACCACCTCCTAGGCCACCTGGTCATTCTCCCAGATTCCCTTATTTCTCTTCCCCCATGAACCAGAAATGCTGAGACAGAAAAATGTAGATTCATGAGAGCATAAGATGAAACAGAAGTTACACGGGTTACAGAATCAGACAGGACTGGTGTCTAAGTCTGGTTTTGCAACATACAATCTAGCACAATTTGTAAACAAGAAAGTTGTGTGAAGATTAAATACTTATATGGCCAAATGCTTAGCGTACAGCATGGTTTATAGTAGACGATCATTTGAAACCAGTTTCCCCACTTCTGCTAGGATTATCCAGTCTGGGCACTAAAAGGGCATTGGCTGCTGGTATTGGTGATGTGGCCATGCAGAAAGGCATCTTCATTTTGCCTTCCTCTGCCCCGGCATCATCGATCATTACTTCTGTCTCTCTGCCCAACCTCCAACTTACCTGCGCTGACATTGCCAGGGCGAAGGCCATCCTCTTCCTTTGTTCTGACTACTCTTTTTATTGTCGCTGTCCTCCTAGTCACACACGGAAGGACACAATCCCTGAAAGCCCAGAGCAAAGCTCTCCTATCTTTGCCTCGTGTCTTACTGTCATCTCCCTCTTCCGTGGCACCGTCGTCCCGAAGCAGGTTCAGACCGGTTTCAAGAGAGAACAAACAGTGATTCATCGATTGAATCAAAAATTCTGGACTTGCAGAAGGAATGACGTTGCTTAAAATAGCCAACTTTAGCATCTCTCCCCAAAATCAGAGAAGGGTCTGTTGTCACAGAGACTCAATCTTTCCTTGTGCAAAAGGAGGTATTTGGAAAATATTGTCACTTCCAGTAATGACATTCACATGAAATCTGAACCCTCTTGGCAGTACCAGTGAACCCAGGTACTGACAAAACATTTGCTGATGAGGAAACCTCCCTTAGAGACAAGGTAACTCTGCTTTGATTCCCAATTATCAGGTGGCTGAAACACGAAGCAACCCGCCCCCCCAAAAAAAGGAAGCAAAATGCTGCCAAGTAGCCCTGGGTGAAGAATGGTTTGTCAACTGATGACTCTGAAACATCACCAGGAAACCCATTCCTCAACCAAAGCTAAGTTTGTTAGACCTACTGTAGTAAGACAGAATAAAGAATCTTAGCAGTTCTTAAAAGGAAGAAATCAATAGAAGATATTTATAGGATTTGGCGGTCTGCATCCAAGTGGTTTAAGGTAGATTTTCCAAATCAGGGAGTGGATCAGGATTGGACAAAGTTTGTGACAATATAGTTTAGGATTGACAGATACAGGGAGGGAAGAGCCTGAAAACAAATCTTGATACTCAAAGTATTGTTTGTTGAGAAAATTGTTTACCCAGGTGAGTGATCTATTGTCTTAATAGGAGAGATGTTTGCCTAGAGGATCAAACTGTGTGTTCAGATAAATTGGCTTGCAGGAACTCCACGAAGCCAATAGTGAAGTTATTTATTGGTTTACAGTCGTACCTTCCTAGGTCTGAATTTGGGGGAACAATTAGCCAAGCCATGTCGCCATAGGAAATCTCAGCTTTCAGTCTTAATAGTTAGGCTATGTGGGTATAGATGATCCCCAAGCTCAAGTTCAGCTTATTTTTTTTTAACCACTGTGAGAGGCTATTCTGTTGCCATGGAAAGAGAACTTCACCTCACTTCCTCCCATCAATGACATTAAGCCTGGGCAACCATGTTCCCATCCCACCCCCCAAAGTGAGCAGAGATGGAGAAATAGTTTCAGCTGGAGAAGAGCTCATTGCCATGTGCAGAGAGTCTACCTGTGCCCTTAGATGGTTAATGAACATCAGCATTTATCCAAAAGGGTCTAACTGGGAACAGGAGTACATCACTACGGTAGTGCTGAGTCATTTTATGAAATATTTTTTATTCAGAAAGCCCAGGTCTGCAGCCCCAGACTTCACCGGCTGTGTATAACTTCTGGCAAGCACCTTCCCCTCTATGGACCTCTTCCCATTCCCAAAAATTTGAGCTAGATGTTCCCCAAGGGTTCTTTCGACTCCGATTTTCTGGAGTTCTTTGACTTGGCCCTAATGTATATCCACTCTTGATCAAAAAAAATGCAAAGACAGTAAGGACATCCACGTTGCTGCGTACATAGTCTTCATATAGGCTTCCCTGTCGGGCTAGCCTTCAAAAGCATGTCTAAGACCATGGACCTAGACTGCTTAGAAAAGAACCTACCAGCGTGCCTTACACAAGCACACACTAAAAGCTCGTAGCAGGTTAATGTCTTTCCCATTTACCACCCAGCAGTAAGAATGCATAGCCCTTTGGTTCTGCATCTCAGCTTCCAGGAGGATCCTGCCAGCTGATATATCTGGTATAAGAACATCAATATTTCACTTCCGAATGAGCTTTTCATGAAGAATTTTCTAGTCGGTGTACCTGAGGAGAGAGAGAAGGACTCTCCCAAATTACAGACTCATTTTTTGGCTGCATGTGCTTGCTTAGTAACAAGTTAGTTTGGCAGAATTTGTACATTTGGTAAAATTTGGTCCAAGGCTTTTTTTTTTTTTCCAAATTCTTTTTTTTTTTTTTGAGGGGGGAGGTAATTAGGTTTATTTATTTATTTTTAGTAGAGGTCCTGGGTTCAATCTCCAGGACCTCGTGCATGCTAAGCATGTGCTCTACCACTGAGCTATATTCTCCCCTAAAGTCTTTCTTTCATTGCAACATATCACCTGTCAGTCAGGCTTGAAGGAATGGGGTCATACAGAACCTGCCACTAACAACCAGAAACTTCTCATACTAAAAAACTGGGCAGGGGGATGGTGTAGCTCAGTGGTAGAGCACATGCTTAGCATGCACGAGGTCCTGGGTTCAATCCCCAGTACTTCTGTTAAAAAAAAGAAAAGGAAAGAAAAGAAAAAGAAATAAACAAATAAACTGAATTACCTTCCCCGCCAAAAATATAGATGTATTTTAAAAACTGAACTGCCATAAATTACTCATGGGGATGTAATATACAGTATGGTACAGTATGGTGACTATAGTTAAAAATACTGTATTGCATATTTGAAAGCTGCTAAGAGAGTAGATCTTAAAAGTTCTCATCGCAAGAAAAAAAATTGTAACTATGTATGGGAAAGGATGTTAACCAGACTTACGGTAGAGATCATTTCTCAGTATATTCAAATATCAAATCATTATGTTGTACAACTGAAACTAATATGTTATATACCAATTATATCTCAATTAAAAATATTTTAAAATAAAATTCAAAACATTTTTTAAAAAAAAAGCCTTAGATCAGTTACCTAGATGTAGGCTCAGTAAATGAGAAGAAAGGGCTTCTCAGAGGAGACAGGAAGGAGCCTGGCCTCAGAAGCCTGGAAGATCTGAGTCAGGTGAGATGAAATAGAACAGGGGTCAGAGCCAGAGAGGACCTGCCCTTGAAGAATACATCAGACAGCCGGGGCTGCTGTGTTAACAGACAGCATCCAAATCGCATTGGCTTACAAGGGCAGAAAGCTCATTTCTCACTCATAATTCATGTCCATCATAAGTCAGTGGTGAGTCTCCTTTTCACCCGAAGACTCAGGCTAACCTAAGAGGAGACCCTAGATCTTGGATGGGGCCAAACCCAGTCACGTGGCCAGGCTTAATTTAAGCAAGGAAAGAGAATGGGTAAGAATTCTTTCCTGAGAGCTGCAGGGAGGAGCGCTGACTCTCAGGCATCGTAATAAAATCTGCCACAATGAAGGAGGCCACTGCATGTTCCTGGGTAGAGGACCAACCACATGAAGAGGGCATTTGCAGGGAAGATGCATCAGACTCCTCGTGCAACTTGGGGTGCAGCGAGAAGGTCAGAGGACTCGGCGCTGTTTCAGTCCTACAGGTGAGATTCAGTAGATCTCTCCCCAGTGAATAAAGCCCCTCTTACCTGCAGGAACCATGGGCAATCCAGTCTGTCATCTGCTGAGACACTCTCCCAGATCAGTAGTCTAGGGACTGAATTTCTTTTACCTCAACAAGTCATTTGCCTAACAAGGCCCCCGGTGATTTCGCCTGGGATTGTGGAAACCCAAGATGCAGGCTCCCCAAGGAGTGAGCCAGTATCTTCCTTCCTGGGCTGGGAAAAGCAGTCCCTCTGCAGCCTCTTCTCAAGGACTTGCTCCTCCAGGGCCCGTACCTGGGGGTGTCCGTCAGAGTTGCTTACAACAGTGAGAAGTTGGAAATAGCTTACTGTCAACCAAGAGGGACCAGTTAAGTAAATGATGGCACACATACACAACAGAAAAATCTGCAGCCATTAAATATGAGTATGTACACTGTTACTTTTTGATTGACACAGGGAAATGTCCATGGCATGAGTGAGAAAGTAAATGACAGAACAGCTTGTGTGGCATGATTCTGTTTGACCCCCTCTTATGGAAAATTTTAGTCATGGGTGCATTAAGAGATTTATAACGTGAGCGCTCACCAATGCCCTTTTTCTGTGGTGGCAGGAATTCAGACGATGTTCTCCTTTCTTGGTTCTTTTCTGTGTTGCTCAAATTTTTTACAACCTAGCACGTGCTATTTTTACAAAGACAGCAGAGCTATTTTGTAGGGGGGAAGAATTATGATGGTTTGGGTGGTTTTTTGAGGTGGAGAGACGTATTTTCAGTATTGTTAAGTGAATATAACAATTATGATATAATCCCATGACTGTATATTTATAGCAAAAAAAAAATATATATATATATATACACACACACACACACACATATATATCATCAAGCATGTTTCCCAAGGTTATTCTGAAGATCGAAGGAAATAACAATTGGGAAAGCCACATCGTGACCTTCAAAGAGCCCACGTATGCTGATGTCATGAGCACATTCAGTCACTGCCTGTGAGACCTGGGGATTTTGTTGACATGTGTTCCCGTGTACATCTCGGCTTTTTGAGTCTCAGTAACCTGAAAGGAGTGGCCCACCGGGGATGGACACCGTAAGTGAAGAGGTTCTGTCCTCAGGGCTCCCAGACAACCCTCCCCAAGATCTCTCTAGCCCTCCTTAGAGACCACCTGCAGTTCCGAGGCTGCTCCTGGGAGAGCTACTCACAAATTCCCACTGGCATATTTCTGAACTCTAGGGTTCAGGATTTTAAGAAGCCAAATGAAAGGCAGGAGACTTCCCAGCAATAAGGAATCTCAAAGCTTTGTTACCACTGTCTGAGAAGTTCTCTTGAGAAAGCTGGACAGAGGCAATCAATGAAAAGGGGAGAGGAACACCCCCAAGAGTCTTCAAAAAACAAGGCTCATGGATGGATGGTCTCTGCTCAACCACAGGTAAGTGGGCTGAGAGGTGGAACCCTAATACCAGTAAAGGCTTACCCTCCTTTATCCTCGCTTTCTCATAAACCGTGCTCACACTATTCAGATCTGATCAACAGCCCCAGCACCTAAGTGAGCGGGGAAAAATCAGAGCTCAGAAGTAGTGTGCAGGAAATTTGCAATTAATTTCCTTAGAGTTCTACCATGGGGCCTCTTGGCTTTTACAGCTCACACTCTCCTTGGCACATTCTGTCCCCTCTTAGCTTCAAGTATCAGCTTTACTTTGCACACCAGAGACCTGGGAGTTCACCTGACACTGCTCTCCTCCTCACACTGGCACCTTCAGTCCATCACCAAATCCTGACATGTTTATAGGCAGACATCTGTCAGATCCATTTACCTCTGTCTGTCTCCACTACCCACCCCCAACTCTGGTTTAAGCTGTCAGTCCCTCCTTGACGACTTCAGTGTCCTCCCCAACAGTCTCACTGCTCTGCTGAGCCTCCTCCCATCATTTCCCCACAACTGTATGTAGAATGATCTTGTCAAAATGCAAATGTGGCCATGTCATCTCCCTGGTGAACATTCTTTAATGGCATCCCCTAAAAAGAGAAAATCCTTAACATGGTCTAGGCTGCTAGATAATAATAATAATGTAGTTCTAGAACCTGACCACGTGAACTCAGACACCAGCACTGCCACCTGCCAGCTGAGCCTTTGCAAAAGTCCCTTAACTTCTTCGTGCCTGGATTTCCTCCTGCGTAAAATAAAGATTTCAATAGTATATCTCATAAGGTTGGTGAGAGGATTAAATAAATTAATAGTGTTTGGAACAGTGCTTGACACACAGGAAGCATCCAATGAACGTTACAAAACACTGCCTGCCTGCTGGCCTCAGCTTGCACACTCTCCCTCCTTGCCCTCTACCAGCACTGGCCCTTTATTCAGCTCCTCTTCCTCTCTGGGCTCTCTCAGACCTCAGGGCCTTTGCATAGGTTGTCCTCACTCTTCTTTCCTATGGAAAACTTCTCCGGGGGAAAATCCTCCTTAGTCGCCTTGAGTCAAAGTTCCAGGCTTATAGCATTAAGTACCTCTACATTGGAGTTCTTGTACCAGTTGCAATTTTTCAATAATTTGTGTGATTATATCATAAATGTTTGTCTTCCCCTCTAAACTCTATAAACTCCACAAGAATGGGCACCACGTCTGTTCTTTCCTTACCACTGGATCCTCACTTCCCACACAGTGCCGGGCACACAGTGATGCACAATGACTATATTCTGAATGACTGAACACATCCCTTGACTCTCAAACCTCCATCTCCTACACAGAACTCCCTCCTAAGCTTCAAAATGGAATACCCACCTGTCTCCTGGACCCGTGTCCTTGGCTCTCCCAAACTCCATCGCAAATGGAACTCACCACATCCCTCCCTCCAACCTGTTTACCTGTCAGAATGAGTGACATGACATTTTTCACTCCATTACCCAAACCAGGAAACTGGTCGTCATCTAGACTCTCCTTCAGCCCATGTATCCAATTCGTGAGCAAGTAAATAAATAAATCCATCTCCTGACTATTTCCCTAATCTTTCCAATCTCTCTGAGAGCAAGGAACTCACCTACCTTGACCACCACTGTGTCTCCAGTACTAACAATAGGACTCGATTATTTGTCAATCAGTAAATAACACTGCCCCAGCCAAGGCCACTATGATCAGCTGCTTAATGTAGCTCCCTGCCTCCCCTCTAACTTCCCCTGAATTCATTTTAGCAGCTTAGTCTGACCATGTCACCATCCTGCTTGAAATCCTTCAACAGTTCCCCACTTACAGGACTCTGCTCTCAACGCCAGTCCTCCAGAAGCTGGACAGTATTTCCTTATAGTTAACAATGACCAGTATTGGTTAGTAAGTGTTTATTTTTAAAAAGCAAAGAATGAATAGTGCCTGGGCTAACCTGAGGGTCTGAAAACTCCAGTTTCTTCACCCTTTCACCGCAGCTCATTCTATCAAAAGAAAATGTATTTGTGAAATTAGCTGAGACTACAAACTGCTAATCACTGTACTTTACACACAAATATCAAGCAATTAAAGCTATAGCCAAAAGTGGCAAGTTCCCATCCTGTGCCCAAGGAAAGAGCAGAGCTGTCAGAGAGGGAACTGGTACCCATCCACGGCTCTGTAAGATGTCCACGGGAACGGGAGATCTTCAGACGCTCTTAGGGACTCTCCCATCTTGAGATGGCCTCCACCTTCATAAGCAGCCCCTCTTCTGACTTTGATTAAGCCTCCTCTTTTCTTTCATGTCAGGACACTTGAACATTCTTATGCATTCTCATGGCCGTAGCAGCCCCTCATCAACTTCCCAGCAGAGGAACTGGAGGTGGCTGTCTTCTCTCATCCAGGAATTATTCCTGTGAATCCAGGGTCCTCCAAAGTTCACTGACACCCAGTGTTTTGGCCAACGCACACTTTCACTCAACTCCATCAGTGTGCCAGAGACCTGTGAGCCAGGTTCATGGGATCACTGAAGAGACAGGCCAAGCAAAGCTCCCCTGCCAGCGTCCTTCGCGCTTTCTCTGTGCTGAGGTCTTTAAGGACCACAGGGACCAGCATCCCTCCTCTCTATGCAAATTCTGAACCAGTTAAGAGAGAAAAGGTAGAAGCGAGGCAGAGAGAGAGCAAAGCTCCACCTGCGTCACTGACACCACCTGGTGCTGCAGGACATGATCCATGCCTGTAAGTGGTCCTCTTAAAAATGAGACGGGCTTCATGACCTAGTTTTAAGACCTACATTACAGAGGAGCAGAGCACTACTGTGCTTCCAATGAGCAAAGAAGAGAGCAAAACAGAACTACACACATCCAGTGCCTTAACCCAAACTCACTGATCACAAAAGGCCTCCCTCCTGCAGGACAATAGGGGTCAGGAGTGTTACGCTGTGGATATCCGTCTTTGGGGAAGGAAACACGTGGAGCAGAGGTGAGGCATCCCCAGTGGTGCTCCCCACAGGTAAAGTCCATACGTATTTTTTACATTTCAGGAGGCCAAGTGTTGTCAATAGATGTTGATAGCACAAAGCCACATTACCGGCTTTGATCAGAGGCCACCTATCTCTGGCTGTCCTGAGATACTCTCAAAGGGGCCCTGCCTTATGCCTCATTCAGACAATACAGAATTCCAAGCATTAATAACCAGCATGCCTTGGGCACCAATCAATCAGGACAGATGCTCCAACACCCAGAACCTGCGCTCAACCAATCAGAACTGACGTCCAACCAATTAGAGCAGATCCTGGCCCGTATCCCATACAAGGGCTTCCCCTCACGATAGCAGCGTCGGTTATTTGAAAGCCCAGACAGTGAGGATCCCTGAAGGCAAATTCTTGGGGGCACGACAGGAGCCGAGAGAACCTACATAAACATGAGATCCGTTCTGGGGAGGTTAAGGAGGTAGGCGAGAACTCGCCGACCTGTGCTCTCTGGTTAGAAAGCTCACCTCCAGCTCTGTCTTGAGAACTGCACCCTGCCCTGGACTCCAGTGCCACAAATCTGGCGTGTCCTACTGCCTTCATTCACTGTTTGTAGCCAAAGCACAAGACATTCGTCGTGGTTTTGTCAGACTAGAGTTGTCATATTTACTGTAGCTGCCTATTCTCCCAAGTAAATATTTTTCTTAGTTGTAAATAATAAAACAGACTTTGTTTTAATTTATTTCATTTCATTTTCTCTCCTTGGATGATTAGCTCTGTTACTATAGAGAGACCAGAAAGCTCCATCTCCTGACAACTCAGAAGACCTCCATCAATAGCCAGGCGTGTCCCCTGCTGGGTGCATTAGTGTCGTGGGGAGGCTGTAACGAAGTACCACAAACTGTGGGGCTTAAAGCAAGAAGAGGGAGGACGCAGCTCAGTGATAGAGCCATGCTTAGCATGCACAAGGTCCTGGGCTCAGTCCCCATTAAATAAATAATCCATTAAATAAACAAACCCTCTGCCTGTGTCTTCTCACGGCATTGTCCTCTCTGTATCTCCGTTTTCTCCTCTTATAAGGACACCAGTCCCACTGGATTAAGGACCGACCCTAATGGAGTGCGACTCGACTTGATGGCTTCTGCAAAGACCCCGTTTCCAATAAGGTCACGTTCACTGGTCCCAGGCATTAGCACTTCAGCCAATCTTTTATGGGAGAAACAATTCAACCCACAGCACTGAGGGAATGACTGCTCTACTGAGTCACCTTGTATTCTGATGACTTTAGGCCTATTTTCTGTGTCCCTGGCCTTGGGGACTGGCACTGTTGGAGCCTCGGCCCCCAAATAAATTCCAAATTCATCTTTTCATATATTCCCTCTCTCGGCCAACACACCACCCCCCCAAAACGTGCTAAGGATGCCAGTTCCCCACGGAACAGGGAACTTGGAGGCAGAAAATAATTACAACTATATAACAAGCGTATGATTATGAACTGGACTGAGTTCTAATCCCACTTTCTTTATGAACTAGCTCTCTTACCTTGGGCAAACGGGTAATCTCACTAAATATAAAGGGCATTAATATTTAAATGTGAAAGCATGTATGAAGTTTCAACAGCTGTTTAGGAAATGAGTGAACACGTGACTTGTAGTAGGTGTTCAGTTCACGCCAGTATCCCCTCCCCTTCCCGTGGGGCTGCCTGCTCTGAGGGCATTAAAAGAGCTTCAGGCACTGACCCCAGGTCTGCCTCAGGGTACAAGTAGATCTTACTTGGTGTCTCTGCAGTGGCACGTGCCCCACAGTGGAGAACTGCACCCCAGTCGCCCGGTTCCTCCTGCTGGGGCTCACAGAGCAGGCAAGGCTCAAGGGCATCCTGTTTGTGCCCTTCCTGTTCGTCTACTTGGTCACCCTCACCGGCAACCTGGCCATGATCACTCTGATCCACACAGACCCACAGCTCCACACGCCCATGTACTTCTTCCTGAGTGTCCTCTCCTTCATAGACTCCTCCTTCTCCACGGTGAACACCCCCAGGCTGCTGGAGAGCTTCCTCACCTCAGGCCAGTCCATCTCCTTTGCAGGCTGTGTGGTCCAGATGGCCCTCATGACTCTGAACGGTACGGCCAAGTGTCTGCTCCTGGCCACCATGGCGTATGACCGATTCGCTGCCATCTGCCACCCTCTCCTCTACCACACCATCATGTCCCAAAGTCTGTGTGTCCAGCTGGTGGCAGCCACCTACACGGCTTCTGCTGCCATTTCAGCTTTGCTGACTGGGTACATCTTCAAGCTGCCCTACTGTGGTCCCAACATCATTAACCACTACTTCTGTGACCTCCCCACTGTGCTTCAACTTGCCTATGCAGACACTGCTGAGGTTGAATTCATCATCTTCTCATCTTCTGCCACGATTATCCTCTTTACCATCACCATTATCCTGGTCTCCTATGCCTACATGCTGGTGACTATCTGCAGGATGCATTCCCTTAAGGCTCAGAGCAAAGCGCTCTCCACCTGTGCCTCCCACCTCACCGTCATCTGTCTCTTCTATGGCACCATCACCTTCACGTATACTCAGCCACGCTCTCCCAGTTCCATGGAACAGAACAAGGTTGTGTCTGTCTTCTACACTGTGGTCATCCCCATGCTGGACCCTCTGATCTACAGCCTGAGGAATAAAGATGTGAAGGCTGCATTAAAGAGGAGATGATTTGGCATGCTGCCTTCCTAACTGAGGGTGGGACATTCTATCCCAAGCCATAACATGGTGGACACAACATAAAGCATGGATAATATTAACACTTGGATAGAGGGAAATATGTGCCAACATTATTTTAAATGCCTTACACATATCATAAAGAAGTTGTGGTGTATATATATACATACATATATTTATGTATGTATGTATATATATATATATATATATATATGTGTGTGTGTACAATGGAATACTACTCAGCCATAAAAAGAATGAGATAATGTTATTTGCAGCAACATGGATGAACCTAGAGATTATCATACTAAGTGAAGTAAATCAGAAAGAGAAAGACAAATACTGTATGATATCATTTACATGTAGAATCTAAAATATGATACAAATGAACTTATTTACAAAACAGAAACTGACTCACAGACATAGAAAATAAACTTATGGTTACCAAAGAGGAAAGGGAGTAGGGGAGGGATAAATTAGGAGTTTGGAATTAGCAGATACAAATTACTATATATATAATAGATAAACAACAAGGTCCTAAGTATGGCACAGGGAATTATATTCAGTATCTGGTAATAAACCATAATGGAAAAGAATATGAAAAAGAATATACACACACACACACACATATATGTAACTGAATCACTTTGCTGTACACCAGAAACTAACACAACATTGTAAATCAACTATACTTCAATCTTTTTAAATAAATAAATGTCTTACACATATCAACTCATTTAATCTTCACAACAAGCACTTGAAATGGACAATATTATTATCCCTTAGAAATCTGAAGCACAGAGAGGCTGAGTAACTGGCCCAAGGTCACACAGATAATAAGAAACAGAGCCAGAATTTGAATCCAGGCAGTCTGGTTCCAGAAACCATGTTCTCAAACTATACACTATATTGCCTTTTTCTGATGAATGCATCTCACAGACAATAAGCACAGTTTTTCCTATCCTTCACTTTAATGTTTGAAGAAGAAAGCTGGAGGAATTGGGGAAAGTGCCAGCTATCTATCCCCTATTTGTAGCCTTTTCAGTAACACCCAAGCACAGCCATTGGCCTCTCATTGGCCAGAACTTAGTCACACGGGAGCCATATGACTTGACCAAGCTGGGAAATACGATTATTAGCGGGGCACATGCCACCTTGACTATCTTGGGATTCTGTTTTTAAAAAGGAAGAGGAGAATGAATACCAGATAGGCGTCTAGCAGTCCTGGCCACCCCTCTCCTGCTGCCTACGGCCTGGAGCAGAGCCTGGCAGAGGGCTGATGACTCACCCACCACGCGGATGCACCCTGCCCACAGGTTGTGTGTGGACAGCATCTAGCAAGTTTCAATTTTCCAGCCCACACAAAAAATTTTTGATGAGACCACATTTTTAAAACCCATGTTCCCAGTTTCCCTGGGAAGAAAAACTGAATGAGCGCACTCCACTAGTCCTGTTCCCAGCATAGCCAATCGTCTGGCGCCGAGTCAGAGATGCCCTTTTAAGCAGGCCCCAGGTTCTCCAATTCTCCCCGCTCCCATTTTTCCCCACCACTCTTCTTAGAGTATCTGTTGCCTGTTTGTCATGCCCTGAGTTTCTCATAATAGTAGAGAAAATGTAATATTCATATGTCTAGCAAAACTGAGAAAAGAAAACAAAGGCCTAGGTCCACACGTGTCAAAACAAGTAGGCAGTGCCGGGAAGACACTCGGTGGGCACTCTTTGAATGAATGACAATAACATCTGTTTTCTGAATGGGAAGAATGTCCCTACAGGGGTACTGTTAACCCCTCCCTCCCCAAAAAAAGTGTGTCCATGGAGAAAGAATACATTTTTCACTCACGTAAGTTGTCTGAGTGGTCCTTGCAGGCATGTGAGTTTGCAACCCTTGGCCCACGGAGAAAATTCTCAACTTCTTAGTATTATCTTTACAAGCCTGTCCCAATCTAATTTCTAGGGAGCACCCCTACTGTTCCCACCAAACACCTACCCCGCGGCCACAACCAGTCAGCTGGCCTGGCCTGAACACGTCATGCATCTGTGCATACTTCTTCCTTTGCTCATGTTCCCCCTGCTGGAGCCTGGAATGTGCTTCCCCAGGCCTTTGTCAGCCGGACAGATCTTTGGTTATCATTCTAGTCCCAGCCTTAATGCAACCTCTTCTGGGGAACTTCTCTGACTCCTACAGAGAGAATTCCCCATTGCTTCCTCTGTGCTCTGGTTTGTCTTTGTTAAAGAAAAAAATGCTAAACTACCAGAAAACAAAGACAGAGTGCTGAAAGTGAAAAAAAGAAAGTAAGAGAGAGAGAGAGCACACAAGGGCAGGCGGGAGGGAGGGAGGAAGGAAGGAAGAAAAATTTGCTTTAAGTAAGCCCAGCCCAGCCCAGCCTAGGAACACCTCAGACCTGAGGATGTGGGAGGAGAAACAGCGTTGTTTTATAAAGCCAGAAGGCCATGAACTGTCCCTTCCTCAGGTTAGGAAAGCAAGGTCCCTGAGTGTTCCTGACAGCTGCTAACACCTGGGTTTTTTTGTTTTGTTTTGTTTTTATTGAAGTATAGTTGATTTATAATGCTGTGTGAGTTTCCGGTGTACGGTATGGTGGTTCAGTCATACACATGTAAACATACTCTCTTTTAAATTCTTTTTCATTATAAGTTATCACAAGATATTGAAGATAGTTCCCTGTGCTGTATTGTGGGATCTTGTTTATCTATTTTATATATATAGTAGTTTGTATCTGCTAATCCCAAACTCCTAACTTATTCCTCTCCCTTCCTCCTTCCCTCTTTGGTAACCATAAGTGTGTTTTCTATGTCCATGAGTCTGTTTGTGGAGCAGAGAACAGAGTCTCATTTATCTCCTAGACTTTATTGCAGCCTTCATTTCGTGGAGAAGGTCACGTAGCTAGGAAATTGCAGCCTCAGGATGCAGCCGAAACCGGCGGGGTCCAGAGCTCAGGCTCTCTCCACAGCTCTGGACAGCCCTGTCATCACTCTGAACTCTGGCTCTCTGTGCCTTTAAAGCCTCTGGAACCCCCAAGTCCCCTTTAAAGACATTTATAATCGTTTTAAGCGTGCAGACTTTGTGTCCCCAGCCAGACTGTAAAATCCCTGAGGGCAGGGCGTGTGTCTTACAGAGCTGGGGTTTGGAATTAGGGCGCCAAGAAATCTGGTAGGAAAGGGGGAGGGTATGGCTCAGTGGTAGAGCGCTTGCTTAGCATTCATCAAGGTCCTGGGTTCAATCCCCAGTACCTACATTAAAAAATAAATAGGTAAACCTAATTACCCCCAACAAACAAACAAAAAAGAAATCTGGTGGAAAAGTTACAGGACAGACCTGTCCAAGCACCAGCAATGCTCCTCCCAGCTGCAGACGCTGGAGACCTGGATTTGTGCAAGAAATCCACAGGCAAAGTAAGTTTTTATTCTCTCTGATAAAATGCTATCAGCTTCCACCAGCTTCCTTCTCAGCCCAACAATTCTGGTAGAGTCAGGTCTGACCAGGAGCTTCTGGTGAGCTCAGGGCAGCTGCAGAGGGAGTTGGGAATGGGGGGGCGGGGGGGAGTAGACCAGGAAGGTAAGGGGAAGAGAGTGGGCAAATAACCACATCCCCTCTGGACCCACCTCCCCTCTAGCCCTCTCTCCCAGTGGGCTTATCTCCTGCAGGGAGAGGTCTCCACCTGAGGCTTGGGGCATGTGCGTCACACTTGGAAAGGAGAGCCTCTCAGGATGAGTTCAGGCAGGCTTGGAGTTCGGGGGAAGGGCCATGCGTCACTGATGATCAAGAAAGAGCCCGGGAACGGGAGAGGGTGGGGCAGGCTCCTCTGCTGTGTCAGTGTGCACATCTCCCCTCCTGCCCTTTGCCCAGGGATATCCAAAGCCTTTCCCAGGCAAGTCAGGGTCTCTTAACCTTGACACTATTAACGTTGGGGGCTGGATAATTCTTTTTTGGGGGGGGCTGTCCTGTGCACTGTAGAATGTTCCACAGCAACCCTGGCCCTAAGATGCCAGCAGCACCCCTGCTGCACCCAGTGGGATAACCAAAGATGTCTTCAGTGTTTCCGAATGTCCCCTGGGGGCAGGGAGGAATGAGCCTGGTGGAGACGACCAGCCTTAGTGGGCCTGCTGGCCCTCCTTCCCTTCCTCCTGCAGAAGGCTGGGCTGGAGCTCAATCCCCCTGATCTCCTCTCCTGTAGCTGCCTCTTCCCAGCCACTCCTGCAGGTTACCCCCTTATTATATCAAGGGCCTTAGGCTGCTTCTCTCAGGGCTGTGGATGAGAAGGAGTAAGTAATGATTGTGGAGAAGTAATCAAGTTCCAGAGCCTAGAGAGGGAAGAAAGAACCAGGAAGGGATCCAGGAGTCCCCTGGGTGACTAAAAGTCCCGATAGACTGAGCCAGCACCAACCAACAGAATCATAATGCAGAAGCCACAGATACAAGCCAAACATGTAATTTAAATTTTCTAGTAGTTAGTTACATTTTTTTTAAATTAAAAGAAACTGATAAAATTAATTTTTTTAAATGTACTTTCTTTAACCCAATATGTCAAAAATATAGTCACTTCAACTTGGAATCAATATTTTAAAATTAGTAATGAGATATATTCCATTCTTTTTTTTCATCCTAAGTCTTCGGCATCCAAAGTGTATCTTTCACTTACAACATACCTCAAGTTGGACCTTCCGCATTTCAAGAGCTCAGTAGCCACATGTGCCTCGTGGCTACCATGTTGAACATGGAAGGACTGAGTTTTCTTACAGAGGAGGGGGTTCACCCTGCCCTTCTCCCGGCACCAAGTGGCTTCCAGATGCCACAATCTTAGCTACACAGTGAGGCAGTCTAATCTCCGAGAAGACAATTTGCAACTCAGAGGACAAGATACTCATTTCAAGTGGCCCCTGCCCCACACAAAACAATGCCCACTCCTGGACACATAAACAAAGCAGCTGCGTGTTGTTTATTGGGTCCTTTTCAGATATTTGGACCTTAAACATTCCACGCCACACCCCATGTCAGGAAGAAAGTTATAAACCCTCAGGATGTAAATTAGCCTAACCCCACCTAACACGTTAGACTTCCTCCCAAGAGTCAGGTACTTTACACACCCTGCTTCCTCCCCTGGAACTCAGTGAGCTCACGGCTTGCCTAATGCAAGAGTGCCGATCCATGAGCCCTGCGGACCCTTCCCCGTGTGCTATTATTAATTCACCAACGCTTCATCCCAATCTGCTTCCTGGAAGACAGAGATCATGCTCTGTCGAGCACCTCTGTTTGATGAATTCTCAAGCCTTTCAGACAAATTCCTAGTTAAGGCACCAGACCTGGGATTGGGGCCCCTGATGGAGATTTATAACCTCTCATTATGGACGGGATCCTCCCCTGTCCTTGTTCTGCCAGGATGTGCATCCTGAAATCAACTTATCCTGGTTCAAACAAAGGTCCTGCAGGGGCTCAGATAGAAAAAGATAGAAAAATGCTGAGGCTGAGACCAGCTGAGGGAAGAAATTACAAAACTTTCTAAATTTTTTCTCATTGGATATGTTCCCAGATAATCATTCAGCAGCTTTAACGTTTAAAAAGAAAAATCTTTATACCCCTAGTACACGAGACCGTGCATACAGTGGGATCTCAATAAATATGCATATGAATTTGTAGACAGCAAATGCAGCCCACACCTCGGGAGAAAAAGGATTTTCTAAGAGGTCTCCGTGTTTGAAGCTCAGGAAGGAATGACCCTTCTGCACAGTTTTCCAGTGTCCTGACCCTTTATCCACAGAGGCCTGAGTAGATGACTGGATTTATGACGCCTGCATTCTGCCTGTGCCAAGCCTGCAGCCCAGACTCCCCTCCCTGTGTGGCCAGTCAAGCCCCAGCCCCAACTGTGAAGACCCTTATCCAGTCTTCTTCCCCTTGGGGCCACTGTTCAAGTTCCACTCACTTTTCTGGCTTCTAGGAGTTCCGGCTCTTAGGAATTTCCTTTCCTTCGATTTGAGCCCAACCATATCTTTCAAATTATTTTGTTATTAATGGGTTTTTTTTTTTTCTGCACGTGTATGTTTCAGATGGAAGGGAGTTCCAGTTTCCTCTGTTAAAGTAACCACGTTAGGCCAAGATGAAATCATGCTGAGCCCCATGTCAGCAAACCAAAACTTAACTAAATTTCTTTGCTCTCCCCGAAAAGGAAGACCTAGGCCAACCAATCAGCACTTGCCTGCTCAGCGCAAGTACCTGACCAGAATCCAAGACTTCCCTTTATGCCATATAAGGAAAGCAACCCTGCTTCACCCAATCAGCAAATGCCCAGCTTAAGTCCCTTGTTCTCGCTCACATTGGTTTGTAAGAACCTCTCACCTTGTACAGCTCTTCACATCTCCTTTCTATCTGCTAGATTGAATGCTGTCTGAATCATGAATCGCTGAATAAAAGCCTAGTAGGTCACTAAATCGCCTGTGGAAATTTTTCTTTTAACATAGCTATGTCTCCCATACTGACTGAAAGTGTCAGGCTGATGTACTGATGCAAACCTGATCTGATCGTCTAAATTCCCTGCTACAGACCCCTCGCTGAGTCCCCATTTCCTTCGGGGTAGAGTCCAGAGACCATAGCATGGCTTGCAAGGTCCCTCAGGATCTGACCCAGGTTGAAACCCTGGGTTGCTTCCCAGGCAATCCCATCCTCACACCCTTCACACCAACATCTCTGAAGTATTTGCTGTGCCCCCCAAGTCAGCCATGGTCTTTTACACCTCCTCCCTTTACACATGCTACCTATCTGCCTGGAACTTTCTACCCCCCTCACTCCCACTCACCCAAATGTCACTTTCCACAGCAAGCGTTCCCTCACAGCTACTCTGCAAGCTTGAGTCAATCCCCCACTTCCACATTCGTGCACTCTTAGTCTGCCCAAATCTCTTCCCACAGTATATTGCAATTCTCTATCCTCAGAGAATTTTTTTCATTTCCTCAGGAAACACCCACCTCATCCACCAGGTTAAGTCTCCAGCAACCATTCTGTTCTACAAGACTCTGCTCAGAGGCAAATTTTCCAGCAAGGTGACAAACCAAGGCTTCAGGGCTCCTTCCTGGCCAGGACTTTTCCAAGACCCTGGGAAGGCCAGAGCTATATGTTCACATAGTCAGATTTTTTTTTTTTTTTTTGTAAAATTTTGGAAAGAATGTATTTTAATCACAATTGGTTAAAACCACTGCATCTTTCCACCTTGATTTCCCCTCCATCCCCCTACCCTCCTGCAGTCCAGCTAAGGGGTAGTTGAGGTGAGAATACACAATGCTTGGGTTTATTGCATATATTTATATGATTTGTAAATAGCTAGGCATTCAGTTCAGTTATTGGTAACTGAACAGTGGAGAATGGATGCGGAAGCACTAGTATCACCCACTGTACCGACCCACCCCAGTATCACGCATGGACGTGCAGAGCCAGAACTCGGATCATTGCACTCATGTGGCCAACAGCACTCAGGTGCATGTGGGTTTGACATGGACGGAGCCAGGAGATAGCCAATGGAAACCTCTCTCAACCTTCAGAGTTAACGAATACAAATACCAAGCAATTTTTTTATTTTGTAATGTTTTGGTATTTGTCAGCTGTAGAACATTTTTAATTTGTTGTGATCTATTTTCTCACCTAATCCAAAGAATCATTTTTTGTATGTAATCTTGTGTTCTTTTTCTCAATAAGTGCCCCCACCAAAATAAAATCTCTAAGCCCCATGAAACTTGGATTTGTCCCTACACCTATTCTCTTGCCACAGCTGACCCAAGGTGGACCCCACATTCTCTCACTCAGAAATTTGGAATTGGTCCTCAAAAAACTAAAAATGGACTTACCACATGATCCAGCAATCCCACTCCTGAGCATATATCTGGAGGGAACTCTAATTCAAAAAGATACATGCGCCCAAATGTTCATAGCAGCACTATTTACAATAGCCAAGACATGGAAGTAACCTAAATGTCCATCAACAAATGACTGGATAAAGAAGTTGTGGTATATTTATACAATGGAATACTACTCAGCCATAAAAAGAATAAAATAATGCCATTTGCAGCAACATGGATGGACATGGAGATTGTCATTCTAAGTGACGTAAGCCAGAAAGAAAAAGAAAAATACCATATGATATCACTCATCTGTGGAATCTGAAAAAAAGAAGAAGAAGAAAGAAAGAAAGAAAAAAGAAAGAAGAAAAAAGAGGACATTAATGAACTCATCTACAAAACAGAAACAGATTCACAGACATAGTAAACAATTTTATAGTTTATCAGGGGAAAGCAGGTGGAAAGAGATAAATTTAGGAGTTTGAGATTTGCAAAGGTTAACCACTATATATAAAAATAGATAAAAAAACAAATTTCTTCTGTATAGCACAGGGAACTATATTCATTATCTTGTAATAACCTTTAATGAAAAGGAATATGAAAACATATATATATGCATGACTGGGACATTACGCTGTATGCTAGAAATTGACACATTATAACTGACTATACTTGAATAAAAATAAATAAATAGATAAATTTAAAAATTAAATTAAAAAAAAGAAATTTGGAGTTGGGATTTCTGTATTACTGGAACTGTAACATGTAAACTCAGGAGCGATGGGGTAATCATGTTTATCCCTTTGGATGAGATACTGGAGAATGCCAGTAGACAGAGTAGCGAGAGGCAGAGGGTTCTGCGTACTTTCCTGCCTACTGATTCCTTCCTTTTCCCTTCCTGCAGGGTCTGTTTTAGTGATCCACTGCAGCATAAAAATTACCCCAATAGTTAGTAGCTCAAAACAGCAAGCATTCATTTTCTCACCATTTCTGCGGGGCAGGAATTCCAGAGCAGTTGAGCCAAGTGGTTCTGCTCAGGGTTTCTCATGAGGCTGCAGTCAAGATGTCAGCTGGAACCCTTGTGCCTCCTTGGTGGGAGTGTAAATTGGTGCAGCCATTATGGAAAGCATATGGTGGTTCCTCAAATAATTAAAAATAGAAATATCTTCTTACCCAGCAATCCCTTTTCTGGATATATATCCAAAGGAAAAAATGTCAGGATCTCAAAGAGGTATCTACACTCCCATGTCTACTGCTGCATTATCCACAATAGCCAAGATATGGAAATAATCTAAATGTCAACAACTGAATGGATAAGGAAAATGCTATATACCTGCATATGTGTGTGTGTATGTGTGTACACACATACATGCAAATAAACACAATGGAATATTATTCAGCCTTAAAAAAGAAGGAAATCTTGCCATTTGCAATTACATGGATGAACCTGAAGGACATTATACTGAGTGAGATACGCCAGACAGAAAGATAACTGCTGCATGGTCTCACTTATATGTGGGATCTAAAAAAGTCAAACCCATAGAAGCAGAGAGTAGAATGCTGGTTACCAAGGGCCAGGGGAAGCAGGAAATGGGAGATGTTGGTCAAGGAGAAGCACAAAGATTCAGTTATCCAAAATGAGTAGGTTTTGCAGCTCTAATGCACAACACTGTGACTGTAGTTAACAAACTGTATTGTATACTTGAAATTTGCTAAGAAAGTAATCTTAAATGTTCTCATCACTGAGGTGATGATTATGTTAATTAGCTTGATCACAGTGATTATATCACAGTGTACATCAAATCATCAAGTTATACATCTTAAATGCACACAATTTTTGATTGTCAATTATACCTCAGTAAAGCTGGAGGGAAAAGATGTCAATGAGAGCTTCAGTCATCTCAAGGCTCGACTGGGGCTGGAGGAGCTGCCTTCAGTGGGCTCATTCACCTGCTCATTGGCAGGAGCCTTGGTTCCCTGCCAAGTAGATCTTGCCATATGTCCTCTTGAGTGTTCTCATAACATGGCAACTGGATTCCTTCAGAGACAGTGACCCAAGAGAGAAAGCAGGGAAGAAGCCACAAAGCCTTTTATGATTGCTTTGGGTAGAATGGTGTCCAACCCAAAATTCATAGTTTGAAGTCCTAACCCTCAGTACCTCTGAATGTGACCTTATCTGGAGATAAGGTCTTTTCAGAGGTAATCACATTAAAATGAGGTCATTAAGGGGGGCCTTAATCCAAGGTGAGTGAGTGAGTGATGCCCTTATAAAGGGGGGAGCTTTGTACGCAATGACAGACAAGCATAAAGAGAAAATGCTGTGTGACCATGAAGGCAGAGGTGGGGAGAACACCAAAAGATTGCCAGTAAATCTGGAACAGAGTCTTGCTCATGGTCCTCAGAAGGAAAAAATCCTACTGTCACCTTGATCCCAGACTTCCAGCCTCCAGAACTATGAGACAATAGTTTCTGTTAAGTCATCCAGTTCCTGGTAACTTGTTACAGCAGCCCTGGGAAACTAACACAATGACCAAGTCTCAGAAGTCACCCGCCATCACCCCTTCCACACTCCATGCAGTAGAAGTGAGTCACTAAGTCAAACTCATGCTCCAGGGGAGGGGAATTAAGCTGCACATCTTGAAAGATGAACAATCAGAGAATTTGTGGACGTCTTTCAAAAACACCACCAGTTCCATGAAACACCTCTGTAAACTTAGGATAAATTCTCCTCTTTTGCTTAAGCTGGCTCAAATTGGATTCCTCAGTTCTGCACTGAAATGCCTCTATTGAGAATGTATTTATAGCTCAATAAAAAAATAAAAAATAATAATTGAAAAAAAAAGAAAAAGAAAAAAAAGAATGTATTTATGTGTCACTCCTCTCTAATAAGTTCGTAAGGATATATTTTGTAACTGCCTCCCAGGGACCTAATCTAAGGCTGGAAATATTTGTTCCAAAAATTGATTATTCCATTAGTTATGTCAAAAGTAACAACACACCACACTTGTATAGCACTTAAGACGTCACATGGCACTTTTGCTGTAGATACCTACTTCAGAAACCTGAGGTAGATACCAAGTGAGAGAATGGCTGTGAAGTTTCCAAAAGCATGAAATGCTATGATTTTCTCTAGGTGAGAAGTATGCAATAGATAACTGGTATTTGGTTTTTATGCCCTTACATAAGCATAGAAAACTTTTTATATAACTTCATACATTCATCAAATTCAACAAATGGATATGGTCTACTCTGTACCTTATGCTGGACTAAGTCCTGGAGATAGTGTGATGAATAAGAAAGCCCCTGCCCTCAAGGAATGTTTAGTCTTCCATTAAAATCCTTGTCAGACTACGTGTCCCAACTACCCTTGGGTGTCTCTTCTCCCGGGTAACCATCAGCCTCTCCAACCGGGGTCTCACTTACTGAGCGTCCCCCTTTCCTGGGCACTGGATGGAACATTGAGGCCAAGAGCCCCTGTCTTTGAGAAGTGGCTGTTTTACCAGGGACCAGATGGTCAGAGAAACACAGTTGCCTGAAGTTTAATTTTAATGTTCTGTGAATACTTTTTCCCCTTGAATGCTGCAGGGGATCTGGGCCAAAGACTGTGAGTGGGTGAAGAGGAATAGAGAAATGAAAAACTAAAAATGACAAACAAGGGAAGCAATGATACATTCTCACTTGAGAAATAACTGAGACGAGATTGCAGGGGGTGGATGTGGGTGTATGCAAATAATATGTAAATGTGACATCCATCCCAGCTCAAATGATCACAGTCCTTTTATTTTACATAGTTGAGTGCTGGTCACTGGAAATATTCTCCTGGGACCTACTGTGTAAAATTATTGACTGCTAATCTCACTCATCCTCACTATGTATTTTTTTTCTCACTATGTATTTAATCAGTTGATTAGGGTGAAATATTTTTCCAATCTGGCCCTTAGCATCTCCTTTTACATGACAGAGTTAGATATGTAATCTTCCAGGTTTCTTCCTTATTTACATATGTCCTTAGAACAGAGAGTGAGCATTTTCTTTGCCCTCGTTATTTCCAAGGAAACTACCCCAGGAGTTGAACATTTCTAGAAAAGCTAAATCATGTGAATAGATGGGGAGGAAAGGAGAAAATAGGAAAATAAAATTGTGAGAAAGAGTTAATCATAAAGGGAAGTATAAGAGAAGGTAGAAAAATAGAGAGGAACCTGACAAAAGTTTGCAAAAAACTCCCCCACAGCTCCCTAGTATCTACAGAAATGCATCTGTTCCTTCCCAGCAAGAGCGCCTGCCACAATGCTAGATATATATAAAGTTCTCAAATTTTTGAAATTGTTGAACTGAGCCAAACTGAATTCCATTTCATTGAATTGATCGTCTCTGTGGCTAGCAAAGTCTCCCGGACTAGAACATTCTCGGTAGAGGTTTGATGCCTGTCTGATGAGGATGTTGAAAAGGTGAGTCATACGTCAGCCAATGCCTTTTGGAATGACCCCTGATGTCACTTAGACCTCTGTGAGTCTGTGTTTCTATGACAATTTAATCAGATTTGATCGAACTTAATTCCCTCAAGCTCTCAAATTTTAGGCTCAGAAATAACCTGAGTCTGCATTTGCAAATCCTATTGTAGCTTGCTCTGCCCCAGATCTAATCAATTACTCCCATGTTCAATCTCCAATCATTCTTTTGGGCTTAACAGTGGGGGGAAGCAGCAACCCATCAGATTCTCTGGTCTTGTGCCTTTCCTGAGATGCTATTAGCCAATTTTCAGTTCACTTTTCAGTTCCTTTCATTTCCCTCAAATGCATTTCCTTCTTTTACTCAACCAATAATTATTTATTGAAAACTACTGTTTATCCTGCCTATATCTTTGGAACTATATAGAATACAGAACATGCCCTCCAAGGTACCTAAAGTTTAGCTGAAGAGGCAAAACTGCCACATGTTTAGTAATTTTCTTTTTTTTTAAATGTTTTTATAGGGGCAGATAATTTAGGTTTATTTATTTTATTTTTTTAAACAGAGGGACTGGGAATTAAACCCAGGATCTCATGCATGCTGGGAATGCACTGTACCACTGAGCTGTACCCTCTCCCCTAGTAATTTTCAAAATGAGCTCAGTTGATAACCAAGGACTAATTGCATGTCCAGGGTGAAAATGCTGTAGGATTTCAGAAGGAAGAAATATAGCTTTCAGTTAGGACAGCCTGGATGGGGGGGTATTTTTAATTTTTATTTATTTTTTATTTTTTATATAATTTTAAAGGTTACTCTCCATTTACAGTTGTTACAAAATATTAGCTATATTCCCCATGGAGGAAGGGAATTTTAAATTGGACATTTAAACATGGGAAAGACAAATATTAACTGGGGAAGAAAGAAGTCTATCCTGAGCTTGAAGAATAAGAAAAAAACAGGAATTAGAGCAGGACATTACACGCAAAGGCCTGAGTGGAATGGAGCACAGAGGCAGTCCATGCTGAGAGACATGGACGATAAAGCTGAAGGATTTAGCACAGAATAACTGCGTTGCTGAAAGCTGCCATCCACAGCATCTTCAGTCCTTGACGCTGTAATCCAGCCACAATAACACTGGGGGTTATTTACGACAGGAAGAAAATGTTTTGTAGTCATCAGCCCTTGAAGGCTCATTCCAGCTATTTCACACACTCTGCACCATCCCAGGAATGAAGCATGTGCTGGCAGCACTGAGCATTATTTGCAAGAAGGTCAGCAGAGAAGATGGGGTGGGAGGTGGAGGCTTGAGTGAGAAAGACAGATGTAGGTGGAAGGTTGAGGTGACAGACTGTGAGAAAGGTGAAGAGGAGGCGTACCTGAGATACAAGCATTAGGAAGCAGAGACAAGCTCAAAATTCCTTGCAACTCGCTATCTGCGGCACTGAGTCATTTCAGCACCCTCGGGACTGGACAGCACTTCCTCCAAGCATGTCTTCCTATTGGCCACTCGGAGTCTGTATGTGGTATCTTGTTCCAATTCTGCCTAGGATTCACCTTTTCCTTCTTCATTCCTGTCACCATTTTACCAATCACAGCCACTTACCAACCTTCAGTGGGCTACTTCACGGATTTCTGACACCTCCTCGGAGATGCCAGCATTTACTACCCCAAGGAAAATCTGTCCACCAGGATGGAATCAAATAGGTTACCCATCTTATCTTTGTTTCCAGGCAGACAAAACTATATTTGGAAGTTAGTGAATCTAAATTGCTATCCATAGTCAACATAAATTCTCATTAACTGGAAGCATTCTTTGTGCCAGGCACTATACCAATCTACACACTGCATGTGCTGTATTTCATTTGGTTCTCTCAACATTCCTTGTGAGCATGGATTTTCAACCCCACTTTACAAAGAGGAACCTGGAGGTTATAGACACTATGTAATTCATCCAAGGCTACACCACTACTAAACATCAGAACCAGGATTTTAACCTGGTTCAAGTGATTTCCAAGGCCATGTTAGTGTGGACCACAGAATTTTAGGCAAAACATAATTTTTAAAATTAATCTCAACAGTTATATTTTTCTTTTAATTTGCACATGTTAATTTGGTGAGTTCCTGGAGTCCTCTGTATTCAGCTCCCACGAGGTACCTCTTCCTGCTTTCTTTGGATATCAAAGACAACGGCTTATCTATGACAAAAAGACCATATGCAGTTTCTTGCACATGGTAGGTATTCTAGTAAATGAATTAATAAATGAATGCCTACACACATGCATGAATGAGTTAACAGTAGACATTTATAAATAAGTAAGATTTGAAAGTGTAATAAAGAGAGAAGATATTCAAAGTGGGATAAGATAAAGTTTCTATTTTCCCTTCACAGAGAAAACAGTTCAAATATAGACACCAAATCCATCCTGGTCCTACATTTTGACCTTCCACTAATACAGCAGATTAAACAGTCACTCCTGGCTCTCCTATCAATCTAAGCCCAGTGTCACAGACCCAATAACTATTCCTACTCCCGCACTCTTGCCTGCTTCAAACTACAGAGGCTTAATAAGCCAGACACTCTCTTTCCCAGTCACCTTGTGGTTAGAGGTGACCATGTGACCTACTTCTGGCCAATGAGCTTCCAGGAGAAGTTAGCTACCTGTCTTCTGGGAAAGATATTTGTTCACAGACTAAAAGAACTGTACCACCCAATTTATTATTTAAAAAAAGAATAAATATCCTTATCACTTAAGGTACCTTGCCAGAGTTTTCTGTTACTTATAACTGGGCAAATGTAATACAGTTGACCCTTGAGCAACATTGGTTTAAATTGTGCAGGTCCACTTACACATGAATTTTTCCCCCCAATAAACATGTACTGCAATACTACATGATCTGTGCTTGATTGAATCCACGGATACAGAACCACAGGTACAGAGGGCTGACTATAAAGTTATACTTGAATTTTCAGCTGTGTGGAGGGTAGGCACCTCAACCCCCGCATTGTTCAAAAATAAACTGTATGCTCATCTAATAATTCCAATTAATTCAGTAGATTGTGTTTTTAAGCCCCTTCTAGAACTAAGCCCTTTTCCCTTCAAACCTTCCATTAAATTTGCCGCCCTTGCCGTGTTCTTACTCTTTCCTCTGTCTTTACCCCTTGGGAAATTGTTGGTCTTTCCTCTATTTTACATTCTGTATGTCTTGATTGATTCTATTTCAGAATAGAGAAGGAAGGTGATTAGAGTTCTTCCATGCTTTGCAAACATTGTCTCATGTGAATCTTTACAATCACACTTCTGGGTAAGTACTTTAACCCTATTTTGCAAAGTGAAAAACTAGGGGTAATTGACTTAGGGTATACAATTTGTAAAAGTGATGAAACCAGGTTGTCTTAACCTGGTTAACTGCAAAAGCCATGCTCTTTCTACCTCATTCTCTCCCACATACCCTCACTTACATGTAAATTGGTTCCTTCGGGCTTATGCTATTTGAACAATCTACACAACCCACACATGCACCTCCATTTCTCTACCTGTGTTTGTATAATTTACATTCAGCACTTGTTTATCAGCATCTGTGGGGAGAGAGCAATTATACTGACATTCCAAACATAATGCATGTTTGGCTCAGAAACTCACAAGGTAACTTGTTTTTAAAGCAGATTTTCCTTCGAATCATATTTTCCTCAAGCTAACACTAAGAGAAATTTGAACTTCCTAAATACTCAGCTGGTGATGGCAGGGTAAAAAAGCCCAAGCTGAGAAAAGTGACCACCTGGGAGGATTAGAAATGAAAGTAGGTTGAAAAGTAATGCCCATGTGCACAGTGGGAAGTTGGCCACTCCACCATGTCCTCAGACTCTGCATTAGTGAACCAGGGCTGCCATAACAAAATGCCACAAACTGAGTGGCTTAAACAACAGAGATTTATTTTCTCACAGTTTTGGAAGCTAGATGTCTAAAATCCAGGCGCCATCAGAGTTGGCTTCTGGTGAAGCCTTCCTGGATTGTAGACAGCTGCCTTCTTGCTGTGTCCTCACATGGCCTCTTCTGTGTCTGCTACACAGAGAGAAGGAGAGAGAAAGAGATCTGGTGTCTCTTCCTCTTCTTATAAAGCATCATTCTTGTTGGATTAGGACCCTGCTTTTATGATTTCATTTAACCTTATGTACCTCCCTAATGACACTGTCTCCAAATACAGTCACACTGAGGGTTAAGGCATCAATATATAATTTTGGAGGGCACACAATTCAGTCCGTAGAGACCCTGGACTTGGAAATTAACACAAGTCAAAGAAGATGAAGAAACAAGTAGCAGCTACATTTTCCTGAGCATCTGCCATGTGCCCTAGGACACACTTTCACGAGTAATATGTTATTTAATTGTCAGAGCAAGTGCAGAAGTCACATACCCTTGCCTTTCTATCTCCTTTTTTTTATTATTATGGTAAAATATACATAACAAAATTTACCATTTTAATCATTGTAAGTGTATAACCACCACCACTGTCCATTCCCAGAACTTTTTTATCATCCCAAGCAGAAACTCTGTATTTATCAAACAATAATGCCCATTCTCCCTTTTCCAAGTTCATACTAACTTCTATTCTACATTCTATATCTATAAATTTGTCCAGTCTAGATACCACATATAAGGAGGGTTATATAATATTTGTCCTTTTGTGTCTGGCTTATTTCACTTAACATAAACCTCTCAAGTTTCATTCATGCTGTATTGTATACCAGAATTTCAATTTTTCTGACTGAATAATATTCCACTGTATCTAGATACTGCATTTTGCTTATCCATTCATCTGTTTGTGGATATTTCAGGTGTTTTTAACCATTTAGTTACCATGAATAAGACTGCTGGGTGGGGGAGGGTATAGCTAAAATGGTAGAATGTGTGCTTAGCATGCATGAGGTCCTGGG
Source organism: Camelus bactrianus (assembly GCF_048773025.1). Taxonomy (NCBI): domain Eukaryota; kingdom Metazoa; phylum Chordata; class Mammalia; order Artiodactyla; family Camelidae; genus Camelus; species Camelus bactrianus. The sequence continues at coordinate 11,723,448 of NC_133548.1, forward strand.
TTCAATCCCCAATACCTGCTCTAAAAAAAATTTTTTAATAAATAAATAAATAAAAACCTAAAAAATAAAGATGACTGCTAGGGACATTGGTGAGCAAGTACCTATTTGAGTCCCTGTGTTATGGGTTGAATTATGTCCTCCTCAAAACTCATATGTTGAAATTCTGACTTCCAGTACTTCAAAATATTACTGTATTTTGAGATAAGGACTTTAAGGAGGTGGTTAAGATAAAGGAAGTTCATGCGGATGGGCCCTAATCCAACATGACTGATCCTTATAAGAGGAGGAGATTAAGATACAGATACACACAGAGAGAAAAAACCATGTGAGGACACAGAGAGAAGGCAAGCCAAAGAGAGAGCTCAGAAGAAACCAAAATCACCAACCCCCGATCTTGGACGGCTAGTCCCCAGAACTAGCAAATGCCGGTTGTTTAAGAGTCACAGTCTGCAGTAATTTGTTCTGGCAGCCTAGCAAATGAGTACACCCTACTTTCAATTATTTTAGGTATAGAGCTAGAAGTGGAACTACCATATGATCTAATTAATCATGTGATTCTATATTTAACTTTCTGAGGAACCAGCATGCTGTTTGCCACAGCTGCTGCACCATTTCACATTCCCAACAGCAATGCTCCAAGGTTCCAAGTCCTCCATGCCCTTACCAACACTTGTTATTCTCTGGAGTCTTTGTACAGTAGTCATCCAAATGGATATGAGAGTCCTCTTCTTTTAAAGGGTCAAATAAGTTGTTATTTCTCAGTCGGACTCAGGTCTGTCAGACACAAGTCTCTGCTCCTGTCTATATTTGTAGCCTCTGTCACTGTTCTCTCTTTGGGAAAGGGGAAGAGGCACCTGCCTGCTGTGAGCCACATCTGGGCCCCTCTGGAGTCTGTTAGAGGCTATGGAAAGATCCCTTATTAAAGACCCATCTGCTCCTTCCAAAGTAAAGGAGAGCCATGTCATTTTGTGGTAATGAACCTAGAGAGACCCTCCCACACATGCACAAGGACGCATTTGCAAGCATATTCATGGCGCACTCTGATAACGAAACTCTGCAAACTACTTACGTGTTCGCCAACAGGTAAATTATAAATAAATATAAATATATGCAGGAACAGGCGAATTAACTGTTGTGTACTAATAAGCTGGAACACTATACAGTAAAATTGTACTGAAAGTGAATGAACTATAGCTACATTATTGTCCGGGGAATTCCTTAAAGTATGATACTGAGGGCAAAACAGCAAATTGCAAAATAACGTGCACAGTATGATACCAGACAACCTGAGACTGAATGATAGTTCTGTCACTTTCTAGCTGTAGGGGTTAACCTCAGTTTTTTCATCTATAAAATGGGAATACTAATAGTACCTAATTTGGTATTGAGGAACTAAACAGACCTACTACATATTAAACCCTTAAAACAGTGCTTGGCACACATAAACACTCAATAAATAGTAGTTACTATTATTATTTACGGATTTATACCTGTAATAAAATATAGAAATATAGACTTGCTAAGAAAAACTATCCAAAACCTGGAAATAATGGGAAAAGATGAGTGGCACCTTTCAATGTCATACTGAGGCATTGCCTAACAGGATGACCCAAGATTTATTTGGGGAAATAAACCTGGTTTGACTCACTGTTTACTATTGATCAAAAGTTCCAGACTTAGTGAAGTTATGTGTTAACTAATAGATTTTTTGGTCCAGTAGAAATGCAAATAATATCTATCTTATAGAAAAAAATAGCCCCAAAGTATACAGTTTATTGCCATATACCACAAGACACTTGGGTATCTAACCAATCTTTCTCTAACTTTCTTTTATTAAGTTAATGAAGTTTCTTTTATTAATTTTATCAAGTTTATTGCCTAAAGATACTCATCCCCTCAAATGCACTTTGAACTAGCCTTAAGATCTTACTGTTTTCCTCACTGATAAGCTGGATAAACTATTTGATATGTGTTTCTTTTATATCTGCATGAGAGTCACAGTTTAATTTTTTTTTTGAAAATTATGTTTTCATAGATTAAAGAATACAAGCCACATTTATGATAATGGTTGTCTCTGAGAAGGGAGAGGCATGGGACTGGGGTAGAATGCATGAGAATTTCAATGACCTTTAATATGTTATTTCTCTGATTAAAAAAAAAGATCTGAAGGATACATAGCAAAAACATTAACACTTATTAAATCAAAGCGGTGGACATATGGTATTATATTAATCTCTATTTTCAAATAAAAAAAAAATTTTTCCAAAAAGTGGGTGGGTAAAGTACCGAAGCATCTTTTTAGGGCAAGATAGAAAGTTCTATGTACTCATTAATCCCAAATTAATGACAACACACTGTTCAAGAGGATAAAGGCATTGCCTAAAGATTGGGAGACTGGAACCCAGGAGACATGGGTTAAAGCTTTGAGTCCAAAACTAATTAGCTGCATGACACTGGGTACGTCAATTCCTATCTCTGAATATCAGTTATGTTTCCTCTAAGACAAGTACTGAAAAAGTATGATGCATACTCTACTTATGAACTTTAAACTATAAACTAAGTGAAAAGAATTGCAAGAAAGTTGTGATTTTTCTCTGATGATTCAGTGCTCTTTAAATAGTAATGTTAATATGCACTCCTATGTTTATTGCAGCAGCATCACAATAGCCAAGATACAGAAACAACCTGAATGCCCGTCACCGATGAACGGATAAAGAAGATGTTATATATATTCTTCAGCCATGAGAAAGAAGGACATCCTGCCATTTGCAACAAGGATGGACCTTGAGATCATTATGTGAAATGAGAGAAGTAACACAGAGAGAGACAAACACAGTGTGATCTCACTTATATGTGGAATCTAATAGAACCAAACTCATAAAAACAGAGAGTAAAATGGTGGTTACCAGCGATTAGGTGAATGGTTAAGGGTACAAACTTGCATCAAATAGTAAGTAAGTCCTAGAGATCTAATAACACACAATATAGTGACTATAGACAACAATATTGTATTATTGTCATCAAACTTGCTAAGAGACTAGATCTTAATTATTCCAGCCACTGAATTGAAATGATAGTTATGTGACAAGGTAGAGCTGATAATTATCACTACACCAGCAATCATATTACAATATGTAAAAGATTCAAATTAGTATGTTGTACACCTTAAATTGACACAACGTTACATAACAAATATAATTCAATTTTAAAATAAAATTATTATTAACAGGTTCAAACATGTACAAAGCAGACAGGATGATAAATTAATTCCTATGTGCCTAGCAACCAACTTCAACCTCTCCTCCTATGCAGACCTTTTTTACTATTTTTAATGTAAGTTAACATATTTTATAATGTATTTTAATATAATTTTTTTAATTGCAAGAATAATACAGGAATTCTAAATTCCCTTTAGAATCACCAATTCTTTATATTTTTGACCCATTTTATATGTATGTACATAATATAAACATAAAATATTCATGTATATAATTTTTTCCAAACCATTTAGCAGTAAATATTTCAATGAACAGAACTAAAAATAGATCACTCTCTTTTATCAAAACTGGGACATTTAGGGACAGACTGGGAGTTCGAAATTTGTAGATACTGACAGGCATATGTAGAATAAATAAACAAGATTACACTGTATAGCACAGGGAAATATATACAAGATCTTGTGGTAGCTCACAGATAAAAAGAATGTGACAATGAATATATGTATGTTCATGTATAATTGAAAAATTGTGCTCTGCATTGGAAATTGATGTAACATTGTAAATTGACTATAACTCAATTTTTTAAAATGTTAAAAAAAAAAAAAAACCTGGGACATTTTACAGTGATATAGTTGTGTTATCCAACTGACAATTTATATTCACATCTTGTCAATTCTCCCCAGAATGTCTTTTATATTTTCCCCATCCAGATAATTTTAAAGAAAATCCCAACGTCCTATCATTTCCTGCTACTCTTTTTAATGTCCAGATATGTCTTGTTTTTAATGTTGTTTCCTCTGCTTTGCTGGTGCCCTAAGCATGCTCCTGGTCTTCCCATTGGGTAATCCAGTCCTGACTCAGAGCACCGCTGTACCATCTCTTCTCAGCTGAGAGCCCACTGGGCTAGACGCTCTGCAGTTGTCGCCAGCTCAAACAATCCTGCTTCACAGAACCACAACCACCCCCGCTCCAGTAGCCTCAGCTGAGCCCAGCGTGAAGCAGTCTCAGGAGAGCAGAGTCAGCTGACAAATGGGTAGAGAAGAAGCCTTCCCCCCACCCAAAAAGGACAGTCAGAAGGGTGAAAAGGAGGGAAAAGGCCACAACTGGGAGATGATCATTGTCTGTTTTGGCTCTTGGTTAAAAATTCCCTTGTTTCCAACTTAAGCCCATCTGCGTTTCCTATGCTTAGAAGTTAGCTTCATTTCTAAAAATACATTTTTTAATTGCTAACATAAATAAACTACCCATTCTGTTAACAAGGCCCCCAGCACCTCCTTAGATGATTCCCTGGTGGCTGAAGCCAGGAAAGCTTCCCAGAGAGGAGGGTCAGGCTCCAGAATGCCTGCCCCGTGTGCCCCCACCTCCTCTCAGTGCTCCACCACAGCTGGGACCCACAAACAAAAGGACCAGGAAACCAGCCCGAGCCTGACCTAGCCCTAGACCCATGCTCCACACAGCTTAGTGTCACCGACTTGTCGTACCAGTCTTAGAGGCCAGAACAGGTCATCAATGTCCAGAAAAGGCCCCCTAGGTCCTTTAGTCAGAAAAGCTGGGTAAACTGTCCTCCAGGGTCCTGCAAGCTCTCAAGGGGGCAAGATGACTTCTCTTCAACCAGACTTCAGATTCCAGGGAGGAGAGAGGAGGGCTCCTACCTGATCCTGTTGTCTCCCTGCTGGCAAGAATGGAACCATAAGCTCCAATTCCTCAAGGAGACCCTAACCTCCCTCTGCCTCGAGACCAAATCAAGTGACTAAAATCTGTAGGGGATAATATCTTCTTCTCTGAGACCTCAACCTTCCAGAATCCCAGAAGAGGAAATGGGGTAGAAGGAGCATTTCAAGGACCTTCCCAGAGCTCTGAGCCTCCAAAGCCCCCTGGGATCATGAGGGCATGGAGCTAGCCTTATAAACTCTGGCAGGACCAGGATACGTCCATATCTTCAGTCCTCAGTGCCACATTCTGTTTGCCTGAGCTCTGTGCCTTGTCGTCAGATCTAGATGTGTGGCCACCCTAGAAACAGCCCGAGGGAGGAGAACAGAAACATACAAGCTGAAGTGAGAGTGGGTCTCAGAATTGCCCCAGGTGCCTGGTGGACAGGATCTTGAGACCCCATTGGAGGTGTGTCAGGCGGGGAAGCACCATCTGCTAAGGTTGGTATTTGTCTATCAGAAATTCTACCAAGTTGCACCAGAACAGAAACCTGAGATCACCTGTTCTTTTCTCCTTCCTCTCCCCCAAAATCTGCACCCATCCCATCCCTACTCTGTCAGCCTTTAAGCATTTCCTGAGATCCCGCTGCATTCAGGGGTCCTGGGCAATTTTTTCCAGCTCCCCATCCACTATGTGTTCATAATCTAACTTGTAATGTGCATCGACTGTCTACCCTGTTTCCACACGCGTGCTAAGTACATGGACACACACTGTCTTCCAGTCCTCACAGAAACCAAGGAAACTGAAGCTCAAAGAAGTTGAGTAACTCTACCAGGTTTCCTGACTCTTTGCAACGCACTTTTTGCCCAGTAAATCTTTATGGAGGAGATTAATTCCCACTTCCAGGCTGTTGCACTTCCCCATCTCCTGCGCAGAACCCCACCTCCCTCATTTTTCAAGGCTCAGCCCCATTCCTCCTCTTTCTGAAGCCCTCTCAAGTTCCCTCCAGTGGGGACCACTGCAGAGTGGCACCACCCAACTTCACTCCTGTGTTACGGGAGTGAGTTTGTCTCTCAACACAGTTTCAAGATCCTACATGGCTGAAGCTATGCTTTATGCTACTTTAAATAGTAGTCACCTAAATATTTTGAACAACTGTAATTGTTTCAATACTTTTGAACAACCACAATTGTTCAAACACTTTTGGGTAACAGCAGTTGTTCAAATATTTGCTATTCTGTTGATACAAAACTTGGAACGGCCTCTGCTTTCAGAAGTGTGATAGGGAAACCAAACAACCCAGTGGGGGAAAGATTTGGAAACATTGACAAAGCCCTGTTAAACAATTCTAAATACATCTGTGTCAGGAAAATTCAACTGCCAGATTACAACAGCAAACAAAAGGGAATTAAGTTACCTAAGGGAAGACTGGCTAGAAGGGCTGAGGGATGGCTCTGCAGGATTTATGGGAAAAATCTGGAGGTACTTCACTACCTGAGAACCTCAGAGTACTTCTGCAAGGCTGTTGGTCAAGGTCACCACAGTTGAGAATTACTGGTGGATGTTTCTCTGAAAGACTAGGTCTTCTGGGAACGGGGACGGGAGGAGAAGATTAGGAGGGAACACTGTCTGTCTAGACCATGAAAGATAGAGGGGAAGCTGGGGAGGTACACAAGAAACCTCATTTACTGGAAAGCAGGATCAAGGCGCTCAGCCTACATACAATGCTGGATGTGACCGTGTGTGTGTGTGGTTGTGTGTCTAGGGAAATGGGCGATCATCCTATGAGAGAAAAATGAAAATATTAATATTTATGGTGTATCAGAGCCTTGTGGGCATTTGGATTGGGACAAAAGTAAAACCCTAAACTAAGAAAGTTAGAACAGCAAGAGGAACTCTTCCTTTTCTAACTTTCTTAGAGTAAACATGAAAAATATCTGGGGCACCTGGGTGGAGAAACTGGGCTACAGAGCAGGAAGCTGACTCTGCTAGCTTAAAGGCTTCAAGGCTGAATCATGTGATAGAATTTCACCACACCCACCAGGACCCTGACTTCCAGCGTTGCATATTTTGACCTTTACAATAAACAGAGGTCGGTCGGTAAAGGGCATGGGGTGGTCCAGTGAATTCTCCCACAGTCACGTAATCACAAGACCAGCTCTGGGAGGAAGGAGAGGCAGCAGGCAGAAGGCAGCATCCTAACTGACTAGTTCTTCTAAGGCCACAGGCTTCCAACTGGGGTTGTGTATCTGTGAGGACAAGTGAAGACTTTTCAAAGAGTTCATATGCTTAAGGGAACCAATTTCCAGAACCATATCTGCTTTTCCATAAAACCAGTACCCTTGCAAAGGCACCATGGGGAGCGCTGCACTCCTTTCCCATCTTCCCTGTCACAACTGCCCTCCTCCCACTTTGGAAAAGAAATGCATGCTTCTAACCCATCCTTAATCTTAGGATAAGGCATTTCACCAGCATGCAAACTTCCAGGATACAAAGAGATAATTTCAAAAATAACAGTTGAAAAGGCAAATGACTTTAATGACTGCATATGTATAAAAAACATTTTGAAGTCAGATGGAAATCTTTAAACAAAATGAAGGGAGGATATTTTCAAATTGGCAGACGACGGAAGATTAAAAATAACTTTTGATCATACACCACTACGGGACTCTTGGCATTCACTAAGAAGGAGTTCATTGAATTAAATTACATTACTGTCAGTAACAAAATTCCTTATATTCTCACCTATTCGTTTACCTTAACCGGGTTTCTCAATACTTCCTACTTCATGCACAAAATATTTGCCAGATTACTGCTATGACTGGCCAAGGTACTTAAATAGACCCCTGTGAGCTGGACAGACTCTTAAAATTGCCTGTTACAAGCAGGTATGGAGTACCCTTCTTCTAGGCACACTCCCACGAATGCTTTGTGTGCTGTGTGGGGCTACACAGGCACAAAGATCCACACCCGGGCAGGAAGTTCAGGGCAGATGCACTCACTCACTGCCAGTTGTCAGGACCAGGCGTGACTTCAGATACCTTCCACGCCAAACCTTGACTTTGCCAGTGAGAGATCAGAAGCCCGGAGAGGAAGACTGCCCAGGGTAAGAGAGCCAATAGGCAACAACGCAGGACTAGAGAGCGGGTCCCCATGCTGTCAGTCCGGTGTTCTTCTGCCATACGCTGCACCTGTTACAACAGGTGGGGACACGGGTGAGGCTGTCCTGTGTTCTTCTGCGATGTGACAACACATTTCCTCCTTGTCGTCTATGCTGCCTGCTTGGCATGGATGAAGGGGTTTTCCCAGGACTGATTATAGGATGTAGCCCAAACTCTCAATGAAGAGAGATATGAGGAGCCGAAGAGAGAGGGCAGTGTGGGGAAGAAAGTAAGGCCTCTGGGCATTTCCAGTCCTCGTGTGGAAAAACATCTTGGAGGACAGTCAAGGAAGGAAACAGGAAAACACCACGTCCAAGCTGATGACCTCCCAGGTGACACTTAACTCAACAGCCTGTCAGAACACAAAATGGTTATAATATAGAGCAGTGGATGCCCTGACGATGTCCAAGTACAAGACAAAATGAATAGTGGTGCATCCTACAACATGGATGAGCCTTGGAAACACTAAACAAAAGAAGCCAGGCACCCAAGACCATATATTGTACAAATCAATTTATATGAAATGTCCAGAACAGGCAAATTCAAAGACAGAAAGTAGATTCATGGTTGCCAGAGGCTGGGGGAAGGGGATAACGGGGAGTGACTACTAATGGATATGGAGATTTCTTTTTTGGGTGATGAGAATGTTCTGCGATTAAACAGTGGGGATGTTGTGCAACATTGTGAGTATGCAAACAATGACGAAACTGTACATTCTAAAATAATCAGTTTTACGATATGTGAATTTTACCTTGATTTTTTAAAGGACAGAATGAATTAATTCTTAAACACAGTCACGAGCATGTTTATAGATACAGGCACAAGAAACTGGGGGAGTGGCCTCACATTTACTGATCACCTACTGTGTCCCAGACATTCTGATGGTTTACATTCATTCTTTGATTTAGGCCACACAGCAACCCTGAGAAGTAGGTGTATTTTCCCCATTTCACAGATGCAAAAACTAAGGCTCATAGATACAGCTTATCCAGGAATACACAGCTAGTTAGTGCCATAGTCAGAATTCAGACCTGGGTCTGTCTGGCTTCACATCCCAGGTCCTGTCCACTATGGCACGACACTTCCCGCTACCTTCTTGCAGAAGAAGCCGTATATGTGCTTGGTGTGCCCCTCATCGCGCCTTGCACAGGGGAGCATGCCCAAGGAATACTGCCTGAGCGACTAACAGTTGTCACCTCTGCAGATGACACCTGGAGAACTAGCTCTTGCCAGTGGCAACCACACCCCAGTTACCCAGTTCATCTTGCTGGGATTCTCCAACTATCCAGACCTCCAGGAGCTTCTTTTTGGAGGCTTCCTGCTCATCTATGCCGTGACAGTGGTAGGCAACCTGGGAATGATGGCGCTCATCTTCACAGACTCCCGTCTCCACAGCCCCATGTACTTGTTTCTCAGTGTCCTCTCTTTTCTTGATATTTGTTACTCTTCCATCGTCACACCCAAGCTGTTGGTCGACCTTCTAGCCTCTGACAAGTCCATCTCTTTTGAGGGCTGTGTGGTCCAGATGACCTTCTTTGTGATGCATGCGACAGCTGAGAGCTTCCTGCTGGCCTCCATGGCCTATGACCGCTTCGTGGCCATCCGCCGACCCCTCCATTACAGCTCTGTCATGACCAAGGGAACCTGTCTCCAGCTGGTGGCTGCTTCCTACACATTTGGTGGAGCTAACTCCGCTATTGAGACCGGGAATGTCTTTACCCTGCCCTTCTGTGGGCCCAACCACTTAACACACTACTTCTGTGACATCAAACCCCTTCTCCGCCTGGCTTGCGCCAACACAGCTACAGCAGGACTGGTCCTCTATATTTTATCTGCTCTGGTTACCCTTCTGCCTGCTGCCCTCATCCTCACCTCCTACAGCTTGGTCTTGGTGGCCATCGGCAGGATGCGCTCGGCAGCTGGGAAGGAGAAAGCCCTCTCCACGTGTGCCTCCCACTTCTTGGCCATTGCCATCTTCTACAGCACTGTGATCTTCACCTATGTCCAACCTCGCGGATCCACTGATGATACCAGTGGCCAGATAGTGTCTGTCTTCTACACCGTCATAATCCCCATGCTCAACCCCTTCATCTACAGCCTCCAGAACAAGGAGGTAAAGGACGCCCTGCAGGGAACGCTGCAGGGCAGCATCGCTCCCTGCTGAGCCTGCAAGGCTGTTTGTTGGCATGAGGAGGGCATAGCATCGTCTAAATCACACTGTGAATTGACTTAACTGAAAGCATCTCTGGTTTTAACGGAATGGGAGAATAAGAAAGAAAGAGCAAATACCATACTTTATACAGAGCATTGCAACTGTAAAGCAACTTAGTGTCTATTATCATGTTGAATCTTTGCCACCATAGTGTGAGGAAGCCATTGTAATGATGATCTTATGTTACAAAATAAGGATATATGATTTAGTAAAAATTAGTTAACTACCGAAAGTCATACAGTTGGTAAGAGAGTTCATATTCAGCATTAGGACTTCTGCACCAAAACCAGAGATGCCTCAGTTACACCATGGCCACAAGTTAAGTCTTTTATCGGCAGCTCATCATAACTCCCAAGAAATATCTGACAATTATCTCTGCTTTGCCACTGATTTAGTGAATTGCCAGGAGAGGCCCCAGTGGCTCAGTTCTTCCTTCCTGTCTCAAAAAGAAAGATGTCCAGGATATAAGTGCCCTCATGTATTACTGCTATTGCATTTTGCTGGGCTGTCCCACTAAATAAAACCTCAGGATCAAGAGAGAACTTTTCTCATACATCTGTTTTCTAGACAGATGTGTGCACACGTTGCATAATTCTCAAGTGTGTGTGTACACGCACGTGCATGTGTGTGATATTAAGTCAGTTACAGCATTAAATAAGATACTGTGCTTTAGGAGACTGACTCAGAAAAATTATATTTGGCCTAAACATCTTTACATATACATATAACATGATGATTAGACATGTTTTAGAGAATCACACAAATAAAGAAGCTGAATTGACCTAATTCAGGGCTGAACGCTGGACTGGAGGGCATGCTCTTAAGGTAATGCAAAGTGTTTATCTGAATTGAGCTGGCTTCACCCTGAGATTTTTGGATTATTAAAAATTCTGTTTTCAGATCAATGTTAAGGATGTGATTCTAAATATAGAAAATATTACTAGATAAACAGGTTTATCACAGTGTCATTTATGAAAATAAAAATTTAGAAGAAATCTAAACATTCAAAGATGGAAAGGATTAAAAGGTTCATCCCCTAGAAGGATTATACTGTAACCAATAAGTGTTATGCTTATGAAGACTACATAACAACTCGGAAAACAGCAAGCCAGAACATCTAGAGTGTGACTGCAATAATGTGATAAACATCAGTGGGAAAAGCCTGGGAAGAACACACCGAAAATGTAAATAATGGTTGTAACAGAGTGCTAGCACAATGGGAAAATGTTTCTCTATTTTTCTCAAAAATTTTACAAAACTTTCCTTAATGAGCATGTTCAAGTTTGATATTTTATCCTAAAAATGAATAATTAAAAAATTCCTTCCCAGCAAACTAGGTGTGAAATTTTCTTACTTTTGTCTTGTTTCATTAAGTAAATATTTACTAAATTCCTCCTATGTTCCACATTCCTGTTACTAATAAACCTAGACTGATTTCAGTATACATCTGCAATGAGGTCAGGACGGGAACATTATTGTGAAGAAATCTGGTAAAAATTAATCTAATTGACTCATCTGTAAAAACATTTATGAGGCAATTAGGCACAACACAGTATGGCAGGCCTTACCCAGATTAAGTCAGAACATGTAGAGTCAGATAGTTTATGCTACAGTAACAAATAAACCCCACAATGTCAGTAAGTCAACACCACAAAGGCTTTCACCTATGCTAAACTTGAGACAGATCAGTGACTCTCCAGGGCAACTTTCATCCATCTGTCTGGACCCTTTTCATCTTACAGTGTCACCATCTCAACCTGGAGTGCCCTGCAAGACTTCAATGGTGGGGAAAATGATCAAGAAGGTCACACAGACTGCTTCTAATTACCTGACCTGAGGATGGCTCACATCACTTCAACATACACGCCATTAGCCTGAAATCAGTCTAGGCTTAAACATAATTGCAAAGGAGACTGGCCTTCTTTTTATCTAAAGACAGGAAAACTAAACAAGATTTAGTAAATAGATAGCTTTACATCTGTCACTGACTAACTGGACATTTGATGAGACCATCACCTGTACGGAATTCTAAAACATCAACAGATTAAATCTGAAATAAGGTGCTGGTTAACTCATGTTTCTGCATAATTGAGGAGGGCTATTTCTTTGGGTAGAGAACTTTAAACATCCTTTGTCTGTGCTGAACTACCTCTGTCAAGTATGTTTTGAATCACACACCTGCGTTCATGGTGCCACTGTGAACAGTATAACTAACTCTGAGACCAGCTAGTTGACAGTTGCCTGAAGTTGGAGGTCATAGTTCCCTTGAATTCCAAAAATAAATAATGCACAACACAGTAGTATTTACCAGGAGCAGTCTTGTCTAAGTTTAAACCCTGTAATATATCACCCCAAGAGTTGGTACCCACAAACACATATACATTCCTGAAGAGAGAATAAGAAGCCACAAAAATGAAAGCATTTTGAAAACATGAAAGTCAGAAAACGAAAAAATACAAGTTAAATGTGCATATGACACAGCTCTACTGCACAATTTTAAATGAATAGATATCAGTTGCTGTCCACCCCAGCTATATAAATGTTGAACAAATATTTGTCCTTTCAATCTGAGGAGTGCCAAATTAGTGTCCTGTCCCATTAACTGTTGCATCCTCAATGTCTAAGACAGTGCCTAGCACTTTACAGGCACCTGAAAAATATGTTGAATAAATAAATGATGGGCATCTACATGCCTGTTTTCCTCAGATCAGTGGCACTGTAATCACCTGAGAATTTTGAGAAATGTAGAATCTGGGACCCCACCCCTGACCTACCAAATCAGAATGTGCATTTTATCAAGACCCCCAGGTGATTTGTGTGCACATTAAATTCTGAGAAGCACTGATCCACATGCCTCAATCTAGCTCTAAATTTAAGAATGAACAAGGTATTCAATTCTCCTCCTAGAGCTCACAGTTTAGTCTGGAAGCCTGTTCCTAATGGAGGGAAAAGCATGACAAAAGCCAAGAAGTGAGAAAACTATGTCCTCTTGCCTGGTGCCTTCACTATTGTGTGTGATCCACAGTTAAAGTGAGCATGAAGAGAAGAATCCACATGAACAGGAGCACCGTGTCACCTAAGTGGGGACGGGATCATAAGATGGCAGTGCCACCAGCTTTGTCTTAACAAAGGTGGGAAAGGTTGCCTTCATGGGTTAACATCGTGTATGACTGTGGCTTCCCTTCCATAATGACCAGCTGGCAGGTGGGAGCCCAACCCAGAACTACATTTCTGAGGCCCTCTTGCACACAGATGTGGCCAAATGTGCAAGTCTAACCAAAGGAATGTGATTGCAAGAGAGATTTCACTTCAAGGCATGGAGTTTTAAGAAGTGTGTGAGTGTTAGGACCTCTTGACTGTCCATTTCCTCTGCTAACAGACGCAAGCAGGGGACTGCAGGGCCCAAGGGCATAGAAGAGCCAAGTGGAAGGAGCCCGGTTTCCTAAATCAGTGGACGAAAGCTGCCTTCTAACTGGGAACACAGGAATAACACATAAACTCTATTTTGTTAAGCCACTGGAATTTGGGGGTTGTTTATGAAAGGTGTTCGAGTTACCTCAACCAGAACAATAAACCTTAGGAATCTGGGGATTTGGGGTATTTTTCACTAGATGATACAGCCCTCTCCTTTCTCCCAGGCTGCCTCTCTGAGGGCTCCCATCATCTCTCCATTGTTTACTCCATTTGGAGATGCATCCTCCACTGACCTACATCCAAGAACAATATTGGTCAAAGTGACATCTAAAGTAAGCTAAGTCAATGTCATTTGGACAGTGGCAGGCCCTTCTCTCGAATGGGCAATATCTTGTGAGGTGTATGTTGTTATCTTGCTTTTACTGATGAAGAAAAGAGGATCTAAGCTAAGCATTATGAAATATGTACCAGAAATACTTAGAGCAGCACTGTTCATCATAGCAAAAAAGTGGAAGCAACACAGACATCTGTCAACGGTAGAAACGGATGAATAAAATAGAGCATATTCATACAACAGAAACTAAACAGCAGGAAAAATAAATGAACTACAGATCTATGCATCAAAATCAATGTGTCTCTAAAACATAAGATTGAGTGAAATAAGTAAGTAACAGAAGAATGCACACAGTTTTATTCCATTTATATAAAGTTTAAAAACAGGCAATGATTCAGCAATTTCACTCCTGGATAAATATTCGAAAGAAACAAAAACACTAAATTGAAAAGATGCATGCACATACACACATACACACATACATACATTCACAGAGCACTATTTACAATTGCCAAGGTATGAAAGCAACCTAAGTGCTCATCAGCAGATGAATGGATAAAGAAGATGTGGTATGTATATACAATGGAATACTACTCAGCCATAAAAAAGAACAAAATGTTGCCATTTGCAGTAACATGAATGGACTTCGAGGTCATTATGCTAAGAGGAATAAGTCAGACAAAGACAAATACTATATGATATCACTTATATCTGGAATCAGAAATACAACAAACCAGTGAATATAACAAAAAGTGGCAGACTCACTTGCAGATATAAAGAACAAACTAGCGGTTACCAGTCAGAGGGGCGAGGGGGTGCAAGAGGCATTATAAGGCTTGGGGGGTGGGAGGTATAATCTGTTGGGTGTAAGATAGGCTCAAGGATGTATTGTACAGCATAGGGAATAGAACCAATATTTTGTAATGACTGTAAATGGAAAGTAACCCTTAGAAATTGTATTCAAATGTTCTTAATTTTAAATTTAAAAAAAAAACAGACAAAACTGAACAATTATGATATTTAGAAATGCACACACAGGTGGTAAGAACTATTTAAAATAAAGCAAGAAGTGATTGACACAAAATTTGGACTAGTGCTTACCACTTGTTGGAGGAGAAAAGGGGGTGAAATTTGAGAAAGGCATCCAGGAGCCTTCTTAGTTCACACCAGTCAGTGTGTCTGTGCCCTGTGGGCCACCAATGTCTGCACCACCAGGGAGCTGACTAGAAATGCAGAATCTCAGGCTCTCCCCCAAATCTGCTGAATCATAATCTGCATTTTAACATGATCCCCAGATGATTCATGAGCACATTAAAGATACTTGTAAATTCTTATTTTTAAGGTAGATAGTACATACATAGGTGTTCATTTTAGCATAGCAATAGTCTCTAAATGGTGTAGATTTTATATACTTTTTCAGGTGTATGTTGCATTTAATAAACTTTTGAATACATAGTTTGAATAAAGTTTTAAAATATTTTAAGTATAACTACAAAAACAAAGACAAAAATGAAGACCACAAAGATGACAAAGTATTAAAACCAAACCCAGATATTTAGACTCAAAATCCAATGCTATTTCTACTCTTCGATGCCTTTGCCCAAGGGCAGTAAATGAACTGATTTCAAGGAATTTATGAATTTCCAATTCATGCTGCAACTGGATGGGCCAAAGGCCATGATAAAAATAGAAAACTATTGAAAGCTTTAGTGACTTGATCATTTTTATTTAAATATGCTGGGATGGGGTAAGAAAATTATTTTCCTATTCAGACAATCCTTAACTCTCTTGAAAATGCTTTCCTGGAAAATGTTTTGGAAAGTGAAATGCCTGAAATCTGACCTTTATACTTAAAATATGTTTTATTTGTTTGGAATGAAAGGAGGAAGGGCTAAGAAAGAATCAGAAAGTCACAAATATATTATAAATGCTTAATTTGATTTCATATCTGAATATTATACACTGTATACATGAATAGTTAAATTTAAATTAACAATAAATTGTACTTTAAATACTGACAATCAAAATTAATTTTCTGCTTTAACTTTGTAACTCAAAAATCTTTATTCATTAGGTTTACTTGAAATGATATTTGGAAAGGGAAAATTTAATTTTAATGTTGGATATAAAGGTCTGCTAATAGAAATTATGCAAATGATTGAGCAGTTGACTGTGTAACTATGAAAATGACTTTTCTACACTCCTTTCAAATTTGTAAAGAGAAATTTAAACACTTATCGTCCTTCTCCCTTTGTAAAGGAGACTGCAACAAGCTAAATCATGGTCCGCAGCTTGGTGGACTGTGAACATCCCTCTGTGAAGTGTTAGCTGATGCTGATTCTCAGCCCGCTTGGAATAGGTGCATGTCTAATGCTCCAAACTCACCTGTATGAAAAGTGTGACTCTATTTCTTCTTGGCAAGTCTCTCTTGAGCTCCTCTTCTGCCAGATGGCAAAAACATTCTCTCTGTCAATTCCAGCCAATCACAGTCAGTTTAATAGTCCCGCCTCTACCCTTCCTCAATACCCACCCATATACACACTCCTTCCCTTTCTCAGGGCTTAGAGTACAAGGGAAAAAGGATGGGACAGATAGGGATATTGCCTGGTCCTCCATCATGGTCGGTCCATGCTGGCATTTACTGTGACATCCTATTCCCATCTGGTTTACAATTGCCAGACCATGAAATGATGGTCATGACTCCATGTCCCAAAAGGAAAGCTGCTCTAGACTCAGTTACTCCTTGTACCCTCTCAGAGAGCACTGGACACATTCACCTCCTCTCCCACACCACTCTGGGTCTCTGCCCAGCCCTGCCACACAGCCATTTCTTTCCATTGCCCCTACACCTTAAGAGGGAAAGAAGCTCTCAAGGTTGGGCCATAGGATTCCTTCCAGATTCACTTCTGCTGTTTCTTCATCTTACAAGCCTAGGGAATTTTTATTTGGTCTTTGAGAAAAATAAAGGCACTGGAAAAAAAAAAAAAAACTGGCTCTGACTGATCACATATTCTTGTATGCCTGTGGTTAAAGCATGAGTTTATGCCCTGGGTTATTGATGATTCTAGCTTTTGAAGTTCAGAAGCTCTTTATCACGAAAGTTTTATCTCTGCCTTGAGTTTCCAAAACAAATTTTGAACCTCAAAGGCCAGGGACTGACTTTTTTGGTATCTGCACTATGCTGCAACAACCCTACCCCAAGGTGTGGCTGCCAAGACTTCTAATTTGACGGGAGGATTGTGGAGTTTTAAAAAAATATATTAGAAAAAAAATCTGCATATCCAAATAAGATTTTACTACACCTAATTGTACAGATCCACACATTTGTTCTACGACTACATCTTACCTTTGAGCCACAGACTTTGGGAACATATGTACAGCATTTTACACATGTGTTTTAAATCTTGTTGTTTTCCATTATAATTGAGCACAGTTGTCAGACTCGCTTAAATTCAATAAGCATCAAATTTACTATTTTTGGCATACCAAATCATATCTTCCTTTGTCTCAGTTGTAAAATCATTAACATCAGCACTTTAATTTTCCATTTTCCACTATACTTTTATAAATAGGGCAAATGAGCGATAAAATGTTCACGTAATTACACAGACATTGCCGTATTTAGATGGCAACACTGCTAAAATGAAACTATTGGCTGAGAGGCAGCAGGACCCTAGGTAACAGAAAGTGGTTATTTGCCTACTGAAAGAGAAAAACCAAACTGGGCATAAGAAGGAAGCTCAGAGGTGTGGATATATAATATACGAAAGAGCAAGTTGTACAAACGTTAATGATTATCTGAATTTTCATTCATTAAGTTTTTGCCCACCCTTACCTATCTTCACATTTCTAAGTAGAAGCAATTGTAACCATTTTACTTGCAACAGATCTATCAAGATAGCATTCCTATACCCTACAATTTACCTAAGGACAAAAAAATCCACACTTCTCCTGTTCCTGTGTCTCTCCTTTACCCTCACACTGACAAAACTTCTGGTACCAGATGGTTGGGGCTTTCCCCCCACACCAAGAAGTTCTCTGTGACACCAGCTAGGTGTCAGTTCAATCCGACACTGACCAAAGTTTGCACAGACCCCGCAGCTAAGCCCCACAACACTGCTCCTCACTTCAGACACCAAGCCAAGCAGTGGGTCCCCAGGTTACCCCCAACTTCTGCTTGACTTGGCTACAAATCGGAGGTTCCCATGACCACCACCCCCCAAACCCTGGATTCAGTTATTTGCTAGAATAGCTCACAGAACTTAGGAAAATATCTACGTTTACCCGTTTATTATCAAATAAAAGACATGATAAAGGATACAGATGAACAGCCACAGGAAGAGATGCATAAGGCAAGACCTTTCTTTCTGCATCTATTTATTTATATTATGTCAGTAATAATGTCCCCTCTCTTATGCTTGATTTTAGTAATTTGAGTCTTCTTTTTCTCTTGGTCAGTCTAGCTAAAAGTTCTGTCAATTCTGTTGATCTTTTCAAGGAACCAACTTTTGGGTTGACTTCTCTCTGTAGTTTTTCTATTCTTTGTTTAATTTCCACTCCAATCTTTATTATTTCCTTTCTTTTGCTTGCCTTAGTTTTGGTTTGCTCTTCTTTTTCCTTAAATGGCTTAAGGTAGAAGGTTAGGTTATGGATTTGAGATCATTCTTCTTTTATAATATAAGTGTTGATAGGTATAAATTTCCCTCAAAGTACTATTTTAGCTGTATCTCCTAAATTTTGTCATAGTGTCTTTATTTTCCTTCATCTTGTGTTTTCTAATTCTTTACTGATGTTCTTTGACCCATTGGCAATTAAGGACTGTGTTAACTCCACGTATCTCTTATTTTCCAAAATTTCATCCAGTTGTTAACTTCTAATTTCATTTCATTGTGGTTGGAGACTATTAAATAATTTCAGTCCTTTTGAATCTTTTGCAGTCTTTTTTTTTTTTATCATTAAGCACATTGTCTCCTCTGGGGAATGTTCCACGTGGACTGGAGAAGAATTTATATTCTGCTCTTGTTGTGCAGAGTGTTCTATAGGATTTGTTGGTTTTTGGTGTTTAAATCTATTTCCTGTTAATATTCTGCCTAGTTGTTCTAGTGTTAAAAGTGAAGTATTGAAGTCTCCAAAATTTATTGGCAAACTGTCTACCTCTCCCTTTACTTCTGACAGTTTTTGCTTCATGTATTTTGGGGCTCTGTTGTTAGGTATGTGTTTATAAGTGTTATGTCTTCCTGATGGATTGGCCCTTTCTTCATTATAAAGTGCCCCTCTTTATCTCGTTACACTTTTTTACTTTAAATCTATTGTCTGATATCATTATAGCCACTGAAGATTTCTCTTGAGGTGATGTTTATTTTTCCTTTTTTTTTTTTTTTTTCTGTTCTTTGGATTTCATAATCTCTATTGACCTATTTTCAAATTCACTAATTTTTTCTTCTACTAGTTCAAATCTACTCTTGAGACTCCTCAGTGAGCTTTTTAAATTTAGTTATTACACTTTTTAACTCCACAAATTCCATTAAATTCTTCTTATCATTTCTATCTATTGGTATTCTCTACATAATAAGACATTGTCATCACATCCTCTTTTACTTCTTTAAGCACGATTTCCTTTAGTTCTTTAAATATATTTATATTGGCTACTTTGAAGTCTTTATTAAGTCTGACATCTGCCCCTCTCACAGGCAGTTTCTGTTACCTGATTTTTATCTTGTGCATGAGTCACACTTTCCTGTTTCTCTGAATGTTACATAATTGTTGAAAGTGGACGCTCCAGATAGTACACAGCAGTAATTCTGGACAGCAGTCTCCTCCCTCTGCTACCAGGACTTGATATTGTTTTTGTCCATTTGTTTGCTTATTGACTGGCTGGAGTATTTTAGTGAATTAAATTTCCTCCACAGTGTGAAGGCTGTGATGTTACTTCTCAGAGGGTGCAGTACTGGGTCTGTGCACAGTCACCCTAGGATGGCAGCTGGTTTTAGCAGGGCTCGCTTCTGCTGTCTCTGTTCTAGATCACTCCCAGCTCGTAGGCTCCACTAATTGCCAGCTTACTATGCTATTGTTTCTGATAATGCCCGGACATGAATTGCTCCACAGTCTAACCCAATTAAATGTATACACCTTTGCAGGGGCAGTGTTTGAGGTTTGTTCTGTCCCCAGCAGGGCTCTTCTTAGATGTCTCTTTACCTGGTTCTCTCTGGTAAACCAGCTTGTCCATGCTTAGCTTGCATCTTTCATGAAGCCACCAGCCCCTTCTTAATTGCTTTCCAACAAAACCTCCACTGTTTTTTGATAACACCCTTAGACTTTAACTTCCCTACATTCTATTTCAAATACTCTGTTCCTTGGTGGAAAACTTAAGAGTTCTCAGTATTAGAGCCTGTCTCCTCCCCTGAGAAAAATCCTGGAGCCGGGTTTCCAACCTGGGGCAGGGACACTGGTGTACTTCTCTCTGAGGGACACCCTTGCTTTAGGGGGAAGGTGCCGGATGGGACAGTAGCCTCTCGCCTTCTCAGCTTGCCTCTCCCAGCATGTTGTCTCTAACCTGTGAACAATCTGGGGTTGGGGCCTGTGTTCTCAGCGTGCAGGACCTGAGGTAGAGCCTCTGCCCCAACCTCTGAGCTGCACTTGCCTGGAATTTAGCCTCTGCAACAAATAGCCGGTGTGGAGAGAAATGCTGGTGGTGGTATTCTGGGCAGATAGCATCGCCCTGAACAGGGAACTTGGGGAAGAAGGAGTGTTGTGTTCCCAGCCACATCCGCCCAGGGTGGAGTTTCCTTCAGGCTGAGCTGGGACAAAAAAGGGAGGGAGCAGGTCATGGTTGAAAGGTAGTAGACTCTTGATGTTCTTACAAGTAGCTTTTCTTCAATACATGTTTCTTAATTTGTTGTATGCCCTAAGAACCATCACGATATCTTAAATGGTTGTTGTCATTTATAATATTGACCAGTTATGCCTGTTTCTCTGGGAAGAAGTTCCCTGGAATTCTTAACAAAGACTCTCTTCTTGACCAAATTTTAGGCAAATTTTTTGAGCCCTCTTTTTGACTAGGTCTTATATTAGTCTGTCCTTGGCCTGCTGAAGACAGTCTTAGCAAAGAATCCTGCCAAGTTAATCCCCCTAGCTTTGAGACCTGATCACCCTTGATGTCTGATCAAGTTCTTCATCGCTAACCCTTGATATTTTATCACGTTGGCCTGTTAAGTATTCTGCGAAGTTAGTTTACCAAGACTCCCCCTGTTCTCGATGTCTTTTGTTAGTAATATTCCATCCACTGATTCTGCATCTTGGATATATATTCCCACTTGCATTATTGTATTTGGAATCAAATTCAGTTCTATACTGAAATCTCTTTCCCCTACAGCAATAGTACTGAAAGAAATCTGTCTTTACCACTTTTAGCTGGCATCCATCTGTTTCTCTTGGACACTCCTTACACTCAATGACATCCCAGAAGTGAAGCCCTGCATAACAATTTTTAAACACACCAAGTCATATGCAAAGTCTAAGTCCACAAATCATGGAATAAAGGAGTTAGAAATTGCCAAATGTGTTACTAGAGTATCACATATATTACTAATACCTTGAAGTATTACACAGAATTCTGTTTCCTTCCAAACCTCCATTCCTCATGCCCATCTCTCACAAAGGCCTGTGATTATAAAGTCTCCCAAACTGCACACACCTACTGCTACTATCTCTATCATTTCCCCACAGGTCTCTTACCTCTGTGCTCAGCATGTAGTCTGTCAGCTACAAGAGGCACAGGCATGCAGCTCAATTCTTACTAGTGGTTGAGTCAGCAGCACAATGGTGTCAAGTGAATAAAAATATAGCAAGTGTCTGAGACTTACCAGTGCATATTGAATCATTCTTCTTTGAGACTCCAGGCTAAACCTTCCAAACTCGCTCTGCATCCTCCAATGGGTGCCAATAATCCATGTTAGTCATAGAAGATAAAAGCCCAAGCATGACCCCACCGAACTCATCACAACTCCTTGCCATTTCATCGACAGGATGCAAGTGAGAAGCTTAAGAGAGCCACTCTGAATGACGTTCATTCTAAGAGGCTGAAGGAGATGACCAAGGAGTAACACCTTCCTACTGCTCCCCAATTCATGAAAGAAGTCCTCCTGCTCTGCCACGGAACAGATAAGCTATGAAAAGGCTTCTATCACCTTCTCTAGCAAACAGCTGGCACTCAGTAAATCTTAGTGAAATTTCTCCTCCCTTCTAAGTAGATCACTGTCTGTGTACTGCGATTTTTCTCTGGGGGAGGGGCGGGGAATTAGGTTTTGGTTTTTTTTTTAAATAACAAAGGCACTGGGGATTAAAGCCAGGACTTCATGAGTGCTAAGCGCACAGTGTACCACTGAGCTGTACCCTTCCCCCTGTATTGAGGTTTTTCAGAGCACTGGGAAAACTTCCTCACATCCCTGACACTACATCACAAATGCTACTACTACTAATAATAAAAAAAATAGTATTTATTGAGCTCCCACCATGTGCCAGTTACTCTTCCAATGCTTTACAGGCATCCTCTCATTTAGACCTCACATCAACGCTATGAGATAGACAGCATTATTATCCCGGTATTAAGGATAAGGGCAGAGTCAGAATTTATGACCAAGTTTTTGAGACTCCAAAGTTTGCATCCTTAACAACTATGCTCCACTCACTGACATTTTAAGACCTTCATTTATTAGCAAGTTGTTTTACTAATTTAGATACCTCTCAGCATTGTAGGAACACTTTTCAACATTATTAGGTACTAGCATTGGAAATTTTTTGGCTACTCTGATAAGCCCCCAAAGTGGAAGTACCTTGTTATCATTTTCACTTGCATTTATTTTATTACTGGCAAAAGTAAACAGTTTTCCACATATTTATTAGTTCTGTAACTCTTTTTATGATTTATTTGTCCAAGTCTTCTGGCCAGATATTGTATGACATTTTTGTATAATGAACACATTAACCATTTGCTGTCTTTGCTGCATTTTTGCCATTTTTTGTGGGTCTCATTTTATTTTGGTTATTTATGTAGAGAACTTTAAATGTCTGTGTAGTCTAATATATCTTTTCATTTTTTATTTATTCTATCACTTAAAAGTTCGTAAGTTAAAAAAAATTAAGACAGTCCACAAACTGAAAGAAAATATTGGCAAAATACTTATCTGAAGAAAGACTGTTATCCAAAATATACAAAGAACACTTAAACCTCAACAATAAGAAAACAAACAACCCAGTTTAAAAATATCTGATCAGATGCCTCACTAAAGAAGATATACAGGTGGCAAACGAGGATATGAAAAGATGGGCACCTTTTCTTATCCTTATTTGCCAAGGAATTGCAACTTAAAACAACAATGAGATACCACTACACAGCTATTAGTATGAGTAGAATTCAAAACCCTGATAACATCAAATGCTAGTGAGGATGTGGAGCAACAGGAATTCTCAGTCACTGCTGATGGGAATACAAAGCGGTACAGACACTTTGGAACTAAACATATTCTTACTGTATGATTCAATAAACACATTCTTGGTTATTTATCCAAATAACTTGAAAAGTTATGTCCACACAAAACTTGCATGAATGTTTATAGCAGTTCTGCTCAGAATTGTTAAAATTCAGAAGAAACTAGAAACAATAATTTTAAAATTTGTATGGAAACACAAAATACCCCAAATAGCCAAAGCAACTTTGAGAAACAACAAAGCTGGAGGTATCATGCTCCCTAACTTCAAACTATACAACAAAGGTACAGTAATCAAAACAGTATGGTACCGGCACAGAAACAGACACATAGATCAATGGATCAGAATAGAGAGCCCAGAAATAAACTCACACACATATGGCCAATTAATCTGCAACAAAGGAACCAAGAATATGCAATGGGGAAAAGACAGTCTCTTCAATAAATGGTGTTGGGAAAACTGAACAGCTACATGCAAGAGAATCAAACTGGACTGCTTTCTCATATCACATAGAAAAATAAACTCAAAATGGATTAAGTGTAAGACCTGAAACCATAAAACTTTTAGAAGAAATCATTGGCAGTATGCTCTTTGACATTGGTCTTAACAATATTTTTTTTGAATCTGTCTCCTCAGGAAGAGAAACACAAGAAAAAAAAATAAATGAGACTACATCAAACTAAAAAGCTTTTTCACAGCAAAGGAAATTATCAAAATGAAAAGGCAGTCTACTCAAAGGGAGAAGATATTTGCAAACAATACACCCAATAAGGGGTTAATATCCAAAATATAGAAAGAACTCATACAATGCAACATCCCTCCCCCCAAAACACCCTCAATTTTAAAATGGCCAGGGGACCTGAATAGACATTTTTTCCAAAGAAGACAAGCAGATGGCCAACAGGCATAAGAAAAGATGCTCAACATCACTAATCGTCAGGGAAATACAAATCAAAACCACAATGAGATATCACCTCACACCTGTCAGAATGGCTATCATCAAAAAGACAGTAACTCACAAGGATTGGTGAGGATGTAGATAAAAGGGAACCCTCATGTACTGTGAGTGGGATTGTAAATTGGTGGAACCACTATGGGAAACAGTATGGAGTTTCCTCAAGAAATAAAAACTAGAACTTCCATATGATCCAGCAATTTCACTTCTGGGTAGTTACCTAAAGAAAGCAAAAACACTAAGTTCAAAATGTAGCAGAGAATAACTTTTGTTTTGTTGGAGGTTTACAGGGACACCATGACCTGGCCCAAGGGGAGGGCTGCAAGAACAAAGAGTGCCTGCAGCAAGAAGATTACAACAATCAACCACACCCCCTCCCTTATTTTTTGTATAAAAGGACCCTGTATTCTGACTAGAGCAGGATGGTTCTCCAAGACATTAGTCTGCCATCCTCTCGGTCTGCTGGCTTTCCGAATAAAGTCGCTACTCCTTGCTCCAACATCTCGTCTCCCGATTTATTGTTCTATCGTGCAGCAAGCAGAATGAGTTTTGGACATGGCAACAATTTTGGCGAAGCCAGCCAGGAGCCTTGCTGCTCGTGGCCAGCCGGCCCTATTTGGGGAATTTTTAGGTGAGAGACTAGCAGCTGCCAGGACCCCTTGTCTTGAGGATCTTCCCTTCAAAATTTCCTGAAGCAGCACCAGCTGCCCCAGTTTTTGGCAGTTGGAGCAAGGAGTCAACATTTGGAGGCCGACGGGCCCCATATAGTCGGGTAAGTCGCTCTGGTGCGTACAGCCAAGAACTTCTTTCCTCTCCATTTGGGCTCTTCCTCTGGAATAAGCCAATGGGTTTTAGTGGGGTACCCTGCTGGTGAGAGGAAATAGTTGTTGGACTTTTACCCGATTTGGAACCGGTTCATTTGTTTCTTTGGATGCTAGCATTTGTGTGCATTGTTTGTGTTTTGTTTGTCTTGTATTCTTGTCTTAAAAAAAAGATAAGGAACGTTTCAACTATCCCTAAAGAACGTTCTTTGAGGCACATTTTGAATAAGTGGTCTGATTACATACAGCTATGAATCCATGCCTAAGGGAAAGATGACTTCAGTTTTGTATTTAGTCATGTCATACTTTGTGTTTTCGGTATTGGGGTTTGTCTGTGCCTTTTCTGTCTTATTGTTCTTAAACTTATAGATATGGGAAATACTCCACCTGTCCCTAAGGAAAGCCCTTTGGGGCGTGTCTTAAGTAAATGGGAAAATATAGCTGTGAGCCTGTGACTAAGAAAAAGATGGCATTTTACTGTAACACTGCTTGAGCGGTATAACCTTTAGGCTCTGGGGAACACTGGGCTGGAAATTACTAAACCATTCTCCAGCTAGAACTGTTTTGCCAGAGAAAAGGTAAATAGGAAGAAATGCCATATATATAAGCCTTTATGAAATCCCATAATGAGGAAGGTAATGACTCACAGGGCCCAGGGCTCTTAGCCATTTTAAAGACCCTATAGGGAGCCCTCCTACACTGCTGGTGGGAATGCAGTTTGGTGCAGCCACTGTGGAAAACAGTATGGAGATCCCTCAAAAGACTAGGAATAGACTTACCGTATGACCCAGGAATCCCGCTCCTGGGCATATATTCAGAAGGAACCCTACTTCAGGATGACACCTGCACCCCAATGTTCATAGCAGCACTATTTACAATAGCCAAGACATGGAAACAGCCTAAATGCCCATCAACAGATGACTGGATAAAGAAGAGGTAGTATATTTATACAATGGAATACTACTCAGCCATAAAAACCAACAACATAACGCCATTTGCAGCAACATGGATGCTCCTGGAGAATGCCATTCTAAGTGAAGTAAGCCAGAAAGAGAAAGAAAAATACCACATGAGATCGCTCATATGTGGAATCTAAAAAACAAAAACAAAAACAAAAAAACAAAGCATAAATACAAAACAGAAATAGACTCATAGACATAGAATACAAACTTGTGGTTGCCAAGGGGGCAGAGGGTGGGAAGGAATAGACGGGATTTCAAAATTGTAGAATAGATCAACAAGATTATACTGTATAGCACAGGGAAATATACACAAGATCTTATGGTAGCTCACAGAGAAAAACATGTGACAATGAATATGTATATGTTCATGTATAACTGAAAAATTGTGCTCTACACTGGAATTTGACACAACATTGTAAAATGATTATAAATCAATAAAAAAAGTTTTAGAAAAATAAAAAACAAATAAAGACCCTGTAACAACTGCCACCCAAGAGCCTTAGGTGCAGCTGACAGTGGGGTCTCAACTAGTGCACTTTGTAACTTCTAAACTTCTGTCCCAGCACCAGTGACTCAACAGCTGTTATGACCTCTGGAATGCAAATTTTGAAAAAGGGAGTAATTTGGAAACAAATAGAAATCTTAAATGTCTTCCATAGAAGTTAGAAGTTACTAAAAATGTTTAGCTATCTAGTCAGGCAACTATCATTTGTTCCATCTGCCAAAAACCCAATTTGAATCCAACCTCTTGTAACTGATGAGTCTTACATTCATCAGTTTCATATCTAGAAGTTTAAAACAGGAACTATGAGGTCTCTGTGTTTGTACGTACCTATGTGTGTTGTAGATATGTGGCATTGCCAAAGTTAATTTGTAAAAGAGCTCTATTTGATTGGCTTAAAGAAAATTAAATGCTTATATACTCAGAAATATAAAAGAAACTGGCCAGAATGAAAATCAGGTTCATGTGATCTAAAATAAGTATTCAGTACTGAATCGATACCCAGTATTTGAAGCTAGCTTAAGCTTATTGGTCTAATATAGACATGTCTCAAGATTCATTAATGTTTTAAGCATAAAACTTCTATTGTACTTAGGTTTAACAGAAGTCCAATAAGACACTGTCATATCTGTTACAAATTTGTAAGCAAGAAAAACAACTTGGAATAATATTCTTGTAAGTAACAAATGTAAATAAGAAAGAACTTTTGGGTAAAATTTTGAGGAAAGATTATTTCAGGAATGTCCACTCAAATGATCTCCCCAGATATTTAGTAACTTAAAATTTCAGAGTTTTGCTAAGTCAAGTTAAATGATCAAAGTTTATTAAATAGCTAGGTCATTTTCAGATAAAATAAGGTATCAAAACATTAATTGCTGAATATTGACTTCCTCTTACAGAGAAACTAAAGATATTTAGAAATAAATATTAACAAATGTTTGGTGCCCCCTAAAATATTCTCTGCTACTAAGGGAAACATCTCTGTGCTAGGAAAATAAGATGAATGTTTTCAGTGAAAGAAGGTATAAGAAAAGGAATCATATTTTGTTAATGGAAAAAGAGTGACTTTTTCCTAAAGCTGGTTGCTTCTGAATGGAAAAGAAAATAAGGGACAAAATAGTATAGATAGAGAGAATGGTGGAAGGTTTGTGAAAGAGAAACCCTGAGAGAACAGTTTTGTACAATGTCTGGATTGGCTAAGTTTAAAATAAACTTGGTTGATTAAATAAACCTTAAAAGTAAGCTGGTACAAGATGACTAGGTTTGGTTTTCTTTCTCTCTATTGAGAGAACAAAGTTATCTTAAAATGTTAATCTGCTTTTAGTAACAGATTGTAAAGTTTCTTTTACCCTTTAAGTAACTTGTTCTGTATTTACCCTTGAAATATTTTTATTGTTAATGAATAAGTACTGTTTCACAGTGACCTAAACTTTTATCTGACCAAGTATTTTGAAACTTTTTAACAAGCTTCCCAAATATCTAATTTTAATTAGAATTCTTTTGACCTCCAGCTAAATCTGGGATGCTTCAGAGGGCCCCTGAAACATCTCAAAGAGAGATTTCAAACTAGTAAGTTTCATTTGGTGTGTTAAACAACATGGGAAGTATTGTCAAATGAATAATAAATCTTCCTAGGTTATACTGTATGAAAAATATGATTGATATAGATGTTCTAGAAACTACATGGAGTCCCTAAAAAACTGGTATGTCTGAAATGTTACCAATCATAATTCTGGTTATGGTGACCAGGTCTCTTTATCGATGTACAGTGTAACTGGGTGCTCAACCATGCTTTTAAGTCTTTTGTCATTTATAGACAGTTATTGTTTTATTCTGATGCTTTTGCTCTCTCTTCAAGGAGATTTACTGGTTTCTAATTTCAAACTATAGCACTGAACTAAACTGAGGAAGAAATTTTAAAAGTCTGATGGAAACTCTGATTTTACAAAACTTCATGAAAAAAAGGATTAGTTACATGGGACTGAGTAAACTGATGAATATAGTTATAATTTTTGGTTTGGTCTGAAATATTACTGGCTTTTAATCTGTGTTCTCTAATTATAAAGAAGTCCTTCTTCTCAAGCTAATTATGACTTATAGCTGTTTGGTAAACTATACCTTTGTAAGCACTTAATGAAAGTTCTTGGCTTAAATTCTCACTTATGACCTTACTAATACTGCTAACTATATTACTTGTATTTTGCCTGTTTTACAAAATTGTTGTTTCTTGTATTACCAATTGTGTGACTGAGCCTCTGATAAAATAATGACTAGGTAACTTAAAACAGCAGATCAGATATACACTTCTGTATGAGACCAATGATCGTAATAGTGCAATTCTAAATATGGGAAAAAGCAACAAGAGGGAATAGTCTCCTGACCATAACAGGCTAGTAAGACAGGTGGTCCAAAAACTTTTTATTACTGTTAACAAGGTCTAGTCCCATAATAGCACATTGAGTGGCCTATCAATAAAAATCCTTGCCTGACCTAGGAATAAGCATTCCTAGCACCATGGGATGAAATGGTCATGCCACACTGTGGTCAAATTTCTGATCATAAGGGCACTTGCCATCTGCCTCTACAAGGACAGGATCACGTTGGCACTTGCCATCTACCTCTACTTGGACTAAATCATGAGCCCCTGCAGCCACTGACCTCCAACACACCCTGAAAGGAGTTCAGGATGGAGGTCAGGAATGAGGCGCTCTGCGCTCTGGGAAAACTGGCTGAACAGGCCTTCAGATAATTAGATATTTTCAGGAAAAGATTTTATGAGCCCAAATTCTTGCATCTCCTCATATCTAGAAAAGTACTAAAATCATTAATGGTAACATCTGTTTTGGCCATTAAGGAGAAAAATGCACTTAAAATCAAAATGGAATAACTGTAGTTCAGACATCCAAGGTACAATTAGGTAACCAGTGTAGATGTGATTTCAGACAAGTTTCTGTATTGCTGAGAACTTGAGTTTTCTGAGCGGTGTCAAAATTAGAATGCCACCAGCCATTCTCAAAGCAGTGTCCGCTGGCAACTTGTAACTACAACCTTATGGGTTTAAGTTCTCCTCTTGTAGTTATTGAGTTTCTGGATTCATACTGCCTGCTGTATTTTCATATCAGATAAATCCAGGAACATCATAACTTCCTTGGAGGACATCAAACAACAAATACATAATGTAGAGAATTCAGAAGCGCATGCGCAAAAAGTTATAACCCAAGTTAACACCTGGTTTTCTGGTCCCTTTTCATGGACACCCCAAGGTCTCAAATCCATTCTTATGGGAATTTTACAGTTTCTGTTATCACTTCTGTTAATAGGAGTTGGCATATATCTAATATTCAGACTGTTTTCCAGTTGCAGGAAACATGCAGCTAAGGCTCTTTCTGAACCCCCAGCCACATGGCAAGATCAGGTTCACTCATTCCATTTCAAGGGCCCCAAACAACGCCCCCTTTCAGCAGGAACATGACACCCATCTCCCTATTTCCATAGAAATGGAATGAGAGAAACTGACAGTGGGGATTTTGAAGGAGGATTAATAAAATGGCTGCACTTAGGCTAACACATTGCTTATTCTTATGCTTGCCCTTGAAACGGTCAACTGATCTGACTGACCTGTTGCTACTCACAGTTCCAGGCCCATTGTTGAAACTAAAGCTATTGATCTTATTGTGTCTACTTTATTCCAGTAATCAATAGCTATAATCATGCTTGGTCTCTGAGCTGATTTCCAGGGAGAAGGTCACAGGACTGTAACCTTACAAAATAGCCTGAATTACCAAGACCACACCTTGGGTGCCTATAAGATAAAGAGATGGAAAGAGTGACAACCGCTAGCCTCTATAGAACTGGTTGCCTGGAGGCATCATGATGCCATTCTAAGTCTTCTTATGAACTAAATAGCACAAGAATCTAGTGTAATTACGGTACAGTGGGAAAAATTAACATTAACAGATATGTTTGAGGAACAGGAACCAAAACTCAAAGTTCAACAAAGTATCAAGGAGTTTTATCAGGATCAAATAGTTATAAATAAAAAGAAAGAGAAAAAAGAAAGAGAGATTATACTACTGACTAAAAATGCCCAGGAATGTTCCCGGGCCAAGGCTGATCAATTCCATTCCATAATCACCCCTTCATCGCCCCTTTCCAGCAGGAAGTAGCCAGAGTGGTCGTTGCCTCTTTTCCCACAAGGTAGTGGAATGGACATTGACATTGTGAGGAATTGTAGTAGAGAACAGCCTTTATTTTGTTGGAGGTTTACAGGGACACCATGACCTAGCCCATGTGGATGGCTGCAAGAACAAAAATGCCTACAGCAAGAAGATTGCAACTATCAACCACACCCCTTCCCTTATTTTTCTTATAAAAGGACCCTGTATTCTGACTAGAGCAAGACGGTTCTCCAAGACATTAGTCTGCCATCCTCTTGGTCGTTATTCCTTGCCCCAACACCTCATCTCCCAATTTATTGGCCTGTCGTGCAGTGAGCAGGATGAGTTTGGACTCGGCAACAAAAAGATATATGCATGCCTGACTGGGACATTGTGTGGTACACTGGAAATTGACACATTGTAACTGACTGTACCTCAATAAAAATAAACAAATAAATAAATATATATGCATGCCAATATTTATTGCAGCATTAATTACAATAGCCAAGATATGGAAGCAACCTAAGGGTCCATGAATAGATGGATGGATAAAGAAGATGTGGTGTGTATATATATATATATATATATATATATATATATATATATATATACACACATGCACACACAATGGAATATAATTCAGCCACACAAACACACACAGGAAAGAAATCTTGCTATTTGCAACAACAATGGATGGATCTAGAGGGCTTTATGCTAAGTGAAATAAGTCAGGCAAAGTCAATTATCATATGATCTCACTATGTGTAGAATCTAAAAAAAAAAAAAAAAAAAAAAAAACAGACTTATAGATACAAAGAACAAATGGGTAGTTGCCAGAGGGGAAGAGAATAGGGGTAGGGCAAAACAGGTGAAGGGGATTAAGAGATATAAACCTCCAGTTATAAAATAAATAAGTCATGAGGATGTGATATACAGAATAAGGTACATGGTTAATAATACTGCAATAATTTTGTATGCAGACAGATGGCTACTCAACTTCCCATGTTGACCATTCCATAATGTATGCAAATGTCAAATCACTATGTAGTACACCTGAAACTAACATAATATTGTACAACTATATTTCAATTTTTTTTAAAAAATTACATCTATTTTTACTTTTTAAAAAAGTGTAAAATTAGGGACAAATGTAAAGGTACAGTTGACCTTTGAACAGCACTAGTTTGAACTACAAGAGTCTATTTCTATGGGGATTTTTCTTCCAGTAAATACATACTACAGTTCTATACAATCTGACATTGACTGAACCTGCAGACACGCAGGGCCAACTGTAAAGTTACACAGAGATGATAACTGTAAAGTCATCCACTGTGTGGAGGGTCTGAGCCCTGAACTCCCACACTGTTTAAGGATCAGCTGTATTTAGTTAAAGCCTAAACTGCTTGGTTGAAATAAATATTACAGGAACTGAGGGCTGGGCAGGTATGGATTGGATTGGACCTTTCAGAGAAGGTTCCAGACAGAAAGTTAGTGTTGGTTTAAAATTAAAAAAAAAAACTTTGAAGCAACCATGATGTTCTTCAGTAGGTGAATGGATAAACATACCATGGTATAGCCATACAATGAAATATTACTCAGTATTTTTTTAAAATAAGAGCTATCTAGCCATGAAAAGACACGAAGGAATCTTAAGTGCATATTACTAAATGAAATTAGACAATCTGAAAAAGGGACATAAAGTATGATTCCAACTATAGACATTCTGGAAGACACAAAACTATGGAGACAGTAAAATGATCAGCTGTTGCAGGGGTTAGGGAGGAGGAGGGGGTGAATAGGAGCACAGAGAATTTTTAAAGCAGTGAAACCACTCTATATGATACTGTAATGGTGGATACATATCACTATACATCTGTCAAGAACACATAGAAAGAGAAACTCACACAAAGAGTGATGCCTATTGTAAACTGTGGACTTTAGTCAATAACAATGTACCAATCAACACTGGCTCACAAATACAAGATGTTAATAGGGGAAACTGCTTCAGGGCAGGCAGAGACTAAGTGAGACTATATGGAAACTCTCTGTAGTTTGCACTCAATTTTTTTGTAACTACTCCAAAAAATAGTCTATTGTAATTTTTTTTAAAGTTTGCAAGCTATTCTCCCCAAGATTTAGTATTCACTTGTTTCTCTTACCTTTTTTAAATATAACTTTTAAAATTTAAATTAGTATAGTATGTGGTACGGGAGGGAAAAAAAATTTTTTTTCTCCTGTTAATGCCATCATCCCAACACCATTTACAGACATTTCTTCCCTCGGATCTGTGATGCTTTACGCAGCCTTACGCAGAGTAGGACCTATTTCTGCGCTAGTCCATTTAACATTTTGAATTACAATTGATCTACTCATCACCCAGTGAGTTTATCTTTATTCTTAGCTTTCTATGTCCCTCGTTTCTGCAAGTGAACCTTAAAAACAACTCTATTTCCTTTCAAATCATAGCCTACTAGAGCTAACAGACCATCAGAACCTAAATATGACAATACCCAAATGACTCATTTTACAGATGAGGAATTGGGGCCCAGATAGTACATAGAATAAACTAGTCATGCAACTGGTTAAAGGAAGAAATAGGACTAGTACCCAGGAGTTTTTCATCTATGTCAGAAGATAATCTAAATTTAATCTTCCAATTTTTCAAGCAGTTTAACCTTAGAAAATTTCAGAGATGTGTTCACTTATTAATTGAGGTGTAGTGGGCAAAACAGGGCACCTCATGTGCAAATGAACCTCAGGAAATCTAAGATAAGACAGAACCCTGGAGCTCTTCCCCAGCCCAGTCTCTGGGGAACATGCTCCAAGTTCTAGGATGGAGGGAACTGTAAGAAACTGAAAAATTAAAACCACTCTTGAGCATGGGTGGGAGGTAAGGATCCAGAGTCAGCCAGCAAGGACATCTACCTACCAAAGGAAGAAAACTGAATTCCAATTTTAAGGCAGGAACTGCCTGGGGAAAAGATAGCAGGAGTCTTAGCAGAGGCGCCAAAGGGGAAATAACTTTAGCCACAGGAGAAAGAACAAGAACAAAGGAGGCAAGTCTCCCGAGAGTTGACAATACCAATGGCAAACTAGGTTGGGTTCATAATCTAAAACTCTGTCATAATATTTACTCAGGCCTGAAGTCTCTGAGAGGATGTGGTGCAGAACTGAAAAGTTACACTTCTAGTGTGAACAAAAAGGAACCCCCCTCCACCTCAGGGGAGAAAAAGTGCTGTTCCCATTGATCCTCTCCCCCCATGTACCCACACTTCATTGTAACATCTTGCTTATGCGCAAACCCTTTGAAGTATTTTTGTTACATAGTGCAACTTCTATGTGTGGAAAGACATTGCCATTCAGCTAACCTTTCCTGAAAACAGTTTGGTACAGTATATCAAAAGCCTTAAAAATGTTCTTAACTTTTGACCCAGAAATTCCTCTTCTAAGGAAATAACCCCATTGACAAAGATTTATGCACAAAGATGTTTATTACAGCATATTTTTAATACTATACAAAAGTATTACACCTAAGTATTCAACAACGGAGTTAAATAAATAACGTTATGTTCATTTGATCAA
Organism: Camelus bactrianus; assembly: GCF_048773025.1. Classification (NCBI taxonomy): domain Eukaryota; kingdom Metazoa; phylum Chordata; class Mammalia; order Artiodactyla; family Camelidae; genus Camelus; species Camelus bactrianus. Next base: position 11,757,902 of record NC_133548.1, read on the forward strand.
ATATCATGCAGCCATGAAAAAAAAATGATAGTCTTGAAGAATTAACTGGGAAATGTTATAAAACAACGTTAGACAAGAGAAGCAGGTAACTGTTGTTCATACTGTATAAACTCTATTATGCTTTTTTAATAGGAAAATACTAGGTGGAAGGATGCCAAAATGTTACCAGTGGTTGCCTCTGGATGGCAGGACCCAGAATTATAATAACTGACTTATCTTCTGCTTGAAAAAAAAAAAAGTGACGGGAGGGTATGGCTCAGTAGTAGAGTGTGTGCTTAGCATGCACAACGTCCTGGGTTCAATCCCCAGTATCTCCATTTAAAATTAAGTAAGTAAATAAACCTAATTACCCCCTTCCAAAAAAAACCTTAACTCCTAAATGCCAGCAGGTCCAGTTAGATTCTGTAGGTTAAGGTTTCTGTTTTCTGTATCCCTCCACCCCACTTACAAAGCCCTCTAACCTGAACCACTTGCGATCCAAAGGAATAATATGCCAAAGACGAGGAAGACATGCAGAAGCACAAGACATCTTGCTTTGGGCAGAAATCTGCACCTCCACACCAAGGGAGTTTCCAAGCAGGACTGGAGAAAGTGAATATAGAAAGAACTAACGGAAGATGGATCACAGGAAGGCGGGAAACATGGGTCTCTCAGACATGGCTTGGCTCTCTGACTTTAGAACTATGCCTGGGAATGAAAGCAACCCAGTCCCGGTGTCAGACTCCAGAGCTCCTCCACCAAGAGGCTTCACTATAGCCCTAGAGGAAAGTAGTTACTTTCTTTGGATGAGGAACAGGACTCTAGAGTTTGAACTCCTGTAGCAACAGTTAAGTGGCTGGGAAGGGAAGATGAATAGACTGTGACAATAAACTGAGTCTTTAGAGAAGATTTTCTCAAATTTTAGTGGACTTAAGGGTTAACAGGGGGTGGGGGAAGGGATAAATTAGGAGTTTGGGATTAACATATACACATTACTATACACAAAATAAACAACAAGGACCTACTGTAGAGCACAGAGAACTGTATTCAAACTCTTATAATAACCTATAGTGGAAAATAATCTGAAAGAGAATATATATGTGTGTGTGTATTACTGAATCACTTTGCTATACACCTGAAACTAACATAACATTGTAAATCAACTCTACTGCAGTAAGTTTTTAAAATAAAAATAAATAAATAAAAGAAGTAACAGGGAGATTGTTTAAATTGTTGACTCCTAGGCTCTACCACCAGAAATTCTGATTTAATGGGTCTGGGGTAGAACCAAGAATGATGTATTTTTATCAAACAATTCCCACCACCACCACCAAAAGGCTTCCTGATGCATTGAGCACAGCTTTAATCACCTGGAGACGCTAGAAGAAATGAAATGATAAAGATAAGAGCAGAAATCAATGTCAATGAAAACAGGAAATCAACAAAACCAAAAGCTGTTTCTTGATATGAGCACTATAATTAATAAACTTCTAGCCAGGCTAACCAAGAAAGAAAGACACCAACTACTGATATCAGGAATGAAAGAGGGGCTATCACTGCTGGTCCCATGGACATTAAAAGGATAATAGAGAAGTATTATAAACAATAACCAAAAAAAATCTAGGAAGTCTGAAATTGCAGGCAAAATACTGTGTGTGCGCACTTCTCTGGAGAAAGTCCATAATTATCACCAGATTCTCAGGAGTTCCATAACTCAGCAAGGCTAAGAACTGTCTTGATGAGCACAAAAAGAACTAGGGAAGCTCACTCGGGCATCGGGTCAGAGGGGCAAAGGTAGGGTTTTGAAAAAAGAACAGAAAGTTACAAAGCCAAACTATTAGAAACCAAGCAGACGCAGGATGGAGTGATGCGAAAGCCAAAGAGGTGCAGAACCATGAGGATGTACCTGAACTGTTTTCACCTGTAAGTCTGGAATGTTAATGGCTGTTTTTATCAGCCCCAGGAGCTTGGTGTGTGGGTGTGTGGCTTAGGGTGACATCATCTCCAAGGGAGAGTAATGGGGGGAAGGTGGGTGGACTTTCCTAGGCAACGTTGTGGAGATAAGGGAAGAAAAGGTGCTTAATTGGTGGGTTTTACAGTTTGGAGTTCACCTCCTATAAGAAGCTGGAGACAGTCAAGTAGTCCTGGTGGGCTCGATCTGAGGCAGTTGTAGTTGAGAGGGGGCAGCAATGACAGAAGTGGTCCACCATGAGCCCAGATAACTGGCAGCATTCCCTTCCTCCCCACACCATCAGTACTGGTGCACAGGAGGACCAGACTAGAGACTGGTCGAAGACGCTGAGACTGCAGCAAGGAGGACGAGTTCTAGTGCTCTGCCAAGAATGGGACAGAGGAGGGAGCGGCGTTCCAGCCCCGACTCTAGGAGGTGCTCAGTGAGACTGACTTTGTTAAAGGAATGAGCATATTTCCACACCCTCTTGGTTGTCCTTTGCAAACTGGGAAACAAGTATTACAAATACTATCATAAAAGGTTCACCTCCTGGACCGAATCTTCATTAGCTGAATTCCCCTCAAAACAAACTTCTCATTCATGTGTGATATCACAACAGTCTCTTAGCTGCTTTCCCTACCTCCAATCTTCTGCCTACAGCCCAAGTGAGAGTCTTCAAATATTCAACTGTTCCTCCAGTGGTTAGAGACAATTTTCAATGCCTCAGAATCCTGTTTTTAAATGAAATATGAATTACTGAGAAGCCCAATTTAATAAAATAGTCAGAAGCAAAGCTGTTCTTATTAAAATGTGTGAGTGACCTGGTGTCCCCTCTGCTCAGCCCCACCCTTCCATCCTTGTGGCCGCCCTGGTGGCAACACCACAGAACTCTAGGTGTCCATGGTGGTTTGAAACCCATTGGCCTGCATATGGCAGGAAAAGAACTTCATAACCCAAGCACTACAACTGCCACCACCATCCTTCCTTCTAGTCCCATTACCTGCCACTATCTAAGTGCCCCTGTGCCTCATCTACCTGGAACAATTAGCTCCCAAATTTTTTTTGCCATTAAAAAAAATTATTATTAAAAATTCATAAATATCAAATCAAATATTATAATAAACCTCCATATACCCGTAACCCAGCTTTAATGGTATCAGCTCACAGCCAATCTTGTTTCATTTATACTTCCCTGTTCACTCTTGCCCCATACTACTTAGAAGCAAACTTCCTCATAACATTTCATCCAGTAGAATTTCATTACATTGCTTACATTGACAAGGAATTAATTATAATCCACAATACCAGTGTCACACCTAAAAAGTAATAATCCCTTAATAAAATCAAGAATCTAGTGTTCAAATTTCCAGTTTTCTCCTGTCATTTTTATATCAGGATCCAAATAAGGCTGGTGCATTGAGATTGCTGATGTCTCTTAATCTATGGAAACTGATTCTTTAATCTGTAGATATCCTTCCATCATTTTTGCAGTTATTTTAAGAATTAGGTTATTTATTTTGTAATTCTTTCCCCATTTTGCTAACTGCATCCTCGTGGAGCAGATTAACATCTCCCCCAATCCTCTGTATTTCCTATAAAATAGTAACTGGATATAGAGGTTTGATCAGACTCAGGCTTGAATTTTTTTTTTTTTTTTTGAAAAACTACTTTGTAGGTGGTATCTGATTGTTTCCTTTTGTGATGTTAGCAGCTGTTGATGCTCAACGCCTAAGGTCTTTTTATTAAAGATTAGAAAATAGTGATATTCTATTTCAATCACTCCATTTATTAGATAAAATGTTTTTATATAAACTTCCCCTCACCTACAATACCAACACCTCAATACTTTTGCACATTACCCTGTCTGTTCTGCATGACTTCACATCTCCAGCTGGTGGAATGCTAGTTATCCTTTCAAACCAACCTGAACATCACCTCTCAGTGAAGCCTTACCCTCCCTCCCAGGAGAGCTCACCCCTCTTCTAATGTAGAAATGTGTCATTATAATAATGCTTATAAACATATAAATGTAATGCCTGACATAAATTCAACGTCTCTATCCCTGGGGCTGGAGCGCCTCAAAAACAGGAACAGCCTTTGGCCCTCGCCTCTGTATATAGTAGTAATTGAACAGATATTTGCAGGATGAATGAAATATTAATGGAGCCAGGATTTTACTTCAGAAGTCAGTTATCACTTAAGTGACATTATGTAAAATACAAGTTACAAAGCAACTGGCAACGTGGTAACCAGAATAAGAGTTACCAGAATTTAAGACACTTTACAAGTAAAGATGGAGTATAGCTGAGCTACCAAGTGTCCAGTCAGACATTAACCAGACTGAGAGGAGAGCTTGGGGCCTGACTTCAAAAAGACAGAAGAGGCATGGTGAGATCAGGCTGAGCCAGGATCCTCTGTAGGAATTCCATCAGGGACAAGTCAGAAGCAGGTAAGATTTGAACCCTGGTAGCACAATCAGTGTTTAAGAAGGGAAAGGAGGTCCTGAAAGAGGACTAAAAGGACTGGAGTTTGTTCCCTAGAATGCTGATGACGTCACAAGGGGCAGGAGATTAGAGAACTCTCTGGCTTAGGAACAATTTTTCCTTTTTTTTTTTTTTTAAAGATTGCATGACTTCCCAGTACCAAGAAAAGTTAACTAGCAACAAAGAGAGTAGGGTTTGCTTTGATCTGTTTCATTTTTGGATGATTTGCTTCTCTTCTGATCTTCCTATATATAGTGTTTGGATCTTGTTCAGGGGGGTCTGGGGCCTGGAAACCTGGAGGGCATAGATTCAACCTTTTAACTCTTCTTCCTCTGGCATAAAACTAAGTTTCCATATCCTGAGGGGCCGGAGAAGTGAACAATTCACTCAACAAGATATGAAAATATTCTGTCTTTAAGTCAGATTGACCAACTCACACACCAGCCAGCAAATAATTTTTATTTCAACTTTGCTCTAATGGAAATTGTCTTGGAACTGTTCTCTTCACCCCTTCTCACACGTCACTCGCTGTCCTTTTCCTGCACACACCTAACTTCATCTGCACATACTATGTCCCAGTACCGTAATATTGAAGTAGGCTCCTCACCACCTCCTGTAACTGGTACCCTGCAAGCTTAGATTGTTCTGTCAGAGGTAGAACCGGATCTAATCCCCTACCCTCCTCTTGCCTTCTTCCATCTCTACGTTTGAAGGTGACATGCTCTATTCTTTAGTGGTTATTCTAGCTAATATGTATGGTTTCACAAGTCTTAAGTTAATCAATATCTTTACTTTCCTCCCGAATATAACATGAAAATTAGTGCTTTCATCACCTCAAGTTACATGCTATCATTGTCCAGTATTTTAATTCTAGTCCGTATTTCCCTCCCAGAAACTACATATTGCTTTCACAGTTATTGCTTACTTACTTTCACCAACATCGTTGACCACTATCTTTGGTCAGTGTTCCTTCTTGCATTTCACTTTCCATTTGAGATCATTTTCCTTCTGCCTCAGGACATCCTGTATTACCTGTTTAGAGTGACAAATACTGCTTTTGTCTGAAAATGTTTTGAATTAGCTTTCTTTAAAGTTTTACTACTGTATAGCACAGGTAACTATATTCAATTTCTTGTAATAACATGTTACTTATTATATAATGGGAAAGAATCTGAAAAAAATATATGTATATGTAAAACTGAATCACTGTGCTGGTACACCTGAAACTAACGTTGTAAATCAACTAAACTTCAATTTAAAAAATTTGTTTTAAGTTTCAGGATCAATTTCTATCAAAATAGTTCTTTTGTTAACAGGATGAAGGGTAAGCATCCTGCAGTTTCCTGGCTTTCACTGTTGATGCTGAGAAGTCCCCCATCGGGGCTGTTTTCTGTTGGTAGTCTGTATCTTATCTCTAGCTGCTCAAGATAGCGTTTACCTTGAAGTCTCTAGGCATGGGTTCTTTTATCTTGCTTGGAATTCATTTGGATTCCCAAATTTGAGATTTGGTGCCTTTCACCAAATCTGAAAATTTATCAACTATCAAGGATTACCTCCTTGAATATTGCCTCTTCCTATGATCTCCTCCTGGAGCTCCAGATAGCAATTAGGTCTTCTCATTCTCACGTCCTCTGTTGTCTCTCAACTTCTTTGCTGTTTTCCATTCTTCCTTCTCCTTCTTTGGACTGTATTCTGTATGATTTCTTGAGATTTTCCAAGTCATTAGCACCCCTTCAATTTCTCCAATTTAATCTGAGTTTTTATTTCAAGTTTGTATTTTTCATTTCTAATGCAGAAAGGCTTCCCCCCCTGCCCTCCCAAATCTACTGGGTTATTGTCCTTATTTTCAAGCTTGTTTTAGTTCATTAATCAACAGTTATTTCATTAGTCTGTGTAATAGTGTCATCACCTGAAGCATTCAAGGATCAGCTTCTGCGTCTCTTTTATTCCCCTTACCACTTGTGGTCTTTTTTTTTTTTAACCTCAGTGGCATACAAATTAATTTATTTGGGGGGTGGGTAATTAGGTTTTAGTATTTATTTTAATGAAGGTACTGGGGAATGAACCCAGGACCTTGTGCATGCTAAGCACACACTACCACTGAGCTATACCCTCCCCCCATCACTTGTGTCATTTCTTTGTGCATCTTATAATTTTTGAGCAAGGCTGTTCATTTGCCCTGGAAGTTATTATATATGAGAATTGAAGCTTTAGAGGGATTACATTTGCTTCTGAAAACACCTGGAGGTATGACCAACTGTAAGCAGATAGGGTAGGGGGTCCCCTGAGGAAAAGAACCAAATGTAGATTTTTACAAGAGAAGCCATTTTAGCCCCAAGCCACTTTGTGATCTACCTGGCCACAATATTTGCCCTTGAACAGGTCTCAGTGATAATGATCTTAAGGGAACAAAAGAACTGTTATCAGGCAAGAGAAGTAACAACAAAGATAATATTAAGTCAGTTGTAAAGACTCCCAGTTCTGTTTCAATGGTAAAGATCAGTCAACCACTGGAACCTAAGGGAAGATGACAATAACCTTTTCTGACCCTCTTGCCTTCAATCAGCTGAAGGTTGGGCTCTGTCAACCTTAGCCCCAATTCGACGCTGAATTCTCCTCTGCTCAAGCCACTTTATGAATATGCATATACCCTTGGGCTTAAAAATTCCCCAACTTTGCTGTTCATAGAGCCACTGCTTTGGGAGAGATCCTTGGTGTTCTCCTTACTTGCTGCAATAAATCCTCCCTTCTCCCCAACTTTGGCTTGGTTCTTCTGGCTCAACACCCACCAAGAGGCAAACCCAGTCTTGGGGTAACAGCAAGAGGGCTGAAACAAGTAAGTTCTTTGCTGCCCCCATTATACTCTACAGAGTTTATTTCTTGTGCACCTTCACACTGAGGGGATCCCAGCTTTACCTGCAATTACTTTAGTTTCATTTCGTTTCCCATATCCTGCGTAGTCACTAAAATAGATGTTTACAGCCTGCTGAGTTTGGCAAAAACAGTAAAGCTAGCTTTAGCAGTTGTTCACTTCCTAGGATTCCAGTTTTCACTTCATTTTGAAGATCTATGGATTCATTACTTTTGTGCTTGTTCAGCAATGTGTTTATAAGGATTTTTTTTTATAAATACATTTTACTGAGCATCTTGTTTCTGTTGAAAGTATTTTTCAGAGTATCTAATCCACCACAGTGCTGAAAACAGAAGCCTGAATTAGTTCCAACTATACACTACACTCCCCCGACCCTTGATTCTCATAACAAGAGTGGGCTGTAAAAAGGCCCAGAGTCCAAAGTTTACAAAAGACCAATGATAAACTTTGCCCTAGAGATGGAACAAAAAGACTGAGGTGAAGAGCAGAGTAAGTGCCTGCACATTACCACAGATACAAGTGCCTTATGGCATTCAAACTATTTGTCCATAAGCGCAAGATATCTAGGGAAAGACAGCAAGATAGCAATCCCTTCTGTATCCTCAATAAATGGAAGAATCTGTCCTGTTCAACAAAAAAGATAGAAATGTATATGGTAAGAAGCACAGCACTTTTTCCTCAACTAGAAAAAAACAAAAAAGCTAGTTGCCACAAGCTCCTAAATTACACGAACAGGGGTAAAGCTCTTAATCCATTCGTGGATAGGCGACTCTGGCTGTTTCCTGGTTATTTCGTACTGCATAAAAGGGGAAAAAATGTAAGTCAGGACATAATAATGCAGACAGAACAAGATAATTCCTTTCACTGATGCTTTCCCTACCTCACTTCCTCCAGCTTCCTCTCCATGTCTGCCCCTAAATTCTGGATGGATCAGCTGATGAACTAATGCTTTACCTGACAGAGACAACAGGAAAGTCAAGAGGTCTTAAGGTTGTATGAAAAATAAATTCGCTCCTACAGTGTGCAGTTTGTGTACATGCGCTTTCTTAACAAAGGCTGTCTCTCAGGAGTGATTTAAGTTTCCAGACATACTTCCTTGGCTTTGGCCAGTGGGGTCACTTGCTCCCCTGTTGTGATACCCGTTGTAGCCAGAGGTGAGATTTTGTTATAGCCGTCAGCTTCAGGAATTTCTCTATGCCCTAGAGGCCCCTATATCAAGGGCTAAGGCCACCTCTCAGGGTATTATCTACATGACATTAATTGCAAAAGAAATCTCTCCTACCCACATGCTACATAGCCTGTCACTATTATCAAATTTCAAAGTAAGCAATTCATTCCTTTGAGAGAACATTGTTTCCTCTATGAACTCTCCTTTACTGTGCTTACCACCACCCCCATGAAATCAGTATTACTGCCAGTGGTGTTAAGCCAGTCATCCTGGCTTCTAGTTTGAGGCTGAAATCTTAAGCAAGTCTCTAGATCAGTCTCTCAAGTTGCAATTAACTGACCACAGATATCGGAATGACCTAGGTTACTTAACAAGATTTCAGACTCCTGAGTCCCACCTGTTGAAGCAGTTTTTGGAAATGGAGTGTAGGAATGTCTTTTTAACAAGCTTCCCAGGTAGTTCTTGTGTACTTGCTCAGATCTGTAAGGCCAGATCTAGTTGGTCTATAACTCCATCTATGAAAATAACAAGATGAACCTTTACTATCCTATACTTCAGATATAAAGATAGACAAAATGAGAAATGATCTAGAATGATGGTCCTTAGTTCTTTCTAGGTGAGACTTTTAATTTGTAACAAATTGCATTAGTTCAGCAAGAAAGAACAAGTGGCCAAGTGAGGTTAGAACTTTGTCAGAATGTCACAGCAAGACTCATTACAGCCATTCCAAACATGTTCACAAAAAAGCCTCACTGAGGCAGAAGAGTGGATGAACATAACCTACAACCTAAGGAGGGGAGGGAGGTGGGCGGGCGGGGGGGGGGGGGTGGGGCTCAGTCTCTAAAGGATCCAGGAATAAGTGGGCAAAACCCACAGGATTCCTAAAGCTGGTGTAAGAGATAGACTTCAAAAGCATTACTAAGTATCAAGAAACAAGAGACACAGGGACTTCACAGATCATTCTTAATACCTTTAGTTAAGGGCAGAGAAATGTTTTGAAAAAATACCAATCTCAGCTGCATAGAATTTTCATGGATTGTAGTCTATATGAGAAAGGATCTGTTTCATTCTCTAATCTAAACCTGACATCCACAACAATGCCTGGCATATAGAAGATGCTGAGTAAATATTTATTGAATGAGATAAAATAAATGGACTGATCCAGGGAGAGGGGAGAAGAGTAAGATTTGTATATAGATCAATGCCAGTGGATAATAAATAATATACTGGCTATTCACCAGTAGCCAGGTTTTTCTACACAGATAATAAAAAATCATTCCAACTAGGGCTACCAAACTTCTTTGGAAAGCAAACTCTAATAGCTTTTTGGTTCTGTGCTTCATCTAAAACTGTCAGACATGAATCAAGCTTTAAAGGGTATCAGCAATACTACTTAGATCTCCTGATCTCACTACCCAAGAAAGTTTTAATACCCAAGACCTAGTTCAACAAAATTGAGACATGAGCATCACCAGAAGCAGCTATATATTTTTAATCTAAAGATTGGGCATACAGAAAGCATTTTACATAAATTCTCGAGTCTTAGTATGTAACAGGAAATATGAATCCCAAAGAAATAAGCATCTTTCCATAGGTCTTAATCCTTGACATCTGCAATAAAGACACCCCTGGTAATCCAACAAATATTTGCCACCCACCCACATTACTACTTGGTAGGACACAAAGGAAGCTATAGGCCTGCCCCTTGTCTTCTCACTAAAGGACTGCAGATAGCCTGAGAAGAAACATTATGGCCAGGGAGCCTTTTAATTCTACATTTTCCTATTTGTTAGGATGACGGTTGGAGCTGGTAGCTTCTAATCTTCCTCCCATAAATGTTCAAGAGGGTCATGTACTGCAATGAGCTTTATTCAATGTTAGTTTTGTCAAATGTTGCAAAAAAAATCCCAGTGACTAAGGAAGTTATTAATTCTTTATACTTCAATTTCCTATCTCTAAGTTAGCAATAAGATTATTGTACTCTACTTAGCCACATTTAATTTTTAAGAATCTTCAGGGGGATTTTTAAATATATTTTTAAAGATGTTCCTTGTTAAGAGTTGGGATTGAGCTCAAAATAAATCCATCCTGGTACAACCCCCTTCTGGTTGCTCTGGAGAGAAAAAAAGACACTGATACATAAGGAAGTAACCAAGATGAAAAGGAGGAAGAAATACAGCTTGAAGTGAAGAAATGACACAGACCCCCCACATACACACTTTAAAAACTTTATTTATATAAAAAAAACTCATTTGTTTTTAAAAGCATTAACAAGAGAGAAAGAAAAACAGAAAAGATATGGAGCAGAAGACATGCCCCTTAGTAGTGTTCGGTGGGAAGGTGGGATTTTTGGTTCTCTGGAAATGAATGTTTAGTGTTTTTATAAATGAAAAAAAAAAGACAGTTAAAGGTCCCCAAAAGCCCATGGCTGTTCTAATACCCACACCCCACCGAGAAAAAGAGCACCAGGAAAAGAGCAGAAGAAGACAAGAGAAACCATGAGTGGAGCCAGGTCCAGATGGGGGTGACTTCCCCTGTGCAGTATGCTCTTAGGGTCACAGAGAGGAAAAGGCTCCTTTTTTGCCAGAAAAGGAGAGGGAACAAATGTGAAGGGGGGAAAGGAGTGAATAAGGAATTTTAATGCTTAGGGGAAGGGGGAGGAGGGTAGTGGGTTGTGCACTTGTCTCCTACCCCATAGCCTCAATACATAAAGGAAAGGGGAGAGAGGAGGATAAAGATTTCCAGTTGCACTGAACAGAGCTTTTAGATTAAGGGGAGGAGTAAAAGGCAAATAAGGGAAGGGGTTAAAAAAAATAATCAACCGCATAGCAGCTGATTCCTCTAGCCCAACCCACTAATACACAAAACTAAAAGGAGGGGGTAGGGCAGGGGACGGACACGACTTCCCTATAACCCCTTCAGAGATGACAATTCTGGGCAACTAAGGAGTAAGAGCCACACCACTCACTCCTCCCACCAACCTCATTTTGAGATTCATCAAAACAGGATTTTTGCAAAATCCCAACATATACTGTTGAGCAAAAGCTTGCTATGGCTGAAATCAGAGACTATTCCAATTCCCAGTGGAGAGATTGAGGTTCTCTAGGTCACCTCTCCTCTTCTTTCTGCTGTTCAGGGCCAACAGTGGGTAAGACAGCAACAAAATATAATTTGCAAAATCATGAGAAATGAGACTGCAGAGGCAAAGAAAGGCACATGGAAGGGAGGGAGGAGATGTACCCCAGGCCAAAGGCACAAAGAAGAGGCAAAGCCAGGGGTGATCCCCACCTTTTAAGGGTAAAGGGGGCAGGACTATGTACATCAAGTCCTTTAGTCAGTCGGTAACCAATCCAGGGAGGAGGCAGGGGAAGATGGGGTTATAAGGGTGAGAAAAGGAGAAATAAGGGCAGGGGGAAGCCAGCTTTGAAACTTCCTGCCAGTTTCAGACTAAACGATTCATGTACATTCCTACTAGCTCCTCCTAGGGGTTCTTCTCCTCCCCGGAAGACATCTTTCTGCTCCTTCTCACCCAAAAAGTCTTCCTTGACATATTCTCCTCTTTCTAAAGCCTCTTGCAAATGGTCAGGCAAAGTCAGCAGACATTATCACAGGATAGGAGAGAAGGGTTAAGGACAGCCTCAGTAAGGGGCAGCAGCAGCAGCCCAGGGTTGGCATGAGGCTTGGAGAAGACATGGAGTCTGTAGGTCCTTGATGCTCCCTGCCCTGGAGATGAGGAGAGCAAGGTTTCTTAATCTCAGCTCTAGGTGACTTTCACTTAGTCAAGGGCCCTTGCCAGGTGGTACGTGCCAATGTTGCCGTCCTTCTTTGCTTCAAAAATAGTCATTAGGAATGAGGGAAGAGCTCAAACTTTCCATTCTCAAAAAAAAAAAAAAAAAAAAAAAAAAAAAAGCAGCCCCTTTCCCACCAGGAAAAAAAAAATCTTGATTAAGAACCATCGGTTTATCACATTGCTGGACACTGCATATACAGCATGTAACTTCCAATTCTTCCCACGGCTTCCAGTGAAGAGTCCCACTCTCTCCCTCCTTCCACACAAGGCCAGGAGTTCCAGGGAGAGCTGGCAAAAAGAGCTAATCTGCAGCAGTTTCTCAAGATATGCTTATAACTGAGTCAGGCTTCCAGGAAATAACTGCAGGGGTCCTGGAGGGGGAGGAGGGACAATTAAGCTTCACTGGAAGAAGTTAGGAATTGATGGGAAGAAGGCAGCCACTTAGGGCTGTAAGGGCAGGAGGCAGCCTGGCAGTTGGCACAACAGTCCAGCAAAGAAAGGGAAAAATCAACAGTCCATTTCACCACCAAAAAATAAAAATACATATATTATAAGCCCAGATGTAGCGGAGAGAGTGGCGCTAAATCTTCTGCTGTGGGGAAAAAAGAGAAAGAGATGTTAATAGGGTTGGGGAATAAGGAGAACCAAAAGGTAGTTAAGCAAATCTGGAGGGAAGAAAGTAGCACATAATGGAGAGTCAGATCACCAGCAGCATATCCCAGCCTCTTAAGAGGTAATAATCACAGAAGCAGGACCCTCAAGCCCCACGTGGCGGAGACTGATCAGATTAGTATGATTGGTAAACTGCTGGCACACAGGGACCTCCTTCCTCAAGGATGAACTTGGGGTTGGCTGGAGGACATACCATGGAGGGGTAAGACACTTGGTCCCCCTCATCATCCAAAACCAACTCATCCAACTCTTCCTCCAGAGATTCCTGCCCCTCGTCCTGCTGTGAATACATGCAATTTGTTAGTATGAGAGTAAGAAAACAGGAACTTCATGAATGTGTGCCAGACCTAGGGAAAATCCCCACATGTATAAACCCAAACAAAACAAGGTAATAGTAAGTGAAGGGCAAGACATTCGAGAAAGGCAGGAACAGAAAAAGAGTAATGTGAGAATAGATCAGCTGGCGTTAGTCACAAGTAACACATCTACAGCCTTCCTTCCCCCATGTCAACCATGGCAGAATGGCCCAAGAAATCCCAACATGAATCAAAACTCCTACTTTTTCTCTGAAAAATCCCTACAAGGAAAGGATGCTGTCTTTCACTAGGTACCTTTTCCCTATTTCACAAAACACTCAGGCTTCAAAACAGAACTACCCTTAGAAGGACAACAGTATATAAAGAGGATTTACCATCAGGGGTGTTCCCTTCAATGGCTCCATATCGCCTAGATCTCCAGATCGATCCAGTGTTCTATTGTGGTCCCCTCTCTCATTCAGTGTGGAATAGTTGTTATCTAGTTAAAAAAAAAAAGAAAGAAAAAGTACACAGAAACATGACAGTCCCTTCCACTATACAATATATTTTAAGCAGGTAAGTGTGAATTGGCACCTCTACTGGGCACTAAGCTTTAGTCAGATGTTCCAGAAAGGTATTAAGGTCTCATTGTCCTTGACTTAAAAAAACTTAAATCTATTTGGGAAGGCAATATATATGAAATATGCAGGGTGTGACATACGATAATAAAACTTAACTGAAAAGATCTGTCTATGAAGGGGACTGAAATTAGAAGAGAGTGAGGTATGCTGCAACTGTTAGGAAGGACCTAACAAAGGAGGCAGGACTTCAGCCAAGCCTTTAAGGATGAAGACAATTTAGAAAGCAATTAGGAAGGACATTCCAATAGGAGGTATTAAATAAGCAAAATTTTAGAAGTATAGAGTGGAGAGACAGAACACCAAGTAGACTAGGTGGGCTGAAACAGAGCACAAGAAGAGAGGACAGAGGAAGACTGGGGTCAGACTGCGAAAGGCTGTAACAGTTTAAGGACACAAATTTGATTCTGTACTAATGGGGGGGAGGCATATGAAGATTTCTTTTAAACCTATAAGCATGTGGGAATGTGGGGAAAGTAGATGGATCAGGTTTTACTCAGTTTTGTCACATCCTTCCAAATGGAAAACTCCAGCCAGTGCTCTTTCAGGAACTGGAAAGAACTGCAGAGCCAGACAGTTCTCCTCCTCCCAATGAACCATTACTCCATATCCTCAGGCAGGAATTAATCACCTACCTAATGATTTTGTGTTTGATCCCATATTGCTCATCTGAATTTCTTCCCGCTCAGGTTTCTTATCTGTAGGAAGTTAGAAAGTTATCCAAGTCAAAAACCAACTCTTCAAATCTATACTCATCATAAAAAAATTGTTTCCTAGTCTGACCTCCCTTCCCCCTCCCACCCATCAAATTTTTACTGAGCACACACCAAGTGCAAGGCTCTAGACAAAGCCTTCATGGGACTTAAAAAGATCCCTTTCCTACAGACTTCTAACACAAGAAATCATTCACTAAGCCAGAAGGTTTCAAATTATTTGGTCTCAAGGCCCCTTTATAGTCTTGGAAATTATGTAGGTCCAAAGAGTATTCATTGGTGTAGGTTACCAATATTAATATCTATTGTTCTAAACATTTTTAATGTTGATTTATTTCATTAAAAAATAATAAACATTCCATGTTAACATAAATAATACTTTTAATTTTTAAAAAAGCATTGTTTTTCATTTCTGCACCTCTTTAAAGTTTGGCTTAAGATGAGATAGATTCTTATACCTGCCTCTGTATTCAATCTGTTGTGATGTTATTTTGGATGAAGGGTACAAAGAAAATCCAGCCTCATAACAGGTAAGAAGTTGGAAACTGGAGGAGAATTTTAATGGTCTTTTCAGATAACTGTGGATACTCTTTGATAGTATACTAATACTCGACATTAGAGCTTCTTTAAGGTTAGCAGCGATGTAGAATCTGAATCCAAACTAATGCTCTCTTCATACTCTGTTAAATTAAAACCCACCGGTCTGTCTTGCACTCTGAATTGATCAATTACTCATACATAATTTTGAAATTCACTTGGAACATACTGGTTCACAGAGTTATGCAGATCTTCTAAATGTTAACCCATTTCATGATATAATATTAAAAACTCACATTCATTAATATCACCACTGATTTCATTTAAAAGTGTTTTAAGTATTGGGATGTTACCAGACTCACAGTGGCAGATAAGTTTTCCAAAATTAAAATTTTCACTTGACAATTGAGGCATCATGTACTGTCAGTTATTTTTCCTCAAAGTGACAAGTTCACTGCAATCATTTCGAGAAAATGTCTGTCAAATACCCGAGTCTGAATAAGCATAGTTTGTCTTTTTAGTCATTTTAAGTAAAGAATAGTATTCCATTAAAAAAAAAAGTTTTGTTTTTTTTTTAAGTGGCTAGTCTACCTAGTAACTCAAACAATAACATGAGTGCTTTTCCTCAAGATAACCACCATGCTCTGGGGAATGCAGCAGGGTGCTTTATGAGTACTACCTACTTCATCAACAGAGGATGTTAAACAGATGTGTACTCAAGGGCAGAAAACAATAAAGCTAATAATTTTTACAGCACAATCGAGTACATTCTTAAGTGAAACTGGATCTTTACAAACTGCAAGTACATGGCAACGAAGACCACAATGACTAGTCTAGTTTGGTGTCACTGTCCCGGTTTAAGCTCAGTCCCCCAGCAGTTAAGTGCCACCACTGCTTCTGCACCATCAACACAAACATCAAGAGACTTGGTGATCCTCAGACCACATTTCAAGTACCCTGAATGAGGAGGAAAGGGAAATAGCTCAGTGGTAGAGTGCATGGTTAACATGCATGAGGTTCTGGATTCGATCCCCAATACCTCTATTAAAAAGAAAAGAAAAAAAGAACCCTGAATGAGGCAAAACCCAAGTGGCATTAAGATAAGGGCTATAATATACATTTATGTGAAAAAGAAAATATTTTACAAAACAAAATATATGACATCTTTTGGGTGTGCTTGCTCACATAGTGATGTTTAAAAGATATTACAAAATAGCAGTGGCTATCTCTGGGTAACAGAAATAAGTGATCTTCTTCTTGCCATTTTTCTGGTTTGTCTGCATTTTCTAATTTTTCCACAGTAAACACTTATTACTTAGTATTATATGGAAATTTAAAAGGGAAAAATATGTAGATCTTCCCTGGACTTACAATTGGGTTATTTCCCAATAATCCTATCTTAAGTTGAAAATGTAAGTCAAAAATGCATTTAGTACACCTAACCTACCGAACATCATAGCTTAGCCCAGCCTACCTTATACATACTCAGAATAATTACAATCAGCCTACAGCTCAGCAAAATCACCTAACACAAAACTACTTTATAATAAAAATATCTCATGTGATTTATTGAATACTAGACTAAAAGAAAACAGGATGGCTGTCTGGGTACAGAACAGTTTTAAGTGTACCAGTTATTTACCCTCGTGATGGTGTGGCTGACTGGGAGCTGTGGCTCTCTGCTGCTACCCAGCATAAGAGAGTATCCCACTGCATTTCTCTAGCCCAGGGAAAGATCAAAACTCAAAATACGATGTACGACTTCTATGTAATGCATATCACTTTTACACCATCTTATAAAGTTGAAAAATCATAAGCCAAACCAAACCATGATAAGGGACTGTCTGTATACATGTATCAAATCATTATGTTGTACATCTTAAATTTATACAATGTTATATGCCAATTATATCTTCAATACAGAAAACAAGGTGAGTAGGGTTCACTTTCCACTCATTTTAAGTCCACAAGCAGAGATAGGGGACCACAGCCAGGCTGCCTGTTTATTTTCTAATGCTCAGGCCTACCAGCTTCTATGTTATAATCCTGAAGTGAAGTATTACTCTCCTCTACCAAACAACTAGCTCCTTCAGAAATAAATATACATCCTATAGATAGTAAACCACTAAAGAAGAGCAGAGGTGGAATAAAAGCAGAGAGGTACGCCCCCTGGACACCGTACCTGACTTCTGGTTCCGGTCAATGAGAGGGAGAGTGCTATCATCGTAGGAATGACTACTCTGGCTTCGAGAAGCACTGTTTAGATTCACCTGGAGGCAAATATAAAATGCAATAATGTCACAGGGTACTGAATTCACAAACATCTTATTCCTTAATAGGCAGGGACTTTTTAGGTCCCTATTTCCAAATACAACTCTTACCAAAAGGTAACTCATAAGGGTTACGTAAATACCTATATAATAAAACAAACTAGGATATAATGGCTTCTATTTATGTTCCTGAACAGATTACAAAGGTACCAAACACTATCAGAAGGAGATAAAGTCTCAGAAAATGATAAACTCCTTCAAAGGGCTATGGCAGATTTGGAGAAAAGTCAAAAAGGCCACCATACTTCACTGCACCAGTGTTCACACTACGCTAAGACAGACAGGAAGACCAGAGCTATCTGAGCAGCAAATGCACTATAGGCACGTTCTTTTTTGGGAAGAGTAAACCAAATGATTTCCTCAATAACAGAGACTTGTGTCAAAAGTAGACTCAGTGTGATAGGGAGACAGAAGAAACCAAACACAAAAAGCATTACTGGAAACCAAGGGGAAAAACAAAGATCAAAGTCTCAGTCCAAAGAGTTATTTATTCTACCTGAAAGTCTGATTTTTTCCATCCTTCTTTTTCCAGTGGCTTCCGTAGTTCCTTATATCCCCAGATTGTCTGCAATACAAGTGCTGCTGCTCGAACTTCTTTTTCTGAGCGGTTCCTTTTAAGGAAAGTAACATATGGAATTTGGATGTAAGACCAGGGAAGAAGCTGAGAACTTGTACTCTCTAATACAATGTAACATAAGAATATAAATTCCAAAATGGGCAAGAGCAAATACTCACTCACAAAGTCTGGTATTTTAACTCAAAGAGTGACACAAAAAAAAATGTTTGATGGAAGTCTTATCAATGTTTGGATCAACATTAAGACAGAAAAAAGAGCCATACTTCTTCACATTTTATATGTTAACAAGGGGAAAAAAAATTAAAGAGCAAAAGGGAAAAGCTCCTTTCCTAGCAACTCCCCCTTCATATTCAAATTTTTCCAGCTATAATTTAAAGTGTTAAGCTCACCCTGATTTGTTGATCAAAACCAGCTTCTCAATACCCTGTGTCTCTCGAAGCTTTTTGGCAGCCTCCAGGTTCTCAGCAATAACTTCATTGATGGTGTTCAAAATAGAGACCACAGTGTCCTCAGAGAAATTCTGGGAAGAGCTCTGCTGCCCTCCTGGCAGATTCTTTACCAAGTTAGGAATAGCATGTTTACCTACAGCAGCAAGACAGGAGGAGTAAGTGCAGAGAGAACAAGCTGAGTCAGGTTCTGAGGAGACTAACCCTATACTGAATTGCACTGATCCTATCAAGTATAGGTACTGTTCATACAAATCAACTTCATTCTCCTATAGGATTATCATTTCAAAAGAACAAAGGACCTGCACAGCCATGAATGGATTATCCTTCCTATTCTTTTATTTGTTTTCTCCTTCAGTCACAATGAAACATGGTACACAGTCCATTCAGATATTCTAATGAAAACAGCATATTGAATATTATCATAGTTCAATAGAAGAGTCATTGTGAATTTGAAGGAAAAAAAAAAAAAACCCAAAAACTGGGCTCTACCACACTTACGAACTATATTAACTCTGGCCAAACTACATAACTTCCTTGACCCTCAGTTTCCTTATTCCATTAAAAAAAAAAAGGATCTTTGTAAAGTGGTGACAATTAAATGAGAACATACAGAAATGCTTAATAATCCCTACTAACAAAGTACATGCTAAATAAATAATAGCTATTATTATTCTATTTTTTTTAATGCATCACTTCCTGTCTTTTAAAGAACCATTAAACTATAACCCTCTCCAACTCTTAGATTCACAAACTGTGGGAGGGCCTAGGATCCTTCCTCTCAGTCATTTCAATAAATAAATTTAGTACCTGCTGGATTAAAGGTACTGTACCAGACGCTGAGGTAACAGTTAACAT
The DNA here is from genome assembly GCF_048773025.1 of Camelus bactrianus. Classification (NCBI taxonomy): domain Eukaryota; kingdom Metazoa; phylum Chordata; class Mammalia; order Artiodactyla; family Camelidae; genus Camelus; species Camelus bactrianus. The sequence continues at coordinate 11,777,212 of NC_133548.1, forward strand.
CCAACTCCTTACCAATTAACTCTTTGTTGCGAGCATCCACAGCCAGATTTCTCAGTGCTCCAGATGCAGCTTTCACAACCCGCTCCTGGTCATTGGTCAGGAGGTCAGCAATGGCAGAAAGAGCCTTCTCTTGACGCAGAGCAGAGCGGATGTATCGACCATACTACAAGTAGCACATGGAAAGAAGTAAAACAGATTACAGATGGTACCAAACTAGTTAGTTTGTTAGTAAGTCATCTCACCTCCTGGTAAAGGTACTCACCGTCCAGCGCCCAGCACACAAGTTCTGGATGGCCCCGGCTGAGGCTTCTAGGATGGCAGGATTCTTGCTCTCCTTGAGGAGTGAGATGTATATCCGCACCACCTCTGGCTGAAATAGAAGTTCATAGCCTGCACAAGAAAGGGCAAGAAAGCAGAGGATGCTTCTCAGTAACAATGACAGGCTCCGGCTGGCTGGAGTGACGGGTCTATGCTCCTACACCATTAGATTCCCTAAGCCCTCCACCCACCCAAAAGCAAAATTACAAGGCTTGACTTGAGTATAATTTATCCAACTCCTCTCTCTTCTTCCTCCTTGACTCTTCTCTCCCAGTTTGCTTTAGCCTTGCTTGTTTCCCAAGGGATTCATTTACTCAATGAAGGCACTCAAGAGTTAAAGATTCTTCATCTCAAATGAATTACTTCTAACTTAACTGAGTCATTCTGCCCACCTTAACCATGATTAAGTAAAAGGGCCTCTCAAAGATTTAGTAACAGCTAACTATTTATATCCATGGAGAGCTGTGAACTTTGGTCTTACCATATTGATGAATATAAAGATCCAGACTGTGATAAGGAGACTTCTTATAACAAGTAAAGTTTAAGTCCCATGAAATAGTGGCTACTTAGGGACTACCCTAAGCTCCTGGTCTAGATTACCATCAAGACCTTACCGTATCCTCAAGTAATCTGAATAGCTGCCAAAACAAGCAGTCCTTTATAAGTTACTGCTATAAAATTATAGTTTCCAAATACTTTCATCATCACATCAAATCCATAAGTCAGAAAAGACAAAACAGTGAACATACTGTATACCCTGTCAGGCTGCCAAGTACTTAGTCTGTGGACTATGTTTATGAGACCCATGGAGTCTAAGAAGAAAAAGATAACTTACCTCGAGCAGGACTAGTTCTTTTAGGGAAATCCACTGTATCATTTGCTGGATCCTCTGTGGGTTTTTTCCCTTTGGAAATTAAAAAAGGGGAAAGGAGTAAAAAGTTTAAGAAAGGAAAGAGTCCACCTGGTATATTTCTTTTATTCTTCAGTCAAAATCTTTGGATCAGAAACGCATTAAGAAGGACAAAAACACAAAACATAGGGAAAAAAAAAAAAAAAAAACCAAAACCAAGGTCCCCAGCTTGTCTCAGCAGGAGGCTATGCAGAAACAAGAACAGAAAACAGGCAGCAGATGGGTAAGGTGAGTATAACCACTATCACTGCTATTATCTTGAGTTTTGATAACTAGGGCTGCTGCCCAGAAATAGCATGCCATGAGCCATTAGCTCAGAAGAGCTAAACTTGTTTCAATGGTCTTCCTCAACTGAATTTTCCTACATGCATCCACAGGGAAGGGTTAGGCAAGGAAATACCATGGAAGCTAAAACCGAAACATGCAAATTAGAAGTAAATAAGCGCCTTAAAAGATTCCACTCACCTCTGGAGAACCACTCATCTTCCAGTGCATCACCCAAGGTGGAAAGCAGAGAAGAGAAATGAAGAAAGAAAAATGCGAGAGAAAGATGTCAACAGGATCATGAGCAAATAAGCAGGAAAGCAGAGAGGAAAAGAAAAACACAGGAAACACAAAGGAGGAATGGGGGAGAAGGCTCCAGATTAGTTGAGTTCTCAGCCTTCACTGTCCAATCACTGGTACCAATACCAATACCACCACCACCACCATCACCACCACCACCACCACCACCATCATCATCATCACCATCACCACCACCGTGAATGAAGCACAAGACACAGGGGAAGCAGCAGCAGAGCAAAAAGACATCCTTGACTAGGCAGATTTCTGCACTGCTCACCAAGTATTTTGTACCCAAAGCTAAATGTTCCTTCCTCTCCTCATCCTACGTTAAGGAGTAAAGAACAAGGAACCAAGACTCACCTTTGCCCTTCTTGGCCCCAAAGCAACTGGCAGCATGTGGCCCAGTATTATTGGCAACACTGGGAGGTGCCTCTTGGTAACGTTCTGCCTGTGGGATTTCCCGGTGAACTTGATATGACAAGTTCCGAAGGAGGCAAACACAGTTCTCCACAAGCTTGGGATCACAAGATAAAAGTCTCAGTAAGAGAAGAGAATGACTATAGTGATTCCCCAGTAAGTACAGGTTTCCATAATTCAAGTTTTAAAACACTGATCCTCAAAAGCATAACCTAATCCATCATCTCTCACAATGCCTCTTAAGTACCCCAAGTGTCTAAAAATTCTTGTAGCTTCAGGCTAATAGAGGGTTTCTTCTAACATTTGACGTATAACACAAAACTTCGGGTCACTCTTTTTCCTAACTAAAAAAAAACTTACTATCTTGGAAGTATGGCTAAACAGCTTTAAAATATATTACACAGGTGAAGGAAATTCTAAAGGAAACAGTTTTCTTTTAAGGTAAACACCCACTTTAAGGAGTAGGTGGGGGTACAGGTATATAATGTTATTTGAAAGCCTGAGATGATAGGTCTGCACTATGGGTACTTCATGGTTACTGTGAATGGAATTCACTCACCCATTAACTTACCTTGCTGTCTGAATCTTTCTGTCCAATCACAGCCTGAACAATGAAAATGAGAGCATCCACCAAACCATCACATTCCCGAAGTTTCCGGCGAGCTTCACTCCTCTCTGAGCTGACATTCCTGAGAGGAAAAGGAGAGGCTTCAAGATGACTAAAATCCAGAAGTCCTCTCTTAATATCCTTAACATCTAAAAGCCTCCTTAATACTTTTTATCTTCACTATGACAAATAATGAGTACTTGTTATAAGGGAGGTACTGGAGCTGAGATAAAGTTGAGTAAAACAATTCCTACTTTCAGGACATTTATAACCAGTCTGGGGGCAGGAGGGTGTATAAATAAAAACAATAATTTAAGGTAGAAAAAAATACTTCTTGTATGGAAGTACAAATGAAGAATGGGGCACAGTACACAGGGGTATATTCCAAAGAGAGAAAGAATACACTGCACATTTATAGGAGATAAGAAAAAGAAATCAGGAAAACTTTCATGAAATAAAAGCACTTGAGTTTAGCCTCAGAAGATAAATAAGCAAGAAAGGTACTGCGGACAGAAGAGCTCTTCCTCATTCTATCCTTCTAGTATTCTATACTCCCTTTGTTGCATTTATTGTAGCTTGACTTGAAATACAAATAATTGAAGGCAGGACACAGACACATGCAAGCCCAGGACTAAACAACTGCCTTATACGTGGTAGGTACTGAACAACTGTTTACCAAATCATACGAACAAAGTCAAAGCAGCACACAAGTGAGTTAAGACGTGTGGGGAACAGGAAGTAAACCGACATCGCAGACATACATAGCATGCAAGGGAGCAGTGACAAAGGTAATAAGACAGGTTGGAGTCATGATATGTGATACAGACAGGAATGGAGGCTGAATGACAGGCTAAGAAATTTAAACTTTTTTTTAAAAGAAATTTAAGTTAGTCCTCAAAAATTCCATCTTCACCTGAAACTAACATTGTAACTACATTTCAATTAAAAAAAATTTTTTTAATTCCATCTTCATACTCTCAAAGTCCTTCTGTTACCTGAGGCAGCCAGCTGTGTTGGTGAGTACAGATTCCCACTCAATATGGCGTGGCTTACAATCCTCATTAGGTTCCCGCTCCCAACCAGAATGTGGAATGATCACTTCATCTGTCAAGGCATGCAGTGCATGGTCCACAATCTCCATTTTGATTGAGTCATGGGATGAGAGATTCCACAAGGTTCCTGGAAGAGACAACTCATCAGATAGCTCTCCAGAACCCAAGACAATACATATGAAGAATGCGAAAGAAAATCTCCTATTCCATCATTTCTCAGTCTTCCCCAATGATCAAATACCTGTAAAGACATTCAGGCTTTTGTTTGTGACTCACAGTAAGAAATATATTTTATATTATGGCTCAATACAAACATATATAATCATAAAAATAAGGTTTCATAAAACAAGAGTATACTCTAGGTAAGCAATACTCTCTGGGCTTACCTACACAAGAGTTTCTCAATCTCAGCACCACTGACATTTTGGGCGAGCTGTCCTTTCCATTGTTAGATGTTTAGCATATCTCTAGCCTTTACTCGTTAGATGCCAACAGCACTCCCTCCCCACCTCCCTGAGTTATGACAACCAAAAATATCTTCAGACCTCTGAAGGTCCTCTGCGGGAAACATCACCCCTACTTGAGAACTAATGGTCTACACTACTTCTTTTTCTTTCTTTCTCTTGTGTTCCACAAAGTTGTGTTCAATACACACTGATGGATCACAACCCACAATCTGAAAAACACTTCTAAAGCAAGGACCACAAGCTAAAATGTCAGCATGTTCTAAGCAGGTGAGTGAGGACAAGCAGATGTTTAAAAGAAATTACAAGAATGTGAATAAGCAGCAACTGACACTCAGCTTCAATGTTTGGGAGACAATTTCCTATATGGCAGTAGTTAGTCAGAGACAACAAATTGGAGATTATTGCAAACTGCAAAGCACATGCCCCAATCAACTCAGACCAACTACAGCCAGGTAGTAAAACAGATCCATTGTAACCTGTTCTTGCACATTTTAAACAGAAGGCAAAAATCTGGAATTTTAGGTGAAATCAGCATTTAAAACATTAGCAAATAATGCTTTAAATTTTTGAAAATCTTTCATGATCCAAATCTGTGAGATGGACTTGACCCAAAAGCCACCAGTTTACAGCCTTTAATCAAAAGTCAAAGGACTAGCAATCCTTCTAGCTCTCAGTATCTCTAGGGATAACACTGACCCTAACCTGGCAGTTTCCCTTGGGCCCAGAACTCACCAGTAATAACTTCAGTGAGGTCCATATCTCGAGCCTTTCGGAGTAATCGCACAAGGGCAGGAACACCATCACAGTTTTTTATAGCAATCTTGTTATCCTGGTCACGCCCAAAAGAGATATTCTTGAGAGCTCCACAGGCTCCAAGGTGCACTTCCTTTTTGGGGTGGTCTAATAGTCCCACCAGTATTGGGATGCCCTTGAGCTTCCGGACATCAGTCTTCACCTTGTCATTGCGGTAGCACAAGTGTTGCAGGTATGCAGCTGCATTGGACTTGACAGCATCCAAGCGGAATCCTAGCATGGCTATAACCTCCGGCAGCTCTGGCTGTCTCCAATTAGGGGGTGGAGGTCCTCCCTTGCGCAAGCTATCCAAGCTTGCTAAACTTCCCCGTTCATGCTGGGCCAAAGGAGCCCAATAGTACTGGTCTGATGGCACCTCCTCACCAATCATGTCTTCATAGCTCCTGCAATGTGGAAGAACCAAGAAAAAAAGGAATACATTAAGTTGTCAAAGTCTGGTTTCCTGGAGAGCTCCCACTGCCCCTCATCTTCAAGGAAGGAGTAATCCCAGCTCTAGTACACTAGATCTTATTTCTCCTTTGCATAAAGGATATACTGATCAATTTTTCTTAATGATATAAGGTTGTAATTTTAAAGGCATCTGCAATTAGATTAAAACCATTTTTTTCTGTGAAGTTTACTAGCTTGGAGGGGTAACAAGCTATTTAGATAGTTAATCACAAAAAAAAACCAAATCCTGACTGCTTAGCATTTGAATGATGCCTTACAGCTATTAACTTCTCCAGATAGATAGAGATGGAAATAACCTTCAGACAGCAGAGTTAATGAAAGCAACTGACTCAACACCACAGAAATCAGCAAAGTCTGAGAACAGCTCTCATAAGGCCTTTGCTAAAGGGGAAATGAGGCATTTACACACACAGGAAATAGCTGATGGGATAAGACCCTTGAAACACTTCATATTTAAGCCTCTCCTTACCCTATTTTGGAAATTATAAAAAAGGAAGTAATAATAGTATAAGCAGTATAGGATTTCTTGCTACCTCATGAGGACCTAGCTTTTGGTATTGATGAGCTTGAACATTAATCTGCACAGTTCATCCCAAGATCATCTCTGCTACTCAACAAATGTATAGGAGGTAAGATTTCTAGCCTCCCATTTCTAAAGACAGTACTTCCAATTCTGTCAAAATAGACATTACTGGCCACCATCACATTTGGGATACCCAGGCACTCAGAAAAGGAATAGAAACGAAGCAATTGAAGGTAAAGAATAAAGTCTAACCGGAGATATTTCTCCCTATTTCAATACTACCAACAACCACTAGAGGGTGAGTCTGTCACACTATTATTTATTCATAACCACCAGGAAGGAAGAGACCCATTATCTGTGAGCTCATCTCACTCTGTGGCTCCCACAGGAGAGGAGAATCCATTGTGTGGAACTCTCCAAATAAGCCCGTTGTTTGTTCCACAAAACCACTCCCACTGTCACCAAACCCTCAAGGTTATTAACCTGAGCAAAGGGGCTGCCTCATAGCTGTCAACAGTGATTCAGGTAGACAATGCATTTAGTAAAAATCACTATTTTTTAATATTATTTAAACAAAACAAACAGGATATATAGCTAAGTTTTTTAAGTGGGCTACTAAACTGTGTGTTATGTAAGATTCCATTTTAGTATGGGAAAAATAAAGTCAGAGTATATTTACATGTATAGGAAAAAGAACACAAAGGAAATGCACCAAAATGTTAACAGCAGTTCCTTTTCAGTTTTGTAGTGAGCCATGTTCTCACCTTTATTGTTATTTCAATATAAGCAAGTACAAAAATAATTACTAGAACCAAGATTTTGGTCACTTGAGATATTTTTACAAGAGGTGGATCATGACATTCTTTCCCTTGTTTTACAAAGCTGTGCCCAGAAAGATTAAATGACTTGCTTGAGGCTACGCAGCTAGTGGCAAAGGCACAACTAGAACCAAGGTCTTCTGGTTCAGTGGTTTTTCTACTAATCATTCTGCCTTACTATTTTCGTTTGACCTCGTATTGCTCTCCTCGGCCTGGAATAGGAAGCAGCAAATGTTCTTGCTAGTCAAGCAGGTTTCCAAGTCCAGAACCACCCTGGAACAAACCCAAGAACCAAGCCCAAATCCTCTCTTTATGTCAGTTGCCACAGCTAGGGACAACAGAATGACCTGGCCACCTGCACGCACCTAAATCCAATCACTATACTAATGAGGAAGTCGGGAAAAGCAGACTTGTCAACAAGCAGAAGGAGCCAACACCCTGGACAGACTCCTTTGGTGAAAGCTATTATCTACCACTGCTCCAAGCTGCACCAGCTGAGGTCTGGTGTGCCCCCTTACCCTCACCCCAGGAATAAAAGGTGAGTCACATGGGAGTTGGATCTGCTGTCCAAAAGATACCTGAAAGGTAAGTGACTCAGGCTTAGATAATGAGGCCTCTACTCCTGGGCCCAGCCCAGTTCACTAACCAAAGCCACCTAATATGAGGAAAATGAGCACTAAGGCATTTGCTTTAGAAAGTCATGACCTCATACAGAAATTCAACAACAGCTGCCAGGATATCCTTACCATTAAGACATCCATAAATCTTCTCCCTTAATTCTTATTATTTCTCTTTGCCTGGAAAACACTGTCTCTAATTTATTCTAATGTTGGCAGCCCATAGGCCAACCCTGTTTCTGTACAGAACTAAGAATGGCTTTTATATTTTTAAAAGGTTGTAAAAAGAATAACCACATACAACAAAAATGATACACTGTCTGCAAAGCCTAAAATAGTTCTACCTAGTCCTTTACAGAAAAGGTTTACTAACTCTCATTCTAAAGCATTTTCTCAAGGCAAACCATCTACCAGTCCAAATATCATTACTCTCTTTTTCACATGACCAAAGAACCCCCAAGGATAAGCAATAAAGTCGGAAGAGGCAGCTGCTTACTGACCTTTCAGTGTGTCAACAATGTACCAACCTCTAAGGATGCCACCCCACCTCCATCACTTTTACAATCAAATATAAGAACCTAAATAAACACAAAGGGTCAGGGGTTTTGTGAGATTAAGGTTTATTTTGAACTTGAGATTAAAACCACCACAGGGAGGGTTCTTATACGTACCCTTAACTGTCTATTCTGGCCCTGAAAGCCTAAAACTCTCAACCCCATTCTTAATACCAAACCAGAAGGTGAAGAAATTCACAAGTACTCCATAGCCTCAGACACCAGGCTCCCTTGTGGTACTCCCGTATCACCAAAAGGGCATCAGATCTTAGGCAGAAATAAAAGAAACTCCTGGCATAGGAGCAAAGGCCACTCTTCAGGACACAGACCAATAACCATCACAAGTTGTTTTCTATAATTAGAATATATGATTTTTATAATGAAAAGGAGACAAAAAAGCAAGCCAATACTTTGTAAAATCAGAAAAGGGAAGAACAGCATGGGCTTCCACAAAAAAAAGGCAGAGGGGGAGGGGACCAAAGTATCTCTAATCCCAAAAAGCACTCAGGAGAAGGAAGAGCTACCCCTTTTTGCTATCTAGGAAAGACCCTTTCCTTGCCTACCTGAGGCGTCGCCGAGGGTCAGAGGGTGTCCCAGTCCGACGGGCAGTGCCATAATCAGACATCATGCCGTAATCCAGGTCATCGTAGCCCATGCTACGCTGGTCATCCTCAAGCCCATAAGGCTCTGGATGAAAGCGGTGCAGATCCACGCTGCTCCCACCTACCCGAACCTGGGGCTGGGGCCCGTAGACATCCTGTCTACTAGGTGCCCGGTAACCTTCCATGCTGGGCCTATACCGTTCCTCAATGCGGGTCACCCGGGACAGACTGCCATAATTGTCACTGCCACTTGGATAACCATCTTCATAGTGGCGGCCATATCCATCAGGAGGGTAGTGGAAGTTCCTGGGAAGGGTAGCAGTGCCTGCTTGCCCCACATAGGGACCGGGCCCCCCATTGCCATTCTTGCGGAAGTCACGACCCAGAGTCTGGATATAGTTATTAGAAAGTGATGAGGCATCCACAGGCAGCCCATCTGGTCCCACAGGGACTGGCTGAACTGTCCGCGTTGTCACAGTCTTCACTACTTTCTTGACCTTGAAGTAAGGAAAGAGAAAAGAAAAATAAGTGAACAAATTAAGTTCACTTTACCTAGAAATGCCATGCAATCTACCCTTCTCTCCATCTTATAGGAAGTTGTCAGGCAGGAAAATTGTGCTGGTAGTAACTATGCCTCTACGCGAAGCTACTGCAGACTCTCTTCCTCATTCCACTAGATTTTTCCTTATCTCTTGTATCTTCTCTGTATAGCTAGAGATCACTTTCTTTATGCCTTCATTATAGATCAGTGGCTCTTCATCCATCCTAATTAAATGCTTAACCCCTCCCCTTAACAGAGACCACAGGAAGACCTGCTCCATCATCCCAGACTTTATGCAAGTCTTAATCTTACTGTGGTCTCTGTGCGCCGAGTGGTTCCATCATCCGAGGTTTCCACAGAGACTACAGACATGGCTCCTTCAGGGTCCTCCTCTGTGTAGGTCTCCACAATTTGCCCTGGCTCTTGCATCCTGGGAATGGTGCTATACAAGAGGTGACTGTGATCCTATGTGAAAAAGAGAAAAAAGAAAGAGCTACTATTAAGCCATATATATTAACAATCCATCCCAATGAGAGGCACTGCCTCCCTGAAGACAGAGATTCCTCATGCATCTTCTTTGGGCCCCAAGATTTTTAAAGTGGTGGCTGCCCCCACTTCCAGACTTGTACAAATGGGCAGAAGATATAATTTCCTAGTTCTAGTCATTTAACAAACATGAACTGAGTTAACTATAGCTACATCAATACCCAAGTGACAGAGACAGCAGATTTAACTTCCCAGTACTACTAGTCATCTAAGTGAATATGAACTATATTAACTGCAGCTGCATCTACATCTCAGTGATCCTTCAAAATAAAGTTCACCTAGTAAGAAATTATAAGATGAACCAGAAAATCCCAGTAAGAGCCATCTTCTGCCTAGCTCTGTGCTATTCTCCAGATATGTCAAAGGCTCAAGACCAGCCAGATTATAGGTAAGGTTTTCTATGAAGTAGAACCACACCCATTCTAGAATAAGGATGCAGAAATTAGGGATCAAATACTGGGTCAATGGTCATTATAATTAATTCCAAAATAAAACTACATATATACTTTGAAGTTCCCCTTTAAAAATTTTCCTCAATGAAATTAATTAATGGGAGATTACAATGTGCCAGGCACTTTGCAAGACATCAATATTCACTTATAGGCTGAGGAAGTAAGAAAGATATGAATAAACAACCCAGACCTTGGGCCAAAACAATTACCTGGGGTCCGTTGAGCTTTAGATCTGAAAATTTCTGTCGCTCAAGGTCAGCATCGCCCACAAACCGGCCGTTCTGAAACACAGCCCACAAGAAGACAATTCATTTTGTGGCCTTCTTTTGCTCTATGAAACACAAATGATCTTTTTTTCCAAACAGGAAAAGGGCTTTCAAGAAGATATTTGTGGCCTGGAGTCCTTCTGTCAGTACACATAAAAGAACCACATCACTCCTTAGACTTAGCACTTTCCTCAAAATTGGAACTGGGTCTCGAACTCTGGCAGACTGGGTCTCTGGAACATAAGAACGTAAACGCTATGAGGGGCAGAGGTTTTTTTGGTTTTTGTGTTTGGTTAGTTTTGCTCAATGATGTATCCCTAGTGCCTTGAACAGTGCCTGGCACATGATAGGTACTCAAAACCTATTTGCTGAATAAATAGCAGAGACTCAGGTAAGTTCTCCAACACACAATCTTTTTGGAAAGCAATAAGAACATACGGAAAGTCGGAAAGGCTAGGTTGGGGCGTTTCCAAAAGCCTTCTTTATTGTTTCATGCATCTTCACAATCTACAACCACTGGAAACTCCCATACCAGGAAGCTTTTTAAAGAAAGAAGCAAGATATATGAGTCTCTTTCCAAGTAGGAAGAAAAGTATCTCAGCTCCCCTTAAGCAAACAGACATCTCAGTGTCTTCATCACCAATTACCAGAGCCACAGAACACATTTGAAAATGTCACTCTTAAGTTGTTCTGTCTTAAACATCAGGAAATAATCTAATGACATAATACTACATAAAAATACATTTGACTGTTACCCTTCAAATAGAAGACAGTAAGATCCAGCCACCTTGGGAGACTCTTCCCCCACCCTACTCCCATTACATAGGGAGTGTAATGCTGTAGGGAAAGGAAGTTAAACATTACTCTCAGGAAGAAGGAAGGGTGTGGTTTCATTGCTGAGCAAAAGTTAAAAATAAAAGAGAAAGAGGCAGAGAATCTGTGCACTAAATCCTGGAATTCCCCACCACCTCCAAGGCTGAGCAGTCCTGCTCTCCTTTTCAATACATACCTCTCAACCTTAACTCTCTATTCTTGTTCCTAAAAAAATTCTAGGAACATTGCAAACACACTGCTTCCAAATTCCTGATCATCCCCAATTGGAATTATGTCCTCTCACTCAACATGTTCCTCAGCATAAAGGACCTTCTCTGTCTTAAAAAATAAATAAGTAATCAATGAAAAGCACTACTAGAGCATGAACACTGTTCTAAGTTCCCACAAGAGATCTGTATCAGGCAATGCCTACCACACACACAAACACACACACACACATACACACACACACACACAAACCTCAGACAGATTACATCACAGCAAAGTCAGACTAGAGAAACCATAGGAAACACAAGATACTTCTCATTTCTAACACCAACTCTCCCAAGTCACATCATAGAGTCAGCCAACCCAGAGACCACTGGCTCCTGTGGTTATCTGAGTAAAACAGCAGCATGATGCTCCCTCTCCAACTCTAACCAACAGAGTCAACAATGACCCCTTCCTCCAAGACATAATATACACAGCCAACAAAAAGAGTATGGAGCAGGAATATACAATTTATGGACACTGCCACATCTTCTGAGCAGACTGTTCCCTGAGGGAGATTGAGAATACAAGATGCCCAACATCCCCAATCACTAAGCAGTAGGCATTTAATTTCCTGAATTTTTGATACCAAAGTGGGTAAGGGAAGACAGAAAAAAACAGAAGTAACTTAAGTACAGCTCCAAATTATATGATCTACCATTACTAGAACTGCATCCCAACCCAGAAACCCCACTCCAGCAAACAGGAAGTCAAATGGATTCCAGAGATAAGTCCTCCCAACTCCGCACAGCAGCCAACATTCCCTATCTCTTAATCAGTATTTATCACCCCTGCAAAGGCTATCATGAAGCATGGGTACTAGACAGTCCATCACCACAAGGACAGTAGTTTCCCAAGGATGACTGCCTCTCTACGACCATGCCAAAGTCCTACCTGCAGGTCTGATGGAGAGAGGGGTTACCTGATGCCGGCGGGTGAGGGTGCCGTTGGCCATGAGTGGGTTGGCATCTTGTGGTGAGACCCGGACGCGTTCCAGCTGCGCCGAGACGTGGCGCCGTTCCTCCTCCAGCGCCCGGGTCAGCTTCTCAAACTGGGCCTCTTGTTCCTTCACAGAGGCCAAGATGCTGGCGGTCGACTCCACCTCTGAGTCGTCCATGAAGGTAAGGGGCAGAGCCGCCGCAGGGCAGGGTAAAAAGGAAGGTGGATCACAGAGGGAGGAGGAAGGAGGGAAAAGGCCCCCCTCACTTCACACTACCGGGAAAAGGTAAGAGAGAGGAGAGAAAAGGTCACAGGTCAGAGAAGACAGATGAATTATTAACCCCAGAGCCAAAGATACCCTCTTGTGGTTTTACTGCAGTGCAGAAAGAGAGCCACCACCAAGCCTGGGAGCCCATCACCAGTGTCTGCTCAAGCACGATCCTTTGCCCACCACCCCCTTTAATACCCAACCATAAATAACTATTGAAAAGAAAGGTACAACTAGATTCAAGTCTCTACACTGTTGGTAGGAGAGGGAGAATGTGGCTAAAGCCTGTAGTCATGACATTAGATTAAAATTAGATTATTTTTCCCTGGAAATATTTGCTAGCATCAACTCAGTGAAAACTGTAACTCCACAGTATAGATAAGCACTCACTGTCCTGTAGCGACAAGCCACCTCTAGAGATAGGGGGCAGTACAAATCTTACTCAACCTCTCCTAAATCTGAACACTGAAAATGCTGCAGTGGTGGCAAAATATACTAAATGAATATGCTAAATTAAAATGCCAGTAAGCAATGGAAGTAGTAAAAAAAAAAAAAAAAAAAAAAAAACTTTCCACCATCAAAGGCAGAAAACAAAACTAAGACCCTCATATTTGATACGTTTATAAAAAACCCTTTCTACTTTTCAAAACTATTCTACTATTGAGGGCAAAACGTGTGCCTTGGCTAATGGAGACAAGAAAGCAAAAAAGTCTGTGTTTAAAAAGGCACCATTATCATTGATCTTCACACCCCTTTGCAGAGTCGGAAAAGGAGCATTAGGCTCAAACTATGAAGTTATCCCTTAAAGTAGTTCATATTCTAACCTCCAGACAGTCAATGGCTGGAACTTCCAACATCTCTGTTATCCTGCAGAAAGCTCTATACAGACTGTATTTTTACATCTTTACTTATTCCAACTCAGGGTAAATATCCAAGTATTTATGGAGGGTTTATATGTTTACACAATAAATGATAGTTATACAGAAATGAAGAGTTCCCCATGCCCTATTATATAAACTGCAAGTTGGCTAGTAACCATTAGACTTGAAGTTTTTCTCTTACAAGTTGGCTATGAGAGACTTTGTGGGCAGTTCAAGATACACCGTATTGAAAAGCAGGTTTTAGAATAAATCCCCTCTTACTCCCCACCCTCTTATCAACCCCTCAGAAAAAAAAAAAAGGCACTTAAAAAATTTTATTCTTAATAAACATATTTACATACACACCTGTTAAGAGGTCGTAATTGATTGGTTTAACACAGAGAACAGCCCAGTCTAGATTCAAAAAATCATGGGAGAAGCATCCCAGCCACCACAGCAAGGAGGAAGCAGGAAGGAGAGAGCTGTAGAAATATTTAGAGGAAAAATAGGAATGAGAGGAAAATAAAATACACCTAATACATTAAAAAAAATAAGAGGACTAAGGGCAGGTATTGGGGAAAAAAAACAATCTGGGAATGGAAGGGAGCAATTTAAAATATGACTTAGAATTGCTTAATGTGACAAATGCCCTTTGGACTTTGCTGTTTTCAAATACCTGGACCTTGGATGTAGTTTTCACTAAAACCTGGATTCTACTATCATATCAGAGATCCTCTACTTATACTTCTGTAGAGAACCAGGAGCAGGTTATAATATGGATAAAAAGTCATTTACCCCTTGTTCTCAGCAAGCAAAGTGGGTGGGGGGTGGGGGGGAATCACTTTTGGAATGCCCTTCCCCCTCCTTCCCACCCCTAAGGCAGAAACCTCAAAGCCCAGTACCAGCATGCCCACAAAGACATTGAGAAACCAATGCAATAGTCGCAGTGGGGAAGACATGTGGGGACTAGCCTAGGCTGAGTCTTTTGCTTCAGTTCTCTTTCCCACGCTCCCCAGAGTCCCACCAAGCACAAATGCTTGGGCCTGTTTGCTTTAGAGTGTACACAGCATTCAAGAGTACCCAGAGGAACTGATTAACAGGTGACCAATAAACTGCTTGATTAATTCTGCATCACTGAGACTCCTTCCAGTGGATCCAGTCCCTAAATCCATGACTGTGGTAGCCTTTCTCTAAATTACTCCTATCCAGAGCTGGGCTCCCACAATCATTTTTCAACTCCTGTTCTTCCTTTAAGTCCAAAGCCCACTGTTGCTTTCTCATATTCCTACTCTACATTCCACAGGCCACTCAAAGGTCTTAGTAAGTAGCCTTATTTTTTTTTAATGTTGCTCCCTTTTCATCTCCTTTGCTTCATTTTAGCACTTGCCCTTATCCACTATGTACAATGACCTAAGAACCTCCTATACCAAGAGGACTCTGCTCAAGAGATTCTTCCAGTTCTGCGTTTCAACAAAGCTGAACTGCAGTTACCACTCCGGCAGTCTCCACCCTATAATCTTCTTTGCTCATAAAAGCCCAAACTACCACTACTATGGGGCATACACTGACAACACTCCCTGCTGCACAGAGAAATTCTCACCCTGCCATAAATAGCCACTTTTTGCCCCCACAACTTTAATACAATACAACGAGTTAGGAGGGGTAATAGGGACTCTACCCAGGACTCTATGTCAGGAAGCAATATCTGGAAAGTCCTTAGTTTCCCCCATCTTCATGGCTTTAAAAGCTAACCACCTGACTCTAATTTGGAGAAAGCAGAACAGTTAAGAAGAGAAGATCAGATTCCTAGGCCTAAAAGCATGCGGGGAGATTTTCTGCCTCAAAGAGGACAGAAGCAGAGCTGTGTAGGATAGACTAGGACTCAGAAGGCCAGTTCTAGTCCTGGCTCTGCCACTAGCCAGTGACAGTAAGTCACCATCACGTTCTCATCTGTAAGATGCCAATACCACCAGCCCAGTCTAACTCAGAGTTGCTGTGAGGATCAGGTAAGATAAGGTATGTTATACAAATGTGAGGTATTAAGTTGTTTCAGGAGTTAGTTTCTATCTTCCAATTATATTACTTAATGATAATGCCTCAGCCCAAAACTATTTTGTGAACTAGCAGATGAAATTAACCGGATCAAGAGCACAACTGAGTTCTAAGAAGTGGATGAGCTGGTTTCCCTACTCCAATACTATTTACTAGGAGGTCCCACTTAGACTAGTGTTTCAGGGACACAGGGTGCTTTTCTAATGCCTGGCAGTCATCACAGAATTACACATCTGCTATAATGAACTCTCAATTCACTATTTGAGGCCTTAGCAGTTTATTACCAAGGAGAAAGAGAAGGTGAAAAGAATTAACAATTACTGAATGTTTTACATTTATTATCCTGGCAATCTTTACAACAACTCTAAGGAAGTTTTACTGCAAATGAGAAAACAGTCTGTAGGTGAAGAAATTACCCAAGGTCTTCAGTTAATAGCAAATTCTGAACTTAAACCTAGATCTTTGCCTTTCCAGAGTCTGTATTCTCTTTCTACTGCATGCTGTTAAGTCCAAAAAAACAAGTACATTTTAAGATGGATGGTCCAGCCCCCCTCTCCTACAACTCTTAAGAGCTTTCTTCCCAAACATCACAGGAAAATGGGAAAGGGTTTCTGTTTATCTTTAGGTTAAAAGGTTATCCATTATGTCTATATATATGATACAAGTGGAAGAAATAAATGGGAGGAAAAAGAAAGCATATGTGGCAGTTAGGCACATATGAATGAAGCGGTTAGGCAAACGATAGTACACCACCTCACAACTCAGAGACTTGAGAGCCTTCTCCATGCCATACATACACATCATTGAAAAATTATGCTATAGACCAAAATATGCAAACTATTAACTGATTTTAGTAGTTAAGAGTCAGGAAAGCCTTAAGACTCCAGGCCAACATCTTTACAGGTCGCCGCAATATTTTCAATGGATTACACATGCTCTCACTATAAAAAGATCATTAAGGAATTCTGAAGGGGAGGTGGGGAGGCAAAGTGAACAAGTGAATCTTGCTATTCCCCTGAGACCAGACATTCTGAGAAAAACTGATTTTACTCTTAGCAAGCAAGACCTATGAGTCTGCAGTAAGGCTCCCACATTCAAGCAATGAAAACAGCAAATACTCAGTCTATTTTGCAAGAATTCCAAACCAAAAGAACTTAAATGAAATCAAATACCCAGAAAAACCAAACAGTTGCACAATGCCAACCAGGTAACAGGACCAAAAAAACACTTCCCAATAGCACAGTCCCCAGAATGATTCATCCTACTGTAAACTGGCTGTAGAAATATAACTTGGAATTATGATTCTTAGAGGTTAAGAATACAGGCTTCGGAAAGACTGCATTCACATCGCAGGTCCATTGCTTCTTAGCTATAAGACTTTGGACAAAATACCACTTGATCCCTAGAAACCTCAGGTTTCTTTTCTGTAAAATGGTGGAAATAAAACACAGGGTGGTTATCGAGACTAAATGAGACAATCCACATAAAGCACTTAGAGAATGTCTTGACACACAGAAAGCTATTAATATTGTTACTAATACAAATACTACTACAAATAGCTGTTAACACAAGGGACTAGAGTTTTTGGTGTTGGTAGGGCTGTTGAATATACCACATGTCTCCACATGCTCCCCTCTCCCACTCACAGTAGTCCTGTAAACTACAGGAATCCTATACTTTCTTAAAGGGAAAAACCAAACAAAACTCCAGACTTGGAGTTCAAGTCCTGGCTCCGCCAAAAAAATAGCAGTGAGATCTTGGAGAAGTTATAACCTCTGTAAGCTTTACTTTTTATTACTTTTCAAAGTTTAGCTTTAATGGGCTAATATATGTAAAACTATAGGCTGGGTGACTCTGAACCTCTCTCCTACCTCCATGCAATTCACATAAAGTATACTCAAAGAGATGACCAGAATTAGGCATGTAAGCCTCTGCAGAAAGAGAAAAAATTATTTGTCTTGAGGTAGAGAACTCTAAGCCCAAAAAAATGGTCTTTGGATTCTTAAGAAAGAAATTTTATCTTCTGTAGCCAGCCCCAAAGGCAGCTCTCCTCCTTTCTTTCTATTTATTCATATGAAATCAAATCCAATGTCATAAAGTTATGCCCTATCTCTAAAAACAATGATGAGCAAAACCCCTCTTCTATATCATCCTAGGGATTTCAAACAGCTTTTTTAAAAAGCACGCTGAGCCTTCTACTGAAGAATACTAATCAATAAAATATAGCACCTACAACACTACAGAACTGTATTACATAACATTCAAACCAAGAAAGGTAGCTCTTCCAGACACCTAAAAGGCATTTATTTGCCTTAACTGGCATTTACCCCCAAATTCAAAGCAATCAGTCCTGTTCAACCACACAATTGCCATTTTATTTTTAAATCAAAGGGAATATATTTTGCCAATAGTTTTTCTATGGCTTCTTATCACAGAGTGCTTGTACTTAAGTCCAAAGTCTAAGTACCCCACCCACTACTTTGATGTTCCCCCATCCAAAGCTTAGACCAATTCAAAGCTCAGTCAGAACAATTCTAGTATATCTGCCTCACTGGAAAGGCTCATCCCATACTAACCCCAAACCTTTGGATATGATTTGTAAAAAGAGAGAAAGAGGACAAGGACTCTGTTCACTTTACAATCTCATGTCAACTGAGCACTTCTCAGGAATTACAAAACTGATATTCTGGAAATGGCCTTGTCTTAGGTGTTTAGCAGTTTCTGGGCCTCTCTGTGGATCTGCTTTAATCTACACCCAGCTTCTCCACTTCAGAGAACCCAAAAGGCTGACTGAAGAGTTTCACTTTGACAAGGAAAGACTGGATTTGTGTCCACCATGAATCTCTCTGATGAATTTAGGGAGTCTCTGGCAAATCACTCTCCTCTTAGGAAAAAGTGATACATTCTACCTGACTGGAGTTTCAGAAATAAAAGGAAAACAAATACATATAAGATTTTTTGTTTTTTAATACTCCTTGTTAAAAGGAGGTTGAGCTGGCAATCTCAACAGGACACCTTAAATGTCCTAGTTACCTGTCAGGAGTTAAAGTTTTGGGGGGTTTTATTTATTTATTTATTTGATTAATGGAAGTATTGGGGATTGATCTCAGGACCTCATGCGTGCTAAGCAAGAGCCCTACCACTGAGCTATACCCCCATTCCCCAGGATTTAAAGTTTTTACTGTGACTTTAAAAGAAAGAAAGAAAGAAAAAAAACCTCCACCATCTTTACCCTGAATTCAGAAACTAGAAGGAACATTTTTCTTGCTTTCTTTTCCCCTCCCAAATATTATGAGAACCCCTCAATCCATAGTATACTAAAATGGCTAAATGCTGGACTGGCTTTGAAGCAAAGGAAGGGTGTGGCTTTCAGGTAGTGAGGGGCCCAGGACTGAAAGGGTATGGAAAGAAACAAAACCTGCTTCTCTCTGGAGCGCGTATGACACACACACACACACACACACACACACAGGACTGGTCTAACAAGTCCTTCTGATCTCTCAGGCCAGGCCGCCTCCTTCTCCTCCCCCACTAACCACGTGCCTCTCCAAGGACCTCCACTGGACAGATTAACACGGAATTTTCTCTCAATCCTGAGAGTCTGAGACACACCATGTTACTTACCTGAATCCCTGTTGCAACCCTGCCAAAGGCACCTCACCCAGCCTTATAAGGAGATAGGAGAGCTTTAGGGTGAGGCCGATAAGGAAACAAAGATATGAGGGAGGGGCAAAAAACAGAGGGAGGTGTCAGACTGGAGGAAAGGGAGAGGCCAGATGCCTTTCTCCTTCCTACAAAAGGAGGGAAAAAGAGAGGGAGGTCAGGTATATAAAGGGAAATGAGAAAAACTCTAATCAAAATGGAAAGGTACTGTTTAACTCTTTTGTCATAAAAGACACACTTTACACCCTTCCTTAACCCAAGCTTGGAAAAAAAACAAAATTCATGGAAAAAAAGCTTAACCTTAAGGTTTACTAGAGGTCACCCACTGTTTGAGCTCACATTCCTTGTTTAAAGTGGCAGCTTCTCAACAAACCCCCTAACCTGCCTCTGGCATTCCCACCATCTCTTTGCCCATCATTTGAAGATGACTTGGAAAAGCTGAAAGTACGTAATTGAGTCATATTTACAGTCCGGCTTCCTCAGAGCCCTGACAAGAGCAGCAAGACATTAGGTTTAGAGTACACCTCCCTTTCAAGACAAGCAACAGAGAGAGCAAAGGTATGAGTATAAAGAAATCAAAAGAAGCATGAAGGTCCTATTTCAGCTACAGAGCAGATAGCTGAAGGAAACGTTTCTCCCTATCTAAAAGAAAGAAGAAAATCTGACTTTACAGGGGAAGAAAAGTTGTGAGTTATTAATTACTTATCTCCTCCTATAAATTATCACACATAATCTTCCCAATAACTTCTGAGGTAAGGTTGGCCCCTTTTATTGAGTAAACTGTTCAGAAGTATTCAGTATCCTGCCCAAGGTCATCATATAACTAGTAAGTGATGGAAGCACATCTGTTCTACTCCAAGTCCCTGTTCCTTCTCCTTGACACAGTTAAGTAAGTATGAACTTTCTATGCTTCTTGTGGTTAAAAGTCAATCTAACTCCAACAGAGAAGATGACCAAAAGTAAACTTTGAGGCGAGGAGGGAAAGGAGGTGAGAAAGGATGAGGTGGAAACATGCAGACTGTTGGGTCTCACCTTCATTTTAAAGACAAGACCTCACTCACTCAGTTTTGGGGAAAGGGAAAAATAACTTGCAATCTACCTTAGATTTCCCATTTTAAAAAGAACAAGAACTCAGGACGGAAGGTGCAAGGAAAAAAGTGGTACTACTTTGTACAAAATCACCTACTTTTCCACTGAAAGGCCCGCTCTAGAAATCTGGCTACTTGCTACAGTCTCTAATAACACCTCAAGAAAGAAAATCTAATCACAAATATCCCTACTTTCATTTTCAATGTGACATCTCACTAAACCAAAAGCAGAGATCAGAGGTGGGGTGGGAAAGAGAAGGAACTTGAAGCAGGGAAGACAGTGCAGGCCAGCACCAGAATAGAGGGGAGGGATTGTTCTAGCGGTATGTTAGCAATCTGCCTCTAGGGCAGCTGTCCTCCTGGGCAATCAATGGCCGGTCTGTGTGTGTGCTCAGGGACTAGCCAGCTTGGCAAAAAGTTGAGGACTCAGCCACCCAATCCACAAAGTGAGAAGAGATGCCTGTTTCACAGCTGGAATGGAGGGCAAGGAAAACACAAAACAAGAGGGAAAACAGAGGAAGAGGAAAACAAAGTGCTACAGGTACTATTTCAGTCTAGACAGAGAGGGAAAAAATCCTAGGAAACTACCAATTCCTAGTTAAGTGCAAACAGAATTACCAGTACCTCTCAATACTGAAATTAAAAATGGGTAGGTTTCTCCAGCTCTGTTCGTAGTTAAGTGTCAATTGGAAGGATGAGATCTAAAATGTAGGGCCTCAGCATTGCCTGTTTCTCTGTCCCTTTCAGACCCAGCAGGGTATCTGCAATATATACAGTGAATAAATATTACATAAATAATCATCTATCTCCTTTCAACATTCCTTTCTTAATTAAATCCTAGAGATCTATAAATAATAGTAGCACACATAAAAGTCAGTGAGATCCCCAATGCTAGAAGATCGAGGCCATTTATATAACTCAAGTGCTAAGACGCAAAAGACCAGAATTCACACTCCCTAATCCCTCCGAGTAGCTAGATGCTCTGAGACCCATTAGACACACAAAGGTTGCTCTCTTCTCAGTAGAGCCCTAAAGCAGGGCTGCTCCCCAGAGACAAAGAGATTTCACAGGAGAACCACAAAGACATTGCCCCTCTCCGTTCCCCCACTCCCAGCTTTCTCACTTCCTGTCACAGTAGCACCAGACCACAGTCTCCCAGAAACAAACAAATACAAAGTGCTGGATTCTGGGCTGCAAGCCAACCGCATTCCAGGGCATCCTGTCTACCAATCACCAGCCAGAGCTCCCACTCTGCCCTGCTCAGTTCCTTATCATGTTCGGGGAAAACAACCCTCCTCCCTGCCCCAAGCCAACACTACATGGGACAAAGCTCAGGCCTTTAAGAATCAGCAGAAAGATACTGAGTAAGGATCTAAGGGTTCAGAGTGGAAGAGAGGATTTTAAAGACTCCTATTTGACTAGTTTCTTCACTTTACACTGGGGATTTTAAAGCTACTGCTATTATACTCAGCTACATGTGATACATCCCATAGAAAGCTTCATCATAGCAATCTGATCCCCAACCTGAATTCAGTCAATGGAATATTCGCACCAGGAGAACTACTTTAGGGCACATCCTCCCTCACGTCCTCTATCACCAACTTCTACTGTTTTCTAAGTCTTTCGAACTACTTTCCCCACAAGCAAAAAGTTGATTCCTAAGAGGCCCGGCAGAGAACAAAGGCAGCAGACTCCACCCTACAAAGAGGCAGGATAGGCACTAGCAGGTGCTGGGAGCAAAGTTCTCGACTTCCCTAGGGAATGAAAGGAGCCCCACTAGGAACTGAACAGTAACCCTTGCAGCAAAAAGGGCAAGACAGCAAACTCAGCTTTTCCTGCTCACTATTCTCCATGGAGTGGGTCAGGGGCTATAGATTCGGAACTTCATCAGAAAAGAAAGCCCCCCCTTCCTAATAAGTGTCTTCAGCTGATACCAAGAATGGGATAAATGATACATTCTTCTATTATCTTGTACAAGCTCAGTGGATGTTAGCCCTAAACCCCAGAAGCAAAGATGCAAATAGAAGTCAAGCTCCATTAGCCAGAAATTCTTGAAATCCAAAAAAGTAACACCCTTTGCCCCCAGAGCTCAATTCCCTTTGCATAAAGCAAAGCACAAGGCCCAACACAGAGTTCTCCAACCAGAGGGACATTTCAGACAACTAACTACTAATATGCTATCATTTCTTATCTTTTCTCCTCGACTTCTTTCCCCTTCTTGGATCTGCTAGAAGTACTCTGGGCAGAAGCCTGATTTAGACCATACATGATGGGGCAAAAAGAGCTAAGTCTAAAACAGCACACTTAGAAGGAATTAGTCAGTATCTGGATATGATATGACCAGGTGAAAGGAGTTGGGGCAGGTATATACACAATAGTCAGCCGTTCTAGGGCAGGATAGAAGAAAAAGAATATTTAGCAACACTATGTTTTAGAACAGAATTTAACAGCAGGGCCTAGCCACTGTAAACTCTATCACTGAAGCATACACACACACAAAAGTTTACCTAGCACTGACTCCTTTTTTCACTCAAGAATAACTTTAAAAATTAGTTACAGTTGTTAGTATTCTTATCCAATTCTCCGTCATCCATAGCCTAGACCAAATAAATCAGTCAACTAAGTACTACTGTGTGACACGGTTATACCAAAAGCAGGTAAAAAATAGAAGAGTCTAATAGGACAGTTTTCTGAGATACTTCTTTAAAAAAAAAAAAAAAAAGAGGGTTATAAAAGACACACCCCAGACAGAGAACTAGACACACCCATATCAATGCTGCTGCTCCAAATGGAAGCTTGACAGGCTCTCTGTCTCAAATTGAGCAGATCGTTGAATGCGTGCTGCTTGCAAGAACGAATCAATCATCTGTGTCTATTTCGTATGCGTGCTGATTCCGAAATACAGTCAGCCCATGGTGTGAGGGAGGAAAGGAGACCAGTAGAGCCAACTGATCGCAATTCAGTATGATTTCACCAGACGTCCTGGTTCTAATTGTATCTCTGGCTGTTTGCAGACATATTTAGAAAACTCAACCAAAGGAATAAAAAATGGATAAGGAGAAAATCAATGGAAGAGCCCAAGACTTAAGCTGAACATTCAACGATTGTAAAAGTATGAATCTGTTTTACTATCTAACTTCCCACATATCCCTTTCTTTCCAAATCAGGCCCAAAGCTGAAGATTGAAGGGAGGGGAGGCTGAGAAAAGAATGTGATTGGGAAAGGTTTTGCTACATTCCAACTAGCCAACATCCCACATAGCATTAAGAGTGCCCAAGAATCCAATCCCACTACTGAGAGTTGCTGGGACTCTGCTAACACACATCCAATTCCTCTACCACCCCCCCACCGCTAAACACCCTGAAAAGAAGCATAATTGAGATAGCTTGATGAAGGCACCAGCTGTTTCCACCACTCTCCCTTCCCCCACCCCCAGAGACCACAGTTCAAACTCACATCAAACACTTAATACAATTGACTGGCCAGTAGGAAGGAGAAGCCAGTACTAAAATAGCAGGAAGAATGCCAACTGGCCCCTCTCAGAAGGAATGCTTTCTTGGCTCAATTTAAAAATAAGAAACTTTTGTCATCTACTCCTTTCTGCCTGATTATATTCTCCTTTCCACAACCTACTCCTCAGTGTCAAATGGATTTCAGTTTCTTCTCTACAACTCC
Organism: Camelus bactrianus; assembly: GCF_048773025.1. Classification (NCBI taxonomy): domain Eukaryota; kingdom Metazoa; phylum Chordata; class Mammalia; order Artiodactyla; family Camelidae; genus Camelus; species Camelus bactrianus. The sequence continues at coordinate 11,801,357 of NC_133548.1, forward strand.
TCAATCTATTTTCAGTATAGAGTTAAATGTCAAATAATGTCTAAGAGATTGGAAGGCTTCCTGGACTGCAACAAACCTAGTACAGGGCTATCACTTAAGGTCAAGGAGACACGAGCCCATACAGCTGAGAAGGGAGCAAAAATTATGCACTTTGAACATTGACAGTAATCCAATTTCCCAAGGCCTGGGTAGCCAGTTAAAGTATTAACATGATCAGCCCTCCCCCACCCATATTCTAAGTTGACCAGCCTTAGCCAAGGAGTAAGGGAAGGAAGCCAGCACTTCCTTTTCAGACGGGAAGTAACATTGGCCCTTCCTGTTGAGTTTTAAACAAATTGTCCAGCTGAGTTTCAATGCTAACATCCTCTCTTGAATTTGTTCCACAATTTCAAAATGGAGAGGGGAAATGGAGATAGGGTCTAAAAGTTTCCCTTCCCCTAAGAAGCAAGTCCTACATTCCAACTAAGTGCTGGCATAATCCCCTAATCAGGCAATGACATGTGTAATTCCAAAACAATACAGGATACAGAGGTAGAAAATTTCAAACTTACCATGTCTACCACCATGAACTATTCTTCTCTACTTCTCATACTATTTAAATAATCACCCATCTGAGAAATGACATAGGTATGTAGCTTAAATGTCTAGGTTTTGTGGTCCTCAAACCTGTGATCAAATCACCTGGAAGTTTGTTTTGTGTGTTGTTTTTTTTTTTAATACAACCTCCCAAATCTACCTCTCCATCCGCCATACCTCAAGCTCTGCAGGGAATGCCTCAGAATTTATGTTTCTGAAAAGCCCTCAAAGTGATTCTGTTAGTCAGCTGGTGGGAACCACTGTACTGGCCTATCCCTGACAACCCTCTGACTACCACATTCCTCTCCCCAAAGGGCACTCATTATAATACATTATTTGGACCTGCTTTACTGTTTTCACCAGACAACTCAGATCATTATTCAGTCTGGATTAGAGGCTCTCTGAAAACATGGATTTAAATATAAAGATGGCTGGAATGACATAAATCTAAATCCTATTTTCTAGACTCAGAATCTAAAAGGAAGAATGGTCTCACTTCTTTGGAATCCTGAGTTGCTACACTGGAGGATATCCCTATTTACACTGCAGACTGGACAATCCGATTATTTTTCAAATAACTTAGTTTAAGTTTTCTACAAGGAACAAAGAGCTGTGCCACATTTTCAAAGATTGGTTCCACATTTCACCCCAAAAGAAGTCCAAAGCCCTAACTCTAGCATTCAAGACCCTAGATAACTTTAGCCCAGTTGACAACAGAAATAAACAGAAACTCTGGATTCAAGTGTTACCTCTGACATTTATCCACGCAAGTCACTTTAACTTCTGCGTTAAGTGAGAGCAAGTGAGTAGCAAGATGTTTTCAGAAGAAGCATAGAGGAATGGGTACAGCTCAGTGGCAGAGTGCATGCTTAGCATGCACGAGGTCCTGGGTTTAATTCCCAGTACCTCCACCAAAAAAAAAAAAAAAAAAAAAAGAGGAAGAAGCATAAAGAGAAACATTTCCACAAGGAAGTATGTCACTAAAGACTTAGGAAAAAAGAATGGCACTGAAAGACAAACTCAGAACAACTACAAGCATCCATAAATGTTGAAATAATACATATCAAGCAGTTATTTAAAAAATTTCAAAATCTGGGGGAATCTGATTGCCTAGAATATCTCCTATGCAAGATGATAGTTACCTGACCAAAGGAGAAAGGGATGGAAGGGGGAAAAAATGTTTCCTGATTGAGGTCATCTCCCAAGGATGATATTAAGTAACAGGATGACTGACTTCTAGATAGGATGACAACTAGATAGGTATAATTAAAGGGAAGAGCAGAGGGTAACCAGGTCAAGTTCTAGGGCTAAACTCCAAACCAAGAGAGACAGAGACAGAGAAACTCTCACTGAAATTCAGACTAGCTAAACTAGAAATCTTGAGAGGGATAGTAAGAATGGGTAACTCAAGACACAACTACCTACTCTGGTAATCAAATATCCTTTTACTTTCAAATATGGGGTTAACATAAAACATCAATCACTAAATAGTTGGTGCTTCTTCCTCAGTCCCAAAGTCAACAAGGCCAAGTGGTTCAGCATATACTTTAACAACCATTACTGCTTAAATACACATATGAAAAGGGAAAACAGACATACAGTTAGTTATCAGGGGTGATTTTCTTCCCTGACATGCAAGACATAAATATGGATATGGTGACCTATAACTGGCTCCTGAAGCCATTAAATCCCAATGATTACAGCTTGTGGGGAAGCAGGAGCTTTTTGGTCTAATGAGTAAAAAGAAAAGCAGTAGGTAAGTGGGGTAGGCATAGTATTTGGTCATAAACCAAACCAACAAAGGTACTCAAAAGGAAACTGTACCAGATCTAGGCTGTCACATCTTCTGTTCATAGAAATCTGACTCTGTAGATAAGAAGGTAGAGAAATAGATTTCTCTAGGGAAGAAAATTTTGATCTCACTTTCCAAACACATACAAACATCCTGCTACTCTGTCAATTATGTGATTATACTCACATGGAACCTCTGCAATGAGACAAAGATGGAGGCTGGGCCAGGTGTTGCCTCAACTCCTTATAAACACATTGAAAATTGTTAACAGCTGTTGTCTCTGGGCTCTGAAGTGAGACTTTTCCCTGTACTGTGTAGTGCAGGATGAGGTCCTATATTGTCCCTCCTTCCCCCAAATAAACTCACTGGACCTGTCTGAACAGGTCTACTTCTGCCCCCATCTCTCTGGCTTGCTGGTAACAATCATTTCAGGGCCTTAGCACTTTGTACTCCTATCAACAAGACTTCACTCGAATTTCTTTAGGTCTCTCTCAAACATACCTGATAAATGAGGTGTTCCCTGACCACTCTATATTAAACCACCTCACTCCTACCCTTGTGCTTCTTATTTACCACCCTACAAATTCTGCTTTATTTTTTCTCAACAGTATTATCACACTCTGACATACTATATATTTACTTACTTAACATCTACCTCTCCCAATTAGAATGTAAGCTCTGTGAAGTCTATCTAGGGTACCACAGGCTCTCAAATTTCTTTTGAATGAATGAAGTTTTACTTTTTCAATGAAAACAAAAAGTTAAATTTTAGAAAAATAAATCAACATTGTTTCATTTTCTTTCTATACATTTTTTTCTAATTATGACCTTAGGCCGATCAGCTAGGTTCTCGGATAGCCTTGCCTGGAGGTTTGGCTGACTTTAGCAAGACAGACATTCAAATTGCCAATTCTGCCTGGTTTACAAAGCAGTCAACAAAGAGCAGAACAGCAGAGAAGTTACAAAACTTCCCCCATTCCAACAAAGAAACAGTGGAAAGAAATCAGATTGGCATCAATTTCTCCTTTAAAATAGACTACTCTATTTTAAAAGTGTACTGAATATACACCAGCTACTTTATTTCAATGAGATTTACTTCACTTGCAATGAAATGGGAACTGTAAGTGCTTTATAAAAGTACTGAAAAGTTGACCTAGTTTCTATAACAATGTCTTAGGTCAGCAGCCATCAGAATATATATTTTGGCTTCTTAAAATATAAGCTTCCTAAAACAAAAATCTTTTTACTCCACAAAGAGATCTCTCTCAATGGGCTACCACACTGCAATATAGAAATGGGAAGCACACACAAAAGTGACAATTTACTTTGGGAAAAGTTCTTTTTGCTCTACTGTCAACAGAGCCAAAATGAGTAACTAATTAGTAAATATGGAGAGATTTCAAAACCAGAAGGATAAAAACTATCTGAACTACAAGAAGAGATGAATCTTCTTGAACTACAACAATTAATCCTAATCTAGATCTAACTGAAATAAAACAGAAGCAGTATCCTAATATTTGTAGCTTCAACACATGTACAATTTATTCTATTAAGAATTAGAAATTTCTTCCATATTAAGTGTTACTGAGGCAAAACGATGCCCATGAAGACTACCAATCTAAGGCGAAAGAAAAATAGGGGAAGCAAAGGGAGACACCAAAGAAGAGGAAAGAAAACAAAAAGAAATGTAGGAGAATCAGTAGAGGAAAATTTGGGTTTAAAAAAAAAAAATGGAGAGCTGGGTGACAGAGTTATGATAGGAAACTATGGAGTGCCAATAGAAATTAGTTTAAATACTACTCAGAACGCTAGTTTCATGGATTATTTAGTATGAAGGGAAGGAAAAAAGAAGGCAAATCTTAGGCTACAAGAAGCCAAAAGTTTCTAGGCAAGGCTACATCTAACACAGATATTTCCCACAGACTAGAGTTCGGCTTTTCCACATACAAGAGCAGACCTCTTTCTCAGAAGCACACTTCTCACAGGAAGCATTGATGAACTCAAAATTTCTACAAGTCCCAGTTTTGCAAATGTTCATAAATAAGGGTTGAAAATAGAGAATGATGTTTCTTGAACATAAAAGAGGGAGGTTTACTTCAAGAAAAAAGGTAATAAAAGACTGCCTTCATTTCTATGTAATTGTTCCCTCTATATTCAAAACTGAGTATTATCCCACAAAATCCTGGTTGGACAAGTGAGACGTCAAGGAAAAGAATCTGGTTCAAAGTCAAGAATAATAAACCCAACCAAAGCTTTTTCAATCCATTCTCTGCAGAAATTAAAGGAAGTTTACCCTTGGATGCTAGAGTTTTGTCTGTCTCTTGTAGATACAAAAAGGTAGGAAAAACTTGTATAGCTATTCTTTCCCCTATAGTATCCAAGTCTTGTAAATTACTGCAAGACATACAAGCTTTGACATAAGCTTCTCTTCCCCTACTCACACCTCACTTTCCTTTATTAAGAGTTATCCATTCCCAGAGGGGGAAGATTGTAGCTCAATGGTAGAGTGCATGCTTAGCATGCACGAGGTTCTGGGTTCAATCCCCAGTACCTCTGTTAAAAAAACAGTAACATTAGATAGATAAATAAATAAACAAACCAACCAACCTAATTACCTCCCCCCAACCAAAAAAATGTTATCCATTCCCATAGCACCCTTATTATTTTGAACAACCTTGTCCGCACAACTCCCCAGACCTGCCTATTGTTAAAGACACTTTTTTGCCCATAAAAAAATTAGCATATCCATCCAGGAAGCCCATTTATTCTGTAATATAAGCATTTATATCTACCACAGGGTTTCAGGTTTTAAGATACATTAAAGGGCACTTAGTCCAACAAACAATGTTTGAATTCATTTGAAGTATCCATTCTAATAGCAAACACAATGTGTAACTATGAGCTGGGCATGGTCCTATGAGTTTGTACGCATTAAGTCACTTCATCATCACAACGATCCTATAAAATGGTTAGTATTACTGTCCTCATTTTACAGACAAAGAGACCAAGGCAGAGAGCAATTAAACAATTTGCCCAAGGTTACTTAGTAGTTAAGTGACAGAATAAGAATTTGAGCCCAGGCAGTCTGGCTCCAGCATCCATGTTCTTACCCATGCAAAGCTGTTTTGCCTTTCCATGTTTATGGAACGCTCAGATTGGAAGTTCTGTTTGGTCACCATATTGATCCAAAAATAGTAAATAGTAAATAAAACATTTGCAGCAAAATTCTAACAACTGTTCTCAAGAGAAGGGAAGGGTATACAAGAGTTACTGTGCTACTCTTCCAACTTTCCTGGAAGTTTGAAACGTTTTCAAAATAAAAAGTTAAAGTTGCTTTTATCATCACAAAATGGGACATGTTTTGCAAAAGTCATGACCAAGCTACCTGTTGGCCATCCAAGAAGACTTTAAAAATACTCTGGATCCTCAGAATGTCCCCACTATATCCCTGCTCTAAATTGCCCACACCATTTCAGTCAGACTTAAGGACTCCCTGGAGAGGAAATGGCCTTAAAAATGAGGAACACTGTCCCTGAACCAGAATAGTAAATGTGGGCCCAGTTCTCAACACTTAATATTTAAGGATCAATGACATGTAACTCCAAGTAGAATTAAGGGGGAAAAAAGTTACATCCAAAAATACATTATACAATGTAACTAAATACATATCAATTCATATCCTTATTTCCCCCTTGTTAGTTCTAATCAGAACAGTTGTTCTTCCCCCACTTTACAATCTCCCTGCCAGGCTATATCAATGCACTCTATTGGAAACCTCAGAGGCAGCTGCATTTAGGCAAAGCAATTCCTATTTCAGCCTCTCATAGCATTTAACCCCTGTTTTGAAGGAAGAGACCGTGAAATCACATACTGATAACCTATAGCTCATTCATTTAAGCAAATTTCTTGTTACTATTACTTCAATTTCCTATGAAAATTAATTTGGGTTCTTAAACTCAAACTTCCCAACACACTCTGTGAACAAAATCTCCTCAAGTTTCATGGCGAAAGCAGTGACAAAAAATACAATGATATCCAACCATACTTTCTTTGAAATACCAATGTCCAAAATTATCATCCCAAGGTTTTATGTTTTTATTAACAAGTATATAAATCATTCACTTCCAACATGGCTGAAAGCAATACTTCCCTGCTGCGGTCCTAATATGTTCTGGGTAACCAGTTCCTCTCCTCTAGAAAATGGCTACATTTAAGGTTTCGCTGTCTTAAGTCAACAGCAGCCTATATTATGAAATGAACTGACTAGGACCCTTACTTGTCACACTATTTTTTGTACTGCTTGCCCAGAAAGGAAGTAGGATTAAATAAAAATTTTAAATTTAATTCTTCAATTACTTCCAGAAACTTTACTTAAAAATGGAAGGTAGGAGATACATAAAAGGTTAAACTACAGACTAAAGTTTCAAAATTACACCACAATTTTATTAACCTATGTTGTATTGCTTCCTATCTCAACTTCCTTTCAGCCTTCCCCACAAAAGTTCCTCACTGATTCCCATCAAGTACCTTATTTAACCAAGGCTTACTGAGCACTTCAGGGAATACCAGACACTAAGATAGGTGCAAAGAGGATAGAGATAAAACAGTACCTACCCTCAAACAACTCAGTCTAGACGGAAAGACAAAAATAAAAATAAATAGACAATTTTTAATACAATGTTATAAACATTATTTGAACTACCTATTACAAACCTCTCCCTGCAAGCTGGCAATATTATTCCAAACCACATGCCTGAAAATTCTGTTAAAAAGAAAAACTTTCACTGATAATCAAATGAAGTTTGAGGTATTTCCAGTAAGTTTATGAAATTATGACAGCAATGGTGTGCATATGGAAAGATCCCTACTCTAAAGGTTGAGATAATATCCATTCTAGAATATCTAGCTCCCATAGGCTTTATGGAAAATGGATTTTTTTTTTTTTTTTTTTTTACATACATTACCCTAACATGGAGAGGGTTAGAAATCTGAGCACTGACCCTCAGCAAGAGGAGACACTCCTGCTCAAGCAAGAGCTCATTGTAGTTCTGGCTCTTGTTTCTGTTCTGTCTGGAGAATGGCAATGTTTTAATGGTTAAGTCCATGAACTTTCTAGTTAGTCAGATCAGGGTTTAATCCTGCCCTTGACCACTTAGAAGCAGTGAAATTTTCAGCAAACCTCAGCTTCTCTGAGGCTCAAATTCCTTAAAAAAACAAAAAATAAACAAAAACAAAAAAGTTTTTGTGGAAAATTAATAGTTTATGCATGTAAATCAATTATACTTCAATTTAAAAACATAGTTTATGCAAAATGCTTAGCACTCAGTAAAAAAAACAAGGAGGGGGTTGGAAGAGGCAGGGCTGGCAGTCAGTAACAGGGGACCACCAGGTACCAAAATTGAAAGCAATAAATTATACAGAGCTAACCATTTTGTTATTGTAACTGAATAGTGATCTATGCTTAATTTATTTGCATCCATCCTGTCTCACCCATCCCTAGAGAGCAACTACCTCATAAACCTAAGGCTGAATTTCAATTACTCAGAGCCTTTTTTTCTTTCTTTCTTTCTTTTAAGATTTCCAATCGTCCCAGTTTTCATCCTAGCTGAAAGAACATATTCTAGTCCCTTTGATTCTCTATAACTGGAGTCCTATGAAAGGCACTAGAACTCTATAATCACCCAAGAGACCCCCACCTGGAACACAGACCATACCTTAGTCATATAACAAAGAAACCCAACAGTATATAGGAGTCCAACAAGGAAAGAAAAATCCGCACAACTCACACTTACTTGACATCTTTTACTCCCAAACCAAAATGAGGAGCAAAACAAAAACTAAAAATGTACTTATTCACACCCCTTATATTTCCTGGAAGAACTAGTCCAGGTAAGATAAAAGACAAATCTTCCATCTTATCAACCAAAAGGCTCTAACAGTACACACCAGTCAAAACAATGCCTCAGTTCGTGAAAATAGTCCTGGATGCTAGTTAATGAGGATGCTCACGGCAGCTACACAAAGCCCAGTACTTAAAGCTAGACCCAAATCACCACCACTCAGTCATCCAGAACCTATTTTCAAACTGCCTTTGTACTCCTTCTTCAGATTCCCTCATCCCTCCCCCTAAAGGTTGAGTGGGGAAACCGACACTCTGGCAGCAACAAGACCAACCCTCCCAAAGATTCACCAACAAACCCCCACCCACCGACTGAAGTCAAGACAGAGAGGGCATTTGAAAAAAAAAAAAATTGGAAATGAAATAAGAACTACAGCTCAACAGACTGTACACATTGTCCTTTTTCTTTCTTTTCAACTGCATTTGCTCTAATTAGGAGATCCAGACATTAAAATCTTACTATAGCCCTTGTATAAATTACATTAAAATGTAGAACAAAGTTCTATTTCCTCTGAAGCCACAACCTCACAAGAATGAAATCAACATTCAAGAAATACTCTTGTTCTGGAAAGGAAATTTAAGGAAGTGTTCTAGTCTAAAAGGAATTGAGGGGTTGGGGGGTGGGCACAAAAATCAGAGGATTATTATAGTTACATACCAGTTTAAATCTAATGAGCAGCTTACATATTAAAGCGCATCTTTTTACAATTATAGTAGTATCTATTCTAGTTATAATTTTCAGAATGATTCGCATTTTCAAAGGGAGAAGGAAGAGAACACCCAGTTTTCAGCTACTGATGAGTTGGCTATATAATTATCTAGAATCAGTATTTTTGCAAGAATGTATTTGCAAAACAAACAAAAAAACAAATCTTAAGATTAAATATAAGATATGAAAGCACAGTCATGGGCCTTCAGCTCTTACAGATTTCTGATTTCACGGCAAATTAACCAAACAAAAAACTCACCTCCAAAAAACAACTTTCAGTATGGTTTTAAGAATTCCTCTGTGCTTTCTCGGATGCACTCAAAACACTAAAGTTTATATGGGTGTTATACTCTTAGCCTAACCTTATTTTAATCTAAGGCCCTTTCAGAGAGAGCAGAGCTGAAAATATCTTCAAGTGTGTTGCCACTTTACTCAGGTGAACTAAAAAGCATGATTAGAATTTCCTTATCCCTTTAAGCACATAAACCAAATGTTACCGTATATGCAGACTGAACATACAACACCTCCACAAATCTTTGCCATCAAAGGTAGTTTTAGAAGCAAGGAAATGGCAATTCAGTTAACATGGATCCATTTGTTTTCTTTTATAAGGCAAAGCAGGGCAGCTACGTCTAGCAGAATGAGGCTCCCACCCACCGCACCTGGAAAAGTAAAAGAGGGATCCACCCAGGAACAGCAGGGCTGAAGCGGATCTAGGCCGTTCAAACTCTCTGGGGGTAAAAATACCACCATATAAGCTGCAAAGCTCCCCTGCAACTTTCCACTTCCACAGATTTAATGATAAAAGCGGGAGGAAAACTTTTGAAACAGATGAAGAACCATCTGTATAACCAGCTTCCGACCCGGACAAATTCCTTTCCCAACCCACACGCAACATGCCAAAAAAAAAATCAACTTTTGGTTTGGGCTCTGAAAACAAAAGTTTGTTAGTCTACTCCAGAAAAAATATATATAAAATCAAAGAACACACCAAAGCATAAACTTACGGAATTGCTCTCACCCCTCTGAAATCTACTCATCTCTCTGTATTAGAGAGACCTAGAAGTTTGTTTCTGGATCTTGAATACTTTACCTTTTTAAAAATGTAATAAAATGCCAAAATTCCCCCAAATAAGTAGAAACAAAAATTAATAAATGCTTAAAAGTCACCCATCAGCATAACAGACTCTCTCTTTTTTAAATTCCCTCTGGTTACCGTAAGATAATAATTCGACTTGGCTTATCCTCCTTCACCCGTCTGTACACATATTTTTTTAAAAGGCACACACCTTAAATGTGGACTTCTGAAAACCAGTCCTTTAAGAAAGAAACCCAAGGCTTCGTCAATGTGCTGAGAAAGACAAATCCAGCAAGGTAGATGATTTTTCGCCACCTCTTCCTCCTTTCAGGATCTTTCCTGCTCTTCTTTCTCTCTCTCCCTCTCTCTTTTTTTTTCTCTCAGATCCAACACCTAAAATGGAAGTTGCACCCAGCCAAAGGCTAGGGAGCCTGGGTGGTGACAAACTGATCTGGCAGCCCTACCCCCTCGCTTTCCTAAGTGATGTCAGCCCCTGAGAACTTCCAATAGGAGCCAGGCATAAATCAGGGAGCTGATTTTATCCAATAGGAAGCTTCATTATAGGAAATTAAAAAAAAGAGAGACAGTGAGAGGAGGAGTAAAAGAGAGAAGGGGATGTTTTATATATATATTTAAAGTGGAGAATATACAATCTCTGAGGAATTACTGCAGAGCTCGGGGGGAAGGGGGACGCTGAAGGGACAGGGGCTTTTTAGAATGGCACGCCTAAGTGCCTTGGTTCTCTTTGACGATAGGGTTCTTGCACCCTCCTTCCTTTCAGGGTGGGGAAACAGAAAAGAGCTGGTTTTATTTGCCTGCTGCTATTTGGTTTGTTGCTTTCCACCCCAAAGCATTTTCCCAAAGACAGGAAGGGAAGGAGAGAGAAATGCTAGAAACAGAACTACAACGTGTTGATAGAATGGTAGGGTATATCTGAGGTAAACTCTCAATTTCATTATTTTGGTTTAAATGCATTAGAGCTAACTAGAAAAAATTAATGCAGTTTTTGGCATCTATACTTCCACCTAGAAGGAAGCTGTATCCACTTGGCTGATGAGGAAAATCACTGTCTTCCCATTTGTCCCCAAATCAAAATAATGTGGGTTTGAGGGGGAGAATAAATGATATCCAATAAACAAGCAATAGTTTTAGAGGAGATAAACAGTACATATAAGGAAAAGAAAGTCTCACCTAGAAAATTCAACTTCTTTGTGAACTTCAAGGTTAAGACAATGTAGTCCGTACATTCTCCTTTCACGCTTGACCTAAATAAAGAATTATAACAGGTATTCTTTTTCTGACTTATCTTCAGTATGTGCTTAGACTGTTTGGCCATGAAGGACAGAGACTGGATTTTTTTTTTACACATGCTTGACAGAGACTAGTATTTTATGGTCATTCAATGATTATATGAAAATGATAATGATGACCTGAAAATTTCCTTTTTATTTTTTACTGAAAAATCTAAAGTCTATCCTGCAGACTGCTGCCAAATGAATCTTCATAAAGTTTTTATAATCTAAAATAGTGGTTAAGAGCATAGGTTCTGCAGTCAGACTGGCTCAAACCTTCCTCCTCTGTACTTACTCAAGTGAATGTATTATACACTGTGTGGCCTTGGAAGTTACATAATCTCTCTGACTCGGTTTCTTAACTATAAAATGGAGATAATAACTCTCTCTCTCACAGGACTGTTGTAAGAATTAAAATACACATGAAGTTCTTTAAACAATGCATGACATATAGTAATAAACTCAGTAAGAATGAATATTATTATCAATACCTACCCTGACCAAAAACTTTCAGTGGCTTACCATTGCCCAATAACAGCAATCAACGATGAAGCATTTATGACGTGAGGGACTTTCACTCATTATTTCTAACTTCTAAAACATCACCATGGAGATAGTATTACCACCATTTTACAGGTGAGAAAATCAAGGCTCCTCAAGGTTAAGAAACTTGCCTGAGCTCATCTGGCTAAGAAGTGAACCCGTCATCAGTCTGACTCCAAAGCCCATGCCCTTTCCATTACCTTACACTGCAGTCAGGATAAAGGCCAAGTTCCTTCGATTGTGTTCAAGGTACCCTATTTATTCATGAAATACATTAAAGTAACACTTAGTCACCATAACCTGACCTTTCCTTATCTATCTAAACTGGAATTCCACTCGTCTTCAGCAAGAAAGTACCCTTCTAATCAGGTTATCTGATCAACATCCACCCTCTCCTATTTGGTCTGCAGTCTCATCGACCCTCCTCATATTTGGTCTAATGTGGCTGAAAAGGACTTCTCTCAGAAGTCCTGGAAGACCAAACAGACATCACAGCACTTGTCTGATGGGCTTTAAACAAACTAGAATGGGAAATGAGTACATTTAACAGAGAAACAAACAGCCTTCAACGCTCATTATCTAAGAATATTTTCCTACTACCTTATCACATCTTCTAACTCTACTTTCCATTTACTCCTAGTCCTACACAGTACATTTAAAAGCCAAAGATGATTTTCAAAGGAAAACAATCAGCACAAGAAATGTTTGTTGATTCACTGGTCCCTAGATCAGAGCCATACTCCAGAAAATCCTGATTTTGCCTTCGTTTTTCGTGTGTGTTTCCCTGTCTCCCCACCAAAAGATAAGCTCTATGAAGGCATTAAATGTCTTTCCAGTTCATGGTGTATCCCCAGAGCTCACCCTTGTATCTCATATTTAGCCACAGATGAATGAATGAATGAAGTCTGTTGACTTACTAGTTATGTAATCCTGGACAAGTTATTTAACATTAATGCATCTGTAGGTAACATTTAGAATAAAATTATACACAAATCAAAAAGTTAACTCAGTGGTGGAAAAGTTGATAAATTTTAAATTTATCTGAAATAGCTACCTCCAAATAGAGCATCACAAGGATTAATATTCACTAAGGGAAAAGCTGTTTATACTTAGTGAATAGAAAATAAAAAGACTAGTTACTCTTGGGTTATTTTGAGCACTTACTGTGAGCCATGTACTCGTCTAGATATCAAGGATAATGAGATAGACAAGTTTCCTGCTCTCAAGAAGTTTACATTCCAGGGAAATATACACAAAATGTTATGATAACTCACAGAGAAAAAAATGTGACAATGAGTGTGTATATGTCCATGAATAACTGAAAAATTGTGCTGAACACTGGAATTTGACACAACATTGTAAAATGATTATAAATCAATAAAAAATGTTAAAAAAAAAAAAGAAGTTTACATTCTAGTTGGGGTGGGGCAGGGGCTGGGGGAAGAAGATTAACAAATATGATGTGAGGTGGAGGACTATGCAGAGGTTAAAACAGACTGATGAGATGACTTGTAGCTTGTTCTAAATTGGATGTCAGAAACAAACTCTGGAGAGGTGACATTTAAACTGAAATCTGAATGGTAAGAAGCAGCCAACCATGAGAATATACGAGTAATGGTAACTACCAATGTCAAAGCACTGAAGTGTAGGGGCTGAAACATACTGGACCCAGCAGAGCATGTTGGAAATGAGGAGGAAGGGATAGGCAAGAATCAGAATATGAAGGGTTCTATAGATTATAGAAAGGAGTTTTTAACTTTATTCTTAGGTAGAAGAAAGCCTGTGGGGATTTTGAACAGCACGATGACATAATCCAACCCACATTTTGAAGAGATCTGGCTGCTTATGTGACAAAGGGATTAAAGTGGGGGCAACACTGAAAGCAAGGAAATTAGTTTGAAGGTCAAGTTGCAGTGATACAGAGTTGACTATGGTGGTAGCAGTAAAAATGGAGAGAAGTCAATGAATTGAGGATGTGTTCAGAGATAGAGTTATTTTCTATTTGGGTTTTTTTTTTTCTTTCCTTTTCTTCTCTTTTTGTTGTTTCTGGCTTGTTTGTTTTTAACGCATGGAATATTGCATTAAGTGCTCGATTTTACAACTCTTAGTTTAACTTCTCCACCCACAACCATCACCACTTACACACAGAAAAACAAAGTATCATAAAATGGTGAAAGATTAAGAAAGAGTTGTGAAATAAAATTGTATTTTAAAAAGAAACGTTAAAATGACTATACAGGGCAGCGCACTGTGCTGCAATGACTCTACTTCTAAGAGAAACTAAAACTATGAGTGCCAAGAATAAATTCTTAAAATCAAAAAAAAAAAAAAAAAAAAAAAAAAAAAAAACCACCAAACTCCTGGCTATCCATACAAAGAAAAACAAAGTATTTTTATTCCTTTCTACCTTGTGGTGGCTACACATTACCATCCAAAGTCTGTCATTTTTGAAGCCCTGGGTAGGATGGCCCTTTATCATTCCCCTTTAGAAAAGGGATTTAACTAAACACAAGATTTAACTAAAATGGATTTTTTTAAAAAATGAATCCTCACTACTTCTTGAAAATTAATCTAATCTTGATAACAATATATTCAAGATGGGATATATTTCTTCACAACTCCACAGAATCACCTAAAGTGTTACTGGATCTGCCTAATCAAGTCTTGATTCCAGTCATGGATGACACGAACAAGTAATGTTCTGCCTTTTTTTTCCTTGCGTGCTGGCTTTCGTGTGTGTGTGTGTGTGTGTGTGTGTGTGTGTGTGTGTGTGTGTACTGCTGACAACATCTAAAATCGGTCCTCCTGCTAAGATTTATGTCCTTTCACGAATTGCTTCCTCTTCAAAATATGAGAACGGCAACCAAAAAATGTCCTCTGTTCCTTGTTCCTCTTCCATCTTAAGAGCAGAGGCCTCAAACCAGGGAAACTATTACCTGACTTGAAAATCCACCCCACCCCACCCGCATATTTCAATCACATCAAATCCTTTCTGAAAAGGTGTAAGAGCTCAATAAAGGTAGAATTGCACGCTCTCTACTACTCACCCCTCTGCGTTTTGTCCATTTGCAGGTTTCCCTTCTCTTAGGCATCGTCCTTTCCGCCTCCAGCTGGCCTCAGCGGGGGCTGCTCCGTGTTAATTCACCACATTCTGTCCCCGGTGGCGGTGGATTCGGCCGGCGCGGTCCAGAGCTGGACATCACGGGACATCCACCTGAAGCTGGGACCTGGGTCCCAATGTGCACAAGGAAAATAACTGCTGTCCGCATTTTTTAACGGGGACTTGGCATTCTCTCTAAATGTTTAAACTTGAGATCATTTAAGTTTTGATATCATCACTGAAAACAGCTGTTTCCCGTCAGGAATTGTGCTAAAGGAACCAACACCGGAGACCGCTCCAGACGTAAAGTTCTGGTGACCTCCTTGGTCACCAGGTCTCGGAGATTTGGGGCTGGAGTGGAATCTGAGAAAAACTTGAATTTAGAAACTAGCCCAAGGACCTTGTTCCAGAACATTCCTGGCGTTAGCAGACATCTAGACTAGAAACATGGCGGACAAGGTGCAATAGAGACATCCAGAGGCCTACTCCTCCACTCAACCTGTTGCGCTCTTGGCAGTGGCCAGCCATCCGCGGCCTCGTCAAAGGGAAGCCAGAGGTGTCCTTCCGCCACCGAGGAGCCTTCGCTACTGGTAGTCCTGAGCCTCTCTGGGGTGTGTTTTCATCAGGTGCCGAAGGTGAAGACGGCTTCCAGAAGAATTCCTCCCAAGTGGGCCCTTCCCGCCTTCCTCAGGCATCTCGACGGCCTTCCCTCCGCCCTCAAGTCCCTCGAGACTTAGCCTCCCGCTCAAACGCTCCTCCTCCTGTGATTGGCTCTCCGAGGAGCCTCGGCCAATGGGGATGACGTATTCTGGCTGACGTAAGCCCGAGGGCTGGAGGGGGGAGGAGGGACGTCGGGCCCCCGCGACGCACCGTGCGCGAGGACGGCGGCGCGAGGTGTGTGGCGCGGGTCGCGTGGCCTCAGGCCCTCGCTGTCACCACCTCCCAGTGCATGAGGGGGCCGGGGCCCGCGGCGGGACGAGGGCACCAGAGAGTGGCTACAAAGCCCGTGCGGCCGGAGGTGACGGTGAGGGTGAGCCTTGAAATCGGGCTTTGGGGATCCCCACACTCCATTCCCAGAAACCCTTGCGCCCAGAGGTCTCTCGTCTAAGGAGTTGGGCCCCCGTCTGCCGGAGCATGCCGGGCGCCCAGCTTTGCAGGACCTTCCTTGAAGTCCTGCTGTCCCTGCCAAACCCCATTACCTTGGTTCTGGACGGGGAGAGGAACCCTCAGGATGTCGTGCTGCTTTGTTCAGCCTCCCTGCCCAAGGCTGGACTTTGGGAGGAAGCAAGGCAGGCTGGACAGAGGACCCAAGCACAGAAAGGCGAGCAGGAGCATCCCCTCCCGCAGAGCTATTCCAGGTTGGGTCTGGGGGCAAGGCACATTGCTGGTGGATTGGGAAGCTTCTCCCCCCTACCCCCGCGCCTCAGTTTGGGCCCTTGCAACAGCTGCCGTCCTCCATCCCATCTCTCTGGCTGGGATGGAATTGAGTTTACAGTTTCTGAATTTACCTTTCCATTCTGTTCTTTCCTGATAATTTGATGTGCACTATTTGGATCCTCGGTGCCACCTGACAGAAAACTGCATGCCAGGAAAGGAACACCAGCTGTGCAGGGAGTGTGGGCATCTCAGTGCAGAAAGCTGGAAACATAGTAAGCCCGAAGTCAGAATACCCACCTTAATTAACCTCGCTTCATTGTTAGCCAGGTAATTAACCAGATTGACAGACCTAAAGGTCAAATTCTTTGCCAGTTTTCAGGCAGAATCAGGCTCACTTTGGTCAAGAAATCTGAACCAAGGGTGGCAATATTATTTCTGTGAGAGACCTTCCTACCAAGTTCAGCAGCTTCTTTTCTTTACTGTGCACCCTCTGCTGGTTAGTGTGATAGAGTGAGCTCAGAGAAAAGGTGTGTACGACTTCCTAGAGATCATTTTATACTCAATATTGTTTGGTTAAAATGTGTTAAATTGGGGAGTATACCCTTCAAACTCTGAAATGTGGTGCTCAGGAAGAGTATGAGTAGTCAGCACTGTAGGAGTTGAGTCTTAGTGATAATGTGAATGAGGAAGGTTTAAGGATAACAGCTCCATTTTTGGAGGGCTAATTTTGTGCCAGGCACTCACAGTGGTAAGTAATTTTACCTCTGTTGACTCATTAAATCTTTAAAACAGTCCTACAAGGTAAGGACTGTTACAGTTCCCATATCCTAGATGAGAAAAGTAAGGCCCAGAGATGTTAGGTCATTTGCCTGAAATTATACAGGTAGGCCAATAAACAACACAGCTGAGATGGAAATCTAGTCTATCTCTGAACCCCCATATGTAACCACTAGGATATTCTTCCATAAGACACCCTTGGCACAATTTCTGGGTTTATGGTTCCTTAGTTCATGCTGTTGGCTCCCACTTTCAAAATTTCCCTGCCATTTTAAAGACAAAAATCAAACTAGGTATAACCATATATCTGAAATGTATTATCTCACCCACAGGAATCTGATCCATGAAAACCTAGAAGTTTGTTAAGAGATCAACATGTGCTCGCCTGCCAGTACCAAAATCCTATACAGGAATCCCCGGTTCCTCCGGTTAGCTTTTCTGCAGCTTCATCACCAGCAACAGAGTGGTGTGTTCTGTGATGTCCTTCTGCAGGCAGAAGGTAAGACACTATTGGGGACTCAGTTGAAAACTCACCATGGATTAAGATAAAATGATTTTAGGTCTCAACAGTGAAGGACAAAGCCAGTAAAATGTGTAATTATTGCCTTTGAGTGCTGTAAACTAATTGGTAAAGAGCTATTTCTGGGACAATTAGATTTTTCAAGAGTGAAAATGACACTATGCTCTTTCTCTTAAAAAATGAAACCAATTGTAAGGTTTTGTAAGCATAGGAATTCTATAAAATGTGGATAATACCGTAGTGAAGATTGTGTTAATGTGTGCAAAGCACTTAAAAACAGTACTTTTAACGTTCTAAGCACAATGTCAGTATTAGATGATACTGTTACATATTTTCTTCCCAAGCTGTTTTAAGTTTTTTACTTTTCTCCAAATTGATGGCTTTTGTTGTTGTTAAACCTACAAATATATAGCTTGTTTCCCACCCCTTCCTTTACACTTGAAATGTTAAATCAGCTTAGGGTACAGCTTGGTATAGTGTAAAAGGCCCAAGACTAGGAGTCAGAGTTTAAGTCCTAGTTTTATTAGTAACAAAGTCACAAATGGGCAAGTAACTTCATCCCTCTCCAGCTCACTTTCTTCATTTATCAGAAAGGAGTATGAAACCAACATTGTGCAGCACTCTACAGTTTGCAGAATATAATTAGTATAGTATCTCCTTTGATTCTTGTAACAGCCTTATGAGAGACGTAATGTCATATAGTTCCAGTTCTACACAAGTGAACTGAGGCCCACAGTTAAGTGACTTGCCTGTTGGTTCTCTTAGTAAGTGCAGAGTTGGAATTCAATCCTTAATTCAAAATAAATTTTAAAAAATATTAGTTGCCTGGTATATGCTAGTATACTGTACATAGATACGAAGGTAGTCCTTCCTTATAAGGAAACCATGTAAGGGAGAGACAAATAACCAGTGCATTCAGATAACTGGGCAGTATAATAAGTAACACATTGGGGTAAGTATAGGCTGATAACGGAGCACAAAAGAGGAGCATCTTTCACAGAATTGAGGAGGTTGGGGGATGGGGATTAGGGAGAATTTCTTGGAGGAACTAACCCCTTAGGTAAATTCTGAAGGACAAACAGAAGTAGGAAGAAGTGGGGAAAGATATTCCCAGACAGAGAAAACACTATGTACAGAAACTTAGAGATGTGACCAGGGATTCATGAGTGGTTCATTATGACTAGAGCACAGACTATAAGTGTATTGATTGGGGATATGGCTGGAGAAATTAGCAGCAGTGTAAGGTCTGAAGTTGGTCTTGTCCTCAGAACACTGAGACATATATTTAAAGGTTTTAAAAAGAAAGTCATGATAACTGCTTTAGAAACAGCAGTTGGGCTGCAGTGAGAGTTACTAGATTATTACTGAACCAGATATGAGGCTGTTTTGGAATCCAGAAGAGAGTTTAGATTGAACAAGGCATTGAGAGTAGACAGAAATGAATGGCTTATGAGCTGTTAAAGAGCATTTACAAAGCCTGGTGCAGTTAAGAGCAGTACAGACTGTAGCTGGGCTGCGATCTTGTCCCTGTGACCGTGGGCATGTGAGCTCACCACGCCAGTCTCCTCTGTGGTAACAAGAGCTACCTCAGAGGGCTGCAGGGAAGATTAAATGGATTAATATTGCTAAAATCCCCAGGTGCTTGGCACATAATACTCAAGAAATATTAGCTTTTATTTTTAAGTTAATGTTTGATTAGATGGAGTAGGTAGGAGAGAAGGAAGAATCAAAGATGACTTCTAGTTTTCAGTCTTGGGCAACTGGGCGAATGTGATAGCTTATTTTGAAGTAAGAATTGGTAAGTTCTGGAGCGTGGGGGATGATGCATTCGCTTTCCAGAAAGGTTGCGTTGGAGGTACTTGTGGAACATCCATGTAGTCTTGCAGGCTGTGGCATGTCACTATCTCAGAAAAGATATCTGGGCAGAAGTAGAATCTGGAAATCATCAGCAAGCCTCTGGTAACTGAAGCCATGGGGGAGGCTGAAATTGCCCAGGAAGTGCCCATAAAACGAGAAGGTGGCTCAGGAGAGTGGATACCAGGCAGAGGATGGAGCTCAGGAGAGAACTGGATCCTGATTGCCTATATCCGAAGCCCATGCTCTTTCTGTTAGACCACAAGCAGCTTCTATGCAAATTTTTAAACTCTTGTGTGAGTCAAACACATTTATTCAGCAAGTATTTGATCCCCTACATTGTGTCAAGCACTGGGTATACTTCAGTGAGCAAGACAAACATGGTCTCTGTCCCCACAGAGCTTGGTTTAGTGAAGGAGATGGACAGTTACAGTGCAGAGAGCTGAACGCTATGACAGCTACAGAGTACCTCTCTGTACCTGGGAGCACCTAACCTGGACAGGGGATGGGGTTGGGGAAGGGCTTCTGAAAGAAGTGATGTCTAAATAGATTTTGAAGGATTAAAAAAATTGAATTAACTAGGTAATGGCAGAATGTTCCAGGCAGAAGAAACACATTTCTCCTTCTATTTATACTTCCATGGAGGGAAACTGAGAGGAGGGGTAGCATATTTAGGTAGACACATGTCTGCTTAACCCATGAACATGCCAGTCTGCATGAGGTAACAAAGTGTTTGGGTTTCCCTCCAGGTGAGGCAGTCCCAGCCCATTGCTGCATCCTGTCGGCCTGCAGCCCTTTCTTCACAGAGCGCCTGGAGCGGGAGAGGCCGGCTCAGGGTCGGAAGGTGGTGCTGGAGCTGGGAGGCCTAAAGATCAGGACACTTAGGAAACTCGTGGACTTCCTGTACACCTCAGAGATGGAAGTATCTCGAGAAGAAGCCCAGGATGTGCTTTCTGCTGCTCGTCAGCTCCGTGTATCTGAGCTCGAATCCCTTCAGCTAGAGGGTGGGAAATTGGTGAAGGCCCCTGAAGGCCGAAGACTGAACCGGGAGTGCTTACAGCCTCCCAGTGCTACACCTATCTCTGCCAGGGTGGTGGCGTCCAGCCCCCGCCTGCGAACTCCACTGCCTGTTACCCCAACTCCCTGTTCTTTTGAGACAGTGAGATTGAAGATCTCGGGGAAGGAAGAGGGGTCCCAGGAGAAGAGCAACCGACAGAACGTGGAGAACTTGTCTGGCACTCTTCTGCTCAAGAGGAAGGCCAGAGCCTGCCCAACTCCACAGGAAAAAAGCTCTTCACCATCAAGCCGCAGCTGGGGACATAAGGAGAACAAGAGTGATCCTGCCCTTCGTCCTACAGCACTTTCCCCACCCAGCTTGTACCCCTCTGTGGATGAGCAGCTGTTGCCCAGAAAGATCAGGCTGAGTCGCTCAAAGCCCTCTCCTGATGTCTGTATATCCAAGCCTGCCAGCCTTTTAAGCGGACCCAGGTCAGTGCCCACAGCCCCTGGCCGGCGTCTTTGGCGGCAGAAGAGTATAAAGAAAGGAGCGCCAGAGGACAAGCTGAAAACAGAGCGAGCTAGTCCTCTGCAGAGCACCTCAAGCCCATCTGGCCTCGGAAAGACGAGCGGGAGCAAGAAGCGGAGCCCTGAAGTCAGGGCACCTAACTCAGATTCTGCAGAAGAGGGGCAGGTTGGAAGAGTGAAACTGCGCAAGATTGTCAACGGCACCTGCTGGGAGGTGGTGCAGGAGCCTCCCCTCAGAAACTCTCAAGATAGCCCTCAGATCCCAGAACCTGAAGACTGGGAAGAGCCTCCAGGGATGCAGCCACCCTCAGTTAACAAGCAGGAAACGTCACCTGCCAGAACAGACCTGTGTGAGGGCTCCCCAGGGTGCTCTAGGCTGCAAGACATCCTGCTCTCTACTAGCCGCTCCCCACACCGCCCAGTGGTGAAGTCTGAGTTCGGGTCCAGCCCAGAGATGGCAGGGAAGGAACCTGGACTGGCTGTTGACTGCAGAGAGCCCTATGCGTTTGACACAGCCCTACTCGGGCAGCCCTGTGAAGCCGAGGAGTACCGAATCACCAGTGCTGCCGCCACCAGTGAGCTGGAGGAGATCCTGGACTTCATGCTCTGTGGTTCAGACATTGAGCCACCCATGGGGTCTCTGGAGAGTCCCCGGCCTGAGGGCTGCAGAACCCCTAGTTACCACCTGACAGAAACAGGAAAGAACTGGATAGAAGGGGAAGAATGGTGTTTGCCAGACATGGAACTGTGGCCCAGGGAGCTTGCAGGACTGGAAAAGGAACCTGTTGGTGAGAACAAAGGGCCAATTGAGCCCTTTAGCTCCCTTGTCTTGCCCTCTGAGAACAAAGAGCCAATTGAACCCTTGAGCCCCCTTGTCATGCCCTCAGAGACGAGTGAAGGGGAGGTGTTTTCAGTGGAAAGCTCTTGGTCTCCAGACCTGGAAATTACCAGCTCCCAGTCACTGGATGGTCAGAGAGACAAGCTTCTCCACACTGACTCCCTTGACCCTCCCCAAAGGTCCTATGGGGACCTCTCACCTCCCTGTTCAAACTGGGTGGAGACTGGGCTGGAAGTGTCCCTACCTATGGATGAGGTATTACACCCTGCTCCAGAAGCAGGCAAGGAGGTATCTGGCAGCTCTGAGTTGCTGGGTCCACTTCCTGCCAGCCCTGAAGAGGAAGAGATTGACGTGGTGGACTGGTCGTCAGAGGGGACTGCGCCCACGGATATTCCCTCCGTATGGCCCGACCCTTCCTCAGAGTCAGAAACAGAGGTAGACATACTAACGTAGTGGAGTGGGGAGGCAGGTTGGAGGCACTGGGAGGGTGGGAAATGTTGGCTAGCAAAAGATACACTGACAGGCAAGCACATGCCCTGTCCTCTTAGCACAAGGGGCAGTTGTGTCCCTAGCTCACTCTATAGGGCCTCTCCTTCCTTCCCCAGGCTTTTGGAGCCAGGCAGAAGTAATACCATGGTTAGAAAATTATGAACTTGAACCACCTTACTTCTTTATAATCTATTTTCCAGTTAGTAACAAACAAGCAAAACAATAAACCGTGTGGTTGCCAACTCTAGTGGGTCATAGGTAATAGCCAAAGCCAGGTCTCCCAAGTCATGAGGCATCTAATCACCACTTATTTAGGAAAAGTTGAGAAAGACCACTCTCTGTGGTGGGCATTCTGTATAGAGAAAATGTTCCAGAAGGTATGAAGCAGTGCTGAGGTGGAACACTAAGTGGGGTGGGAGGTGGAACACTAAGTGGGGTGGGCGTGACGGGATGTTGTCCAGTACCTACATGTGTGGCTTATTCATTGCCAGTATGGTAAGCCAAAACCTCCGCAGGGGCCAGGAAAACATACTTCCATCATCACTTCCAAGAAGTGAGTTGAAAGACAGTTGCTTTTTAAAAAATAAATTACTTTCCCCCCATAGTTTTTACAAGTATTTCAGATACTCTAACGGGGACCATAGGAGTTCCAGGTTAATTGGTAACCTTAGGCTATGAAAAACACAAGGGGGAACAATCCAATAAGGCTGGTTTGCCACGTCCCTTGACGTAACATTAAGTTTTACTTTATGACCCATATTTTCATATCAACGCAGATACTTTATTTTAATTTTTATTAAACAAAATCCAGGAACTTTTCAATGCCTTATTAGAGGGTTGCCTCACTACTGAACCATCATTTCTGGAGGGGAAGAAACCATGGCTTCAGGTACATGACTGAAGTTTGGCCATGTCCCGTCATAAATGCTCCAACATCACCAGGGACCAAGGCTGTGAAAATGAGAGGGGAAGATAAGTTAGAGAAGGGATCCAGGCAATCATATATAGTCAGTCCAAGGAAGACGACATGTCCCCCACCTTTAAACCTACAAACCCAGGAGAGCTCAAGGATTGCGTCCTCCCCCCAAATCTCACTCAATATATCAAGTCCTGACAACATGCCACAGCACTGTATGAAACACTAGGGATAAAGACAAGGTCAGATCCCGTGACCAGGAGTGAGGGTACCATACTGCAGGGTTATCTCACGGGGTTATAACAGAAAAAACACACTGGTAACAACACAAGAGGACAGGAGTATTCCTGAAGTTAATACAGATTTGGCTGGTAGAAGGGGGAAGTCACGACTCATACAAATAAAACAGTTGTGAATGATTTTGTTTCATTCATAAATGAGGTAACCGGTTCAGCGAATCAAAACGTGCCATCAGGGATGTAGAAGATTAGTTTTTTTTAACAAATATAAATTAAACTGGTCCATACCCCGAGGGCAACAATTAACTGCATCCCCTAAGGACACTAATTGCATTTCTATAAAGAGTTATTTACATTACCACCGGTATTCCACGCCTTAGGCTCAAAGACGGTGAAATGAAACAAGGTAGTTAGCATAGGGCGCCCTGGATAGGAATAAGTTTTTTTGTTGTTGCAGACTTCAGTTTTTCCCACCAATAAAAAGGGGAAGAGGTATTCCCACTAGAGGAAATCCTGAGAGTAGAAACGAGTTATGAAAATGTATGTCCTGTGTGAAATGAGGGGTAACACTAAGGGCTGCTTCACAAATAGGCACAAAATCAACCCATTCCTCCTCATTCCCCATTTCAAACCTCAGAGTGAGGACTTCCGCCCAAACCTCCCTACGAAAGGTACTTCTTCAGCTCCTCCACCACCTCTTGAGGCTCAGGGAACTTAAGTTTGCGCGGGGGCCCCTTCTTAATCCCAGTCCAGAGCTCCGCAGCTGGGGAGAGACCGCGGAAAGCGAAGTTACTTTAGAATCCACCAACATCTCCCCGAAATCATCAGGTGGCGGCGGTATGAGACCGACCTTCCTCGCCTAGGACCGAAGCAACTCCCCGCCCGGCGCCCCAGACCTGGGCCCCACTCACTGCTGCCGTCGGGGCGCAGCAGCGTCACCTCGAAGCTGCCCCTCCGAGGCTTGGTCGGGTTCACCTTCACAGGAAGTTCCGGGGCCTCCAGGCGCAGCGCCTCGCTCAGGGCCGCGGCGTTGCGCCCGTAGACGCGTCAGCTCGTGCTAGAGAGATGGGGAAGGTCAGAGGCTGGAGCCGTCGGTCTGCGGCGCCCCTGCCCGTCCCCGGTACTCCCCAGACCCCTCACCAATGCTCGATAACGACACTCGCCTCCTCCACTCCCTTCTGGCCGCTCGCTGGCTTCTCCCGCTTCTCGGCCGCCGGGACCGGCGCCGCCTCGGCCTTTCGCTTCTTCCCGCGGGGAGCCATGGCGCCTGGGGCCCGGCTGGGAACCGAGCCGACCTAGGGCGGGAATAGGGTGGAGATGCGGTCACCGGGCAGAGGCCGGGCCCGCTCCGAGCTCCAAACCGCGGGCCAGAAATCTGGCTCCCGGACCAAAACCTCCCCAAAGCCGCAGAAAGCGTGGCGCAGGGCGCACACGTGGTCTGGAGGCGGGACCTTCGGGCACGGGCACTCTGCACGCAGAGGCGGGGGCGAGGCCAGACCGAACCACCAGTGCTGGCGGTAGGGGCGACGGGGTAGCTCGGAAAATGAGCCAAGCTTCACAGGCTTTTCTGCAACCGCGCGGCCAGCTAAACGGTGTGCACCATGACCCCGCCCCTACCCAAACCTCCTTCCTGGAACCCGCGGGCCAATCCCAAACTAACTCCACGTTATACTCCAATTTAATAACTCTGCGGTTAGGGAAACGAAAACTTCAACTCTCCCCCATCCTGGGGACCAATGCGTGGCATCTGGTGAAACTAATCATGATTGCCTTTCGAATTAAGGAGACGACGGCGATTCCTCTGCAGTTGCCAGCCATTTCTCATACAAGAATAACACACAAAGGCGCAATCAAAAGTAAATGCCAGTCCCTTTATTATGGAAAACGATCAACTGGGTGTAGGGAGTAGCAAGGAGGGTAAAAGAACTCTAACCCTGTAGGTCCCACCACACAAGGTAAGTCTGAAAGGTCTATTTCCCTTCCTCCCAGTCTCCATAAAGTAGAGAGATTATTCAAGACTATGTTCTATGAGAAAACTCTGGTTAGAGGTTTCTCCTTGGGACCAATAACAGTTAGGCTTATACTTTTTAATGCAGGGCACAGACCAAGCCAGAAGGGCCTGGAGAAACAAGGGTCCTTGAGGGAAAAAAAATCTCAGCACTAACTCTGCATCTGGGCATTTTATATTAGGGTTTAACCTAATCTAAGTAGGCTGTGTAGGGCCACTAAGGAATAACGAAACCAGAGCGTGGTGGAGATCTGTGAGTGGCACACAGCAGCTGAAACACTGGCCCAAGCTTGGAGGGAAAGCATTTCCCCCGTACCATGTAAGATCTTGCTCTCCCTCCAGTAAAGGAGCAGGCCAGAGAAGTGGAGGCCTTCCTGGAGGGTACCTGTCATTTCCCTGAATGCCTCTTAAAAATCAGAAGCAATACCCTGCCCTACCTAGGCATAGCCAAACAACGAAATATAAATAAAAGGCCAAGGCCTCAGGCAAGGCTTGTGGTTACAGAAAGGGCAGGGCCTCAGAGGCGCTGGGATCCACAGGAGAGGAAGCACTGAAGGCAGGGATCCTATTTGTCCTTCTTGCTCTCCTCATCTGGCACTGCAGTAGGCACTGGGGCCACAGGCTGCTCCTCGGGGATATTATCTCCAGCCTTTGATAGCTTCTTGGCCCGTTGATATAGCTCATTCAAGTTGAATTCTCGGATCACATTCTCCTGTGCCAAAGAGATGAACACATCAGGGTTCAGATTGGAAGAGAGAGTTCAGAGTCTGGGAAGCACAGCTGACCCTTGAACAATGCTGTGGTTAGGGTCACCAACTCTCGCCGTCAAAAATCCACCAGTAACTTATAGTCAGCCTTCTGTATCCCAGTTCCTTCAAATCCATGGTTCTGCATATGTGGATTCAGCCAACCATATGGATCGTATAGCACTGTATTTACTATTGAAGAAAATCCACATGAGCAGACCTGCATAGTTCAAACCCATCTGTTCAAGGGCCGACTGTATTTAGACACAGTCTAGGAAAGGAGGAAGCAAAGGTCAGGAATCTACTCTGACCTAGCTCTCCTTTTTTGGGTACATGGAAAAGTCAACCAATGTTTAAGTACCTATTATGTGCCAAACACTGTGCCAAAAATTACAGCTACATTATTTAATGTAATCTGCAAAACAGCCTGTGAGCCAAGTGCTCCTGTCTCCAACTTACTGCTAAGGAACCTAAGGCCTGTAGACTGTAGATACAAGAGCCACTGAGACTGAATCTTCACTAATAATTGTTCCCCCATACTAACAAGTCTGGTAGGTGGTAGAAATGTAATACAAATTTGCTAAATGAATTCACAAATGAGGTCTAATAACTAGTCCACACTCTCAAAGCCTGTGCGCAAGTAGCCAAACTAGGAATCAAACACAGGTTGGGCTCCAAAACTCATCCACTGTTCTACACCCTTCTCCAAACTACTCTTTTATACCTCAGAGAAAGTCCAAGAGACAGCTCGTCCTTTCTTGTCAATCTGTGGCCGCCGCATGACCTCCTTGCCACCTTGGAACAGGATCAGGGTAGGGAGCTGCTTGGTGAGGGGTGACGTGCTTACTTTGTACCTACAGGGCCCAGAAGGTACTCAGTAAATGCACCTGTATACATCACTCAAAGTGATTCCCTGCCCAGGCCTTTACCTACCGTGTACTAACATCAGTGTAGCGTCCAACGTCCACCTTCCCAAAATTTAGCCCTGCACAGTTGTACCTGAGAAGAATATATTACTTAACATAGTGAAAGAAGAGGGAATGAGTCAACAAAAGTAGAAGTACAGATGTTAGGGGTTGGGGATAGGAGTGTCTTTGGCTGCAATGTGCAAAAACTCAAGGCCAATAACTATGGGAGGGGAAGGTACAATTTCCATCATCCCTCCCTTTGTACTACTCACTTAAGGGAGAGGTCAGCGTAGATAGGGGCAAATGATTGGCAGTCATTAGACCAATTGGCAAAGAACTCCACAATCCAAGTGACCCTCTTGTCCCGCTCCAGCTCTTCCTGCCACACACAGAGAAGAAACAGTGAACTGGATCACACAGGCTACTGGAAAGATTCAGACCTTAGCATCTAATTCCTCATCCTGGCTTCCCCACACCTCTCTCCCCTAGATCCCAAAATGAACCACAGTTCTGAAGCACTGTTGTTCCTCCTACTGAGAAGAGAGCACAACTACAAAATCAACCCACAAGGGACCCAAGAAACAGAAGGGAGGAAGAGCACTCACATCAATGGTTTTATCATTGAAGTACTTGATGTACTCAGGGCCCATGTACAGGGGGGGTTTGCATGTCATCAGGAACACTAAACACAGAAAAAAGGTGTCAGAGGAAACATAAGGCCTTGGGAAAGGGATTTACTTTCAAACCAACTCAAAGATTTCAAGCACCAAAGAGTGCATTTTGTGGGCATACGTAGACCACTGACACACCCCCTTCCTCTTAAAATAAAATCTCCATAAATTCTTACCAGTTGAGCCACACACATGATTAATCAGGTACAAGATGTGGAAGAAGGGTATGGGGAATGTGGTTTGGGGTTAGAATTCGGTTCCCACAAAAAAGTCTTACAGTCTCCTTACCTATGCAGAGTGTGATGTAAAGCAGGCCCATGCGAATATCCAGGCGGAAGAAAAGAATTGCATTGGCCACTTTACTAAACATGAAGATGTTGCCTATATGTTGCTCCACAGTGACTGAAACACAAAGATGTCACAGGTCAGGCTGGGCTGCAGGGTCCTGTGTCCTATTATTTGCCCCTCTCCCTGGAGTACTTTGAAATGGAAGGGGGGAAGGGGCTAAAAGTCCAAGATCAAATTCAGCCTTGGCATGAAATGAGGGACAAGTTTATAAACAATACCCCTCTCATAACATGAACGAAAGCACCTTGGAGGTCATTAGGCCTACCCTGAGAGACTGAGAAGCAGGCTACACTTACTGGACCTGCGGTTCTTCATCATCACAATGGCACTGAGAAACATCAGGATCTCCACTTCTCTCTGGAACAGAAAGTGACAGGAATGCCATCAACAGAAATGACTTGTGTGAGCAAAGGACCCAGGCTGGTAATAAAAACCAGCAGAGATCCAAATGGGGAACAGTAACAACAGAGAAATAAGTGGAGTCAGCTAAGGTGTCGTGGGGAAAACAGCAGTCAGAGAGCTTCAGGTTCTACTCCTGCACAGGCTGGATGGTGCCTTTCAGCAAAGCACTTAACCTCTGAGCTTTGATTTCCTTGACTGAACAATATCTATTTCAAAATGCTGTTGTGGGGATTAAACAAGACAATGGGTATGACAAAGCTGTATAAAGTATATGGTGTAAAACTGTAAGATATTACAAGCAACTCGGTATGACCTTGGTAAAATAAAACTTTTCCAGGGAAACTTTCTTAGTAATACTCCATTAATACAACATATTTCATTTGTTTGGTTTTAAGTTAAATCATTCTTCTCTACCTAATATTCATAGTGTTAATCCATGCACCTTTAATATAATTTGAGAGGTGAAGGAGCCCTTTCAAAGCTCTCACAGGTCCTTTTCAGTACCCTTGGCTTATAGTTCTTTCTCATCTTCTAGAATGTAAGCTCCATGTGAACAAGTGAGACACAAAATAAACATGACAAAGAAAACAAACAAGATAATTTCAAAGAGTAAAGACTGCAATGAAGAATAAGCACCTGGTGAGAGAAAGCATGGGAGGAGGGCCAACCACAGACTGAATGGTCTAAGGCCTTCCATATCTTTCTGTTTATACTACAAGGACCCAAATCATTATTTCAGACAGAACTAATCAACTTCGATTTACAGTTAACAGTCAGGGACCTAGGTTCTCAGCCTCAATCGCCAATAAAAAGCCTGACTGGAGTTAGATATGGACATGTAAAGTAGGGGGTTGGGAATGTAACAGACCTTACTAAATATTACATCTGAACAGAAATTAGGAAGAGCTTCCAAGAATGAAACTGGATTAGAATTGACTCTTGTAATTGTGGAAAGATAAATTTTTAAAACGTGGCCATTCGGGAGATCAAAGGTAGGACTAAAAGGAATATACTCTAGAGAATGGGTCTGTGACAAAGACTGGCCATGTATACGCCAAACCATATTTCCTTTTCCTCCTGGGCATACTGCAACTAGACTTCCTCAGTCTCCACGCAGCTAGGTAGAACTGTGTGACTAGTACTGCTAAGTGGAATGTGACTGAAAGTAACGTGCCATTTCTGTGCCCAGGCAGTTGAGAAAGGGTATGCCCTCGTTACCCAGCTTTTTCTTCATCTGCTTGCAGGATGATGCTGGGATGACCTTAAAGCCATTGGCTAAAGACAGAAATAAGACTGGGTTCCAGAATATCTATATAAATCAGAACCCCTTTGGTGGTTCTGCTTGTTTATTTATTGTTTTTAAACCTTTTATTAAGGAAATTTTCAAACATACACAAAAGTAGAGAGGATACTGAAGAATAGCAGAATATGTCACCCCCAAAATATGCCACTCTGGCATAAGGATTATTTTAAGCCTGAAGGCAAATTAGAAGTAGATAAAGAAAAGCACCATGCCCTCCCACTATTTGTCTAAAAGTAGGACATAAAATTTCAAAGTGGTTCCTCCAACCTTCTCTACCAAGGACAAAATTAATCAAGGAGATAACTTTAGACCATATCAGCCTGGAGACAGCACCAGAGGAATCTACGTAACAAACTAGTCTTTATCTGCCATTAGTTTACCTTTCCACAGTATTCTGCTCTTGGAAGCCTAAAACTGCTTTCTTTTGTTCTGTCACTGCTCCACAAATGTATTGTTCTTTGTTGAAGATACTACATAAGCGGGAGTTCTAAGCCACCCTTTGAGTTATTGTTCCCTGGGTTATCTCCCATGTATACAAGGTATACATGTTAATAAACTTGGTTGTCTTTTAATTGCCTTTAGTCTGTCTTTTATTACAGGGGTCTCAGGCAAGACCTCAGAAAGGTCAAGGGAAAAATATTTTCCTGTCCCCTACAATACCGTAACGGACCCGTTACTCAGCTTCAATAGTAATATTTTGCCAGTATGGTTCCATTTCATCTGAGTTACCCATTTCTTTTGCTGGAGAAACTTAGAGCAAATTCCAACTATACCATTTCACTTGTAAATACTTCTGTGTGTACTTCTTACAGATAAGCATTGCTTTATAAAAACAAACATATTATCATACCAAACAAAATTAACAATAACTCCTTACTGTTATCTAATACCTGGTCCTTATTCAAATTCAGAGGGTAAGAACAAGTATTAGATTTTGTACAACTTTGTACAGTTGTTTGTTCAAATTAGGAACGAGCAAGCAAGATCCACAAACTGCGTTTGGCTGATATGTTCCTTTGGTCTTCCTTATTCTCTAAAGGATACCTGCTCTTCCTTTTAACCCCACACCATTCATCTGTTGAAAACATTGGACCATTTGTACTGTCAACTTTCTGGCTTTCTTGGATTTGGCTGCCTGCATACTCATGGTACATGTTCTGACAATGATGATCCTCTATTTCTCGTATTTCTTGCAAAGTGGTAATGAAATCTAGAGGTTTGAATACAATGAGATCCAAACCTCCTGCCAAGAATATATTATAAGAGGTACGAGGTACTCCCCACTGAATCACTCCAGAGGACATATCAACCTTTCAACTGATGGTTTTAGATGATCATTGCATAGATGTATTATTTCATCAGGGGATGCTACATGATTTTTAAATGCTATTCCTTCTGCATATATTAGCTCAAAATCTTTTAGCAGGAAATCAACATTCCCGTATCAATTATTCGGTTACTCTGACAATATATACAGGAAAAGCAAAATGCTTGATTCTTTCCTATTACCTAATAAAGTAGAAATAAACTTATTCTGTTAAGCCACTGAAATTTTGAATTGTTATTGAAAACACTATTTATCTTAATATCTTAACTTCCCAATCACCAAGGTAAATCAGCAAAACAGATACTCCAAGAAAATGAACATTGGCTACGAACCCTAAGTAATTAAAAAAAATTTTTTTCTAACAGCATAATAATATAAAGTCTTACAATATTTTCCTTACAGTATTAGAAGAGCATAAAAGAGAAATTAATTGTATAAACGGTTCCCACTTTTATTAAAATCTGTGTTACTATCCACTTATGTTTGAGTCCCATTTTAAAGTGGTATAGAATATCAGATAGAAGTAGGATCTTTTGAAGTAGCATAGCTACATTTGAGTGAATAAATAACACTGTCTGGGAAAGGACAGAGGAAGTATGAAAGAGTGAACAGGGATGGAGAATAAAAGCAAGGGAATGGATTCTGTTAAAGGCTAAGGCTCATGTTGGGGCTTGGGAAAAAAGACAAAAACTCAGGGTGACCCTCCTTCCTCAGAACACAGATGCGACTATACAGCAGAGGGCGTAGAGCTTCAGCCTATTTTTCAGGGTGGTCACTCCACTTCTACTCAGGAAGTACCGCAAGAGGCGTGAGATATATTTCTTTACAACGTGTTTTTTTATAATTCCATTTCAGTAGGCCTCACAATTTTATCCATTTTTACATTCTCACGATGCAGCATAGTGCCTAGCATACAGTGCTCACTCTGGAATATTAATTGAATTAAGAAATGGCTGATTAGAATGTGCTGGTACCATGGCCAGGAGAGTGGTTTCAAGTCCTAGCCAGTCACTAGTTGTGTGATCTTGGGCAAGTCACCTAACCACGACGAGATCAATTTCTTCATCAATAAAACGGGAATACGACTACTTGTCTGTTTTTTTTTCACTGGTTCCTCAAGAGGCTTTACATAACGAGCAGCTCCGTAAAACAGTGTACATGTGTCGTTTGGGTAGGACTGTTGACGAGTATGAATGGCGAGATGGAAAGGACCCTGCACTCAAGAGTCAGAAGACCCGGGCTGTCGGGCAGGCTAACCGGCTGTTTTCCCACCTTAAACACGAAGTTTAGGCCGATGACGGTCCAGGCCCTACACTCCTTAGTCTGTTAGGTTCGCTACAGGCTCGGAACCTCAGGTGTTCTCAAAAAGGCGAAACTTGGGGCTCCGGAAGCAAACGCAGGGGCAGGGACAGTCAAGGTCGCGGGGTCCCAAGGCGGGGTTCGCTCACCCAGTCGAAGTCACACGGGTTACCGTCTTCGCGCTGCGTGGGGAGACTGTCGCAGACAGGGGGCAGCTTCCTCACGAGTAGGAAGGCAACAGAAAGCAAGGCTGACAGAAGGTAGTAAGGTCGGGCCAGCCATCGTGAAAGTCGCGGCACCGAATACACAAGAGCAATTAAAGGTGCCAGGACCGCCATCTTTTCGGCCCCTGCGGCGCCGGCCGCTCATCAGCGTCGTAGGTCTGGCCCCGCCTCTCCCAACACAGAGGCTTCCATTGGGCCTAGTCTCAGGTGCACCGCCTCTAGACCCGGAAGTAGATCTCTTATTGGCTTCCATGGCAGGTCAGAACTGAAAAAAGGGGATTTGATACTTTATTGGTTAATCTAGCTGTCGTTTATCCACCTAAGTCATTTTATTGGATATGCACTGTGGCGAGCAGAGATATGAGAATTTAATACAGTTAGACAGCACTTCCGGAACGTTCTCATAAAGCGACGGAAGTAGTTGCCGGAAGAAGGTAGGCAGAGCCCGAGGCAATCCAATGGTAAGCGGCTCCTGGAAGAAGAGGGCGGTACCCAGTGAAAAGATTGACCAATGAAAATCACCAACGCCAGACACCGGGACAGCGCTGGGGCGGAGGGGACGATGGAGAATTTTACGGCGCTTTTCGGAGCTCAGGCTGACCCACCGCCGCCCCCAACCGCACTCGGCTTCGGACCTGGAAAGCCTCCACCCCCGCCGCCTCCTCCTCCGGGCGGGGGTCCAGGCACGGCCCCGCCCCCCACCGCGGCCACGGCCGCTCCCGGCGCTGACAAGTCAGCGGCAGGTTGTGGCCCCTTCTACCTAATGCGGGAACTACCAGGTGAGTACGAGGCCTGGCCAAAGCCAGCCAATCAGATCATAGCAAGAAGGGGATGGGCGTGGCTCTTAGCCCGCTGGCTTAGGTGAGGAGTAACCCAGGCAACGCTTGCCGGGATTTCCGAGCTCTAAGTCCGAGGGGCTCTGAAATTCACAACCAAAGGGATGATAGAAATTCTTGAGATGGATTAGGGATGGGAAGAGAATGGATCTCCGTGACTACCTTTCACTCCGTATCATGCCCCTGTCCCTGACATTGGTTTATGGCTTCCAAAAAATTACCCAGGGTTTGAGTATGGAACTTGAAAGCCTTGATTCAACATCTCTGCAGACCTAAGATTTTACTTCCAAATCTGTTTGGAGTTTGGAGCTTGTTGCCTTCCTCCCTTCTCTGGGCCTCGGCATTTCCTCATCAGTTTAAAGAGGTGATTAGAATTGAACCAGATTCTTTCATTCAAAAATCTTTTTTTTTTTTTTTTGAGCACCTGCTATGTACCAAGCACTGTTCTAAATGCTGAAGATGCAACTGTGAATAAGACTGACAAGATCCTTGCCTTTGGGGAGTTTACATGCCTAATGGAGGAGGCAAAGAGTAACAAACAAGAGAATGTCAGAGAGTGGTTATGTCTGCAAAGAGAAAACATGATAAAGAATTGAGGCAGCAGAACTCCTTTAGCTAGAGTGATTAGAGAAGCCCTCTGAGTAGGTAACTTTAAAGCTAAAATTTAAGCGCCAAAATTCATATTGGTGAAGAAAATTAGGGAGCCCAGTAGTGCAATTTGTTAGCACGCAGTACTTAACATGGTGAAGAAAATTAGGAAGACTTTTCCGATAATTAGGTCAGTTTTCCTAAAAGAAATTTTTTTAAGGAAACAGTGTGAGGGGTATTTTTTTCAGATGATGGATTCCCCTTTGGATGGATCAAAAATTTTGTATAGGGGAATAGGGCTTGGTTAGGCCCCAGAGGTAAATTACAGTAAGAAGTGTTTAACCACAAGTGCCAGTCAAAGGAATTTAAGCTTTTTCCTAAGGGAATAGCAAACCATTGAGATATCTGAACTGAATACTGCTTCTAAAGATATCTGGAGAATGTGTGTGCCACATGTTTAAATAGAGGAACGATGAATGAGGTGGGGAAGATTTGAAGTTAAAAGAAAAACTGAATCTGCAATGAATGAACTAAGAGGATGCTGGCAGTGGAAGATTAGTTTTCAGGAGAGGAGTGAGGCCCGAGGAGAGAAATTTATAAATTATCTTAATAGAACTGATGGTCAAAACAGAAAGTTGGATGGACCCTTAAGTTAAAGAATTTAGAAAAAGCACAGAGTGCCCTCTCACCTGAGCCTTGAGTATAATCATCTAGAAAGGGAACTGACAGAGGGGGAAAAATCAGGATACCAAAATGGCAGGAGGCAGTGCCATGTTATGAGGAGAAGTACCGTGGCACTGAGTCTCCTGCCATTCAAGTGGACCACTCTTCTGAGACATCTGGCATTGGAAGACAAGGGCAAGAACAGGGGTAAGGTCTGTAGGTATGGAGGAAAAAACACCTTGTTCATTGAATGTTGCGTGTGAAGTGTGTGTACTGTGTTGAGGACCAGTGATACACGAATGAGCAAGACATTTTCTCTGCCCTCAGTGGGCTCATAGTTCGGAATCTGAGTTTTTCTCAAGTGAATGGTTATAAAAAAGTCACTTTTGTCATTTGTACCCTGAGTGTTCATCATAACTATACATGAAATTGTAGGCTAGATATTTCTACCCTTGCCACTGGATCCTAGTTAGATTACTAATAAGTTCGTATTCTTTGGAAAAAAGTCAGCCATGAAATATTTATGCTAATAATGCCTTCCATTTATATAGTACTTTATATTTTTCAATATGTTTTCATTTGAACCCTGAAAAAAATTAAGTGTACTTCAGATAGCTTTTACCCTGTTCTATAGATAAGAGGAAACTGAGGCATAGAAGACAGCTAGGGTTAGAATTCTAGTTGCCCAACTAATCAAACATCTCTTCTTGGCAAAGCATCATATTCGTATTATTAGGAAGAATAAAGATGGTGGTAACAAAAGTTAGGCAGCAGTAGCTAGAAAAATCTCTTGTAAATCACCTCTGTAGAGGTGATTAGTGTTTCTTGCTAGTTTAAAAAAAGTGGTGGGGAGAAGCAAGACACCCAGGCCAGAGGGTCATATTTGGCCCTAAGCTTGGTTGTAGCTGAGCTGTGAGGTTGTTATGCTGGTCATGTCATGGCCAAGAGTGTAATTTCTCACTAGTACATTTATGGAACACAGAACAGTGTTTAGCATGGAGTATAAGCATCGTGTAAGTTACTACTCTGGTTAGTCGGAGGGGAGTGTCTCCTTCATTGGGTCAGAGCAGTTCCCACCTCTGCCCTATTTGAATTTTTGCCTATTTTTCCTTCTCCTCCTTCCAACCTACCATTCTGCAGTATTATACTTCTAGTGTTTCTGTTGTTTACTTTTGCTATTTCCTATTTTTTTAAATATATATTTTTTTAATTTATCACTTGAAAGATTCCTTATTTAAGTTAAAATATAGTTCTTTAACTTTCCCTTCTGGGTCAATGACTTAAAAAAAATGCTCAACTCTTGGGACTAATTTTATTATTTTTCTCCCTGTATCCTCTAGGCAGCACAGAGCTGACAGGCAGCACTAATCTGATCACACACTACAACCTGGAACAGGCCTATAATAAATTCTGTGGGAAGAAAGTGAAGGAGAAGCTAAGTAACTTCCTGCCTGACCTGCCAGGGATGATTGATCTGCCTGGTTCCCATGACAACAGCAGCCTCCGCTCCCTCATCGAGAAGCCCCCTATTCTCGGTGGCTCTTTTAATCCTATCACAGGGACCATGCTGGCTGGCTTCCGCCTCCATACTGGTCCGGTGAGTCCCCTCTTCGGGAGGAAGGAGACAAATGGGGAGGCCTGAAAGGCATGGAGGTGGTTTTTCTGTCCACGTCTGTTCAGAACAGACGTACTGAGCAGAACAGATGATGGGAGCCGGGGACTTCCTCTTCTCACCTGGACCTTCCTTTGGTTCCTTCAGTTGCCGGAGCAGTGTCGTCTGATGCATATTCAGCCTCCCAAGAAGAAGAATAAGCACAAGCACAAACAGAGCCGTACCCAGGATCCTGTCCCCCCAGGTAAGAAGCGCTTCTATTCAAAGCCAGGAAACCGGACATCCTGAATCTGGTTGGACCTTCCTCAGTTAAAAACCCAATTAAGTTCCCTACGAGCCCTGGACTCCCAAATTCTCCTGAAAGAACTGACATAATGGGGTCTGCAGGGCAAGTAGGAACTTGGGACAGGGGCTTGAGCAGTGCCTCAGAATCTCTGGTCATTGAAGAAAAGCAGTTGCCCTGGTCTAGGGGTTTTCCTCTAGTCTTCAGAGTTCCATCAGTGGGGAATTTGAGCTCTACAGGTGATAGGCACCTCGTGTCTCCTGCAGAAACACCGTCTGACTCAGATCACAAAAAGAAGAAGAAGAAAAAAGAAGAGGATCCTGAACGGAAAAGGAAGAAGAAAGAGAAGAAGAAAAAGAAGGTAGGGAAGGGGCCCGTGGCTGTACCCCAGTGACTTTTCCCTATCTCACCCCTGGCCTTGGTGGAGTCTTGTCCTCTTACTCTTCCTTTGTCTTCCCCAGAACCGACACAGTCCAGACCACCCGGGCATGGGCAGCTCTCAGGCCAGCAGCAGCAGCAGCCTCCGCTAACAGAACCAGTGACTCTGCCAGAATGACCTTCCTGCTGTACTGAACCTGCTGACAAAAGCTGCCCTCGCGGCTCTTGGTCACTGCCTCCGGAGCGTCCGCTGCTGCTGGGACAGAAGCCAGCTCCTGCTGTGCTTGGTTAAGATGAACACATTGTAAGAGAGAAGGGCCCTGCTTTTGTAAGGCTCAGCCGTTTGCTTTCTCATGGACATCCCTTCCTCTCCCAGGAAGCTTTCTTTTCATCTCTTTTGTGCAGTTCGTCTGATTTAGGACTTTTATCTGATTTAGGACTTTATCTGGTATGTTAGGATTTTTAATTTTCTTAAAATTGCATTTATCTAACTGGCTGAAACGTGGCTGCCTGTTAAGAGGTAAGTGCCTTTCTATGAGAGTCAGGATTTAAGCCAAGGCATGCTAAGATCTGAGGGGATTTGGGTCTTGTATTACATTTATCTCATCAGCAGGCAGGGAAACAGCCAAAATGAGACTGGGCAGCATGGTCTAAACATGAGGCAGGGCTTGCTGATACCTCTCCACAGCAGACACAGAACACTGCTCATGTTAACCAAGTACCTGGGTGATCTTCAGGCTTCATCTGAAGGAGCTGATCCAGTTAGGGCTCAACTGTTTTCTGTGTGAATTCTGTGTTGAAACAGAATAGCCAACTGAAAAAGCACCCACCGTCACCAAGGTATTTCAACAAGGTAGCTTCTTGGTCAAGCCTACGAATTTTTTAAATAAACCTCTGGCAAAGGTAAATGCTTCTCCTCATAATAAAATCTTTTGCCCTGCCTCATTCCTTAAGACAATGAAATTATTTGACTGATACGAAAACATTTCTAAGCTTCTAAGACAGCAACAAAAAGGCAGCCTAAACAAGCAAAATGTAAAATAAATCCCTGTAGTCTTTGCAGCAGGCCAGCTAACTGGCAGCATCCATGAGAAAACCCAAGCTGATGTAATCTGTATTTAAGCTCAGTTTGACAGAGAACAGTTAAAATCTGTTGCAATGAGCCAAGGTTATTCCTAGATCAGCAGTGGAAAACCATACATTCAGCTCGTTTTAACCTAGGACCTCAGAGCAAGGGCTTATATACTTAAGTTGTAGACAGTGAAAGTAAAAGATTTTGTCCAGTTTTGTGAGATTTGGTGTCTGAGGATGCCTATTTAAAATTAGGGCACAGACTTTTGCTTTCAACAGATGGGAGAGACATTATG
This sequence comes from Camelus bactrianus, assembly GCF_048773025.1. Lineage (NCBI taxonomy): Eukaryota > Metazoa > Chordata > Mammalia > Artiodactyla > Camelidae > Camelus > Camelus bactrianus. The sequence continues at coordinate 11,839,843 of NC_133548.1, forward strand.
AGATGTCAAATTAACTGCTGCCCATATATCCCTCCAGTCTGTCTGCTTTAACAGGCTTTCACACTGTGACCAGCCACCGGCTCCCCTTTGGCTACATCCAAAATGAGCTTCATTTTCCAGAGACAAAATTCCATATTAAGGAACAATTGTGTCAAAAGTCAGGAGCTCTTTAAGCTTTGAAATGACAGGTTTTGGTGGTTACAAGAGACTTTTTTCAGAATTTTAATTAAATCACCAAAATAAAAACAGGGCCTCTTGTTTTAAGTGGTTATTTTCACTACACTCCTGCCTAAAGATGGGCCAGGATCAGAGAATCTTACAAGGTTTTCTTTGTAACTTCCCACCAGAGATCATTCGCCCTGCCTTGACCATACAAAATAACACAAGTCAGGGGGAGCTGGTTAGATCAGGATTTCTTTTTATTCCTTGTTGGTTTAAAATGGCTAATCAGAATAAAAAATAAAAGGGCCTCTGTCTAGAGGCTGGGGTCTCCCCTACTTAGAGGATAGAACCCAGGTATGCCCTCTACCCAGCACCATACTGAGGTGGGCCGAGGGGTAACCCCCAAGGGACAATCGGAGAGGCCTAGGCCTGCCACTCCTTCTCTCTATCCTCAGTTTTTGGCATGTAATGAGAAATATTGCTTTTTGGATTCTTATCTCCCGGCCTTGGATTTAAAAATGTCAACCATGTGAGTTAGGGGAAGGCTTTGAGGGGCTAGTTGAAGCAGCCCACCCTAATCCCTCACCCCTAAGAAGGGCAAGTTATCCAGTATTGTTTCTGGAGCTCGGCCAAGCTCTTTTCCTGATCTCCCCCCCACCACCACCACCAAAGTCATGGGGCTGTGACCCCTTTCCTGGGGAAACTAAGTGCCAGTGAGCCTAAAAAACTAACTCTCCTCTCCAAGTCGTTCCCTCCTCTGACCAAGACCCCACCCAGACTCGCCTCCCTGGCTTTCTTTCCTGATCACTTAGCACCAACGACAGGGGGTGCTATCTCCTTAGATGGTAACTAGGACAGAAGAGAGGGAACCATGAGGAAAAGGAAGACTTTGATGGATGTCTCCCCTCTTTTCCTGCTGGTCTGAGGAACGAGAAGAGTAAGATCATCCTCCTTAGACATATCCCTCCCTCATTTTCCCATCCCAGGATAGATATATAATTTCTTTGATATTTATAATATATATATATATATATATATGTACACACACACCTGGTAACGCAGAAGAGGAAAAAAATAGAATCCGTAACAATAATAAAAAAAATTATTTCTGGTTTAAAAATGATCTGGTTCCCTCCAGGGCGAGCAATTGCACAAATGTCCACTGAGTCTGGTCCAGGGGTTAAGGAAGGGAAGGTCTTAAAGGTGAAGGGGGTTGCTACCCCAGTCTCAGGGCCCCAACTCTCTGACTCCCCAACCCCATTGCATTTTATAAAACGCTCCTCATCCTCTTGGAATCGGTGGTTTAAAAAATGTCCATGCAGGGGAGGGGAGCCCCTTGAGGAAAGGAAAGGTGGCCACCTGGGGCCCTTTGGTGTAGGTGCAGAGGCATGGGGGAGGGGAGGTGCCGAAGGCTCACACCGAAATCTCGTAGGTGGTGCCACCAACCCCTGACACCTTCTTGACTCCCCCCCTTGTGGGGCTACTGAGAGGTGGCTGGCCTGGGCCAGGGGAGGCTGAGCCTATGCTCTTGGGCTGCCCGTTGGATTTGCTGTAGGCCGTCTTGAGCTGTACTTCATCTCTGGGAAGGAAAGAAGAGAGGTGTCAGAAATGGTACACACAACACAGAAAAGTGAGGCAGTTTAAAAAGTTGAGAAAATGTACCCTCTACATATATACTTTCTTATGCAGACATTCCCTCTTATTTCATTACCCTGCTTAAAATAAGCCTGACTCCCTCTCTCCACTATTTATCCCTTTTCTCTAAAAGCAGCTGTCTTATCATACTTATCCTCAGGCAAATACATTACTTTTTAGGAAGACAGGACTAAGAAAAAGTATTAATCTTCAGTCTCTTTAACAGCAATGGCCCAGGAAGGCAGCTGGACTAAGAGTGAAAATGAGGGGCTGTCTACACGCAGGATAACCCTGGGTCCACCTGCACTAGAGTCTACAGGGCACTCTGCTAATTTTAAGTCCCACACGGGGGAGGATGGACTAATACTTACTTGGGTGTCAGTAATGGCTGCAAGGCCACTTCCTCCGTTTCAGGGACACCAGGTGGGGCTTTTTGGCTGCTGTAAGACATGGACCGGCCCAGGTAGGGGGCAGTTGGGCCTGGTTCAGGGGACCCTAGTCCCCGGCCTCTTAGCCCATCTGGCTTGCCAAAACGGGGGGCAGCAGGGCGTCCCAGTGGAGTCTTGCCCAAGGGCGATCTCTTCGAATCATCTGAGGAGGAACTAGTACGAGGGGCATGGCCTGAGCCCGGTGTTGACTGAATGCCTGAGTCCCCCAAGCCTGGTTCTTCCTCACGGCCTGAGAGTGGGGGTGACTGGCGTAGCAGCTTCTCTCGTTCCTGGAGGGAGGCCACAATATGGCGCGACAGATTGTCGTACCGGACTGGTGAGGGCTCTCGGTGCGTTGGGCCGGTTGGCACCAAACGTGGGTGCCTCTCGGCTTCCCGTTGCTGGGCCAGCCGGGCTGACAGGAAGGGAGAGGTGTAGCCTAAAGGCGGGTCTGGCTCAGGCCCTGCCTGCACGGACTCAAAATCAGGGCTGTCTGAAGGCGTGAGCAGGCTGTCATAAGACAGGCTTCCGTTGCGTGTCTGGTTGGCCAAGCTCTTATAGGAGGTGGAGGTTGTGCCCTCTGAACGAATGGACTGCAGCTGGCCCAGCTCAAAGCCTGTGCCCTGGGCCGACTTGAGGCTGGAGGAGCGTGAGCCACTGGATAGTGGATCGAAGTGAAAACTTTTGCCAAAGGTGGGAGAACGGAAGCTCTCTGGCTCCAAGCTGGGCTCTGAGCGGTAGCTGGGATGGCGGCTGCTCTCTGCAATTGAGGTTGGCTCCTTCAAGCTGTCCCCACGACTCAGCTGAGGGAGAAAAGTAAAGCAGACTCTTAGTGCTCCCCATGCTGTGACAGCTTCTAGGCCCGAGCCCAAGGAGGCAGTCAAAACAGTATCTATTATGTACCAGCAACATGCTTAGAACTTTGATGCACATTATCTTGTTTAACCCCTAACACAAATCTATGAGTAGGAACAAACTATATCTCATTTTGAGATGCAGAAATTGAGGCTTAGGTGAAAGAACTTCCCTGTGATGGCAGAACTGGGTTTTGAACTCAGATCTGACGCTGTAATCAGTGCTTTTATCTAATGTGCTACAGTGACCCCTCTTGGATGAAGGACACACTATCAAGGAGTTTCAATCCCTCTAATGCCAACAATTAGTAAAGTGCCTTTGGTTTTCTTCTCTTCCCTCTGCTCCTTCCTTCCCTTCTCCCAATCTTCTTTTCCCCAGAACGCTGGCATGCATTACGACCCTACTTGTTCAAGTACTCAGTACCTTGGCGCTGGACGAATGAGGCATGGCAGCTGAGGTGCTGCTGCTGCTGTAGCCCGGCCGATACTTGTACATGGTTGGTGTGGGGGGGCTCTCCTTGCCCAGGAGGCTGCTATCTGCAGGAAGAAAGGCCCAGGGGGCACCACTTTACAAGCTGTTCTCTTACCCTGGCTAGAGTTCCTTCAAGTACAGGGAGAGAACAAGGTAGGAACAAATACACCCAGCGGAAGCAAAGTCCCAGGAACATGATTTTGCTGAAATCAAAACTATAGACTCATATTGGCCCAGAACTCAGAGTGAGTGAATGTACAAAAAGGTCCCAGGATGTTTTCTATCCAGATGCTGAGTCCAATTCACTGCCAGTAGCCAAATGGCATCCCCTTTCTCCCAGATGTCCAAAGAAGTGGTTCAAGTACCACTTGGTGTTCTCGGTCATAAGTATTATCTCCCAGCCCTTGCCTGTGTCTTCTCTACAGCTCACAAGTAACGTTCTCCCACCTGCTGCAGCCCTTACCCTCATTAGGAGCCAGGCTGAGGTGTGTTCGTAGCCCCGTGTAACGGCTCAGGTCTGGCTTTGGAGGAGGTGGAGGTTCAGCGTCTGCAGACTGGCTTTCTGTTATCTCCAAGCTTCCCTTAGACTGGGTACATGAGGGAAAATCAGATTTGGAGAGCTGAGCATTAGGGCGACTCAGAGTATTAAACTAGGGTAACAGGTATTGGAGAGTCATCACCTACTTCTACACTGGAACTGGAAGACAAGAAATGAGAGTCACTTTGGGGATGGTATTGGATAAAGAAAAGTTTTCAACATAGATTTCATTTTGTCACTTGTTTCTTTCCACCAACAACCACTTGTTGAACTCCTACCATCTGGAAGCTGCTATGTTAAGTCCTATAAAGACATGCAAATGAATGGACTCAATGCCTTCTGTCAATGACCTTACAATCTAATGGAAAAAAAAATACGTATTTAAGTAACTTTAACACAAATCAGAAAGTGATAAATGCTCCACAAGAGACGTTAACAAATCAAGCTTCCATCTCTCTGCCACAGGGGAGGTTCCCCAAGTTACCTAGCTTTACTTCCCGAAGTTCCTCACCTTAGTTCTCCTCAGCTCTCCCTGGATACCATTGTCCATGATCTTCACAGTTATCTGCCCATCTGACACTTCTGGCCGAAGGAAGGGCGGTCTGATTACAATTGTCTTCTCTTTCTTTGGTCTCCCCAAATACCTGAGTGTCAAGAGTGAGAGGGCTTTTATTCATTCACCCAAAAATACCTATTGGTTGCCTACCCTGTATAAAGCAAATACAGGAAACAGTCCTACCAGGCCAGTGACAAGATCAGCAGTGAACTGATTTCTCTGATTCCATGAAGAGCAAGAACAGCACCAAGACCAGGTCTAGGGGCGGATACACCTAGCTCAAGCACTCCGGAGTCCTCACCACTCCAGAGAGTAACATACTATCTAAAGAATGCAAGTAAACTCACCGGGTCCGTTAAAGGATGGAATGACCCTCCCGCGCAGGCACCTCCCATTCTAAGAGAACCTTTCCTAAGAGGCAGTCTCCCAGCAGATCCCCCCAATACCAGAACAAACCCGAGAAGACAAACGTTTTGACCAAAGGTGAACACTAGACCAAAGTGGTAGGTGTACCTGGGTGCCGGGGAACTGCAGAGTACACGGCTGACATTGTTACAGCAGCCATTGGTAAAGGGGTTCACACCTCCCCGGAATTTACCCGTAACCTAGAGGGAGGGAGAAAGGACCAGGTCAGACAATGGGACCGTGACCACCAAAAGCCAAAATATTAGTTAATGACAAATTATTGTGCACCTACTATTTGGGAAATACAAAAGTCAGTAAAAGACAATCCTACCATAAAGAAGTTTCTACTTGGGATGGTTAAGACTGGGAACTCTAGAGTCAGGGTCCTTAGTTCAAATTCTAGGTCTACTTCATAGTAGCCATCTGACCCTGAACACCAGTCTCCTTATGTAAAATGGCGATAAATAGCTCTCTGAATACTGAAAACTAAGATAACATACATAAGAGTAAGCAAGTAAGGTCAGCAATTACTATGTGCACAGAATTCGTTGTTTTTCTTTAAGCAGCACTATAAGCTTCTTGCAGGCTGGCCCAGGTCTTTTATTATTTCTATAAGCTCAGAGCCTAAACTGTCCAGTATACAGCAGACATTCTATAAATGTTTGTTAACTAAGAAGTGGCCCATTCTCCTGCTTACATGAAGAACTTGGACACCTCATTACACAAAGCACTCACTAAGCATCATCATGTGTAAGTGCTAGCTCTACCCTAATCAGAGGCTGAGACACATGCCCTGCTCTTCAGGGACCCCCCCCCGTCACCTCTCCTCATACCTGTTCATTGGTCGTGCGTCCCCTAGCCACCAGCACCACGTGAAATCCCGTGAGGCCAGCTACCGGGATGAAGAATAAGCCAGCCACACACATCACTGCCATTCTGAAGCCAAACAGTCAAGGAGAGCAGAGCAGTGTGATCTCACCTTCCCCAACCCGTGCTGTAGCGTCTTCCCTTTGACCCTCACTGCCACATGACTCAACGTTCCTCACTCTTCCCCCTCCCAGTCCTGCAACCCACAGGCCTTGAAGGATACGTGACAGCCGTGCGTACCCCTGAGAGTTCCTCCATGTGGTAGAGGACATAAAGGAGGCCGAAGCCAAACACACCCATAATGTGGGCAGTCAGGGAAAGGAGGAAGAGGAAGAAGTAACGGTAGTTTCGGCGACCAATACAGTTGTTCACCCAGGGGCAGTGATGATCAAATTCCTAGGAGCAAAAAGAGACAGACGGAGAGGCATCCTTGGACCACAGCACTAGATCATTTCTGTCAAGAACAAACAGCAGAACTTAAGTATTGCCTTTAATAATTTGTGATCATGTTCACCATGTAGTTACAAAATTAAATTTTGTTTAGTTACAAAAATAGCTCATGCAGTTTATCTTGCTCAATCTGTAAAGAAGAACTTCCAGAGGTAATTCAAAAGCCAAGGCCGCCTCTCAAAGCTTATCCTATGTGATCAAGGAACTCTGAGACATACAAGAGTCAGCGGCTTTGCAAAAACACTTAAGATTCAGGAGAAAAGAGGTTTGGAAGAAAAATCTGGCAGGCAACTGCTTACAGCTAAGTAAAAATGGATTGGAAAAAAGGGTTAAAAATCAAAGACATGGAATGCAGGACAGGCAGGCAGAGAAGTATAACTGTGACACTTGAATGCAGCAGCATGATGTAGTGCAAGCAGAGAGAACACAAAGTCAAGACAAATGACCAAGAAGATGAGTCAAGGGATGGAAGGCTGGAGCTATGACTCCTGGTCTTGGGAAAGCCCATGCCCACCCACCTCGGGTCCCTCCTGTAACAGAAGGACATTTATGCTCTACCTCTCATGTGTGTATTGTTGCTAACACTTTCTGACAGAGCTAGAACACAGCCCAGGTAGTTAGCTGGGACGAGATTTCATCCAAGGCCAAGAATCCACAGGATTCAACTCTCATTCTATGGGTAGGGAGAAGATAACTTAGGTTAAGTTCACCCCACTCATGGTCCTTACCTCCACACAATTGTCACAGACACTGCAGTGTGAACACCGAGGAGGACGGTAGAAGCGGCAGGTGGCGCACCACTTCATGCGCACCTGGATGCCCTTGATCTCCACTGTTTTGTAAAGGGGAGCTCGGAAGTCATCTTCCTTGTCTTCATCCTCTTCAGCTGGAGAGAGGAAAAGTTAATTAAAAAATAACTACACCAGAACTGTACTAGGCACTAGGGATGCAGTGGTATTTAAAGTACGGCCTCTGTCTTCGAGGAGTTCACAGTCTAATGGAGAGAGAGAGACTAGGAACTAGTAATTCTAATACTGTGAGATCCGCTCTATTTACAACACTATGGAAACGCAGATGAGGAAGCAATTTATTCTACACTGAAAATGACGTTCAAGAACATGACTCAGAGGTGGCTCTGCTATGGATATGCTGATATTCGTGGTTTACACATTATGAATATATTTCAAAAGAAACAGATAATCCACCCCACTTCAAAATTTAAAGGACATTATGGGCCTTCTCATCTATAGTGTGCATTTTTTATTTTTTATTATTAACCTAAAAAAAGATATCTGTGGGAAGGAAAAATTAAATTAGCAATGGCATAGTAATTAGCAAAAACTAGATTTTCAAATTTACTGACTTATAGAAATGCTTACAATGTAAATAAGTGAGAACAGTACAAGGTAAAGAACCGTACAAACAAAAAGATCCCGTTTTGAAGACAGAAATAAAAATACACACAAACATATATGCTACAGATACATGGTATATATAAATAAGCATTATATGTACAAGTCTTCAAAATATTGATTGGAAGAAAATATACCACAATGTAACAGGAGTTGTCTCTGGGCTGTAAAATTATAGGTGATATTTACCTTTTTTATACTTTCTACATAATGAACATCCACTACTTATTAAAATCTACTTTTTTTCTAAAAAGGGTTTTTTTTTAAAGGAAAGAAATTTAAATGCTACTTATTTTGAAATATCTGATTCTTCCACATTATCATCTACCAGAAGTGAGCCCTTTCTCTTTTTAAAGTACTGCAGTTCTTTGATTACTCTTAAAACTTACCACAGTATATTAATTTATGTAAATGCCTTCCCTATCTTTCCTTCTAGACTGAGCTATTTGAAAGCAATGTGGACCTTTTAAAAAAAAAAAAATCCCAAATGACCATCATCATAGTAAATACTTGAGAGTGAACATTAAATGCTCATTAAAATAGACTTCCTTGGCTTTAGGGCCTTTAAGTTCCTTCTTTGAATCTTTGAAACCAAAGTCACGAAGCAGTGACACAGGCTCTGTAAGCAGTGAATTTCAGAAAAACCTCATCTTAGCAAAGTTGCTATCTCAATCCCACCTGCCTCACTCTTACAAGGTAACTTCACATTTGAGAGAATTAGGTATCATCAATTTCTCTCTTTTTACCTCTAATTCCACTAATGAGGGTCCTCACTCTCACCTCCTAGTCCAGAAACAACCTACTTCTGTAAGCACAACCCTTCCAACATGCACAGGAAAGCATCTCCTTTCTCCAGAAGGTCACTCTCAATTATCTTCTTTCTTCAATTTCAACTTTTCTCTTCTCTGATCCCATCTCCTCATGCTACCAACATGCTAAAGTATTCTGTATCATTAAAACAACAAACAAACAAACCCCTTCCTCTCCCCTAACACAGTCCACCTTCTGCCTCTTTGCTTAACTTCTTGAAAGAATAATCTTAACACTCATTATCTCATTTCCCATTCACTGCCTTCCAAACCATTACAATTTTGTTAATTTACCAGTACCCCTCGCACATACATACACAAACACACTATTAAAATTATTCTTGTTAAGATCACTAATTTCTTAGTTACTAAAACAATGGGCAATTTTGAGGTTCCATACTGTTGGATCTACTTTCTGATCCTGCCAACCATCAGCTACTTCATGAACTTTCCTTAGTTCCCACTTTGTCCAGTTTCTCCAAGTACTAACTTTTTTTGCTCTGTCCCTCTTCAATAGCTCCTCCTTCTCCTCTGCTCATTATTAAAATGTCAATGCTGGTCAGGTCTGACCTTGGTTCTTTCCTAATCTCATTCTACTTTTTCCAGATAATTTTACTCCTGTTGCTTCAAATACCATATGGCTAAAGATTTTGAGACTAAAGTCTTCCAGTTTGACTACTCAACTGCCCACTGGGTAACTCTATTTGAATATCCATTAACTGTCTCAAATTCAACATTTCTAAGATATTCCATCTTCCCTCCAAACCTGCTCAACATTCCTATAACCTGAGTCTTGGTTAAGAAAAATCAGCATCCAACCTATCTCCCAAGTTAGGAAACCTCGACTACCCTAGACAATTTCTTCACCGTCTCACCCTAACCCAATAAAAGCAATTAGTCATGAAAAATTCTGCTGAGTCTACTTCTGAAAATCTGTAAATCCAGCCTTGAATTCAAGCCTTCATCTGGTTTGCATTATTGCAATAGTCTCCCAAAAGGTATCTGTACATTCTAACAAAACTTATTTTTGTAAAGGGATATCTGATGCTGTGATTCCTCCAATGAAAGAGGTCTTGCTGTCCAAAGGAAGAACTATCATCTATTTAATTTAGCATATAAAGTCTTTACACACTTGGCGCTGGGTTTATCTCTTGCCCCTTCTGGCCCCACCACGTGTTCTATCTTCCACCTCACTGACCAAGCATTTCATGGCTACAAGCTTCTGTACCTGCTGCTCCCTCTGCCTAGAATGCCCTTCCCCTCCATCCTCTACTTGGTGAAGTCTTTCCTACCCACCTTCAACAGCATTTCCCCAATTTATCCATGCAGATATAAGGTCTCACAGAACCTTGTTCATGCCTCCATTATAGTTTGTATCACACTGTTACTCTCTAATGCATCTTAGATTATTATCAAAGCTAGCAATAATGCCCAACTCACATGCTCAAAATAAATTTCTACTGAATAAGTAACCAAAGTGGATCATATGGCTAGAAGTTATGACATATATTCCTAGGACCATGACCTGCTTTTCATCGTTAGACTATAAAAGACCAAATGTGTATGTCCAAAAATCATTATTTTTCAAAAGCAGTAAGGAAATTCCAAGAGAGAAGAGGGAGATCTTACCTCGAGGGAAAATCCCCGGGTCCATGAAGGTGGCCATGCTGAAGTTGGCCAGCACAAAGAGAAAAACAACCGCATTGTAGATGGGCACTGCAGGTGACACATAGAGGCTTAGTCCTGGACAGCTGCACAGACAACAAAGAAAATGAGGGGCTGCCTCTAACTCTGGACATCGGCCAGATAAACACCCATGAAGACGCAGTCTCCTATCTATATATAAATCTTGTGGAGTTCACCTTCACTGTCTCAAATTATCTTCCTCCTTCCCAGTAAATGGGTCTAGTTTCCCACAGAAATGCTCATTTTAGATCAAGGTACGAGACTCAGCGTCTCTCCTACCATAACCCCTTGCACTAAAGTCTATGTTCTTCAGACGCACTTTTACCCTGTGGGTCTTTCCACATGTTTTGGACTCTGTCTTTACCCCCTTTTTAACCAGGCACAGGAGCTAGGGACGAAGCATGTAACTGATACCAGCTACATTCCCTTCTCTGGAACAGCCTGAGGCTTCTGGATCCCAGCCATGCCCCACTGACCTGCACACTGGCCCAAAGCATGGGACACCACCTGCCTCTCTGGCTCCTCTTCCCTCTTCCCAGCTGGCTCTGAACTACTCTCAACTGCCTACAGTTTCTTCTCTGCATCAAATATTCCTGACATTTTTAATTCAACTAGAGGCTAGTTCTCAAGGTAATGAAAAGGAAACTATACACAGTTAAGGAAGGATACCAAGACACAGGACCAGACCCCTTGAGGTCAATAAATGAAGCAGGAGAGTGGAGGAGAAGAAAGGAGAAGATATTAGACCAGAGCAGCCCTAAATTCTGTAGGAAAAAGAAACCAGCCAAACATACCCAATATTCCACAGGGCCCAAATCAAGAGATATACTTCAGGTAACTTTTCTTTGACAAAAAGAGTGGCCTAGCCCACAATTAAGCTTAGTTGCTTTCAGGATGCGAGTCTAAATAGGAATGCAGAGAATCCTTTCTCTGATGATTTCCTGGGAGCTGGAAGTTTCAGAAGAGCATCTGATACGCTGCTTTGCTTGGTCAGTAGTCTCAAACCCCTCTCTCCTATCTCACTCAGGAAGAACTTCCCATTACAAGACAGTGGCTAAATACCCTAATCTGCTTTGTGGCTGAGAACTTAATCTCCAGAATTAGGCCAGCATCTATCCTTGTCCCCTTTATCTAGACCAACTGGAAGGAAAGGAAGAGTTCAGTGAAGGAAAAGAAGAAGGGGCCAGGAGAACAAGACAGCCAATGAGTCTGGAGAATTCATCCACAGCAATCCTGGATTCTGCTGAGAGGTGATATGCCTCTATCAAGATAAAAAGCACTGCCCTGTACAGTGATTCAGGACAATTCGAAAGAACTGAGCTCCTTAATGAGAGATAAGTAAACAAATGGTAAGAGGCAAAACTGACTGTCACAAAGCATCTCACAAATCTTTACCACCACCATTTATTTCAAATTCCATTTAGCCATTCATTAAGGAAAAAAAAACTTAAGTAAATATTTATAATGCACCAGGCTTTTTAGATAGTAAATATCAATTAACTCTTTGCTTCTCTTGATGGGTCAGTACATAATTGAGGGACAAAATAATGAAGCTAAAATGAAGGCAATGATTTCAAGGAGAAAACAGACCTTCAGTCACGGCTCCAGTTTTATTCTATTAAAATCTCCTACAGAAGCCGCTGCCTCTGCGGGGGTTCTTTGATTCAGAAAAGCAGTCCCCATACTTCAGCAGGGTTTGGGGTGGAATACAGCAAGAAGGTAGTCTTTACACAGCCCCACATAAAGCCTGACCTCCTAGGCTCCTTAGGAGGGAGGGAGGGAGGGAGAGAAACTGAAAACCAGTCATCCAGGTCAGAACCCCTCCCTAGTACTTAGCTGTCACTTCAATTTCCGCCCAGGGAAGAGGAGAAAGGGTGAGTCACTCACTTGACTCCTACGGCCTGGGAAGATAATTAGAAGGGAAAAAGAAATTAAATCCTTAGAACACTGAGGTGTCCATGATTTAGAAATCTCACTCCTAGAACTGGCTACTGTGGCCTCTTGAGCTTCTGAAAACTAAGGGTACGTCCATCTCCGAGGGAAACTAAGGTGAATGAGAATGACACATCAGCCCCCTCGCAGGCCCGGATGTCAATCTTTCTGACCCCATTCTTCCTTCAGTCTCTGCGTTTCCAAACAAAGCAAGTCACTCCATTTCTTGGATATCCTGCCAACCACCTGTCCCTGGATAACCAACTTTACCTCTACAGCCTTCTTGGTATCAACCTATCCCAGCTGAAGTGTGTAACTCCAGAATCAAGTTCCAATATCTGCTGCCAAAATAAAGCCTACCCCCACAGTGGCAGTATCAAGAAATGATGCAAATAACTCAAGTTCACAGGCAGCAGCTGCTCCTAGATTCAAACTGAAGACCACGGCTTCCAACCTTAGCACTCTAGCGGAGGGAAAGCCCCACCAAGGAGAGGCCTGTGTGAGCAGAGTCTGCTTCTGCCATATCCCCCATTCCACGCACTCCAGGAGAGGCTTGCTGATGCTACAGCACTTTGCCAGATTTCTAGATGACCACCCCAAGTGGCCTGTCTGAATCTGTTGCCTCTGATGTTAGGAGATGAGGCCTGAGCTGAGGAGGAGTTGTTGGGGCTCGTCCTCAGCCTATGGCAGTAATGACAGCGCTCCAAAGCACAGGGAGTGGCCGCAGCCCAGAAGGCTGGCTGACTCACTGATGAGACTCCCAGCCCTGCACCATCCCCGGGAGAACAGGTTCTTCTGCCCACCCATTTAGCACTCCTGTTTTCAAGGCCAAATAAAATTGGGAGACTGGGTTTCAATACCCACACTCCTGAAAATCTTGTTTCCTAACCCTAACTCTGTAATTAAAAAATGGCTGAGTTCCTGGTCAGAAAAACAAAGTAGGAGTCAAGAACCTCCGGATTTTAATCCTGTCTTGATCAGCGCTTTGCTATGTAGCCTTAGGTAATCCACAGGAAACGCTCCAAGCTTGTTACTTCAGCTACATAACATGAGAATGAAAGTATGAGAATGAAGGAGACGATGTTTGAAAAGAGCCTGGAATTCTTTTTAAACCAGCTGGCTTAATACTGAGCATTCGAGGGATACACAACAAAACCATTATTAACTGTCTTCACATTATCATCAATTATCATTCCAGCTCCACCTTCATCCCTAACTCTACTTCCTCTACCTCAAGTACTAGATTCAAGAACATTTAAAACAGAGGCGCTCTTAAAGAATAGGTCTATGCATTCCTCCCAGGCCGAGCACATACTCTTGAGTGTATGACTAGTGCTCCTTGTTGATGAGGTAAGGCTGCAATGAATATCCCACTTCGTGCCCCTGGGGAGCCTCAAGATTCCATGGGAAAACAATCTCTCCCCTTCCTGGTGGGTAAGTTTCTCGTAAAACACTTGATTTGTCGTGTCTTACCTAGACTTTCAAGCAGCTGAGTGCAAGATGTAGGACTTGGGCACTTATTTCTGGATGAGAAAACAACGTGGGAAGGGAAGGAACAACCACTGCTCAATTAGTGCCTCAAATCACGAGGCTGCTCCCACTCAAATCAGGTGCTAGCACCTCTGCAGTCACGAAAAAAAAAAAAAAAAAGGACCCGAGGGAGAGTCACTGAGGTTGCCCAACTCTGTGGATACAAGGGTTGGGAGGGGCTAGGGGCAGAAACTGAAAAGGAGAAAGCTCTCTCATGGATGGGACACTGGAAAGACCATCACAGATTTTCTGGACAACCCTGACTTTCATTCTTCCCGCAGAGGACTTTACCCCTATGCCCTCCCCACCAACTGTAGAAACAGACAAAATAAGACACTAGCTGACTTAACTCACTGCTCAAGGAGACTTTAGGGGGTACAATTCAGTGATTTATTTCTAATGGTATTGCCAGCAGCCCTAAGAAGGTCTCAAGGGTCCCCAGGAAGGCAAAAATGGAGACACCCAGTGAGTGGCTGGGCCTCCTTGCACCAGCCTCGCTTCCAGAGCAGCCCTACTCTTATTATTTAAATAATGGGGTCTCACGTAAGATCTCACTTGAAAAAAATGGTCACATTGCTTAAACTGCTCTAGGTTAACTTCCTCATTATACAGAGAAGAAAGGGGTCCACAAAGGTCAAGAGACTGTACCACAATGTCTCCTGGCCTCCAAACAGTGCTTATTGCTCTCACAGGGCACTGCCCCCTTGCCAATCACAAAAGGACACTAAACTAGGCCAGATGAGGATCCAGGCTTGTTATCTTAAAAGCAGTGTCCAGCACCTAACTGGGACAGCAAGGGTTACTTTAGCTCTCCTTCCCAAATGGTGAAAAGGGAGAAGACTTAAAACAGGCTCCCCAATAACTCTCCTGCTCAGTTTTAGTACTGGACAAATTCTATGAATGAGAGGGATTGAGGGGGAGACCTCAACTTCTCTGCGGCAGAAGATCACCTTATTTTGATGACCAAACCCAACTGATAATTTCTGCTCATAGCTCTCCCTACGTGACAAAGAAACACGGAGGGTAAGTTGTTCCTAACTAGCTGAAGCCTACGTGCCTCCACTAACTATGTCCGCCAATTGAAAGGGCTCTTCCTCCTACTCCCAGTCCTCTAGGGCCCAAAGTAATTCTCACCTGGGGCTCATACTGATGTAAGAACAGACAGCTGTAGCCTAGAACAGGAGGATGACGCAGTAGCTACAGATTTAAGGCCCCAAAAAGGACCTGGTTCCAAAAGAGCCTTCCTCTTGTCTCTATTCAAAACCATGCATTCTTTTGTAGGTTGTCTATGGTTCTAAACAGGGGGTTCTTCAAAGAACTGAACCTCAAAAGGGCTAGAATCCACAGGGGAACAGCTTTGGAGAACAGTGTACCTCAGCCCAGGTATATGCTGGCAGAGGAACCACTAAGGTCATGTGTAGACGAAGAGGTGAGAATTTCCAAGGGACCAAGAGCTAAGTGAGTGAGATAAACGGGGTGTTTATGTCTCCACGAGGCGGGCAGGGGAGCCTAGGGAGGAAAGACAGCCCAGAAACCTGTCCTGAGGAAACTGCTAGGGGCACTCTAGCTAAGACTTAGGGCTCGTCTCCCTCTGGATTAGAGGCAGTAACTCCAGGGTCAGTACTGCCCTCCAACATTCTTTTTCCTGGGGCTGAGACACCACGGAATAAGGAGGGCCCCCTACTTTTCTGGCACCAGGCAACGGGAAAGTAGGTTAAATAGCTTCAACTATCAGTTGAGAAAATGCCTATGTCAGGACAACTCTTTGTGGCAAAACTGGTGTAACCAGCCAAGCACTCCAGTGGTTCCAGATTAGCAAAGTAAGAACAAGGACTCTGCTTGCCCAGACTCAAGATTAGATGGGTTGAAAGAGACCTCTTAGGCAGTCCCTAAAATCTCCTAACTTCCCAAAAGCTTTGCCTCTAAAAGGAAAAGAGACTCTCCCCAGTTAAGCAGGTCTAAGGGTGTCAAACTGGTCTTGTACATGTCCCTCCTGACAGCACCACAACTGCTACAAAGATGCTGAGATCCCACATAAATGTCCCTTGGTTAAAATGTTAATTCTATTTAGTGGTCATAATAGCAGAAACCAAAACAAGACTGACACTGAAGACTCACTCCTTACTGGTAGTCAGTGTGTTAAGGACAGAACACTGAACATGCTGAGCATAAGCAACAGAAAAAGACTGTGAAGAAAAGAGAAGTCAGAGAAGAGTAGGGCCGCTTCTGATCCCTGAAGGATTCAGCAGGTGCGCTCAGGCTGCAGGGCTGGGGGCCAGAGAATCTATGCCTTCTGCTCTTCAGAGGAAGAGGTGAAAGGAGTATCTGCTCGTATCTTATTCAGCAGATTCATTCTTTCCTTGTTTAAAAACTAACTAGAAAAATATCATAACTTTGCTAACTCTTTGGGCCAACGCCCCACTTTTTTTTTAGAATTCCTTTTGGCATCAGAAACTCAATTGGGGGGGGTCTTTCTTCCTTTCTATCTCAGATTTAATTTCTGTCCTATCTTCTCCCCATAATAGTTATTGGCCCTACTCCAGCAATTCCTGCTTCATTCATCCTTCAATGAATTCGAGTTGCTTTTATTCCCTGGCACTTCAGTTCATTTTCTTCCTCTTGCCAGCAACCTTACATCTCTTGAAACAGCACCTCACAATTAGGTTTGAGCCTGAATGACAGCAAAGTAAACTCCCCAGAAAACCTAGCACGCTCTGATTGTCCCAGGAGCTACAACTAGAACACTGACTCAGTGACTCAACAGTTTAAGGCTCAGAAGCCTAGCACGTGTTAATTTATTAGCAGGTAACAGCAAAGATGCTTGCCAGGTAGTTGGCAGCTAAAATACTGGAGGAAAGGAGGATAAATCACTCAGGGCTCCTCCAGCAACAAGCAGATGAACAAAGGCTGAAGATCCTAAGCGGGAAATCTTTCAACCCCAACTGCTTTTCCTAATAGGACCAAGGAATGGGAGAAATTACTGCCACTCCCTTCAGCAGGAACTAACATAAAGGAAGGTTTCTAGGACTCTTCTTCCTAAATAAAACTTGCCCTTTCTCAGTGGCCTTCACATCTCTGGGCTTTGGCTCTTAGCGTACAGAGAAAACCATCCAAGTAACTAAAAGCCAAAACTATCTCCTTGGTGTAACTTCTAAATCAATTCTGAAATTCTCCAGTCCTCTCAGTTTCCACGATCTCAAACCTGAGCTTCAGATATCCTGGGGGAAAACCCACTACTATTTGAAAAAACCTTCCATCTAGTCTAGTTCTCTCACAGAACTGAATGCTTAAGCTGCTTCAAACCTCTCTGGTGATTCCCTCCCACTTCCTTCCTAGTTCAGAACCATCTAATAATGAAGCTGGGTAGGAAAATATGAAGACATCTGTGACTCCAAAGGAAGAGAGGCAGGGGAAGGTAGAGGATTCAGCAGAGCAAAATTCAAAACAACGCCAAAGGGTAGGCCTGTTCTTGTTCTTCCTACCGTGTCTCTGGGATCTGGATTAACCTGTATCAGACCTCAAACTCTCCCAGTCACTTGGCTTGGCAAATAGGTAGCCAACCTCAAGAGGAAAAATCCCCCCTCACCTCCCATGGAGCCCACCCTCCCCCTACACCACAGCTGGGGAAGGACTCACGTAAAGGCAAAGAAGAGGGTCGTAGCTCCCACTAAGAAGATGGCGGCTGCTGAGACCGGAACATACTTGCTGGGTTTGAATCTCTTTCCAGACTCTGAGGGCATGTTGGAGCTCTGATGGGAGATCTGCCCTGCCGCATAGCCCAGGCCCACACAGCGGCAGAACAGACAAGAAAATGGGATGAGGGAGACAACAGAGAGAAGAGTCCGGAAGGAAACCAGGGAAACAGAAAATTCAGAATTATCACCCTTCCCCCTCCCAAAGAAAACCAAAGGTCAAAAGATCTCAAATGCAGGAAAGCATATGGGAGGGGGAAAGGTGATTCCAAACGATGAATAACCACCTCCCCAGAGCAAGGCAGAAGGAGAGATTAAGAAACACAACTTGTACAGCTTAAAAACTGGAGACGCACTGTAGGCTGCACACATGCAAATGGCTGCAGGTAGAGAACACGGGCAGTCAGACAGATCAAGGAACAGTTCATGGACGGAGGCGAGTCTTCAAAAGGAAAAGGCGGGCTATCAGGCTAGGACAGAACAGTTCAAGCAAGGAAAAATTCTCCGGAGGAGATACTGTAGTACCCCCACGACTACCACACGTCCACAGAATGTGAGTGGCACCTCAAAGACGTGTGCCCTGTGCTTCTATTTCAGTCCAAGCAGGAACCAGGGGCCCCTTCCAGCTTTAAAGAGAAGCTGTTTTTACTGCAGTGCTTGTCCCTTTTAGGCAGTTTTCTCAGTGCCACCACTCCCGCACCTTGACTTCAGGGCTTGCAGTCTGGCAATGGTGGTTTAATTTTATTTACTTTCTCTTGATGGCTAAAGCTGGGCAGCAGCTGTTACAAGGTTGAGTTGTAAATCCCTTTCTTCAAAGGGGGAGGGAAAACAGAGAGAGAGAGAAAGCGCAAGCTTGTCTGTCTTCAATCTCTTGTTATTCCCCAACTGTTTACGAGCTCCGTTTCCTATAGTTTGTACAAAACTAAAGGGAAACATAAAATCCCTGAAGCCATGCTCTTCCTAACAAGCAGAATAAGATGAAGAAGTCAATTCCACTCGATGATACTTTTAAAAGGTTACTGTAGATGGAAGCAAAGTTCCAAAGAGGTCCCTGTTTCCAGGTTAGTCAACGTTTCTAATCTTCAATCTTGGGCTTTCTGGATGCAGAGTTCAACCGAGTTACAGTGCCTCACCTGGAGAAAAACAAATATACTCATCAGAGAAATTCTTTCGGAGTATTTCTTAAGAACATCAAGGCAAAAACCCCGCAAGCTACTGTTAAAAAAGTGCCTTTTGAAAGAAAGATGATTTTCCACCTCACTCTGTGTATGTGGCAGAGGACTCTGAACTGGGAGGACAATGGGTTCAGAATTCTTCACTCTTCTAAAGCATGTTCATATTGAAAAAAGAAAAACATGGCTTCACCTGGCTAAGGTCATCAAAGAACTAGCTCTTGTAAGGGGCCCATCTCCCCTGACACAGATGGGTGGTAACAAATATCAGGAATATCAAAATCTAAAAACAAACAAGGGCACAACAGTGAAGGGCAGTCCTAGAAAAGAGATTTCTCTCTGAACAAAGAGAATATTTATTGCTACAAAGAAGAAAGAAAAAAGTAGGACAAAATTAGGACAGTAAGTCTCATTTCCTTTCTGTGTATGCCTCTCTCATCCCTCTACGCTTTTTAGTTATAACCTTCAAGAGGCAAAAGCTGAATTTTTGGTCTTCTGGAACAACTCATGAAAGGATCTGGATGAGAAATGTTCTTGCACTGAAAGCCGAGATGCCCTCTATGAGAAACTGAGTCAACTGGCCCTTTTCTTCCCAATTCAACAGTTTTTAACTCCTACATTGGCCTATTAGGATGTCGACTGAGCCCCACCTTCCCCAATATGATTAAGAATAACAATTATTTCTGTTGATGGTAGTGGCAAAATAACACTAGCACTTGGGATTTTACAGGATGCTTTTCATCCAGTGATCTCAAAGCACTTAACTCATACTGTCTGGTGACATAGTTCCTTATCCCACTCTGTAAAATTGAAGGCTACAGAATGCCTGAGGCCACTCCACTTAATAACTTGAACAGTCAGGTTCAGAACCCAAGAGTTCACAGTCCCCTTTGCCAACACAAAGCCTTTCTACCTCTTTCTCATCCACTACACTACCAGCCCAGGGATGACAACTTGAATCTGCAGACCAAAAATTTTACTTGTTTTTTTTTTCCAGCCCAAGTGCAAGTGGTACAGTATTTCCCTTAATACCAAAGGCAGAAATTAAAACATCAGAAGATTTGAATAGTGAAAGATGAATGTACCCTGGAATTTATGACTTCCTCTCTCTTTTGTGGCATGGAAGGCAAAGGCGCCTTCCTTCAAGATGCATCATCTTTCTCTCTCTCTCTCAAAAATGGGGTTTTAGAGGGCCAAAAAATATTATTAGAATAGAATGATTCCTACAGGAATCAAAGCCCAACTGAATTTAGGCCTAAGTAAGTTTGTTAACAATGAGAAGTAAATTCCTGGTTTGCAGACAGTACTATTAAAGTAAACTTTCCCCTCAAAACCCCCAAGATCAGAGAAGATGGAAAACTGCACTGCTTATATTTTATCTAGAGTAATATATCATTCAGACACCACATATTATTTCAGATTACATTTTATGACAGGAAAAAAAGTCACTTTGGCTAATACTGCCAGAGCAATTCAGAGTCATAAGAGACCATGCAATTTGGGGAGTACCATACTGGGGAACAAGAGATCAGCATCTGAGATGTTTAGGGGATCTACAATAAAAGGGACAAAACAATACCTAAGAACTTACTGGGTATAGTAAAGATGCATCAAGTCTTAGCAGAAGGCTGTACTGTGGGTAGTAGGGATGAGGGGAAGTGGGGCTCATCAGAGCCAGCTGTCTGGATCCACACCAGTATAGGAGAGAGGTGTACAAGAATGTGTATGACACATTCAGGCACAGAGTAACTTACGGAATGGAATAATGTATACATAAAACAAACTAAAGACTATGTGGTTTGAAGGCTTTAATAAAGGTTTAATACAAGTGCCTCCTTACAGGGGTGAATAAATGTGGCAGCACAGCTGATAGCACGACTGTTGAAGCAAGCGGTAAAATAGTATAATACAGTAAACCTGAATATAAAGTCAAGGTATCAAGGAATAATCCACATGTCAAGATACTGGCTGAAGAGTCAAACAAATTTAATGTGGATGTTATGATTATATACCAAGGCAGCAAAGTACAAGGCAATATAAATCTCGTAAGCATTAGGTACGGATGATAATGAACATTCTGAAGAGACTTAATACAGTACAAAAGGATACTGGGATAAAAGGATAGGGATGCAAATGTAAAGTCAACCTAGACAAGATGGAATTAACCAGGAAGTGAAAAATCCAAGGCAGAAAAATGGTCCAGAGTATAACATATCTAATCCTACAGCTTCTTCCATAATAACTAAGTCACTTTCTTACTTCTCATTTCAGTGTTTTCATTCGGCCAAGTGGGTAAAACATTTGCTGCCTCCCTGTCCCAACAGACATTCCTATAGGTAAAATAGTGGCAAACACATTCGAGTTCCACTTGTAAAAAGTACAAAGTACTAACAGCCTGGAGCACCGGGCTCGTGGGGGTAGGGGAGGAAGCGGACGGATGCGAGGGAACAGGTAACAGGATGAGGCTTGAGCCAAAATAAGTATCAGCAGAGTGGGGCGACGGACCTGAAACGTAGGGAGAGAACAGCACCCAGTACCCACCCGGGAGCTGGGGCACTGAGAAGCACCGTATGGGGCAGGGCTGGCCGAGACACAGAAGACGGGTTCCGCGGCGGCAGGGCCCACTAGGGCTGCGGGAGCGGGGTGCGGGAGGTGGCAGAGCCCCCGGGCGCAGGGCCGGGGGCGGAAGGGGCGGCGGCTGGGCGCCTGGCGCGGAAGGACCGGGGTCCCGAGCTAGGACCCGGAGGCCCGGCACTAACCTGTTCTGAGCCCCGGCAGCCCCTGGATCCCCGGCCTCCACCCGTCGTCCGTTTCCAGGGCCCACGGGTCCCACCGCAGTTGGATGACCCGGCCTGGAGGAGGAATGGGGCCTCAAACCGCCTCCCCCTCCTGGGTCCCCCTTCCCTAGAGGTCACTCTCCCCTCCCACCTCCCTGGCCCAGCACTTCCGGTTCCGCAGGGGCCCGTGTCCCCGGTACTCACCCCCGGCGCAGCTCCCGTCACAGCCGCCGTCGTTGTCGCCGCCGCCTCCCGGCAGTGCCGTCCGGCCTCTGAGAGGCAGCGCGCGGCCCCCGCACGCTCCACGCCCGCCCCGCTCTGCGCGCTCCCGCCCTGCGACGCTCGTCTTCGAGCCGGCGCGCGGCCGTCGCCCTCAGAGCCCGGTCTCGAGCCCTCGCAGCGTTCCCATTGGTTCCCTGTCCCGGGCGCGCGCGACGTCTCGCGCGGGGCACGTTTCTCTCATTCATGCGGCTCGCGTCGCCGCGCCCGCCCCCGCTCACTCTCCCATTCACCCGTAGCCCCCACCCCCACTCCGCTCTAGGGCGTGCGCGCGAACCCCGGCGACCGCGGCGACCTCGCCGCCTGATTGGCCGCAGGAGCACAGCGCCGTACCACGCGAGAAGACGAGAACGCGCGCGCAGGGCCGTCGGGCACCGTTGACGACTGGGCGAGGAGGGTGGGCGTACTGCGCAGGAGTCGGAAATGGGGAAATGGCCGGGCGAGTCTTGCCTGTTCCTGCGTCCTGCTTTCTACCTTAAGTGTGTCGAAGCAGAAATCCTCAGAAGTAAAAAATAATTGTATGTGTTGACTTAAAGTACTCAAAAACGAGTAGTTACCCTCCCGAATCCGCCAAACCCCCTCCAAATAAGTATGGTACAGTCCAGACAGGCTTCTGGTGTAACCAATCACCCATAGGCCCCGCGGTCTTCCTGCTTCAGCCGCTTCATGCATTGGCCAACCGTTTGGCCACTAAATAGTCCTCCCCTACCCACCCCTCCCCCCCCCTTTTTTTTTGGTGGCGAAAACTTTATTTAAAACAATCTTGTTGGAGCAGTCCTCGGTCTGACAAGTTCCCCAGGACCAGCAGAATGCCAGGGTAATGGGACGGTCTAGGCCGCGGCTTGCGCGCACTGTGGGGCGGCCGGGACTGGAAGTCTTTGCGGGGCGAAGCTCCTGCCAAAGGCCGGGAGGAAGAGGAAAGGGAGCGGGCGCGAGCCTTGGAGCCGTAGTGCCGACCGTGGAAAGAGGCGCAGGGAGTGCGCGCTGAGGTGGTGGCAGTCCCCCAGCGTGGGAGCCGGCCCTTGGCCCCGCTTAGTTCCCTAGTGTTTCAGTGCAACAACCAGGGCTGGGCGTCCACATGCCTAACCTCGCCCAATCCGGGAATACAGGCAGGAAGGAAAAGGTTGTCTAGAAGCTCCTGTTCCTGGTGAGCTGCTGGCCAACTCTATGTAGATCACAGCGCCACATTTTGCCCTAATTAGCCCTACATGGCTGTGAACCCAAGAGCGAGGCCAGGTGTTCTCTCATTTAGCTCAAGGCCATTTCTCTTTTGAAAGCAGCTCTGGCTATTATGTAACAGTCTTTAAGAAAACTGTTCCACCAAACACTTCCCTGAAGCCAAGGTTCCTCACCTGTAAAGTGCACTTCTAAATCCTGTGGCCCGTCCTCCGGTTTGGTGTCAAATGTTGCTGGTCTAATAGTGCTCTGATAACGTTAGTACTAGGCACCAAAATAAAGGAGAAGGTCTACCTTCTGTCTCCTGAGGTCTAGTCTAGTTCCTCCTCTGACATGGCATATATAAGGTTCTAGCTCATTCTTGCTAAGGGCTTCAGTATACCATTTATTGCAGCACACTGGAGAGTTCTCTTTTAATGACAGTGTATATTAAAAAAATGAAAAATTTTAAAACTTTAGACCTTATAAAAAGTAAGGTATTACTGGAGATACAATATTTGTTGTACTTGTAGAGGCTTTTCATCTGTATATCAGGTTAATTTGTTTCCTTAGGAAGAAATCAAATTTCATTTTTCTATTGTATATTTTGCTTGGATTTTAAGACTTCATTTCTCCAACTTTACAAATTAGGCTTCTTTCTTTTTCCATTTTCAACAGTCTAAGAACCTATAAATTGTTTTGTCTCTTGGCTAGACAGTGTTAAATGGGAATGAGAATTCAACCTTCCACCAACCAACCACATACTAAACTTCCCTGGGACACTGGATTACTAGAAGCCAGGCTCTTAGCTGGATGAGCACTAACGGTGGCATAATCACTATTCCAAGGTTTAGAGAGAGATTCCATTTTCTTGTCCAGTTTACCTTGGGATCAGGCAAAATATTTCCCAGGAAGGCCGTTTAATAAAACATGAGGTTTGCGGGGGAGGGTATAGCTCAGTGGTAGAGCGTGTGTTTAGCATGCACAAGGTCCTGGGTTCAATTCCCAGTAAAATCATATAGGTAAATACCTAATTACCTCCCCAAAAATAATTAAATAAAATTTAAAACATAAGGTAAAATCTAGACGAAAACAATGGGATATCCAGACCACTAAACTTCAAATAAATTACTTTGCTATGTGTATCAAGTAATACCTTACAGTTTTTTTCTAGTGTAGTTTATACTTTTTCAAATCATCTTCACTTGCATTTCCCCATGTTTATAAATGGCAGAACACAGGGCTGTTTTTATTTAGTTCAGCTCACGGTAAATAAACAGACAGACAAGAACAAAATGCCACCCTTGGATTTAGACACACAGAAGAATGCCCTTTCAGCACCAAAACCACCAATGACCTTTTTCTATTTAAATACTGCTGCCTTCCCTCCTGTCCTTGTCCAACATCTTTGCTTGTGTTAAAGGACAGTGTCTCCCCTTGCGCTCTGGGTCCCCTACCCTTCACTGCTGCATTCTCTTCTGAATCTTTTCTTTGACAGTTTACTTGAAAAATGAAAAACACAAGGAAAAATAAAAGTGTCAAGAATACACCCATCATAAATTCTCTCCCTCTAGGGTCTATTGATATGCTGAGAGGTATCCTGTCTAACACCCTAACGACAAACCCTCCCTTGACCCTACACCCCCACTTCCTTTCTTAGCAAAGCTTGAGAGTTACATACAGTTATCGCTACTTCTCAGTTTATATTATTTCAGTAAGACTTTTATCCCCACCATTCCAAGATAACACACCTCCAGATCAGTAGCCAAGTTTCCTTCGCTAGCTCCCATTATATATTACCTCTTATGTTTAGAGTGCTCTGGAAGTTCATCTTCCTGCCTCCCTTTATTTCCATTTACACAGTCCCTAAGTGACTTCATCCACTACTATTACTTTAAATGCCCTGTAACCCAAAAGCTCCCATGAACCTCCAGCCCTGACTTTCCCCAACTTTCCAGATTCATGTTTCCAACTGTGGCATTCCCATATGGATGACTATTACACAGCTGAAACCTAACACTGTCAAAGTAGAACTCCTGTTCCTTTTATCCCTCTCCCTAAGTTTCCCCAATCTCATATCCAATCTAGTTGCTCAGTAAAAAATGTAGGCATTACCTTCAATTCTACTTTCTTTTCCTCACCACTCCCATCAGCAAGTCTTTCCAATTTTACCTCCAAAATATACCAAGGCAATCTACTCATCAACTCTATCTCTGCTGCCCTCTTCTTATCCATTCATTCTCACATTGAAGCTACCACAAGTCTCCAGTGTCCTTGCTTCTCCTCTTGCCTCTATAATCTATTTTATACATAGCAGTGATCTTTTCCAGGTGTAAATTTGATGTCATTTCTCTATTTAACCACCTGGTCTGAGTTTTTGTGTCCGTCCTCCTTCCCAATTCTTACGTTGAAAGCCTAACCCCCAAAGGTGACGGTATTAGGAGGTGGGCCTTTGAAAGATGCTGAGGTTGTGGATGTAGAGCCTTCATGGATGGGATTAGTGCCTTTATAAAAGGGGCCGAGATCCCTTGCCCCTTTCACTATGTGAGGACACAGTCAAAGCAGGCAATCTGCAACTGGGAAGAGAGCCCTTCTCAGAACCCAGCCATGCTTGGCCTTGATTTGGGACTCTGCAGCCTCCAGAACTATGAACAATTTCTGATGTTTATAAGCTATGCAGCCTGTGCTATTTTTTTAATAGCAGCCCAAAGGGACTAAGACATTACTCCTCTCCCATCATTGCCCACTGCTCTTAGATTACAAAAATCCTACATTATCTGGCCTTTGCTGCCCACTCCAGCCTCAATTTGTACCACTCTCCCCTTGATTCACCACATTCCAATCATGCTGGCCTTTCCCTTCACCTGATACATTTAGCTTTTTCCTTTCCTTTGCACTGTTTTCTCCACCAGGAAGATTTTGCCCTAATTTAACACAACCATTCAGGTCTTAATCGAAGTGTGTGCTCAGAATCTAAGCAACCTTCCAGTCACCCTGCCTCATTTAAGTCTCTCTGTATAGCACTTACCTTTGGTTACTCTATAATGTAAGACTTTGTCTTGTTCCCCATCTAGAATGGTTCCTGTCAAACAGTGGGGGTGTGATAAAAATTTGTGGGAAGAATGAATGGATGAAGGGCATCAGATACTTATTCAATGACACAAGTCCAAATTAGAAACACCAATCATTTGCAAGAGATTGGGCTCTCCCAGTTTATCGCCTGAAAGCTCCATTTACATTTTGACTTAGGGTCTGGTTCCAGTCAAACAGACAACAGGAAAGATAGCTGTAGCAGAGAGAACATGAGCTATCTCTGGAAAATATCAGATCTGAAATCTCACCCCAAGTTCATTACCACCTCTTTAGTTCCTCACAGTAAGAGCGTCCCTGACAATAGATTTAGCATCTATTTATCTAAATGCAGAGGAAAGGGGAAATATCATAATAAGAATTCACCTGCTGAGCTCACAGGTGGGCTCTAGGTATTCAGCACTAAATCATTCCAATAATGTTTCTATAATGCTTGGGAGGGGTACGAAATTTTAAAAAATTATACCAACTTCTATGATATGGCAAAACAGATTTATTAAAATAGTTAACCAAATACGAACTTTATTGGAAGGAGTCCTTCGAAATCACTGTTTTATCCTGGACAAACAAGGTAACGAGTACTATATACAGAATATAAAGCAGTAATAAAAAAAAAAAAAAATCCCTCCTAAAAATTAGTCCACATAGTCACACAGTGAAAGAAATGGGATTTTTCCAGAACTCAGAGAATTCAAAGTGGCACCTTAGGTGATTTAAGAAACCAATTATATTCTTATGGTTTTCCTTTTGGTTCAAGAGTAGATGACTCAGTTTACCACCATCTGTTTTAAGAGGTAGAACATACGCTTTCTACTAGTCCATTTACTGGTCGGCCTGGCCCCCAGACATTCTCATACCTCAGCCCATCTGCCTTCGGTGAGGGCCGGAAGATCCCCATGCCCCAGGCGGCAAGGCTTTCTGCTGATCTCTATTTTAGGTCCATGAAGCGGATATCCATGATGAGAAGGAAATTCTTAGGCAGTGGGCGGGGGGCTGGAGAGAGAACAGTAAACACCTGATGCTCCAGGTCCACACTGGTCACCACGATGAAGCCAGCCACACTTGTCTCAGAAAGGTTCTCCTCTGTGCCCTCAGCAGTGCTCACGCTCAGGAGGTGGTGCACCATATCTCGGCCAGGGGTGACAGGAACTAGCTTGAGCTGATTGTCCTCCTGAGACATGCCCAAAGGCAAACAGGAGTCTGGGATGGTGGGTGCCCCAACTTTGTAGATTTTCACATCTGAAAATTTGACATTGAAAGCATGGGGATAGAAACAGCCCCGGAAGCCATAGAAATACTCACGGATCCGCTCATCCCTACATTCCCGCCGGAAGTCCTTGGAGCGCTCAACCACACCCCCAGATTTAGGGAGTAGCACAGTGCGTACAAAGTGTGGCAGGTCCCGTTTCAGTTCATTGTACAGTCGCTCCTGATCCAGAACCACAACTACATCCACCTCAAAGGCTGAGGCTGCATGCACCAGGGCCTGGTAACCAGAGCCCTTGACCCAGCCACAGGTGTTAATGACACAGCCACTCACAGAGGCCCTTCGGTTCACTTCGCACCTTTGGTTGAACACATCTGCTAAACGAGACGTAATCTGCAAAAGAAAAGATCAAGGTGAGGGGAAAAAAACACAAAAACAAACTCACAGCTATTTAATCTCTCTTAAGAATAAACAGTATTAAGTATAAGAAAAAGGGCATTCTTAATGGCTGTGGTTTTGACCTCATGAATTTTGGGGGGAGGGTAATTTGGTTTATTTCATTTTTCTTTATTGGAGGTACTGGGGACAGGACCTCATGCATGCTAGGTATGTGTTCTACCACTTGAGCTATATCCTCCCCGTAATTTTTATTTTATGTTTAACAATCTGAGGCTGACTTATTTTTGTAACCATCTTTTCCAAAAGAAATCATGTGGCAATGACACCAGCTGAGAGGGAGCAAAGTCCTGCACAGCTTCCAACCCTGATAGCAGCCCTTCCCTCCACCCCACCATGGTCCCAGCTCTGACCTTATTATAAAGCTTGATGTTGGTGCCAGGAGTGGTGGAGCCAAAATGATATACCAGAGGGGCCTGGATAGAGAATCCCTCTTCAACATCTGCTGGCCGCTCAATGTAGAGGGCCCCCATGGTACCAGGGATGGACACAGAGCCCTGGCCCACATCCAGTTCCACGTAAGTGGGCCGGCGGCCCAAACGCACTGCGTAGTTGAGCAGCAGACGGCACACTGTGGACTTGCCCACATCAGTGGGGCCCACAACCATCACCCGGGGGCCTCGCTCTTCTTCCTTCTCTGCCTGCCTCCGCATCTGTTCCAAGGCTGTATGAGTGTTGAGATAAAGCAACATAGGGGTGTCCTTGGAGACATAAGCAACCTCAGTGCGGCCACTGAGCTGTAGAGAACAGCCATGCCAAGTGAAAACAGCCACCTTGGCACCAGCATCAAAGGTGAATTTCTTGTTTCGGGTCAGCTCTGTGCCAAAGATTTCCGCCATGCCAGCCAGCAGCTCCAACTGAACTGTCTGAGAGGCCTCCACCTCAAAGCGAAGTTCTGTTTCTCGCTCAAGTTCAAATTTAGTTGTTGGCTTCTTGTCATCATTGGCCTCCTCTCCCATCTTTTCTGTGTAGATGCTGTGCCTAGAACACAAATAACAGAGCTAAACCTAAGTTAGGACTCAGTTTAAAATCCTCCAGTGGCTGTTTCTCCTAACCTTGCTTTACTTTTCGCCTTATCTCTGATCACCATCTAAGTTTGTTTATTGTCTGTCTACCCTAGAATGTAAGGATTGGGCATTTTTGTTTGCTGCTGTAACTCTCATACCTAGAATAGGAGTTGACAACCCAAAGGCACCTCTATAAACACACCGAGTGAATAAATGATTCAGACATAAAAAGAAAACTATGTCTACAGGTTGACAGAAGACTTGATTACATCCCCTTCATCGCTCCCTTCATCACTCTATTGGGATACTCCAGACTTAAAAAGGCAACAGATGCCCCCTCCCTAACCATCTTAGTCAACAAAAAAGGGCATCAGCAATCGGATGCAAAGCAGAGAATACCGGGCTCGGACTCAGAAAACAGCATTAAGATCCCGCTCAACAACTACCAGTAGTGTCTTTAGACAAATGAACCAATTAACTTCTCTGAACCTTTTCCTCAGCTGTCAACTGGCGGCACTTAAACTTCCACACACAAAGTGGTGTTCTGGGGATTAAAGGGATTGCCGGGGAGGAAAAATAAAATTACTTCGTGAACTAGAAAACGCCGAGGAACAGCGAAGAATTATCTCGGATCCCGGACCGCAGCTCTGGGTCCAGCATTTATCCCAGCCTCCCCAGACACCGAAATCTGCCCAGGCTCCCAAGAAGGCGACGGTTCCTGAGCTTATGATCTTACCTGTACAGCCACGAGCCCAAACCCGTAAACCAAAGAACCCTAGACAGCACCTAAACCCAACCGTAGCCTTGCTCACCAGGACCCACACCGGAAACGTCGGCGCCTCCGCACTTGCGCATTGGAGGAGACGCGGCCGCGCGATGCACCCTGGGATATGTAGTTGTGCTTGAACAGCCGCGAGCGGTCGAGCTCGCGCAGCCGCTCGGCCTTCTGGGACTTGTAGTTAAAGGATTGTTTTTATCGTGACGTCAAAGGTAGGCGTGGCGTCGCCCGTCATTGTTTGCCAAGCCGGCAAGAGCGAAGCTGAAGGAGTGGCGGTTACGCCCCCGCGCGGGGCGGGGACGGGCGGAGGGGGCCAACGGTTGCTGAAGCGCGGCGGTTGCGAACTCTCGGACCTCTGCTCCAGCTCACCTGCCACCCTGGAAAGGGCAGGGCGGCGGGAAGGAAAGGGAGCTCTCTACCTTGGTCCCACGATCGCCTAGAAGCGGGGAAATTAGCAGGAAATACGAGGAAACCTAGGGGAAAGTGGAGGAAAACAGCCAATCAGAGACTACTGGACTGTCATCCCCTACCTGCCACAGTTCTTGGCCCCTATAGAGCATTCAAAAAGAATTTTTTTTTAATGAAAGAATAAAAGCCCAAGAATTTCTTCCAGTTTCTCTGTAAATCAGTCATTACCCCACATCCTCTCTCTGTTGAGCGGGGACTATTGTTGGGGACTCATTTCCCTCTCTAAAGCCCTGACAGTTATACAACGTCAATCGTTTACCCCAACGAGCAACAGGTTGGGCCAGGTCTATACTATCCTGATTAGCTTGGACTTTGGAATCTTGTATTCTTTGCTATGCTACTTACTTGCTGTGTGAGTTCGGGCAAATCACAGGCTTAAACTCTTTGAGACCCAGTTTCTTGACTATAAAATAGGGATTACAACAGTACTTAACCTCTTAAAGTTGCTTTGAAGACTGATGCATGTAAAGTCCTAAGCACAATGCCTGTAGCATAGAAAGTGATGTTAGTTCCTAAGTTTTTATTATAGGTCGAGGAGGAGGAGCTATAACAATGCCATCCACTTGTAGAGTAGTTGACATTTTGCAAAGCCCTTTCAGGCATCTTCTTGCAAAGCCACCCTGTAAAGTCAGCTTTATTATTTTCAATTTCAGATAAGGAAGGAGACAAAGATAGGTGAAGGGGCTTGCCCAAGTTGGGATTCAAACCCAGGATTTTGGAGTATGATTTCGGTTATAATAACAGCAAACATTTACATACTACTAGATGCCACATAGTGTTCTGTGGGCTTTACAGGTGTAAATTCATTTAATCCTCACAAGAATCCTGTGAAGTACACACTATAAATGTCATCTTCACTTTGCAGATGGGTACTTTTTTCAGTCCAGCTTACATGGCTAATCCGGGTTGAAAAGCCTGAGAAGATTTTCTGGGTTGCCTTTTTCCCGCTGGTCCTACCTTAGCATTCATTTTCTAAGAGTGCCAGCCTCATTTCTCACTCGTCACAGTTCTCTTTTTGATGGTTTGCTTTACTTATTTAATACATTCATCATGCAAGTATTCGTTCTCCAATTAATTATTAGGTATCCCCTAATCTTCCACCATTCTTCAAAAATTCAGGTCTAGGCTTCCATTTGCAAAATTCCCTCCCTGAGTGAGCTCATCCTTTCCTGTTTCCATGCAGTCTATCTGCCAGATCTGTGTCTTCGCCTCCACACTCTCTCCCTTGAGGCAATTTCTCCCAATTATCTGAAGGTCATCTTTATTTGGATATTGTGGAGCCATCTCAAGCTGAATTTAGGGAGAAGAAACCCCTCCCCTCCTTTACTGCTCTCCATTTTGCTTCTTAAACACAGAGTTAGGGCACATTTAGAGCATCTGTGCTTGCCTACACTCTCTTTTCTCACTTTCAATCTTTCACCAAGTCCTCCTGTCATCTCCACCCCACCCCCAAATAATACTGTCCTCATATGTCTTTTTCATTCTTCTCTCCAGCTAAATTCTTGATCATTTTCTTCCTGAGTGAATTTAAATTAACTGGTATCCCTCTTTGCATCTAAACTTCCAATCCACGCCCTAAAAAACTACTCACAGTCCTTTTTCCCACTTCCCACTCTTTCCCTCAACAAATTCCTCCTCCGCTTAACATTTTCTTTTTCATCTGCTGCCCAGATAAGAACATTTCCCTTTTCTTTCTTTACTCTGTTCTCCTTCTCAATCCCAAACCTCTGGTAACATCACTCAAGATACCCACACTGTGTTTACCTTAAACCCCAGAATCTTCCCTTTAAATATTCAGAATTTCTTTCACTATTTCATACCCAGCAAGCACTGCCTCTCATTCACTTCATTTCCCTATCTTAACTTTTCCTGTGAAAAGAAAAACAAACCACCCACAGGCACTTCTTTCCAAAAGCCCCTCTCTTTGTGCCACTTTAATTTCTGAATGTTAGCCTTAGCTAGCAATCGAGGTTTTTATCTCTCTATGTTTAGGAGTATTAAGTTGAGGACACTGTTTTGAAACGGCAGTAACTACTAAGTGTCTATCACGTGCCAGCCATTTTTTAGGTTTTTCGGTGGTATTTTACCTTACTTCATATCCCCATGAGGTAAATACTATCAGCTTCGTTTAGCAGAAGAGGAAAACTGAGCCACAAAGATGATCAGTAGCTCACCAGTGGTTTCTGGTAAGTGTATTGGCAGAGCTGGGATTCCAACTCAGGTTTGCTCTGAGAGCAAAACCAGACATTTGGACCACGTCCGAAGATGCAACTCAACTGCTGTTTTGTTGAGCATCTTCTGTATGCAAAGATCTGCGCTAGGCATTGCAGTCCTGGGATGCAGAGAGGAGTTTCTCAGAGGACCTGCCTCAGAAAGTTTATAGCCCAGTGGAGAACCTTATGTAATGTGGATGTCTCCATTGACAAAGCACAAGTAATTTGGAGGTAGCTGATAAGAGGTACCTGCCTGTGAGATGTCATATTTGGTCTATGACTCTTTTGGAGGTATTAAGCTGAGGTTTTGAGGCTTGCAGGTGCCTAGTACAAGCTTGGGGGCACTCTATGTCATATGTGACAATCAGCATGTCTTTACTTTCCCTGCGTCAGGGCCGGTATCAGGGCTGAAATGGGAAACGTATCATCTTGAACATGTGTGCACGCGCCTGACTCTGCATGCATCTCTCACCATCAGCCGCCTGTCTTGCCACCGCCTTTCCTCCAGCCCTGCCACTTGTACTCCATCCTTGCCCAGCCCAGTCCTTTCCGCAGGTTCTTGCTGTCTCCTTGGCCACACTGCCTTCCTCCTCAGCAACCAAACTCGCCTCTCGCCCCCATCCCTCCCGCCGGACCCTCTGCTCCGCGAACCCCTCTGCATTCCTCCCTTAGCCCCATCCCTCAATGCCTGCCCCCTCCCTTCCTCCCGACCCGCCTCCTGTGTCTCCCAGCCCTGCTCTGACGTGGGAGGTGAGGGGGGTGGGGGGATGGATGACTCACAGTGTTATGATGCAGTTCCACAACACACAGCTACATTCACCCACAGACCGAGGTACAGACGAGAGACAACCTCTGGCCCCCCAGCAGCTGGCCAGCTTTGCAGCCCCAGTCTTGAGCCCCTAACTACCCTCCCCCGCCCCCATCCCCTTCCCAATTGAAGGAGCGGAAGGAGAAGAGAGAAGAGTGAGCAGAGAGATTGAGAGAGAGAGAGAGATAGACGGAGATCTCTGGAGCAGACCTCAAGGTGAGGGGGCAGCCCTTCTCCAAATGAATCTTTTTCCCTTTGCAAATTCCCTCCTCCTGCTGCGTGTTGCTTTCTCCCCTTTGCAAAAGCATTATTCATCCACCCTTTGTCCTCCCTTCCCCCTCCCCGCTGCCTCCGCTCCTCTCTCAGCTCCTCCATCCTTCTCCAAGCTCTGACGGTTCCCGCACTTATTTCCCGGCAACTTTGGCTGCAGCATCAGGCATCACTGTTTATTGTTTTGCTGCTGGTGCAGACCCCCTGAGCCCGCCCGGGGAGCTGGCTGCGCTGCTAATTATTTGGACCATACCATACCGAGAATGCCAGCCCGGGGGGGGTGCCAAAGCCTCAGAGCAGATGAGAAAATCCATTGTGAGCAGGTGTCCCCCTCCCTTTCCCCCCCCCCCCCACCCCGAGAGGCACGGGATTCGCACCTGGTTCTTGGAGCCTCCGCCTCGGCGCCTCTGCTGTCAGCGCTGGTTTGGTTGCTCAGCATCCCCCTCCCCCAGCCCTCCCTCTCCCCCCCCCACAGTCCAGCCCCGGCGCACTTGGGGGAACATCCTCTCCCCAGCACTCAGCTTGCCTTTGTTTTTTTTTCCCAGTCATTTGCCCAACTGGCTTCTCCCGGTAATCTGAGATGGGGGAAGAAGTGGCCCCTACTCCCCCTCTTGTGAGTGATCCTCTGGCCTTCTGTGCAGCCGTTCCTTGGCCTGATGGGGAAGCAGGGGAGAGAGAGGGAGGGAGGCGTGCCGGAGGCTGGGAAGGAGTCTGAGAGCAAGGACCTGGCCCCTTCCTGGGGCCCCTCGAAGGTGTGCTAGGTGGAGCGCGTCAGAGGGGAACTTGCAGGCAAAGTTGAAGGCAGACCTGAGAAGTGGAGGCTGAACAGTGTTCTGCTGGTGAGAAGGGCTGTTTCCTGCGGCCAGAGCCCAATGTCACCCTGAACTCAGCCCAAGGTGTCTTCCTGGGCCCCAGCAGGGGGAGAGGACCTGAAACTGAAGATGGTCTCTGTCGAGGGGTTTTTGTAGAGACTGCCTGGTGGCCCCAGGGAACACTGAAACAGCTGGAGTGCTAGCGGCCACCACAGAGGACAGGACGAGTGATCCTTTTTGCCCTGGCTGCTCAGGGCCACGCTGACTCTGCTCTGCCTAGTGGCCTAGCGTTGCCAGAGCACCCAGCAGGCATCTCTGAAACAGACTTGGGCTAAACCACCCATGATGGGCCTGAAGGCCCCACGAAGAAGGCAGGACCTCACTTGCTTATCAGAGCCAACAGAGGACACCTCCCTCCTTATCATCTGCCACCAGCATCCCCAGCCACTTTGGGGTTGGAGTCTGGGCAACTGCCTCAAGATTCTTAACCAGATCCCAGCAGTTATTTTATCTTGGGTCACCCATAGAGTCACTGCTGTCCATCCCTGCCCCTGGGAGAAGGTGGGAAGACACATCCTCTGCCTTGTGCCCCGAAGCACAGGATTTGAAAACAAGAGTCCCCTCTTCTGCTGCCCTTCTTAGATGTTGTTCCCACACACACAACTCAGCCCAGGAGCGCTGGCCTTCCTGACACAGTCCCAGGTTCCCACTGGTTCCTGCTGTCAGACTCAACCGGAGGGAAGATAGTTTCTCTCCTAGGCTGGAGGCCCGAGTCTTTAACTGAGAGCCAAAGCAACAATTACAGAGGGCAGCAGAGAGAGTCCACGGGCTCAGGGGCTGAGAGGACGGCCAGGTGCCGCATCTGAGCCAGAATGAGTGGCCCAAGGGGCAGGACTGGGCAGCAGCCATGTCTGAGGTCTTGGTACCAGAGGAGACATCCGTCAAGTTCTAGTTCCCAGAGTGCAGGACTCAGCCCCAGGAGAGGGCTGAAGCAGAGTGTGTGCACCTGCCCGCTCCCCTCCCCTTTCTCACCACGCCCCTCCCTCCCACACAAACAGTCTGGTGGACCAATTACATTGCAAATGGAGGCTGCAAGGAAGAAAACCCTCCAGACATCCCCAACTTTTACAAAGTGCTGAGCCCCAGAGCCTACCCGTGCACGTGGGACGCAGATCTTCACAAAAGAACTGAAAATCCAGTTAAGAGCACTTGCAAAGGACGTTGCTCCCATGGCAGCGCTTGTGCCAGCGGGCTGCTCTCAGTGGAAAATGGTAGAGACTGCTCCCGCCCCAGGAGGGAGAGACATCACCTCCAGGGCTAGAGGCCTGGGACCTCTAGAGCAGATGGCAACCCAGAGGACAGGGAGACCCAATGCAACTGGACACTGAGGAGGGTCGATGGTGATGGGGGAAGTAGGGGTACAGGTGGGCGGGGCCCCATCTTCTCCGTTCCCCCCAGGTAGGGGCTCCTCACAAGGACAGGGCTCTCCTGATGCACCTTCCCCTCTTCCCAGGTGACTTCCATTTCTATCTGGTTCACGTCTGGGGGGGCCCTGGCCGGGCAGCCCCCCCACATTTCTCCTGCCCTGAAACACGGCTCTAGCCAACCTGCTCCGCTGCTTCACCTGCGACCGTCTGTGTGGGGGCTGCACGGCGCCAGCCCCTCCCGCCCGCCAGGGCATCGTTCTCCAGCCAGTCATGCCCAGCTGCGACCCGGGCCCGAGCCCTGCCTGCCTCCCCGCCAAGACGTTCCGCAGCTACCTGCCCCGCTGCCACCGCACCTACAGCTGCGTCCACTGCCGCGCACACCTGGCCAAACACGATGAGCTTATTTCCAAGGTACGCAGTGGTGGTGATGGGGCTGCCACTCCCTTCCTCTCCCACCAGGTTTGTCCGAACATCACCCAGGGGTGCGGCAGCGAAGCCCATCCTCCCGCCTCCACGTCCCGGGGGGATTCCAGCCCAGGGCGACCCTGGGGCCAAGGGCTGCCCATAGTCACCGTCTGTCCTATGTCTCCACAGTCCTTCCAAGGGAGCCATGGCCGAGCCTACCTGTTTAACTCCGTGTAAGTCTACCTCTCTCCTTGTGCACGTGCAAATAATTTTCCTCTGTGGAGAAAGGGAGTGAGCTGTCAGAGGTGGCCCTGCACCTTCTGCTTTTACCTCTCCTTTTGCAAAGGGGTTCAGAAACTCAGTCTTTTCTGGAATCACTGCACTGGAGAAGGAAGGCCCAGGAGCTAGACTTAAGGGGGTGGATTGCTGAAGGCGGGGGCCTCCAGTTGGGCGGGTTAAGCTCTCTCCGGATGGAAGTTCCTTTGGGCTGTTTGAGGGCTGGACTGACAGGGTGACCCCACCGGGTGCTGGGTCCTTCCTGTTTCCCGAGACAGGGTCAACGTGGGTTGTGGGCCAGCGGAACAGCGCCTCCTGCTCACGGGGCTCCACTCGGTAGCTGATATTTTCTGTGAGAGCTGCAAAACCACACTGGGCTGGAAATATGTAAGTACCTGGGGGGAGGGCCACCCTCTCAGGTGGACGGTCTCTGTGGCCCTCCACACCCCAGCGGCCACCTGTCAGGTCTTTGCTTTGTCCAGAGGGCAGAGGGAGCTGGTAGTTGGGTTGGACTGAGTGGCGGCGGGGGGGGGGGCAGTGCTGGGGGCAGGGGGGGATGAGGAGTGCTGGGGGCAGAGGTAACACAGGTGGCAGTAGGAGGACTTGGAAGGAAATGGCTTTGTCCTACATTCAATGCTCTCCCTCCACCAGGAACAAGCTTTTGAGACGAGCCAGAAGTACAAGGAAGGGAAGTACATCATTGAAATGTCACACATGGTGAAGGACAATGGCTGGGACTGAGGGGCTCAGGCAGGCTGTGCCGTTCCTCCGCATGCCCCACCCTCCCCACACCTGTCCCCTGGCCCTGCCAAGCAGTCCATACCAGCATGAGTACTGCCCCACCCCTGGGGGGAACCCGGCTCCCACCAACCCCTCCCCCGCCTCCACCTCATCACTCCCAGACCCCTTTGGAACAGGGGTCTGGGGTACCCCAGGGGTGTTGAAGGCTCAGGAGTGGGCAGCAGTCAGGGAGAGACAGACTGGGGGAAAGGGATGGTTGTGGGTCCTTCTAGCCCTAAGTTCCTGAAAATTGCAGGGATGGCAGGGCACAGACTCAGGCAGAGAGGACCATGGGAGGAATCAGTGTTTGAACAACTATGAGTGAACAGAGGAGAAACCTTGAGTTATGGGGCTGGTAGATCCCAGGCCACAGAAAAGCAGATGAGAAAAGGCTCAAGTTGGAGTGAAATTTTGGCCTCAGACACCAGAGTCCCCTGAGGGTGAAGTTTCCCACCCCCATTTGTAGGAGAAAGGATTTGGGTCGGGGTGGGTGGAAGAAAAAAGTCCCAAATCCCAGGCCCTGGGAAATAAAAGAATCACAGGGGTTTCCATTTCACTCCACTTGTTAGTTTATCTTGGCACTAAAGAGGCACTTTCGAGTAACTGACCTTTGCCATTGGGTGGGGTGGGGAGAGCTGCCCCTGGGACAGACCCCACCCCCAGCTGGCAGTTTCCAGAAAAAGCAGTCTTTGTGGGCATTCTCCGAGGCCCAGCCACTGCTCCCTGGTACCCAGTCCCTGGGAGGGAAGGTGGGAAATTAGTACTATGGGGCCAGGCTTCCTCATGGCTGCCACCAGCGAACGAAACTTTTGTATGATACATAAAGTGTTTGGGTCTATTTTTAATAAAAAGGGGAAAAGCAACCGTGAGGCACTGTCCTCTGACTTTTCTTCCTCCTGCAGGTGCCATATGCTATCCAGTCACACTCCCCCACCCCGAGCCTGTCCCTTCATACCACTAGGGGGCAGCAATGGCTTTGCCTATGGCAAGATACCAGGGGATGGAGATTAAGGTGAGGTTTTGCTTAGTAACAGCTGGCTTCTTTGAGTGGTATTCCAGCTGAAGCACCCCGAACAGCTCATGTCTTTTGGAGCCCTTACAGTGAATCTGTTTTTTCCTGGATTGGGCATCTGGAAGAGGTTCATCCAAGAACAAGGATTTTCCTGGGTCCCCTTGCCTTTCAGCCTGGTTCCGGAATGTTTTGGTCAACTCATGGTTACACTTAAGGCTTTAAGGAAAATCGATCAGCCAAGGTGCTGGCCTGGCAGTTGATACAAAGTGGAACAAAATAGCTCAAAATCGCAGCATCAGTGCAACCATGTGACCCAAGTGCTATTTTTGGCAGTGATGTGAAATTCCTATTGTTGTGGGGTCACCAACAACTGCGGGGAGGATTGTATGCATCGTAAGTCATTTTTTGTAAACTAGTTTGTCATTTCCAGATTCATTCATTGATACTGCAAATATTTGTAGAGCACCTTTTACTTACCAGGCAGTGTTCAGCACTGGGGATGCAGTGGAGAACACAGCAGCCCTGGCCTGGCTTCATGGAGCTTTTCGTCTAGTGGGAGGACAAACAGTAACCAGGCAATTCCAGGAGGTGACCAGGACTCTGCGCAGGGATGGGGGAGTAAGCTCCCGAGCTCACAGAAGCTTAGCCTCCATTTAGGGAGTCAAGGAAGGTTTTGCAGAAGTGATGGCTCTGATGGCATTTGAAGGATAAGAAGTTCGGTGGGCAAAGAGAAAGAATGGGGGGAGGGGATATTTCAGGCAGGGAACTGGGTGTCAAGAGGCTCAAGCTGAGTTAATTTGAGGCAGAAAGCAGTTTCCAACAGCTTCAGTATAGGTGCAAGAGGGTGAGAGATAACGCAGCAAAGAGGCAGCGGCCATAGAACGCTTAGGGATTTCAGCCCAAAGGCACTGAGGAAATAATGAATTTCTTAACAAGTGGGTGGCATCACC
The DNA here is from genome assembly GCF_048773025.1 of Camelus bactrianus. Classification (NCBI taxonomy): domain Eukaryota; kingdom Metazoa; phylum Chordata; class Mammalia; order Artiodactyla; family Camelidae; genus Camelus; species Camelus bactrianus. The sequence continues at coordinate 11,878,613 of NC_133548.1, forward strand.
AAATGGCTGTTTTGTGTCCAGAGAAGAGGCTCAAATAGAAATGTTAAGAATGAAGAGGGGAGGATGTAGTAGTTCAGTAATAGAGTGCTTAGCACGCAGCGGTCATGGGTTCAGTCCCCAGTACCTCCATTAAAAAAATAGACCTAGTTACCCATCCCCCCCAAAAAAAACAACAAAAAAAGTTGCTTAGTAAATACATATATATATAATTAAAAAATGAAGAATGAGACACAATGCTAACTGTACCATCTCAAATACTGTTGTCAACTCAGAATGGAGAAGCTGTCTGGGCAGAAAACTGGAAGACACAGGTGCTAGAAGGCAACTCAGGCCATGAAGAAATGATGCCCAACATCCCCAGGCCTCGGGGGTCTGTCTGATCCTTCAGTTCCCATGTGCCTGGTGATGCCTAGAGGCCCTTCTCTCAGGCTCCAGCAAGGGACCCAGCAACACTGTCCCTCTTGGTCTCACTTCTTGCACCAAAATTCACCTAGACTCGTCAAGCCCCAGGCTCTGACTTCAAAATCAGGCACAGACTAGCTGCCTTCTTAAAGCTCCCCAGATCTGCCTGTCTCTCAATTTACTTAGTAAGCTGACTAGACACTGCGGGAAACAGGGAAGTAAATGGCAGTCACTGCCCTCAGGTTCTTTGTAACCTCTCCTGGAAGGATCATTCTGTGTGTTGGGCTCAAGGAATCCTATTTAATCTCTAAGATCAGGCCATGGGCAGTGCTGTCCAAATCCTGGATACCCAGGCAGGGGTACTCCGGGGCAGCATAATGTCAAATGCCCTGTGACTAAGAGGGGTCCTGCTGGGAAATGCAGGTGCAGATGAGGTCTCCTTTTTATGCCCAAGCCGGAGGCACACAGGTCCCTGTCCCTGGGGAGCAGTGCTTTCAGCTATAGCCCCTTCTCCTTCTCTGCGCACCCCCTTTATCTCATGGAGGTCTACTCTGGTCCTGACTGACTCTCCCCATCTTCTCCACCCACCTTCCAAATCGCAAGCTAAGTCTGGGAACTCGTTCTTAGCCACCAAGTCACCACTTTTATCCTTAAAGGCTTGAGCCTTTGGAAGATACCCTCACACAACCAGCAGGTGGTGTCACAGCCCTCTACCCCTCAGCTCTCACAATCTCCCAGATGAATCTACTCAACCTTCTCCAAAGAGCTCTACCAGACTGGTGAGCTGTCAGATTTAGGACAGGATTAGATCTAGGGTCTGCAATTTAGGTGCTGTAAAACTTTGGCCATGCTGCTCAAACCTTTCTTTCAGTTTTTTTCATCTGTAAAATGGGGGTGTTACTTGCCGAAGTCACTAGGATCCACTGTGATGTGTTTAGTGTCTGGCACATGCACCGCGCGTGGAAGTGCTTCTGTAAATGGGAGCTATTAGTCTGACTACTGATAGGGAGGCTTCCCAAATTCCCGCCAGGGTAGCTGATCGATGCCCAGAGGGGAGAGGAAGTCTTGATGCTCAGGAGGCAGCCAGCGCTGGGTAGCACCACGCAGCCAATGCCCTTTTAACATTGCACTGCTAGTGATAGGTGCAGACAGTAGCACAATGTGAAAAGAGCTCCGGCCCGCGGCAGAGGCACGCCGGCCTTGCCTCCGCGCCCCTTCTCATCCCCACTACAGCTTTTCTCCTTTCTGACTGTTCTCAGCGTTAATCCCCTATTTTCCCTCCACGCTCCACCCCCTCTTTTCGTTAACCTTTCTCCTCGCGCCCTTCTTGGCACCAAAACCACCTTTTTCTTGAGGTTTTAGGGCTGGGGGGACAGGGTCCAAGGAGGCAGCTGAAGGGATACCTTGAGCTTGTCACCCCACCTTCACAGGACTGACTGATAGAAATCCCCCATTTGGGGGGGAGGGGGTGACTTGCATGAAGCTGTGTTTATCTGGATTTTTATCTCTGCCAGCCGCCTTCCAGAGAGGAGCTGCCTGACCTGGACCACAGAACCCTCTATTCCTCCCTACTCTAAAGCTCGCTTTCCTTTTTAGCTTAGATAAAGGGGCATTCTAGGCCTTAAAAGGGGACCGCTTCAGATGAACCTTCAAGACCAGAGGGGTGGAAAATAGTCACAGGTCCCCAGGCCACACAGAGAAACTTCCAGGTCTGGAGGTAGAAGATGCAGCTAAAGTCCCACCTCTGCATCTCCTCTTGGAGGTCTTCAAAATCCACTTTATAGATTCAGCATCAAACAAAATGGCGAGGGCGACTCCCTCACCACAAGGGATAGGCTTCACTGGCAGTGGGGTCAGAATCGGAGTTGTTTCCGGTTTTATCCAGGATCTCAGTTAGGGAGTCTTCAAGCTCAACCAGAACTTCCACATCCTACCCTGGTCTAAGGGGCTTAAACCTTGGATAAACAACCCTGAGACTAGCCACCCAAGGTCCAGAGCCAGGCAGAGCCCCAGGATGGCACATTCCTGACTAGAGCTGTGGCCCCAAGGCTCACTCAGCTCCAGTCCTGACCTGGTGACCCGTGTGCAGCCCAGAGGGGAGAGGCTGAGGGGTAATTCCTCCATGCACTCATCAGTGAAGGCTTCTGGGAGAAGCCCTTCTCCGCGCTCCACAGTGAGGTAAGGGAGGACGGAATCCCAGTTGGGAGCTTTTCCTCTGGGCTTCCCCTCCAGCCCCCTCCCACCCTCTCAGGAAGCAGGAGAGCCTCCCGCCCGCCTTCCCAGGCAGTTTGTTCCTGTAATCTGCAAACCCGGGGCCCTGTCCCACAGTTCCCACAGTTCTAGTGGATGGAGACCAAAGCCCCACTAGGGTCAGTCGCCAGGCCTCTGCTCTTGGGTTGAGGGAAGTAGGCCCACTTGGGAACAGGATCATGCCAACAGGGGGCAGAGGGGCAAAGGCAGAACTGCCCAGCAAGCTTCACGGAGGTCAGGGGAAGATTCTTGACCAAGGAGTTTCCGGATATCTCCTTGGGGAGAGAAGGGAGAGGGGGCTGGGACCAAGATCCCCTCAGCGCTCACACCCAACTCACTCCAGAGCGGGCCCTGCGATTCACCAGCCGGCAGGGCCCCTCCCCCACCTTGGGCCCAGGAGCCATCCCCCAGCTCCTTCCAGAGGCGGGTGTAGAGACCGAGGAGGAAATGGGGGAGGGGAGGCCCCGGCTCAAGTTCTCTCCACTCCCCCTCCTCATTGGCCACCATCTTCCGGCCCCTGCCCCCCAGAGCAGCAGGGGATGGGGCCCAGCCTGTGGAAGGGAGAGAAAGGGCAGGTGGAGGGTTAGCTGGAGCAGCAGGGGCAGGGGCTGGCCCCAACTGTCTCCTCCCACCCCCTCCCCGCAGCCATGGCGACAGGAGGAGGAGGCCAGGAGGGTCTTGAAAGCCCTGTTCTGTGAATGGGATGAAAGGGGCAAGGAAAAGTGAGAGGGGGGCTGGGGGTTCGCTCTCCCTCAACACCCAACTGTGCCCCCTCCCCACACACACACCTTGAGGCTGGACCACACACACGCGCGCGCACACAAACTCCCAGCCATACTTGCTGCACAACTCAGCTCTTACTACACACTTACCCAAACAGCAAGCACTGGAGTGTGAGCTCACAGCTCCCCCACAGAACACACCCCTTAATACCCTACAACTCTCAGCCCAAGAGCGGGCCTCACACCCACACACAGCCCCTTGGCTCATCCCACAACTTCCTCAAGATGCAGAACTCTGGCCGGCTCCAGCCCTTCAGCCACTGCGTTTCCCTCTGTACACACCCGCCAAGTCCCCTCATGCCCGCTCCCCCGTGCCCCACACCCCCGCACACACGCCCGGGCACGGACAGATGGCCCAGCCTCAGCCCTGCCCAGCGGAGCCCACCACCCCTTCACCACCACACCCCCAACTGGAAATTGACAGTGAAGCCTCCCCAACGAGACATGCCTGGTGCTTCCCAGTTACAGTTATTTTGAAAGGAAAAAATAGAAGCGATGCCCACGAGTGGGGGAGAAAGAAGAGGGGGAAAGAAGATGAGAGGCAGAACCCAGACCACCCCCCCTCCCCTCACCGAGAGAATAAAACCGAAAATCGGTGGCGTTACCCTTCAGGGCGCTCTCGATACCTACACATTGCTCCTCGTTACGTTCCTCTGCCTGCCACCTCCTTCTTCCCGGGCTCTTTCTCTGCCCTTCCCTCCCTCTTGGCTTCCCTCCCTGGCCTCGCTCCCCCTCTCTCACGCCCTCTCGCACACCGCCAGCCCCTCTCCCAGGCCAGGCTCGGATCCCCGGCGGCCGCCCCTCCGCCCGCCGGCCTGGACCGAGGTCTCGGGGCCGGCCGGCCGCCGCGCCCTGTCCTCTGCCGATCTCGCTCTTCCCCCCTCGCCCCCTTTCTCCTTCCACACTCCCTGCCGTCCATCTTGAATACTTGGGATTCTTGAATGGAGTGAGCAGGATCCGCTCCCCCAGGCTCCCATTGGCTGTGGGTTAACCCTTTTGAAACGAGATCCTCCCTCTCATTGGCTGCCAGGCTCCCCTCTTCTCCCCCAACCCCCATCCCCTCCGTCTCCTAACAGCCGGCGAGGTCAGGGCGCTCCTGGGCGCCCCCTCCCCTGGCCTCTCACCCCCCCTTCACCCACACCCCAGGACGCACGTCTCCCTGCTCTTTCCATCACACCCACCACCCCAACAGGGCTGCAGGTGAGGATGGATACGGTTCCCGCCAAATGCGGCCCCAAGGTTAGGCTGGCAGAAACCCTATTCCCAGATGCCCCTTGTGCTGGACTTGGAGACCTTAGAAGATGCAAGAGGTGCAATTTCCTGCCTATCTCCAAATCCTCCTTCAGCAGAAGTACCGCTCCAACAGGGAATCCACGCAGCCATTCAGCCTCACCCAAAGCGGTCAGACAGTGCTCCTAAACCAATTGGCCCCCTGGGCTGGGCAGGAAGAGGGCAGCTCCGGAAAGAAGATCTGGGGCTCTTCAGAGAGGCTAATTCCCCGAATGCCGCGGGGCAGGTCTGACCCTACCAGGAATGTGCAGCATCTGGAGCTCTGCTCTGTCACAAACATCCCCAGGGACCAACCAGCCCAGCCGCCCAGGCCTGTGCTGGGCCCACTAGGGGCTCTGAGCTGGGAGCCCAAAGAGGCACAGAGGAAGGAGGCAGCGGGGAGTAGGGCAATGAGTCAGACTTAGGAATGGCCTACCTTTGTTTTAGGCCCAGATCTGCCATAACAGGCTTGGCTAGTCATGTCTCCCGTCTGGGCCTCAGTTTCCTCCTTTGCAAAAGTTTGATCTAGAAGAGAACTGTCCCACAGGATTTCCCGTGTGAAGGTAGAGTGTTCTGTACTGCACCATCCAATATGGTAGCCACTAGCCACATGTGGTTATTGAGCCCTTGAAATGTGGCTGCTGCAACTGAGGAAATGGCTTTCTAATTTTATTTAATTTTAATTACTTTTAAATAGCCACATGTAGCCAGTGGCTACCATATTGGACAGTGCAGATCCAGAATCCTTGTGATTCTGCTGGTGAGTAACGTTCTAGGAATCTCGCTTGGGGAAAAAAATTCTTTCTCTTCATCCTCAGGTGCAGAATCTTCTAAAGCCAAATCGCAAATCCCCAAGGGCGTCCATTCCCAGGAAATGAGTTTTGAATCCCTGCCACTTTTGTCAGGAACATTTTCCTCCTAAGTGTCAATCTTTGTTCTGCGGGAGCTGAGATACACACACCTATGACACAGTGGGAGATTAGGGTGAGCGGAGAATTTGCAAGTTTGCCCGAACTTCTTGTGTTTTCAAGGATAGAAACCAAAATGTTGACAGGAGTCAGGGTGGGGGATGTCGGTTACCCAATGGCACACAGTAATTTAACACATACCCATAAACTTGGGGTTCTTGTGCACCCCCACACGCATACATCATTAAGCTCATTCAGTAAATATGTATTTCTCTGACCCAGGACGAAAGTTAACTGGGGTTGAAACCAGCTGATATGACTGATACCAAGGGATAGCCAGCTCCAGGGGAGAGGCAGACAGCCCGTCCTACCAGCACGTGAAAACCCGGGGCTCTTGGGTGCGCCAGGGCTACAAGGACATGGGTAGCTCTGAGCCCGTTTCCTAAATCAGTGTGGTTAAGAGACCCCATCGGGCATCCCCGACCATGAGGGGAGGAGGCAGCTGTGAGGTAGAAGAGTGGGTTCATCCTTGGACTGGCCAGGAAGCAGAAACAGCATGGGGCTGGGGCTTCTAGAGGAGAAGGGTGCAGGGTGTCCAGGATTCTAGTACTTACAGGCTAGGACTGGTGCATACAGGACCCTAACCCAGCAGAGAATGGCCCCAGGAGCTAGTAAAGGGGACCGTTTAAACAGTCTGAGCTTGTACTGTATTTGTCCAGCCCCCACTTCCGGAGGACATCTGCCTGAGTAATGTGCTATGGGTGAGGGGAAGACACAGTGCTCCCTGGGGGATGGCTTCTGTCCTCAATATTTCTTTACTACAGGAGAAAATTGCTAAATGGCCTCCCTGGTGACAGACAGATAAGGAGTTCAGAGGAGGGAAAGATTGCTCCCAATGGGGAATGGAATCTATGAAGGCTTCTTGGAGGAAGTAGCATTTAAGACTGGAAGAATAGAAAGGATTTAGAGATAAGAAGACAGGAAAAAGGAAGACCAGGATATGCTCAGGAGAGGAAACAACACAAAGGCTGAAAGGTGCAGAAATGGTGGTATGTGTTTACAATGGGTTGGAAGAGTGGGAACCTAGGACATAAGAAGGGGAGTACCAAGGATGGAAAGTCAGGCTGAGATAGGTTGTGGAGGTCCTGAACACTTCCCTCCAGCCTCAGCTCCGCTCCAGTGACCTCATTTCTCCTGAAGATGCCCTTCTCCTCTTCCCCATCAAGAGATGTTTCCCACCTATTCATCACGCTACCCCAGTGCCTCCACCCTCAGCTTTCTGCTGCTTCCACCTTAGTCTGCAGGCCCCATCTATGTTCCACAAAGGGATAGACTCTCCATGGTCCCTCTCAGCTCAGTCTCCAGTCTCTGGATCCCCGTGTCCAGGTATGAGCTGCATGGAGAAGGCTTCCTTTTTCACGTACCACTTTTTTAAAAAATTTAAGCATACTTAATCTACATATTGTGTTAGTTTCTGATGTACAGCATAGTGATTCAGTTATACATATATATTCCTTTTTCAGATTCTTTTCCAGTATAGGTTATTACAAGACATTGAATATAGTTCTCTGTGCTCTACAGTAGGATCTTGTTGTTTATCTATTTTAGATATAGTAGTTAGTATCTGCAAATCCCAAACTCCTAATTTATCCCTCCTCTCCCTTTTTCCTTTGGTAACCATAAGTTTGTTTTCTATGTCTGTGAATCTGTTTCTGTTTTGTAAATAAGTTCATTTGTATCATTTTTTAGATGCCACATACAAGTGATATCATGTGATATTTGTCTTTCTCTGCCTGACTTACTTCACTTAATATGATAATCTCTAAGTTCATCTATGTTTGCTGCAAATGGCATGATTTCATTCTTTTTTATGGTTGAGTAATATTCCATTATATATATTCTGTCATCTGTTGATGGACATTTAGGTTGCTCCCATGTCTCAGCTATTGTAAATAGTGCTGCTATGAACATTGGGGTGCATGTATCTTTTCGAATTAGAGTTTTCTCCAGATATATGCACAGGAGTGGGATTGCTCACTTACCACCTTTTAAACCCCCACATGGCTCCGTCCTGTCTCAGGAAAGAACTAAAAGTGGAGGCCAGGAACAGCTAGACAAGGTCTAATCTATTATAGAAGTTTTTTAAAAAATGTACCCAGGAGCTATCTGGCTCCAGCTCCCCCACCCCCCACCCTACCTCCACATTTTTCTGTCCCCCTCTGGGAGTTCCAGAATGCTCCTGGACTTTGCAGTAGCCTCCGTCCCCCGCCATCCCCATGGCATGTCCAGGATCACGCTGGAGGTGCCTTGCTGCCTTCCTCCCTAGTCTCTGGAGTCTTCCCCGGATCTCCATTTGGGTATATCACTGAGAATTTTGTAATTGTGAGACGGCAAGACTGTCTGCCCAAATCCTCTGCCTCTTGGAAGGACTGAATCTGAAACATCAGAGAAATGTTGCCTCCCTGCTTAAACATCAGTGGCGGGAACGCGGCTTCCAATTCATTAAGGTGACACATGCTTTTCCACGTGTGCTTCCTCCGTTTCCCCTCCTCCTCCAATAAGGCGCTTTTGTAACTTGACTATCACGCTTCTCTCAACCACTTACATGTCTGAGCACTTCCCGTGTGGAAGGCTCTGGAATCGTTGCTGGGAAACATTCCTAGCCCCGAGGTGCTGATCGTTGAGGTTACGAGGCAGACACACACAAAGAGGAAGTCAGAGAGCAACAGGTGTCCAAATAGATGCAAGAACCTGCTTTCTGGGACAAATCTGCTTCCCCGAGGTCCCGGTGCTGCTCTGGCTTCGTCAATAGCCCCGTTTATTGCATCTCCCATCCCTTTCCATGAGCCTGGAGCAAGGGTCAGCAAACTACAGCCCACAGACCAAATCCCGCCCTCTGCATATTTTTTTTTTTTTTTGGTTTGGTTTTGGGTTTTTTGGTAAATAAACTTCATTGGAACACAGCTCACTTGGTTAGACATTGTCTGTGGCTGCTTTCCTGCTGCGATGGCAGAGTCAAGTGGTCATGACAGATACCCTGCAGCCGGCCACGTCTAGTAAACTTCCTAGTTGGCTCTTTACAACAAAAGTTTATGGACAGTTTCGGCCCCTGTCATCTCAGAAAGATGTAGTAGAACTCAAGGAAGGCAACCGAAATTACCCCGAGATGGGAGTGGAGGGACACAGCCCAGACTTTCCCCCTCAGCCTACACGTATGCTCAGATCTTCCCACAACCTACCAGGAACCTTTGCTCAATGCTGTTCAGATTTTTACATCGCTCCTCCATGTCCCACCCGTTCTTAAACCCATGCAGTCCGGCTTCTGCCCCTACCTTCCACTGAAATGTTTCTCACTGGGACCACCACGACCTCCCCATCCTTGGCTCACTGTTCTCGGTCCTCATCACACACAACCTCCGGCATCTGCCTCTCCTGACTCTTTCAGTCTTGAAATGCTCCTGGCTTCTGGGACACTTGTCTCTCTTGATTTGCCTCCTGCCTCTCCAACTATTTCTTTTCAGGTTCCTTCCTGTGGGTCTTTGTCCTTCCCTGCTGCCTAAATACACATTCTGCAAGGATTTGTCCAAGGCTCTCTTCTCCTTTCAAGCCCTCTCACTGGACAAAATCATCCACATGCCTGATTTTAACAGTCACGTGTCTGCTGATGGTTTCCCAAGGCACAACTTCTGAACTGAAGACCCAGATTTCTAACCCAATGCTGTGACTCCTCAGATGCTGGTCTTACCGACCAGACAAGCTGAATTTGTTCAATATCAAACACATCATCCTAGCCCTCTGCCCCTCACCTAATCACCTGTGGCTCTTCTTCCATCTCCCCCTTAATGGTTGCTCTTCCTAAGAGACCTGCCCTTGACCCTTCTCTCTTTGGGGGTAATTTCATCCATTCTTACAGTTTCAGCAATCACGTGTGCATGAGTCACTGCCAAATCTCTCTCTCCAGATATGTTTATACTGCCTCCTTACATCCCCAAGTAGATACCTGAGGTAGGTAACAGGTGGTTTTGCCTGCCCAGATTCCAGCTGCTTCTAGCAACTACACCTTAGCTTTCCTTTGGGGAGACAACTCTTCTCTATTTTCATTCCTCATGGTTCATATGAGGCTGACAAATAACATGTGTTATTTGCCTATGGCTGTGGAACAGATTAGTCCAAAACTTAGTGGCTTGAGACAACACACATTTATTTTCTCACAGTTTCTGTGAGTCAGGAATCTGGGCAGAGCTTGGTTGAGTCCCCTGATCCTGGTCTCTCATGAGGCTGCAATCAAAGTGTCACTCAGGGCTGGGACCTCATCTGAAGGCTCAAGGGGGGAGGAGCTGAGTGGCTTCCAAGCTCACTTTCACAGTGGTTGGCAGGATTCATTTCCTCACGGGCTGTTGGACTGAGGGTCTCGGTTCCTTGGTGGCTGTTGGCCACCCTCAGTTCCTTGCAATGTGGGTGTCTCCAATCTGGCAGCTTGCATCAGCAAAGCAAGCAAGGGAAAGTCTGCTAGAAAGATGGAAGTCACAGTCTTTGGTAACCTGTCACAGGTTAACAACCCCTCAACATGGCCATATTCTCTTGGTCAGAAGTAAGTTACCCAAGAGGAGGGGATGACACAAGTGTATGAATCTAGGAAGCAGGGTCACAGGGGGTGAACTTTGAAACTGTCAAGCACGGCACATTTAGCTAATTAAACCACAGTAATGGCATCAAGGATGGGTATCTAATCAGAATCAGTCAGAATTAGACCTGAGAAGTTTGCTGGAACCTTTGAGAGAGTGGCGTTGCTGGGATTGTTATGCTGGCAGAAGAGGGTAAGCTTGAAGCTACTGGTGGTCATAACCACTGCCACATGGAGGAGAATCTGCCTAAAATGAAAACACAGCAAAGAGAAGGCAAGAGATGGAGAGAGACGGATGCTTGATAGCATCATTTGAGAGCCTGATACAGCCATGCCTGAAGCAGGACCTCTTGAGTTTTTAGTCACGTAAGCCTAGACAGTCCTTCTATTTACACTGGTTTCAGATGGATTCTGCCACCCACAACCAAAAGGTTCCTAATGGATAAAATGTTTCAGGGATACCTTGCATTCAGTTGGCTGCAACCCAGTTTAATCATCTTACCTTCACCTTCCCCACAAACCTGCCTCTCTTCCTAGGTTCTATTTTGCAGTCAAAAGCATAACCCAGCAGCTTAGGGTGAAAACCTGGACATCATCTTTGCCCTTCCTTATCTGCTGTGGAAGTTGGAATAGCCCATGCAACATGGGTTGATTCTATCAACACAGGAGAGAACTTTTGCTTTGCAAAGATGAGGGAGGCTCTAAGGTGACTGAAGGAAACATAATCTTAACTATAGCTAAACAAGTAACTAGGTTTTTCTCCAAGCCATTAGAATCTTACAGAATTTCTGGACGTGAATCACATAATTTAGAGGATGAGAATAATATATCTCTCATATCAAAACATCCACGGACAAAATGAAATTCTAGCAAACTGCCTGGTGACAATGTCTTTTGGAAGGCACCTTGGGCTGGATTTGAGAAAATATTCCTTCTGTCTCTAAGGCAGATTAAAAGAAATCGTATCATTTGAAAGTCAGGCATAATCTCCTTTACATCTTTTTATTTAGAGTTCCAATCATAATTCTAGTCTTTATCTTTCTTTCCCTATGCCACCCTAAATCCTGTGCATTCTACATCTCAGCCGTGTCCTGTTTTCTCCATTCCCTGCCAGTTTAATATCCACCGTGGGGTTTCGTATCATCCTCTGAAAAACTTTCCATCCAACCTCCACTGTGTCAGAATGTGAGCCCACAACACAAACCTCAGATCATTCATCCGCCCCAAAGTGTGATAGCTCCCTAGTGCCTAGACAATGCTTTCTAACCTTCACTGGGTTATGGACATTTAAAAAAAAAAAAAGATGAAATCTATGGGTAAGGTAACTCTTTCTAGAAAAATCTACAGGTTGTGTTTTGGTTACATTTCAAGATCGTGAACCATCTGGAGTCTGTTTTCTAACGATCGTGCCCACTTGACAACATATCTTCTCATCTTCCCCAGGTTAGACCTACTTAGAGAAACTACGTTCCTAACGTCTTCGCTCAGCATTCAATGCCTTCCAAACTTAACCCTTCCTTCCTTTCTTTTCGCACCTTCTGCCTTGTGCAGCTAAGGTTAGTTTACGTCTGACTTCCCAAGGCCAAGAGCCTCCCTGAGGGCAGAGATGGTGCCTTTTTATTTTTCCTTGTTATATCTCCCCGGACAGAATGAAAGTTTCTCTGGAGCAACAATCAGAATGCCTAGATTTGTGTGTAATATATTGTTAGTTCATGACTAGATTTATTATTTTTAAAATTGACTTTATTGTGGTAAGAATACTTAACAAACAACATGAGATCTAACCTCTTCCCAGATTTTTCAAGTGTTTCAAGTGTACAATACAGCCTCTTTGACAATAAGTACAATGTTGTGCAGTGGACCGCCAGAATTTACTCATCTTGATTAACTGAAACTTTATGCTGGTTGACTAGTAATTTTTCATTTCTTTTTCCCTCTAGCCCTTGGCAGCCACCATTCCATTCTTTGATTCTAAGAGCTTTACTATTTTCAATACCTCAAATAAATGGAAATCACGCAATACTTGTCTTTCTGTGTCAGGCTAATTTCAGGCTAAAATATCCTCAAGATTCTCCCATGTTTTCACATATTGCAGAATTTCCTTCTTTTTTTAAGGCTGAGTAATATTCCCTTGTATGTATTGACCACATTTTCTTTATCCATTCATTGTCGATGGACATTTAGGTTGCTTCCACATCTTGACTATGGTGGGTAGTGTTGTAATGAGCTGCCAGATTTATAAACTTCTAGCTGCAAAAGCATTTTAGGGTGATGGCCTACCTAGTATAATACAATGTCATATGTTCCAAATTATATCTGGGGAGAGTTCTGATTTCAAAACTTTTCAGTTTCAGTGGACCCCCATAAGGATAGGGATTTCTCAGACCTTATGCCATGATTTTGGTTTAGAAAATATGGGTCCCCACTGGTAAATTTACCACATTTGCCAGTACTAATGCCAGGAATCCTTTTTGGTAGCTGGGGCCCTTTGGGACCCTAGAGAAAGTTAAAGAACTGGCTCGCTTGGTGGATTCGTAAGTGAGTTTATTGATTTCATATTGTAGCACTGACTCAACCCCCACCCTCAGGACAAGCCAGAACAAGACATAGGAATGCCTCCTATGTTGTTCCAAAATGGACATTCTGAGGGAATCTAGGGCAAGAGAAAATTACTTCTCTTTGGCCACATTTCAAAATTCCACCCACATTTCAGTTGTTCCCCCCGCCCCACCTCCCACATATACTAAGGTATTTCTTTTCACATGCTGGGAGGTAGAAGACATTGCCAGTCCATAAAAGTGCGTGATCTCAGTGGACAAGGACTCTGCCTGGTTTAACACTTTATTTCCAGTGCTAAAGCAGTGTTTAACACAAAGTAAGCACTCAATTTATGTCTGTTGAATGAATGAATGAATGGGAAAACAGGAGCAGTCAATGATCTTGGCTTCTCATTTGTAAATGTTTGTCTTCAGAACCTCTATACTTTCTTTATAGTTGCTTGGTATCTTATAATTCTATCCAACCATAAACACTGAAGGATCTGTGTCCTACTAGACATATCATGACAAAGGGATGACTTCAGAGTTCTCTCATGAGCAACACACGCAGCATCAATAAATCAGATGCACCCATTGTGTGCAAGGGCCTCACATGATGATATGCTATGGTTTGGGTTATCAGTTAATATTAATTTCTACCTCATGACCCAAGATGGCCACTCAGGCTCCAGCCAGTCATCATATTCTATTCCAGCCAGTAGAAGGGTGGAAAAAGGCCTGAAGAAGGGTGTGCCCCCTTTTTTAATGATACTTTCCAGAAGTTACCTATAATATGCCTCCTCACATCCCGTTAGCCAGAATTGAGTCCCATGGCCACAGCTAACTTCAAGGAAGGAAGTCTTTATTTCAGGTGGCCAAGTAACCAGCTGAAAATCAGGCCTTCTATTACAAAGGAAGAAGTGGGGGAGACTGTTGACATCGGTGGGGAGGTGGTTTGACATGGAAAGTCCAGCCTTGCAAAACCAGAAAAACTTCTCTTAACTCATGCCCTCCACTTACTGCTCTCATCTGTGGAGTGATGGTCACCAGCCCAATCCCACTTGAAAGTGGATGAGTCTGAGCAGTGGTTAGAAAGCATGGCTTCAGGTTCAAATATGTCTCTGGATGTCTCCCCTCTTCCTTTAAGCAAGCGAGGAAAACAATACCCATCGTACAAACTTACGGTGAGTATCTTACTCCTGGGAAACCCCAGGGACTGAGTTGGTGCCTGTGAATGGTAGGTTTTCTCTTTTTTTTCCTAATAATAAAAAAATACAACATACGATTACCCTTTGCACCATTTTTAGTGTATAGCACAGTAGTGTTAACCCTACACACACTGTTGTGCAACAGATTTCTAGAACTTATGCATCCTGCAAAACTGAAACCCTACGCCTATCGAATAGCAAATCCCCCGCTTCTTCTCCCTCCGACCCCTGGCAACCACCACACTACTCTCTAAGGGTTTGACTACTTCAGATACCTCATATCAATGGACCCACACAGTATTGTCTTCTTGTGACTGGCTTATCTCACTTAGCATAATGTTCTCGAGCTTCATCCACATTGTAGCATACGGCAGAATTTCCTGATCTTTTTAAAAGCTGAATAATGTTCCATGATACGGATCTGCCACATTTTCATGATCCTTCATCCAATGGCTGTTTAGATTGCTTCCACCTCTTGGCTCTGTGAATGAGGCTGCAAGAATGGTGCTTCCCATCAGCCTAGTTAGTATCAGCCTAGTTAGTATCCGCCTAGTTCTCTCCTTTCTTTCAATGCCCTTTGGTGGGGAACTTCATGGTTGACTGGTTTGTTTTTCATTCCCTGTATGCAAATAACTGTTAGGTTAAACATTTTAGGTGGAAACAAATAAGGCAGCTGAGTCTGGGAGTTCCATAGATACAACATGTGAATTAGGGAAAGGGAAAAGATGCTCCAGGACAGCAACAGAATATAGATTCTTTTCAGGTGGCCCATTTGAATAGATAAGGAAAGACAATCTGCAGAGCCAGCACATTGCTGAGTCCTAGAGCCGCTAAAATTCCAGACTCCAGATGTTTACTTACAGGACGGGGGCAGAACCATCCCGCAGTCCTGACTGAGGCCATCCATCCGTAAGTCTTAAATCCTGACCCCGAGGGTCAGAGGCCTGGGGCAGCAGTGAGGAGGAAAGGCCACCAACACAAATGTGTATGTAGTTCCCTTGTTGAGAGGGGGCTCTCTAATGAGGCAAAACCCTAGCTGACAGTAACTGCGAGAAGCTAGGCTTTGGTGTTCCTTCCTCCAGTGATTTCCTGAGGAGACAAGGAAAATAAGAATAACATCAGGGTCACCATTATAAAATATGATCTTAACCTGAATTGGGAGGTTGCACACTTTCAATCAAAAGCCTTTGCTGTGCGTTTCTAGGCATAGATGGTGTCAAAGAAGCACAGACTGAATCAGCTTCCCAAGGAGCTTCCTAGTAGCCGGAGTGAAAAGACACAACTCATGAACGTGATATGGATCATACAAGGTAGTGTCTGCTCAGCATGGTGTCCAGGGGATGGGGAGGGGCTACTGGCTGGGAAGAGCAGAGGACACTACTCAGGGGGTGAGAGTTTACACTGGACTCAGAAGAATAACAACATTTAAATAAGTGGACGGGATTCAGAAAGACTTTTTTTTTGCTTCTCTTTGTTTTGTTTTAGCCAATATGTACAGAGCGCAAACTCAGTAGGTGCCAGGCTGAAGCTGAGGGTAATGACAGAAAGACATGGTCCCTGACCTGCCTTCCAGGGGGTTTTCAAAATTATTTTGGCCGGGAGACAGATTTATTCTGAGCCCCACACTGCCCAGGCTTCTCCCTCTGAAAGGGCCCAGGGACACCTCCAGGGTACCCAGTCCCCACATAGCACAGATGAGCAGGGGCTGGGGATCCAGGGCTGACAGTCTGACTGTACACAGAGCGGGAGCTGGCTCTGATGCTGTACCCTGGAGCAGCCACCAGTCAGGCACCCTGTGTCTGATGCAGGAAAACGGATGTGGGGCGTGAAGAGGGCCATGTCCCAGTCTTTGGTTGAGGCCCTGGAACATGCCCCGCCAAGTGTGGGTCCTTGGCTTCACACAGGAAAGCATTCAAGTGTGAGCCACCGGTGAGTAAAGGTAGATTTATTTAGAAAGATACACAGTGCATAGAGTGTAAGGCAAGAGAAAGGCAAGGAAAGAGGTGTGGGAATTGGGTGCTCAGGTTAAAGTAAAAGTAGGTACACACTCCATAGACAGAGTGCGGGCCGTCCCAGAAGAGGGACTAAAAAAAGCACTGCTAGGTGTGGTGTTGCCAGTTTTTATGGTCTCAGTAGCTTCGAAGGCCTACAAGTGGGACCATTCCAACTGCCCTGGGGAAGGGGCTGGGATTCCCAGGAATTGGGCCACCTTGGGACTGTCATGGCGCCTGTGGGCATGTTGTTTATCATGCTGTTACAATCAGCATATAATGAAGCTCAACGTCTACTAGAAGTCAAACCTCTTAATCTTTAAGGCCAACTGGGAGTTGAATCTTCCACCATTTTGGTGTTAAATTGCTGTCATTCCTTGAGTGGCTGTGCCCTGCCCCCCTCCCTCCTGTCTCATTGCCACAGTGAGGCCATCCTCCGGCTCCCCACTCCTCTCACCCTGGCTGTCACTGTGCGTTTTCTGCTCAGCCCCTGACCTTTGGCCCCTGGGGCTAGTCTTTGGTCTCCCACTGTGGGACTCTTTCAGACTTTGGCTCTTAAACTGAGAGGAGACGTGGAAGTGCCAGTGGGGTTTTCCAGGAGGAAATGCTCAGCAGCGCGCAGGCGCTTCAAACCTGAGCTGGTGAGCTGGGGAGTCAGCCACGTGGAGGTGGGGCGGGGGTGGGGGGGGTGGGAGAAGCACTGGGGTCCTGGGATATGCAGACTGCAGAACCTGATGTGAATAGCATCTCTCACCTTCCCAGCGGGGTGACCCTGAGCAAATCATTCCTTAGAGGCTGCTTTGCTTCATTTGCAAATCTGGCAAAACATACCGAGTCACAGGCTTTTTGCAAAGTTCCAGTGAAATACTGCAAATGAAGCCCAGTGTGGGGCACATGGTAAAAGCCCGACTGAACAGGGCTTATGCAAGGGAGGGGGTAGGAAGCTTTGCGTGAGCTCTCAGACTGCAGAGAGACGAGCAGAAGGCTGACCATTGAGCCAGAGCGAACCCCTTGCTCTGTGGAGCCAATCTGTGCGGTCACTCAAGGAGAAATGGAGTGGAATGGGGGCGGGGGGCTGGGAGGCCGGGAGGTGGGCTCCCCAGCCAGCCTGTCACTCCAGGATGATGGATGAACCTAGTCGTCGGCTTATAATTAGTGCTGACTGGCTCTGAGATTCTTCCCTTGGGAGAGTGTTCCCTGCTCCTCCGTGCCTGGGAGGCCCTCCTCAGGGCTTGGAGCTGAGGCTGGATGTAAAACTTGCCCTGACTCTGGCACAGACTTCCAGAGGCTGGTGTGTGTGTGTTTTTGTACAAGTGTGTCAATGTGGGTATATGTGTATATCTGTGACTCTTGTGACAGTGTATGCATGTACACATGTGCACATATGTGTGTTTGTATACACTTATATCTACCTATATGAGTGTGTGTGTGTGTGTGTGCTAAGTTGCTAGCCAAGACAAGGTTAAATATGCAATGAGAGAAATACATAAAAGTCTAGATTTTTGTTGGGGTTATTTGAAGCATCAGTTTGAAGAAGTCAGTTGACACGTTGCTCTCAGTCATCCAAATGGCAGGCAGCCCCTGTCCTGAGGAAGGAAATAACATATACGCCCACGGCCCTCCCTGAGGTCCCTGGTAGCCCAAGGTCAGCGTGAAAGAAGTGTCCCAATTTGCATAAGGGTTTTTCTGGGATAAGGAGAATTCCTATTTCCCCAACATCTCTTCTGAAGATTCAAAATTGTGGTGAAATTCTGGAAATGGGAGAGTATAATTTCAATCAAGGCTAAGGACAAAGAACAACAGGAAGTTCTCTGAAATAAAATTACCTTGAGAAGAATGGAATCTAGGTTCCTAAGCACTGGGGTCTAATCCCATCTCCACTGTTCATCAGCTATAAGACCTTGAAGGGGTAGATTGATTGTTCTCTAAAGCTTCGTTTTCCATCAACAAAAAAGGGGATAATAATGGCCCAGTGTTATCATATATTATGTAAATTTGAGTTATGCAAATTTGGAAAACTGTAAGTATTCCTAAATTAAAAAAAAAAGTCATCAAGTTTGAGTCATCAAGTTTGCATGATTTAAAAATTGGTGTGCCCAGTGCTCTGCAGGCTGTTTACAAGTGTTGCCACAAATCTGCATCATGTGAGCCTGCAAAAGTGAAAAACCTCCATCAACGTTTCTGTCGTGAATCAAACTGTTGTTTCTGTGCACCGTAACTTTTGGTAGCAACATTAATGACTACTGTGCCGTTATGCTAATATTCAATGTTATCATTCAAAATATTTTCTGTATCCTAGAAAGAGACTACCTTAGAGTTCATTAAATAGTAGGGTTAGTGCCAAAAAAACACTCTCCGAAGTCAATAACGTAACGTAAGTTAGACATGATAAAACACCATGAAAAACCTCGAGTAACTGTCATGACATACCAAGACCTTAACTGAGGATTTCCCACTGTGTGAAACATGAGATTTCTAGTGTTCAGTAAATTTGAAAAACAGCACAAAGACAAAACTATTCTACAGTGGTTCAAGACTCCTCTCTCTACTTTTCACAGTTATTCTTCTGGAAAAATAGTGTCAAATTATGTAAGTCTTGAATTATCCGAGATCTTCAGTAACATATCCTTTTCATAAGGTGTGATCTCCTCCTAAATGAAATGATGTAAGCCGTGAACATTTCTTAGCTTGGTAAATGCTGGATGCCTCAATGCACGTTCCGTAGTTTTTGCCCCAGTTGTGGTTCCCAACCCCAACCCTAAGGGTTTGCAGGGACCAGGCTGATTCCGACGGCAGCATGTGGCTCAGGTCGGAAGTCTTCTGGAATCCAGTCAGAACCTGAAGGTATTGATCTTTTGGAAATGGTGGCCGAATTGTTGTAAACTGTTAACTTTGGAATCCAAGGTTGAATTCCTATGTTGGCTGTCTAAGAATCTGAAACCTTACAGGGAGTTTTGTGTCCAAAAGGCTACACAGGACAGAGTTTCAACAGTGACACCATGTGGCCACAGGGACTAACTGCAATGGAACTCTAATCACGTCAGGTTCTTTCTCAGAACACCCTCAAACCAAACCCATGAGTGAAGGATTCTGTCACTATGAGACAGGAGGGAAGGGGGCAGGGCACAGCCACCCAAAGAATGACAGGAATTTAACACCAAAATGGTGGAAGATTCAACTCCCTTATTGGCCATAAGGATTAAGAGGTTTAACCTCAAGTAGACCTTGAGCTTCATTATATGCTGATTGTAACAGCATGATAAACAACATGCCCACAGGCGCCATGACTGCCCTAAGGATAACCGCAAA
Source organism: Camelus bactrianus (assembly GCF_048773025.1). NCBI lineage: Eukaryota > Metazoa > Chordata > Mammalia > Artiodactyla > Camelidae > Camelus > Camelus bactrianus. The sequence goes on from NC_133548.1 coordinate 11,897,893, forward strand.
AGGCCAAAGGATGGGCGGTGGCCCAATTCCTCGTAATCCCAGTCCCTTCCCCAGGGCAGTTGGAATGGTCCCACTTGTAGGCCTGTGAAGCTACTGAGACCATAAAAACTAACAACACCACACCTAGTGGCCTTTTCTGCTCCCTCCTCTTCAGGGGGACTGCACGCACTCTCTCTATGGAGTGTGTACCTACTTTCACTTTAACCTGAGCACCCAATTCCCACACCTCTTTCCTTGCCTTTCTCTTGCCTTACACTCTATGCAGTATGTATCTCTCTAAATAAATCTACCCTTACTCAACTGTGGCTCACACTTGAATGCTTTCCTGCGTGAAGCCAAGGACCCATACTTGGCGGGGCACGTTCCACGGGCTCAGTCGAGACCTGGGACATGGCCCTCCTCACACCCCCACATCCGTTTTTCCTGCATCAACCGGGGATCGGTGGTGGATCGCTGGAACTTTGCCTACCCCAGGGTAGGGCTGCAGGGCAGAGCCAGAGGGCAGGGGTCTTAAATACATGTGTTTATGGGGGGTTGGCTCTCTGTCTTTCTCAAAAGTCACATGTACAGGTGGAGGAGCTGGGGGTGAAGTGTGCCAGCCGCACAAATAGCAGAAAGGAAAGAGTAAAATTGTAGGCAAGCAGCATGAAACTTCATGTAATAAATTGTCTCTAATACTATATGACATAGAAAAAAATTCTTGATTCTTTTTTTTTTTAAGTGGGGTGTGGTGCAGGTGATGGGGAGATAAGGGAAGAAATTTCTGTTGTTTAAGCTACCCAGTCTGGTGATTTTTTTTTTAATGGAGGCATTGGGGATTGAACCCGGGACCTCATGTATGCTAAGCACACTCTCTACCACTGAGCTATACCCTCCCCTAAAAAGTTCTTGATGCTTTAAAGAAAATCTCAGAGTAGCAAATTGCTGGGGAAAGTTGCTAATAGTATGTCTACATAGATGTAAGGCCACTCTGGTAGATGGGGGAAGTGGCCACAATTACTCACGGTGCCTCATATGCATGCCCTTTGCAGAATGACCCTGCGGATCATTTCTTTAAAAGGGGGCATGTTTTCCTTACTTTGGTGACTTGCTTTGGCCAATAGAATGAGGCAGGAATGATGTTACCTTAATTCCTGGTTTCAGACTCAAGAAACTTGGCACAGCTCTGCTCACTGCAACGTCCATCTGAATTACACTAGATCAGCCTCCAGGAAGATGAGAGGCCAAATGGAGCAGAGATGGTCAGCCGATTCATCTCAGCCGAGGCCCCGCCACGTGGAAGACCTACAGGAGGCCAGCAAAGCCAAACCCCATCAGCCCTTCCAGCTCACTCCTCAGCTGACTGCAGCAGGCTTGCAGCCAGGGCCACTTTGAACCTGCTGAGCCCTCACGGACTCAGTGACTCACAAGTGACATAAATGTTTATCATTTTAAACAAACAACCCCCCCCAAAGAGTTTCACATCCCCTCTTAGCAAAAAAGCTTCAGAACAGAAAATATTTAAATTCTCTTCACTCTCGGATTTTCTGCTCTTTCCAGATAAATAAGAATCCCCCTTTTTCCCCTACCAGGATGTGGTGATTCATTCATTCAATCACCCTTTTACTCAATAGATTCTTTTTTCCCCCAGTGGAGGTACTGGGGATTGAACCCAGGACCTCGTGCATGCCAAGCACTCACTCTACCGCTCAGCTATACCCTATTTTTAAATTTTTTTTAAGTATAAGGCACTCCAGTAGGCTTGGCGAGGCACATGGTGCAGGGCATAAAACAACACAGGTCTGATTGATATTCTAGTTGGGGCAGAAAGGAAACAAACCCAGCCAAATAAGCCACCTAGTACATTTGTATTCGGACAACGTGGGATCAATTTACAGCTGCGTGACCTTTGGATAGTTACTTAATCATTCTGAGTTTCTGTTTCCTTATATCACAAGCAGGAATAATACCTGGCTCTCAGCATGGAGCAGGGGAAGTTAAAAAATTTGCAAAGCTCTAAGCCCATAGAGGGTCTGGCTCACTTTCTTCTTCAGACTTTGGGTTGGCGCTCAGCACCATTTTGATCACATCAGGATCCCCCCATCCTTGGGGGGATCCTCCTAAATTTGGGAGGTGACTGCTTTCACTAGTTCCTCACGTAAGAATCAGTGTGGGACCAGCGCCCCTAGAAAGGAATTTGGTGTCTTCTCAACATCCTGAGAGACTGACCAAGAAGAAGGGAAGGGCACGCGGAGATGGCTGTGCAGATTAAGCCTGATGTGAGGTGATCTCCCTGTGCCCTGGAGCCTCAAGTCAAGCCTGGGTGACTTGTTTGGGTCTCAGCCTTGGCTGGGAGACTGTGCTGCAGGGAAAGCCTCTGACCAGGGATCTGGCTTCCTGAGGTTTTTCCCCAGAAATAGTCCACACAGGAAGCCAGGACCTAAAGCACAGTCCAAGAGCGGGAAGTGAGCAGCCGGAGATGAACAACAGGGCAGGGGGTCAGCCACCAGCACCCACCATGTCTTCTTTCCTCCCCTGTCCGAAACCCCGGACCTCAACCAGAACATGCGTCAATGAGAGAGCCCACTGGAAGTTTGGGTCACTTCCCATCCTGCATTTCAGCTCTGAGCTTGGCACCCCAGCCCAAGCCACAGAGAAGGGGATGAGTCCAAGGGGCAGAGCGCTGCAAGACCAGCTGCAGTCTCCAGCCAGGTCAGTCCCGCACTGCCCTCCCACGCCTGTTCCTCCTATCACCAGGGTATTCTGTGATTGGGGATGGGGAAGCCAGACTCTGCAGGTGGCTGAAGTCCCGAGGGTGAGAGCAGCAGTGATGTAAGCATATATCCTGGTGGCTTGGATGGCCCCCCAAGAAACATTTCAGGTGGGACTAGTGCGACCTAAGTTGAGATCCTATTAGAAAATCAAATCACCATGTAGTGCAGATGCTTGATGAATGTCTGTGGACTGATGGCTGAATCCCCACGTTCAGTCCTGGGGGAAGACATACCTCTGGGCTGTTTGTGGCTGGGAACCTGAGTGTCTGGGTGTGTGAGAGAGCTGGTGAGGGGGCCAGTGCGAGGAAACAAGAATGACTAGACCTGCAGCTGAAGGGCTAAAGGCAGAAATCAGTCGGCATGGTTGGGTTGACAACACGGTAACAGGGAGAGAGGAAGGAAGGGAGGGGGGGTAAACAAATGCGGTGGGGGGCAGAGAAAAAGACAGAGACAGAGACAGCGGACTCTGAACTGGAAGTGAGGAAAACATATTAAGAGACATCCTCAGAGACTAAAAAAATGCTCTGTGTTAATATCAATCTTCCTATCCATCTCCCCCAGCAAGCTATAGGTTTTGAAGGAAGGCACTCCAGTTTAAGTCATCTTTATAGCCTCTGTACTTATTAGCACAGTGCCCAACACATGCTAGGTGCTCAGTAAGTTTGTTGAGCAAATAAAATAAGAAGAAAAGGCAGGACTTTAAGACAGAAGGGCAGAGACATAGACAATACTGGCTATAAGCTCAGCATTAAGAGTCAGAGGGTTGTGCTTTCAAACCCCACTGCTGCTGTCTGACTGCATGCCTTTGAGCAAGACTTAGCCTCTCTGAGTTTAGAGTTTACCATATAAAGTTGGTGTGAGATTAAATGTCCGCAAAGCTCTTAGGAGACCACCTGTGTAAGGTCCCAATAACGTTAGCTACTGTTACTACTGCTGTCACAGCTTCGCAAACAAATAAGCAAGATAGAGGTTGTGGTAAATGGATTGCATAAGGAGCCCCTAATTAATGACTTTACCCTGTCACTTGGTCCTGTGTTTCCACTCTAACTCAAGTTCTGGCCACGTGACTTGCTTTGGCTGGTGGGACAATGGAAACTTGATGCCAGCAGAGATACAGGCTGTGAAAAAGCCTGCCCATTCTGACTCCTCTCCTGGAATTCTGCTACTATGGGCCAGCACTGCTGGAAGGATGTAGGAGACAAGCAGAGGAGAGCAAAGGTGTTCTAGCTAAGGCCATTGTAGAGCAGTCATCCCCCAACCAACCCACCAACTATTATAGATATATGAGCAAGCCCAGGGAAGGTCAGCCAGGGCCAGGCCAGATCAGCAAAACCACCAACCCCAAGACTTATATGTGACAAAATGAGTGGTGGCTATTTTAAGCCATAAAGTCTGGAATGACTTGTTACACAGAAATAGCTAGCTGATACAGAAGCTGTGGAAACCCTTGTCCTCTAAAATTGAAAAGCAAATGAGAGAGGAAGTTATGATCTGCTAGGTTTTATTTGTAGTCTGGTGTATTTGGACCAGAGAAAGCTGCAAAAGTGCCTTGGAGAGTCACAGGGAAGGGATGATAGAAGCAGGTCTCCCTCACCAGACCCTAAGGAGCCCTTCACGGGGAGGGCAGACCTGAGACGGGAAGTGGCTAGGGGCAAATCCAGGCTGGCAGCAGCAGGGCTGCAACTAGGAATGCTGAGGCTTGAGGGGTAGGGCTTGCCCTAGTCTGCCCCCTATAGGTCTCAGGTCCTGGGGTCATATACCCGCCCCATGAAGACAGGGAACTTGTGCTGCTGGTCCCAGAGCAGAAAGAGGAAAGGCTGCTGCACGTCAAAGGTCAACAAATTGCGGGCCACAGAGATAACCGAGGCTGCAGCCGCCTCCACCCCGGTCTCTGTCAGCTCCAGCATGGACTGATGCTGCATCCCAGAAACCTGAAGATCCGGGTCCTCGGTCAGCCCACACAGGTTGAGGTCGTAGGAAAAGTCAAAGAATTCTAGGGCACAACCAGAGAAAAACAATGAGGCAAAGGTCGGCACAAACCCCTTAGCTGCTGGAGACAATTTGTCCTGAATTTTCTGGATTGGTCCCAAATTCCAAGACTTCCTTCCTCTTCTTCCTCTTTGTTTATCCAATTATATATCATGCTTTCTGGTCCAGCTCATGGGATCTTCTATCAAGTGGGCCCATCTTTACTCCAACCACCACTTTCTCTCAAGTGATGAGAGGCCATGCCTGTAACCTCCAAAACCCTGAAAAGTGATGCCACCACTTCCTTGTCAATCAGGACCTTGGAAGTGAGCTAATATATCAGAAAAAGGACATATGTCCTCAAATGAGGTTATATGCAAGGGTGTGATGTCATATACTAGGAAACAAGATCATCTCTGAGGAAGTCAAATTCGATAACAGAAAATGCAGTGATGCATTTGGACATGAGGTCAAAGATAAGGAAGTGAGGCTGTTATTTAAGAAATGGAGTATCTGTTGCCTCTCCTAGACTCAGATGCCTCTAGACCCTTTTATCTAGATAGCTTCTTGCATATTCCATGGGGTAGTTGAGTTCTGTGAAATGTCTCTAAGGGAGGAGCGTCCACCCCCACCACGGTCACCTGTTTCCCGTGTCTATGTTACAAGGAACCATAGTGGAAACAGTCAGGAGGGCTAAAGACCTGGATTGGGGTTCTCATTCACTTCCAACTGGCTCAAGGGACCTTGAGTAAGTCAAGCCAACTTTCTGAGTCTCAGCTTCCTCAATGATCCAATGGGATAGAAGCACCTGCCTTGCTAACTCAGAGGACTGAGGGACAACCTGAGATTATGGATGTAAAAAAATACTCAAGAGTATTTCTTTTTTTAGTGGAGGTACTGGGGATTGAACTCAGGACTTTGTGCATGCTAAGCACACGCTCTACCTCTGAGCTATACCCACCCCCACCCCAGCTCCCTTAACTGCGTTTTAAGGCCCGCCCCTGCCCCGCCCTCCCCCCTCCCCCAGTCTCTTCTCTTCTGATGGCCTAGGGGCAATCTAGGCTGCTAGGGCTCACCGAGCTTCTCCATGATTGACAGCATGTCCTGGTTGCTCTTTACTTTGATGCGAGGCATCATCAGATGAGTGGGGTGGAACTTGAGGGACTCCAGCTTCTCCATGACGGCCTTGAAGACAGGGGTGCTGAGAGCATTCTCTATTTCTTGGAGATAGTGTTTCATCGTAAGGGGCACCAGGATCACCAAGCTCAGGTTGTGGGACAGCTGCAGACGGCCCACCTGGAGAACAAGAGGTGCACCTTATCAGTCTTCCCGCCTGAATTCTCTCCTGGCTCTTACCCACCATATCCCCGGGCTGATCTTCCGTCCGCGGCTATGGTCTGTACTGTTTCAACAAGCAGCAACCAGAATTAGGCTCCCAGGCTTTGCCATGAGATGCGATGCCCGCTGGAGCAACAGTGCTGGTCTAGCTCTGCACTGGTGAGATGCAGAGGAATGAGCATGAGTTTCTGAGAATCACATCCTGACTTGACTACTGATTAGCTGTAGAAGGCAAGCAGATTGAGCTCTCTGAGCCCTGTTCCCTTCTTCTCAACTATTTTGTTCATAATGTACCCCTTAAAGTCCTTTTAAAGGCTTTTGATGGCTTTTCACTGCCTATGAAGTTAAGTATAAATCTCTTGGTGTGGCATTCAAGACTATGTACAAACTGATCCTAGTCTACCATTCCAGCTTGCCAGTAGAAGGACTTACAACTAGTGGCCAGACAAAAGTATGAGAGAAGTTCAGGACTCATGGGTTCAGTACAGAGGAGTTCTCAACTCAGGGCGAATTTGCCCCCAGTGGACATCTGGCAATGTCTGAAGCCAGCAGAAACAGAGGTTCACCGTGTTACTGGCATCCAGTAGGTAGAAATCAGGAATAATGCTAAATCCTACAATGCCCAGGACAGCCCTTTATAAACAAAGACTTATCTAATCCGAAACATCAATAGTGCCAAGACTGAGAAACCCGAGACTCATAAGATATAAGAGACTATCACTGAAATGGCATCATGGTTGAGGCTGAGAGATGGACAGGAATAAGCTACAATACAGAACTCAACTGGGCAATGAGGAAATTAACTGGAACCAATCAATTGTTGAATTTGACAAAAATGGCCCAGAATCAGCAGGTTGTAAATTGACTAATCAACTGATGAGCATGGACATGGGGTCCCTGTTGACAGAGGCTCTAAATAGGGTACACATTTGGCAGTAAATTCTCACATTGTGCTCTTGAATTTTCAAGCCCATAACTTCAGCATACCCGACTTGGTAATCCTAACCCTCTTCGTTGGGTAAATACTCTTTAAGTCTCAGGAAAATTTAGAATTAAGTACGGGAATGAAAACTTAGAATTAAGTATAGGAATGACTCTGTAGTATTAAGACCAGGTATTAAGACTTTTCAGTTCAGGGTAATCCATGTTTGTTATTTATTTATTTATTTATTTTTTGGCAAAAGGGAAGTAATTAGGTTTATTTACTTATTTATTCATTTATTTATTTTAATGGAGGTACTGGGGATTGAACCCAGAACTTCATGCATGCAAAGCACATACTCTACCACTGAGCTATACCCTGCTCCCTGTTTTGTCTGTTTTTTTAAATAGTATTTATAAGTTTTGGAGACTCAGACATGCCAGTTTTATGCTTTTGAGCAAAAAGGTATAGGATAATTTCATTAAGTTTGAGAATGATGTTGAGATGTTTGTTGAAGGTTGATTTACTTTTCAAATTTAATTTTCAATTCACAGGCAGGCTTTAGGTACTAGGAAGATACGGCCAGGAAGGGTTGTAATTCTGTCCTGTCACGTACCTGACATGCTAAAAAAGAAAATCAAGTATATTAAATGTATAAAGTATATTTATAAAGTATATACATAAGCTCAAAATGTTTATGGGAATATTAATTAACCATATTTATAAGTGAAACAAATGGTTTAAAGGAGTTTTATCTGCTCAAGATGGCTTAATTAATTAAAGAACAAATGAAAGTTAGTTTTTTAAATAAAATTACTATAAATAATACAGAAAATTCAGCTTAAAATTTAAAAGCTTAAGTAAAATTTTGATTTTGAATTTACAGCATTAATATATTAAATCAGGCATTTGTTTAAAACCCATATAGAACTATAAATAGTGGTTTCCGTGCAAAAAACTTCTCCTTCTTTAATATTAAAAAATCTTACTTTGATATCCTCTTCCCATATACTCTGAGTTAGAGTAAAGCCCAGGACATGCCATATATATTCACTTTTCTCTGTCTTATGCATGTTATTTCAGTTCTGTTAAAGAGCTGGGAATGTTCAAATTCATTGGATAGGAATGGATGGATGGAAGGGTGGAAAAGTGCATGAATGGTTAAGAATGGTCAAAAGTTCCTCCTCCACGAAGTCTTCCTAGTCACTCATACTAAGTGAGTTGCTCCCTTTAGCATCTGCCCCTGAATTCATTCCTTTATTCAGCAAACATGATGAACACTTATTATATGTGACATTGTTCTGGGCTCTGGGGGTCTAGTAGGAAAAAAGACAGGTAAAGTTTGTGTTCCCAAGGAAAGAGACACTATCTGAGAGAGAGAGACAATACTGCAATCAAATCAGCAAATAAACAACATAATTTCAGATAGTGATAAGTACCACGAATATAATAAAACAGGGTGAGGTGGAGGCTACTTTAAGGAGGGCGAAGCCTTCCCCACCAAGGTGACCTTTTAGCTGACACTTCGGGGAGCAGAAGGAACAAGTTATGCCAACATCTGAGTGAAGAGGCCCCAGGCAAAGGGAAAAGCTGAGGAAAGCTCCCAAGGTGGACACAAGCCTGGCGTGTTCCAGAACAGATCCTGTGCTTCTCAGCCTGGGACCACGTCACTGGGGACCTCCTGTTGTTTTCCATCCCATAGGTCTGTTTCTTGCTGCTCTAACAAGGCAGAAATCTCTGGTCATTGGGCATGAGACAGTTTACTAACTAGAATCTTCTGGGCTCCATATTCTCTCTTCCCTCCTCATCCACTGTAATCCTTCATGCTGTTCAATTTCTGCTAAGGAACGTAGAGCCATTTAACACATGTGCACACATGCACTGACCGTGTGCGCTGACACATGGAGATACCTAGACCCGTGCACACATATAGATGCATGCAGTACCCAGGTACATACACACTAAGCCACCAGGGTCTACTGGTGGGTTGACTGGAAAGAGACACAGAGGCACAGAAAAGGAACATGACTCACTTTTTGCCATTTGATGCAGTAGAGATGCATGAAGAAACTTTAGAGTCCTGCTCTCCAACCTAAAATATATAATGCCTGCCTCGACCAAGGCTGAAGAGGGGAGAAGGAGGAAAGACAGGGTGGAGATACGGAAATGCTGAATTAGTAAGGGTGTGCCCCACACCGGTGAGGTCACAGCAGAAAAGAAATCAGGACACGCATGAGGCTCTGAAACAGGAGTGGGAAGGGCCAAGAACTTACCCTGGCCTTCAACGTTCTGTCCACGAAATGGGCCACAGGGTACTTCTTGCTAGTCAACATGTGCACTTTTATCACAGAGGATTTGAGGTAAAAGGCCTCCTTGTTTTTTTGGACGGGATCAAATGTTATCTTCCACTTTGCTGGAGGGAAGAGTGGAGCAAGGGTTACTCTAATGCAGGTGGGGAGAGATGCTAAAAGCTTGCTGACCCAGGGGTGGGACAGGTATCACAAGATCCAGTGGTGGAGCTCTCAGCTGGGTGGATTTTGAAGCCAGCAAGGGAAGGAGGACTCAGGATGGGAAGATGCCCTGGCCCAGGGCCCCCTTACCACTCAGGTAGATGGCGTTGAGGAGGACAAGGCGGGTGTCGGCAGGCAGGCTGTTTAGCAGGTGGCTGATCTTGTGGTTGGTCTTCTTGGCCACCCAGTTGTTGATGAGCTCCAAGTTGACACTACTGTCATTTCCCAGGGCTGTGGGCCTGCTGCCATACAAGTTCCCAGAGGCGTTTATAAATGTGTCCCTGATGGTCAGGTCTGGCAGTGGGGGCAGGTGGAGAGAGAGAGGCCTGAGTCCCCTGAACACGCACTCCCCTTCCAAGAGCAGGCTTGGAGAGGGAGCTTGTTTCCCATCACTCTGTCTGCTTGCTCCTATGAACACAGGATGTCGGAGCAGGGGTCCAGCCCACTCCCCTCATAGATGTGCTACGTGAGGCCCAGAGAAGGCAAATCCTCACTGAAGAGCAAGAGAACTCATCCAAGCTCGAGGCCCATGCTGCCTCCACTTGCCATGTGACCATGGCTTGGCAAGGTAACTCTTCAAGATCTTAACTTCCATTTGCCTATATTTTATCGTTTTCTTCCCTTAATTCAGCAGGGAACAGACTCTGCTTTGCAGCCTTAGTGGAAGGTCGTAAGAAGACCTCCCAGGTTTTGCTCTCTCAAGCCTAGTTCCACTAAGAAAATAAGGGTTTGAAAGAGACATTTTTCCTGGACTAATTAGGTAATATTGAACGCTGTTGTGTTTTCCACCAACCTAGCAAGACAGAGGACAACGTCGATTTATAACAAGTAAGTAAATGCAACGTTTCTTGAATACCTCTGAGCCTGATTTTTTTCCATCCCTAAAAAGAGGCTGTGCTTTTTTTTTTTAAAGGTAATGGTGTGACAGGTGAGTTTCCTTTCTTTCTTTCTTTTTTCTTTTCTGTGTTTTCTCAGCTTTCTACAATGAACAAGTTTGCTTTTTTAGTTAAAAAAAAAGAAGACAGAAAAAAATTGTTTCCTTATCTAAAGAAAGGATGACACACTAGCTCTGTAGTTTTCAAACTGAGCAGAACTGAGTTTCAAGTAAAGTCATGTCTGAAGCCCACAATAAATACAAAAGGGCTCTGGTTGAGGCTGGGTGGCAGTTCAGAGCCCACCTGGCTCCTTGTCACAAGAAGCGGTACCTCACTCCCCACTCGGCCTCCCTAATCCCCCGACTTGCACCAGGACTCCAGCATCAGCTCTGCAGAACCCTAGGGCCCTGGGGAGCAAAATTTGAAACAGCTGCGTTAGATCTTTTGGGACGCTTATTGCCCTTACTGCCTACATAATAATGTAAGGTATGAAAAAAACAACAAATTCATGTAACACAAAAGTACAAAGAAGAGGAATCCCAAGATTCCCCTGACCCAGATTAGCAAATATTTTTGCCTATTTTCCGCCCTAGCCCTCCAGCCCTGTCTATTACGGAATGCAGGACAGTCTTACTCTAAACGGAGTTGATGAATGCAAATGACTTTTCCAGGGTCTCCCCCGAGTACCTGTCCAGCTGCCACCTGGTACTTCTGAGGCCCTGACCTGCTCTGCACTCCCTCCTCATGTTCTAGCTTGGACATTCCCTCTGTCCTGTCTTTCTCCAGTGCTGGGTCCCCATCAGAATCCTGAGGACCCTGCCCAGCAGCTGCCATCCTTCCCCGAGCACTCACCTGGGCTGTGGAAGATTTGAGAGACTGAAGTGAAGCCTTCGGATGTGAAGGCTTTCAGGGCCTCATGGACACAGGTGAAGTCTTTGGGGTAAGCGAGGAGGCTTTCCAGGTTTTTCTTGGTTTCTCCTCCAGCCCCTACAACAAACAGCAGAGATGAGGGGCAAGAGCAGGAGGGGTGGGGAACTACCACTGGGGACTAGAGTGGAGGGACCAGGCTGGAATGGGGGGGATCACATATCATCAGAGCTAGAAGCATTTTGGAAGGCAATACATGTCAGAGAGAGAAGGGTGGGAGAATTAGGAAGAAACAAAGTTAGGCTTTTCTAGGGCTTTGAGTACTCTCTTCTTCCCTTTTTCTCATTTTAATACCACTCACCTTCCAAAGCCTGGTCTAATCACTGCGTGTTCCACGTTAACTATTATTTAGTTGGTTCGTGTTTAGTTGGTTCTTAAGCAGAGATACTACATCACTATCAAGAGGAGACATTGGAGAATCATAAAAGAGGATGGATGGTCAATACCCTTTCCATTATTCATTATTAAACATTTATTGTACACGTTTTCTGTGCAATAATAGAAAAATTTATAGAGCACTTATTTGGTTTCAGGTATCGTAAGTGCTTCTCCCGTCTTATTTCACTGAATCTTCACAATAACCCTTTTCTGTAGGGACAATTACTCTCCCCATTATACAGATGAGAAAACTGAGGTTTAGGAGAGGAAGTAATCTACTCATTTTAAGATCACAGAGTTAATAAGTGGAGGATGGAGAAAGGACTCAAGCCATATCTTTTGGGGCCATAAAGAAATGAACTGGGACCAGTCAATTGAAATGTGCCTCCCAGGAGACATTTGGCCATGTCTGGAGACATTTTGGTTATCATAACTGGAGGGTGGGGTGCTACTGGCCTCTAGTGGGTACAGGCTAGGGACATTAGGATTCTGGGACTCCAGAAGAAAGGTTCTTATATGTTCACTGTATTGTCTCTAATAGCCTTCCCAGAATTCCCCCTTGGAATGATAGTTCTGTCCCCTCTGCTTGTAGCACTTTGTTTTTGCCATTCCTAGGGTAATTACTCCATGGGACTTGACAGTGCTCTCTCAGGAAGGCAGAAGGATTAACATTTTTTGACCTTCTACCAAGTCAGGCACTGGGCTTAATTTTTTTAGGTAAATATAACCATTTCCATTTCACACATAAGGACTCAGAGAGGTTAAGTGATCTGCCCAAGGTCACACAGCTAAAAAGTAGCATTATCACAATTCTATTCTACGTCTCTCTCTTATAGTTCATCTTCCTTATTGCCTTATCTTGGTCGCTGGGACTTTATTTTATGTATTCTTGTATATAATCAATAGGATTTTATAAGCAATAGTGCCTATTACATCATTGTTAAATGAAGGAATAAATGAATGTTCGAGAATAGAAAGATTCCCCTCCCCACCTCCCACTGCCAGTGTAGCCCATTTTTACAGCTTCCTCCCTGAGGCATAACATTGTAGGGATCCAGACAGGTACCCCTCTCCTGGGAACACCTAACATATCACCCAAAGGGAACTCAGTCAGGTTCTTACCAAGCAGGACTTGAGTGAGGAGGCTGGCGATGCTGAACGGGGAGAAGACCATGTTGGTCTCAGGCTTCTTCATTGCTGAGAAAGCGTGGTAGAGCTTCACGGAGAAATCGGTCAAAGCCTCCCCCAGCACGGCCTCTGCTGAATGGCTTTCCGAGCCAGAGCAGGAGGTGTCAGGTGCTGGGCAGATGGGCTCAGTAGTGGGCTGGGTGGGTGGAGTGGTTGTCTGGTTGAAGGGTTGGGTGGTGAGAGCAGTATCGGCTAGGATGATGGTCCTGTTGGTTTCCGGCAAGATGGAAGAGCCCTCGGTGCGTTGAATGGGTACATCGTTCAGAATACCTCCCTCTGAGATATCTCCTTTACTGGGTACGTCCTTGAGAACATCTCCCTCTGAGCTATCTCCTTTACTGGGTACGTCCTTGAGAACATCTCCCTCTGAGATACCTCCTTCACTTTCCCCTCCTTGCACGCTCTCTGGATGCACAGGGTTGTTGCGGGTACCACTTAGGCAGGATGCTCCATCCTGTGGTTCAAGAAACTGAGTTTCATTTTTTTTTTTTTAAATTATGAGGCACAGTCCCCTCAAATGCTCAAAGCAGGAAGAGAGGGTGGGGACGTAGAAAATGTCCCACATCAGAAAATTCTTCCCAGGAAAGCCTGGTGGGAGAGGGGGATGCCCTGGAGCTACCACTACTAGTTCCTTGGGAGAAAGCATGCCTTATCTCATTTCACAGATAAAAGAAAGGGGTGCTGAGACAAATCAAATGACTGGACCAGGGACTCACAGAAGCCAGAGGGAAAACTAGGAGTCAAACTTGGGTCTCTGATTGCAGATCCCCTGATTATCTGCTGAATCTCGAAGGGCATTGCCAATGCCAACTTCCACACACATGCACGGAAGGCAAAGCCAAAGTAAACACTCACCTTTCTCCCGGGCTCATCCCAGACCCCTGACCTCCCACACCAAGGGACCTTTCTTTGGGATTCAACCCCACCCAGGCCCAGGTGTGTGGGCAGCCACTTCACTCCCGTATTCACAGCCCCCGCCTGGCGAGAGCCGAGTTCTCAGCAGCCCAGCCCCAACCCCGTAACTCAGTTTTCCACAACCCCTTGCTTTTATATCACAAGATGCTGTCCATCTCCTCTGCTGATCCTTTTGCTTTATTCTCCACTTGGTAAATCAGAACAGGGAGGTTCGGAGAAGTGACTGGCTCGAGGTCACCACGGCTACAAGCCCGGATTAGACCCTGCGTGGGTCTGAGTCTCCCACTCTCTCCACGAGCTCCAGTGCGGGAATCACACTTGCTGATCCCAACAGAAGCTCTCCTCATTTTCCGGAGCCTGAAGGGTTAATCCTTAGCCCTGCCCGCCCCAACCCCACCCCGGGAAGGGGCCACTCACCCCAGTCAGCAGCAGCAGCAGCAGGAGGGTCAGCGGGGTCAGCCTGGAGGCCATCTGGGCGGCGACGTCAGCCCGGACCTGCAAAGCCGGCCAGCGTCGGTGCCAGCTCCAAGCCTCGTGCCCAGAGAGCGTCCACCCCTCTCCACCCCGGGGCCCGCCCCCATGCCATTCCAGGCGCTAGCCCCTCTCAGCGAGTCCACCGCCCCTCCCTCCCTCCCGGGGCCACCCTCTGCCTGGCTCCTCCCCCTGTTTTGTTTTCCCCAAACCGCTTCCCTTTCCCGGCACCGGCTGGCCCTTCCTTTCCCCCCAGGCCCGGGTCTCCGTCCATCTGTTCCATCCAGAGGGTCCTGCTTTAGCCAAACAATGAGGCCAGGGGCAGGGGGAGGAGGGGAGGTCCAGAGGGGGCTAGGCACCACAGCCCTTGAGGAGGAGATGAAGGGAGAGGAGGGGGCGGCAGAAGTCTTAAGTGGAAGCAAGCCCACGGAAAGCCCACGGAGACTGCCCAGATAAGGGGTGGGGGGCCCTGGGGGAGGGAAGGAAGATATGAGAACGAGGAGACCTCCTTCCCCCCCACCCCCCGCCCCAGCACCAAACCTGCTCCAACTCCTGGTCACTAGGCAGCTTCAGTGCAGACTGAGTGGAGAGCCCCACGGGTTCAGGGAGGGTGGGGTGGCGGTGTTCCGTCTTAGCTATTGGCTGGCCCAGGACACTGCCCAGTTACAAATTAAGGATGATTGATCGCTGGTGTGAGTTCCCGTAAATCAGGATGGGACGGACCACTTGGTCCAGCTTTGTAAGCCAGGCCAGGAATTTAGCCCAAAGCCCCTTGGGAGCCAGGGCTGGGGGAGCTTGGGTGCTGCTGTCAGTTCTACACAACCAAGCTTCCTTCTCCTCCATCATCCTGGGTCATGATAAAAGCAGCACAGACACCAAGTGTGCTCAACAGTTTACAAGAACCCGCTTTCCAGGAATCGCTCCTCCATTAATCCTCAAAATAACCCTTTGGATATAGGCCCCGTTGTGCCCAGTTGATAGTTAAGAAACTGAGCCTTATGGCCCTTAAATGTCTGGCTCACGATTGCCCTCACTTGGAGATTAGCCAGGACTGGACCTCCTGAGGTCCTAACCTTGCCCCTGTTCTCCTCTGTGGGTGTTCTGTTTCTCCTCTGGAAGACCCGGAATCGGTGATTCTTCCCTTGTATAGTAGACAAGGAATCTGAGGCACCCAGCCTCGCAAGCATTCATCATAGGTAAAAACCAGAAAGTTGGGGTATATGTGTTGAGGGGTGCGAGGCAGTAGACTTGGCTGTGAGACCCTGGCCAGTGGTTTTCCCTCTCAGCACCTAGCTCTCCTCTCAGGGTTGCCCAATAAAATACAGGAAGCCCAGTTAAATTTGAATCTCAGATAAACAAACAAAAAAAACCCTTTATTTGGAAATACGTCTCATGCAATATTGGGGCATAGTTATACTAAAAAATATACTACTCAGCCATAAAAAAGAATAAAATAATGTCATTTGCAGCACATGGATGGATCTGGAGATCGTCATTCTAAGTAAGCCAGAAAGAGAAAGAAAAATACCATGATATCACTCATGTGGAATCTTAAAAAAGAAAAGAAAAAAGAAGACACTAATGAACTTATTTACAAAACAGAAACAGACTCACAAACATAGTAAGCAAACTTATGGTTATGGGGGTGGGGTTAAAGGGGTGGGAAGGGATAAACTGGGAGTTTGAAATTTGCAAATATTAACTACTATATATAAAAATAGATTAAAAAAACAAATTTCTTCTGTGTAGCACAGGGAACTATATTCAATATCTTGTAGTAACCTATAACCAAAAAGAATATGAAAGGAATATATAGGTATGTATATGTATAACTGAAACATTATGCTGTACACCAGAAGTTGACACATTGTAACTGACTATACTTCAAACACACACACACACACACATTTTTTTTTGGTCATTTATCTGAAATTCAGATTTAACTGACATTTTTTGGTATCTTATTTGCTAAATCTGGCAACTCTACCTCCTCTGCAAAAGCAGCTGGTCTCTGATGACCTAGTACAGTTCTAAGGTTTTATGATCACCTCACTGCAGGGCCTGCCTTGTTTGGCACATTCAGGAAAGCTGGCTGCTTGTACCAGAACTGCTGCTCTAAGGGACTGACCAAGGACAGAAACAAGAGAGGATATTTGTGTGGCTCCCTGGGGACCACGTCTCTCTGAGCCCGACATCCTGTATTAACCCCTATGAATTACTGGCACATGCCAGGAGCCAGCCTGAAGCTGGCAGCAGAGGGCACATTCTGTGTCCAGGTGTGGAGTGTGGCGCTCTATGGACTGAAGCCTCGGGGTGGACAAGGACCAGCGGAGAGGTCTTCGCAGCGTGTAAGTATACTTCCTGCAGATGTCTTGGCTGTCTGGCTGACACTCCTTCTTCCGTCTGGACATTGAGAGGGTGTCTCTGCTCTGTGGAGACTGTCCCATCTGGCGAGGCTGGTGCCAAGCTGAAGCCGTTCCCTGACTAAGACACTACTCTTCCCCCATCTGTGAATGGCCCGATGTTGACTTAATCAAGCCATTTGCAGAATGTCTTCTTAGTGTGGGCCTTCGGATAGTCAATCAGCTTTGGGTTCTGCACTCCTGGGGGCAGGTCCAGGGTTTCTCTGCCATGAGAAGCTTCCCTTCCGGTGGGTGAGGAGGGATGAGCCCACAGGAAGCTCCTTCCCTGTGTCACGTCGTATGTGACCATGGCCTCCCCTCCCTGCGGGTTTCCTGATGTTGGATGAGGTTCAAATTCTTGCTGAAGCTCTTTGTGTACTCAGAGCGTTTTATCAGATTTTTCCTCTCGGGTCCGTCCTCGTATACTGAAGGTACAAATTTCTTGCAATCTGTACACCTGTAGTTTCCCCTCCAAAGAAAAACTACTCAAAACTTGGAAATAGGGCAGAAGAATCAGGGCCACCTGGTTCTCAGAACACAGAGAATCATTTGAGAGACTATTTCCTCAGCTCTCCCACAGACAGCCCACAGTGAGTACCACCATAGATGCAGAGAGAGCTTGATCGATCACATACAAAGAATGTCTTGGGCATTAGGGCTCAACCATCTCTTCAGAACCCTGGCTGAGAAATACCATTCGAGGAGAATTAAATTTTCTTTGATTTCTTATTTACTATGGATCAGGGCCCAGAGTCTGTAATGTCAGATATTGACCTGCCAAAAAGAATAAGATTCAAGTGGGAGGGTATAGCTCAGTGGTAGAGTGCCTGCCTACCATGTGCAAGGTCCTGAGTTCAATCCTCCAATGAAATAAATAGATAAACCTAATTACCTCCCCCTTCCAAAAAGTTTTTTTAAAAAAAGAATAACATGCAATCTTTTTTTTTTCTTTGTCTGGGAGAGATGAGAGTGAAATGGAAATATTTAGAAGAGAAGATAGTGATTAACCCCAAAGGTTATGGTCTCACTGCCCTGTAGGGCAGTTGCCAGTTTTGTAGGTAACTTAGCCATGTTATCTCAGAATTCTCTTTTCATTTGTTATGCACATGCGTGTGCGCACGTACACACAAACACACACACGCATGCACAGCCACACACCGCTTTCTTGCATGGTTCTCTGAACCAGCGTTGTCAATTTCATTAATGTTCATTAATGTTCTCGCTGTGTATTTGTGTGAGAATGATGCTTCTGCCATTCCGAGGACTGTATTTTGGCTTTTCCTTGTGTGGGTGATTGATGCTTTGTAAGTAAAGTCTGAACACTGACTGAACCTTGTTTCTTATTTCCTACAAACAGTGCTCTTCTCTGGGGTAATGGCCCAGCTTTGGCAGCCATGGGTGAGAAGGCAGTGGGGGTTCCTGCTGCCAAGGCTCCCCTGACCTCTTCTCACCAGTCTGGTGCCCCATGGGCTCTTTGCTGCTCAACTTTCCAGGGACCGAGCCTTCCTGGGAACCCACTAGAGAGCCTTAATTCACAGGACCTTCCTGCTGAAGACCCTCTTCTCAGACATTAGCATCCCCGTGTTCATTGCAGTAGCTAAAATGTGAAAACAATCACGCAAATCTGATATGTACATACACTGGAGTCCTAGTCAGCCTTAAAAAAAAAAAGGATATTCTGTGATAAGAGACAACATGGATGGGCCTTGAGGACGTTATGCTAAGTGAAATAAGCCAGACATAGACAAGTACTGCATGATTCCACTTATGTGAGAGACCGAAAAGACAAATTCATAACATCAGAGATTGGGATGTTAGTTACCAGGGGCGGGTGGGGGAGGGGGACAGGGAATTATTAATTAACAGGCATAAAGTTTGGGTTAAATAAGATGAACAAGCTCTGGAAACCAGCTGTCCAACATTGCATCTACGGTCCACAATAAGGTACACTTAGAATTTGTTAAGAGGATAGACCTCGCGTTAAGTGTTCTTATCAAAGTAAAATAAAATCCAACACTCTCTCTTTCCACCTTCCTGTCAGTCTATCGGTAAGAGACAGATGGACATGAGAGACAAAGACTGGGATTAGATCCAAGTAACTGTTGAGAAATATCCCAAACCCTAGACTCACCACCTGTCTGAATGCTCTGGAAGGCCAAAGAATACAAAGGTTTTCTGGGTGGAACAGAAACATATGATCAGCCCCTCTGGGTGTTCTAAATGAGCTTGTTTATTTCTTCCTAACGAAATTTTATGTGATGCTTTCAAAGTGATCACTGCCATGTCACATGCGTACTTCGTAAACATTTTCAAACAATCCAGACATTTATCAAACGCAAAGTTATTCTAGATCCGACTGCTGGTAAGAGTTCCAAATGCATTCCTTGAGACCTCCTCTCTATCAGGTTATCCTTACCCCTCCTGCGCGCATGGTGATTGCCCTTCCGTAACTTTTTTTCTCACTTGAGCGTCTTGGACATTGTTCCACGTTGTTGCAGGCAGCTCTGCTTCACTCTTCCTTCCAGCTGCCTAGTGTTCTGCTGTGTGGATGGTGTGCCTACTATTCCATGGTGTGGGTGGATCACAAACCCTTCCTTAGATCTCACACTGGGAGACACATGGCTTGATTCCCAAACCCCCTAACTGCATTCTGGTTCCAGAAGGCTTCCTCTTGCTGGCCTGCTTTTTTTTTTTTTTAATGGAGGTAGCGGGGATTGAACCCAGGACCTCCTGCATGCTACACATTTGCTCTACCACTGAGAATAGCTATTCCCCACCCCCGCCATCCCGCTTTTACTCCCCTTAGCAGCTAACCTGGTTTCTCGGCCACATTTCTGCCTCTAACCTTTGACTCCAGCTCTCTGCTGCCACCTCCGTGGATAGAAAACCCAGATTTGGGCTATTAACTCAGCTGTCAATTTGGTTCCCTTCAGATTGTGATTTCTTGTTTTGACCTGCTGCACTGCTCCTGAGGATAAAAGTGCCTGCCTCAACCCCAGGAAAGCCACCCTGCCTGCCCCACCCCTCATTCATCCATGCCTGACAGGGGACAGGAAGCCAGTGTCCTCGTGCTTACTGCCCAGTCTGGACCACACGGTCACCTTCCCAATTAAGGACTTTTCTGTGCTCCAGCCTCTCCTATATAATCACCCTTGCCCTACAAACCATGTAAGTATCTCTTCATCCAAATAGTTATCTGCCACGAATGGCAGTTTTTTTTTCAGATAGAAGAATGGCTACACATTTTCTACCCCCAGGGTCATGTGTTATTAGATGCAGTGCCTTTGAGTCACACTGACTTGGACTTGACACCTGTTTTTCTACTTACTAACTGTCCAAGGGAACTTAACCTCTCTGAGGGGTCATGGTTTCAGAATCTGATAATGGGGGTTGTGTTGTCTCCCCTACAGAGTCATTTTGAGGATTAAGAAAACCAGGTGAAAAGTACTTAAAAGGTGCTTGAAAAGATAGCAGTTTTTGAGTGGTGATGGCTAATTTCCCATAAATTCCAGAAAAGTCTGCCATTTCTGTTCCCCAATAGAGTGGTCATAAACTGGGGGCTCATGAATGGAATTTTGCCTGAAGGGGGGTTTATTCTTGAACAAAGCATCCTCCTCGTAGGCCTAGACTTTTAGTTTCATTTTCTGGTGAGAAACATAATGCAAAAGGAATGCAATGGCTGCCCAGCCTCTTTGTGTTTGTAGCATTACAAAAAAAAACCAAAAAACAAACAAAAAACTATAGTGAGTAATTCAGAAAAAAATTACATAAAATAAACATGCATCTTAACAAAATATTATAAAGTTCACATCCATGGAACCACTACCCAGTTCAAAAAATAGAATTTTTTTTAAATAAAGATATTGAGGATTGAACCCAGTACCTCATGCATGCTAAGCATGCACTCTACTGCTGAGCTATTACCTTTCCACAAGAAATAGAATATTATTATCACGCCAGAGGGGTCCTCTGTTCCCCTCTTTTTTTTTTCTCCTTAATGGAGGCACTGGGGATTGAACCCAGGACCTCATGACCTCATGCGCGCTAAGCATGTGCTCTACCACTGAGCTAACCACCCCCACCCTGTCGTCATCTCAATCACAACTCCATTTCCCTACAGGAAACCACAGTCTGAATGTTATAGTAATCACTTCCTTACTTTTCTTTACATGTTTGCCACTTGTGTTACCACTCCTAGGCAATATTGTTAGTTTTGCCCATTTGGGAAGTTTATATCAGTGAAACCGTACAGTGTGTATTCTTAAGCATCCAACTTCTCTCCCTCAACATTCTGCTTTTAAGATTTGTCCATATCATTGCAGGTAGCTGTGGTTTGTTCATTTTCATGGCTCTGTAGGATTCCATTATGTTAACATACCACAGTTTTATCTGTTCTACTATTGACGGACACTTGTTTCCAGTTTCAGTCTCTTCTGTACAATGCTGCTATGAACACACCTGTGCATTTAGCCTTTTTCTCTAGGGTACATACATACCTAGGAGTGTCACTGCCAAGTTAAAAGATGTGAGCATCTTCCAATTCTTCTACCATTTCCAAAGTGGTTTTTACCAGTCAAATCTCCCCACAGCAGTTGAGAGAACTGTGGTAGAAAACCTTGTGATGGTTAATTTTATGTATCAAGTTGTCTGGGCCATAATGCCCAGGTATTGGTCAAACATTATTCTCGATGTTTGGATGTTTCTGTTGAGAGTGTTTTTTACAGAAAAGATTAGTATGTAAATCAGTGGACTTTGAGTAAAGCAGATCATCCTGTGTAACATGGATGGGCCTCCTCCGATCAGTTGAAGGCTTTAACTGAACAAAGACTGACCACCCCTGAACAAGAAGAAATTCTGCCAGCAGATGGCCTGTGGACTCTAACTGCAATTCTTCCCTGAGTCTCCAGCCTGCCAGCCTATCCATTAGATTTTGGACTCAACGAGCCTCCACAATTGAGTCAATTCCTTAAAATAAATCTTTCTCTCTCTCTCTCTCTCTCTCTATATATATATATATATATATTCATATACACATATATAATGGATGTTTAGATGTTTCCTGCCAGCCTGTAGAATTGCTGAAACAAATCAATCACATCTTCCTCTTGATATGATGAAGCCTGCTTCCCATGGCCCCTGGTTGTTTGCTCTGCTCCTAAGTGCAATCTCTGTGTGGCCCTGTACGGTATAAGGTGTCCTCCCCCTCGGGATATAAGTATATGTGACAAGTAAGCTGCTGTTGATCTCAACTGTCCTAGTGTCAAGGGTTGTAACGTGTTTGGCCATCACCCTAACTATCAGACAGGAACCCCTCCCAGCCAGTGGAATGAATGAGAGGTGTTTAAAACAAAAAGCAACTAAGCCATGAAATTCTCAGCAACACTTGTTGTTGCTGTAATTTAAACTTTTAGTCAATCTAGTAATATCTCATTATGGTCTTAATTTCTATTTCCTTGATCACTATGAGACTGAGCACCTTTTTATGCTCATTGTCCATTAGCATTTTTTTCTTTAGTGAGATGCCTTGTGGCAGAAAGCAACTGGCTGTTCATGAGAGTTATTTCCTTTTTCTCCTGGCTGTACAGCTTGACAGCATTTCCCTGCTTCCCTTGCAGCTATGTGAGCATGGCTGAGACCTAGCTAAGGAAATACTGGGGGCAGTGACATGAGCCATTTCTAGGCCTGGCCTTGAAAAATGCCCCACCCCTGAAACTCTCTTTTCTCCCCAATCTGCTGGTTGGATTTTGATGTCCAAGATGTCTTTGGAGTGTCTGTCAGCCTGGGTACCTGAGTGACCTTGTGGAGCAGAGCCAGTTAGAGGGGAGTCCCACTGTTAGTCCCTGACAATTCCATCTTTGTGGTCCCTCTCCATCCTTCATCTGAGTAAGTCAAAGGAAGAAGGCTACCCATAAACAGGGAAGGGTGAGTGTTAAAAGAAGCACACCAACTGCACCCCAGTGTCAACTGCTCACTCCTGCTGTGGCTGGGGGCTGATGTGGACCGTCCTCATGGTTCAGAATCAGAATTCTTGCCTGCCTTGTGAGAGGCTCGGATTCCATTTCTGGTCCATGCAATGTCCTTTCAGCCCATTACCGGGCATGTGGGAGAAACTCAATAGACATTTGTTGACTGATCGGATGAGCAAGGTCCTTTGATACTGACCATCAAGGACACAGATGCAATGGTCCTGCTGTGCCTCTAGTGATTTCGTCCCACCACCCATCCCTACAGTCACTTGAAGCAGCTGCTACCAGGAGGCTGGTGATGTCCATTGTTATTGCCTCTAACGGACTGATAAGGCTAAGAGAGGAGAGACACAAAGGTATTACACAGAGGTGGGGGTGGAGCGGCAGAGGGGGTTTACAGCAAGCCCTCCCCCAGATTTCAGAGAAACAGCTGCCTCAGGAGCACATTAACAGTTCAAGGCTAAGGCATGATCTGTACCCCACCCCCACCCCAATGTAACTTTCCTTGTGACTGCCAGCCCTGAGTTCCTCTCATTTTCCTACTTTATTAAATAGTTAGAAATTTAAACATTGACATTCATTACCTCCATTTACATGTGTGCTCCAAGAAAATGATCTTTTGGTAAAAATTATAAAATGTGACAAATAGGGCTAGACTGATGTTTTCCACCCAACCCAAGTCTTTTCTATCATTGCTTAACCTCATCCCTGCATTTATTTGCTCAACTTAGGAGTCACTGGGGATCAAACCCAGCTGAATCTTTTCATTTAGTCGGAAGCTCCCTAGGGCCTTTCTGGGCCATGCTTCAGGCCTCGGGGCAGCTCAGACTAGTGGCAACAGTTCTCAGCTCAAAGAGCTCGTCTCCTGTCCAAATTTTCAAAGACTACGCTTTCATGTCCCACCACTGTTCTAATTTGCCATCTGGATAGCTGACCCGGAAAGCTGACCCACTGGTGGATTCTGGCTCTCCTGCTAGCCTCTGGACTTTCTCCTCAGTCTCTTCTCCTTTAGGCTAAAATGGAAAAGTAGTAGAGAACAAAACCCTGAGGAGAGAGGGGAGTAGGGTAGCCAGGGCCCTTCTTTCCAACTCAGATGTGTCCTCTGATCAGGATGTGGTTACCTGGGTGACAGGAGTCAGGCCTCAGGCCTTTGGAGAGGCCCCCTAGTCAGAATGCTAATTTCCTCTTCTTCAAAGCTCCCTCATTTCTTTATTATTATTATTTTTTTTTAACAAGGTGCTGCCGCCTGGATTTAAAGGGGCTTTATCCTTTGTTGGCCTTTCTGAATGGTTTTTAAAGCAATGTTCTGATGGAAATAAAACCCATTTCTGAAGTAATTTCCTCACAGGGTCCTCTGGGCAGCAGACTCCCCAGGACCTAGGGCTTGGCTCCAGGGTAAGTGTCACATCCCTGTGTGGACCCTCCAGGCAGGTGGGGAAGGGATCATCCTATTCCGGGGAGGTGACTTGTCACAATTGTCCTGAAGTTTCGAGAAAGCTTAGGAATTCCAGTCCTGACTCCATGAGGCTCTATATTCCCAGACCTCAGTCCCATCTGTAAAACAGTGGACTTTTATTTTTCCTATATTCTTTCACCACTGTAATATTATGTACTTACATATTTGTTGCAGACTGAATTATGCCCACCCCTCCCCCCCAAATTCATATTTTGAAGCCATAACCCCCAATGTGATTGTATCTGCAGGTAAGTCTTTAGGAGGTAATTAAAGTTTAATGAGTGACAGATGGTTGGATAAAGAAGAGGTGGCATATGTATATTATATATATATATATATATATATATATATATATATATATATATACACACACACATACATATATATATACATATATAAAATATACATACAATGGAATACTACTCAGCCATAAAAAAGAACGAAATAATGCTATTTGCAGCAATATGGATGGAGCTAGAGATTGTCATACTAAGTGAAGTAAGTCAGACAATGAAAAATACCATGTGATATCACTTATATGTGGAATCTAAAAAAAATGACACAAATGAACTTATTTATAAAACAGAAACAGACTTACAGACATAGAAAACAAACTTATGGTTATCAGGGGGAAAGAGGGGATGGAAGGACAAAATGGGAGTTCTGGATTCTCAGACACTGCTGTATACAAAATAGATAAACAACAAGGTCCTACTGTATGGCACAGGGAACTATATTCAGTATCGTGTAATAGCCTATAATGAAAAAGAATATGAAAAGGAATATATTTTATGTACAAATGAATCACTATGCTGTACGCCAGAAACTAACACAACATTGTAAATTGACTATACTCAATTAAAAAAATAAAAAATACAGTTCAGTGAGGTCATAAGGGTGGGGCCCTAATTCAATACGATGGGGGCCTTCTAAGAAGAGAAAGAGACCCACACAAAGGCCCCCTCCACCTGAGGATGCAGAGAGAAGAGGTCACCTGCGGGTCCAGAAGAGGGACCTCCCTGAACGCTCTTCTATGCCATCACCCTGATCTTGAACTTCCAGCCTCCAGAACTGTGAGAAAATAAATTTCTACAGTTTAAGCCTCCTCATCTATGGTATCTTTTTATGGCAGCCCAAGCTGACTAAGACAGCATTTTTTAATGGACTCATTTTGTTTACTTGAATACACTTACATAAAAAGGAAGTTTGACATCGCCTCTGTAAATGGGAAATCGATAGCCATCATTATAAATAGAATGAATCAGGGCCAACCAGACACAGGGCCCCGAGCCCAGAATACTTTTAGGGGCCAGTGAAAATGCTTTCATTTTAATTTCTTTTAAAATCAGAAGAAAAAAATTAATACAGTAACAAAAATCCAGCCTGGATTATATTCTTATTTATATCAATGAAGTCTTTTTTTTGTTTGTTTGAGTCTCTAGTGTACAGAATGGTGACTCAGTTATACACACACATACATATATTCTTTTTCATGTTCTTTTTCATTACAGGTTACAAGATATTGAGTATAGTTCCCTGTGCTATTCAGTGAGACCTTGCTATTCAATGAAGTTTTAAAATGTAATTTTTAATTTTTTTTTTTAATGCAGCAAGGGACCCACCAAGGCAAAAATGCCTAGGGCCCATGAAGATCAGAGTGTGGCCCTGGAATGAATGCACCTATTAAAAAAAAAAAGCAATGAAAATGAAATTATGTTCCTAAATTCCAGTAGCTTCTGCCTGCTGAAGTCTCTGTATCTCCTTCCTTCTGTGCCTCCTCATTCTTTGTTAAACATGGAAATTAGCATGTGTTAAGTATTAAACACGGATTAGCACCAAAATGATACTTTGTCCTCAAGAAATCAAGAAGGATCAAAAGAAATTAAAAAAAATAAAATAAAAGCTTTCTCAATCTGTGACATTGTTATTTAGTACCACCTAAAATTGCTTGACATCCCTTCAGTGGGTTCACCTTGTGCTTGGGAGACACTGGATTTGATGATGATGGTGATGATGGTGATAATGTTGACCCTTAGATTATTGTGGGCCGGGTTTGTTAGGAGTGCTTACCATATGTCAGGCCTCGGCTGAAATTTTTCATATTCAAATCTCACTTAATTCACAGAGACACTGGGAACAAGGTATTAATACCTCCATTTTATAGATAAACTAAAGCTTAGAGAGGTTAAGTAACTTACCTGCAGTCATTTAGAAAATGTCAGAGCTTTAAATCCAGATCTCACTGACCTTGAGTCCCATATTCTTAACCTTAGGTTATACTTTCTATTTTTGTTTCTCTCTTTTCAATTGATTTTCTTAAAAAAATATTGCATTTGTTTACAGTTTTGAATGTATAGTTATCCACATAGTAGGAAAATTTTTTAAGGAAATTAAAAAAAATACAAAGATAGTTGAAAGTAAGTCTCCCCACTCTACCCCAAGACACTCAGTTTCCCTTCATAAACTGATAAACCATCCATTAGTTTCTTAAGCATCCTTGCAGTTTAGTCTACAACTGTTTAAAGATAATTTCCAGAAAAAGGTAAAATCATGACTATCATTTGGATATAAAATGGACACATGTTAAATATTTCACTCTACTCATTAATCGGCAAGAAAAATAGGCAGATGTTAGAATCAAAGAGAATCTGAAAACAGACACATTTATACATCAAGAGTATTGAAATGAATATGTAAACAAAGGCACAACTGGTTTTTTCATGGGGTTGGGGGGAGGAAAGTCAGTTAAACCTTTTGATTTAGACAGAAAATATTTGCATGTCCCTAAGAATTATTTTGCATCTGTTACTATAAATTACAGAATTTCAAAAAACAATAAAAGGCATACAGTCTGAAAAGGGTATGCTATATGTAGACAATTTTTTTTCCTCCCAAACTGATAAGTTCTTTATCAAGTTCTTAAATATCCTTCCAGGCTCTAACATGCAAACATAAATGTATACACTGTAGTCTTTTAAACACACAGCTAAGATGCCATACTGTATACGGTGTCTGAAAAGTTTATGTGTGTGTGTGTGTGTGTCTTAATATATTTCCTGACTCTTTATTCAGATGGTCTCTGAGACCCCCATCAATGGCAGAGCTGTCAAGAAGGAAGGTCCTGGCTCTTCCAAGGGTGGAAAATGACAGTTCTCCCCTGAGAAATGCCTGTAAGGGTCTTGAGCAGGGAGCAGGCACTGTCACACCTCCCAGACAGGTACACGTCTGCATCTGCAAAGACCACAGCCATCACAGGCATGAAAAACCCTGACCCTGGGAAAGAAAAGGAAGGAGAGGGTCTGCAGGATAGGAAGGTAGCAAGTGCAAAGAGATTCCAGAGCAGGGGTCCCTTATGGGGCCAGGCAGCTAAAAAAGCAGACGGTGTTGGCCAGGTGGGGAGAAACAGGGAGTGGTGAGGACTGCGGTGAACAGGGGCATGCTTTCCTGCTCTAAAGAGGTAGTCCCTACTCAGCTCCAGCCAGCCATTGCCATGAGCAGGTATGAGCCTAAGTATTGCCAAGAGCCTCATTTTTCAAGAGGAGCCAGAAATAAAAATTTTAATGTAAAACGACTTTGGTTTTAGATAAACAACAAATTTCTTCTGTATAGCACTGGGAACTATATTCAGTATCCTGTAGTAGCCTATAATGAAAAAGAATACGAAAAGGAATATATGTATGTCTATGTATGACTGAAACATGCTGTGCACCAGAAATTGCCACAACATTGTAAACTATGTTTTAATAAACATTTTTTAAATAAATAATTTTTTAAAAGACTTCAATTTTAAAGAGAGAATATTTTTTAATTTCAATGTTGTTCGTTTTCGAAAAGATAGTGCATTCACATTGTTCATAAATATGGGGGAGGGTATAGCTCAGTGGTAGAGCACATACTTAGCATGCACAAGGTCCTGGGTTCAGTCCCCAGGACCTTCATTAAAATAAATGAACCTAATTACTTCTACCTCCCAGCCAAAAAACCAAAACAAAGAAAAATGTAAAAGGAAGTAGGGTTTCTAGTGAAAAGAGGTCCTCCCCCCCCATACCCAGCCTCCTAGTTACCCTCCCCAGACACCATCACAGAACCTTGTGTCCTTCCTGAGATGCTGCAGGCATGCAGAGGCAAATATTTCTCCTTTACTTATACGGATTATAATACACTTTTCACTCTGTACTGTATTTGGCTTTTTTCCCTTAAAGTGTATCTTTAAAAGTCTTCTCCATCAATACACAAACAGCTTCCTCATTCTGCTTACAGCTGCCTAATATTTCTTTGTATGCATGTACAATAATTTACTTGATCAGACCCCTCGCAACAGACATAGTTTTGCTCTAATAAATAAAACCTATATTTATGTTATTTCACACATTGATAAATATATTTACAGGCAAAAATCCGAGAAGCAGAGTGGATGGATCAAAGAAATGCATACTTATGATTTTGATAGTTACTAACAATTTTCTCATCATAGAGATTGCACACATTTCCATTTCAGCTAGCAATACATAAGAGTACCTGTTTTTCCAGGCTGTCTCAAAGATGTGTATTATCTAGCTCTTTTATTTTTCATCAATCTCATAGGTGAAAAATGGTACCTTGGTATTGTTTTCATATGTATTTCTCCTACTATGAGCATAGTGGCTGGTCTTTTCACATGTTTAAGAATAATTTCTCCATGATTTTCATTGGATTACCTTATCATAACTTTCATCTGTTTTCTGCTAGAGTAGTTAATATTTTTATTTATGTGTAGGTGCTCTTTATATATTAGGAGAATTAACACTTTGTTTGGAATAAGTTGAAAGTAAATTTCCCAGTTTGGTGCTTATATCTCACTTTCAAAATGTTGCATCGTAGTTAAAAACAGGCACAAGCCACACAAACCATACCTGCAAAATTGATTCTGTTTCTGAGCCACCCGTTCGCCACCTCCATTTGCTAATCTGAAGAAAACCCTCCCCACCTTGGGAAAACCAAGATAGGGAGGCTGTAAATTGCATTGACCAGAGTCAGGCAGCTGTAAGTATGGAATTCACCATAGCCTGGTTCTGGATCAGGGAATGCTTTGTAAATGCCAGCTGTCCCTAATGGCAAACCAACAGAAAGTGTGACCTCTTTGCTCCCATCAAAAGGCTCAATTCAGAAAGAATCATGGACTGAGGCTGAGGCTGAGGCTGAGACAATTGGAGGAAGCCTCCGAGCACCCACTAGACCAGGCATAGGGATATCTAGGTTCCGATCTGTGACCCCGGTAAGCCGTTTCCCCTGTCTGGGCCCCTGTTTTCTCACCCACACTGTGGGATGTTGGAGAGTAGAGTGGCTGGAAAACCCTAGATGATCTCAAAGGCTGACTGTGAAGATCATTTCACAGTATATACAAACAGTGAATCATCATGTTGTACACCTAAAACTAATATAATGTTATATGTCAGTTATATCTCAATAAAATTCTTTTAATAAAAATAAGATATACCAAAAAAAAAAAAAAAAAAAAAAAGAAGATCTCTAGGTTTGGCTTATTGTCCGGTTATTGTGGGGGAAAAAATGAGATTGAATACAAGAAGGGCATCTTGTAGGTACCAAAGTTCTTTACCTGTTTATAATGCAGAGCTCTGGGCTAGAGGTTCGAGTTATTCAGAAGGCATCAGTACCCTTCAGAGCATCTTTGAGGGGAGGATTGGGTTAGAAAGGAGCAGTTGTCCTCTAGGCCCTCTCCCTGGGCTTGTTCCTGTCTGGGGCAGGGAAGGTTAATTGCAGAATCACTCTAGCCCTCCCTGTCTCTGCATAGTTCAGAGACGTTCTCAGGGAGCCAAAGGCAGAAGAGAATTTCCTGATTCTTTTGACTGAGGGAAGGACTCCCTCTTCCTGTCCACCTCTCACACCTCCTTCTTCTGGGTAAATCACAGGCACACACCCAGGCATGAGCAACCATCTCTTCAAGGGCCGCACCCCATGAAGGTGAGCCCTGCCCTGGTGGGTGAGGTGGATGGCATGGAGCAGAGGCAGCCCTGGAGACAAGGAGCCCCAGGAGAGGAGCTGGGGGGACTCTTGCCCCCAGAGCAGGCAAATGGCCTGGTGAGACGAGGAACCTGCTTCCTCAGCCTGCTTAGCCACTTGTTCACTTGCTCCTTGGGATTCTCTGGACAAGAGAGGTAACGCTGATGACAATGATGCCAGTAATAAATGCTATGTACTGAATGTGCCAGGTTCTATTAGTCAGCTTGGGCTGGTATATTTTCTTTTTATTAAAAAAATTTTATTGAGATATAACTGACATATAACATTATATTAGTTTTAGGTGTACAGCATAATGATTTGCTGTTTGTATATACTGTGAAATGATCTTCACAATCAGCCTAGTTAACATCCATCACCGCACATATTTATAATTTTTTTCTTGTGATGAGAACTTTTAAGATCTACTCTCTAAGCAACTTTCAAATACAAACTACAGTGTTATTAACTACAGTCATCAGGCTGTACATTACACCCCCAAGATTTAGTGTAAATTGGTACCTTTTGACCCTTTCACCTAGCCTATTGCTTACCACTTTGCATTAAAAATGCAGGGGCTACAGTCTTTTTCTCTGTCCCAGTAGTGGGAGAGCTCCTCAAGCAGGGGGACCCAACTTTCTTGTTGTGGCGTTCCCTAAAGTCAGTGCTTGGCACTTGGGAGTAAATGGTTGTTAATGGAGATGAATGATCAGAGGCAGATTCAGTTCCCTAATCTCCACCTATGTGGAAGGGATTGTGGTCAGTGACCTATTCATTTCTGGCATACAGAATATGCCCAGTTAAAGTTTATTGAATTGAATTAAACAGTTAATCATTCTGCAAATACATCCCGCATCTGAGCAGAGAAGTCTTTTGGGTCCAAGCACTTGGATTAAAAAAAATCAAAAAACAAAAACTACGTGAGGTAGTGAGCTCAGAACTCAAACGATGTGCTCAAAATACTTTCTGATTTCCTTCCTCCTCTGGACTGAAAGGGATGACAGTGTGGAAGATGCGCTCAGTCCTCCCATGGAGTCTCATTATTACTAGGAGATTCTACCCCAGATGCTGCTCCGTGCTCAGGGGCTGCTATTGCACGGTGGCCCCAGCTTTATACCAGGGGAGGGGGTCTCATCCCTTGCACAGAAGGATGGAGGTTCCTGGCTGTGTGTCGGGGCACACAGGAGGCCCGCAGTTTGTAATGGACCGATGGTAAAATAAGGGAGGCTCTTGAAGTCCATTTTGGGTCTCCCACCACCCAACGGTCTCCCAAATCTCTATATAGTAGGCACTTACTAATATTAAATGTAATAACGGACGGAACGGTCTACCAAACCCCCAAAGCAAGAGAGAATGGGTCCAACCGCGCCCCCTTGCGGTGCTCCGCACCAAGCCATCACCCGGGAGAAGCGTCTTTGCAGTTCCACCCCCGAATGCTGGACAGCACAAAGGATCCCAAGTTGCCAGGGGAGGGGTCTTTGGAGGGGATATAGTCTCCCACTCATTTTTAGAGATGGGGCGCTGGGCCCGGAGAGGGGAAATGACGTGCCCTGGGGGCTCTGGGAATTCGCTAGAGGGGATTAGGGCGGCGGTGTGACGGTGGAGGCCACCGAGCGACCTGTCGCGGAGCCGCGTTCGCAGAGAGCATCCTGGATTTACTTAGGGCGAGTGTGTGTTCGGGGGCGGCGGCGACGGGGCTGACGGAGGTGGTGGAGCCGCGGGCTCGGCCTCCGGCGGCGGAGCTACAGCTAGAACCCGGATGGGCGGACCCCGGCCCCGCGCCCCCGAGCGCTCGCTGCCTGGTTCACGGCGCCCCCCAGCGGGACGCAGGGGTCCGGCAACGCCGCGCTCTCCCATGCCCGCCCCGTCTCACGACAAAAGAGCTCAAGTTCCTGGGATCCGAGCCCACCGCGCCGGGATCCGGGCGGGTCCTCCCTTCGGTGGCCTCTCAGTCTCAGCGGAGGTGGTGGGGAGCAGGTCGACCCGCTCCGGGTCCCCGCGGGTGGAGCAGCGCGTGGGCGGGGCTCCCGTTGGTGGGGTTCCCGGGGCGGGGCGCGCAGAGTCCGCCGGCTGATGCACAGTCCGGCTGGAGTCCGCCGGAGCCCAGCCTCGGTCCCGAGATGACGGCGAACAAGCGGGTGGCGAAGGTAACCGCGTGTAGGATGACCCCTTTCTCAAGGCTTCCTCGCGCCTTCCTCTTCTCTTCTCCCACCCTCCGTCCCCCAGCTCTCCGAGCGCATTTGTTTGTCTGGCTACAAGGACTGGCTGAATCCCTGCCATCCTCGCCCCCTCCCAGAGGAAGAGTGGGTCTGCGAGAAGGGCCAGAGCTGGAGTTTGGGGGGCTGAGGGCATATCGAGCGGGGGTGTCGCTGGCTCCCTGAGCTGTGCTGGAGATGGGGAAGAGCCACCTCCCCCGCCTCCCCCGCCCCATTGGTTTCGGTTTCTTTTCTCCTACCAGAAACTTGTGGTAACAATTACGTGCTTCTCAGGTGCAGGAAGGGTTCCTTGCCGTCTCCTTGGGGCCAGGCGCTCTGCTGGGGGGAGTGGCGGGTGTGTTTTAAACACCAGGACAAGGTCCTTGCCTTGGAATAGCCGATGGCCGGCCCCATCATTTGGTACCCACGTTAGAGTCCCGAGAGGTATGGGATGCTGAGTAGGAGTCGGGAGCTAAGTTCTCAGGATGTGTTCGGAAAGAAAAGATTCCCCGGGCGAACCTAGAAGATGTGCTGGAGTAGGTGGCGTGCATGCATTTGTTCTACGAACGCCGTTGATTGCCTCCTATGTTCTGGCTCCTGTTCTAGGAGGTAGGGAGGCAGAGCTGAACAAAAATCCTGCCTTCTTTGATCTTTCATTCCAACCAGGGGCACAATTTGAAGTGAAGTCGGGAAGGATGGGAAGGGGACGATTTCCCCCAGGAGGTGCGAAAACCCAGGGTGTTTGGAGGATTGTGATGTGGCCGGGATTGGAGATGAATGGGGAAGGTAAAGCAATCGTGGTAAAGCGTGTGTGATACCCTTCAAGCTCTGAGTCTCTCAGAAGTGCCCTTCGTATGTGCATAGTAGGGGGCAGGCTTCAAGGGAGCAGGGTTGGCGCACTACAGTCAGTCTCTGAGAAGACGATCGCAGACTGGGGCACACAGAGCAGGCTCAGCCCAGAAAGACTGAAATTTGGAGCTTGGCAGCAAAATGGGACAGTGTCTCTCCAGCCAAGTGGGAAAGAGCTAGGAGCCAGCATTTCCTGCACTGGCACCATTAAATTCCCGGCAGTTTACATTAGTTATCTCATTCTGAAAGCAACCCTGTGAGATAAGTCATATACCCCCATTTTACAGATGAGAAAGTTGAAGCTTCAAGAGAATAATTCAGCTGTCCTGAGTCAGTAGGGAGTGGTGAGGTTGGGCTTTGAGCCCAGGTTGGTGGGGCTCCAACCCACAGGCCCTTTTAGTGGCTTCTCTACTTTCATTTTCTGTTCCTCTGAGTCAGATGATTTACTAACAGGCCTCTGGAAAGAGCTGGGTGTCCTTGCTTGGGTTTCAGCAGCCCCAGGCTTTGGGAAAATCTTGACAGAACTCCTATATAAGAGATAAAGCCCAAGTGCTTCCAGTTATAGTGTATATGTATATTTTTAATTTAATAGATTTTATTTTATTTTATTTTGTTTTTTGAAAGGGGAGGTAATTATTTATTTACTTTTTTTTAATGGAGGTACTGGGGCTTGAACCCAGTAACTCTGCATGCTAAGCATGCACCCTACCACTTAGCTATACCCTCCCCCTGGTAATAAAGTTGGGAAAATGTTCATTCCAGAGCTTCTCTGTCCAACCTGTGGTTTCATCCTTGCTAAAGAGTCACAGATGATACTGGAATTGGGACTTACAGTAGAAGATGCTCCAGTCTACCGTAAAAGCTAAATGAGGGGTTGGAGGTTCTGGGCGGAAGTTGCAAGAAATGGTATCTTGGTGTGAACAGAGATGGAGTATGGGCTGAAAGATAAGAAACAGGGGCCAGGGTGTGTTTGTATGTTGGGGGGCCGAGAAAGTTTAGCTGGTGCCCAGTGTTAAAGGACCCTTCCCCAGCTGTGGACTGGATCTGGGCACCTTTCTGTCTGCCTTTGTTTATACCAGGATTTTGCAACCTTGTCGCTGTTGGCATCTTGGGTCAGATACTTTTTTGTAGGATGTTTGTCAGCATCCCTGGCCTCTATCCCCTAGATGTAGTAGCGTTCCTCCATTTGGGACAGCCAAAAATGGTTCTAGACATTGTCAAATATCCGGGAGTGGGGGGTAAAGTAGCCCCCCCGTTGAGAACCACTAGCTTACACCCATTTGGTGTTCCAGGAGAGTGTGACTTGCCCTTGAATGTCTTTTTATCTATTGTTGTTTCTTAAAAAGGTTTATTGCAGTGTGGAGAGGGAAGGAAGAAGGGGCAATATAGGGGTAGGGGATTAAGAGGTACAAACTATTAGGTATAAAATAAGCTACAAGGATGTATTGTACAACACAGGGAATATGGCCAGTGTTTTATTATAAGTATAAATGGAGTATAACCTTTAAAAGTTGTGAACCACTGTAATATTGTACACCTGTAACATATAATATTGTACCATAACTATACTTCAACTAAAAACATTTATTCGGGGGATGGTAGAGCTCAGTGGTAGAATGCATGCTTAGCATGCACAAGGTCCTGGTTTCAATCACCAGTACCTCTGTTAAAAATATATATACATATATTTTAAAAAAAGGTCTATTGTCCCACTTTGGGATGGACCCCAAAATGGAGAGAGGGGTTCCTTGGTCTAATACATTTGAGAAGTACTGAGTGCTTGGGCTCACATTTTGAAGAATCATGATACACAATAGCATTTTAAAGGCTGTGGGGAGTCCTGGGGGAAAGACATTTGTTTAGCCTAGTGTTTCCCAATGTACTTGACTGTGGAACCCTTTTCCTGTAATAACTGAACTTTGCACGGGACACGCTGTACACATTTGCTCTAACTGGGCACTCTGCCTTCGTACCTTTCCCCTTCTCTGCATGGCGGACTCCTATTCATCCTGCATGACCCAGCTCACAGAGTCACCCTCTGCGAAGCTATCCTGCTCCCCTCTCCTCCCCTTCCCTATTTTGTGTCCACACATTTTTTACATAATCACATTCGTGTTTCTCTCATTACTCCAATGAAATTCTTGAGGGCTGGGCCTTGTCTTAGTCCAGTGTCGATAGAGGATGCTCAGGAGAGGGGCTGTTGGGAGAACTCAGTGATGTCCAGGTGACTGGGCCACATATCTGGGAAGGTGAGTCACTGCTTGTCCCCTTGTTTCTGTGCTTGGTGTGTAGAGTTCTCCCCTGCTCTGGTCCGCTGAGTCCTTTCCCTTCCCCAGGCCTGGTCTGGAGGAGTTTGACTGGGCCAGGGTGTTGTCTTTGGCTGCCTGCTCTGTCCTGCGCACTGTAAAGGCACCTGTTTCTGCGGGACACTCAGTGGGTGCTATGGAAGGGAGGGAGGACCTCGTGACTCTAGGAAGAGGACAAAAAGACAGGCATTAAGTACCTTGGTTTCAGGAGAAAAGGCTCCTAAGAGAGTTTACTCCTAAGTTGTCACAACTGGAAGCAGCCATGTGCATCTTCCCTCCCCCGGTACCCACAGAGCTGCGGTGAGGCTGCAACCAGGGGATTCACTTAAAGCCCTGAGCTCCATGCCTGACACATCCCAAGTGCTCAGGGCTTGGGGGCTCTGACTCTGCCAGCCTCTGTCCTCCAGGGTGGCCTGTTTGGGACTTGGGACAGCTTGCTGTGGGGCGGGGGAGGGGGTTGAAGTGGGGAGACCAGGCCAACTGCCCACTCACTGCACCCCTGCAGGAGCTGGAGGACCTGCAGAAGAAGCTTCCCAGGTACCTGCGGAACCTGTTTAGCGATGATGCCAACGTGCTCGTGTGGCACGCGCTCCTTCTGCCTGTGAGTAGCCCCGGGATCATGGCCTTGGGCTGGGACCACTGAGGCCAGGGGCCTGGGCAGGAGGGTTAGGACCGTACACAAATTTCCCTGCATTAGAATCTTTGTTTTCAGTGGACATTATCTTTGGCAGAAGGGATCTCTTTCTGAATTGATTGCTTCCGAGGTCAAGGCCGACTGATGAAGAGGCTAAAAAGCTTTTGGACTTCGTAGGAGACCCCTTCCTCAAACCAGTAGCTACCAAGCCCACCATGGAGGCTTCAGCAGACAAAGGGCATCAAAAAAAAAAAAAAAAAAAAAAGAAAGAAAGAAAAAGAAAAAGATCTCTTGGACCTTTGTCAGGGGTAGGGATAAAGTTCCTGTTTTCCACAGTTGTTAGAATTTGCTCCCTTAGACCTAAAATGAATTTTATTTTCTTTTAAAATTCATATTTCAGAAATTTGTTGTTACATATGACAACGCAGATAACTCATCTCTACTGTTCTAATTTTTCTCTATTATTAGAGATCATCTTGATAGAATCTCTCTTTGAAGGTAATATAAACAGAGGACCTGTCAAAGTGCAGGGTGTCCATTTTATCCTCTAATTATTAGTGACCACAGATATTTTCGTTAAAAAATTTTGGTTTTGTTTTTGTCTTGTTTTGTTCTGGGGGGAGGTAATTAGGTTTGTGTGTTTGTTTATTATTTACTGGAGGTACTGGGGATTGAACCCACGACCTCATGCACGTGAAGCACGCGCTCTACCGCTGAGCTACGCCCTCCCCTCCCACAGATTATTTCTTTTTTTTTTTTTTCCCCAGATATTTTCTTTGAGAAATTCATCTATAGACTTTTGGGTACTTAGAAATAAAAATGAAAACAGTTGAGCTTTTTATTAGCTCTTTGGAATTTAATGGGAACAATTCATTGGATTCTTTAGGATCTGGACTTCTTACTGACAGTGTGGTGGCCTGGGCTGTGCCGTCTTCTCTTTCCACTGAGCTGTCGTCCAGAACAATGGAGAAAGGCTTGCCTCGGGCCAACATTTGAACCTCTGTGGTGTCCCTTGGGCAGCCGGGTTGAAACAATCCACCTCACCTGCTCTGGGCTGGAAGAATAGCAAAATACGTTACTGAACCCAGAGCTTCAGAGGAAGTAGGATTTTCTTAGCGAAGCCCTCTGTCTAGTCCAACTTCCTCGTTTTACACATGAGGAAACAGTCCCAGAACTGCTCGAAGCCGCACTGCAAGCTCGAGGCGGAGCTGGGGTGGGTTCCCGGGGCTCTGCCTCCTCCTTCCTCTAAGACCCCAGCAGCCCCGCCCCGCAACCCCTGCAGAAGGATACACAGACACTCTCCTGACCTTTTCTGAGGCCTCCCCCTTGGCCTTGTGTCTACGTCCTGGGTCCCAGCCTCTTCTTGTTATCAAGAACATAAAAGCCAAGACTTTTTCTTTATCTGCCCAGCAGTTGCCCCATCTCACACACACCCTGTGGCTTCCTTTCAGCCTTCTGCTAAGAGCGGGCAGCGCTCTCAACACCTTGACTCTGTGCTTACGTCATACATCATTCAGACTCCTCTGTCCTGTCCTCTCTGTAACGAAGGTTCTGAAGATATTTGGAGCTCTGGAACCAGCCTGAGGGTCCCTGTGCTCTATGCTGGGGTTTCCCAAGTTCCAAGGTTCCTCCCCACGAGGGCTGGAAAGTACTGCTCGTGTGTACTGTGTACTGACATCTTGGCACTGTCACTGTGGCCCTGGGTGAGTTACTTACATACGCTGAACTTGTTTCCTCGTCTGAAAATGGAGGTGCTCATTTAATCCTTGCCTAAGCCCTATAAAGATGTCTATTATTATTTCCCTATGGAAAAGCACAGAGAGGTTAAGTTACTTGCCTGAGGTCAAACAGCTAATGAGTGGCAGAGCCAAGATTCACACACAGGTTGGGTGGCTCCAAAGTCCACGTAATTCCACGCTGTGCTGCCTGGGCTAATGCACAGAGTAGGTGCCCAGGAAAGTCTTTAGGTTGCTGGAGGTTTAGAGCATCTTTCTGCTGGCTCTTGGCAACCCTTGGTCACTCCTGCTCCGAGTTTTTGTTTGTTTGTTTTTTGTTTGTTTGTTTTTTGTTTTCAACACGGTAAGCTCCACATAACAGTATGTGCCGTCGGAACCACTTACATTTTGAGTTCAGTGACACGAAGGACATTCTCATTCTTGTGCAGCCATCTTCACCATCTGTCTCCAGAACTTTTTCATCTTCCAGAACTGAAACTGTGTCCATTAAACACTAACTCCCTATTCCTCCTCCCCTCCACCATCTGGTAATTAATTTTCTTTTTTATGCCTATGAATTTGACTATTCTAGGCACCTCACATAAGTGGAATCCTACAATTTTTTTTTTTGTCAAGCTTATTTTCCTTAGCATAATGACTTCAGAGTTGATTCGCGTTGTGGCATGTATCACAGTGTCCTTCCTTTTCAAGGTTCAGTGATATCCCATTGGATGGATACGCCATGTTTGGTTTATCTGTTCATTTGTCGATGGAGGTTTGGGTTGTTTCAGTCTTCTGCTGTTGTGAACCATGCTGCTATGAACATGGTCCCTGCTTTCAGTTCTTCTGAATAGATTCTCAGAAGTGGAATTGCTGGATCACATGGTAATTCTGTTTACCTTTTTGAGGGACCGCCATATGGTTTTGCACAGTGGCTGCACTGTTTTATATTTCCAAATCCCTGACTTTTTTTTTTAATTCAAGTATAGTCAGTTTACAATGTTGTATTAATTTCTGGTGTGCAGCATAGTGATTCAGTTATACATACATATATTCCTTTCCATATTCTTTTTCATTATGGGCTATTGCAAGGTATTGAATATAGTTTCCTGTGCTCTACAGTAGGACCTTGTTGTTTATTCATTTTATATATAGTAGTTAGTATCTGCAAACCCTGAACTCCCAGTTTACCTTTCTACCCCCCCACCTTTCCCCCTGGTAACCATAAGTTTGTTTTCTGTGTCTGTGAATCTGTCTCTGTTTTATAAATAAGTTCATTTGTGTCATTTCAGACTCCTTATGATTTCCTCATTTTTTCCTTTCCAAGCCCCCAATGATAACATTCTCCTGTACTTGCTAACAGCTCCCAAAGAGAAACTTCTGTCCTTTTCTTCCATAATTCTCAGAAAGACGTTAAAGCTGCGATGACCATTTGCAACAATATGGATGGACCTCGAAGACTTTATGCTAAGTGAAATAACAGAGAAAGATAGCTACTGTATGATCTCACTTATATGTGGAATCTAAAAACAAAAGAAAAATAGAGTAAGAGATCAGATCTGTGGTTACCAGAGGCCTAGGGTGTAGGGAGGGGGAATTAGGGATGAAGGTGGTTAAAAGGTACAAACTTGCAGTTGTAAGATAAGTAAGTACTGGGGACGTTAAGAACAGCATGATGACTGTAGCTAGCGCTGCTGTGTGATGTACTGGAAAATTGTTGAGAGTAAATGCTAAGAGTTCTCATCACAAGGAGAAATTTTTTTCCCCTTTTTTTCTTTTCTTTTTATTGTACCTATAGGAGAAGATGGAGCTTAGCTGAACCTACTGTGGTCATCATTTCACAATATATGTAAATCAAACCATCATGCTGTACACCTTAAACTTAGTGACGTATGTCAGTTGTTCTTCGATAAAGTAGGAGGGAAAATGTTAATTATCAATATAATAAAAAGGAGCAGCTGAGATGGTCCTTAGGGCTCATCTAGTCAACTTGACCCATTTTTCAAAGGAGGGAACTGGGGCTCTGGGATGGGAGGTGGCAAACCCCACGGTCACACAGCAAAAGCCAGGACCCAGCTTCTGTGACTCCCAGGCCGGTGTCCTTTTAAGACTTCACTGTTCCTCTAATCCACGGCTCCGTTGCCAAACGAACGCATGTGCCATGGATGGCCCCTTTCACGTTTCTTCCTGGGAGTGGAGCAGAGGGTGCCTGGGGCCCTGGGGTGGGGGCGGGGAGGGGGGAAACCAGACCGAGGCCCTGGGAGGAAAATGAGCGTTCAGAGCAGCCATGCCTCGGAGCAGAGCTTGCGCCCTTCTCTTGCACAGGAGACGCCTCCCTACAACCTCAAGGCCTTCCACCTGCGCATCTGCTTCCCCGAGGAGTATCCGTTCAAGCCCCCGACGGTGACGTTCACAACCAGGATCTACCACCCCAACGTGGACAGCAACGGCCGGGTGTGCCTGCCCATCATTAGCAATGAGTACTGGAAGCCTTATACCAAGACCTGCCAAGGTGAGGCCGGGTCCGGGGTTATGGGACCGATTTCAAGTTAGAAAAGCCCAAAAGAGAGGAGGTAAAAATTGTGGGTCTTGGCTGAGCCTGTCGTCAGAGAGATCCTGGGCTGGCGGACCTCCTCCTGCCTCTGTGCTCATACCTGGGCAGGCGTGACAGAGCAGCGTCACTCTGGGTCAGGGGAGAGAGGAGCGGCAGGGCTGCAGAGGGAAGGGCTTGAGATAGAAAGCCAGCTGCTCCGTCCGTGGACCTCAGTGAAGTCTCTGTCCCTTTCCAGGGCTCGGTGCCCTACATGGCAGTTGAGGGGATTGGCCTAATAATGCCAGTAATGCCAGATAATGCACATCACATAATTAAGCACTTTTGGCACTGTGCTAAGAGTGTCACATGCTATTTTTTTAATTCACTTTTTTACTCCATTTTATATTTTCGGTATCTATCCATATCTATCCATGGAGCCAACAACATTCAGGCATACAAAAATGGAGTTGGGCGGTCACTGGGGACCTGGTGTCAAGACACATCCCTGCACCACTGAGAACTTGAACTTTCTGTGAACTACACCGAACCCAAGGACACCAGCCATTTTTAACACACCAACCTCATTTAATGCCCCGCCCCACAGCCCCCTGAAATAGCGCTCTCATTAGCCCCATTTGATGGATGAGGACACTGAGGCGTGTGAGAGGCGAAGCACGTGCCCGAGCTGGCAGGCAGCAGAGCTGGGGTTCGAAGTCTGCTTGGCTGACTCTGGAACAGCGCTGCCTGGCAGAACAGTGAGGGAATCATTTTCTCACTGCCCTATCCAAGGCCGTAGTCACTAGCCATGTGTGGCTTTTAAGCACTGAAAATGTGGCTGATGTGACTGTGAGTTGAATTCCTAATGGCAGTGAATTTCAGTTGACGTAAGTGGAGATAACCACACACGGCTAGCGGCTACCATGTTGGACACTGGCCCCAGAGCATGTAGACATAATCAGGGTACCATCAATCCTGCCTCTGCACCAGCTCGGGAGTTCCTATCCTGGGGGGAAGGGGAGGAGTGGTCCTTGGAAGAGCTCCAGGGTCTGCAGAATGCTCTGAAGGCAGAACTGCGTGTCTGTGCATGTGCGTGTGTGCTCGTGCCTCGGGGATGATGGGCCACTGTCTTC
Organism: Camelus bactrianus; assembly: GCF_048773025.1. Lineage (NCBI taxonomy): Eukaryota > Metazoa > Chordata > Mammalia > Artiodactyla > Camelidae > Camelus > Camelus bactrianus. Next base: position 11,939,321 of record NC_133548.1, read on the forward strand.
ACCAGGTTCCCAAAGGCATCCATGAAAGATTAAGAGCCACAGTGCAGTAGTGGTTTCCAGTCTTCAGCCTCAAAAGTTTATTAGGAATCCTCAGGGGAAGGTGTAGCTCAAGTGGTAGAGTGCATGCTTAGCATGCACAAGGACCTGGGTTCAATTCCCCAGGGCTTCCCCTAAAAATAAATAAACCTAATTACCTCCCCCACAAGGAAAAAAAGTTTATTTGGAATCCTAATGACAAAACAGAGAAAAGCAGAGTGGTCCTTGTTGAAAAGGGAATTGAACCCAGAAACAACTCTGATCTCACTGACCCCCATGATGGGAAATTTCTGTGACACCATGGAGCAAAGTTTGAAATCCACAGATGCAACCAGTCGGGGCTTTGGGCATCATCAGCAAAGTCTGTGAGGGGCATCTGATTTGGTTGTAAAGTCGTCCTGAGACATGGAACCTCCTTGGGGAAGGTCCCCCCAGGGAGTGGATATGGCGTTTTGGGGCGATCTGGGAGTGGGCAGCCATCATCTCCTTCGCATGATTTTCTCTTTCCATCCTGATGTCCTGATCTGACCTCTCTCCCCAGTCTTGGAGGCCCTCAATGTGTTGGTGAACAAACCAGAGCCGGAGCAGCCTGTTCGGTTGGAGCTTGCTGACCTGCTGGCACAGGACCCGGAGCTGTTCAACAGGAAGGCTGAAGAGTTCACCCTCCAGTTTGGAGTGGACCGGCCCTCCTAACTCTGGCTCTGACCCATCTCTGCACCAGATCCTCTCTGTGTGATGGATGGACACACCTCACGGACTGGGGGCCAGAGTCCCTTTGTGGTCCATTCCTGCTCATTTCTTCCGTGTTTTCCTTTTGGTTGTTAGTCATTCACTTGTCTGTGTGTGTGTGTGTGTGGCGGGGAGAAGGGGACTGGGGGTGGTATGTGGTGTGTGGACCCACTGGCCACAGGCGTGCTATTCCCACGCCCTTTCCAGCTTCCAGTCCAGGGGGAGCCACGGAGACAACGTGCTTGCCCAGCCATTAAAGTCACAGGTGAACTGTGGAGTCCAGATTGTTCGTTGAGGGGATGGGGTGGTTCATCGGGAGGAGGCTGGGGATTCAACTGCCATCTAGTAATAGCTGTGACCCTACTTCCCATGAACTGATGGCTCATTGGGCGTGGGGAAAGCTGACCACGAGGGACTGGACCATCCTTGGCCAGAGGGGTGGTCAACATGCCCACAAGGGTTATGCCCCCATTTTATAGATGGGGCAACCAAGGCACAGAGTGCTTCAGTGGGTTGCCAGGTCCTCTCTACCCATCAGGGCAGAGTCCGTACCTCCAGCTGCAGTGCCAAGCTGGCCGGTTTTGGATTTTGTGTTTTTCATGAGCTGTTTTTCATCAGCACACATGCTCCAAATGCCTGATGAAGCCAGACAGGTTTGTTAGCAGGACATTGTACTCGGCCCCGGGGTTCATCTTGAAGGAGCAGTGGAAAAACAAAAACAAGCCAAAACTTCAGCCAGAGTTGGAGGGATTAACTGAACCCAAAGAAAGAACTTTCTGGGTGCAGGGTTTCTCAGCTCCTAGAAAACCACTGGCTTTTAAGAATCAGAAATGTGGGGCATCTTTGAGTCAAGGGAATCACCCCAGGCCCCCACCAGCCTAGTTTGGATGAGATTTCTAGAGAATCTTCGACTCCAGCCTCTGCCCTGGAATTCCCTCACCTGAGAGAAGTATGAGGAAGTCCCACGCGTGACTGGAAGTGTAAGATGTGTGGTTACTTTGGGCCGCCACTTACAGAACTTTGGTGACAGGCCCCAACAAGGCTTTTCCTCCTGTTCATTATTTCATTTAACCCTCACAGCGCCTATGAGTTTGAACTCCTGTTATTCCTGTTCAGATGGTAAATGGAGACTCAGAGAGCTTAACTCACTGGCCCAAGGACACACAGCTGGCTACTGGTGGGACCCAGGCCACTATCCTTCCCCAAATGCCTTTCATGGTTTTTGAGAAAGTCATGTCAGGTACGGAACCCTGGCAGCAGGGGCTTATTTTCCCAGAGTGAGAGAGGTTCCTGGGAGGGGTAGGGAGGGAGCACTGACAGGCTGGGCAGGATTTTACAAAAGTACTTTTAATGTAGTTAAGACTGGTGCCACCTGCCCCTGCCCGAGCCCCAGCACTGCTGCCTTCATGAAGCAGAGGTGAGCCTCGGGGCCGCAGATGGGCAGCTGGGCAGCTGGGCACCCTGCCCACCTCTGCCCACATGGTCGGCCAGCCCCTCATTTCTTCTTGGTCTTCACCAGCCCCTTCTGCACGAGGCTGCGGTACAGCTCCTGGATGTAGGTGTAGACGCACTTGGAGTCAGGCACTGCCAGCCGCACCATGTCATCGACCTCTAGCAGCTGGGCGCAGTCAGCCAGCTTCCTGAGGGGCAGGATGGGGTGGGGGAGGTGAAGAGCAGAGAGCCGCTATGTGCCAGGTGCTTTATCAAATGCTTCCCCTTGAATGGTCTCATTGACCCCACCCCTTTATCCTCAATGGGCAGAGGAGGAGCTCGAGGATTTTAGTGACCTGCCCAAGGTCAAAGTGAGCGACACAGCTGGGACTCAACGCCAGTCCTGCCTGATGCCCCTGGTCTCAGCTGTCCCGCCTGCTAAACCGCACGGGTGCAGCAGTAGGAGAAACCAGGGTCCTAGTGGAAATCCTCTGTTGAAGCTGAGACAGCTGGGCTGAAACCCAAGCCCAACTGGCCTGGGAGCTGGGGGAGGAGCACAGACTGGAGGATTTCGAAGAATGGGACAAGCTCCCTGCAACCAACACAGTGCTTTCGGCTCCTGGGTGGGGGCTGGGCTCCTCCAGCAGCAAAGCTGGTGGAGCCCCCTGGGCCCCCAGTGCTGGCTGTTCCATGGGAATCAGAGGAGAGCTCTAGAAGGGAGCCAGTGAGGTGTGATGGCTGCAGCAGGGGCCCCCCTTCCTTTGCACTCTGAATCGTCACACCAAACCCTAAGGGAGGTTCAGTCCCCTGCTGAGGGTCAGAGAGCTAGGAAGGAGGCAGATTTCACACTCAGCTCCTCCATCCCCACGCATCCCTGACACATTCTGCCCTTTTCACGTCTGCTTGATGCTTCCTGTCGGCCCATCATCATCACCTGATTATTCCCTCTGCCTTCCTGTGGCTCTGCTGGCTTGGAACCAAGGCAAGGCAGCTGTAGGAGGACAATGACCCGTGTGCCCCACAGGCCAGGGACACTTTGTCAGGGCCGAGCCACGTGCCCTTCTGATGCCCTTAGAGCTCTCAGCCTGACTAGGAATTTCACTTTCAAATCCCAGTTCTGTCACGGCCGGTTCAAACCTCGCAAAACCTCTCTACTTATATCCAGGCTAGGATTGTCGTGAGAGTCAAGGAGATGATCCAAGGAAAGTACTTAGAATACCTGGTACCTAATCACTCCCGATTCACGTGACTTGTCATCACTGTTAATGGTGCTCTGGACCCCCCAGCACCCCCACTGCAGGGCACGCACCCCATCCCTTGGCAGGATAATGTGAAACTGGAAGGGATCTTCTGGACCATCAAGGCTGGTGGTTTTCAAATGGCATCCTTGATGCCCTAGGGCCCTGTAGACATGCTACAGGGACCATCTTGGCAAGGGAGTCTGGGCTCTGAGCTGGTGTGCTCCAGAAACCCCTCCCAACCTAAAAAGGTCTCCCTTAAATCTGTTTAATGTGCTGGGCATTCACTTAATATTTTGGAAAAAAATTTTGGAAAGCACAGATCAATGTCAACCCTCTTGTTCTGCCAGTGGGGACACGCAGGCCCAGAAAGGGGAAGATTGCAGCCCCAGGCTTCCCTGCAGGATGGTGGCCAGGCCAGGACTAGACCAGAGAGCTCAGCCTCCCAGACCAAGGTGCTGCTAACATCTGCAGTGACTTCTTTCCTGTTCTGGGGCTTTAGAAATGCACTTAGCCATCCATTCTGGGGCCTCAGAGATGCCCTCATTGGCCACAGCATCTCTATAGTCCGGTCTCTACCAGGAGGCTCAGAAGCTTCTCCCAGGCTGGAAAGGATGGGTCCCCCAGGCCTGAGCTCCTTGGGAGCCCTAAGGGGCCGTGAGGGTGGGTTCAGGTCTTGCCAGTGGGTAGAGATGGAGGCCTTTGGCTGAGGCTGGCTGTGGTAGGAGTGCCTCCCCCTCCCCCACCACCCAGCAGCCATGTCTTTACCTCTCAGGTTCCCCCTTGGACCACATTGTTCCTCACATCCCTCCTGCCTGTCCAGTCCATCCCTTTCCCCATCCCACCCCACCCCCCAGCACCCAGCTGTGTGAGCCTCAGCAAGAAATCCCCCTTGAGGTCCCGCAGTGAGTAACAATTATCCTAACAATGAATGGTATCATTCATTATAATAGATAAAACCGCAGCTAAGACTTTTTTGAAGTGTTGACATAGCTAGGCAATGTTAGAAGGACTTTACGTAATTATTTACTTAATTCTCACCGTAACTCTGCCAAAGAGGAAATGTCACGCCAATTTCATTTGTTTGTTTGAGGTTTCTTTTGGGGGGTAATTAGGTTTAATTATGAAATTTTTTATTTAATGGAGGCACCCAGGATTGAACCCAGGACCTTGTGCATGCTAAGCATGCGCTCTACCACTGAGCTACACCCTCCCCACTTTATGCCCATTTTGAAGATCAGAACATGGAGGCTCAGAAAAGTCAAGTAACCGGTCGAGGGTCACACCGCGAACAATGGCAGAGTCAGAATCTGACCTCAAGTCGCTGCAAGCACCCTGTCTGAGACAGTGGGCCTGCCCCCCCTTACCCCTTACCCTGCCTGCATTTTCTTTATGGCACCTCTCCCTCGACATAATATTTCACGTGTACGTGTGTTTACAGTCTGTCTCTCCCTTTAGAATGTGAGTCACAGGCAAGCAGGGGTTTTGCCAGTTTCACCCACTGCTATATCTATGTCCTAGAACAGTTCCTGGCAATGAAAACACATTTATTGGCCGCACGAGTGTGTGGCCAGAGCCTCTACCTGAGCACCCCATACCTGATCCCCGTGAATCCGACACTTGCCGTCAGCATCCCTCGAGCTCCCACCACCTCTGCACACACCGCCCCCCACCTTCGCCCCCAGTGTGGCTCACTCTGCTGTGGAGAAGGCCAGGGTGAAGTTGTGCCGGCGGTTTGTGGGGTCCAGTGCAGCATAGTCAAAGGCGTCAGGGAAGAACTTGTGGATGAGGGCACAGAAGGCCATGCCACTGCTCCAACTGGATGAGAAGTTCTGGATGTCCACGTGCTGCGGGCAGGTGGGGCCCAGAAGCCTTTGTGAGCCTGGCCAGAAGGCCTGGACTTGGCCCCCTCTGGGCCTCCCTCCCTCTGGGCTTTGCACCACTCAGACAGCCCCTCACTGCTGCCCCAGGGATGGGTCCCTTGCTCCCTTGTGCACCTCATACTTCCTCGTCATGGCCCGGCACCACTCCAGAAGCATGTTCTTAACACCACCGATGGCTGCCCCAGCGGCCTTGGTGTTCCGGAACAGAGCCGTGGGGCCTGAGGCTGCCCTGTGCATGAGGGATGGAGAAGGCCAGGCCGAGAGGTGGGAGGGTCCCATCAGGGAGGAGACCCAGCCCCAGATGTCAGTCCTCCCACCCAGGCTGGGTCTGTTCCTACTGCCTTTCAGGCCTCCCCCACCCCTACCCTCCAAACAACCCAGCCCAGCCAGCTCCTCGCCCACATCCTACCCCCCAAACTTGTCCACGATGGCTTTGCGGTTCTGCGCACGGGGCATCCGGGGCCGTGTAGGGGCTGACACCCTGCGCTCTGGTGCCTTCTCTTTCTTCTTCTCCTGGGAGGGAGGGGGCTCCGCGGGACTCTGGGGCACGTTGCTGGGCGAAGATTCACTGTGTGGGAAGGTTCAGAGATGTGTGAGAGCGGTTGGGACCAGCCCCTCTGGGGTACAGGGAGGAGGCAGGGGGCTGGCTGAGGTGGGGGGGGGGTTCCCCAGAGTCTCAAGAGGCAGACGAAGCTGTGGCCCCCACTCTCGTCCACATTTCCTCTGTGCCCAGCACGGGGTGGGCTTGGGAAGGAACAGTGAGGCTCAGTCTAACTCTGGGGAGCATGTGGTCTGGTGGGGTGTGTGGGCAGAACTAGGGCACTGCTGTGGTCTGACCTAAGTTTGGATCCTGCCTTTGCCTCTTGTTTGCTGTGTGATCTTGGGACTGTCATGTCACTCCTCTGAGCCTCGGCTTCCTCATCTGTAAAATGGGGACAAGAATAGCTACCTGACAAGGCCGTTGTAAGGCCTGCGTGAGAAGGGGACGGGAGAGCCCCCAGCCGTGCCGGCCACGGGACTGCCTGAGCGCTCAGGGAACGTTCACCAGCTACCTTTGCCTAAGAAGCTTTCCATGTAAAGGAAGACTTTTCTAAAAACTCAAGCTGTGCGAGGGGAAGGCTCTTATTTTGTCCAGCCCCCACCAGGCACCAGGCACCAGGCACTGGGCCGTGTGCTTTATACACGTACAGCACTTGAGCCGCACGAGAATCCCATGAGGTGGTGCAGTGGCTGTGCCCACTTCACAGGGGATGGGGGTGAAGGGATGCGGCCCAGGTCACACGGTGGCTAAGTGGCAGAGTCATCGTCCACACTCAGGCTTTCTGCTCAGGCCCAAATGGGTGATGCTGCCACGACGGAAGATAGCTGAGAGCGCCCATGAGGAGCCGGCAGGGGACCTGAGGAGGAGGCTTAGGTGGTGGGTGGGGGGCGGACCAGGTGTCCCCCCCCCTCTTTGCTCCCACACTCTGGCTCCTTCGGCTTTCTGGGCCCTGCCCTGGGGTAGGGGGCTGAAAACTATGATTCCTGGCACATCTCCAGAGCAGAGGCTGGGGAGACCCAAGCCCAGGGGGTGGTAGACTTTGAAGGGAGCAGGCGGTAGGGGGGATTCGATCTGGGGAGCTGGGGCTTGACATTACCTGGCTGAAGGACTGGTCTCCCCGGAAGCTGCGGCGTCTGGACTCAACCCTTCTAGGGGAAAGGAACAGGCAGGAGGGGAGCTGGGGCGACCCACGCCGCACTCCCCGCACGCCCTCTCTGGCGGCCCGTGCAGCATCCATGGGCCCCTGGGCTTTCACTCACCTGGGCTGAGGCCGCTGCCCTCCTCCATGGGGCTCTCAGGCCATTCGTCGGGGGAGCTGGGAAGCACTTCTGCCCCTTCCTCCAACTCTCCCTCCATGCCCTGGTCCTGCTCTTCATCGGGACCACCTGGCTCCTGGAACAAACATAATCTGCGTGGACTCGAAGTCACACAAGCACCTGTGCAAGGTTTTGTGAGGGCTTCAGAAAGATCTGGAAGGCAGCCTGGGGCCACAGTGCTGCATCCCCCACCCCAGGCTCTTGGCGTCAGTGGGAGGAAGACTGGACTTTCCCAAGGGCATGAAGCAGGGACAGGGCTTACCCCTGGGGAGCAGGGGACTCCGGAATGTTGTGCGGGCCTCCTCCCTCTTCTTTCTCACTCACCATCTCCTCCTTCACATCAACCTCCTGCAGTTCAGCCGTGGCCTCATCTTCCACTGCAGCCTTCTTCTGAGAGTCTGACTTGGCCTCTGGAGCACTGGCTTTCTCCTGGGCTTCAGCCTTGGCCTCCTCTTTCCCTTCAGCATCCTTGCCTCCAGCTTTGGCTTCCTCCTTCCCTTCGACCTCCCTGCCTCTGGCCTTGGCCTCCTGCTCCCCAGCAGCCTGCTTTGGCTCAGCCTTGGCTTCATCATTCACATCGCCTTTCTCCCTAGATTCAGGCTTGGCCTCTTTCTCATCAGCCTTCTGCTTCTCAGAGGCCAACATGGCCTCCTCTTTGCCCTCAGCCTCCTTCAGTTCCAAGTTGGTCTCTCCTTTCTTGTCAGTCATCTCCTGAGGAGCCACGGTGGTCTCTTTCTTCCCATCATCCTCCTTTTGAAGTTCAACCTCTTCTTTGGATTCAACCTTGACCTCATCCAACCCATTTGCTTCCCCATGGAATTCAGCTGAAGTACTGTCCTCGGCTGGTGCCTGCTTTCCTGCCCCATCTGGAGGCCCCTCTTTGATGATCTTCTCATCTGGGCTTGTGGCCTCTTTCTCTGCAGAAGCTCCACCTCCCACCATCTCTGGGGCGACTGCGGTACCATCCTCAGTCTTCCCTTCCTTCTGCTCCATCTCTGGAAAGAGAAGACAAGCAGTCCTGGTCACGCCCCTCCCTGTAGCAGGTGAAGGCCCTGAAGTCTGGGGGCCTGCAGTTCAGTCCTGGGTCTCCCACTGCTCGGACATGTCACACAAGCATCCACTTTCCCTCTGGCGAAATGAAGGGGTACAGCGTTGCTTCCGTCAAAGTGGGGTGTTGGACCAGCCACATTTACTTGATGTTGAATGATGTTCACCTAAGAGCCCTCAGCAGGTTGTGACTTGGGCTTTAAAAAACACTGGATTGCATAGTGCCTTTTCAGTGATTTTGCCTCTTTTTGACGAAGCCTGTGAGGTGTTTACAACTCGATACTCGCATCCTGGACTCCTGTGGAGCAGTTGCTCCTCTCCCCTTTTTAATGGAGATAGTTAACCTCAGGCTACAAGTCCAAATTCTCTAGATAGAATTTAATAATACTGTTTTGATTTCATTGTATTTATTTTTATAGTTACTTTCTATTTCTGGCCAGTGATAGTGAGTTTCCATGTCCAATAGTGATATAAAGTTTCTTTTAAAAATATATTTATTGAATTTAAAATAAGTTCATTCAAAGGTAGATATTCAGGAAAGCAGGATACAAAATACCTAAATCACGGAGGTGGTATGAAAATGCCTGGAATTTGGGAAACCCTGGGCCAGCTTGGTCTCTGGGTCTCTGCCAGTTCCGCCAGCCTGTGTGTGGTTCTCTGAAGAGCTGGACCTGGGCCTGGAAGAGTTTCTTTTGGTCAGGAACAGAAACATCCTCACCTTAACTAACCTCTGCAGGGAAATCTGACCCTCCAACTGCGGGGGGTGGGGGTGGGGAGGAGAGAGAGACTACAACACTTTAACGTGAGGTTTCCTATTCAGGTACTGTATATACAGTTAGCTCTCTGTATCCGCGGCTTCTGCACCTGTGGATTCAACCACAGATGGAAAATATTTGGGAAAAAAATTCCAGAAAGTTTGAAAAAGCAAAACTTGAATTGGCTGCCACTTCAACTGTTTACATAGCGCTTACATTGTTACTAACAACTGTTTACATAGCATTTTCATTGTATTGGGTGTTAGAAGTAATCTAGAGATGATTTAAAGTATAAAGGAAGATTGTGTAGGTTATATGCAAATATTACCCCAATTTATATAAGGTATCTGAGCATCTGCAGGTTTTGGTATCTGCAAGGGATCCCAAGACTATTCCCTGACAGGCACTGAGGGAAGACTATACTGCATGACCTATAAAAACAGGTGGGTAGGGGGACAGGGCCAGCTCCTTCATCCTTCTGCCCTTCTTGTGGGGGGGGGGTCCTGTTTACAGAGAAAATAATCCCCAAATAGTGTTCAGGGTATGACTCAGGCAGTAAAAGAAGTAGACACTCCTGTCACTGGCTAAAAATACCTCCTGCTCTCTGCAGTGCCTTCGTCCTGGGTACAGTACCCAGAGCACCTGGATAATTGGGACAGAGGTGGGAACACAGGTATACGAGGGAAAGGGCCCTGTTCCTGCCACCCCCAGACTGGACTGCTGGGGTCCCTGGATTCGGTCCCCCACAATTTCCTAGGAAGCAGTCTGGGATTTTCAAAGATGCTCACGCTGCCCTCCCATTTCACCCCTCCCGCCAGAACCCCTTCATGGTTCAGCAGCTCCAGCAATGAATTGAAGTTAGAAACAAATGAGCCCGGGAGATAGAATATACATCAACAGGGAGCCAGGCGCCGGCCTTGACCCCCATCTCCTGTCACCCACTCTGAGGCCTGAGCATGTCTCTCTGCCTCTCTGGAGAGAGCCTCAGTTTCCAATGCAGTGACAGAATTGGTCTCCATCAGGTTTTCAAACTGTGTTCAGTAGAAAACGAGGGTCTTCTAAGATACTAGCATGGGCTGTGGGTGGGGGTCGGGGGAGATGTATTCTCTGGCTGAGGTTCCAGAAACAGCCTACTCTTGACCCTTTTAGAGACATACAACGTCATTAGTGCTTAAATCGATTCCAGATACCCCATAGGAAACAAACCTTAACTTCCGTTAGCTTTATTTATCTCACTTTTCTCCAAACCTATTTGACCATGGATTTTTTTTCTTGCTTTGTTTTCTCTTTGCTTTCTTTTCCCTGAGATGCACATACCACCCTCTTGAGCGATGCCATCTTTAGCAGCAGGAAGTGTGGAAAATGCTGGTCTACATGAGCTGCACAACCGTTCCTGCCCTGCGCTCCAGTTTGGCAGGTGGTCTGGAGCAGTGTTGAAAATCATTGATTCTGCAGCTTCCCAAGATGGGATCCCAGATCCCACTGTTGGTTACTCCCACTGTGACCTTGAGCGAGCTGCTTACCCTCTCTGTGTTTTGATTTATGGAGATAAAAATAGGTCTCAACTCATAAGGATGGTAGAGGGTTAAGGAAGCCAATGCATAGGAAGTACTTTGAACTGTGCCTGGCAAAAAGGGCTTGCTCAGTATACATCAGCTGTTACGGTGGATGTCGGCCTCTGTCCAGCCCTGTGCCAGATTAAGGTCCTGACCTAGCCAGGAGGGCATTTAGTTGGTAAGATGAGGCAAAGAGAACTGAACACCAGAAAGATGATAACCAGCCCTTTTAATTTTTTATTTTTATTTCTTAATTTGTTTTTACATTTTGGGGGGGGTGGTAATTAGGTTTATTTATTTATTTAATGGAGGTACTGGGGATTGAACCCAGGACCTCATACATGCTAAACATGCGGTCTACCAATTGAGCTATACCCTCCCCACCCATAACAAGCCCTTTTTATGCCTCAAGGCGTGGAAGTCATTGGCTGAGACATAGCTGAGTGTTCAGCCACATGCTACACTCTCAGGGTGGAGGGGAAGGGCAGGCAGATGCATAGGGACACCTCAGCTGTCCTGCGTTCCTCACCTCAGCTTTCCACCCTCCAGGCTTGTCATAAATAGATGAGGAGAGAAGAAGCTCAGGACGCTGAGACACCAGGATGACACCAGGGTAACACCAGCCACGCCGGCACGAACAACACCATAGTAGCCCTTTACAGCCTGCACCGCAGTGCCCTACTTTCCTCCCCTAGTTACTTGCTCTAACCCTTCAGAAGAAGTCTTATTGCCCCCATTTTACAGATTAGGAATTTGAGGCTCCAGGAGTTGAAGTCCTTTGACGTAAAATCACAGGGCGATGAAATGGCCAAACCGTACTTAGAAGCCAGGTCTCCTGATAGCTGATCCAGGGCCAGTGCCAGAGACGTTGCCCCCACCAGCCCCTCAGCCAGTGTCTCTTCAAAGGCTCCAGACCAGGGGGAGGGGCAGCCCACAGGTGGGGAGGGCACTGAACATGGCTGAGGAGTGTGGCTCTCTTTCTAAGTGCACAGTAGGCCCGCCCCTTCCCCAGGAAGCCGCCGTTCCATCCCTGTTTTGTGTCCACCTCAGAGAGCTCCCCTCTCCCTCTTCCTGCTTTTCTTGGCAGACCAGAAGGAAAAGTACCCAGGAGCTTGAGCTCCAAGCTCCACATAGAATAGATGACACTTGGTGGTTCTGCTCATACCTCCACAACCCTCTGCCACCCCATCTGTCTTCTGGAGGTCCTGAGGCTTCTGCCATCCCCGACCCCAACCAGGAACCCTCCCTTGGAGACACCACTCTCCGCTGCTTGGAGACCCTGCCTCCCACCCCAACTGCACGAGGCCCTCTATACCACTGTCAGGGCCTCATGGCTGGCCACCTGCAGGCTACTCCATGGATGATCTCAAGATTTCCAGCACACCAGGGCTGAGTCTCCAACCTCTAGCTTCAAAAAAAGTTGACATAGTGGTGGCGAGAGTTAGAAGAGAGCCTGGATTTCTTCAACTGTGGGGCCCAGCTTAGAGGCTCCGGCCCTTGGAAGATGGGAGAGGGGTTGGAAGACGGAGAGGGGCACTTAGAAAGGGGCCCAAGGCTTCTCCTACCTGTAGAGTCTCTGCCTGGGGGCTTGGGAGCTGTCTCCTTCCTCTGGCTGAGTGGCCTCACTCCCGGGCTGTCTTTAAGCCCCAGTGGCTTCTAGCCCCCAGCTCTTCAGTCCCCGCCCCCACCTTCACCTTCCCCCACCTTCTACCCCACCCCACCCCCACTTGAAGAGCCTTGGGCTGCAGACGAGCATTGTTTACTGCCCTGTTGGTACAACACTTTCCCCTGGACTGGGAGGCTCGGATTTCCCGTGGAGCCCTGACAGGTGGCACCTTTCAATCACAGCCAGTCCCTCCCCCCGACCCTGGCAGTATCCACCCTGTGCTCATCTTCCTTCCCGATGTACTCTCCTGGCCCTGGCCACCCGGAGAACCATCTGCAGGCCCATGTGGAGCATGGTCACCAGCTGTCTGGTCTCCCCTGTCCATCCAGAGCCCAGGCTAGGGCTCCTCTGCACGCCCCCGACCCCTCCACACACCATCTTCCTCTAAATAGCCCTTTTTACTCTTCCTCAGACTAACACAGCTGCAGAAGGGTGGGGTAAGGAAGGGGTGAACGGGACAGCTGCCTAGGTGGGGGTGTGTCTCAGGGCTCCCAGGGGGCAGAGATTTGGAGGGGGAGGGGCAGAGGGGAGAAGAGTGATGGCCCAAGCTGCTGGATCCCTGGGCATAGAGCCTAGAAAGTGCAAAATTGAGCTCTATTTTGAGCAGAAGGGACTGGTCCATGGTAGGCTATGAACACATTTTTGTACTGAATTGAGAGTTTGCTTAGAAAAGCAAAACATCTTTACCTTCTCTTAGGTACCCTGTGATCTAAGAAAGGCACTGCTTTTGCAGAATGTGTGCAGGGGGGTACCTCACCGCTTACAAAGCATGTGACTCCTCCCCCACCACCACCTCAGTCACGCTGGCCTCCTTCCTGGTCCTTCAGCAAATCGATTCTTTTTCATACTCAGGACTGTCATTCTTTGCTTCTGCTCCTTGCAAGATGCTTCTTTCTCATTCTTCTGCTCTCAGCTCAAATTTCATTTCCTAGGAGAGGTCTCCTAGGACCTTCAGCTCCTCTCCATTGCTTCAGCCTATTGCATTTTCTTCTTACATAATATGCATTGGAATCCAGAATTACCTTATTTACTTCCTCATTATCTGACTTTCTCTCTAGACACCAAGATCCATGAGGGCAGGGACTTTCTCATGCTTGTGCTGTACGCCTAGGCCTAGCAAATTGCCTGGGTCATGCTGGATGCTTGATAAATAGATATTGAATAAATAATTTAATTAGTTAACAGAAATATGGAATGAGAACTTGGGGGCTTATTCCTGGGATGATCGAAGACCAGGTTTGGGTACCAGTGGTTGAACAGTGTAATACTGTTGGTTGCCCGCTGCCTCTAGTATTAAGACGTCTATAATTTTGATGGCACAAAAACGGCATCGTTGAAAAAAGGTCTTATCTGTTAGAGATACAATTAGATGAAGAAAATATGGCTAAATACTGACAGTTGTTAAATCCTGGTGATGGGTGTTTAGTAGTATGTGGACGTTCAATATACCGTGCTCCCCACTTTTCTGTATGTTTGAAATTTGCCCAAATAAATAAAAGTCTAAAAAAAAGAGAACAATGATTCCTTTTTATTGCACATCTGCCATGGACTAGGTGCTTTAAGTACATTATCTTTTGTGTTTGGGTTTTTTGGTTTTTTTTTTTTTTTGGTAATGAATTGATTAAACTTTTAATTTTGAAATAATGGTAAGTTTACAGGAAGTTACATAAATAGTACAGAGAGGGTACTGAAGGTTAAGTTTTATTTAAGATTTATCCACCTAAAGCTAAATCTAACATAACTATATGCAATACCAAAGCCAGGAAATTGGCATTGGTACAATGGTGTGAATAGTTCTATGACAGCTCAGATTTGTACAAACACCTCCACCCACAATCAGGACACAGAACCATTTTATCAACACAAAGATCTCCCTTGTGCTACTCCCTTAGGCACACCTCCCTGCCTCCCCCCCACCAACTCTGACCCTAGGCAACCATTAATCCCTTTTCCCATCTCTATAATTTTGTCATTTTGAGAACATTATTTAAATGGAGACATACAGTATGTAACCTTCCAAAATACCAAATAAAAATCCCATCTAGGAAGCCAATTTCTCTTGTGAGAACCCATCTCCTTCTTTCATGCAATTTCGTAATATTCCACAATATGCTGACTATATTTTCAAAAGCAAAAACATATGTACAATAATATTCATAGCAGCATTATTATAATAGCCCAAACCTAGAAACAACCCAAAAGTCCATCAACAGGAGAACAGATAAATGACCTCTGGCTTATTTATAAAAGCACTAGACAGCAATAAAAAAGAAGGAATAACAGAAATGCATGACAATATGGATTAAATCTTAAAGACACTGCATTGAGCTAAAGAACACACACAAAAAGTCATTCACAAAACAGAAAATACTGTATAATTACATTTAGCTCAAGTTCAAGAGTAGGCAGAACTAACTGGTGCTGACAGAAGTCAGAATAGTGGTTAACTGCAGAAGAAGGGGTATTAACTGGGAAGGGACATGAGATATCTTTTTAGGGTGCTGGAAGTATTTTGTATCTTAATCTGAGTGATGGTTATAAAGACGAATATTTATTTAAAAGTTAAGCTTAAGATTGTGTATTTTACTTTATTGTCTGAATGTTATACCTCAATTTAAAAATATCTGGGCCAGGGTTTGACAAAATATTTGAATCCTTAGAGCAGTAATGAGGCCCAGTGTTTAAAATCGGGATTTTCGTAGGGAAGGATACGGTGACCAACCATATAAAGCATCCAGCCCACCTTCTCCAATGGGCAGCGTACCCTTGCATGATTAATTTGCATCTTCTAAATTTCGTTTACTGGGAAATTCCTTGAAAAATCCAGTAGTTGAGGTGGGTTCTTTTCGTTGGTGGCAGGTGGGGAGACAGAGGAATACACTGTCTTGAAAGATGAGTTCACAAGTACCCTCTCCTCTCTCACCGAAACGTGCTAGGTTAGCTCTGCTGGCAGCCACAATTGTTCCTATGCCTCTCTTTGTGGCCCAGGGCATCTAACAGAAGTTGAATGAAACCTACTGTACACTTGACGCATCTTTCTGCAGGCAGGAACCGTGCCTCGCTTGTTTATGAAATCTCAGAGAAAGCTTAGTGACCGACACACAGCTGTATTCACACAGAGGCCCTCGGAGCGCTGGTTCTCAAACTTGGCTGCACATAGGAATCACCCGGGAAATTTTCAAATTTACTGATGCCTGGGTTCTACTCCCAGGAATTCTGATTTAATTGGTATGAAGTGAGGCCTGGGCATCATAATTTTTTTTTAAGCGTCTTAAGTGATCTTAAGTGCAGCACAGACTGAGAACTGCTGTTTGGGGGCGTTCTTCCTTCTCCGCGCCTGATTCGAGCTCAAGCCTCAGCTCTCCCTGGCGGGAGCGAGCCTCACTGAGCTCCGAGGTCCTGCCCCTCCTACAGAACCAATAAAATCAAACCTCTCCGTGACACCCCTGGGGATTTGGAGGCTAACCAGGCTGCAGGCGCTCTGCGCCTCGCCCAAGACTCTATGATACTTTGGCATCCTCTCTAGCACTTGAGAAACGCCTTAGCCTTCAGCCAGGGCCGGCAGCTTCCTCTCTATGGTAGCGGAGTTTCCAGCGCCGCCTCGTTGGTGCTTCATTCCGGAAGCGAGCACGGGTCAGAGAAGAGGCGGGACTTTCCTCCCGGAAGTGACCCACGTGCTTCCGCCTTATCCTACCTGGGTACCCGGTAAGTTTGTAATGTTTGCCTGAAGCTGGGGACAGCGGGGGCATTGTGACAGGCCCGAGGCCGTGGTGAGTGACCTCTGACCTCAAGGTGACCCTGATGATGGAGCTGCCATTTCAGGTGTAGTCCCTGGGCGGGGGCCCGGGCGCCTTAATTCCGCGTATGATCGCATTCTTAGGGCCCAGCAGGCTCATACCGGCGGTTTAGAGTGTAACGTCCGGTCTCCCCATCTTCTCCTGGATAGAGGTGACTTCGAGGGATTGGGCGTCAGGGCTCTGGGGCTTGATTTCCAGGATTTCCAGCCCCGCCAATGATATGCTCTGTGACCTTGGGCTAGGCTATGTCCCCTTTCGGGGCCTCAGTTTCCAGAGCTGTGAAATGGGGCGGTTGAACTCATTGAGGTCAGTAGCACCTGCTGATCTGCTGCCCTCTGATTCCTCTGCATCCTTCCGCCCCTGGGATGGAAAAGTGAACGGGAGGAGTGGGTGCTGACCGTGATATCTGCCCCCAGGATTAGGAGGCAGAAGGGGATCTCTTACACGGTGCAGGGCTGAGATGGACCCACTCAGGGCCCAGCAGCTGGCGGCAGAGCTGGAGGTAGAAATGATGGCTGATATGTACAACAGGTAAGAGCTGACCCTGCACTACCTTGTCCCCAGGTGGATGACTTTGGAGAATTTTTTCCCTCAATCTAGAGGAACCTGACGTCTATGCTTACCCTTCCCGCACCCACCTCACCCTTGCTCCTCCCCCCCATTATTAAGAGCTAATGCAGATGCAGTATGGAGTCACTAAAAGGAATTGGGCATTTAGATTGGGATGGAATTGGTGATGAAGGAGCCCAGCTGCAAGAGAAGGTCTAGTCCACGCTCTGGTGGCTCTAGTTAGGTTCCAGGAATAGTTGAGCATTTGTCTCTTGACAAATAGCACATAGCACACATAGTAGTTAACATTTCTTAAACTCTTAGTCCATCTCAGACACATGTTGATCACTACATGCATTCTTTTTCATTTTTTAATCTTTTTTTTAATCTCACTGGGTTAATTTTATTTGTCCCATGTTAAGGTGAGGACATTAAGGCTTCTAGCAGTTAAATAACTTACTCAGAGTCCACAGCTGGTCAGTAACAATGTCAGGACCAGTACCTCGGTCTAATTCCTAACTAGTGCCCATAACCATTGGACAAATTTAGGAACAATTCGTAGCTGTACCAATCACCACTACTATGGCCTTGGGCGAGTTACTTGGACTGTTTGACTGGTATGTTCCTCATCTATAAAATGGAGTTGATAATAGTACCTTCCTCATTGAGCCATTATAAATATTAAAGGTAAAAATATATGACAAGCTCTTAGCATCAAGCCCAGCATCTAGGAATAAACAGCCAACAAATATTTGCTATTTTTATTGGCTTAAGCTCTGTGGTATCCTCCCTTGATCAGTTGGTTTATCTTGGAGGCCATGTATTAGAATAATTTTTAAATGTCGGCTGTGAAGTCAGACTAGCCAGGTTCATAGCCCAGCTTTATGTGATCCTGAGGCTGTCTGTGCCTTAATGTCCTTATCTGTAAAAGAGGGAATAATGATAAACCTCATAGGGGTTATCATAAGGACTGCATGATAGAATCCGTGATGGCTGGCATGATGTCTGGAACATAGCCAGCATTCAACTAATGGTTCCTGTTTGATTAGTCATAAACATGGGCTTAGACAAGGTTCTTACTCTCAAGGACTTTCCAAGACGGTGGAGGTGCAAACTGAGGATTTACACAGCCTTCTTGAAAAGTGAAATCAGTATAGCAGGGCGGGAATGGTTAAGAGTTCCTCAGCCACAGGATGCTGCTGACCCAACCTTGCCCTTCCTTCTTCCTAGAATGACCAGTGCCTGCCATCGGAAGTGTGTGCCTCCCCACTACAAGGAAGCAGAACTGTCCAAGGGCGAGTCTGTGTGCTTGGACCGCTGTGTCTCTAAGTACCTGGACATTCATGAGCGAATGGGCAAAAAGTTGACAGAGCTGTCCATGCAGGACGAAGAGCTGATGAAGAGGGTGCAGCAGGGCTCTGGGCCTGCGTGAGGCCCCAGACAGGGCACCCCCCAAGGCGCACCCTGTCCCCTCCCACTTGTCTAATAAAATTGCCCCCACTGGGTGTCATCTGTGAAGACTGCCGGGCGTAGGCTCTTTCTGGAGAGTCTCTGGGAGCCTGGAGTATGACAGAGCTCTTTTCAGGTCAGAGAAGGGGTAGCTGTCACACGAGAATGTGACTGTGTGTGTGTGTGTACACACACATATATGTTAAAACCAGCTTGTTGACACCTACAGTGCACAAAGCAGCATGCCTATCTCTCGGGAGTAGACACAGCCTCTTCCAGCAGAGGGAGTCTGAGGTAGTGTTTAAAAGCTTAGACTGGTACAATGGCCTAAGTTACACCTCAGGTCCGCCACTTGCTGTGGGACCCAGAACAGGACACGTTAGACACTTCATTGCATGGATTCCTCACCTGTAAAATCAGGAGAATCATAGGGCAGTTGAGAATATTAAATGAGTTAGTGTGAGTAAATCATTTAGAATAGTGCCACAACCACTTGGTTCTAAATAGCAATGTCAAACCATATGAAGGGACCCAGCTTCACATGTGATGTGTGTGATCCAGGGATGGGACTAGGTGATAACCACTGCCATTCAGAGTTCACCTGGATCGGGGACTGTGTGCCTCACTCTTCATAGGGTTTCTGATCTGATGCACCCAGCTGGCTAAAGATCCCGTTAGGATATGGGCTCAGGGAGGTGCTTGCCTGCTGGAGGTCTCAGGAATGGAGGCCAGGACTGACTGCTGCACATGCTGTTTCACGGAGGAGAGGTTGCATCTAATTCCCATCCTGAGGGGTGCTCTTGGAGAACTTCGCGGCTATTGAAATGTGTGGGTCACTCTCGGTAGAATTTTGTGTGACACCAGTGCCACCATGACAGCAGTGCCTTCACAGTAGAGGGAGGTGTCTGGGGAGGTAATCTCACCAGGTCGGGGGCTCACAAGTACAGGAGACAGTAGAGGCATTGATTTTCAGGCTTAGAAGTACTGGTTCAAGTCAGACTACCTGGGGTCAAATTTTCTTGCTGTGTGATCCTGAGTGAGGCATTCAACTACTCTGTGTCTCAGTTACCCCATCTACAAAGTGGTAATAAATGTACCTACTTCATTGAGTGGTTGTGAAAATTACATGTATTAATAACTAAGACACTTAGGAAAGTGCCTAGCTCATCCATGTTAAATACTCAATAATATTAGCTCTTCAAAAAAAAAATTGCTAACTGATGTAAGGAGACACCAGGTAGACCCCAAGAAAACTTCAAAACCGTTGCCTGAGGAGTGGCCAGAGAGCCTCCTCCTTTCTAGGTGTTGAAGTGCCATTTTGGGTCAACAGGTGGCGCTGTCTGCTCACGGGATCAGCACTGCTGTGAGCGATTCTACAAATGGGTATTCTTTGCCTATTTGTGGCCATTATGCTAGAAGAGGATAGTGATGAGGAAAACAGATATTGTACCTGCCCTCAGGTTTCACAAGGAACATCAAAAGTTCTCTGATAGCACATTGACGGAATGTCTAGAAGAGGTGGCAGGAGTGGAGAGAAGAGGTTCCAGCTGGAGAGAGAGCACTCGCAAAATATTTGAAGCAGCAGAAAGTGTGGAGCATTCAAGAAACAAATCTTCAGTGTGCCTGGAGCCGAGGGAAGGTCGTGGTGAGAGATGAGACTCGAGGGCTGGGCAGGTGCAGCTGCCATGAACCTGACGGACTGCGTTAAAAAGTTTGAATTTTCTCCTAAGGGCATCAGCAAACTGTTGAAGGGTGTAAACCCTGGCAGTGAAAATGACTGATCTGCATCTTCAGGGCTCCCTCTAGCTGCCAGCAAGGTGCACAGTGGTAAATGATGGTTTAATGGATTCAGGGGAGACACACCAGGGAGCCAGTGAGGAAACAAGGGGGATGATGTGAGTAAGAATAGCTATTGAGTTGCTATATTGTGCTAATAAGTATTTTATTTCAGTTACATCTTATAACAACTCTGAGGCAGGTAGGATTACTCTCATTTTATAGACGAAGAAGCTGAGGCTCTGGAAAGTTAGTAACTTGCTGAAAATCTTACAACAAGCAAGTGGCAGAGCTAGGATTCCAACTTACTCTGAGAGCCCACTTTTACCCACTCCCCTAGGACTGGAGGTGGGGAATGCTCCCTAATGAGATATATAGGAGCAAAGTCAGTGAAATCTGACATCAACATATTGTTGGCCTGCTACATGCAGACAGCTAGAGAAAGTGTGCAGGGTGAGTTAGCTAGGTCCCTGCCCTCAGTGAACCGGGAGGGGCGGCGGGGGGAGCGGGAGGGTGGGAACAGGAGAGACAGAACAACGTGTAAAGGGTAGTGGAATAGGTTAGGCCTTTCCTTCCATAGAGAAGAGTCAAAAACTTAATCCTCAAATGTGTGCTAGCTAGATTATCACAGTTTGAAAAACCAGGAAATGCCTCGTGGCAATCTGGCTTCTTCTGAAAAGTTAGAAGACCCGACAAGTCAATCTACATTCCTGCATGGCAGCACTCTGCTGGACAGTGGGCAGAGGCTCAGCTGTGCGCCAAACCTCCCACCACGGTTTCCTCCCAGGGCATCGTCTTGACCTGTAGGCATTTGTTTTTGCTTTTGTTTGGGGGGTGGGGGGTCATTAGGTTTATTTATTCATTTATGGAGGTACTGGGGATTGAACCCAGGACCTCAGGCATTTGCTAAGCATGCGCTCTACCACTGAGCTACAAGTTTGGTCCATGCATTCTGCTCTGGGTTTTCAGATGAGCTGGATGCTGTATGAGAAAACCTGTTGTCAATGTCCTGGAGTGGGCAGCCTCTAAGATGGCCCCTAAGGACCCTGCCTGCTGCTGTCCATCCCTATTCATTCCTAGTGTAATCTCCTTCCCCTGAGTGCGTGCTCCATCTAGAGAGAGACTTGCTTCAACAAGTGGAGCACGGCAAAAGTGACGGGATGCCACTTCCAAGGTCAAGTACGAAAGATTGTAATGGCCATCGTGTTAGTGTGTTCTTTCTCTCTTTCTTCCCCTCTCCTCTTGCTTGCAAACTCTGATGATGCAGGCTTCCATGTTGTGAGCCGCCCTATGAGGAGGCCACGTGGTGGGGAACTGAGCGCAGCTTCCAGCCCACAGTCAGGGAACTGAATCCTCTTGGTGACCGCATGAGTGAGCTGGGAAGCAGATCCTTTTCCAGTGGAGCTTTCAGATGACTGCAGCCCCCTGGCCAACACCTTGTAGTCTTGTGAGAGACCCTGAAGCAGACGACCAAAGTAAACTGCACCCTGACTCCCAGCCTAGAGAAACTGAGATAATAAATGCTGTTTTCAGCCCTTACGTTTTAGGGTACTTTGTTGAGCAGCAATAGATAACCACTACACAGACAGTCCTCTTGACTCTTACAATTGTCAGACACTGTGTTTGGTCATTCTACACCTACCCCTAGAAAGGGCCAGGCAGCATTCCAGGCATCTGGGGCATACTAATGAAAATCTTTGCTCTCTTGGAACTTACATTCTAAGGTGATGGTTTTGCATACACATCTGGGTTGGCAGTGCTGTTTTAAAGGAAAGACTACTTCAGGTTCTGGGAAAAGGTTCTTAACATTTCAGGTCTCGGACCCCTTTGAAACACCAACAAAAGCCACAGACTGACTCTTCAGAAAAATCGTACATGCACAAAGAAGTCTGCACTCAACTTCAGGGATTTTCATAAGAATTCTTGTGGGCTGACCTGAGGGGAGTCTTGTGAAAAGCATTGTTTTAAATGCTGAGATTGGGGGAGGGTATAGCTCAAGTGGTAGAGTGCATGGAGGTCCTGGGTTCAATCCCCAGTACCCTCTAAACATGAATAAATAAATAAACCTAATTACCTCCCCTCCAAAAAACAAAACAAAACAAAAAAAGAAAAAAAATGCTGAGGTTAAGAGAAGCAAGTCAGAACGTCAAAGAAGGGAGACATACTAAAATCAGGCACTTTTACAGTTGTGGTAAGTCCTGCAAGAGATGTCCGGAGAGCTGTGGGGCTCTATAAAAGGAGAGAATGTGTCCCCAGGTCCAAGTGCTCAGAGAAGGCTGTCCCCTAGGTGAGTAAGATTTAAAAATGGGTAGGAATTGCCAGGCAGGGGGCGTGGTGGGTGTTGGCGCCTGTGTTAAGCGGTGGGGGGACGGCGGTGAGGAAGATGGGCACAGTCCCTGCCCTCTGGCCCACACAGTCCATCAGAGGAAACAGACATGTTGTGATGAGCTTTGTAGTCAGGCAAGGAGCCTTCCCCTAGGAAGTGACTGGTAAGTCAAAATCTGACGGATTAGTTAGATAGGCCAGGGCAGGGAATGTTCCAGGCCCAGGTGGGAGAACACAGGCATTAATGGGTGAGAACAGGTTACCATGGTGGAAGCACAGAGAGAATAGGCCAGAGGGAGGTGGGGATAGTGGTGGGGGAAGCCCAGATGGACTCCGACGGGCGTTAGAGGTTGTACCTTTGCTCAGCTGTCACAGGAAATTCCCAAGGGGAGTGGCCTGATCGAAGCTGTGTTTCCCGTGACTCATTCTATCTGGAAGGTGGGCTTAGGTGCCCGAGTGGAACCAGGAAGGCCAGGCCGAGAGGGTCGCAGGAGTCCAGGTTGGAGCTGAAGAGACCTAGGCTTGGGGGATGTCAGTGGACAGAGAGGAAAGTCTTTAAAGGTAGGACCCACAACTCTCTGCTGGGTCAGATGTGGATATTCAGGCTGGGGGTGGAGTCTGGATAATTTCAGTTTTGCCTCAAGCAACTCCGTAGAAGGTGAGACTTTTACCGACACTGGCAGCAAGGGAGAAAAGCAAGTTACAGAGCAGCAAGGGGATTCCCTGTCCTTACTGAGCACTTCTTATTTTCTTAAAGATCCAGAGCAACTGGCCAGTATCTGCTTTGCCAGCTGCAACCTCACGCCACAGTCCCCCTGATTCTATGTGCTTGTCCACCCTGGCCCTCATTCAGCTCCCTGAATGGTGCAGGCATCCTCCTGCTGTAGTGTCACCCCAAAACATAAAGACCCCAGTTCTTGTCATAGCCGGAAGATAAGTTTACAGTCAGGAGATGGTGCATTGTGTAGCGAAAGATTTTAAAAGATTTATTTAGAAAAGGCAAAGTACACCCCCAAGAACGGGAGGCGGTGGGGGGGGGCTGACCCAGGGGAGGAAAAGCAGCAGTTTTTGTCTTATCCCCTCGCTCAGAGGTGGTCTCTTGATTGATTGACGGCTCCTGTCCCTGGAGTGCTTAGTCATGTTTGACCCCTTTTGCGCATGTCCTTACCCATCGTGCACACAGAAGTCCCCATGGAGGGGGGCCTAAACCACAATGTTAATTACATTACAATGAGCATTGGGACATGTCTGGTTAAGACCTTTCTGCTACCGCAGACTTGCGGCTGTTAGGTTGCAACTGGTTTCTTGCTGGCATGCGTTTAGAAGAAGTAAAGTCCCCTTATGCTGGAGGCGGGCATAATGCCATCTTCCAGACCATCCTCCATCTCTTCCCGGTGCCCCAGCTTATCCAACTATCTAACAGTAGGACGTCTGCATGTAGCGTGTCCTCCTTTTGGGGGTGGGTGAATCCTACTGATTCAGATATGGAAAGCTATCTTCGGCTCTTGACATGAACAGCAGCTTTAAGGACTCCTCCTTGACCGCCTGTCTAGATCAAACCCCCCTCCCCAGTGATCATTATAACACAATACCTCTCTCTTCTGAGGCACTTCCTTTAGATGCAATGACACTTACGTGATAATTTGATTCATCTCTGCCTCTCTCCCACCAGACTTTATGTTCTCCGAGGATAGAGTCTGTGTCTTATTCATCATCCAATCCTTAGTGCCCGATGCAGACGAAGGTGTTTTTAAATTTTTTCAAAAACTGAGATATCATTCACATATCATAAAATTCACTCTTTCACAGTGTACAAGTCTGTGGATTCTAGTATATTCACAAAGTTGTACAACCATCACCATTACCTAGTTACACAACATTTCATCACCCCAAAAAGAAACCCTGTACTCATTAGCAATCACTTCCCATTTCTCCCTTCCCCAGTTTTTGGCACCCCTCCCCAATCCACTGCTGTCTCTGTCTCTGCCTATTCTGGGCATTTCATGTAAGTGCAGGCCTACCGTATGTGGACTTCTGTGTCTGGCTTCTTTATGTTTTCAAGGTCTACCCATGTTGTAGCATGTACCAGTACTTCCCTCCTTTTTATGACCAAATAATAATACATTGTATGTCAGGTTATCACATTTTGTTGATCCATTTGTTAACAGACAATCGGGTTGTTTGCACTTTTTGGCTCTTATGAATAACAATGCTATGAACATTTGTGTCCAAGTTTTTGTGTGGACACATGTTTCAGTTCTCTTGGGTGTGTACCTAGGAGTGGAATTGCTGGGTCAGAGTGGTGACTCTGTAACTATTTGAGGAATGGCCAAATTGTCTTTCCAAAGTGGCTGCACCATTTTATTTACAATCCTCATCCAAAGGTTTATAGTAACTATTTGTTTGGCTGAATAAATGATGTCTAGCTAGTGAACTGAATACTGTCATTTCCAGCACATAACAGACTGGAAGAGTGGAGTTCAGGAGAGTGAGTCCCTTGGGCGAAATCACACAACTAATCAGCCACAGAGCCAGGATGGGGACCCAGCCTGTGACTCGTGAGCCAGGACTCCTGTCCACTTGGCTGGGAGGCAGACTCAAGCCAGCAGCCTGCAGGAGATCCAAAGTGATCGCACTGTTCTACTCAAGCTCCAGGTACTGTCCGGGGAACAGAGTCCAGGAAGGGATCGCTTTTGGGAGCAGGAGAAGGGGTTGATAAATCCTGTTGATTTGGATATGGAAGTGTGTCTTCAGTCTCTTCCCTTCTCTATTTTTCAATCTGAACTATTACAGTGGCCTCTTAATTGCGTTGAATTCCCTCTTGTTTCCACTATATCCCCTTCCATTCATTAAACACACAAATGCCATCATCCTTCCTCTGAAACAAACAAACTAAACCAAAAGAAAATGCGAAAACTAAATCCAGGAGTGCCCGTCACCCATCTCACAGCATGGGAAGACCTTGGTCTGGCAGAGATCATTTCAAGCTGACCTCAGCCCACTTTTCCAGCTCCATTTCCCACTACTCCCTTCAATTTATTGGACACTTGCTCACCATGGGCTGTTACATGCCAGGTCCCAGGATAGGTAGCAGACATACAAATAATCCACAACGTGGGTCCCGTGGCTCCTGCCCTCCAGAGATTTCTAGCTCACGGGGAGTGGAGGGGGCAGGCAACTAAACTGCTGATTCTGGGTCGGTGTGAAGGTTTCATTTCAGGATAAAATAGTGTTTGGGTGGGGGTGGGGGTGTGGGGAGTACCTGGGCAGGGCGCCTGATCCAGCCTAAGAGATCAGAGCTTCTAGAAAGAGGTGAAACTTCAGGTGAGTTATGAAGGACGAACGAGTATGTTAAAAATGAAGAAAGGAATCTGTTTTTCCCACGAGAAGGAACAGCAAGTGCCAAGGTAAGGAGGTGTGAAAGCAGCTGGCTTCATACTTCTCCCCACAGGTGTTTACTGAGTGCCTCTTAGGTGCCAGATGCTGTTTCAGATGCTGGAGATACAGCAGAGAACACAGCAGACCAGACCTTTGCTCTCATGGAGATGATAGTTCACAGGGAAGGGGTGGAGGGAGGAAAATGGAAATGTGGGTTGGAGATAAGGAAGAGCAGGCATTACAGCCATGGGGCCCATGGCCCCTAGAGCCTGGGAGGGATCCACAAAACCCCCGAAATTTGCGTAAAGGTGTGTGTTCATGTTCACACGTGCATTTTCACAGGGAGTGAACTCGGGACATGTTACTGTATTCTCAAAGGCATCCACCCATGACTGCCTGGGGTTATGGGGTCCTTATTCTATCTAGGGCCCCTTGTGTGAAGCTAAGGAATTTGATCTTGAGCTGGAAGTTCTGGGAGCCAGTAATGCATTTTAAGAAGTGAAACCATCAGACCCTGAGCCATCTGCCAGAGAGAACTCCTTTTGCCTTTTCTGCTAAGCCTTTGCCCTTGCTGTGTCCTCCAGGCCTGAAGGAATGGAAAGGGCCACACTTAAAAGCCAGACAGACCTGACTTTGCATCTGGCTTCTACCCACCATTTTCCAGCTGCCAGCCTCCAGTCTTCTCCCTCTGTGAAAAGCTGTGATGTTTAAATGAGCCGGGGATGTTTGAGGATTTAACGATAGTTTTTCCTTGGAAAATGCCCAGTGCGTAGTAATCACTCAGCAAAGGTGAATTCCTCTCTTGACTTGGTGGCTCAGCTGTTCTGAGACCCACCTCCTGTCCGAGATCTGGAACTTCCTGGGCGGCTGCTCACATTCCCACAGAGCTCTGTGGGTATCATCAATATCACTCTCAACACACCGTAATAAACTCACCTCTGTATTTAATTGCCTTTGTCCTCATTTCATTAATCCACATCGCAATCCAATTAGTGGTACTTCCCTTCCTTTTTACAGATAAGGAAACATGCTCAGGGAGGTTGAGAGATTTCCCAGGAATAGGTAAGTGTCTGGAATCACCCCATCACCACATCTTCTGAAATAATAATAATAATAATGACAGCAGTAACAAAGGTGAACACTTATTATGCTTACTCTGTGCCAAGTGCCGTCCTGCTGAGCATTTTATCTGCATCATAATCCCCAATTCCACCCCCCATCTCCCCGCACTACAATTGTAGGTACTCTTGTAAGGTAGATACTATTGTGATGAGAATTAACAGGAGGAAATCGAGGCTCAGAGAGGTTAAGCAACTTGTCCAGTGTAACCCAGGCCAGTCAGTTTTCAAGTCGACGCTCAGACCTCGAGCTGACTACAAAGAAACCCGTGTCTTTCTGCCTCTCGGAAAACACGACACCCAAATGCACAGTTCAAAACCCCACCCAAGCCTGTCCTGCAAAGCGGTCAGTCTGCTCCAGCAAGTTCTTTGTTTTGACCAAGGATACGGAGGGCGCTGCCTGATTCATCTTGGGGGCTGAGGGAGAGGGGAGGAAGTAAGGGTAGAAATTTTAGGGGCAGGGGCGTGTGCCGGGGCCCAAAGGGCGAGTCACGTGCGCGTGAAACTTGAACTGGGAGGAGGGGAAGGCAAGAGAGCCCCCGCCCCTACCTCAGGACGCAGCCCGGGAGGGGTGTAAATACAGCTACGAACGCCGTCGATCTATCTCGTCCTAGCCTCACTTCGCGGATTGGTGGCGCCTGGCGGGTTCCCGTTCCTTGACTTCGGATGGGTCAGGGGAGGTGAGAACACCAGGCTGTCTGGCTGAATCTTCGAGGCCGCCCGGACCTGGCGCGCAGAGAAGCCAGGAGCTCGGCTGCGGTTCCCAGCTGGGCACCCCTGACACCGGAGGCCGAGAGGGTGCACCCGCCGCGAAGGCGCTGCGCTCCCGCGAGGGTGCGCGGCTGCAGAAGGCGAATTTGTCCCGATCAGAGGTGAGCTGCGAGCGTGGCTGGGGGTCCCTAGCTGCGCGTCGCTGAGAACCACCCTGGCCTGCTCCCACCGACAATCCCAGGCTCCCCAGGAGAAACCCGTTACCTGAGCCCTCGGGTCCCGCCTCTCCAAGCGCGTCCCTGCCTCCCCTTTAGTCTGGCCCCTCCGACTCCCCTGCACCTCCCGGCCCCTTCTTGCTGCACTGCCTCTGTTTAGAGCAACACTCCTGCCAGAGTTCGAACGGACCTGCGGGAACTCCGGAATGCAAAGCCCCATTTCCCAGATGGGATTACTGAACCTCTCGGGCGAAGGCACTCCCGAGGTACTTTCCTCCGCTCCCTCTCGCCCTTTCTCTGTTGCCCTTCTGGTCCGTCTTCTCTCTGCTTTTCTTGGTCTCACCCCTCTAGCTGCTTTCCGCCCCCGCCCCGCCCCGGGTCCAGTCTCCTCCCGCGGTGGCGGCTGTAGCCGCGGCCCGGGCGCTCATTCCCTCCTTCTGGTAAACACCCCGGCCCGCAAGCCCATCCGCCGCCGCTGCCCTTATAAAGCCAGCGGTCGCCGGACTTCCTGCTGGAGCCCGAGCACCCTCCGCGGGCAGGAGAGGGAGGGCTGCCTCCTAGGCGAGCAGTATGGTGCCCGGGGCCCCAGGGAGGGAGTGGGTGGCGCCGGCGGCGCTGGAGGGCCCGCCTGGGTCTCCTTCCACGTGGCAGCTGTTGCCTTGGACTGAGAGACTGCAGGGACTTGGGTCGCCTGGTGCGGAAAGGGGGAGAACTTGCCGTCGCCCGGCCCCAGAGGAGAGGAGTGGTCCTATAGGGGCAACAGGAAATGGGGGGGATCCTTAGGCTAGCATCAGACTTCCCCTTCCTCCTCCTGCTTGCTTCTGGGGGGTCCTTCCTGGCGCGAGAGGCCGGATACTGGCCAGCGGTGGCTTCAGAGCGCGCTCTGCCCTTTGCTGACCTTTGGAACTTGAGGAAGTGCGGGTTTGCCACCCCCGCTCCGCTCGACAACCGGGCTTTGCGTGCCGTGGCCTGAGTGGAAGATCCTGGCAGCGCGCCAGCAATCTGTTACGCGCGGACAGGACCTTCCTTGTCTCTGTTAGTGACACGGCGGGAGCCCAATGCCACGTGCACCCCTGGCACTGCCAGAACTCCCAGAGCCAGCTAGGCTGCACCCACTGGGAAGCCCAGGGCTTTGCGAGGCCTCCATGAAGTCCCCTTTGAGGGCTGGCTCTAAGGGTCTCAGGGGCCACCATGATGCCAGGCATTCCTCCAGGTTCACTGGACCCTTCCTTCAATCCCCTATTCCTGTGCAGGCTCGTGGCCAGCATGGCCCCCACGCTGCAGGAGGCGTACCAGAGACGCTGGTGGATGGCGTGCACCGCAGTGCTGGAGAACCTCTTCTTTTCTGCGGTGCTCCTGGGCTGGAGCTCCCTGCTGATCATGCTGAAGAAGGAGGGCTTCTATTCCAGCTTGTGCTCAGGTAAGCCCGAGAAGGGGCCAGTGGGGCTGGCGAGGGCAGCAGAAGCAGAAGGTGGACTCTGGCAAAGGACAGGTGGCCAAGTGGACAGAAAGCCAGTCTGCTCACAACGCAGCACTCTGCAGGGGGTTGGACAGCCCCACTTATTTTTTTGTTGGGGGAAGGTAATTAGATTTATTTATTTATGTATTTATTTACTTATTATTTTTAATGGAGGTTCTGGGGAACTGAACCCAGGACAGCGTGCATGTGCTCTGCCACTGAGCTATACCCACCCCACTTCTTGACCTCTACCTCATTCATTTAAACCAGTCTTCACTAAACGCCAGGTGTCTGCAGGGCATCAGGATCCTGGGACTGATCCGCTGAGTCCTAAGCCTTTGGTAGCCTCAGGCCCGGAGCAGCTAGCTGGATGAGAGATGTCTTACTACGGCTAAAGGAGAGCCTGCAAGGTGGATTTGAATGTGAAGGAGGGTACACTCCTCCTTTTTCAGGACTTTTGATCCCCCAGGTCTTCAAGTCACCATTTGTACAAAGTTAATAGCCTCATTTCCTCTAGGCTCCAGTCTTGTGGAGGGTCCCTGTTTTCCATTTCAATCACCTTGGCTTTGAATGAGGGGCCCTGAATTCAGGAGTGGGAATTTGAATAATCCTTGGGAGCAGTAGCCACTTCCCCAGCTGCCTGCAGCTGCCTGGAGGCAGGGAGGGAGTCATCCCTCCTGGTGTCTGCAATTCGAGAAGCTCTAATGGTCTGATAGGTATCTTTCTTTTCTGGGAAGGAGAGAGCTGTGCTGACAGGCTCAGCCTAAGGAGCTGGATGGATGTGGAGTTTGGCCCTTCCCCTTCCTCCTTATCCTCTTCCTCCAACCTCCTTGTTGTGGAACAGGCTTTGGAGGAAGGCCAGCTTGGGTGAGAATCCCAGCTTCCACCACTTTTATCAGCTGGGTGACATTGGCGAGTTCCTGAAAACATCTAGCTTCAACTGCCCGGTCTGCAAAATGGAAAGAAGAAGAATACCTGTTCCATTGGGGCGCTATGAGAGTTAGCAGTGCTCGGTCAGGGTCAGGGTCCTTCCTGGCTTCCCCGGGCTCCTCAGCTCTGCTCCCTGCAGGCACGTGCCTTGGCTGTGGGAGAAAACAGAAAACCGTTGCCTTGGGGGTGGAGCTAGGGAGCTCTCGATCTCTGCTCTGGGCAGCACCTGCTCCACCCCTGCCAGCCTTATCTGTAAAGGAAGCAGGAGTTGGCACAAGAGATGCAATGTGCATGCATCTCCTGGCCCCAATTACAGGGTGATGGGGGCTGAGGAGGTGTTGATTAGAGCTGGCAACTGGCCAGGGGAGGCAAGTTGGGTCTGGAGGACCTGGCTTAGGATGAAATGCTGGGTGTTCCAGGGTGGCTAAGAGAACCAGGAAGAGGGGTGGAGGATCCCTTTGCAAATAGAGGTCAGGAGTTCCCGGGTTCCCTCAGAGTTATTTACGCTGGAGAATGGAGAGGCCTGCCCTTTGCTGCCTACTGGCCTTGGGTCCTGCCAGTGCTCATCGGATAGCTTCTTCCTGCCTTCTCCACTGTTTTTTTTTTTTAAATCAACTTTATTGAAGATTAATTTACATCACACAGTTTGATGAGGTATGACAAATTTATACACCTCAGGAACCATCACCACAATCAATATTTAGAATATTTCCATCACCCCCCAAACTCCTTCCCTTTTGCTGTCTATCCATCCACCTGTGCTTTTTAAAAATATGGATAAGTGCTTTATTTAAGATAAAAGAGATATAAATCACTAATAGAACTACCATATGACCCAGCAATTCCACTCCTGGGTAAATATCCAAAAACCCAAAAATGTTAATTCAAAAAGATACCTGCATTCCAATGTTCATAGCAGCACTATTTAGAATCACCAAGTAATGGAAGCAACCTAAGTGTCCATCAACAGATAGTTGCATAAGGAAGATGTGGTGTGTATATGCAATGGAATACTTCTTGGCCATAAAAAAGAATGCAGTTTTGCCATTTGCAGCAGTGTGGGTGGACTTGGACGGCATTATGCTAAGTGAAATAATTTAGACAGAAAGACAAATACCATATGATATCACTTACATGTGGAATCTAAAAAATATAGCAAACTAGCGAATAATATGAAAAAGAAGCAGACACAGATACCGAAAACAAACTAGAGGTTACTAGTGGGGAGAGAAAAGGGGGAGGGGAAGTATGGGGGCAGAAAAAGAGGGTTATTATGGGATTATGTGAAACTTTTTAAAACTGTAAACTATAGAGTTTAAAGAATCTTTCATTCAACTAAAAAAAAAAAAAAAGAAGAAGATATGTCACATGCCGTACAATACACCCTTTAAAAATATACAATTTAATGGTTTTTAGTTTACTCAGTTTTTACCTTCCCCACAACCAATTTTTATTTTAAATTTTGTGAGGGAGGTAATTAGGTTTATTTAGGTTTTTGGGGTTTTTTTGAGGGAGGCACTGGGGATTGAACCTAGGACTTCACACATGCTAAGCAGGCACTCTGCCACTGAGCTCTACCCTCCCCTTTCACCACAACCAATTTTAGAACATTTTCTTTACCCCCAAAAGTAACCTTAGACCCACTAGCGGTACCCTCTCCCCCCACCTCTCCCTCTATCCCAAGCACTATGCAACCACTCACCTACTTTCTGTTATAGGTTTGCCTATGACAAAAATAGATTTGCCTATTCTGAACATTCTGTATAAATGGCATCTTATAAAACATTATCTTTTGTAACTGGCTTTTTTTCACTTAGCATGATGTTTTTAAGGTTCATTCATGTTGGAGAATGTATCAGGACCTGGTTCTCTTCCAAATCCTCTGCTACCACATTTTATTTTTCAACAGTTGATAGACAGTTGGGTTGTTTCCATTCTGGGGCTATGATGAGTAACGCTCCTATGAACACTCATGTACAAGTTCTATGTGGACATAGCTTTCCTTCCATCTCTATCTATATATCTACGTCTGTCTATATCTATATATCTATCTAGGAGTGGAACTGCTGGGCCATAGGGTAACTCTGTTTAACATTTTGAGGAACTGCTAGACTGCTTTCCGGGGTGGCTGCACCATTTTGTATCCCCACCAGCAGTGTATGAGGGTTCCAATTTCCACATCCTAGACAACACTCATTACTACTCATCTTTTTTATGATAGTCATTCTCGTGGACATAAAGTGTTGTCTTTCTGTGGTTCTGATTTGCATTTCCCTACAGGCTAATGATGGTGAGCATCTTTTTCACGTGCGTGTTGGCCATTTTTAGTGTATCTTCTTTGGAGAAATACCTATTCGGATCCTTTGCCCATTTTTAAATTGGGTCGTTTGCCTTTTTACTATTGAGTTGCAAGAGTTCTTTGCATTCTAGATACAAGTCCCTTATGAGATATAGGATTTGCACAGTTTTTCTCCCACTCTGGGTGGTTTTTTCACATTCTTCCTGGTGTCCTTTGGTGCACAAAAGCTTTTAATATTGGTGACGTCCAGTCTGTCTTTTTTGCCATTTGTGTTTTGGTGTTACTTTTAAGAAACTGTTGCCTAGTCTAAGGTCACAAAAACTTACATCTGTGCTTTCTTCCAAGAGTCTTAAAGTCTCAGCTCTTACATTTAGATCTTTGATCCATTGGGGGTTAACCTTTGTAGGTGGTGTGAGGTATCCTCCTGGTGTTTTCAGCTGTCCAGAAATGAGTGTGCCTCTGAGCTTGGTTGTTTGGGATCGCCAGAGGTGACCGAAGTGAACCCTCCTGTTCTCAGAACTTATTTGTCCACTGTTGAAAAGCAGGGAGAATGTCTCTCGTTCAAGTGACTTCAGCCTCCAGGCATCAGAAATATCCTGTTCTGCATCAGTCATGCTGCCCTGTCGAAAGCACCTACTTTCTGCTTCTTGAAGCCTCCCTCTGCAGGGCCTTAAAAACACAAATCAGACAAGGAATCTGTGTCCCTGTCGTGTGTGGACAGAGGCAGGCCAGGCCGTATGGCTTCCCACTCCGTTATGTACTGCTTGGCTGGTTAAAATAACTTTCTTATTTATTTATTTATTTATTTATTTATATTATTATTATTTTTTTTAATGGAAGCACTAGGGATTGAGCCCAGGAACTCATGCATGCTAAACATGTATTCTACCACTGAGCTATATCCCTTCCCTCTTGTTTCTCTTTTTAAAACAACATTTTAACAAGCATTTGTATAGTGCTTACCATATGCCAAGCATGATTTCAAGTACTTTAAAAATTATTCATGCACTCAACACTTATAAAATCCCTAGGAGTTAGATGCTCTGGCTACGCCCATTTTACAGATGGAAAGCCTGAGGCTCAGGGAGGTGAAAAAATTGTCACACACTTATAAATGGCAGAGTTGATACCTGGAAGGTTCTGAGCTATACCACTGAGCTATACCCTCCCCCCCTTAACTTTCTTAATATCTCAGTTACCCCGTATATAAAATGGGACCAACAATCCTTACCTTGTGGGGATATTGTAAAAATGAACTGGAGCCAGCACACAAAATTCAGACTGCAGGCGTGTTTTCCTGTTTCGTTCTGGACCCAGCTTTGCCAGCATTTGCCAAGTGACCTTAGGCAAGTCCCCCATCCTCCCTGGATCTCTACTTGAATGTCTGTAAGATGAAGTGGACCACCCTTGTCCTCCTCGCTGCGGAGAAATGACGTGAGGACCCGATGATGCCATTTAACAAATGGGGAGCTCGTTATCGAGGTGCTCATGGGTGGCGGCTTTGGGGTTCCCTGGTCACACCCTCTGTCTTCTCAGCTCTCCCTCTTTTGAGGTACACCCTGGGGTGGATGGTTGACCCATCTGTAGGAGCCTCACAGCTAGAGAGGGAACTGGTACTCAGATGCTAGGCAGTGGCAGTTCATTTTATCCCACACTAGTGCATATCCAGCATAGGTGCCGAAATAATAAAACAATGGTTACAGTTCATTAAGCATTTACAGTTTGCTGTTTAGATTTTTAGTCCTCACAACAAATCTGTTTGTATAGAAGAGAAAGCTGGAGCTCAGAGATGCTAAGTAATTTGCCCAAGGTCACACAGCTAATAAATAGGGAGCAGAGTTGGGTGTGATGGTATAGCTAAATAAACCTAATTATCTCCCCCCACCCCAAAAAATAAATAATAAACTGGCACCTGATTACGATTTGCAAGCCAAGCCAAACATGTGTGGGGTCCAAATATGTATGGGGTTCATTGCTGGTCACCTGTGTGCAGCCTCTGGTCTAAATTATCTTTGCATTTCTCCCCGCCTTACACGGAATTCCCATACAGTGCCTGTCACACAGTAAATAGATGTGTGGTGGAGAAATGAACAGCGATGATAAACACCACTAAATTAGGGGACGGGCTAACCTGAACCTCAGAGATTGTGTGGTCTGAATCCTCACCTATTCTCCCAGGTGTCTGAGCCCTCTCCCCAGCTTTCCCGCAGCCCATCACCATGCACTCATGATCTGGAAATGACTCATTATGTTCTTCCTTATGTGAGCACACAGGTCACTGCCGCCTGCATGCCCTTCGGGTATATCTGAAGTCCAGGGTCATGGTTACCATCAAGGGCAGATACTTCCCCTTCCCAGCATTCAGGCACTATCACCTCTTCCTGTTTTGTTCTCTTCCCAGCACCTGCTACTCTTAATATCAGGGTCCGTTTGTTCCCTTGTTTATTATCCAAGCCCTGTGAGAGCTGAGAGCTTCCTGTCTCGTTCACTGTGGGATCCCCAGCACCTCTAGAAGAGGCTCAGCACATCTACCCATCAGCTGTTTCAGGAGCCCCTTCTCTGGGCCGGGTCCTGTGCAAAGCCCTTCATTTCTCTTCTCCTGTTGAATCTCCTAAGGAGTCTGTGGGTTAGGCATCCTCTGCTCCTTTTTACAGGCAGAGGGCCTGAGCCTCAGGAATTCCTTGTCCAAGGTTGCACAGCTGGTAGCGATGGTGGTGGGAATTCAGACCCTGGCCTTTCTGCCTTCCAGGGACACTCTGAGTTTGCCCTTGGTAATAAATGATGCAAAAGTAACAGATAGGAGACAGGGGAGCAGACCCCTCAGGACTCACTGAGCATTGGGTGAAGTGAACCCCCCTGCTTCCCCCACCACCAGCCTTTCTCATTAACCTACCACAACTCCAAGTTGGCATTTTACCTGGAGGGTGAGTTTTCTCAGAGGTGAACTTCTGAAGGAGTACTGGAGGACAGTGCTGTGGTCCTACTTCTGCATCTCAGTTTCGCCATTTGGAAAATGGGGATACTTTGTAAGCTGATTCATGGGGCTGTCGTGAGTCAATACTGTGACCGTTGAGAACATGCCTAGAGCATAGTTAAATGCTCAATAACTATTAGTTATTATTTTATCAGAATGTCATTTATGGGCAAAGTTTCCTCTAAGTTTTTTTTGGGGGGGAGTGACGTAATTAGGTTTATTTATTTATTATTTTTTAATGGCAGTACTGGGGATTGAACCCAGGACCTGTGCATTCTAAGCACACACTCTACCACTGAGCTATACCCTCCCCCCTCCTCTAAGTTTTAAGTGAATTCTTGTTACAGCAGTTGAGCATCACTCACTGATGTTGTCCCTAGATTTGAGGGTGGTTCCTGTTGGGGATCTGCAACCCCCTAAGTTTGGACATTGAGTGCATATTACAATTTGATAAGTACTTTGGTGTCCATTA
The DNA here is from genome assembly GCF_048773025.1 of Camelus bactrianus. Lineage (NCBI taxonomy): Eukaryota > Metazoa > Chordata > Mammalia > Artiodactyla > Camelidae > Camelus > Camelus bactrianus. Next base: position 11,974,971 of record NC_133548.1, read on the forward strand.
TCACGTTTGAACTAGTTGAGGCCTCAGATTGGGTATGTGACTGTTCCCGGGTCAGATACTGATTGCTGCCATTTATAGACTCCCTTCTCCACCGGAATGGATATGATTCCAGGCCACCTCCAAAGTCACCTGACTAGCAGTCAAGTGGAGGCATGGGATTTGAGTGTAGGACCCCTGATCCCAGCCACTCTCCTTGCCCAGCTGCTCCTGCAGCCATGTGCTGCCTTTCCCTCCCCTCTCTCAGCTGGGAACACCACCAACACCACCCAGGATGAGCAGCACCAGTGGCTGAGCTGTAACCAGCAGGAAGAGATGCTCAACCTGGGCTTCACCATCGGCTCCTTTGTGCTCAGTGCCACCACTCTGCCACTGGGGATCCTCATGGACCGCTTTGGTCCCCGGCCCACCAGGCTGATTGGCAGGTGAGGTGGCCAGGCTGTGGGGAGCTGGTAGGGAGCTGGAGGGCTGGGACTGGGGCTGTAGGGGGAAGGGAGGCACAGCGTTCAACCTCTCCCCCTTCCCCGCATCTTTGCAGTGCCTGCTTCGCTGCATCCTGCACCCTTATGGCCCTGGCCTCTCGGGACACTGAAGGTGAGATGTCTGGCCTCTCGTGGAAAGGAGTGGGTGGGATGAAGGTGGATATTACCCCAGCTCCTGTCTTTAGCCTCCCACAGCTCCCCAAATGCCCTCATCCATCCCTCTCCCCTTCCCAGTTCTGTCTCCGCTGATATTCCTGGCACTGTCCCTGAATGGTTTTGGTGGCATCTGCCTGACATTCTCTTCACTCACAGTGAGTATGTGAAGCCCTGACTTGGCAGCAGGGCACCCAGGAGTGCAGTAGGGGGTAGGGGTGAGGGAGGGTGTGGGTGGGAGACGGGTCAGTGGACGCAGATCAAATGTGTGTGTGAAACCGTGCTGGCTGCAGCGATGGGTGGGTGTGAGGCTGCGTATATGTGGATAAGACCGTGTCCGGATAGATGTTGTTGTGTGTGTGTCCTGAGCCCTTATGCCTATTGAGCTGTGTTCTAGGCACTGGGGCCACAGCACAGACAGAACTGACAACTTATTCACCTTTCTGGAACTTATAATCAGGGGTAGGGGAACAGGTAACCCTAAAAACAAGTAAACTAATAAATGATGTCCCTAGTCCTAAGTGCTGGAAAGAGTAAAACTGGGTAATACTAAAATAAGGGGAAGGGATAGCTTGAGACAGTGGGTATATGTTTGCATGTTGTGTGCGCGCCATGCTGTGCGTGCGTGGGTGACTGTATTTGTGTGTTAGATTGAACCATATGAAGTTGTGGACACTTGACTTGCTTGACCGACAAAAAAACGTTTTTTTCCACGGAGCTTGACCTCTTACATGTGTGTTTGGGGTGTGTTACTCTAAGTATATATGTGAACGAGTGAGCATAAGGGTTAAAGTCTTAGGAGCGTGTTGTTGGGGGAGGGGTTCCTGGCTGGGCCAGCCTCAGGCGATCTCGGAAGAGGGAGGGCCGCCTGAACGCCAAACTGGGTGTTTTTGTCTGAATATCACCTCGCCCTGCAGCCGCCTTTAATTCCAGCCCAGGACATTTCACAACTCTCTAAGGAAGCGGATCCCTTCCTCCTCGCCTCGCTCCTCAGCCCCTTCTCCACTCTGTACAACTTGGTTCAAGGCCCTAAATCCCTTGTCTCCCCCGCCCTTCGGGGCCTAAGCTCTGACCCTGCCCTGAGGCCTAGGGACCCTTGGCCCACAGCCCGCCCCCTGCTCCGCCCCCTGCTGCACCGCCTGTAGTCTCTAGCCAATGGCAGGGCTCGGCTCCGGCTCCGCCCCCTGAGCCGGCCCCGCCCCTGGACCTCTGCGCTCAGAGGCCAGAGCCAGGACGTCCGGTGCTGCTCCTTGTTAGCCAGGCTGGCTAGCGGGGTGCTGGGTGGAGACAGAGCTCTCAGACCCTGGTAGGGGTTTGGGGGAGTGCCAAAGGCCCGGCCTGGCCCTGGCACTTTCCCTGTCGTCCTTGGCAGCGTGCCTTGCAGACACACGGTGCCAGGGAAACCTTTGCCCAAGTGGGGTCAGCTTGGCCCCACCCCTTTTTCAAGACTCTTGAAGGTCGATGGGTCAATTCTCTGTGTTTATTCGCCTTCCTCTCCAGAGCCATTTGAGATCCCTTTCTGGGCCTCGGTTTCCCACTCTGGAGAGGGTTTAAGCTTTGTATGGCATCTAAGACTCTTCCAGCTATGGGATCTGTTGACTGGGGGCGTAGGGGAGGGGTGGAGGATCACAAGGGGTTGTCTGACTTTGCTTTCCCCTCCCCTGAGGGCCTGACTCAGGCCAGTGAGCAAAATACATTATCATTTCTGTACTGGTGGGAATTCTGGGCCTGCTCTGCATGTCAGAACTATATCTTCTGGACACTTGGCCTGGCCCTGTCCCCTTCCTTACTCCCACCCTCACCTCCCTAGCCATCCTGTTACTTGTCTTGGTTCAGCAGAAACCATGGACTAGGGCCTTTGGGGCCATGGAGAAGGTTAAGGGGCACCATACTATTAGAGCCAGCCATGGTCACAGCCTTGGGGTCTGGGGTAGAGCTAGGATGGCCAGAACAGGAGAGAAAGTCACTAATGTGCCCTGTGAACTTGAGTACGTTTCTTTCCCTCTCCGAGCCTCAGTGTTCTCACCTGTCAAATAAGTTACACTAGATCAGCTTTCTTATTCTGTGGGCTAGGAGACCTGTCATGATTAAAGGTCTCTGTAAACAACTAACTTGGGAAACCTTGGGGCTACACAGAATTTCTCTTTAAGGGCACTTCTGTGGGTGGGAGGGGATTATAGCACAGTTTCTGACCTTGGTTTTGCCTTAGAACTTCTCTGTTGCCACTCTGGGGCTAGTGTTCCTGGAGCGCACTTTGAGGATAGCTGGGCGAGAAGCTTCCAAGCTTTCTTGGGTGGGCCCAAGAAAGGGGAGCCCTGGGCAGGTGTCAGGGTCTCCCCTTGCTCATTGGTGCCACTCTCCTCCCTCAGCTGCCCAACATGTTTGGGAACCTGCGCTCCACATTCATGGCCCTCATGTTTGGCTCCTACGCCTCTTCGGCCATCACGTACCCGGTAATCAAGGTATGCAGTTGCTTTGAGGGGGTCGGTGAGGTCGCTTGGCTTTCTTTTTGGGGAGGGGAGGCTATTAGGTTTGTTTATTTATTTACTTACTTAATGAAGGTGCTGGGGATTGAACCCAGGACCTCGTGCATGCTAAGCATGTGCTCTACCACCGAGCTGTTCCCCGCCCTGTCCCTGGGCTTTCTTTCTGCCTTGACACAAGAGCTGGCTGAGTGCATGGTGGCTAGTATGTCTGGTGACCCATTTCCTGCCAGTGAGGGGTCAGTTCCCACTGCAGGGAAAAACACTGAAGCATCATGGGAAGAGCCCAGGTGTTGCTGTGGACCAGTGGGTCTGACTTCTCTGCTCTCCTCCCTCCCTTTTCCGTCACCCAAGTCCAGGCCTTCGTCCTTTCTCCTGGGCCAGTGCTGGTCTCCCTGCCTCCAGTCTTTTCCCTCTCCAAGCTGTCATTCACATGACTTCCAGAATGATCTTAGATGCAGGACTGGCTCCCACACCTGCTCTGCTCTGCCTACAGAATCAAGTGCAACCCCTTTACGTGCATTCCAGGCCCGCGACTTTCTAGCCCTACACCCACATCTTCTTCTCCTGCCCTGGAGAGGCCAGGTGGCTCAGGTCCAAGATCACCAAGCTAGTCCATGCCAGGCCAGCTCCCAAGGCAGGTCAGCCTGGTGGACCTAGAGCCAGAAGGCCTGAGTTCTAGTTCTGGGCAAATTTGGGGCCTTGTTTCTCCCACTGATATCAAAACAGCTTTTCAAATGGGCTGTAGCATGCCCCTCAGATTCTGCCTTGGACAGTTAACTTGTTAGTTTAGAAGGGTCTTGCTCAGTGTTCCCAGAGGGGTTGGAGAGCGCACCGGTGGGGGTGGCCAACAGTTGTTCAGGTAGGAGCAGGTCTGAAGGGTGGGGTTCTCCCTTCCCTCAGTGGGATTTGAGGAGCCAGATCTTGAGGGTGTGGCCCCTTGAAGCTCTATCTTGCTTCCTGGGAAGAAAGAGCCCCAAGGCTTGAGGCTGAGGACTGGCAGAAGTTTCCCCAGGCAGCACTAGAACTGTGAGCTGGAGCCTGGCGGGAGGGCACACAGTAGTCACCCCAGGCAGATGGTGGCAGGCGGGACATCTATCTGTACCTGGTTTCCTCACTAAAGGGGCTGAGACATTGGCACAGAATCCCAATCAACACAAAACCTACTTGTCCTGGAGTTAGGAGGCCATGGGCCCAGCACTTGCACAAACCGCCTCCCTCCTCGGCTGTCACACCCCGGAGCACCTGTGAAAAGTGAGATAAGGCTTCTCCGACTGGGTTTGTCTTTCGCTCAGGGAACCTGCCTGGGAAAGGGCAGGATAAACACGGTTAGAAGTTTTAATTCTCCTCTGTTGTACATAAAGTGAAACGACGTTGGTACAAAAACGAACATGTGTCTGGAGCCAAAGACAACACTGGTGTCTCTTTTCAAGATAATAATTGATTTCAAAGACATTTTGAGCTTGTGGCCAGCAACTTCAGCACCTTTTGGAAACTTTTTCTCAGCTCTTGGTGGGGGGCTGGGGCAAAAAAGGAAGAAGATGGCGGGGCTTCTAGGTCTGACTTTTAACTTCTGGTTTCCTCATCTGCAAATTGTGCGCAAGGAACGGGTGGGGGAGACCTTCTCTCAGCCCTCTGGGGCCTGGGTTCTGTCTCCGGCTGGAGGAGGTGGGTCTGGGGCCGCGCGGCCTCCTCCATGGGCCTGCCCCCTCCTCCACAGCTGATCTATGATGCTGGCGTGTCCTTCATGGTCATCATGTTCACCTGGTCGGGCCTGGCCTGCCTCATCTTTCTGAACTGTGCCCTCAACTGGCCAGGGGAGGCCTTTCCCTCACCGGAGGAAGTCAACTACAAGTAAATGGCCTTGGAGGGCTGGGGGCGGAAGGGGCCTCCGGAGGCCAGGGTGTGAGGGTGTGATGGACAGAATCAGCTTTGGAGTCAGAGAAACCTGGATTTGCCAATCACCTGAGCTTTCCTAGCTCTGCTTTCTCCTCTGAACCGTGGGCCTGATCCCACCCACCTGCCGGTGTGTTGAGCAGACCTGGCATATAACGGGCAGTCAAAACGTGGTGACTACTACTCTTCTTTCCAGGTTTGGAGGATGGGATCAGAGTAGGAGGGACCCCTGCAACAGTGCCATGTGGACCTAGATTGAGGAGAGACAAAGGAATGGCAGATCCCACCCTTTGTGGGGCAACCTGAATGCCAACTTTTCCCAACACCTCCATCAGTTCCCCAGGGGACTGGGGTGATGCTTGGGGTGAGCACACACAGTGCCAGTCCAATAACAGCTGGTACTGTCCGCGTGTCTCCTGTGAGCCAGGCGCCGTGCTCAGCCCATCCCCAAACAGCCCTGCGATGTGGATTTCTGTTATTAACTCCACTAATAACAAAGGCGCAGGGAACAGAGTGACTTTGCTAGGGTCATACCATTGAAAGGTGGGGGTGAGGGTGAATCTAAGGTTGGAACCAGGCTCTCTGACTCTGGAGTCTGAGTTTTGTTTTGTTTTTAATGGAGGTACTGGGGATTGAACCCAGGACCTCGTGCATGCTAAGCATGTGCTCTACCTTGGAGCTATACTTGCCCCCCACCCCCAGTCTGAGTTCTTAATGCTACCTCTGTGACAGCAGTCCTAGCAGAAAATAGCTCATCCACCGTTCACTCCCAGGTGCTGAGCTGGCCCCTGGGCTGGACCCTGAGCCGCACAGACACAAGCCCCGCGCTTGGGAGCTTGTCAGTGGCCATGTCGGTGCTGGGTAAAGGGGGCCTTGGCACCCCAGAACAACCCCCCACCCCACAGGCAGGCTGTTGAGGGTGGGCTTTGCGTGGCTGGTCCCCACATGCTGTGGCCTGGCTGCTGGCAGGGAGAAGATCAAGCTCAAAGAGCTGGCCCTGGATCACAAGGTGACAGGAGACCGCTTCTACACTTATCTGACCGCCGTGGGCCAGTGGCTGAGCCAGAAGGCCTCCAGCCTGGAGGAGGGGGTGGACACCTTCATCTCATCCCAGGATGTTCGAGGCACCTCAGTCAAGTCAGCTGAGAGTGAGTGTCTGGTCAAGGTGCCAGCCTTAGGTCCTAGCGCCTAAGTGCTCATCCTCCCTTCTTTAGTTCTGACAGCACCCCTCATACAGGTGGGCATGCTCCCCAGTTATAGAATGGGGGCGAAGTCAAAGCTCAGAGAACTCTGGGAAGCTCAGATTCAGGGGTACTCTGCTGGATTCCTGGGATGAGGGAGGGAGCAGCTTCCAGAATGGGGCAGGGTCTCCAGGCCTGTGGGAGAGCTGGTTTCATCGCGGTTCCCTGCAGTCTCTGAGCTGCTTGCATCAGGTCCTGGCAGGTGGGCCAGCCTCCAGGCTGGGTCCTCTGACGCCTGGCTGGTTGGCTCCCCCTGCTGGCTACAGGGGAGCTGCGCCTGCCTTCAGCCTCAGCCACTTGGCAAGGGGTCAGCTCCCAGATTAGTGGAAGAAAGATGGGCCTTGCAGTCAGGAGATGGGGGTTTGAGTTCAGCCAGTTACAGGCCATGTGACTTGGGTAGAATCACAATCCCCTCACTTTCCCCTGCCTCTTAAATTAGCATTGAGAACACCCAGCTCTCAGGGAAGTTAGCTGTGAGGATTGAAGGAAGCCGGGGATGTGGAAGCTCTTTGTAGACTTTGGAATGCTGTGCAGATTGAAGGTGACCCCTACTGCTGATCCTCCCACAGCGGAGCTGTTATGGGCATGAGCTGAGTCTAGCCAACCTGCAGCTTCCAGCCCTGTGAACTGGAGCAAGTCACTGAGCTCTCTGTGCTGCAGTTTCTCCTTCTGTAAAAAGTGCTAAGGAGATGGTTGTTGTACTCCATGGGTTAATACATGTCAAGTGTGCGGCACAGAGTCAGCGTTTAATAAATAGTAGCCAGAGTTATCACCGCCACCCCAAGCCTAGGGTACACACCCAGAGGTCAGCTGAGAATGTTCTAGTGAGATCGTTATAGAGCCGGGCGAGCACTTGGAGGCCGGTGAGGCTGAACTCTTGTTTTTGAGGACACCGGTCCCTCTCCAAAGTCTGTTAGGGTCAGAGCCCCTCTAGAATGGCATCAGCTGGGTTGCGCAGAGGCACATAGAAGCGCTGGCGCTCAGGGGCGCCCCCTGCTGTCTCCGCAGAGTCTGTCCCCTTGCGCAAGAGCCTCTGCTCCCCCATTTTCCTGTGGAGCCTCCTCACCATGGGCATGACCCAGCTGCGGATCATCTTCTACATGGCCGCCATGAACAAGATGCTGGAGTACCTGGTGACCCGCGGCCAGGAGCATGGTGAGGTGCTCAGAGCCCACTGGGGGCTGCGGGTGCAAGAGGGACCCCTGCCTGAGCTCCTCTCACCCTGGCTTCTCCCTTCTGCCCCCAACAGAGACGGACAGCCTGAAACAAAGGGCGACAGAGACAGGTAGGGGGATCAAAGCTGGGGCCGTGGCCCACTCCCACCCCAGCCAGTGCCCACTGCCCAGCGAGCTTGGGCCCAGCTTTGTCACTCTGGGCGTTTGGGGGATCTAAGAATTTGGGGTCCGAGGAAGGCTGTTCTGGCATCCCCTCTCCTCTGCTGAGGTGGGTGACAGTGCTGGCATCCCTCGTGGGATCCTGACCCCACTTCTCACCCCGCCCTGCCCAGTGGAGTTCTGCTCCTATGTCTTCGGGGCCATGCAGCTCTTGTGCCTTCTCACCTGCCCTCTCATCGGCTACGTCATGGACTGGCGGATCAAGGACTGCGTGGACACCCCCACTGAGGCCTCTGCCAGGTGACCTGCCCAGGGATGGAGACAGCGATGTGCTTTCCCATCCAGCGTCTCATTTCGTTCTCCTGAGAGCCCTGGGAGGGATACATCCCCATTTTACAGATGAGGAAACTGGAGACCAAGAGGAGACATGGCTGGCTTGATAAGTAAAGCTGACATCAAGGGCTGACTAGGCACTGGGCACTTGCCTTGACATATTTAGACCTGTGCCAGCTCTCCCGGGTAGGTACAAACATTATTATCCTTGTTTCACAGATGAGACGCTGAGGCATAGAAAGGTTGAGTAACTTACTCAAGATCACACAGCTTTCAGTAGCAGGTTCCAGAACCTTTCTTAAAAATGGTACACTCTAGAGTTGGAAGGTTAGGAAGAGATAGAGTTGGTATATTAGATATCTATTGCTGTGTAACAAATTACCCCTCCAAACTTGGCATCTTTAAACAACCATCATTTATTATCTCCTCGTTTCCAAGAGTTGGGAATCTGGGAATGGCTTAGCCGGGTGGTTTTGGCTCAGAGTCTGTCCGAATCTGTTCAGACTGGTATAACAAAATACCACAGACAGGGTAGTTTATAATCAATATAAGTTTATCTCTCAGAGTTCTGGAGGCTAAAAGTCCGAGATCGGGGTGACAGCACGGTTGGGTGAGGGCTGTCTTCTGGGGGCCACAGTCATTGAAGTACTGACTGGGGTTGGAGAGTCACTCCTAAGCTCACTCGTGTGGCTGTTGGCAGGAAGCTGGTTTCCTCCCTACCTGGGCCTCTCCAAAGTCTGCTCACAACACAGCAGCTGGCTGACCCCAGAGCACGATGGCCAAGGGAGGGAGACCAGGACAGAAGCTGCAATATCCTTCAAAATGTAATCTCAGAAGTACCATACACAAGTGGGGTTGTCCTCTGTGGTCACACAGAGTAACTGAACCGTGTGCAAGGGGACTGTACAAGAGTGTGAGTACAGGAGGCAGGGGTCAGTGGGGCTGTCTTTTTGGCTGGAGACCACCATTGGGTCTCCTGACTGTGTGCTCTTTTTGTGTTAATCCAAAAATCTGTTTGTCCTGAGAGGATGGGAGAGGGAGACTAGGAGAGAAGGCATCTAAGGAGCAACCCAGTGGCTTCCCTCCATATCAGTGGTGCCCAGCCCTGGTACCCAGTCTTCCTCCTCTACACTCTGTCCTGACGGCCATGGTCCATTAGCAGGGCCCTTCTGTCTGGGACCAGTGGGCAGCCTGCTGTCATCTATCTCAGCCTACTGACCTCTCCCCTGGCCCAGCCTCAGTACCCTTGATCGTGCTGGACAGAGGGTCTTGCTGGGCAGTCAGGGGCCAAGGTGATCTCCCCAGAGTGGCATCTACTTTTGTCCAGGCTGGAGGGCAGAGACACTTCTGTGGGGGCTTCTGATGAGAGAGAGGATGAGAACATCCCATTCTCTACCTTCCTTCCCATCGCTGATTCTCAGACGTCAGTGTGCTTGTGAAATACTTGGGATAGTTTTCCAAATGCAGGTTCCAGGGCCCCACTCCTGAGATTCTGCTGTCTGGGATGAGGCCCTGGAATCTGCATTCTTACCAAAGGCTCCAGATGATGCTGGGGAGCCACACTGGGAGAACCACGGGGCTGGAGAAACGGATTCTCCCTTTTCTGCCACCCTCGTGGCAAAGGCACAGCCGAGGAGGGAGGGGCCTGGCTGAGAACTGGGGGGGCTGCCCAGGAGGTGGAGGCAGCGGCCAGTGACAGCCCATTCTCCTCAGGGATGGGGCTGCCACCAAGTCCGCCAAACCACGCTACCGCAAGATCCAAAAGCTCACCAACGCCATCAATGCCTTCACCCTGACCAACTTCCTGCTGGTGGGTTTCGGCATCACATGTCTCATCGACAGCTTACATCTCCAGGTACCGGTTTCCATCCTCCCTGCTTTGCCTGCCTCCCGGAGCCCTGCCAAAGGCCCGGTTCACCTGGCCCCTGCCTTCCAGGAAGCGTGGTTCCCATCCTTTGGGTCTCTTTTCCCGGTTCTCCAGGAAGGGTTCCTAGTAGGTCGGGTTGGTGAGGGGGCAGGCGTGTGTCACCTCTGTTCTCACCCCTCACCTTGACCCATCCTTCCTCCTGCCTCCACGCTGCTCTGAATCTCTTCCCTCTCTTTTTTTGGTTTCAGTTTTTGACCTTTGTCCTGCACACTGTGGTTCGGGGCTTCTACCACTCGGCCTGTGGAGGCCTCTACGCCGCCGTGTGAGTCAGCCGGGGCCGCAGTGCCTTCCTGAACAACCCCTCATAACCAGAGACTCCAGAGCAGGGGCAAAAGGGCCGCGGGCTCCCCTTAGCGCGTCCCTCCCCAGCCTCCCTGGACTGCTGACATCGAGGCTGTCTGGCCCACTGCCCTCTCCGAGCTCCTCTAATGACGGGGAGCTCACGTCCTCAAAGGCAGCCTGCCCCACTGCGGGACGACGCCACTGTCCGGGGTCTTCCCTCAGGGGAAGCGCAAATCCTTGGTCTGATGCCCCTTCTTCTGTCCTATGTCTGCTTTCTGGAATGGGCCCCAAAGGGGCCGCTCTCCCTATGTCAGCCTTGTCGAAATTTCCAGACAGTCTCGTTTGCCTCATAGCTTCCCTGCTTCACTTTGAACCCCCCAAACCCCCGCCACCGTTCCCTTTCCCTGCTCTCTTCTGGTTCACATGGCTGAGTCTGTCTGGTGTGTGTGATGGAGGCAGCGGGGTGACACAATTGTAACCGATGTGGAGAACTTACCCCCTGGTGGGCACGGTCTGCGACATGGATCCCCCCCTTATTCAGACCTCACTATGGCCACCTCAGCGGGCAGCTCAAGCCGGACCTTGGAGTCATCCTGGATTCCTCCCTTCCTCACAGCCCACAGCCCATCCATCTGCAACCCTGCCAGCTCCATGCTCCACAGACCCCAAACCCGACCCTTCTCACGCTCTCCAGCGATGCCACCCGCATCCTGGATTATTGCCGCAGCCTCCCAGTGGTCTCCCGTATCTGCTCGTGACTCCCTCAGTGTTTCCAACACAGAAGCTGGAGACACTTGTTAGGTCATGCCTCCCCACGGCTTCCTGCCTTGTCTCACTTAGAGAAAAAGCCAAAAGCTTTAGTAAGGCTTAAAAGGCCCTACAGGATCTGGTCCCCTGGGGCCTCCCTGCCTCGCTCACCCCCTTTCCCCACGATGGCTGCCTCGTGCCTCAGAAACCCCAAGTGTGTTCCGCTCTCGGGACCCTCGGACGTGCTGTCTGTCCCCTCTTCGCGGCACGTTTTTCCTCCCGATATCCACAAGGCTCACAGCCGTCTCACCTGCTCCAGGTCTTTACCCAGCTGTCCTTGTCTCTGAGGCAGGGCTCCCCTGGCCTCTGGTCTACAGTCGCAATCCCTTGACAACCTCACCCCCTTTGTCTGCTTAACCTCTCCCCTTGGCACTTACCACTGTCTAACGCACACTGTGGGTTTATCTTGCCTGCTGTGTGATACCACCCACCCCAGCAGAACGCCACCTCCGTGTCCTTTTGGTTCACCGCTGTATCTCCACGCACATGGAATAGCACCTGGCACGTAGTAGAGGCTCAGTACATATATGTTAAAAGAACAGACAACCAGTGAGGTTCGTGCTGCCCCTGGTTTTTTAGTGAAGAAAGTGAGGCTCAGAGAGGTTGAGCCACTTGCTATTATCACACAGCTCGGTAGCCCTGAAGTCACAGCATGCAGCCCAGAGGCCAGGGACCACAGGGCACATGCAAAGAGCCTGACCTCTTAAGCTCTACCCTGCCTGGTGAACACAGAGTGATGCCCGAGGAGGGACGGGCTGGGGGCTGGGCTGGAGAGGACCACCTGCCCCTCATGTCTGGCCCTCCGTCCTCTCATTGACAGGTACCCGTCCAACCACTTTGGGACACTGACAGGCCTGCAGTCCCTCATCAGTGCTGTGTTTGCTCTGCTCCAGCAGCCGCTCTTCATGGTCATGGTGGGACCCTTGGAAGGAGAGCCCTTCTGGGTGAGGACCGGGGGCGGTATGAGGGCAGCAGGACCCTCTTTTCTGGATGTGGCCGAGGAGTTGGGGGGGGGCTCTTCCATGTGACAGAATCCCTCACTCGCATCTCAGCCAGGAGGCACCTTGGAGGTCTCTAATCTGGGGGTTCCCAAGCTGGCTGCCCACAGATTCCCCAGCCCACTGAATCAGCGTCTCTTGGCCTGGGCCCAGGAGTCTGTTTTTAATAAGATCCCAGGTGATGTGTGATCCCAGTCCTGATCCAGTCCAGTTCCACCAGTGCAGGGATCCTCCCTCTAGTACTCCTGGAAAGGAGTTCCTCTAGACCCTCTTAGCTCCAACACCCCCAGCAACAGGGTGCCATTCCCACACAAGGTGGCAACCATTGGTCTTGTCAGGAAGGCTTTTCCTTACATTGAAATGACATCACCTCCCTAAAGCTGTCTGCCCTGAGGGACCCCCCACTCCCCTAAAGCCTCCTGCAAGAACGATGACAGAGTGACAGCTGCGGTTTACCGCATGCACACAGGTGCTAAGCACATGGAGTACTTTTTTACTGAACGTCGCTGCAGCAGCCCAGAGAAGTGGTTGTGTATGGTTGGGATGACTTGCCCAGAGCCACGTAGTGAGTAATGCAGAGTAGCCTATGCGCTGGGTCCAAGCCACATGAGGGCCCCTGTGCTGTGTCCCAGGCCAAGCCCCAGAGCCTTTAACCTCCTGAGAGCCTCTTCTCACCCCCTGAATGGGGGCCCATTGTCAATGTCCTCAAGGAGGTCAAGGTTCCCAGCCCAGAAGGTCCAGTTTCAGCCCTGACTACTCAGATGGCACCAGATAGTTTAGCCACTGGCTTTCTCCGGGGTTTAAACCAGGCTCTGACATGGTTTACAAGGCTGCTGAACGTTAAGGGGAATATTGTTGGACGGTGACTGCCCACCATCAGTGCTAGCTAGATTTATCATTCCAGCCCAGAACTAATAAGGCTGCCTTCTCCGGGTGGGGAGCCAAGAAGTGTCCCCGAGGGTGATGAGGGTAAAGACGTCCCTACCTGACTCATTTTCCCTCTCTCTCCTTGCCCTAAAGGTGAATCTGGGCCTCCTGCTCTTCTCACTTCTGGGGTTCCTGCTACCTTGCTACCTCTTCTACTACCGTGCCCGGCTCCAGAGGGAGTACGTCACCCCCTGGGAGGTCCCCCTGAAGGTGCTTGGCAGCCCCGAGGTGACTGTGTAGACCTCTGAGCCAAGGGACCTGGATGACAGGCAGCCAAAGGCCTGAGCAACCAAAGGGAATGCCTCATGGCTTTTCTACCTGTAACCTCTGCACAGAGCCAGGGGCCATGGATTTATAAATACCAAAAGCATTCTATTTTTGTAGGGACTTGCTAAAAGGAAAAAAAATCCCCCAAAACAATGCTCCATTGACTGAAGACATCCCCTGTGCAGGGATTGGGCCTTCTTGATCCTGGGATTGGAAGAGACCAGGGTATGGCCCTGCCCTTTCTCTGGACCTTGTCGTAGGAGCCCACCTCCCGGTGCCTCCTGGGGGCTTATGGGATCAGCGAACAGGTGACCCTTGAGGTCTCAGCTGTGCAATGCCCAGAGTGTGCATGCATGTGAGCATTTGTAAAGAAATAACCTTCCCCTCAGAGGGAAGGGACCTGAAGTGTTGGCTGTGTCCTGGACAGGGTGTGGGGGTTAAGCCCCTTTGTGAGGCTGGAGGGTGGTGGGTTCCCTCCCTGGTGCTGATACTTGTAGATCTTAGAGGAAATAAAAAGGGAAGTGAGAGACTGGCTGGTGTGTGCCTGTGTCTTGTGGTGGGGGTGTCTTCCCACACCCCCATCCCTTTTCCTCACCCAGGCTTGCCAGGGCATTAAGTAGGACGACTCAAGTGCCAGCCTGTCCACCTCTAGCTGTCTGGCTCACCATCCTGTTCTCAGCCCTGTCCTGCCCTTAGTGTCTGCAGGGAGTCCAGATCCCGCCCTCTGCTCCTGCCCCCCACTTCCCAGGGTTTGGGGTACATCTGGGAGGTTGGCCTTTCTCCATACAGGGGATCAGGGCAGGATGCTTTGGAACAAATGCTAAGGAATGACCCTCAAACTTTCCTATCAAAGCATCCCTGGAAGTCTGTTGAAGGTAACACTTTAAAGTGTTTTATCTCAAAACTTCATGCAAATTTTGAGCTTAATTTTATGCTATATTTATATTTACTTTTGAGCAATAAAGTGAGGCTTTAAAATTACCTGCATCAAGGGAAGACACTGTCTTTGAGGACAAGGGACCTTCCAGGAAGCTATACTGTATTTATCCAACTCCTACATCTGATTTTGTCCCCAGGACCTATGCCTTAGTGGCTAGAGTAAGTCACAGAATGGAGGAATGGGGCAGGGAGGAGCCACTAACATCTGTTGATAATCTACCTGTTGGCGACACCTGTATCTCATTTCATCCTAACTATAGTGCAAGAGGTGGGTTGTTTTGTAGATTGAGGAAAACTCAGACAGATTCAGGCACGAGAACCGACGGCTGGTAAGTGGTGGAGCTGAGCTTGAAGCCTGGACATTCTGAATCCTGAGTCCTAACCATCGGTCTGCCAAGGCAATCAGAGGCAGAAAGGAGGTTCCAAGATTCCCAGCCCGGCTCTCTGCTGCCCTCTCAGGGCTGAGAGTGACCTCAAAGGCCTTACCCATCCCCCCAAAAACCTTGGAGACAGTATGACAGATGAGCCCTCCTTTCGTCTTAAACTATCTTTAGAAGCTGATGAAACAGGCTGACCTACCCATTTTACAGATGAGAAACATGCCCAGCGGGGTCTGGAGGCTCAGCAAAGTCATACAGATCCTTGGCTGCTCTGCAAAGGGTTGGGCGGTTTCCCAGAGGGCCTGCCCACGTCTCAGTCAAGGTCTCACTGCGCTGCCTGTCCCGGACCTTGACTTTTTGAACGGTCTGGTGAAGGCTGAAAGGAAGTGGGATCCACCAGATTTGGGGTGAGGGTGGGCGGAGGAAGCAAGGCGTGTGCGCCCCGTACTCGGTGTGCCCAGCAGGCGGCGCTGCGTGGCTACGGCTGGCACAGTGTGGGAGGGTGGGAGCCGGCGGCCAACCAGGAAAGGAACCCCGACACCCCTCCACTGACACTGCAAACCCACTAGTTTGCCTTTCCTGAGTCTCGATCTCCAGGCCCCTACCCTGGCCTGGGCTGCCCTCCCTTGGGATTTCCCCACGCCTTCCCCGACCCCCACCCTTTTAAGCGTTATCTCCAGCCCCACCAACCCTCGCGACCGAAGGAGGGGGTCTCGACGCTGCCCCTGCCCAGCTGGGCCGTAGGACCGGGTGGGAGATGCAGGCAGAGATCTCGGCTTCCTGGGGGAGGGTGTCTCTTCCCTCCGCGTTCCCGGGGTGGGGAGCTTGGGGAGGGGGCTGGGCAGGGGCGGAAGCGAGTTGGAGCCGTGTTTGTCGCGGCGCTGCCGAGTGGAACAGATGGCTGGGGAGGGGAGAGGGTACGTGGCGTAGAGGAGGAGGGGTGCGGGGGCCGGAGGATGAGGAACGAGGAATTTCGATGCCCCGAGTCTCCCAGGAGAAGCCCCCCCCATCTCTTCCCAGAAAGAGGGGCGGGCCAGCTCCTGCCTTTTTCCCGGAGAGCACTGGCCTCTGGCCTGCGGCAGAGCCCGCCGTCCCCTCGGGGCGCGCTCCCCACCCCCCGGACTCCGGGCGCGGGCCAGGCCCGCGGGGTCAAGGCTGCAGGGAGAGGCCCGGGTCGCAAGGGTTAATGGGGCCACAACTCCGAGGGGCGAGGGGGCGTCAGGCAGCGGGCTCCGGAGCTGGGAGCTAACTACTGCCGGGATCGTAAATAGCTGAGGGAAAATGTGTTAATTGGAACTTTATGCAGATGAGCTGGGACGGGGGCGGGGCTGGGGGCGGGTAGGGCGGGGGGAGAAGGTCAGAAGAAGGCCGGACCCGAGGAGGGGGCTGGAGGGCTCTGGCCGGGGTAGGGGTTGGGGAGTGATGGGTCGATGTGTATTCGTTTATCTGTACGTTGAACCTCCGGGAAGGGGCGCTGGTGTCTGAGGATGAGGCCTCCTCCCTGACCACACGCCCCAGAAACAAAGGAGTCTTCACATCCCGGGACCAGACGTTCAGGGTCTCAGGTCGCCACGAAGGGTGGGGACACCCTGCAAGTGACTGTTTCTGCCTGTGGTTGCTTACCTTGGGTATCACATTCCCTGCACCCCCCTCCCCTGTCTGTCTTGGAGTCCTCTCACTGCCTCCTTCATCCTTTTTCCCATCCTGGGCATCACCCTCTCCATGCAGCATTGTCTGTAACTTCCACCAAGTGTGGAGGGGGTGTGTGTGTGTTTGGTAGGGGAGGGATCTAACTCTTCTCCCTTTGCTTTCTTCTGTCTGTCCCCAGGGACCACCCCACCTTTGAGGAGTTATTTCTTAGCCTTTAGAGAGCTTGATAACCCACCCCCACATGTTAAAATACAGATTCCAGGGCTCCCTCGGAGCTCTGGTTCAGCAGGGCGGAGGGGCTCAGGAATCTGCATCTTAGCAGTTTCCCACCTAAATCAGATACAGGAGACCTTCATTTTTCAGAAACGCTCTGCAGGGAATTGATGGGCTGGAAAGATTCATCAACAGCCCTGGACCCCTACTCCCAACCCCTCCTCCGTGCTCCTGACCTCACCTCTGCTCAGGAGGGCCATCTCTGCTTCCGGTGAGAGAGTACTAGAGGATATGGAAGGTGCCAAGAAGGAGGGAAGGGAGGAAAAAAGGAAGGGAGGGAGGGAGGAAGGAAGGAGAAAGAAAGAATGAGTCTGCTCCTGGCTCTTCTCTGAGTAGGGCTGACCCTTCGTCTCTCTGCAGCCTGCTTCCCTCCCCTCTGCCTCAGCTGCTCCATTTTCTTCTCTCACCAGCCTTGCCTCACTGTCTCACTTCCCTTCCACCATCATGTCTGAAGTTTCTAAGAAGGCCAAAGAACCTTGGGGTAGGTAGTTTGGATCTTAGCAGATAATGGCGAAGCCAACGTTCCCACCTCCAAAAGAAAGAGCCAAAGGCACCTCTGGCGTTGGAAGAAAACAGGAGAGAGGCAGGGCTTGAGGAAAAATAACAGCAAACATGCAGGTCACCTTTCCATGGGCTATTGCACGTACACTCCACAACTCAGTTTAGGCAGGTGCTATTGCCCCCAGGTTATAAATGCAAAACAAAACCAGGGATGTTCAGAGAGGTTAAGTAACTTGCTCAAGGTCACACAGCAAGTGAGAAAATAACTAGGTCACTCATTCTTCTACTTCCCCCAAATCATTTCTCAGGAGGCTGCTGCGTAGCTGACCCAGGCCTACCCTCCCTGCCCCACCCCCAGGGGCAGTTAGGGATGGGGAAGGGCATCACGTACAGAGATGAAAGGAGATGCTCGGGTTTCGGAACATCTGACAGATCTGGCTGGAAGCATTAAAAATTCATCTAGAAACCTGACCCCAGCTGGACCTTGGGCCTGCCACCTGGACTGTTCCTGGCCTGGTGGCCTCTCAAGAGTCTGATGGGTGAATTTCCTTTCAGCAGTGTCCTGGGAGCACCCCTCCCACCCTCCGAAAATCTTTGTATTTCATAGGAAAGGGGTTCTCTCATGGATTAGGGAGCTAAAGTCAGGAGCCAGCAGCTCAGAAAGCAGGGCTGAAAACCCGCCACCCACTCTGAGTGTAAGAACCTTAGAGGTTTAAGGGCTTATAAACCTTGTCATCTGGCGTCCTTCTCTTCCTCTCTCCAGGCAGATAGATGCTCACTCCCAGTTTAGGATGGGGGAGCCTGGCTGTGATACCCAAGGTGGCCAGTGGGGGGCAGCCATCTGCTTGGAGGGAACCCTAGCCTGAGTCTCCACCAGCAGCTTTGAAACACAGGAAAAGAACCCCCATGGATAAGATAAGGTCAGTGAGATGCAGTTTTGGCCTTGGGGTAGGGCTCTGGAGTCTGTCATCAGAGGACAAGAGGAGACGGTTCCTAGTTTGGAGGAGACTGAGGAACTTTAGGGAGGGTTCAAAGTAGGTTTGTGGGTTAACTGATGGCCAGCATGCAGTCCTTCTAGCTGGAGTGAAGGTTTGGGGTGAGGCCAGGAGAGGAAAAGCTAGAAAGGCAGTTGGAACCAGAATCTGAAGGGTCTTTGATGCTTCGCTTAGGGTGTTTCATCTTTAACCTGCAGGAAATAGGGAGCCATTGTAGGTTCCAGAGTAACATAATGACATAATGCAAATTGTGATCAGATGAATCCGGCTACCACGGGCAGGCTGAGTGGGAGGGAGAGAGAGACTGCATGTAGAAAAACCGGGGAGGAGGTTACTGCTATTTTCTTCCATATTCTAGGCATGAGGTAATGAGATGAAGCAGGAAGGTAGTAGGGGGAATGGAAAAGGAGGGCTGGATTGAGGCTGGGAGGGGGACTGGGTGAGCGAGCAGATGAAAGACTAGAGAAAGGGACGAGGTCACTACAACTAGGCTGGGTGTCAGGCAGACTCACAGAATGCGGGAGGTGAGTGGGTTTTGTTTCTTTCAGGGATGGGGAGTCTTGACAAAACCCTCTCCCCTCTCTGGGCCTCCACTGCCCCCTCAGAGCAGTGGTGGGGGTTCGACTGGATGGCCTTGAAAGTCCCTCTTATTTCAGGGTGTGTGCAGCTCAGGGCTGTCAATCTGGGTTGTTCGGAGAGGCTGGGGTCGTGCTTACGAGATATCTGGGGATGGTTTCTGTGCAGGGGTCCCTGCGAGCGTCTGCGCATGCGTGTCGGCATTGGGGGTGCATCTGCCTGTTTCTGGGACCCGTGGGTGTTGGCATGCCTGCACGTGCTCTCTAGCTCCGCTTTGTGTAAGTGTATGTGTGAGAGCGTGTGAGCGTGGGTGTGCACGTGACGGGCGTCCGTAGGTCTGTCTGGGCGTGTGGGGGCCGGCAGTGGGGGTGGGGGAAAGTGGCACTGCTGTAGGCTTTTTCCTGGGGCTCACACACTCCTCTTGCTTTCACTGTTCCGAAATAGCATCTGGACCAAAGGCCCATGAATATTTCACAACGATAATTCTGTGACCTGGACAGCCTGCTTCTGATTTACCAGCATCCTCCCGCCTCCCCCTGCCCAGGCCCCAGCAGCCCTTCCTCCATCAGAGCTCTTGCCTGACAGGCCCCCTAGTCGCACTCATTGGCCTCCTCAAAGCCAGCCTGACACAGGTCCCTGTGAGACCCCAGATTCAGCACTGTGCCCTCACCACCAACCCCACATCCTTATCCAAAGTCCACCTGCCTCAGGCCTTAGATGTTCATTCTTTCACGTTTCTACCTCCTCTTCTTCCCATTCTTCTGACTTGTCTGGCCAGAGTCACAAAATCTCAGCATCCCTGAGCCCTGACACCCAGGTTCCCTCTCTTTCTCTTCCCAGATCCAAAGTTAGAGTTTTAATCCTAAATTTAAACTGTCAAATGTCTCCCCAATTGTTTCTGTCAGATGAGACTCACCCAAGTCCTTCTTAGCCAGGGCTCTTTCCTTTCCACAGCCTCTCCTCCACACACTGGAAAGATGAAGCTTCTGATCACACCTCAAGCCAGCAAGACACCCCCAACTTGGGATTCTTGCCCCTCTGATCACCCTAGTCTCTTGGTTTCTCCTCTAACCTGCTTGGAGAACTGCTTCTCTGACCTGATTCCTCCCTGATGCCTTCTACTTCACAGGAGCCAAGAGAAAGAGACCATTTGTCTACAGGGTTGCTGTGTACAGCTGTACAGGCTGCACACTGCACAAGGGCACCCAGCTGAGGGGGGCAAGTGCGAGCTGAAATCCAGCCTTAGGCTCTGTTTGCTAACGTGTTTGCTCTGGTGTGGGGCTGCAAGAGCCCTGAGGAAGAGGTGCCATTTTCAGATGCCCCAAGCCCTGTTTGGGCTGGCTGTGACCATGGCTGTCCATGTTGCTCCTCCCTGCAGAAGAAAGTGGGAACTGCTTTCCTGAAGGAACAAGGCCTGGCAGGGAACCATTAGCCAGGGCTGGAGGCCTTCCCCAGGCTTAGCTCCTCAGGCACAGACAACTGAAGGTCAGCTATAGCTGCTTCTCCTGGACAAATGAGGTGAGGTGCCATCAGCACCCACTCCTGGCAGTCACACTTCACCTGGCCTGCCTGGGACTCCAGGGTCACACCCCTCTTCCACAGGCTTCAGCTTCTCATCATAGGGGGAACAGCAAGAAGACTTTGATGGCGTGGAACGGCCCCCCTGGCCCTGAAATCCTGATGGTTCTAAGCCCTCCTCCCACGTTTGAGGTCGTGAGCCAACAAATCTTACAGAAGATAAAATAATAGAATTTTTTAATAAATTTTTTTCCCAAACAACTTCTGTTGATATTCACCACACAGGGGCCATGGCGGAGAGGAAAGTTCTCTCCAGGCACCCTAAAAAGTGTCCAGGGTAGACTTAGGAGAAAAGTATTTCTCCAGTGTCGGGAGGTTGAGGGGGGGCTAGGATAAGCAGGGGCCGAGGGTTAGCCTGGCCCCGACTGAGGCAACCCTCCAAAGGGCTCCTGGGTGGGGCTCCCTTCCCGGGAGCTTCCAAAGGCTGTGCTGGTGGGAGATGCTCTGCAGACAAAGCCCGTCCCGAGTCCACTGCGGGCACTGGGGGAGGGGCAGCGGCTGCCTGCGGTGCCCACCCAGCCTTGGGATGGCGACGGGTATTAATGGCCAGAGCTAGGGAGAAGAGGGCTGAGCCACCGGACAGGCCCTCCTGGGGCTGCCATAAGCCAGCAGCTTGGGAGGCAGGGAGAGGTGGCCTGGTCCCAGGGGAAGAGAGGAGCTGGGAGGGGAAAGAAGGCAACAAGGCCGCAAGGGCGGGGATGGGCCAGAGCAGCAGCGGGGGATGGGGGATGGGGGGTGGGGGGTGGAGGGGAGACACACCGGCCCCTTCAGTCTCAGCACCGCAGTCAAAGGTGGTGGGGCGCCAGGAGCAAGAGGCAAAGCAGAGGGCTGGGGAGCCCGGCCGAGAGCGCGGGGCCGCGGGAGTCCGGCGGCGCCTGGCAGGCAGCGCCGGGGCACGTCTGCTCGCCCCGCTGGTCCTCGCCGCCGTAGCCCCCCCAGTAGTCGTCCTCGGTGGGCGCGTCCCCGCCCTGGCGGCCCCGCGGGTCTTCGGCGGGCAGGTCGCGGTAGAGGGTGGAGGGGTCGGCGGGGGGCGCCCCGGCCTCGGCCACGCCGTACAGGTGGTTGGACGAGCTGTTGCCGCGCGCGCGGCTGCCGGGCCGCGTGGGCGCGGCGGGCGGGCAGGCCTGGAAGTCGGCCTCGCGGAGCGCGCGCAGGTCGCGGCCCTGGCGCTCGGGCGGGGAGGCGCAGGTCACGTCGGAGCTGGACACGCGCGCGCGCTGGAACCAGGCCCAGAGCGGCCGCGCGCGGCAGTCGCACGCCCAGGGGTTGGCGTTGAGCCGCAGGAACTCGAGCGCCGGCAGGTCGGCCAGCGCCTCGCCCGGCAGCGAGGCCAGGCTGTTGTTGAACAGGTAGAGGATGGTGAGGCGGCTGAGGCCGCGGAAGGCCGCGCGGTGCACGCCCTGCAGCCGGTTCCCGTGCAGCAGCAGCCGGTCCAGGCTGCCCAGGCCGCGGAACACGTGCTCCGTGAGCAGCCGCAGGCGGTTCCCGTGGAGGAAGAGGTGGCTCAGGTTGGCCAGGTCCGCGAACAGGTCATCCTGGCGGGGGGCGGGGGAGGGTGGCGAGAAGAAGAGAGTGGTCCTGAGACACGTGTGGATTTCGTCGTGGCAGAACAGAAAGGGTTTGACCTTCTGAGTCCTGGGTTCCAATCCTGCCTCCTCTAACCTATTTAGGGGTTAATGTGAGAGAAGCAATATCATTCTTAAAACTTTGAGGGGCATCAGAAGCCAAAGAGATCCCTGAGCCCTGCCCAGGGCTTCTGATTCAGCAGATCCTGAGCGAGGGAGGGGGAGGCGGAGGTGAGATTCTGCGTGTCTTTACAAGTTACCAGGTGATGCTCATGCTGCTGGTGGGAGGACCACACTTGGAGAATGAGAACCTCTGATTTGGCTAAGCATGCAGACTGGGAGCCAGCCTTCCAGACTTCAAATCCTGGCCCTGTCATTAGCTGACACTTGAGCTAATCTCTCAGTATCCCTGTGATTCAGTTTCCTCCTCTGTAAGATGTGGAGATGAAATGAAGCAACATGTATTAATACACGTGGTGGGCATTTTCTGCGTTAGCAATGATTGTGAACTTGGCCAAGCCAGCTCTCTGTTTCCTCAGCCATAAAGTGAGGGTGAGTGTCCCTCCTCCTGGGTTTGTTCTGAGGTTTCAAGAAGACAGTCCACATACAGATCAGATGGGGGAGGTGCTGGGCAGAGTGCCTGGCACACTGGGATTTGGCCCAGTGATGAAGCCTACAGGCCCAGGAGTCAGCAGAACCCCCGTTCAAATCCAGCTTGCCCTCTTCCCAGCTGCTTGACTTTGGGCAAGTTATTTAGTCTCACTGAGCCTCAGTTTCCTCAGTAGGTATAATGCAGAGAACAACCCTCTCAGCAGGCTAAGGGAGGGTTAGATCATGTGAGGATACAGTACCGGGTGGGCATGCAGATCACTATCAATAAAGGGTGGTTATTATGACAATAGGGATTCAGTTAGAATTAGGTCCCATCCCTTTTCCTCTAACACAGGAGCTACCTGGGGCCCCAAAGTTCTGTTGCTGGGCTGGGATATTAAGGGGACCAATTGTCAGGTCCACCCTCCCCAGGCCATAGCGGAGGGGAAGGAAGCCTGCTGCCCTGATGTCCTGCATCATTGTCCCCTTAGAGTGGCCGTCCCACACATAAGGCTGGGAGTCTCTGAATTAGACCATATTAGTGCTGGAAGGACCTTGAACTGTGGTTCAGGGGGTGGAGGAGTGGGCATGCTCCACGGAGGGGAAAAAGCAGGGGGCTGGATTCTGCATTTTACCCAGCTCACCAAGGTATTGGTGATGGGCAACCATATTTGGGTCCACCAGCCCAGCCTACTTTTTTTTTTTTCACAGAGAGCACTGAGCCCCAGGACTGAGGTCCTCCCCTCCTGTGTAGGACATCACGTGGTCAGCAGGCCCAGGAGGCCTGGTTCTGGGGGCCCAGAGCATCCTCTCTGTTCAAGCCAGCTCATCCTGGGGTCCTGTTTCCTGTCTGTGGCTCTCCCACCCTTCCCTGCCTGGGGAGAGGATCCCCCTCCCCACCCAGGAACTTGGTCTCAGGCTCTCAGGTGGGGGGGAGGGCGCTGACTCCCAGCCCACACCCACAGCCTCCACCTTCCTGTGCTCCTGCATTTTCTCGCCCCCTCCCATCTGGCTTCCGCCCTCTCCGCTACAGGAACTGAGCCTGCCAAGAGCCCTCCTCTTGGCCACATTGAGATCCATCCCCCTCAACCTTCTCGGCTGCCTCTGACACCAGCGTTCTCCGCCCCCTGCTGCCATCGCCCCACGCCCAGCTCAGGTCTCCAGCAGGCTCCGAATCTCTGTGGCCTCAGCCTGGCCCAACCCGGCCTGGTCCCCTTGTCCTTTTCTGGCCCACCCAGTGGCAGGCTCTGAATTCCTTCCACTCAAACACCTATTTAAGGTTCTCTTCTTTATGGAGTGTCAGCAAGAGTAGGATGCACCCAGAGATACCTGGTCAAAGGATGAATATGGGGGAGGCAGAGAGGGAGCAGAGGTAATTGTCACTTTGGGGACTTCAGGAGGTCAGGAAGGAAAAATCAAAAGTTCAGAGACCCTGGGGAATTCAGGCACCTTTGACCCACAGCCTCAATTTTTGGGCTACAGAATTCCTGATTCCAATCACCCTATCTTCCCTTTAGTCCTTCTTCAAGAATCCTGCCCCTCCCCTCTCTGAGCCTCAGCCTGGGGGTCCATTCCCCACCGCTCCCCCCACCCCGCATCCAAGCTGTTGCCAAATCCCTCTGCCACTTCCTCAGGCGGGCTGTAACTCTCAAATCTGGTCCTTCCTCTCTCCACCGTTAAAACTGTTCTCTGTGCATTAATAAGCTCTTGACTTTCACAGCCCTCGCCCTCCCCCACCACCCTCCCTATCACCCCCTCCCTCTGGGCTGAGAGCCTCTGCTAAAGTCATCCTCTTCCATTTCGAAAACCACATTTCCCTCACCTCCCCCAGCCGGCCAGTTCACAGCTCTCTGCATCCGTTTGGAATCTCAAGGCAGCATCCCTGCCCCCTTCCCCGGACAGCACCCTGTTCTTAACCTTGCCTCCCTCCAAGCTCCCAGCTCATTTCTGGCACTATTCAAGTCGGCTGCTGGACTGTGTGACCTTGGGCAGCTCCAGGCACCTCTCTGAGCCTCAGTTTTTTTCATCTGTGAAACAAGGGACTTGAGATCATTGATCATTAAGATCCATCCTCATCTGATATTTATGAGCAAGTGAGCCCTGGAATGTACCTCATTCATTGAACAAAGCTGTACTGAGTATCTACGCTGTGCCAGGCACCGCCGCTCACAGTGCTCACCAATCTACGCTGGGTATCATCGCAATCATTTGCGTCAGCAGCTGACTAACCGAGTGCTCACTGTGTGCCAAGCTCTGTGCTACACAGATCCCGTGTAGTAACCTAACCGTCACAGCCCTATGAAGCAGCTAATGTTATTCTCCCCCTTTCAAAGGTTAGGAGAGGGAGGCTCAGAGAAGGCGAGTGACTGGCCTAGGGTTGAACAGCTAATATGTAGTGGAATGCAGATGTGAACTCTGGAGACAGGACTCTGAACAGCTGCTCTCTGGAGTCAGAGGGACCTGGGCCAGTTCGAAGCTGTGCCCCTTATGAATCGAGTGACTTTGGATTGGTCACTTAACTCCTGTAAGCCTCAGTGTCCTCAGCTGCTGAATGGGGGAAGTGATGCTTCCTCTGGACTAGACAAGCTGAGCCCTTTTCAAGTAGCATCTCCTTTAATTCTCTCAACAAACCCCTGAGTTATAAGCCTTTTCCTCCATTTCATGGATGGGCCCGTTGAGTCTCAGAGTGGTTGAGTAACTTGCCCAAAGCCACAGAGCAAATTGGATCTGCTTGAATGTAAAGACTGCTCTTTTACACCATGCAGGCTGCTCTAGTGATTAAAAGAGGGATGACTGTCTCTATCATCTGGTTCCACTCCAGTCGGAAATATGCTCCAGGAGAGCAAGGACACTGTTTTTTGTTCCCTCCTGAATCCCTGACACCCAGCACAGTGCCTGGCTTACAGCAGACGGTCCCTGAGACCCTCCATCCCACCCCCTTTCCATTTCCACCTTCCTCATCCTGAAAAGCTGTGGTCTTCTTGCCTCCTCCAGAGCTCCCGTCTCAGGGCAGGCCTGGCTCCATACTGGGTCACACCTGCATTTTGTGGCTCTCCCCAGCCCGCATGCTTCCCCACCTGCCTGTGGCATCTCCCAGCCTAGTTTTTCCAGGCATTTCACAGGCAGATGCTGTGTCTTTCTTTCTCTTCTCTAAAGGGCCAGGTGTAAAGATGCTTCCTTCCCATGATGCCCTGGACCATTCATGCCAGGGCTGTGCAGAACAGACACTTCCCATTTCAGGAGACCCCTTGGCATCCACTCAAGGTCCCCCTTGCCCAGGTTTTTCCTGTCCCCAGACCCTGGTTGCCACTGTGGACTGAGTTGATGGGGGATCAGGTCGTGGTGACATAATTTATTCAGCACTGAACGATGTGCTTTACGTATACTAACTCATTTACTCTTTACAGCCATTCTTTATGGAAGGTATTATTTTTATTATTCCCACTTTAAAGATGAGAAAACTGAGGTTCAGAGGGGGGAAGCAACTTGCCTGAAGTTAAATAAGTCAGAAAACAGCAGAGCAGGAATTCAAACTCAGGCGCGTGGACCCCAGCTTCCCCATTCTGAACAACGAATATATGCTGATAAGGAGGAAAGGGTCTCAGTAGTAGTGGCCGTCAGACTACTAGTAATAACAATAATAAGAATTACGACAGCATGCATGTATTGATGTGGCCCTGTGCTAAATTTTAACCCTTACAAAACTTCTTAGATAAGTACTGTTGTTAAGAACATCATGATTGCCATTTTACAGATGAGGAAATGGAGGTGGAGAGAGGTTAAGTAATTTGTCCAAAGTCATACGGGAGCTGGGATTTGAACTTAGGTCTGGCAGACTCCAAAGTGTGTGCTTTCAAAAATGAGCCCGCTCTGCTGGACTTCGGAGTACCATCCTCCCTGCACCCGGACAGACCCCAGGGGAGAGTTCTCGGTGAGGAAAAGGGCCTGAAATGTCATCACGCCATGGAAGTTCAAGTACCACCAGGTCTTCCTAGCTGTGTGGCCTCATCCTCTGTCCCTGCCGCCAGCCTGCTGTGAGGTTGGGCATGAGAACGCATCAGTCTCCAGTCACACCAATGGTGGCTTTAGAGACTTTGGGACAAAGTCTTTGGGACCCTTGCTCTCAACTTCCTCATCTGTAAGGAGGTGTAAACAGTCTCCCGACAGGGCTGTAGAAATGAGATGAGGTGGCTGAGCTCACTTGGAAACCATGAAGTGCAAAGTTAAGAAGTGAAAAAAAAAGGGGGGGGGTGTTCTGGGACCCACCCATGGTCTCAGTATAATCCTTGAAGTTGACCATCCAAATCTTCAGGATGGGGTCCAAGATGGACCATTTCACCGAGACCAATATTAAATGAGGCTTGTTTCCCTTTTTATTTTCTAATAAAAAAGTACTGAGGATTGAACCCAGGACTTCATACATGCTAAGCATGTGCTCTATCACTGACCTATATCCCTCTCCTCTTGTCTTTTTTTTTTTTTCAATTTGTGTGTGTGTGTGTGTGTGTGGGGAGGTAATTAGGTTTATTTATTTATTTTAATGGAGGTGCTGGAGATTGAACCCAGGACCTCACGCATGCTAGGCATGCGCTCTACCACTGAGCTCTACCCTCCCCCCTTCTCTTTTTAAAATAGCACTTTAACAAGCATCTGTATGGTGCTTACCATATGCCAAGCACTATTCCAAGTACTTTACAAATTATTCATGCACTTAACGCTCCCTAGGAGCTGGATGCTATGGCTACCCCCATTTTACAGAAGGAAAGACTGAGGCCCATAGAGGTGAAAAAATGTCACACACTTGTGAACGTCAGAGCTGATACCTGGAAAGTCCTAAGCACCGGGCCTGACACATAGTGTGCCTGCTAAGTGCTAGTGGGCTATTATCATTATTTATATAATAATAATAGCACACAACATATTTCCCCAGCATACTGTATACTTTACTCCTGGTCTGTCTCCACCACTAGAATGCTCTCTGTGAAGGCATGAGTTTCTGTTTCGTTCACTGCTCTTTTCTCAGCACCTCACACATCCTGGGGGCTCAATAAATGTTAAATTATTATTACTATAGCTATTCTCATTATCAGCCTCAAATCTGCACGTGGGCGACCAGTTCGGCCCCAGCCCCGGGGTGGGGAGGAGGAAGTGCCTTCCAGGTTGATGTGGGGAGAGGGGAGAGTTTGGATATCCAGAGAGAACTTTCTCCCAGAGTGGTTTGGAGGGTGTGTTATTGCTTCCTGAGGAAATAGAGTGGGAGGACCTGACTGTCAAACAGTCAGCATAACAACAACAATAAACAATATTGAGATCAATAATAATAACAATAGATAGCAATTACTGTTTTTCCTTCCGTTTTCAGGGCATCCACTTTCCAGCTACTTAACAGCTCTTTACCCATTTTGCTTTCTCCCATTGCACTGAGACAACAGGTTTGGGGGACAGCGTCTCAGAAGGGCAGGGTTCCCCCTGGTCCCACTACCCAGCGAGATGGAGAGAGGTGGAACCTTCTATGGGGTACCAGTTGCAGTGGCTCTGCCCTCTCGCTCCACCTCCCGATGATGTGGGAGGGCATGGGGGTGGGTGAGAAGAGCAGCCATGAAGGTCTTGGGGCTGGGGTGCCTGGGGACAGGCAGTCCCCCGAAGGCAAACACGGGGCGGGGGAAGGAGAGATCACAGAAAGAGAGACACACACACACCCAGACAGACACGGGGGTGTGTGTGGAGTGGGCGTGTGAAGGGAGATAGACAGAAGAGGCAGGAGACAGATGGGGGAGGCAAGTTCGGGAGCGAGACAGAGAGGGACAGAAAGGGAGAGACAGACAGACAGGCAGAGGGAGTCAGATGGGGGCTTGGGTGAAAGATAGCCAGAAGAGCCAAAATAAAGAAAAGCCCCTGGAGAAAGCGGGAGGGACAGAAAGATGGAAAAGGGACAGAGAAATAGAGGGGCTGAGACCCTGAGGCCAGAAGGGTGTCCCCTGCGCACAGGGATGGAGGAGCCGGGAGAGGTGTGTGTGTGTGTGTGTGTGTGTGTGAGTGTGTGTGTGTGTGTGTGAGTGTGTGTGAGTGTGTGTGTGTGTGTGTGTGTGTGTGTGTGTGTGTGTGTGTGTGTGTGTCTCGGAGTGGGGCAGGCTCACCTGTAGGTGGAGCAGGCTGTTCTCCTGGAGGTAGAGGTACTGCAGGCTGACCAGGCCACGGAAGATGTTGCCGGGCAGGCTGCTGAGCTGACAGCGGTACAGGTGCAGCGACTGCAGCCGCTCCAGGCCCTGGAAGGTGTCGGGCTCCAGAGAGCGCAGGTGCCGGTTGTCGCCGAGGTCCAGCTCCTCCAGGGCCTGCAGGTGGCGGAAGGTGCCCGGGTAGATGGTGGAGAGGTTGTTGGAGAAGAGCCACAGGGTGAGCAGGCTGGGCCCGAAGGTGCCTGGCCGCAGCGTGCGGATGAGGTTGTTCTGCAGGAAGAGGCGCTGCGTGCTGGGCGGCAGGGACAGCGGCACCGACGAGAAGTTATTGGCCTGGCAGCTCACGGTGGGCGGGGACGAGTAGCAGGTACAGAGCATGGGGCAGCTGGGGGCTGCTGGGGGCAGGGCCAGGAGCATCAGCAGGAGGCAGGCCGAGGCGGGACCTGCGGGGAGAGGGAGGGGGGCCTCTCTGGGTGGATGGCTGGGGTGGGAGTGCCAGCTGGTGGGGGGGGGGGAGCCCACCCACCCCTAGTGGGACCCTGGCTGGGAGCCTTGTGTTCCTAGTGGGGTGGGGGATTCTGGGTACAACCTCAGAGTTGCTAGAGGCCTCCGCTTTTTGAGGCTCCCAGTATATTAAAAAGTAAAGAAATGCCAAGAGGACATTGTAGAAAGCACTGCGATAGGTTGAAAGTTGTTTGATGAGTGATCAGAGTGACTGTCCACTTTCATTCCTGTTTTCACTATGGTAGATCTGACCGTGTTAACAGTCAGGGCTTCTCAACCTTGGTCTTGAGAGGTGGGCAGGGCAGTTCTTTGTTATGGGGCACTCCTATATGATGTCCTACGTAGGGTGTTTAGCAGCATCCCTGTCCTCAACCCACCACATGCATAGCACCTCTCCCCCTCTCCCCTGGGCCCCGTTATGATAACCAGAATGTCCCTAGACATGGGCAGATATCACCTGGGGAGCAATATCAACCCCATTTGAGAATGGATGGACCTAAATTGAGACCCTCTGTGAATCTAAAGACCGTGTGAAATGGCCCTCAGGCTTCCCTTGAGGTCCTGTCTTGCTGACCCACTGCTGACCGCAGCCTTCCTCCTTCACCTATCCACCCTGGAAGGGCTCTTGGGGACCAGGGGGCAGTGGGTCTTCAACAGGGGCCACCAGCCACCTACAACAGAATCAGCCAGGGATCCTGGAAAGCAGGCAGTGTCCTCCGCCCTGCCTGTGCTCAATCAGCATCCTGGGGGTAGCCCGGGAACCTGCATTTTACACCCCAAGTGCTTCTCATTCAAAGTCACTTAAACAGTTTTTTTCAAAGTAACTTTTGAAAGTTGGCTGTGATCCAACCTTCTTGTGCTACAGATGGAGGGGCAGGCCCAGGGAGGCCCAAGGGTCTGGGGCTGAAGAGTTGTGCCTAGGCCCCAGTATCCCTGGGCTACAGCAGGAGGTGCAGGGCCCCTCATCCACCCCTGTCCCCTGGCCTTCTGCCCCTCTCCTGCAGCTGATGAAAGTTCTGGGCTGAAACTGGCTTGACCTCTGCCCTTCATTATGAGTTTCAGAAATCTTGGGATTTCCTTCTGGCAGGTTTGTCTGGGAGAAGGAGAGCCTACACCCCAAAAGCCAGGTGGTTATCCCCTGGGTACAGATCCAGTGAGCACCTTCTGCTCCAAGCAGTGGCCTAGGCCTGCCAAGGCAGAGGAAGACGCCATCCTTGGACCTAAGGACCTGAGATCCTGGGCTCCCGGGTTCCGAGACACGGAGGGAGAGCCTGAGGGGTCCATGACTTCCGTATGCCTCGTGTCAGAGGCTGCTGTGGGTGAATGTGTGTGTGAGCTGGGCGCTCTCTCCACGAAGTGCTGCTGAGCCCGGGGTGTGCACCTGGCGCCCACAGGCCCCGCGTGTGGCGTGGACATCACGGCTGCTCCTGCACCTCCTCCCGTGGGGGGATGTGAAGGCGCCAGGTGGGGGACCCGTCCCACGGCGAGTGTCCCCGGCCCCTCCCCGCGCCGGGCGTGCAAGGGTGTGTCCGCCGCCCTCCGCGCGTGTGTGAATACCGGGCCCCGTGCGTGTGTAGGCTGGGTGTGATGTAATACTCAGTGACACAGCGGCTGCTGTTCATTCGTTCACACCACCTCCGCGTTTCTCGGCCCTTCTCACCCCTCCCCCGTGCGGCGTTTCACGATTACTTTCTCCTCTTGAGTTTTTCAGAGCCACGTGGGGTGGAGGAGCACGTCTCTCACCCCTCAACCCAACCAGGCAGGGTGGGGTATGGGGACCCAGTAGGGAGAGCCCTGGGTGGGTTTCAAGAGGGCTGAGGTTCTGGGCTTAGAACACAAAATCTCAGAGCTGGAAAAATCCTCCGTGTTCATCCTATTTGAACTCTGGTTCTACTGAGGTGACAGCTGAGGCTCAGAGAGGGCAAGCAACTTGCCCAAGGTCACACAGCAAAGTGGTTGGCAGGGCAAGGGCCAGAAAGGAGTCTCCTGATGACAGGCTAGGGCACTTCCCTTCCTGGTGGAGTCACCCTCTAAGCTCGCTTCCCCCAAGGACTTGACACCAGAGAAAGCCAAATCTCTCTGTGATCCCTTAATCCCATCCCTTAGCCAGAAGCTCACAGAGAGTGCATTCAGGAGGCCGCCAGCCCTCAGGAGGATTACGGAGCTTTTACCACAGCCTCTGGAGCCGACTGTTCCCCCAGGAGAGACAGAGGGAAGGACATGCGAGCCCAGAGTGCTCCAGAGTCAGGAGCCAGTACCCTGGCACCAGGGTCTCTTCCAGCTTGGAGGCTCAGCAGGGACTGGCAGGGGCCCCACTCATCCCTCTTACCCATGACTCCCGGGTCCCCTGCCCACCCACATTAGGGGGCTTCCTTCCCCACATCCCCTCCTCTTGCCCACTGTATCTCCCCCCATCACGGCCCACCTTCCCACGGCTGAGATGGTGTTCCCTGTGGGCTCTCTGAGGAGGGGCCCTGGGCCGGGGGCCCCTCCGTGACAGCTGCTGCGTAACAGTGACTCTGTTGCCATTTCTGGCCCTCGCTGCCACTGTGCAAAGCAGCTGTAACCCAAGGAGCCTCATCCATAATTCAGGCTGCGGCTCTCACTGGAAGCGAGGAGGAGGGGAAGGTGGGGGGCTCTGGCTGCCTCTGCCCCTGGGCCTGGTTGGAGAGCTCCTGGGCAGAGGCGGCAGACCTGGTGAATGGTGCCTTCCTCTCCCTCCTCCACCTTCAGCCCCTGCCTGGCATGTGCCCTTTTCCTTCTCGCCACTGTCCCTTCCCCACCCTCTGCTTCTCACGGCTTTAACCCGTCACTCCTTCCCTCCCGGCCCGTGTCTTCTCTCTCTCCCCAAGGACCACAGTTTCACTCCCGGCCCCCATTTTGTGACTCCCTGGCAAAGACTGGGGCAAGATGCACAGTGTCAGAGCAGGAGATGCAGCCATCTCATCAGGCAACAGGAGCAAACCCCTTATTTCACAGGGAGTACCCTCAAGGGCTGGGGAGGGGAAGGGTCCAGTTCTGAGTGAGCAGCCCAGGCTTCCTGACCTGAATCTCTGACAGCCTGCCTCCAATATCTTTCTCAAAGGCTTCGTGTCATCACTCCACTACTATCTGGGCCCAGGAAAGCCCATTCTAACACCACCCTCCACGCCTCTGCTCATCCCATCCTATCTCTTTCCTTTTCTTTTTTTCTCAAGTCAGCAAGTGATGGCTAGAGTTGCAGGCGAGCATGGAGCAGGGATGGGCAGAAACCATCCATTAGTGAGCACCTACTGCGTGCCAGCCACTGTATTTGTAGGTCTTTGTGTGTAGAATACAATATAACGTAATCCCCAGGAGATCAACATTATGGCCCCCAATTTGCAGGCGAGGGGAGGGAGGCTCACACACACATGAAATGAGTTGTTTCAAGTCATGCACCTAGAACAAGGTGGAACCCAGACTGGATAAGTCCATGTCTCTGACCTTTCTTTGGGAGATCCTCATGTCATCCACAGAAACCACCTGAGTGAGAGTTGCTGCACTCCAGGTAACAGGGGCGGGGGGACAGGAGCTGCACCCAGGGGCACAGGGCTGGGCCAGCAATGACACTGGGTCTGTTTGGCTGTTCAGGGTCAAGGCAAGGAAGGGACCCAGGCTCTCTGCAACTTTCCCCTCCTGGGCTCTAGGCTGTGGTTATTCTAGAGGACAGCAGGGAGCCAGGAAGCAATGACCAGTGTCCAAAAGATGTGGCCAGAACTGACCGGGGGAAGGAACAGAGAGAGAAAGGCCAGAACCCGATATTGATCCTGGAAGGCTGAGGTGCCCAGAGCCAAAAAGTATCCATTCACCGAGGGACCGTTGTCAAGGACTCCGGGCTATCAGCCTGGAGCACCAACGCTCACAAACAAAGTTCTCAGCCCAGGAGGTCCCCCTTTAGTCCAGAGACCCGGTGAAAGAAGAAAATTGAGGAGGAAGCAGACGGACACAGGCTGGAGGGCAAGAGCCAGGGTGCCAACCTACAGGGCAGAGCAGCCCCAGGAAAATGCTCCCTGGAAAGGGAGTCCAGGCCTCTGGCTCTGAAGGAGGGGCACACGGGGTCCCAGACAAGAAGCAACAGCTCCACACTCAAAAGGCTAGGAAGGGCTGGGGCCTCTGGGCAGCTGCTGAGGGGGCAGGGGCTGAGGAGGTGGTGGTGATGCCAGTGACGCAGGGGCCTGGGGAGGCACTGACGCGGGTGACGGAGGTTTAGAGCTGCTGCAAACAGCTTCTCACCCTGCCAGAATGTAACACCCCAAAATAAGCAGTCACCGTGGTGGCAGCGGCAGGATCCGACGACGAGGCCCCGAGATATAAATGGCAGCACAGAGCCAGCCAGAGTGCCTGCCCTTGAAGGCTGCCACCCCACTCGAATGTGAATGTCCGCCCTCACCGTTCACCCTCACAGCTGCCCCCAAGACCCTGAGCTCAGAGTCCAAGGTCTGGCCCCACTGGCCGCTCCCTGAGAGAAAGGATGTGTCAGGCAAGCGCTTTGGAAATGGAGGGCTTCCCACGTGGAAGTGGTTACCAGAAGCCTCTTTGTCTCATCTCTGGGCAGCCCCCCTGATCTCTCTCTCATCCTTTTCTCTCCTTTCTCCCCGCCCTCCCTTTCCAGCCCCTATCCCCATCCTGATTAACCCAGCCCCTCTCCCATCTATGGTTTCCCATCTCAACCTTAGTTCTCATCCTGACCCTCTTTCCCTGTTCCTGACACCCCATCTCTGTCCACCATTCCCATCCTCCTCTGGTTTCTGGGGTTCTGATTTTCCTACTCCCCTTTCCTTCCTGGCCCTCAGGGTCCCAGCCCTCTTTCTCTTTCTCATTACTGCCACCCTCAGGCTCTGGGCCCCTGTCCCTAGTGGCCCTAGTCTGCCCTCCACCCCTCGCCTAATCTGGTCTCCCCTCTCCTTCCCTGTTCCTCCGTCTTAACGAGGGTCCCACTTCCCTCCAAGCTTTTCCCGTCTAACCTCTATTCCTCCTCCTCCTCCCCATCTCCCTCTGCCAGCCACTCTCTCCATCCTTGACTGGGCCCTTCCTATCCCCCTCGGCCTTCCCCACCCCACCACCAATCCCTGGCCCACACCCTTGTCGGTCTGTCACTCAGTCTGGGGAACTAACCCGTTTCTAGTGCCCTCCCTCTGTTCTACCAGGGAGGGACGTTTGGATTTCTCTCTGCGCCCCCAGTCCTCCCAGACGGTTCCCTACCCACATTCTCCGTCCTCCCAGGTGACTGGAAAGTGCTGAGGCACCGGGCACTGAGAAGCTGCTGAGTCGGCGCTTCCCCAGCCGGTCCGAGTCCTCGGCGTCCCCCGGAGCAGGTGGAGCCGGGACAGCGGAACCTGAGCCTCCCTCCCCCTCCCAGCCGGGTCCGCCCGCCCCTTGCATCCCTCCTCGGTCACGAGCTCCCGGCACAGCCCGGCAGGCTCCGAGTCGGGTGCGCTGCTCCAGCCGGCGGCACTGGGGGCGGGGGCGGGGCCCGGGGCTAAGCGTTTTTCCCTCCCCGGGTGCCCCCATACCCACCGCCGCCCCACCCTCGCGCCCTCAGGGGAGGGGGCGCCCTGCTCCCCTCCGCAGGATGCCCTCCCGCAGGCTGGGATCCCTACCTTGCAGCAGGCTCCTGAGCCCGGGCAGCATCTTGTCTCGACGCTCGGGGGAGAGGGCGGCGGGGGGAGGGCGCTCCCACTCGCTCCCTGAGCCCGCCAGACGGACGGCGGGGACTCCGCGGGGCTCCGGGAGGGCCCGGGAGTCCCCGGGCTGTGTGGCCCGGCCGCGGCGCTCTACCCTGCGCCCCCCGGACTGCAGACCTCGAGAGGAGCCATCGGCCCCGACGGGACGGGGCGGGGCGTGACGGGACAGGGAGGGCTGTAGCTGACCGTCGACGACCGGTGCCCGCGCCCCCCAGCAGCGCAGGCAGCGCGCGGGTCCGTCAGTCCGTCGGTCCGTGCGCCCCGGCTGCTCGCGGAGGGAGAGTGGGGACGGCTCTTCCCAACCACCCCTCCTCCTTCCTGCACTCCCTGGCTCCTCCCTCGCTTTCTAGCTGGACGACTTAACCCTTTCCTGGCCACTAGGAGGCGGGAGCGGTTCTCTAGCCCCGTCCATCACAGACCCCTCCCTTTCCTGGGAAACCCGGAGGACTGTGTTCGATCGCCTTCGTGGCGCCACGCTTCTAGAGAAATCCCTTCCTGTGGGGGTGCGATAGTGTAAGGGAACCCCGTGGACTCCTCCAGTTTTTCCCCTCCCAACTTTCCTGGAGGAGCTGGGCTCCCGAGTCACCTCTCCCTCCTTGCCGGGTGCCAGGCACCCGATGTCCAAGCCTCCAGCGTTTCTCTCCTCTGGGAGAGCTCCAAGATTCCACTTTCCCTTCCGTTCCCGGACCCCGAGCCCTGAGTGTGTGCCACTATAAGAATAGTCTATGCAAGAGTCTGTGGGTGCAAGACCAGCGCACATACGCGTGCATGCGCGCGCAAGGACGCTTGTGCAGGTGTGACTGAGTGCTTGCACGCTTTTATACGGGCCAGGGGAAGCAGGGTTACGTGAGTGTGCGAACCGATGAGCCGCTGAATGCCCAGCAGCATGTGTGTCTGCCCTGGTGGGAAACGCGCGCCCGCGTGAGAGTTTGGCGCAAGCGAGCTTGGGGATGGGTGGCCAGAGTATGTACACCCTGGTGTGTGTAAGTCCCTTAACGCATTTACAAGCGAGTGCAAGTTTGGGTGCGCTTGTGTCTCATCACCCTCGAGGGGGATAGAAGATTTAAAGGTGAGAGGAGAGCTTTGGCTTCACGGGAGCTTCTTCTACTTCCTTTTCAAGAGGGGTGCATTCTGATTTCTTCGGGGCCCCTTGCGCCCCTCATGCCTCTCGTGGCCTCGTTCGGGGCGATACCAGCAGACCCGCGACCTAAGCGTCCCCTTACAAAGGAGGCGATGCAGATCACCCTGGCCTTGACCTGGTCCAGGGCGTCGGGCATCCGGACGTTGAGAGCCCCTTCGGCGCAGGACAGGCGCAGGGCCCTCGAGGTAGCCGTTTGGGGGACCGTGGCCAAGCGGCGCAGGCGGGGTTGGGACTGCTGGAGCGGCGCCTAACCGCCGGTGCGAGGGCCATCTGCGCGAAGCCGGGCCCGGCCGGAGGAAGCGCGGGAGTCCCGGGCGGCCGCTTCCACCTATAAAGAAACCCCTCGCCCCTCCGCCTGACTCTCTGGCTCCTCCTCTCCTGTCTGCGCCAGAGCGCAACGCAGCGCCTGGCATACAGTCGGCGCTTTATAAATGCTGGTCTCATTTTTCCATTCATTCTCCGTTCCATCCATAATGTCATTCTTCCCTCGTTCTCATTCGATTTCTCTAATTTTCTCCCCCAAATCTTATTCATATTTTATGGTCTCCGTCTCTCTGTTCCCTCCCTCCCTTCCTCCCCTCCTTACTGTCTCCCTGTCATTTCCTTCCTTTATGCATCTGTTTCTTTCTGTCACTGTCTTCTCTGTCCCTCTCACTTTCTGGCCGTGTCTCTGTCGCTTCCCTTCTGTCCTTGTGGCTCCCTGCCTCTCCATCTTTGTGTTTTATGTCTCGCTATCTCTGTCCCTACGTCCCTTTCCACCCCGTTTCATTAGACGTCTCCGAGCCCTCTGGCACCTTGACGCTTGGGCGCCCCCTTCTGGCTCCATCCTTTGCCCTTCCTGGGCTCCCACGCCCTCCGAGCGCCTAAATTTCCTCTCCCCGCCCGTCTTATGTTCAGATGAGGTAGGAGCGGAAAGGGGCGTCTCTGGGGCTCCAGTCTCCCTCCCATCTCTAGAAGGCAGGGTTCCTGCGTTTCCCGGGACCCACCCTGCCGAAGGCCCGCGCCTGGGAGGAGGGCCTGGAGGGGGCGGCGGGGAGGGAGTGTTGGGGGTAGCAGGGTGGGATTTGGCGTCTTTCCCCGGAATGAGCCGCGGCACAATCTGTCGCTGGGTTTGTTTGCCGAGCTGCCTCCGGAGCGCAGTGGGGCTGGCTCCCGGGGAGCGAAATATCACAAGATGCGGAGACAGACGCTGAGGGGCGGGTGGGCGGCGGGGCTGACTCAGGTGTGTGCTGTAATCGGCTCCTTGGGCCAGCACTCTTCTGAGAGGGGTGGGGGGTGGGACCCTGGGCCCCCAACACAATTGGGGACCCAAAGCTGGGAGGGGTCCCCCCACCCCGGGATGAGCTGCAGGAAAGGGAGGTGCTCCTGCCAATCATCCTTGGCTCCAGTCCTGTCCTTCAGGCCTGGGAGCCCCAAAAGACACCCCAAATGTGGGTGTGCCACAGGCGGTCAAAAATCCCTCTGCTCGTATCCCACTATACAGGCGTCGGTTTCCTATAATTATCTGCTGAATCACCACTTTCCCCTACTAGAACGCCAGCTTTTTGAGGGCAGGAAATTCCTCTCATCCGTCTTCGTGTCCCCAGCAGGTGCTCAATGAACACTGTTGGATGGATGAATGTCGGGTGGGTGGATGGCTCTCTCAGTTTGCAGGAAACATCACAATGCCTTCGGTTTTCCCCGTGGAGCATTCTGATCCCTTGTTCCTCCTCTGCCTAGCCACATTTGCAGCCCCCCGAATTCCCAACCTCTCCTCCAGACAGACAGGGAATTGGAAACAGCTCTCCCTGAAGACCAGAGTCCTCTAAGAAAGTTACTCCCCTCCCCCGTGCCTCAGTTTTCTCAACTGTGCAGTGGAATATACCACCACGCATAAGCTTCAGCTTATCCAGTAATTCTCCAGTCAGTCAAGGTATGAAAAAGTGCTTAGTCAAATGAGGCTCTGACCAGTGTCTGTGGTGGTCACTGTTGCTACTACTCTTTTCGTGGTGATTCTTAAGACCGTTGTCTCAGTAGAATATGTCTGATCGAGTTGAACGTCTGCAGTTAGACGTTTTGAGATCGAAGGGAATAAACTGATGGTAAAATGTAACTGAGGGTTGTGCCTTGAGGGCATCTAGGTCCGTTCCTGGCTAGACTGTTGGCTCGGCTCTGGGAGGGGGCGGGGCGGGGGGGCGTCGTCCTCAGGACTTGCCATAGAGCTGGCCCGCCCTCTGGTGGCTGTAGGTGGATCTGCATTCCCCAAGGGAAGCCGAGGCTCCTAGGGAAATGGGCGGTTGGACTGGATTTTCCCTGAGGATTCACCGTGCGGAGGGAGAACTGTGAGGTTTGGCAAGGAGGTCATGTAGAAGAAGCAGGACATTGACAGAACCGAGATAAATCTTAACTTCATCTATGAGTTCCCACTTACGGGACCTGTCTGTTGAGTCCATGGAATTTCCCTGGTTCTTTTCTCCACCTACTTGGTAACTTCACCGTATGACCCTTGGCAGTTGGCATATGAGGTTGGGCGGCTCCATGGTCGGGAGCAAAGGCTTTGCCAGGTTCATGCCCTGGCTCTGCTGCTTACTTAGCTAGATGACCTTGGGCAAGGTGTTCAGTTTTCTCATCTGGAAAATGGGAGAGGGGACAATAGTAGCTCCCAGCTCATCTGGTGGTTTAAGGATTAAATGAGATAAAGCATGAAAGAACCTCACAGCGAGCGTGACCCTATGCCCAATAGACACGAGTCATATTAGTGTTAATTTTCTCGTTTAGACTAATGTCCACCTGAAGAAATAGATGTTGCCGTCTAGGGGCAGAAAGTAAAGCTACGACCTGAGGTCTCAGAAGTCATGAATGGCAGAGCGCTGTCTGGGAGTCAGCCCTTAGTTCTTCCTTCCCACCTGGTTGTGTGTGTGTCTGACCTGCTCCTGCCGTAAACCAGGGCCGCCTGCCCAGCATGATGAAAGCGATCCAGACCTGAATTCAAAGTCTTGCGCTTTAGCTAGGACTCTGCCTCCGAGTGGCTGTGTAATGTGGGCCAGACCTCTCTCCTCTCTGGGCTTCAAGCTCCCCATTATTGAAAGGTATGTTTTGAATCCAATGCCCTTGAAGGTCCCACAAAGCATTGACTTGGTGAATCCTCCTTTCTCTGTGACTCTGGAATCAGAAGCTATGAAAATGAAGTCTCTCAGCTAGATTCCAGCTCTGGGGTTGTGATGTCCCAGAGGAAGACCAGAATTTCTTCCCCAGATTGCTCCCAGTGGCCAGCTGGCCTGATCTTGAGCCTTGACGGTGATCATACACTCTGGAGGGAGGGGAAAGAGCTGTGCCTGGACTTGCCACCCAGAACCTTTGCCCGTGAGCTCCACGTCCTACTCTGCCTGGCCTGATGAGGACGGGGTTGCCTTCAGGTCCTTTCTAAAACAGGGAAGAAAACCTACACTAGATTCATTTAAAGGGCAAAGGTGTCAGAACGTGCTTTCTCCTTCCCTGTTTGGTTTCTGGGGTCTCTGCCCATCTCTATTATTTATAATAATAACTGGCCTTTATTAACTACTTGCTTCATGTCATGAATTTATGTGTATTCGCTCACTTAACATTCAGAGCAGCTCTATGTTGGAGCAGGGGGAAGTCTATTAATATCACCTTTTTACAGATGGGGATGCAAATTCAGAGACTTTGTACTACTTTTAGATCTGGGCAAGAAGGTCTTGCCCTGGGTTCCTTGCTTTAGAGACCTTTGCTCTGGTCCTCCTGCAGCCAGCACCCTCCATGAGGCAAAAGTCCCTGAGCCCAAGGGGATGTGCTCTGAAAGCCTGCATTCTCCTTTTATTTTTTAAAAAGATTTTATTGAAGTGTAGTTGATTTATAATGTTAGTTTCAGGTGTACAGCAAGGAGATTTAGTTATACATATACATACATATATATAGTTTTTCTTTTCAGATTCTTTTCCGTTACATGTTATTACAAGAAATTGAATGTAGGTCCCTGGGCTATACAGTAGGTCCTTGCTGTATTCTTCTTTTAAGGCTACACTTTGGGTATCTAGGATTCTGGAATCTCTTGCTCAAATGGCTCTAGGCTACTTCTAGCACCTGAATGGGTGTCTTCTCCCACCTGCCTTCTGCCAGCATGTGTGCCCCTGGGGTGGCTGAGGGGCAGCTGTTTGGAGGGCATGTGGGTGGAGCTTGCACACGTGGGTGGGATATTCCCACATGTGTACATGAGGCCCCTTGTTTGGGACAGAGCTGTGTTTGGGAAGAAAGGAGGAGATGGCTGAATTTCTACATAGAACTCCAAGAAGTTGGATCATCCTAGATTTGAACTAGCCTTCCAACATCAGGTTCCTCTGAAGAACACTGAAGAGATACGTCGCTGTGGCAGGAGACTAGGGGTACCTTGTGGGCAGGGGTTGCCAGGCGTGGACTGGTGGCGTGAGGCGGACCCTCTCAGCCTGTGGTACCAGAGCCTCTCTTGGCGTTCTGGCCTGCCTCTGCAGATGTTAAGGGCAGCTGGACCAAGAGGTCACCTGGCTGCATCAAAGGTGACATGGCTAGGAAGCTATGGAGCCAAGACTCTGAATCCAGGAACGTGTGATTTTTCCCTTCTTTCATGAAGTTCCATGCTTGTCTTGACCAAAAGTCAGAATTTTGGCTCCCTGGAGGTCTATTGGTTAGAAAGTGGGATCCCATTGTATCTGTTGCAGTGCCCTTCCTGGCAAAGAGAGCCTCCCTCTCTCACTAGACTATGAACTCCCGGAGTGCAAGGTCCATGTCTCCTTTGACTTATTTGTTTCGTGTACCTGGCACAGCCTGACCATGTTGCTGACCTGTTGGACCCCTCCCCACCCCACCCTTGTCTAGCGAGGAAGATGCTAATCGAACAATCATGGTGCAAGGCGCTACTGGTCATGCTGATATGCAGCAATGGGTGAAAAGCCTGGGGTGGAGAGTGGGTGTGGGGAAGTATTTGGAAGCCCTGGGGGTGGCTACGAGACTAGTTGCCTTACACTCCTTTAGCCTGGGAACCCATATTCTAGGGCGAAAGACTCTAACGAGTCCCCTTCCTTGTTGCATTGATTTTCTAACCCCTCCCCCACCTCCTTGGAGACACCAGGTGAGGAAGGGTGCTTAGCGCTTCCCCTCACTGTGGGATCCTCCATGGACAACATTTTTCTTAACTACACAGTGAATGAACAGGAGACAGTAATCCCATTCCCCTCCAATTCTGTGTGCTGAAGCCACTGAATTTGCAAGGGAGCATGAGGGGCATTGTTGGAGTCAGTACAAATAGCCACAAGTACACGGGACATGGACCCCCTGCCATTCCCACCCCCACTGCACAGTTCAGAGCCCCTCTACAGGATCGAGCCCAGAAGCCTACTGACAGATTTCTCTGTCTCTCAGCCCCTTTCCTCAGTTCATCTCAAAGTTAATCTTCCCAAGGTGTAGTTTTGATCACTCACCCTCCTGCTCAGAAGCCTCCCATTGCCAAATCTGGCTGGCAGATGATGAATATTTATCGACTGTGGAGTGCTCATTCGGATGGATAAGAAAGGCCTGCAGACGTCGGCAGATAAACAGGTGAAGGATGTGGATCACTCCTTCACCCAAGAGGGCAAGTAGAGAGTAAACAGATACCCTGAAAATAGTTCAACTGGTTAGTGATCAAAGAGATGCAAATGAAAGCAGGATGGAGATAGTGTTTCAGACTTATTAAATTAGCAGAATCTACAAACACCATCGCCCTGTACTGGCAAGGCTGGATGACGTCTGTGCTCCTCCATCTCTGGGAGCAGTGTGCACAGCTCAGGAAAACCACCTAGTACAAGGGAACCAGGGCCTTGAAAATATTATTACCTCTTACCCCGTTAATCTCACTTCTGGGAACTGATCTTAAGAACAGAATTCTACAGAAGAAAAAAGCTCCAGGCATGCCCTTGGCATTATCCTCCTATAGTTCTCCAGGCAGTGAGATGGTTAAGATAAACCATGGCTAATCTAGTCAATGCAATATGATGCTGCCACAGAAATGATAATTACAAAGACCAAGCAGAAGTGTAGAAACTGTTTCTAATATCATGTTTGTTGCAGGATGCAAAATTTGCATGAACATTGTGATTACAACCACGAGCAGTAAGTATTCGGGTTGACAAAGTCCAGAGGAGAATATGCAAAGATAAAAATCATTCAAGGTTGGGGAAATGAGTGGTTTTCCTTTTTTGTTTAAGAATCTTCTTTGTTAATGTTAAAATATTTTCTCGACAGAATGGAAGCTATAAAATATACAACCTCTTTTATTGCTGTTAGGGTACAATCAAAACTCATTAGCCTGTACTCATTGTAATGATCAAATATTAAATATTAATAATTAATTTTAAAATGTGAAGTAATAGTTAAATAATTTGAAAAAAAATAATGATCACACTTGTTAGTTGTTTACTAGATTCCAGGCAGTGAGGTGAATGAGTTGTGCATATGAGTTCGTGGATTGTTACCACAACCCTGTCAGCCAAAACTAATCTTATCCCCATTTTTTTTTTTTTTTCTGGGAGGCAGTTAATTAGGTTTACTTATTTATTTATTTTTTTCATGGAGGTACTAAGGATTGAACCCAGGACCTTGTGCATGTTAGGCAGGTACTCTACGGCTCAAGCTATACCCTCCCCCTCATCTTACCCCCATTTTACAGAATAGGAACCTGAGATCATGCCAGGTTAGCCCACCTGCCTCAGTTTATGCTTCAGCCCAGGCTGTCTGATTCCACAACTTGTGGTGACTTCCATCATGGGCTTTGGGTGTCCATGTTTAAGGAACTTCCATCATTAATGTATCACCAGCATGATTTTGGGGGGAAAACTGTGGTTCGCACACCATGTACGATGATTTACTTGATTTTAAAATTTAAATCAACTCAATTTTTAAACTTTCTCATGCCTATGCTAATATTATCCTAAGGAAGAATCCTCAGGGAATCATCTGTTCAATGTGTTGGTTGTATTTTTCAATGTACAATAAAATTTAAAAAGAACATTAATAGTGTTTAAAAAAATCACTGAAGATCATCTTTTTTTGCAGCCAATAAAAATTATGTATGTATATATTTTTTGCTGAATTTGCCAAGTGTGTGTTTTTTTCATTTGTTTGTTTTTTAATTGAAATATAGTCAGTTCATAATGTGTCAGTTTCTGGTGTACAGCATAATGTTTCAGTCATACATATACATACATAGAGGCGTTTTCATATTCTTTTCCATTATAGGTTACTACAGGATACCGAATATATTTCCCTGTGCTCTACAGAAGAAACTTGTTGTATATCTATTTTATATATAGTAGTTAGTTATCTGCAAATCTTGTGCTCCCAATTTATCCCTTCCCACTCCCTGGTAACCATAAGTTTGTCTTCTCTGTCTGTGAGTCTGCTTCTGTTTTGTAAATAAGCTCATTTGTGTCTTTTTTTTTTTTTTTTTTTAGAATCCACACATAAGTGATATCATATGGTATTGTTTTTCTCTTTCTGGCTTACTTCACTTAGAATCATGATCTCCAGGTCCATCCATGTTGCTGCAAATGGCATTATTTTATTCTTTTTCATGGCTGAATAGTATTCCATTGTATAAATATACCACAACTTCTTTATCCAGTCATCTGTCGATAGATGTTAAGGTTGCTTCCATGTCTTATCTATTGTAAATAGTGCTGCTATGAACATTGGGGTGCATGTATCTAAGATCTTGTACACCTCTGTTTGGGAAAAACTGAACTATCTTATGCCATAATCAGTCCCAGCCTCCCACTCCAGTCTTACTCCCTCTATACCCCCTGCTGTCTCAGCTACAGCCATCTTGAGGCCTGAATCCAGCCCAGCCAGATCCTCTCTATGGGCTCTCCCGGCCCCTCCCAGCTCCTCTCAGCCTGGCCCTGTGTCCCCTCTCTGCCCCCAGGCTCAGTGCATCCCCAGGGTTTGCCTGAGCCAAATCCAGATCAAAGCCATTAATGGACGAAGAGAACACTCAGATTCAGAGGCTGCTCAGCACAGTAATTAATTCCCATTTATTAAGCTCCTATTCTGTGCCAGGCCCTAAACTACAAGTTTTATATACATGACCTCAATTGGCTCTTTCTGTTTTCCATCTCTGGATTAAACTATATACATTAAAAAAATTCTTTTTATTATGTTGTGGTAAGAACACTGAATGAGAGATCTACCTTTTGACAGATTTTTCAGGGCATAATGCCACATCATTATCCATCGGCACAATGTTGTACAGCAGATCTTTAGAATTTATCTTGCATAACTGAAACTTGCTACTGGCTC
Organism: Camelus bactrianus; assembly: GCF_048773025.1. NCBI lineage: Eukaryota > Metazoa > Chordata > Mammalia > Artiodactyla > Camelidae > Camelus > Camelus bactrianus. Next base: position 12,018,976 of record NC_133548.1, read on the forward strand.
CTTATAATGACTTTGTGAAATCAATATAATTTTTAATTTCTACTTTGTATGTTAGGGAACCTAGACTCACAAGGCTTAAGGCATCTGCTCAAGTCACACAGTGGGTGAGTAACAGAGCTCAGATTCAAATCTAAAACTGTTTGACCCCAGCGTCCTTCTTACCGCTCTGGTCCTGGGTCTTATTAGTGATGGGGCCAACAGCTCCCACCTCCATGCCCTCCAAAGGGGGCTTATGAATTTCTTGCCTCACCAGTGTGTGGGGAAAAGAGGCACTTATTCATTATGAGCGGGGGTTTCAATGGGTGCAACCACTTAAGAAGAGAATTTGACAATAGCTATGAAATTTTACATGCACACGCTCGTGGACCCCAAAAATAATTATCCTGTTATTATTCTCAAAATGTGCACAAAGACATCTGTAGCTTGATAGTCATTGTAGCCTTGTTTGTAGTCGCATGTGATGTAGAAGACACCACCTAAGTGTCATCAACAGGGGACTGATTACATTAATTTCAGTACATTCATACACAGCCATCAAAAAGACTGAGGGAGGTCTATAGGTTCTTATATGGAACAATACCAAAGATACTAAGTTAACACAGCAAAGTGCAGAACAGTGTAATAGCATATTACCATTTGTATCAAAACCCTGTGGGATGAAATATATATCTAATTATACACACATGTACTGAGACACACATAGCCTATCTCTGGAAGAGCATTAACAGAACAGGTAAGAGTGGCTGCCCAGAATTTTGTATCTGAAGGACGCAGGTTGGAATGGAGGGAGGGGCTGATCTGGCAGCAGTGTGTGTCTAGCCTGCAGGCTGTACTGGGTCTCAGGGTAATCTGAGGTGTCTGTATGCGAGTAACAAAGATCTCCGCACTACATGCCCCCACAGCCACCCCGGGGCACTGCCCCACATCATGGGAGACTTATTTTTCACTAGGTAACCTTTTGTGCTGTTTTTTGTTTTAAACCTGTGCATGTATTACCTCTAATAATTAAAAATTTAAAATGAAATAAAGAAGAATTTCCTACCTGAGGCAAGACCCACCTAAACGGGGCCGGGGAGGTGGGGGTCATCTCCAGGCTACAGGTGGAGCCTCTTCCACAGCACGCCGGGGCCCAGGCACCCTTTCTCCTTGTCATTTTTCAGTTGAAGATTTTATCCTCTCCCTTTCCTAACCAGCAGCCGGGTGGCTTCAGAGGCAGGATTTTGGCTGAGACTTACTTCACTAGCTTTGCTGAGTCCACGGACTTTATTTCCTTGTTTCTAAGATGGGGCTAGTGTATATTTCACGAGGTGCTTGCGAGGGGACAGGAGGCGGTCTTAAGCAGTACACAGAGATGGGACAGGACAATGGGGAGACCTTTCTGTGTATGACCTTGGCAAAAAGGGAATTGTTGGCCCGTGAGGGGGTCAGACCAGTGTGCACAGTGGGAGTGGAAAGGATGCCCCTCACCAGTCAGAGTACATTGGGAATGCAAGTTATAGAAAAACCCAACCCTAACTGGCTTATCCAGGACTCCTCGTCCATCTTCAGGAGGAAAAAGCAGGCCTTTCCCAGTCATGGGATGAAACTCTTTCTCTTTTCACTGGGATATCTTAGGTCAAAACCCACTTGAACAGGGGAGGGTAGAGCTCCGTGGTAGAGCTCATGCTTAGCATGAACAAGGTCCTGGGTTCAATCCCCAGTACCTCCATTAAAAAAAAAAAAAAACCCACTTAAGACAAGTGTCACCTAGAGGGTAATCTATCTTGAGTGACTTCAGTTGGGGTTCCTGAATCAGTCCCTGGCAAGGAGTGTGGTACCACTGTGATTATCTTGTACTCATCAGGACAGCCTTGCAGATGACATCAAACCCAGTACCTCGTTATTGCTGGACATTGGAGATGGGGAACAGATCTTTGATCTTTGGAAGGGGGTCAACTTCAAGGACCACCACAGTCCCCTAGATCTAGGTAAGCAGTGTCTTGGCTGGACGTTAAGCTAAAGAAAGACTGTCCATCCATTCGCCCACCCATTCATCTGTTTAATAGTTTATTAAGCAACTACTAGGTGCTAAGCATGGGGCCACGGGCTGCAGACTTAGCAGTGAGCGGCTGCTCTCTGCTGAGTCCTTGCTTCCTTCAAGGCTTTGCTCCTTCCTCCCCTTTCCAGTGAGGCCACCCTGCACCCCCCGGCTCCCACTTGGCACCCAGGGCTGCCCACACCCTGCTCTATTTTTTCTGTTTTTCCATAACCTTCCCGCGTACCGTGTAAGTTATTCTTTTACTAGTTTTGTTGTTTCTTCTGTCTCCTCCTATGAGAGTGTAACCTCCCTGAGAGCTGGGTTTTCGTCTTTTTATTCACTGATGTATCTGCAGCCCTTGGCGCAGTCCCTGGCATCCAGCAGTCACTCAATAAGTGGTTCTTGAATAGGTGACTAAAGGCCCCTGCCCCCATTGTAAGCCTGTGAGTGTTTACCTGCATGCGTGGTGGCAGAGAACTCAGTAATCAAATAATCCCAAACACAAATATGTCATTGTAAGTGGGGATAAACTCTATAGTAAAAGAGTATGGGTCACCGTGAGAGAACTTGTGCCTGTTCTGGGGATGGGGGACAGCATCCTACAAGCAGTGGAATTTGAGCTGGGCTCTGAAGGATGAGTAGGAGTTGGCTGAAGGTGAGGCAGCGAAGGACAGAGCAGGAGGCCTTCTGCAAGAGCTGGGCTGAGTACGGGGGGTCGGGTGGATTCTCCTGCAGGGCAGTGAGGAGAAGCAAGGTCCAGAAGCACTGCAGCCTGTCCAAGGGTGCAGATCACTTAAGTAAAGGGAGACCAGCGGCTCTTCCCAGGGTCCCGGGAGCTCAGCACTGACACATGGGTGCCATGAGTTGCTGGGCCCAGGTAGCCAGTCTCAGGGGTGACGAGCGCTTCTACCTCTGCCTTGGCTGCCTCCCGGCCCACTGTGTGCCCCAGGGTCTCAGCACCCAGCTGCTCTCAGCCAGAGCCCCTCACTCAGTGCCAGGGTTCTCTGGCCTGTGTCCTCCAAGGCCGATGATGGGGGGCAGGGAGGACACAGCTGAGTGGATTCAGAGCAGGGGTGTCCAGATCTCACGGGATGCTCACGGAGTTCCAGGAGTGAGCCCAGTGCAATTTCATTCCTCTTTTCAGGTTCAAGAAGGGGCTCAGAGAAAGAGGGACGTATCTAAGACACACAGGGAGAGAGTTCTCAGAGCTGGAGGGAGGCTGTGGACAAAGGGTGGCTTCACAGGCTTAAACAAAGATCATGACTTTGGACTCCCAATCCTCAATTCTGTAGACCTAGTGGGAGCAAAGCCCTCCCAGATACACCCCTGACAGGGTGTCCCCTGCACCTTGCTCCTTCTCCTGCTTCTGCTCACAGCCCGTTCCCACCAGGGCAGGGCTCCCAGCTGTCTACTGTACTGGTGGAGGTGGGGGAGGGTCCATTTCCTACTGACAGTGAAGCTCTTTAGTGAAAGTCTCAAGGCAGTTTTGATCCTCCAATTTTCTTGGAATCTCCTGTCTTGAGGAACGTGAACAAGTGACTTGGGGATCTAAGTGAAAAACAGCCCAGACTGCAACTTTCTCAAGTGCGTTCATCAAGCCAGCGTTCCTAGGGGTGGCCCCAGCCCCTTCCAGTCTTGCTTTGGGGGTCAGAGTCCAGCCTCCCTGGGGACTCCCCTCAGGTGTGAGCAACCTTAGTCCTGCTTTTTGATTGTCTGAACGCCAGAGTCTCAGAGCCTGAACGGATCCTTCACAGCTCTGGGCCCTCCTGGTCCCCCATCCCATGGAACCGTAGACGTCGGGGGTCCTCCTTGGACCCAGTCCATCCATCATCACCACTGTATGCTGATGGGCTCATAGACTGAGGCCTACACGGAGCTCAGTGGGGATCAGTTCACCCCTGTTGCCCTTTCTGGATCGATCTGCCAGGAGCCCTGTGTCAGCGCTCCCCCAATCCCATCACTTGCTTTGGACTTCTTTGCCTGCAAGTTTGACTTCAGGTCTCTCCTTTGCACTTGAATATGGCTTAAGGGCTGACCCTATGTGGGGAGCTGGCCAGAAACTCTGATGCGCCTTAGAGCTGAGGTGCACGAGTTGCAGGCTGAGGCGGGTGGGCTACCACCCCCTGCAACTTCAGTGCCCTCTATAGATGGCAGCGCAAGCTGGCAGGAGACGGGCGATTGGGGTGGGGACGGCAGGGAGGTGTCTCCTCCCTCGGTCCAGGCTCTCTGGCTGCCCCAACTGCCTGGCTTTGTAGATGGAAAGGGAGGTCCTGTGGTTGACTTGTCGTCCGGTGGCAGGGCGCGATTACACAGACAGTACACTCAGCCGACATCTGCTCTTCCAGAAGTCTCCGGCCTCTGATTGCAAAACGGAATCTGGGGATCACTACCACCTGCTTCTCTCATCTTATGCAGGTGCTGGGTCGGAGCCTAATCACTTAATTTGTCAATGGCATTTCTTGGTGTCACTTCCTCTGAACCCAGGTAACTATTAGATGTGGGCTGTTAATAGCTGTTAACATATCTGTGTTACCTCTGGGAGGTATCCGCTTCTCACAGGGACTCTGAAACCAAACCCTTCCGTAAAAACTCTGCCTGCATCCCTTCTGCCTGGTGGGGCAGATGCTCAGGGAGGGCCCGGGGAAGTGGTCTGTTGGACAGATTGTAGAGAACTGTGTGTATCCGAGTGATTATTCTGTCTCTTCCCTTTCCTCCACTGGGTAGCAGCATCCTACAGCCCCTGTTCAGCTCTGAAACTCAGGGAGGGCATACAGGGAGGAGCGGACAGGGACCTGAGTGCGCTGGCGCCGTTCCTGCCACGGGCACCTCTGTGCTCCAAATGGGACGAGAGAGAGGATGACGCTCACTGTGGACTGCGTGGACACTTGGGCCACTTGCAACCAGAACTCTTAGGACTTTCAAGGGCTTTCCCCAGGGGAAGAGGAAAGAGGAAGCCCCTGCTCTTGGGGAGTGAGAACTTCCAGTTTCTGAAAGGCTCAGCCTCCAAAGATGGAGGCAGCTGTACTGGGCCTGTTCACGCCAGAAGAGGCAGATGTGTGGTGTCTGGAATGTGGGAGAGTGTTATGAACACAGAGAAGCTCCAATGCCTAGCAGTTCCCAAAGGAATGGTCTTTGAACAGGGGAAACTATTAAGCTACTTGGCATCTTAAAACCAAGAACAATTCAACTCCATAGATTGTTAACACACTTTCCGATGCCGTTACGAGGAAGGAGCTTTGTCTGATTAAGTCCCACGCTCGGGGTGACTTTTTGAACAGAAATTTGCTTTTTCAAATCCCAGAGAAGTAGGATTAAAATTGGATGTTCTCGCTCCTTGAAAAAGTTGGTTTTAGGATGAATTCAAGGATGACTGACTATACAAAATGGGGAGCGAATTCAAGGAGAAATGAGGCACAGGGTAAGGCTTTCCCCCAGAGTGGTCATTAAAATGCATCAGAAATCTCTGGGGGTGGGACCCAGGAATCTGCATTTCATTTCATTTTATTTATTTATTTTTTAAACTTTTAAAATTAATTAATTTTTTTCTTAATTGAAGTACCGCCAGTTACAATGTGTCCATTTCTGGTGTGCAGCACGATGTCCCAGTCATGCATATACATGCATTTCATTTTAAATGACGGTACATCATAGCATGGGGTAAAGAACACAGACCTGAAGTGTATAGCCCAGAGACATTTTACATATGAAAAGAGCTATGTAACCACCACCCAGCTGAGACATCCAGCCCTTCCAGGGACCCCAAGGTTTCATTATATCTCTTCCCACTAGAGGCAATTAACCTACCTTTCCATAATCAATCACCATTCTGATTTTTATCACCATCGGTTCATTTGCCTGTTCTTGAACTTCACACAAATAGAATTGCACATCATATATTCCTTTGTGTCTGATTTCTTCTGCTCCCATCATGTCTGTGAAATTAATCTAAGTCATGTGTCTCTATTATCGAAAAGAAGTATTCCACCCTATGAATATATGACAATTGCTTAGCCATATTCTTTATCGATGAGCACTTGAGCTGTTTCCAGCTTTTGGCTGCTATGCATAAAGCTGCTACAAGCATTCTTGTGCGTGTCTTTGGATGAACATACGCGCTCATTTCTGTCGGGCAAATATCTAGGGTGGAATCGCCTGATCACGGGGGAGGTGTGGTAGCTTTGTGATGTGCCAACTTGGCCAGGCTGATTTCCCTTTCTTGTATGTTTCAGGTTTGTGTGGGCCACAGGGGAGATTCTTGAGGGGATTTGGAGGGTAGAAGGGAAGCAGCAGCTGTCATGTAGCTCACACCATTGTGGCTGATCTGCTGACACCCCTTGTTGGCTGTGTTGGCTGGAAGCAGCGGCTGGCTCCTCCTTGGGCTTCTCCTGAGCCAGGCATGTACGTGTTTAGCTCCATGGTGAAGGATGCTGGCTTCTGCAAAATACCCGCATTATCAGTGACAGAGCCAATGAAAACTGACGAATTTCAGGGACTCAGTCCATCCTTGTGTGGTTCCAGTTAGGGCTTATGGGGTCCAGCCTGTTCCTGATCTCCCCTACTTTGCATCCGCCTCTGCTCCCAGCTGCCTGACTTATGGAATTCAAGTCCCAACATACAATGCAAAGACAGAAGCCTAGCAAGCCTGCATAACCAGCTCCCACTTTGAATAACGGCAGATCTCTGTGGCAAATCCATATGCATGTAATGGCTTTGCTTCCCTGCTGGAACCTGGATGATGCTGTAGGTGTTTGTTTAACTCAATTAGAAACAGCCTGACACTTTTCCAAAGTGGCTGTTCCCACTCCCTCCTGCATCCTCATCAGACTTTGATATTTTCATCCTTTCAAATTTTACTCATTCTGATGGGTGGATATCTGCATTTTTAAATCCATCTTTTTTTGGAGGGGGAGGGTAATTAGGTTTATTTATTTTTTAATGGAGGTAGCAGAGCTTGAACACAGGACCTCATGCATGCTAAGCATGCACTCTACCACTGAGCTAGTACCCTACCCCCAATATCTGCTTTTTTTTTTTTTTTTTTAAAACAAGCTCTCCTTGGAATTCTTATGAGGGTTAAAGAATAAGAAACTGGTTTGGGGAAAGGCCTTGGCATTTGAAGGAAGCCAGTTTGACTTGGAATTAGATCTTCACCACTTACTGGCTGTCTGATATTAGTTGATGTTTTGTCTCTCTGGGCTTCAGTTTTTTCATCTAGAAAATGAATTATTAATCATTGCTAACAAGTAATGAGTGCTTACCAGCTGCCAGACACTGTTCGAAGCACTTTATGCGTATTAACTCATTGAATTCTCTCAACAAATGATGAGGTAGGTGCTATTATCATTTCCAACTTAGATGGGGAAACTGACTTACTGGGATTCAAAACCAGGCAGTCTGGCTTCCTGTTTGTTTGTTTGTTTCTTTTTATACCATCTATCATCCCTCCATTGCCAGGCAGAGTGGAGATGAAATGATAGCATGGACATGAGGATTCTGCAAAGGACAGGACAGCTGGTGCAGACTGATAATTTTACAGCAGGTCTGAATGGGAAATTGCCTTTCAGTGCTATCAAATATGTAGAATTTAATCTAAACAAACAAGTGAACAAAAAAGCCAGTTATGATCATGATCAAAGCAGCCAGAAAGGTAGGCTCTTCACAGAAGCCAGAAAAATCCAGCACTGTCCAGAGAAGAGGACACCTGTATGGCTCCCTGCCTTGAATATTTTGGTCCGTTGGCAGTTGAAGGTTTTTAGAGGAGGGTGTTGGGCTTTACCAAAGTGTCAATCCATCAGTTCCCTTCACTCGACTTTGTACTGAACAAAGAACCTTCTGGTATTGATTTCCGTTCCCAAAAGTCCGTCCTTCCTGAAAGAGATTGTGCTGACCAGTCAACCTCAGGAATCCTGTCTAATAGGGGGTTTCATTTCTCAGTGTCAATTAACAAATTGCATTTCAGGTTTAACCATCAGTCTTTTGTAAGTTTGTTTAGTATAGGTCATTCCCCCACAGCTAATCACAATTAACCTTCCAGGGAGAAGCGGAAGCACCATCAGAGTAGTATAAGAGAGCTGGTATGAAAATGCATGCTGTGAGACTGTACAGGACAGAGAGAGGACTTCTGGGGGGTAGCATCAAGGAAGACTTCCTGGAGGAGGACAACACTGGCACAGGATAGTGGTTAAAACAGGCTTTGGAGTCTGCCTATGTAGATTAAAAGCCTGTCTCTTTTCCCTTATTGTCTGTATGACTTAGCCGAGTTACTTTATCTCTCTAGGCCTCAAGTTCCTCATCTTTAAAGTGGGCATGACAATGGTACCTGCTTTATGGGGTGGCTGTAAGGATGAGATGATTGTATGAAATGTATGTATATAGCTCTTAGCACAGTTCTGGGCCCACAAGCAACACTCAGAATGGCTGTCATTACTGTTGCCATTGTTAATACCCAAAATGTTGTTTTCACTGAGGAGAATTCCAGGAGAGGGAGACACAATTGAGGCCTGCTGCTTTCCCAGAGGCAATTTTGTCTCAGAAGGAGCCAGAGCTGAGTTGGTGTTTGCTTTAAGACCCAGAGGGCAGAAACCTCTTTGCAGTTCACGGCTCCTTCCTTGAGAGCGGTCACAGCCTGTCCTGCGGTTTTGCTGCCCAGGAGGAAAGTGGCCTGTACAATCTATAAGAACCCATCAGCCTTGAGAACTTCCGTGGTTTCTGAGTCACTGTCAGGCCATTTCAGCTTCCAAGCAGAAACTCCCAGGGTGGACTCACCCCCTAGGCCTTTTCTGCCCTCCTTTGTATAGGGATGGGGAGGACAGTGTGGGGTGGGAGGGAGGGCTGGTGATCCCTGGTCACATTCAGCCTCCGCACAGAGTCCTAACATCATCGTAGAGTCAGGGCACTTGCTTCATGCTTTTTTCCTAAAGGAAAAGATGCTCAGATCACCTAGCTAGGGTTCACCAGACCTGGGCCCCAACCCCAGGCTCCTGCTTCTCTGCCCAGTGTTCTGTCTACAGATCTTGATGGGACCTTCCCCAGTTTCACCATAACCTTGACTCCGGTCAACACAGGGAGGATGGGTAGAGAGGGACAGGCAAGCATGTTAGGGTAGTGCCAGGGCTTCCGTTATATCTGTGCTCTCGCAGCAAGTGGAGATCCACCCTTCTCCGGGCTAACTCCTGATACCCCCACAACCTTGCCCCTTCAGCACCATGGAAACTGTTCCAGCTTCTTCCTGCTTCTCTTTGCCTTTCCACAAAAGTGCTTTACTGGCCCCAGCTCTTTCCTGCTCTTTTCATCTTGTGGAAGCTGGACACCTGAAAAGTCCTATTGTCTTCACTCAGGGATCCTGTCTTATCCTCCTGGGTCTGTATCCTCTTTTCGTGAGAGTGCACTTGCGTGGGAGCAGGTGGTTGGCTAAGCAGGGCTGGGAGACCCAGACCCATGGTTGAATGGAAAGGCAGTGCTTCTCTCTTGTTTCAATCAGGGATGCCGTCTGAAAGGGGTACCCACCTCCATTCCTGTTACTAAGAACTGAGACCCATCCACTGAATTCCAGCCCACATTCTGCCCACCACTGGCAGGAGCCCCCTCCGAGGGGAGAGGTGGGGTCCTTGCTAACATCTGCCTAGTTGGAGCATCAGGGTGTAATAGCCCAGCCCTGCCACTTAATGCAGGTGTGATCTTGGGGAGATGCTTAATCTCCTGAGGGCTCGGTTGGCCCCGATAATGGATGCTGATAGCAACACCTATCCCCACAGGATGGTCGTGAGACTCAGAGAGAATAAGCTCAAAGCACTTAGAAGAGCGCCTGACAGGTGGTCAGGGCTCAGTGAAGATCTAGTACTATTGACATCTGTTATCCTTCTCTTCAGGGCTGGGGATGCCTCCGTGTTGACAGCATCCCCCAGCCTGGTCCTTAGCTTTGGAGACTCAGTGCACCCAAGGCACTCGGGGCAGAATCTACTCTGGAAGCAAAGTTACCAATAAATGGTTGTTTGATGAGCATGGAATTGGAGCTGAGGGGAGGGGGATGGGCAGCCGGAGGCTCACAAGGCTGAGTCTGGTGTAGGGGGTTCTGTGACACCCATTTCTATCACCAGGACTGGCCCAAGGCTCCTTGTGGCTAGTAAGGGAGCCTGGTTCTCTGCACCACAGACAGGAGGCTAATCTGGTTGTAACATCTGCTGACTCCTGCATCCACAGTGTTGAGCTGACTGGCTTGACTGGCCAGAGAAGCCCCCTCTCCTCAGTGCCTCTGGTCCTTCCAGATTCACTCTAGCATAAATAGAAAGGTCTTCTCTGACCAGGGGGGCCTCATCTTCATTCAAGGCTCTGGAGTGGCTCCCCACCCTTGTCAGATGGCTTTGAACCCACCAGGAGACACCCTGCAGGGGCCAGCTCTAAGACTCCTGCCCCTTCCTGTCCACTCCGGTTCCGGAACAGACTTCCTTCCCATGGCTCAGAGTACAGTCAACGCCCCCTGCTTAGGACAAGTCCAGTCAAGGGTTGTGGGAGGGCACCCTGGTACACAGACGTGCATTTGGGTTCTAGAGATCAGCTCTCTGGTAGGGAGGAGGGGCTTCTGGAACAGGTGACTGAGCTCAGCCATGACCCAGTGATTTTTTTCTCATATATTTCTTTTTCAGGGTAGGAGTACTTTGCCACGCTCCATGGTTTCCTCTCTCTTTTTCAGTAATTAAATAATTTTTCCTTTTTTTCTTTTTTTCTTTCTCTTTACATCTTTTTTATTGAGTTATAGTCATTTTACAATGTTGTGTCAGATTCCAGTGTAGAGCACAATTTTTCAGTTATACATGAACATACATATATTCATTGTCACATTTTTTTTCACTGTGAGCTACCACAAGATCTTGTATATATTTCCCTGTGCTATACCGTATAATCTTATCTATTCTGCATATGCCTGTCAGTATCTACAAATTTTGAACTCCCAGTCTCCCTTCCCACCCTAAATAATTTTTCTTAACAATAGCTGCTATTTATTAATTAGCTCCTATACTAATTGGGTGACTTTCTTACATCTTTAATCCACACAGCAGCCTGATTCCAGTCTTACAGAAGAGAAGACTGAAGCTGTGAGAACAGTAACTGGCCCCATAACACCAGTGTGCTTTTTTCCCTTTTCTGTTTTTCTTTTTCTTTCTTCTTTCTTTCTTTTTTTTTTTTTTTTTTGGCACTGCCTCAAGATGGTTAGTATTTCCCTTCCCCATTGGAATGCAAGAGAAAATGTTTGCATTTACCTTCTGTCTTCTGCAACAGGGTCTGGAGACCTCCTTCAGAACCGTAGCTGGGAAAACCAAGTAGTTTGTTTTGCAGTGGGCCCAGATTTTGAGAGGACAAGATGTTCGTGTTGTGTTTTGTTCACTTGGCATAACAGACATCAAAGCCCTTTAGCAGAATGGCCCACAGTTTGTCCACATATTTAACATTTGGAAGGGGGTGGAGGGCAGGAAATTGTATGTGGACCCTGCCCAGAGAGCGGCCATGAGGGTGGGGGTGGGTCCTGGCGGGGGTTATTTGGAGGAGGCTCGAGGAGAGAAGTCAGTGCAGAGGTAGGGCTGCATTGGAAGGTGGCCCAGCTGAGGACCAGCCACGGCTTGTGGTGGAGTCGAGGGTGGGGGGTGGGGTGGGAATGACTTGTTGTAGCGCATTCCTACTTCCCTGTTTGGCAAACCATCCTTCTCTGACCTAAGTAGATAGACCCACCTCCCCACCCCTTAGTCATAAAAACACCCACAGGGTAGAGACTGGATATCCACACATGTTGATAACAGGAAGGAAAAGACCGCCCCCAGCACCAGCGCTGGGGTGAGAAGAGACCGGTGCTGTGTTCCCAGGCAATAACATCCCCATGGCTGGTATCCCCAGAACCTGGATGGGCCTTCACTTGCCAGTTGACTGGATCCCTGGCCTGCGAAGGGTTTTGAGCAAGTAAGGAGTGTCATCAAATAGGAACCATGGAAATCAACTCTTGCAGCAGAATGGTGATGGTTTGGCAGCAGGTACCGCCCGGGTGAGAGATGCTCAGTGTCTGAATAGGGCAGTGGCCGAGGATGGAGAGGAGAGATATTAAGGGGTAGAATCAATAGGACCTGATTGACTGATACGGGCTGAAGCCCAAAGGCCTTCATTTAGGTGGCCACGCCAGCCACTCCCCTTGCTCCAGCTGGTTCCTGAATGTCCTTGCTCTGCCCAGGCCCCGTGCCTCTGAACGTGCTGTGCCGGCTTCTGCCTGGAAGACCTTCCCATCGCTCCAGAAATCTCGGGTTCCTTTGTCTGTCTCCCCAACTAGAGAATGAGCTCCTTGAGGGAAGGGGCTGGATCTCTTCTCTCTGAATCCCTGCACCTGGCACGAAGCCTAGAGCGCCAAGTATATCTGTTGAGCGAATCAATCAATAAAGAAAGATGCAGGGTGAAGGCGAAGGAAGGAAGTGAAGCGGGAAGGAATGAAGACGTCGGGCACGCCGTCAGATCTTATTATAATCACTCCTCTCTCTGACGTTGCACAGTAATCCTCATCGGAGGGCAGCCTGCGAGTGATCTGAATAGCACTGGCCTCTGCGAGCTGCTGGAGCTAGAACCGACTAAAACAGGAATGGTTCAAAGAACATCCTATTATTCCATCCCAATGGTTTCAGCAAGATGGTCACAGCACCAGAGGGAGTGCCTTCCGCAGACGTGGATGTGGCTGTGGTGTGGGCCGGTATGGGCTGGGGGCACTGAGTTCCGAGAGAGAGATAATGAGATACTGTGGATAGAGCCTTGACGACCTGTCCAGGTCCAGAGCTCCAGTCCTGGATGCAAAGACAGCCTGGGAGCTGGGCCTTTCTGCCGGCTCCTGCAGATTTATATTCTGAAAATCTCCCTCTCTTTGCTTTGACTTTTTGCTTCTCCTTTGCTACTTCCACACTCACTGATCCCCCCCAGGTCCTCAGGAGACCAAAATGTAAGCCAGAGCAGGGGATAGGGCTTGAATTAATTTCAGCGTCTTTGTGTCTTGCAGTAAAATAGAAAATTTTACATCTTTAAGTCCCGCTTGTCCTGGGCTGCTACATTTCCTCCCCCACACCCCCCATCAATCAATTTTTTAAGAAAAGCCTTGTTTTCTCTAACGTCCCATTAGCCAGTGTGACGTCTGCGAGTGTCAGGAGCACATACAGAATGACCTTGGGCAGGTTCCCCTCCCAAGGCTGCTTCTCTGGCTCTGTTTACATTACTTGGACACTGGAGAACCCAGGCAGTCTGGCCACTGCCCATCATACCCGCAGGGACTTCATAAACCCGTCTCATATTTCTTTTGTGACAGTTAATGTAATTAGGAAACTACAGGCCTCATTTTACAGGCGGGGCAGTCAAGGGCTTGCTTTGGGCTGTGTAACTAGTGAGTGCCTGGGTACACGACCAGAGGCACCCCTACCCCGGCGGGCCCATCTCTTGGGTGGCTAGGCTTTATTTATCGTGTTTTGGTAGAGATCTGGAAAATACTCCCTGGTTCTGGCTTTCCACTGTCTTAATCTCTTATTTCTCCCTCATTAAAAAGAATGGTGGCCTTGGAATAGCTTGAGTCCCTGGGCCCCAAGGGGAATCCAGGAGGCTGGGCGTGGGGGTCTACAGACTGCATTGAACATACAGGAAACCCTCCCCCAAATTCAGCTTTCTATGGAAGCCTCATGCTCACTTGCTCTGGGCCGGAATGGTAGCGGCACAGCTGGTTCAGCCGGCTATCTCATGCTGATCACAAGCTCCAATGGGCAATTATATATGTCTTTGATTAATAAAAAATGGAGCAATGAATGAATACTTAATCAACGAAGTCTGGCGGGTAGACTCTTTCAGAACCTGGGCTGGGGGTGAGGCAGGGAGTAATCAAAGGGGTCCTCGGTGGGGAAAAGGCAGGGCACCACTCCAGGGGGTGGTAAGCTGGAGAGCTGCTGTTGAATGGGAAAAAAAAAAAAACAAAACCTAACCAACCAACCAACCAAAAATCCTGTACAACCTAAAAGTTGCAAGTTATGTTTCATTCGGGGACCTTACTGAGACTATAGCCTGGGAGACTGCCTCTAGTTCTGAGGAACTGTTCCAAGTGGTAAAGGAGGAGCTGAGATATCTAGGAGTTTCTGCTGAAAAAAATATATTTTACAAGAAAAGATTACTGCTAATCACAAAAACAGATATCTCAAGTTCATGATTTTAGCATTTTTTTTTTTTAAAGTGTGACAAGAAGCAAGAATCTGGGCTCACTGAAGTCCGATGGATATGCATCTGAACCACCAGCATCCTGTTTTGCTCCCTTCAGAACTCCCTTCAGGGCTCCGAGGCTGGTCAGCGGCAGGTGTCGGATTGGCAGGCAACAGTCTTTGTTTACTGAAATGGCAGGCGACATTTTTTGGTCTGCACTGTCGACTTTTGGTTCTTGGTTGTCTGATTCTGTGTTGGGATTTGCTGGCAGCACTGGGAGCTTGAGATCCGGAGAGAGGTTTGAGCTGGTGGACAAATGGGGGAAAATGTGCTCTGTGTTTACCCACGTGGTCAAGGTAGAGCACAAGGAATAGTGTGTGCATGTGTGTGTGTGTGTGTGTGTGCACGCGCGCGCGTGCGTGCCTGTCCGTCTGCATGCAGGTAAGCCATCCGCGTGTGTGCTGTGAATTTCTGATTCTTTTCCGTGGGGCTGCCTGTGCGTGGAACAAAATTCAAACTATCTTAATCTGGGGAGGAAGGAGGGGCAAAGGAGCGGGGAGGCTGAAAAAGGATCAAGAGAGGAAAACAGACGCCCCTGGGGTTCCCGAGGGTGAAAGGACGGACGATCCCAAGGCGTGGTCAAAAAGTGCGCGAGACTGTGAGCCAGAAAGAAGAAGGAAGTGATGGAGAGCGGGAGGTGGTGGACCCTTCCGGGATCGCCGGGGAAGCGCGGCGGGGACTGGGAGGGGCGGCAGGAGGCGCGAGTCCAAACCTTGAAAGGCGCCGTCCGGGGAGCGCGGCGAGGAGACCAGCCGGTAGGACTGGGGCACAGGGCTGCGGCCGGGGCCGGGGCCAGGGACGGGGGGCGGTGGGATCGCGGAGCCGAGGTGAGGGGCGCTAAGACGCAACAGAGCCCCGGGCGCCTCTGCGGGGAGGGCCGCGGACCACGTGCTGGAGGGGGAGCGGGGTGGGGTGGGGAGCGGCCTGTGGGCCCTTTCCGGGCAGGTGGTGACTAAGCAGGGGCGGCGGGGAGGTGGGTATGGGGCGTGCTGGCCCAGGGTCCCGGAGGATCGCGAGGATCGTGTTGAGGTGGGGATTTGGGGGACATTAACTAGCCCTGCGATGTGACTGACTGGCCCACGTGACCTTGGGGAGTTTACAAAAATCCTCCCGCTTTTGTTTCAAGTTGTGAGTAAACTGAAGATAAGAAAGCACTCACTTTCCAGGTTATCTGGAGGCTTTGTGAGGACGTATGTGAAGTCCCCTACCCCCGTGCCTGGTTCAGATTTGCTGCTGTTATTGTTTTAGTGAACTGTCTCCAGAATTCCTGCCTCCCCACCAGTTGCCGGTTGTGGGATGGGGAGTTTTTTATGCCCATTTCTAACAACTGGCCTCTCTCCACCTCACAAAGGACGCTTTGTCCACCTCTACCTTTCCCACAGCCCCCTGTACCAAGCCTCTGCCTTGTTTTACAGGATCCAGAGAATCGCCCATTGATGGATTTCGCTCAAGCCTAACACAGCCAGACCCAGAGAGCTACCTGAACAGAAGAGGCTGCCAAAAGGAATTTTCCAAGTGCTCAAACGCCAGGTTTTGCAGCTCCTGTGGTCAGCTCAGGAGGCCACCGGTGGGATTTGAGGATCCGCTCCACCTCGGACCATGCAGGGCAAGAACCTGCTCCTTCGTGTGGCCACCCTGCTGACCGGGCTGCTGGAATGCCTCGGCTTTGCGGGCGTCCTCTTCGGCTGGGCATCCCTGGTGTTTGTCTTCAAGACAGAACATTACTTTGAGGAGCTGTGTGAATCGCAGGCCAATCTGACAGGCAATGTCACGGAGCAGGCTGGTAAGGGAGTGGGGCCTTCTCTAGGAAGTTGGGTCTGGTTGGCAGGTGGTGGGAAGGGGTAGGAAGGACTCCAGGCCCCTGCCCACACTGCCAGCCTTTCTATGGTGAGAGGAAGGGAGTGGCAGCCTCCCCGCCTCACCCTTGGTCTAGGAGGTGCCTGGAGAGGGATGTACCAGCTCCCAAGGGGTAATTAAGGGCAGTCGTATTTTATCTCACCTAAGGGAGAACTTTCTACCAGGCAAGATGTCCAGGATGGAAGAGGCTGGCCTCGAGGGGAGCCAGGCTGGATGCTCCCCTGGCAGGAAGATTAGGGCCGATGGGAAGTTGGCCTGTCCACCCTGCGCTCTTGAGATCTGCCTTTCTCTCCTTCAGACTGCAAGGCCCAGGACGAGCGGTTCTCCCTCATCTTCACCCTGGCATCCTTCATGAACAACTTCATGACATTTCCCACCGGCTACATCTTCGACCGTTTCAAGACCACTGTGGCCCGCCTCATAGCCATGTGAGTCCCGAAAGCCTGGCCTGAGCAGGGCTGGGCAGGACAGAGCTCTGGCAGCAGCTTTGCTTGGAGGGAGACTCAGGCCAGGCAACTGGGCAGCCCTGCCCCAGCAGCTCTGTTAGAAACTGCCCAGGGTGTGGACTTTGTCTAGCCTGCCTGCTTCCCAAATCCTTGCTTCCCTTTCCTCGCCAGCTTCCTCTGTTCCACTTGGAGCTGTGGGCTGGATGACATGTTGAACTGAGCAGGAGTCCCGGTCTGCTTCCTGTGAGGGCTGGCCTGGGGCCAGGGTTATGAAACTAGCAAAATCTAGAATTGCCACTGTTCCTGGGACCCTTGTCCTCATCTCTCACCAAGACTCACACCCAAGTGACTCCGGCTGCATTGTCCTGCTTCCTACCACCCCCCGCCCCACTTCCCGTCCATCCGCAGAAGC
The DNA here is from genome assembly GCF_048773025.1 of Camelus bactrianus. NCBI lineage: Eukaryota > Metazoa > Chordata > Mammalia > Artiodactyla > Camelidae > Camelus > Camelus bactrianus. The sequence goes on from NC_133548.1 coordinate 12,035,963, forward strand.
TTAGTTGATAAGGTGTCCGGGGTATCAGGTCCTCTCCGATGAGTCAGGGAAGGTAGGGCACTTGCTCGGGCTCACACAGGGGGCCCCTGCAGCTGGCCAGATTCGGCGATAAGCAGTAGTCTGCTGGGGGCTGATAGGCCAGAGCAAGGCACCTCCCGGGAAGGAGGCACGTGAGAGATGAGTTATCAGAGGGACTGGAGGGCGGCTGGGTCCGGAGATAGCCAGAGAGCAAAGACTGCTCTTTAGGCCTTCGGTACATAATGACTATCTCAGTCTCTCATGGACCTTGGTTTCCTGTCTCCTTCTCCTCCCTGTCCTTCGTCCTTTGCTGCTTCCCTTTACTCCAGCCTTTAGTGTGTCAAGAAAAACTCAGTCTTGGGGGCAGGTGGGTACAGCTCAGTGGTAAAGCGTGTGCTTAGCATGCACAGGGTCCTGGGTTCAATCTCCAGTACCTCTATTCAAAAAAAAGAAAAAAAGAAAAAAATCTTTTAAAATGGAAAGAAAAACTCAGTCTTCCCTCCTGTGTTTCTCCTTTACTCACACGCAGAGCATTTCACTTCTGACACTTCTGGTTGCCAAATGTGTGGGAGTCTTTCCCACCCCAAGTGATAATTCTGCGACACCAGCCAGGTGTCTTACAGTTTAACTCAGTTTGACCCCCTCTACCTGGAGACAGCAGGTAGAGGCATCAGGTAGGGGCAAGCATCCGCTCCCACAGGTTAAGCGCTCAGTCCCACCAGACTGCCCCTCACTTCAGATGCCAACGGCAAGTGGTGAGGCCCCCGCTTACCCAGAACATCTCTCTGACTCGGCTACAGTTCCGAGATTCCTGTGACCTCCTCCCCCTTGGATTCAGTTATTTGCTAAAGGGCTCACAAAACTCAGGGAGACACTTGTGTTCACCAGTTTATTAAAGACTCTGATAAAGGACACAGACAAGCAGCCAGGTGAGGAGTCCATGGGGCCAGGGCAGGGAGGGTCGTGAGCCCCAGACATTCTGTCCCCGTGGAGTCAGGGCGCAGCTCCCTCCTGGTACGTGGCTGTGTTTACCAACCTGGGAGCCCTCCAGACTCCATACTGTTGGGATTTTTATGGCGGCTTCCTCATGTAGCCATGATCAGCTGCTGACTCCATTTCCAGCTCCTCTCCCCTCTCTGGAGAAGTAGGGGTTGGAGGGGAAGATGGGGATGAAAATTCCAAGCGTCTAATTACGGCTCATCTTTCCGGTGAGCAGCCGCATCCAGAGTCTCCTCATTGGAACAAAAGATGCTCTTACTGCTCTTATTACATAGGAATTTACAAGGGTTTGAGGAGCCCCGTGTCAGGGACTGGGGACAAGGACTAAATATATATTTGTTATTATAAATCAGAATATCACACTTAAGCACTACTTTTATTACCCCATGGCTCACAAGACCTCCAGACTTCTAAGAGATCCCCATAATCTTGGGATCGTGGTCCTGAAATTATTAACATTCTAGAACTTGAAGCTTGGGTTCTAGATCAGTCCAATAATTTCTTTTTATAGAAAAGACTGCTGAGGCCCAGAGAAGAGCAGTGCCTTGCCTCAGGTCACACAGCGTCAAGGAATTAGACCTCAAGGTTATGATCTGTAGACCAGGCACTGACCCCTTTCTTCAAGGAATTGGCCAGTTGGGACTCTCAGGTTGGTGGGCCTTGGCTCCACGCACTCTGCCTCTTCAGGTTTCTCTCGTCTTGACAACGTTCTCCACCTCCCGTTCTGTGTTTCAGATTTCTCTACACCAGCGCCACGCTCACCATAGCCTTCACCTCTGCAGGTGAGTGCTGTCTGGATGGACACAAGCTCAGGGGTGCCTGGTGGATGGGGCAGGTGCAGAAGGTGATGGGCGGGACGCAGCAACCCCTACAGTTATTCAGAATCCACAGACTTTGAGCTGGAAGGAATCCTTGAGAGTAACTGCTAGCCTGTGAAGACAGTTGAGTCCAGTGAGAAATGCAAAAAATAAGGACAAAGGAGGGATTGCTTCAGAGAGAGGAATTTATTCAAAAGGTTACACCCTTCCTCTTGTACATATTAAAATGTCCTCTCTCTTTTTTTTAAACAAAAAGGTAATGTGAAATGGCAGTTGTTTTTGAAAATATCCTGGCTTAGCAGGACAAAAAAAGTGATAACTCTATTGTAGTCAAAAGTTGTCAAATTTTACTGATCTATGGATGTACGCCACTCCAAAACCTGGCGGTTCCAAACTGGTTCTTCCCCACTTTCCCTCATTGCGTAGAGGAGGAAACCAGGGTCAGAGAGAGACCCCCCTTCAAAGACTGGCCAAAGGCCACAGGGCAAATTAGTAGGAGGTGGGCCTGGGACCCCTGGCTGTGCTTTTTGCTGGCATCTCGGTTAAAGAGGCCAAGAGATGCCTTGCAGTGTTCCTCCCCAGTGTCAGATCATGCGGCTCAATGTTGGGGTTAGGAAATAAAAGTCCAGAACACTCCTGTGTGTAGTCCTGTGCTGAAGCTGGTTCTGCATTTGTGCTCAGTGAACACAGGCTGACTGAGGGTCTGCGTCCGAGCAGATCTCGTTGGGGAGCCTACACCTCAAGTCAGTTATTTAAAACCACTCTCCCCATGACACCAGCCTCTTACCTAAAAGCCGAAACATGATTTTCAAGTGGCTGAATGTGGAGGTGGTGGCTGGGCGTGTTTGACTCATGTTTGTGAATCATTGGAGCAACAATTTTCCCTCCCCTCAGAACAGAGGGCTTTTTGGCTTTGGAAAAAGATGTTGAGACCACAGAGATCCTCCTGTGAAAGGAATCTCAACAATCCTTTTGTGGGTTCGGAGAGAGGTACCTGTCATAGAGACAGAAATTGAATGGTAGAGAGAGTGAATACTAGAGTGAGCAAGTTTACAGTGCTTCTCAGGGCTTGGATCAGCCGTTCCTAGAACATGAGTTACTTTGGAGACTCTTATTAGGAAGCTCACACGCGCTGCATGAACAGACGCTGAATCACCTGGTGGAAAAGGTACTCCCTTTTTATTTCTCTTCCAGTCCTCAGACTCCACGCATGAACGCCTTGACGTGGGGCTGGTATGATTTGACACAATGGCAAGAGCGGGTTTCAGGCTTTGGATACGCTGAGGGCAACTGCGTGCAGTTACCATTTAATAACACCTTTGTCTTTTCATTGTGTTTATTTTTACAGTTACTTCCTATTCACAGCAAGCAACACAAGTGGCTTTTCATTTATACTAGTGATATGAAGTTTCCTTTAAAAATAATAGATTGCAATGGGATAAAAGTGAGTTAAAGAAAGCCATTTTGGCAAATATAGTAGGACAGGCATGGGGTTATGGCTCAAATCACAAAGGTGGGCAGAAGGCTGTGGTTTGGAAAAGACTCGTTTACGAAAGGCTTCCCGCCCTGGGCACTTAAGTTGTTTTTAGTTGTTCAGCTCTTACTCAACACTTTCTAGACCTGTTGGAGTGATTTTTTTTTTTTTTTTTTTTTTTTTTTTTTATGTTGGTCTCTTCAAGGGCAGGAAGCATTCTTTATCCATCCTGCAGTTCCAACGCCAAGCATGATGCCTGGCAGAAAGGAAAATGCTCAAACTTGAATTTGTTCATTCAAGGAGAGACAGTCCACGGCCGTTTTCTCACTCAGATCTCACAGCACCCCATGAGGCAGGAAGAGCGGGGACTGTTCCCATTTATCAGATGAGATGACTGAGTCACAGATTCGGAATCCAGCCCAATGCAATGAATTAGGCTGAATCCAGGCTTCTCTCCCCCACAGTGTCAGGGATGAATAGAGGACTGCTGGTGGTCTAGTGAGTGAAGAGGGTAGTGGCATCACGTAGAGTCCTGCCTCTCTAGACATCCAGCCTGCCACAGACCAGGGATCATCTTTGATGGAGGAGAAGGTGGCTCTGGAGACCTCTGTAGGTTCCCTCTGCAGCGATGTGTGGGAGCCTTGACAAGTATCTTAAGATGAAGGATGCTGGAAGGCTGCCTGGAATTGGGGCCCTGATCCCAGGATTGTCGGGAATTCAGAGTAGCTGGGGGCCTGAGTTCGGGGCTCCATGTGTGGGTGGCCCTGTGACACCACCCCACCTCTTTGATTGTTCCAGACTCAGCCCCGCTGCTCTTCCTGGCCATGCCTATGCTCACTGTGGGAGGAATCCTGTTTCTGATCACCAACCTACAGGTGCGAGCCTGCCCTAATCATAGGCACCCAGCAGGAGGTTGGGGTCGGGGGAGGGAGGGAGAAGCACTTTTCTGCCCTGGCTGCCTCTGATGGGGAGGGTGGTAGCCCCTGGGGTGGAGGATGGGTCTGGCGTGTGCTGGGTGCGCAGGAAATATTCATTTCATGAATAAATAAGTGATTCAGGCTGGTCGTGTTCTCCAGATCGGGAACCTATTTGGCAAACACCGTTCCACCATCATCACCCTCTACAATGGAGCCTTCGACTCTTCCTCGTCCGTCTTTCTTATCATTAAGGTAAAAAATAGCCATTGCCAACATGTATTGAACACTTATATGTGTATTTCAGACACTTGTGAACTTTGCACGATTTCTCTCTACCAGCCCTCCTGCAGCTAGTAAACGTGACACTTCAATTTGAACGCAGGCCTATCTGGTCCTAGAGCTTGAACTTGTAGTAATGATAAAGCTCCTTCTTTCCACTTGACTTGGATCTTTGGGCAGAGGCCAAGGGAAGGCATGATTATACTGTACTTGGCCCGGAGGGTGGAGGCTGGAAGCCTTTGGAATGAGATGTTTGCGTCTGTGAGCTTCTGGTTTGGACAAGGAGGTGACAGGTGGCTGGTGGGGACAGTAGGGGCAGACACAGAGGCCTCTCCAGCTCTCCAAAAGGCTGATGTTGGGATTGGGGCATCAGCTGTTGGCAGTGCTATTCGTGGTCCACCCAACATCCATTCCACCTTTGTAGCTAACAGTTTTATCTGGGCAGTGATGTGCTCTGCCCAGGGGGTGAATCCTGATTGTTGGGTAGAGGTGGCCATATTATGCAGTCCATGTTAATGAGATGAAGTGATGTATACTAGAAGACTTTACAGGACATTTCCTCTCCCTGATGGAAGGTAAGATCAGAGCAAAAAGAAAGCTTTCTTTCTTGGCTCCCCTTCGCACCCTTCCTCTTTTTTTTTTTTTAGACTTTTTTATTGGGTTATAGTCATTTTATGCACCCTTCCTCTTTGAATGTTGTGGTGAGAGGATGTGATACTGGAGTTGTGGCAGCCATACTGTGATTATGAGGCAACAAGTTGGAGGTCAAAAGTCAGCACACAAAGGATGACTGAGCAAAAGGAATGGAGGATTGTGGGTCCTTGACGCCCCAAGCTGCCCAGACTGGGACTTCCCTCTGGACTTGGTGTTAGGCTAGAAGCAGCTGACACAGCCTGTGGGCCTAGGGGAAGAGAAGAGGATCTTGGGGAATCACTACCCAGACATGAGACTTGCTAGGTTCTGTGAGCACCTTGGCTTGGAGGGTCACCCAGAGACCCTCCAAGACCCTCCAAGACCCTGGGGCACTTTCTCAAGCCTTTGTGCCCCAACACCAGAGCCACTTTCCAGGTTCTCCCTCCTTCTCCTGGATGCACCTTCCTTTATCTCTTCCCTCCTTAGAGTTGAAAGGAGAGCGAGAGAGTGCCAGAGCAAGAGCCAGAGTTCTTAGTTTAATCTGACCTTGCTGCTGCACACTCTGACCTTGAGCAGTTCATTGTGCATCTCTGGGCGTTGCTTTGACCCTCTGTAAAATGAGGAGGTTGGGCTAGAGCAATGGTTTGCAAACTCGGTACTGAGGAACACTGAGGGGTTCTCTTTGACATTACGTCACCAGGGAGGATGAGGGGGAGGGTAACTGGGCCACTCCCCCAGATGTGGTTTTTTAGGGGGGGGTTAATTAAGTTTATTTTATTTTATTATTATTATTTTAATGGAGGTACTGGGGATTGAACCCAGGACCTTGTGCATGCTAAGCTAAGCACGTGCTCTACCGCTGAGCTATGCCCCCGCCCCAGCTGGCCCTGGATGTGTTTCATGAGTTGAATTTCCGTGTAAAATTTTGTTTGAGCAAGAGGACTTTGCTGCTATTGGCGGGGGCGGGGAGCATTGTGCTTGCAGATCTCTGAGAAGCCACACAGGGAGGCTCTACAAGGCTGAGGGTGACGTGCTGCTGCTTGAGCCTTGGGGTGAGGGGGAGGCTGCGTGTCCCTAGTCAGCCTCCAGGGTAAAGGGCAAGAGCCTGTCTCAAGACTCGTTCTTAGAAACTGAGGTTCTAGCCTCTGATTCTCACACTGATTTTTTGTGTGGTAAAACATGCCTAACAAAGTTTGCCGTCTTAACCATTTTTAAGTATCTAGCTCAATGGCATTACAGTCATTCATACTGTTGTGCAGCCCTCAGCCCCATCCATCTCCAGAGCTCTTCTCAACCCTGTAAAACTGAAACGCTGCACCCGTTAAACAGTAACGCCGCATTCCCCCTGCCCCCGCCGCCCCCCACCCCCCAGCCCCTGGCAGCCACCGTTCCGCTTTCTGCTTTTGTGAAGTTGACTATTGCAGGTGCCTCATGTAAGTGGACTCAGAGTATTTATCCTTCTGTGGCTGGGTTATTTCCCTTAGCGTCCTTTACTCAAGGTCCACTGATGCTGTAGCGGTTGTTAGGTTTTTAAGACTCCCTTTTTAAGGCTGAGTGATGTTCCCTTGTATGTCTGCCACGTTTCGTTTCTCCGTTCATCCGTGGTGGACGCTTGGTTGCGTCCACCTTATAGATGTCATGAATGATGCTGCCGTGACCATAGGTGTCACCCTGACTTTTCCCCTTCTTTCTCTGCAGCTCCTTTATGAACAAGGCATCAGCCTCAAGGCCTCCTTCATCTTCATCTCTGTCTGCAGTGCCTGGCATGTTGGGCGTACTTTCCTCCTGATGCCCCGGGGGCACGTCCCCTACCCGCTGCCCCCCAACTACAGCTATGGGTAAGGACCACAAGCTGGTGATGGTGTGGCCAGAGCCCCTCATCTGACCTGGTGTCAGCAGCAGGGGGTGGGACAGATGTGGTTATCGAGGGCAGAGGAAAGCCATCCCAGGAGGGGAGGACTAGATCAGGGGTGTATCAGTTTGCCATTGCTGTCTAACAAGCCACCCCAAAGCTCAGTGGCCTGAAACATCCAAGCATTTATTATTTTCACAAGTCTGTGGGTAGCTGGCTAATTCTACTGATTGGGGACATGCTTGGATGATCTTGACAGGGCTTCTCATGGCTCTGATCATCTGGTGGGCTCACTGAGAGCTGGCTGGCAGGATGGCCTCACTCACATGGGGTTTGTCCAGTGATCATCTGGAGTGGCAGGAACATCTGGGTCACATGGCTCTTATCCTCCAGCAGGCTAGCCTGGGCTTCTCCACATGGTGGTTTCAGGCTTCCAAGAGGCTGCAGAAATGCACAGGGTTTCTTCAGGTTTAGGGTTGGAATGGGCACAGCATCACTTCTGCTGGGTTCTCTCGGCCGAAGCAGACTAGGGAACTAGTCAGAGCTGCAAAGTTCCATCGCGAAGGGTGGAGACCAGAGGAGGTGGAGAAATGAGACCATTTTTGCAGTGAGTCATCACACGCAGTAGAGGGAGGGCATTTGTCGGCTGCTAATAATTTGCCAGCCCCATGTGTCCTCTGATTTCATGTCCCTGGAATCCTCAGATCAATATCCTTAGCTCCATTTTCCAAGTGAGAAAACTGAGGCTCAGAAGAATCAAGTCTGAGCTGCGTTGCCCCAGCCAGGGAGGGGCAGGGCTGGGATTTGAACCCGAGCCTGCCCTGCTTTTCCCTTGAGTGGTTCCCAAACTCTGCTGTGTTTTAGAATGGCTAGGATTATGTGGAGATCTTTAAAAAAAAAAAAAATGGAACCTGGCTTCCATGCCCGGACATTCTGACTTAACTGGTCTGGGCTGCGATTTGGGCATTGGGATTGTGAAAAGGTGACTCCAATGTCCCGTGACACGTGGGATCCCCTGTGCGCTTTCCCCTGAGCCTGAATCTCAGTCTCTGCTCATAGACCTTGGGTTGGGCTGGCGGGGCTTCTGCTTCCACAGCCTGTGCTCTGAGGATGGCCCCAGAGAGGCAGAGGAGAGTAACACTGAGTCCCGAAGGCTGGAGCTGAAGTCGAAAGAGTTCGTTTCACCAAAGGAAGGTAAGCCCTGGTGGTTAACCCCTTGCCCCTTCCTGACCTGGCCTTTCCCCACAGCTGACCGGGTTCCTCACCTCCAGAGCTTTTCCGGGGACTCAGAATCAGGAAACATCCATAGAGAAAGGACCTGTAGGGTCTTCTCAACCTTCTCAGTTTATCAGGGATCCGGAGAGGGACCAAATTGTCCCTCTCTGTCCCTCCTCTCTCTGTTTCGGGTCTTTGGTGACAAACATCACAAACTGCTGCTGGATCAGGTAGTGACAAGAACAGGATTCTGGGAAGCTCACAAGAATCAAGGGAAAGATGAACTTGCCAGGCTCCAGGAAGAGTAGGGCCAGGATACCTCTGGGCATCCCATCTAAAATCACAGCCAGTCTGCCTCTAAGAGGACGGTCAAACTGGTCAACCTTGAGTGAGGCGCAGGACACTTAACTCCCAGTCCCGTCTGGACCCTGAAGAATAGGGCAGGGAAGATTTCCAGAACAGACTCAGGATCCTGGTCCCGAAAGAAAAGAAAGGGATGTGGATGGAGCAGCTGAAAGAATAGCGGCCCCTTCACCAGCCTTCATCTCATCTCTAACTTTCTTCTTTCTCCTTGTCTTTCTTTTCACCGTCCTTCCTGAGGAAGATCTAAAAAGTGCTAGGTGCAAGAAACTTGTCATTGAATCCAAGCTGTGAAAGATCAGATTTCAGGGGACAGAGAACACGGGGAGGGGCATGCAAGGTGGAAGGGCCTGGATGACGGAGGCAGAGGTGGGATGTGCCGGTTAGAGAGCATGCAGGTGAGCTTGGACTTCAGGCTGTCGTATTATGACCCCTACAGGCTTGCATGTCTCCTCACGTCCCCCCACGTCCCCCCAGCTTTTAAAAAAAAAAGTTTCATTTATTTATTTATAAAATAGAGGTACTGGGGATTGAACCCAGGACCCCGTGCATGCTAAGCATGCGCTCAACCATTGAGCTGTACCCTTCTCCCTGCCCACAGCTTTAATGTAGTTCATGCTCACATCCTCCTCTCCCCATCAGAGATCCCAGGACCAGGGAAGCAGCGGGAACCCCACTCTTTCTGGAGCTACGTTTTCTCTCAGCGCTTTGCCTGGCACCTGATGTGGCTGTCCGTGATACAGCTGTGGCACTACCTCTTCATCGGCACCCTCAACTCTCTGCTGACCAACTTGGCCAGTGGGGACAGGGTACTCGGTATGTGGTGGGGCTGGGAGGCAGCCCGTCTTTGCACCACAGCTGGGGACTTGGGACCTCCTGTGTCCGGGTACTAAGCCTGGGAGGGCTGTGTGCTCCAGAGGAAGGTCTGAGCAGGGCGATGGGGAGGAGGGTCAGGCAGGGCAGGGGCGGAATGGGAGAGTCCTCTCCTGTAAGGCAGCCCTGGACCACTCTTACCACCCCATCCCTCTCTTCCTCTGCAGTCAGCACCTACACGAATGCCTTTGCCATCACTCAGTTCTTTGGAGTGCTGTGTGCCCCCTGGAATGGTCTGCTCATGGACCGGCTAAAACAGAAGTACCAGGAGGAAGCAAGAATGACTGGTGAGACCTGGGCTCCAGAGGGTCAGGGAACCAAGAAGGGAGAGAGCTTTGTTTGCCTCCATGTCCATCTTCTCTTTTCTTCTTAATCCTTTTCTCCTTGCATTTGTCCATCCATTCATCCATCCATCATCCATTCATTCATCCATCCATCCATCCATCCAACCACTAGTCACTGAATGCCAATTATGTGCCAACCATAGTTCCAGATTCAATAATGGACAAGACAGGTATGTCTTCGTTCTCAAGCTGTTGTCAGTCTAGAGAGTGGAGCAGCACAAGTAGTCAGGCATTACAATCCAAGAAGTCAACCCGTAGGGAGCTGTGGAAGCACAGAGAAGGGCATATAACCTGTTCTGGGTGAGGATGGAGTAGGTGTCAGGGAAGGCTGCCTGGAGGAAGTGGCATCTCAGCTGAGACCTGAAGGATGAGTAAGAAGTGAGCAGATGAAAAGGGGGGCCCTGGGAGAATGGCCTAGGTAGGAATACAGTAGAGTCAAGGTGGGGAAGGGGAGGGTGAAACACGAAGGAATCTGAGGAATCCCAGAAAGGGATTCGGGCTGGCCAGGGCACAGAGGCATGGTAGGGAGGGGTCTGGAGAGACAGACTTAAGACTGGGCAGGCAGTGCCCCGCCAAGGAGGTAGACATGGTCCCTGGACAAGAATGGAGGAACAGGGGTGCGGAGGTATTTGAACCTGCAAGGCTTGGGGTGGGGAGGGGTAAAAGAGAGTATGTTTCTCCTGACCCCCATCATTTCATCTCTACCCCTCCCCACTCCCCTGAGCTGCTTTTCCTACCCCTGCTGGAGTATTTTGAAACAAATCCCCGACATCAGATCATTTCATCTGTAAATACGTCAGTTTGTAGCTCCAACAAATAAGACCTCTTTTATATAAACATCACCATAATATCATTATCACACCTAAAACAAGTGCAATAATTTCTTACTGTCATCTGATAACGTAGTCCTGATCAAATTCCCCTAAATGTCTCAACTATGCCTTTTTATGGTTGGTTTGTTCAAATTGGGATCCATACAGGGTCCAAATGATGTGCCTTTTATATCTTTTTAAGTTGTTTATTTGTGGAAGAAACTGGGTTATTTGTCCTGTCAGATTTCCCACATTTTGGATTTGGCGTCCTTTTCACGTCCTTATTTAAAAATGTCTCTTTGATGGGGTCTTTTCAGGAAACACGCAGATTGGGAGTCTCCGGGAGACTCTAATATGTTTTGGCAGGAATAATTCAGATGTGGAGCTGTGGGCTTCCTGTGAGCTCTCATCAGCAGGCCCCGGTATTGGTTGTCTTGTTCCTATCATGTTAAGATTGATCAGTGGGCTCAGATGTCCGTCTGATCTGCCCACGATAAAGTTTCCCATCAATGGCATGGCTAATGATTTTAACAGCTATCGATAATCAGTGCCTAGACCCATTATTTTATTAGGGTTGCAGAACAGCGATTTTCTATTTCTGTCTTTCCTTTTTCTTCCCATGGCTAGAATTCCTCTAGAAAGAAAAACTTGCCTTTATTAACTATTTTGTTTACCCTGAAATAAGTGCATGGTTTATCCTGTTTACTAGTTTTGGAAAAATGACTTGGTGCCTTAGCAACTTCCAGGGGTAACTGCTCATAGTACCTCTTTTATTTGTTTATTTTTTGAAGATTATCAAATTATTTGTATTTTTATTTATTTATTTTTACTGAAGTACAGTCAATTACAATGTGTCAATCTCTGGTGTACAGCACAATGTCCCAATCTCTGGTGTACAGCACAATGTCCCAGTCATGCATATACATACATATATTCATTTTCATATTTTTTTCCATTAAAGGTTATTACAAGCTATTGAACATAGTTCCCTGTGCTATACAAAAAACTTTAAAAAAAATCTCTTTTTATATATAGTGGCCAACATTTGTAAATCTCAAACTCCCAAATTTATCCCCTCCCCACCCCTTTTTCCCTGGTAAAGTTTCTCTTTTAAAAATCTCATTTTAAACATATTGGATATATTTCAATCTATTTTTTTTAAGGTTTTTTTTTTTTGGGAGGGTGGAGAGGTAATTAGATTTAATTACTTATTGTAATGGAGGTACTGGGGATTGAACCCAGGGCCTCATTCGTGCTAAGCATGTGCTCTGTCTCTTGGGCTATACCCTCCCGCTCCGTCTATTTCTGTCATGATTCTTCTTGATGCTTGGACCACTGGGAACTTTACCAACTCAGTATCTGTGTCCTTTACAAATAATCCCGTTAGTTTTAGAGAGTGTCTTTATTTTCTAGCACAATGAGATGTTGGGGTCCATTTCACTGGGGTTGCCTGGCTCAGACCTGAAACCAGCCATTTCTCCCAATCGTCCTGGGCCCCTTAAAATGAGAAATAGTTTTTAAAGACTGCAATCTGGTTGCTAGGGTTTCTAATTCTCCTGGGTTGTCATTGCTTTGAGGCCTTAGGTAGAGGTAAGGTATACATAATGTTTTGGATGAAAAGCTACGTCATGAATAACTAATACTGATATTTTAATTCAAATTTTACTTCCTTGATCTTTACATTTGTGTCTCTTTTCCTCTGAAAATCATAGTCCCTAAAATACTATATATATATATATACTGTGTTAACTTATATACTATATATGTGCATATACTACATACATGTATATAGCATTTTTTAAATACATTTTATGCATAATTACTGTTTTAGCAACATCAGTCCTGTTAGTAACAGGATGATTGCTGCGTGCTGTTACTCCCTCCCTCCTTTCTTTCCTTCCTTTCATTCTCATCCTCTAAGAGCTGGCTGTCAAATTACTATATTTTAAGAGCCATCAACCTGATATAAAGTTATGTTCATTGGTTTCATCTTGTTTGATTTTTTTTTTTTTTTGGAATTGCTTGCTTGTTTTCTTCCTATTATTTAAATTCAGCTTTATTTTAAAACCATTTACGTATCAAACATGTACATTTTTCCCAAGCCAAAACTGTAAAATGAGATAGAGTCAAAGAAATGTAGTTTCCTTCTCTGTTCCCTGTCCTCCGTGCCTTCCCTCTTTCTCTAGGTCGTTTTAAAATTTTTTATTGTTTTTAATTTGTAAATGTTTAAAATTGAAGTATAGTTGATGTTCAATGTTACGTTAGTTGCTGGTGTACAGCACAGTGATTCAGTCATACACATACATATATACGTATTCTTTTTCTTTTTAAAAAACTTTGTATTGAAGTGTAGTTGATTTACAATGTTAGCTTCAGGTATACAGCAAAGTGATTCAGTTATACATACACATACATATATTTTTAATTTTCAGATTCTTTGCCATTATGTTATTACAAGAAATTGAATATAGTTCCCTGTGCTACACTGTAGGACCTTGTTTATCTATTTTACATATTGGAGTTTGTAGCTGTGAATTCCAAACTCCTCCACTTATCCCTCCCCACCCCTGACCCTTTCCCCTCTGGTAGCCATAAGTTTGTTTTCTGTGTCTGTGAGTCTTTTTCTATTTTGTAAATAGGTTCATTTGTATGTGGTTATTTTTATTTTTTCCTTAAAGACAGACTCACTCTGTCTCTCATTCCTCTTTCTTAGATACAAGGCAGTGCACACTCTGTCCTGCAGTTTTCTTTCTGTGTAACTCTCTGTCCTGAGTTTGCCCTGCAGCCGAACCCACTCCTCATGCCTTTAGCCACTGCCTGGTTCTCTGATCCGTGGCTGCAGCGTACTTGACGCCTCGTTCCCCTGCTGGTGGTGACTTGGATTGTTTCCCATCTTTTCCTCTTACCCATGGTGCTGCCCGGAATATCTGGCTTTGGGTCGAGGGGGGCTCCCTGTCCTGAGACCATTGTGATTATCTGTGAGCGGGTGACGTGATGGTGGCCTGAGATTAGGCTGGAGAGGAGTGGATACGTTTCAACAATATTTAGTAGGTGAAGTATCTGTGTTTGTTGGTGGACTGGAGGTGGGCAAGTGCCATGAGAGGGCTCAGGATGACCTCCCCGCAGGCCTAAAGGCAGCCTCTCCTCTCCCTTTGGACAGGTTCCTCGGCCTCGGCGGCAGCCCTGCGCTCGGCAGTGCCTTCGCTGGCCCTGACATCTCTGCTGTGCCTGGGCTTCGCCATCTGTGCCTCAGTCCCCGTCCTCCCCCTCCAGTACGCCACCTTCGCCCTGCAAGTGATCAGCCGCTCCTTCCTCTACGGGGGCAACGCTGCCTTCCTCACCCTCGCGTAAGTGGGCGTGGTGTGCCTTAGGTGATTGGGGCACCCTTGGGACAAAAGGAGGTGTGCTGGAGGCCAAGAAGTCAGAGTGATGGGGACCAGAGGTGGCACACGGGGTCTGGGAGCCCGTGTAGAGGAGGCGGAGGCGAGTCGGAGGGATAGAGAGAGCCTTCAGGTCCCTGAGCTCCCCTGTCTGCTCCCCTCTGCCCCTGTTATCTACCCAGTGAACTCCTATTCACCCTGCTACGTCCATTTCCGTTTCAGCTCTCCCAGGGACGAGTAGAAAGAAAGCATCTTTCTTTCTTTGTGCCCTTGGCACTCTGTTCTTGCTCCCTCTGACAGTGCACGCATCATCTGGTGTGTCACGATCTGTTCATGTGTCTTTTCCTTGAGACCTTCTGGGGCACAGCCTGTGTCTGGGCCCATGCTGTCTTCCCAGGATTGAGCACAGTGCTCTGTGTGCTCTGTGGTTTGAGAGTCTAAGCAGAGGTGAAGGGGGAGGGCTGTGTGCATATGGGTGGGGGAAGGTGGGTTTAGACCAGGGGACTCGGGAGCAAGGGGCTGACCCACGCCCACCAAAGCCAAGCCCCTACATGGAGGGAGGGTCCCCAGAGCTCACTGGAGCCTAGTTTGCCTCTCTGCCCCCCAGGTTCCCTTCGGAGCATTTTGGGAAGCTTTTTGGGCTAGTGATGGCCTTGTCGGCCATCGTGTCTCTGCTCCAGTTCCCCATCTTCACCCTCATCAAAGGTCCCCTCCAGAATGACCCGTTCTACGTGAGTACTGTTGGAGGTGGGGTGGGGAGTGACCCTGGCCTAGACCAGCAAGGATGTCCAGATTGGGGAAACTCTGTCGGTCCCAGTAGAGGCTCCCCCAAATCTGGCTGGGGTGGCCTGGGGGTGGTCCCTGCAGGAACATTTTTGCACATGGGCACATCCTTGGTTTTGCTTTTCAAACCGGGGCCAGTGGGAGATGCTGCCTTGTGCTGGAGTTTCCTGAAGCCAAAGGGTGAACCTGGCACAGCATCCCGGAGAGTCCGTGTATTTCAGAGATTTGAGAAGATATTTTTTCTGTGTGTGGAAACAAGTAGACATATTCTGGGGGAGAATGCAAAATTCCCACACCATTTCAAATGAAAATCTTGAAAGATATTTCCTTCTTGTGAGCAGGGCCGACCTTGGCCTTGGTCTTAGGGCTATATTAGCATTCATTGGTCTCCACGGTTGATCCAGGGGTGGGGAGATCTGTACCCTCAGCCCTGTGTCCCCACACGAGGAGGGATGCTCGCAGGTCCAGCCCAGGGAGGTGGGCTTGGCTTGTCAGCTGTTTGCAGATTGAAGAGACTGAGGCACAAAGATTTGGGTTACATGACTTCGGAAGTCAGAAGCCCACAGTGAAGGAGCAGAAGTCTTTTGACTTTGCATTCAGTGTTCTGACCACCACACAGTCCTATTGGCCTCATTTTAAAAAGATCAGCAAAGTGTAGGACAGGAGTTTAAATCAGTCATTGGGAAAAAAAATAAATAAATAAAAGGACTGGACTTAAAAATCGAGAATTACTTGATTGTGATATCAGATGATCCTGACTTAAGATTCACAAGATATATGCTCTAGCTGATACCTCCACCAACTTCCCATGTGACCTGAGAAGGTCACTGAATGCTTTCTATGCCTCTATTTCTCCATCTGTGAAATGGGCATGTATTTCCTCGGACCCTGCTCCACAGGGCAGATAAAAAATAATCGCAAGTCCCTCCCAGAGGGCCCCTTTGGGTCTGAGTGAAAGTAAAAGATAAACCAAGCAGAATCCTGGTCCCTCCATTGGTGGTGTGTGCTTCTAGGTGAACTTGGACTTCGCCCCATGCCTTCCTCTCCCTCCAGGTGAATGTGTTGCTGGTGCTTGTCACTCTTCTGACGTTCGTCCACCCCTTCCTGGTGTACCGGGAGTGCAGGCGGAAGGAAAGCTCCCCCGAGGTCGCCTAGTTCAGAAGCCCCCACTTTTCAGCCCCGAGGATGTGTCATGTTTCTCCACCTTTGAGGACCCGAAGCCCAGAAAGACTTTGTCCACCCAGGCTACTTGTGTTAAGTAGCCATTCTTTTTTTTAAAAGCAAAAAAAAAGGACATATTTAACTGTTCGCCAAGACTCCTTATCAGCAAGTCAAGAAGCGAAGGCACGAAGAAGTTCTCAGTATCAGAGTAGGAAGCATGTGGCCTGGGCAGTTGCAGGGTGATGTGTTGAGGGGGAGGCCTGTCACCTACTTCTCCAGGCCTCCTTGTCCCTGAAGCCCGTGCGTGCGTGGGCCCTGTGCTGCTGGATAAATCTCCAGAGGAAGAGAGATGTCACGGCCTCAGCCTTACCACCCAGCCTTCAGAAGTGGTACCCGGCGCTCCCTCAGAGGCTCCACTGTGGTTGGAGGATGGCCGTGCTCCTGGGGAGGAGGGGCAGGCAGGATGGGGCCGGGGGCCCGGGCCTGAGTCCCAGCTCTGCCACTGATGCTGGGTGACCTTGCGCTGACCCTTCTTGCTGAGCGTCAGCTTTGCCGTCTGTGAAAGGGGAGGGCTTTGGAGTTGGAGGCTCTTTCTGCAGTTCCTGTTCTAGAAGGTTTTAAGAACAGTGACAAAGAGTCTGGCCACCCGAGGGCCTTGGGAACCAGCTGGCCTGCTTGCCCAAAGGATTTCTGATGAAGCCTTTAGGGGTGTTTCCCTCCTCAAGGAGAGGGAATGACTTTATTTACTTGGGTGTTATACAAAAATGTCCTCTGGGGAATAATTGTATAATATATTGATCATATATTAAATAATTTTATTAAAAAGATAAAGCCTTTCTGCGTAAGGCAACTGCTGCTCTGCCTCTCCATGCTTCAAGGCTGTTGTGTGCCTGCCTGTGTGTTCGTGCTCCTGTCCCAGCCAGGGGGAGTGGACGCAGGGTGGGGGTGGAGGAATCTGGCTGCAGCATCCTGGGGGGTGGGGTGGGAGCCCCAAGACTGGGATCCTGCCACCTGGTCCTGGGATGTGGGCTGTAGAACCCCCAGGAGCCCCTCCCTTTCCCTCCTCTCCCTCTTTCCCTCTGCCCCACCCCCACGGCAATACTCTGCCCCCTCCACTGGAGGCACTGGATGGAATCAGAAGATCTGCTGTGGGTCTCAGTTCTGCCTTTCAGCAGCCGGGCAAGTCCCTTCATCATTCTGAATCATACCTTCCTCACCTGCAAAGTGCAGTGGATCATTTCCACCTGTGAGGGCGATTGTGAGCTTTTGAAACAATTTCTACTGCCTGGCGATTGGTGGGAGCACTTGAGCTGGTGGGAGCACTTGAGTGTGTGATCCTTTGTTTACTCGTGACCAGAAAGGAGCCAGGTAGTGGGGCGGGAGCTGGAAGGACAGAAGGTGAGAGATCAGGTGGCCAAGATGGGAGAATCTCGAACATACCAGGGGTTTTATTCCTCTTGCCAAGGAGAGGGCTGAGGGGGAGGGGCTGGCGGGCAGATTTCATTCAGTCAGTCATGGAATAAATGTTTACTGAGCTGCTGTTGTGCGTCAGGCACTGTTTCAGATGCTGGGAATTCGGAGATGCACCAGGGTCTGAAGCCAGCTCTTCTGTGACCTGCTGAGGGTCATTTCCGGGGCCCTAGACCTGGGTCTGAAGATGACACTGGAGCGCTAATGGATGGCTCTCCTCTGGTTATCTTTTTTTTCTTTTTTTTTAGTGGAGGTCCTGGGGATTGAATCCAGGCCCTTGTGCATGCTAACCATGCCCTCTGCCACTAAGCTGTACCCTCCCTCCTCATCTGGTTATCTTGCTCAAAAACTCACTTTTTAAAAAATTTATTTATTTAATTTTAAAACTTTTTTCTTTTTTAAAAGTAATCTTTTTTATTTTTGTTTATTTGGGGGTGGTGGTAGTTAGATTGATTTATTTACGTATTTTAGTGGAGGTATTGGGGATTGAACATGAATGCTAAACATGCGCTCTTCCACTGAGTTGTAACCGCCAAGTAGTTTCTTTTTAGGATGATACAGATTTCCTTAACCTGATAATGGTGATGGTTGTACAACTCTGAATGCTGGAAACCGTTGAGTCTTACACTTCAAATGGGTGAGTAGTGTGGTAGGTGAATTATATCCCAACAAGAGTGTTATTTAAAAAAAAAAAAAAGTGCCTGGATCCCTCAGGAAGCGCAGGGAAGACATATCCAGAGAGATTCAGGGATGGTTTCTGGGGAACATGTGGGAGAGAGAGAAGCAGCTGAATGCTCAGCCCTCATATT
The DNA here is from genome assembly GCF_048773025.1 of Camelus bactrianus. Taxonomy (NCBI): domain Eukaryota; kingdom Metazoa; phylum Chordata; class Mammalia; order Artiodactyla; family Camelidae; genus Camelus; species Camelus bactrianus. Next base: position 12,054,160 of record NC_133548.1, read on the forward strand.
TCTGTCCCGAGAGCCTCCCTCTTGTAACCTCTTCCTCAAATGGGATCAACTGCTCTTGCAAACGCAGAAGCAAGCAACCCAGGAGTTGCACAAGATTTGATTTCAGTCAGCAATGGGCTCCCAGTGCAACCCTTGTGTCCCCTACCGGCCTCAGCAGAGAGGGACTCAGGCAGACCCACCCTTACTGCCTGCGGGGTGGGGCGAGGCAGAGTCTTCCCTGGGGCAGAGGACAGCACTTGTTCAAAAGAGGACCGACAGCGTGAATCAGGAACTTTGTGTGCCCATCTCCTTTCATCGGCCCCAGTTTACAGATGAGGAAAGTTGAGCTCCGAGTGACAAATTACATCTGGGATTATCCAGCTAGTGCACTGTGGAGCTGGTATTTAAATCCAGGTCTGTCTGACTCCTAAGGTCATGTTTCTTCCAGATGTTATTCCTTTTAAAAAAAAATCTTTTTGTTTATTTATTTATTTTTTTGGTGGGGGAGGTAATTAGGTTTATTTATTTATTCTTAAGAAGAGGGACTGGGGCTTGAACCCAGGACCTCATGAATGCTAAGCATGTGCTCTACCACTTGAGCTATACACTCCCTCCCAGATGTTATTCTTTATGTAAGAATGTCTTTCTTATGTAAGAAACAATGTTGGTTGTACAACAGATCAGAAAATAAAGAACTACATGAAAAACATAGATTGCTGTTGATTACAGCACTCAGAAATACCCGAGGTTAACACGTTGACACATGTCTTCCAAGGAGTATGTGTGTATGTTGATGGAAACCATCATATAAGCTTCTCTATGCCATCAAATAGTTGTGGAAAGTGTGACCAAACAGCTGCTTACAACCCCATTCACACTTTGTGTACCCACCACCCACCCTGGGTCTCCACCCCTTCCCCTAGCCCCGCACACACATTTTAGGGCATTGTGGTCCCACTCCCTTTCTGTCCCCACCTGCTGCCTGTGCAGTGGGGCATCCCAGATGTCAGTGAACCAGGAGAGGAGCCTAGGGCAGCAGATGGAAAGTGTAAATAATAACAGAGCCAAAAGAGCCACCGTGGGAGTTTCCAGGGAGTGACATCACATCCATTAATCATCTTCCCTTAATCTGGCGCTGACTGTTCTTCAGCCTGAAGGTGTTGTTTTCCCAGGGGCTGTTGACCCTCTTTCCCAAATTCAAACCTTGTGGTCCCAGCGGTTATGTCCTGGAGTGCTTTTATCTGCCACCCCCTGGGGCATAGGTGAGTCCCAAATGCATTGGGTGTGGCTTGGGCACAGCAGTGAAGCCATGCTGTTTGGGAAGGTCACTTCCATCCAGGCTCCAAGGCACAGGCTCTGGTCCAGGCTTCAGTCCTTCACAGAGGGGCCATGCCCAGCCACTCCTGGGTCCACTGCAACCTGCACTGATGCCCAGAGTGGGGCTGACTCACCCGCAGGGCAGTTAAACCCAGGACCATATTCAAGCCCCTCAGCATTCATTTCCTGAGTTCAGTGTTACCTCCCAGAGACTTAGATTCATGGTACCTCAGTTTCTTCATCTGTAAAATGGGGATAATGATACAAATACATCGTGGAATTGTACGGATTAAGAGAACTCATGAACTTGAAGCACTTAGACATACAAACTGCCTGGTGATTGAATCCAGGGCCTTGTGCATGCTAAGCACGTGCTCTACCACTAAGCTATACTCACCCCTACATCACCCTTTGAGGCAGCAATAAAGTAAAAACAGCCTAATTCTCCACCAGCTGGGAAGTAAACAATGTGATTATTCATACAATGGATTTACATATAGCAGTTAAAACAAATCATGTGTACATGTATCAAAGTGGATAAGTTTAAAAAATATTACATTAGGTAAAAATGAAAGTAAATAGCAGTAAGATACATTCAATATGATATAATTTGTATCCAATCTAATCTAATTTTATATGCACAAAACTATGTTATACAGATGTATATATAGAGAGAGTCAAAGATAGACTGATACATGTGTAGTGTAAACTCTTGAATGGCAAAGGCATGTTAATGATAGGAAATGGCTAACCCTGGGGAGGGAGAGGAAAGAGATAGAAGGTCAGTTTTAGGTGTATCCATAATATTTTATCTATGTAGAGAAAAGATATTCTGAAACAAAGAGCAAAATGTAAACGTCATTTAAATTCAGACAGTGGATAAATGGTTGTAATATTTTCCGTATGTTTGAAATATTTAATAGTCAAAGTAATTTTTGTTTTATTTAAGTTAATTGAGTTATTAATAAGAAAACACTTTTTTTTTTGTATTTGGAGAAATACAGAAGCAACACACATAGATCTTATAAGATTCGAGTTCCTTAATAGAGTTGATTTCATCCCTATCTAAGATAAGTTTGTGATGTGATAGTCAGTTCCAGTTAATTCCACAAGAACATCCTTTTCAAGCTTATGTTGGGTGGGGATCCTTTTTGTTTATCCCCCAAGATATGTGTGACAATGAAAATTTAAAGGGTTTTCCAGACTTTCTTTGAACTTACATTTATAGGTCAAAACATGATGACTATAGTTAACACTGCTATCGGTATACTTAAAAGTTGCTAAGAAAGTAGATCCTAAAAGTTCTCATCACAAAGGAGAAAACATTTCTTTTTCTTCTTTTGTTTCTTTGGGTTTTGTTGTTGTTGTTGTTGTTGTTATCTATGGGAGATGATGGATGTTAGCTAAACTTATTGTGGTAACTATAATATGTAAGTCAATCCATTCTGCTGTACACCTTAAATGCATACAGTGCTGTCTGTCAATTATATCTCAATAAAACTGAAATCAAAAAAAGAAAAGAAAGAAACCTGCCTTAACAGTAACATCTGAGATTCTCTTGGGGGGAGGGCAGAGCCAGGTGCCTGGAATGTTGCTGTGTTGGTTCAGGACAGAAACCACCCTGCAAGCCTTTGCCCCAACTTGTTTCTGCGTAACAGCAATGTCAATCACCAGGGCTAGGGCTGTGTATTCCTTCCTGAGCCAGGAACTTGGGGCCAGAGATAGCTAGGGCCCAGGGAGGAGCACAGATAGACAGCCCTGCATCTCGTTCTCCTGTCCTCGGGCAGTGTGTCCTTGGGCAGGTCAGTAGCCTCTCACTGCAGGTAAGGATCAATGAGGTTCCCCAGGAAAGGAGCTTGGCCCTGGCATCCAGTAGGTCCTGAATTAACAGCAGCAATTATTTTTATTATATACACACTGTCACATTAAAGGTCAAGTGGACTCTTTAAAAGTGAACTGGTTTTAATTCTCCTTGCTTGGAATGGGTCCCACCCAACCCATAGTTAACTCCCACAGTTCCTCCAGCTCTCAGCTCAGATCTCCCTTCCTTTCCACCCTGTTACCTACACCGTTTTTCGTAACACCAGGCACTTCTCTAGCATAGAGTTTGTCACAGTTGCTATTTAACATACAGGTTTAAAAAAAAAAAAAAAGATGCGTGGCTTTCGTTAGGCTGGGAACTCTGTGTGGGGCAATAACTGTATCTTTTATTATCCGATATCCTCAGGGCTTTGCACCCTACCTGGCACTGAATGGAGGTTCGAGAAATACTGAATATGTAAGAGAAAGACAGAGAGACAGACAGAGACAGAAAGAAGGAAGGAAGGGAGGAAAGAAGGGGAAAAGAAAGGGAGAGGAGGGAAGAAGGAAAGAGAGAAGGAAGGAATGAATGATTTAAGGAAGGAAGGAGCCTCTGTAACCCTCCACCACCTTGAGATGTCTGTTCCCCACTCGCAGGGACTTGCATGCGGAAACTGCAGGGTGACTTGAGCCAGGAGGCTTTCGAGAAGTTTGGAGTGTTTCTGGGGGGTGTCATGATGGGGAAGCTGATGAAATAAAATGCTTATTTTATGACAAGATGAGGAAGATTTAAACGTAAACGTGTTCTCTGCCCACTTGGGCGTCTCCCCGCTCCCATCAGTTGTTGCCCTGATCAGACCCTCCGGGGAGACAGCATTCCTTCTTAATCTCACAAAGGGCCACAGCTCCTTATGAGATAACCTTCCTTCTCAGTCTTGTAAGGGGTCACGTTGACCCATGGCCCACCACTCGCTCTATGATCCAGATTGTGTAAATTGTCAATAACACGTCATTTGCCTTATAACCCCTTGTCTCAAAAACTGATGTGACTACTTTGATCTCTAACGGGCGAACAGTTCTCAGAGCTTTCTGAAAGACTGTCTCCTGGGTCATAATCCTCAGGTTGGCTTGAATACAATTTACATTTGTTTCTCAGACCGACTAGTGATTCTTTTTTTTTTTTCCATCAGTGTGAGGATAGAAGAATGCGTCCATCCGATCTAGCATCAGAACGCCCTCCCTGCACAGTTGGCCAAGGGAGGATGGCTTATCTCAGAGGAAGACCCTGAGGTACCCAGCCCTGCTCCCACCGTGGAACCCCTCAGTCACCCCCAGGAGTCCTCCTGGGGCCTGACGGAAGCTGCTGCAGGGGTGTGTGTCCAGCCTGCTGCTGAGACCAGCATACCCGAAAGCCCATGACACCATCCCCATGACCAGCCGCCTTTTCCACTCGTTGCCAAGTCGGCAAGTTGGCTTACATCCATCTACAGGCTCTCACTTCCCCGGGCACAGCCTCTCCTGCTGTGTCTGTGAGACCCCATGCCTGGGCTCTTCTTACCGGTTGAGCCTCCCATCATGGCACTGAACCTCCAGCTGGGAGAGCAGAGCTGTCATTCCAGGTGCTCATGACTTGGCTCCTCTTGATGGAGGCTGTGACTGGTCCCACGCAGTGATGAGCACATAGGAAATCCTCAGGAAATCTCTGCTCAATAGAGTTCCTTTTCAAGTTCCACTATTTGCTAGGACACAAAACTTCAACCATCACCTAAGCTTTCTGAGCCTTGCTTTCTCTATCCCTAGACTGGGGACAATATTTAGGATTGTTTGTTGAGGACCTCCCACGTGTCAGGCTAGATCATTGCACAACTGTCTTTTCAGTTCCTCCTGAAACCCGGTGAGGTTCTCATCCTTAAATCCACTTGCTGGTGGGCAATCGGAGACTGGGAATCGAGGCATCTGCTGAGGTGGGCCAGCTCACGAGTGACAGAGCCAGGAATGGCCCTAGTGTCCGTTTTTATATATAATTTTAAAAAATTGAAGTATAATTGACTTCCAATGCTGTGTTAGATTCCTGTGTACAGCACTGTGATTCGGTTACGTCTATATATTTATATTCTTTTTCATTATAGGTTATTACAAGACATGTAATTCTTGTACTTCCCTGTGCTATAAGAGTAGGACCTTACTGTTTATGTATTTTATATATAGTAGCTTGTATCTGCTAATCCCAAACTTCTAATTTATCCCTGCCCACCCTCTTTCCCCTTTGATAACTGTGAGTTTGTTTTCTATGTCTGTGACTCTCTTTGTTTTGTAAATAAGTTCATTTGTGTCTTTTTTTTTTTTTTTAGATTCCACATAAAAGTGGTATCATATGATATTTGTCTTTCTCCCTCTGACTTCCTTCACTTAGTAGGAAACCCAGGGTCCTTTTAAGTCCAAGGAGCACATTCTTCATGCTTCTCATGCCATCACCTGCCCCACCGACCTGCAGATATGCCACTTCCATGAGAGAATGAACGAGAATGAACGAGAATGAACGTGAGTGCTTTGAGCTCCCTGTTCGCCACCACGGAGGAGTGAGGTGTGGAGGGTAAGAATGAAGGCTCTCCATTCAAATCCTGGCTTTGGTGCTTACATGGTGGGTAACTTCACCTTTCTGAGCCCCAGTCTTTTCTGCCTATGATTTTCAGATGACAGTGGTACTTGCCTGATAGGGTTGTTTGGGAGATTAAATGATACGGAGCCTTTAAGACACTTAGCACACAGAAAGTGCTTCCTAGATGTTAGCTGCTGCTGTTGTCATATTAAAATTCCTGCTTAAGACCTCATTTCAGGGAGCATCTGCTCAACTCAGTCTGCAGCGACCTTAAAACAAAGCATTTCTTTTCCTCATTCATTCTTTTGCTTGGCAAAATGAATCGAGCCCCTAGCATGGTTCTGGGACTATGCAGGTACCAGAGGCACACAGGTGAGAAAGGCAAGGCTGTGGTCCTCTGGGGAGACAGCCAGCCGACAGCTGTGATGAGATGGGGTAGGGGCTGGGCTAGAGACGAACCTGATTAAGCTCTTTTCTACTTCTCTCTGAAGAATTAGGGCAGTCTTCATGGGAGAGTTGATCCTGGGCTGAGACAGACCAAGAGGAGGGTGAGCACAGTGGTTAGGGAGGAGAGGGTGCTCTGGGCAGATGAAATGGTGTGTGCAGCTGTGTTCAGTTAGGAGGGCGAGTGCATGTTCGGGAAATAGCTGGGTGTTTGGTATGATTGGAGCAGTGTGTGTGTGTGTGTGTGTGTGTGTGTGTGTGTGTGTGTGTGTGTGTGTGTGTTGGGGGAGGGGTGGTTGTAGAGCAGCGGCTCACGGTGAGGGGGTGATTCTGTTCCCGAGGGGATATTTGGCAATGTCTGGAGACATTTTTGATTGTCTTGAGGGGAAGATACTCCTGGCATCTGGGGGGTGAGGACAATACTGCTAAACACCCAACACTGCACACAGGACAGCCCCCCACAGCAAAGAAGACTCCAGTCCAAAATGTCAGTGGTGCTGAGGTTGAGGAAAAGCGGGGCCAGATCATGTGGGGAATATTTGCCCAAGAGCGAGAAGTAATAGAAAAGTGTCTGATTGTGTGATTTGTTCCAGGGTTTAGAAGCTCGTTTTGGCAGCATACCATGTATCAAAGATGCAGAGAAGTTACAGTAAGACTGGAGAAGGGAATGTAATTTGAGAGCCATTAAAATGATCCAGGTGAAAGATGGTCAGTGGGTGATGAGAGTGGCAGAGGAAATGGGGGTGGGTGGGTGGGTGAGATGGCGAAGAAAGAACTCCGTGACTTGTGGATGTGTGGGTGATGGAGCAGGACGGGTGATGGTTGGCCCTGGAGTCCTGGCTTGCAGATCTGGGTGCAAGGTGATGATTTCTCTTGAGAAAGTAACCACAAGAAGAGGAGCTGATGTGTGTGTGTGTGTGAGTGTGTGTGTGTGATGAGTCAATCTGACATGTGCTGAATTCATAATGCACAAGGGATGTCCAAGTTGGGAAGCTTACTGGGTGGCCATATACGTGAGTCTGCAGCTGTGGGACCAGACTTGGTGAGGTGCAGATCTGGAACTGAAGATGAAGATTTGGGAGTGATCAGCACATATTTGGTAGCTTGTGACACGGGGATAGATAAGGTAACCCATGGAGAGTGTGTTAGGATTAGGAAAGAAGACCACCAAGAAACCAGGTGGTGGCCAATGCTGAACTTTCCAGGAGAGGAAGAGGAGCCCACACAAGCAGAAACTGGGAAGAAATGACTAGAAAGGTGGCTAAGAAAGGAGGCAGTTAAGGAGGAGGAAGTAGAGAGGTACCATGCGCTACAGAAGTCAAGCAGGATAAGAACTGAAGATTGTCTGTTGGGTTTGGCAACTGGGCGGTCAGTGGGGACCTTGTCAAGAGTGGTTTCCGTGGAGCAATAGGGTGGGCAGAAACCAAATTACTGCGGTGTAAGGAGACGGAGAGGGTCGAGGAGCTGGCCAGCGAGTCTACACTGCTCATTGGAGGAGCTTAGTTTTGGTGCAAAGCAGAGAAGCCACTTCTTTCTTTGACTCAACCTCTAAGAAACACCAGATCATCCATATCCTGGCCGAAATTCCAGCAGCACAGGCCTGTGGTTTGGCTCCTAGACATGCCTCCCACTTCTCTTCTGCCTCTCCTATGTCCTGTCCGTCAATTCTTCAGAGCCTAGTCCAGGGAATACCTTTCCAAGGAAGCCCTCTCTGCCTGACTTTTCCCTTAATGTGACTGGTAGCACTGAAAGCTGGTATCTTCCAGTTTGTGTAAGTTTAATCTTTCTAAGTGTCCATTCAGTACAGTGCCTTGTTTTGCTGCCTAAGAGGTTCATTCTGTTTGTCTTTATCAGCTGCATTAAGCCTCCCTGAGATTAGAGACTAGCTCTGAGTATTTACTGAATGAATGAATGTATAATCCAGTGCACAGAGCCTGGTCCAAGATTGTGTCCATGGCAGGTGGAGCTCAGAAAGACATCTTCTGAATTGAAATTAATGGACTTTTACTTGGACCGAAACTCAGCTGGGCTTTCTCCAGGGGGTAAAATTCAAGTCGATCAATCAAATAATTGATTAATTAATTCAACATATAATTGAAAAACTCATTCTGTGACCTGGGTAGAGTTCTAGGCAGTGAGCAAGAAAGATAAAGTCCCTGTTTTCTTGGAGCTTACTTCTTACTGGGAGAGACAGACAAGAAACAAGAAACCAGTAAAGGAGCAAGATCATATCACTTCGGCAAATGTTCTGGTGGAGATAAATAAATGATGTGGCACAAAATAACTAGGTATGAGAGTGGGTTGGGTGAGTTTCTTTAGAAACAGTTCTCAAAGAAGGCTTCTCTTGGGCGACCTTTGAGCTGAGACCCATCAGATGAGAAGGAACCAGTACAAAAGCTTTAGCGTGGCCAATGGAGCTGAAACCAGTATGACAAGGATCACTCATACCAGTGAGGTTGAATGAGTAGACAATAGCCAGACCATGGAAGGCCTTGCAGGCAATGGTAATGAGTTTGGATTAATTACTAGTGTAGAGGGAAGACATTGAATGGGAAGCGTGGGGATGATGGGCTCTGATGTACATTATCAAACATGGCAGCCTAGGCTAGCAAGGTGGCAGCAGAGATGGGGAGAAGTAGGTGGCTTGGGGAGGTATTGAAGGTAGAAGGTGGGGCGGGAGCCGGGCACTGACTGCAAAGACATATCCCTCGCAATTCATTGTTTCTAACCTTGTTGCATGTATGCAGTCCCTGGGAGAGGAGTTGCCTTCCACGGTAAGGTGAGTTATCTTACCAAGGAAGCAAGAAGAGCACTGGACTGGGAATCAGGACATCTGAGTCCAATCCAGGGCACTTTCCATATCTGAGACATGGAAACTTGACTGGGTCATCTCTAAGGGCCCTTCCAATTCTAACATTCTTGGTCTCTGTCAGTTGTTGGGGCATGCAAATGGGGAAGAGTCAAAGGAACTGTGAATCAAGGTTGATTGCACAGATCAACGGCCCAGGTCCCTATCTCCCTGGCTGCTCACCCTGGGATGATGTTAGCCCTTTCACCACCTCTTATCTGCCCCATGGGGAATATTGGCCCAGCCCAGTCAGCAGGCAGTTGATCTGCCCTGAAGTTCTGGCTCCTGTGGTCCATCGCTTCTCTGAGGGCAGAACTTGGAGCTAGAAGAGGCTAACCAGCCTCTTATGGTCTGAGGCGAAAGGCAATGGAACCTCTGGCCCAAATCAACGTCTCTTTCTCTCTGTCCATATTTCCTGATCTTCTGTTCCTGGGTTTGTTAGAAGGTCCTTCAGCCCACTCCTTTGTGACATTCCTCACCCTCTGGCAATCTGCTGGACCATCAACTGTACCAACTATAGTTTATAGTTTATAGTTTATAGTTGGTGCAACTGATGAATTTCCAATTCATCCTGGGGAGGAAATGGGGCTCAAGGGTTGTATTGGTCTTCAATGCCACATAACAAATTGCGCCATATTTAGTGACTTCAAACAACACACATCTATTAGCTCACCGGTCTGTAGGTCAGAAGGGTAGGCATGCATGTCTTGGTTTCTGCTCAGGGTCTCCCAAGGCTAAAATCAAGGTCTTGGCTGGGCTGTGTTCTCATCTAGAGTTCAGGGTCCTCCTTCAAGCTCATGTGGTTGTAGCAGAATTCTATTCCTTGTGCTGTTCCTGGCAGGCTGTCAGATGGGGGCTGCTCCACCCTCCTTGCCACAGGGCCCCCTCCACCGTCAAATCCAGCCATGGAGAACCTCCATTAGGTTGAATCCTGCTCATGTTTGTAATCTCTGATTTCAGAAAGAGCCCAGTCCGTTTAAAAGTCTCCCTGATTCAGTCAGTCTCATTCTGGATGGTTTCCCTTTTGTAAGGTCAGCTGTGCCACATAATGTAACACAACCACGGGAGTAAAACCCACCATATTTACAGCCCCAGGGGGTATGCAGCATGTGTACATGGGGGTGGGAGAAGGCTCTTGGGGGACTTCTTAGAATTTTGCCAGTCACAAGAGCCAAGCAAGACTTTTTGGGTAGAGGCGGTTGGAGGTCATTCCTGGCAATTTGAGAAAAAGTCATCCAGTAACATTTGAGGTTATTTTGCCTTTTGGCGGGTGTAAAACAATCTCATGGAAGGTTTGGACCCTCATCCTAGGAACATCACACTATGTCGTCTATGATGGCAGCGTCCATGGCCCCTTGAGCCCAGGGTATGGAGCAGGGTGTGGGGACGGCACAGATAAAGAGGAGGGCTGAACAGTGTCAGTTGGGTGTCTGGAGCTGCAGAGCTTTCTACCTTCGAGCTGCTGTGTGTTGGTCATGGGAAGGATGTAAACCAGACTTCCTTGGTGTTGGCCACCACCACGATCGTCACAATCACGTCTGCTTAGTTCCCCGTACACACTGGTGTACACTGCGCAGCACCTGTACTCGTGGCAGGACAGATTCCTCAGTGCCAGGTCTGCCCCTGGACAGACTGTACCGGGGCTACAGCAGGCTCCCCCATGAGCCTAAAGTTGTGATGAGTCCCTGAGAATAAGATTAGGAAAGATGAAACGCCGGGGAGGGGGAGGGGGGCTGTTGGCACCCACCATGGGAGTGCTGATATGGAAATGGATGACTGAGTCTGTTTAGGGCCATCCAAGCGCTATAGTAACTCTGGGGCTAGAAAGGAAGATTCTTAAAACTCAGGATCTTGCAGTGTTGGTCCAACACTTCTTGGGGGAAGAGGGCAGGCCTGAGGCTGGAGTAGAGGTGCTGGGCACCAGGCCCCCTTTCTCAAAGGCGCTGGGCACCAGGCCCCCTTTCTCAAAGGCACTGGGCCCCAGCATCTCCAGCTAAAGAGCCCCCGTTCAACATCCAGGTGTACTGAGCACACTGCAGCTTGAGATACAGGGAGAGAGCGGGCAGAGGACCCTAGGTGGGCCACTTGTGGGTACAGGGCAACCTAAATTATGTCGTTGGCACCGGAGGGAGACATTGGTCTCTTGAGAACTCGGCTGATGTGGGTCAGCTCCAAAGACCTCAGTCACTTCCACGTCTGATAACCTGATGGCTCTCACTTGTTGAGCAATAACTAAATGACGGTTCCTGTGCTCAATGCTGTCTGTATCAGTCAGGGCTCTTAGTGGCAGGCCAAGGAAAGGCTCTCTGGCTGATCCAAGAGAAAAAATGAATTTATTGAAAGGAAATGGGTTAGATCATAAAATTGCAGAAAGGGCTAGAGGATCAGATGTGCGGCCAAAACCAGGCCACAGAACAGGTCTGGAGGGGGGGACCCCACGGCTGCTGCTGTGATCCAGACCCTGTGGCCAGCACCCAGGGCGCTGCAGGGCTTGGATCCTGGGTCCATCCTCTGGCACTGTGGCTGCTGTAGCCCCGGGAACTCCATCTTGTCATTACCACCAGCAGAGCGAGGTCTGCTTGGCCCCCACTTTTTGGTCACTAGCTCCAGATTCAAAGTGTTGAATGGATGCTTCTGTTTGATGGAGGCTTAGTTGAGAAGGAGGCTGGGAATCTGTCACGTGTGTCTTCAATAATAAGAGGCCTGCCCCCTGCCAAGATCCACAGGAAGTGGAATTCCGGAAACAGAAAGGCAGTGAGGGGGTGGGACAGTTCACAGCATGTCTGCCACACACACATTATTTCATTCATTCCTGGCTGACTACCCAGGTATTGTTATCCTCACTTTATGAACGACGATAATGAGGTACAGAGAGGTTAAGGACTTGTCCGTGGTCACACAGCTATTAAGTGGTAGCCTCTCGTTTTAAACTTGGACTGTCCGACTCCGGAACTCATGCTCGCAGACTCTGCTCTATACCTCCACTGGATGTTGAGGAAATAGAACTTCTAGGGTCACTAAAGTTGTGGATTTCAGACTGTGGACTGTATGACCTAAAGGAGAGACTTTCCTTGGGGTGTGGGTGCCACCAGCTGATGCTCTAAGAATTGGCTCCATCGTGTCCTTGTCTGACTACAGTAACAGCTCTGTCCAGACACATACGAAGTGGCCCCGCAGGGAGGGCTCGGGGATGGGGCTGAGCAGAACGCAGCTCAGGCTCCTGTCTTGACTCCTGTTGAGTCACTCCCTTGGTTCCCGCGTCTGTCTCCTGAAGTCAGTGGTTACGAGGAAAGGATGTCTCCATTCCTTGGCTCATGATGGGATGTATTGATCCCTGTTTTCCCTACTCTTTTCCAATGTGTGCAGTATTGACTTCGGCTATAAAGGAAAAGGTCCTGTCCTACACATGTGCCAAGGTCACCCTACCTGCCCACCTTACTCCTGCTCTTCTTTCTACCTGGACCACCTGTTTCCTTCCCTTCTATTCACCACCAATCCACCTAGATGAGAGCCAGCTCCTTGTGTTTCTGGAGGCTTCCCCACTCTCTTTCACTGTGGAATTTCTTCTGAATCGATGGACAGTGCCTCTTAATTTGGGTCTTAAACGATCCCTTCTTGTTTTATGTGGCTGTTTCCTCCTACCAGCGAGATTGAAAGCAAACTAGGGGCAAGGATTATCCATTGCTCTGATTTTGTCTCAGCCTAGATGGTACAGTTTTTGACTTACAACAGTCACGTGGAAGGGAAGAGAAGTTTGGTGCCAGAGGGAACTGGATTTGAATCCCAACCCAGCTATGTACCTGAGCAATTTGTTTAAATACTCATTCATTCATTCAACAATATTTATCGAGGACCTACTACGGGCAGGCGCTGTACTAGGCACCAAGAATACAAAAGTAAGTAAACAGACATGGTCTCTGCTATCATGGAGATTATGGTCTAGGGAAGGGGGTGGATGTTAACCCATTAACCAGATAATCTCACAAAAAAGAGAAAATGACTAACTGCAACAAGCTCGCTGAACAAACTCATGGAATTACAAGAGGGTGTACAGGGGAAGTTGATCCAACGTTGGGAGGTTGTGCTGAGTAGGTCAGGAGCCACATTAAGCCTCAGCTTCCTCATCTGGAAAATGGATATTTCACCCACTCAGCTCACTAGGTTGTTGTAAATGAGTTAACAATATAAGGCACAGTATTTTAAAATGTGCAGTAAATGTTACCATAATGAAGGCTGGTAGGTTGGCCAACTGAGTGGTTAATTTCTGAAGGGAAGTGGGGTTAGGCAGATATGAGCATTTCCTGTGCTCAGATGTTCCCCAGGACAGTGAGTCTCAGATACATTCTCCATAAGAGCTGGGAAGCTCTTAAAAAATGCAGACACTTGCCTTCCACCTTAGATCTACGAGCCAACCAGAATTTCCCAGGGTGGGGTTTGTGCGTTAGAAAAAAAATCTTTAAACAAAACTTCTTGCAAAATGCACAGTTACAAAAAGAAGGGAAAGAACAATCTCCCTCCCTTTTCTTTCCTCTCTTCTGTCTACTCTTGGTAGTCACCAAGGTCAACAGGCTGATGTGAATCCTGTGCTTAATAAAGGAAACTTGCAGCTAGATTCTTGCACAGGGTTTTTGTTTTTCTTTGTAAAACTATTCTCATACTAGATGTTTTCCTCTGCATTTTGCTTTTCTTTCTTTCTTTTTTTTTTTCATTTCACAACACAGCATACACATCTCTTCAGGTTTACAGATGTAGGTCCAAATCTTTTAAGAGCCACATTATATTCTGTGGGATGGATGGGCCATATTTTATTCAAAGCTCTATTGGTGGATATCTGGGTTGTTTTGATTTCTATAAACAGTAAAGCAATACACAACTTGGTAAGAATGTCCTTACTTACGGGTACTTTTATTTCTAAAGGATAACTTCCAAAAAATGAAATGGATCAAATGATAGGTGCACTTTTAATTGGATAGATATTGGCAGATTTGCTTCCAAAATGTCTATGGCAGTCACATCCCCACCAATAAAGTGGGAGAGCTGTGTATTTTGGAAAAGCTCCATAGGAGATTCTGAAGTGCCCAGGATAAGAACCACTGGTCCCGAGCCGTCCCAGAATAGCCCTGAGTTCCTGAAAGCGATGTCAGGAAAGAATGAGCAGACTTCCCAGGGATGTGAAGAAGTAGTTCTTATCAGCCTCCCGTCTCTCTCAGGCTGGGGGTGCCAACCCTCCTTCTTCTGGGGAACTTCCTCCAAGCCTCCTATATAAAATGTCATTGTGAAAAGGAGTGAAGGAGGATCGAGCTTGGGGTGTTCCTCAGGATCTAGGAAGACCTCTGGGCTAGTGAGTACTATCCTGTTGCAGTGAAGCTGGTCCCAAGTAAGTGTTCGATCTCCTGGGAGGCACCTGGCTCAGGCTGAGAGGTTCTAGAGGGCTGACTGGCACCCCATGTGGCTTTCAGGGGTGAACTGGGGCGGGACTTCTCACTCTCAGCCTTTCACATTCCTCCTGAAGTACGTGAAATCTCTCCTTGGCCGGGGAAGGCAGGGAGTGGACGATGTGAGCTGTTTGAGCTTTGAAGAGGGGCCACACTTTCTAAGAGCTGCGTGTTCCTAGGAAGGCCAGCAATCATTGTTTCTTGATCCTTTCTTGTTTTATAGACTCTGAAGAGCCCATTAAGTACAAACAAATAGAGGTAATACTCCCTTCTTGGCATCCAGGCCCACAGGACAGTCAGCCTTGGCTGCCCCTCATGGTCTGCTTCATTCTGTTCAGAAGGAGGTCCCACTGAACTGGAGCACTGGAGGCTGGGATCAGCACCAGCTTTTCGGGCCCGCCCTAACTTCTATCCATGCTTTCTCTCTCTCCACCTCACTACTCCAGCTAATGGTGTAGCTGTGATGTGTGTGTGTGTCCAACTGTGTTCTCCCCTACAGAACAAAGCCAAGATGAAACTCCCGCTACTTCTGGCTCTTCTCTTTGGGACAGTTTCGGCATTTCATCTGAGTAAGTCTCCTTGGCCTTCAGCCTTTCTTTCTCTGCTCGACTCCTTTCTACAGTTTACGGGGTCAGAGTCACACAGCCAGCGTATTCTCTGGCCATCTCCCATTTCAGGATCTCTGCACTTAAAGGAGCAGGGACCCCAGAGCTGGGAGTTGAAGGGACTCCTTGGGGCATCTGCATGCCTGCCATCTTTGTTCTACTCTTACATTCTCAATGTCGTCCTTTCTGCAAGATGCAAATGGTGATCACAATGCTGGCTTCTTTTACTTTGCCCTCACTGAGTGTACTGTGCTAAGTGTTTTCTATGCATTGTCTCCTTTAATGGTCATAGCATCCCCATGAGGTATGTGGTGCGGTATACCCATATCACAAAGAAATTAAGCTAGTAGATAATGGAACTAGTACCAGACCCACGACTGTCTGGGAAGCTGGTTTCTCCTCTCAGGGGCTCTGTTCCGGGGGGGGGGGGGGTCTCTTTCCAGAGCTGAGCATGCAGATGCCTAGGGCAAGGTGGGAGCTGTCCGTGGTGCTGGGGAGGAAGAGGGGAAGAGGTGAAGGAGGAGGTGCTTGGCCTTTTTCCCTGCCAGGGACTGAAATGTCCAACGTTGAGAGCCCCTTGGGAGATGACACCCTGCCTCAGGTTGAGGAGATGCCAGAACATGAGGCAAAGGAGGCCCCTTTGGAGGAGCTGATGCTGCTGGAGAAAGAGGAAGAGAGGGGCTCTGGAGGTGAAGATGCCCCAAGGGAAGAGGGGACTGTTGAGTCCATCTCAGCCTTGGAGGAGGTGGGCAAGGACTTTCAGTGCCCCAAGGAAGAAGACACAGTAAAAGTGGAGGGCATCTCTGGGTGCAAAACCTGTCGCTTCCTCCTGGTGACGACAGCCTTGAATTTTAACAGTGCTCAGGTGAGTGGCCAGTGGCTGAGGCGCAGGGTGGGGACAGAGAGGGGATGCCTCCAGCCTCTGTGTAACTGCTCACTTTCCTTATTGAAGACCCCGGGGGTGTCAGCAGAGGCCCTCAGAGGTGCTGAGGGTGAGAGGTGTGGGCCATGTGGAAACAGAATTTGCATTTTCATCTCCAGCCTTCAAATGGCTGCGGGAGTGGAGGCTGGGTGAATTTTGGACTAAGGTCATGTGAATTCCTGCAGGAGTGGCACTCCATTCTTCCTCTTTCATCCTGCTCTGCAGCTTACTTGCCAGAGATGCTACCGAGGCAGACTCATCTCCATCCATGACTTCAGACTTAATAACCAGATCCAGTGCCTAGCCAGAGGGATCAACCAGGGCCAAGTCTGGATTGGAGGCCAGGTCACAGGCTATGTAAGAGGGGTCCCAGTTCTAAGTGGGGAGCACCTCCTGACCCCAGCCAGTGCTCAGCTTGCTGCAGACTTGTCTGTGTTTCCCGTCTCTGATCCCCTGAAGAACTGGGGATAGACGGACAGCTGGGTGAGACACCAAGGGGGCCACCTAAGCATTGGGAAGAGCCACACGTTTAGAATCAGAAGGTCTGGGTGCAAGTTCTGCTCAGTCTCTATGACTTGGGCAAGACTGTGAGCCTGGTTCATCATCTTTAGGATGTGGTTGCAACACCTGCCCTACCTCTTGTTAGGGATGGAAGGATGAGTGTGTCACTGGGATGCGTAGAACATAATGGTGATGATCACTGTGGATCTACATTTTGGTTGACCAAGACAGTGTCCTCCGTGGTCCAGCGGTCCTTGAAGGGACAATTCCTGGCGGCAGCAGGAGGGTCAGGCAGGGATATTCCCAGCTCTGCACACCTGCCTTCCCTTTGCTCCATGCCCCAGCCCACATCTTCCCATCCTGTCTCCTCTAGGGTTTGTGCATACGCTGTCACTGGATTGACGGCAGTCCCTGGAATTTTGCACCCTGGGTTTTAGGCCAGCCCTGGACCGGTTGTGGTGGATGTGTGTCCATGTGTATCCCAGGTGAGGTGGGAGTGGGGATGAATGATGGCAAGTCCTGGGATGTGGGAGGAGCTCAGAGGAGAGGTGTTAGGAAGAGCCAGACCCTCCAAAGGAGAGGCCTCCTGGACCTTTAGACTCAATCTCTACTGCGGTGTGGGGTAGGGAAGGGAAAGGCCCCTCCTGGGTGGAGTCAGAAGGAACAAGAGGCTGAAGACCGCTTCCTGTTGTGCCTCCACTGGAGGCCTTTGGCTTCGAAATCACTGTGGCGTGAGCCTTCCCTTCGTCTGTTCCTACTGAGCTGAATCCAGCCAGAAGCTCAGTGCTGCCACCTCCTGGGCAGCCCCCTCACCTCCCCTCCTCTCCAGCCCCCAGCAATAAAACTGTTTTCCTAAAACTGATTTCTTTTTCCTCCAATCATTGATCTACTCTGCTTAGCTCCACCCATGAGCTCTCTCTCTCCATCCTACTGTCTTTCATAAGAGAGGTCAAAAGTTATCATTCGCAAAGAAGATGGAGCACAGGGTGGGGTCTGTGCGGCCTTCTTGGAGACAAAGGAGTGGGCTCAGGTAGCTCTTTTCTTAGGACACGCAATTACTGGGCATATGTGCGGCAGGTGCTGCAAGTACCCCACCCATTTCTCTCCAGCCTTCTCAATGTCCTGGATTTGCCTTTCCGTGTCTGAGGGCCTTTTTCCCCCTGTCACAAACTGTGGTTGCCTTAATGTGCCAGGATATTAACATGGTCCTGGGAACAGTGCACAGCTCTCAGGAGTGGGTGTATGAGTACCCCAGTCCCTTGCCCCTCAAGCGGAAAAATGCTGAGGTAGGTACTGGACACTGTTTTCCAAGATTTCCCACGGGGATTAACTTCCAGTTATCCACTGAAGCAGCTGGCTTTATGGCCCACATTTTATTGGCTGCCTTTTCTTCCCCATATGAACTCTCCTCTTACCTACTAGTTTCTCAGCACCTCCCAAATTAACTACTTACACTTGAATCTTTGTCTCAGGGTCAGTTTCTGGGGCATCTCAATATAAGACAAGCTGCTATCTGCCCAACTCTATACAAGGCGTGGGGATACGACAAGACACAGCCCCCTGCTGTTTGGGAACATGCAAATGTTTGTAAGATAAACACGACAGCATCTACTAATGTCACAGCTTTACTGTGCACCCATGAAGTGCCCCCTGCTGTGGCAAAGATGACCTTACAAAGATGACCTTGTATGATCAGCAATTATTATCTCACTGCACAGAGCCAGGCTCAGAGAGGTTATGACCTGTTAAAAGACCTGCCCAAGGGTGGATATCTAAATGTGACCCATGGGATTCAACTTTCTCCAGAGCATGTTCTTTCAACCACTAGGATTCTGTGGCTGGAGGTGTTGGCTGCTTCTAGGACATGACCATATGGGGACAGAGCACAGAGGGGAGGCAAGAGAGACTCCTTTAGCCTTGGGTTCATCTTGGGGCATAGGACTCCAACCCAGCAGGAGATGAGGCCGTTCATATCAGAGGTTAGGAGAGGGGATTCTGAATCCTCTCTCTTCTGGGCAGAAAGTAAGGTGTCAGTGCTCTGAAGCCTTTTTCCTCCAGGACTCCTCAAAAAGGTCAGGTGGCCCCAGGGCCTTAGAGAGAAATCAAGAACATTAATGTTTTGAGTGTGGCTCAGATAAGAGAGGCTACTTGCTCAAGCTTGCACAGTAAGGGGAGAGAGATAAAAATCAAACTGGGGTCCGTTGTAACTGTTGTTCCACAACAGTCTTGATTTCAATGACAATGAAATTCTGAAACACTACCCAGTGCTGAGTGCCGTGGAGGACACAGATGGAGCAGGGCTCTCAGTGCTTGCCCTCGTGGGCTCTGCACTCTGGTGCGGGAAGACATTGCTTCTCTTTATTCCAATGTCAGTAATAAAGAGTAACAGAATCTCCCATTTATTAAGCATTTAACAGGTGCCAGGCACTGTGCCAAGAGCCTTTGTGCTAAGATGGACGTTGTCTAGTTCCTCATAAATCTCTTCTGTTGGTGGCGTTTTTGTGGCAGAAGTGCAACTTCCAGTCCATGGAGGTCCCCTTTGGGGGATGACAAGAAGGGGGAATGAAGGAGGCACTGGGCTCCTGATGATATTCTGTATCTCTATCTGGGCCCGGTTCCGTGGGTGCACCCCCCCCCGTGACAATTCCCTGAGCGGTCCATGCTGCAGTGCACATTGCAGGCTGCATGCTAAACATCTTCAAGGAAAGTTTTAAAGGGTAAAATAAATGAAAGGACCGGCCTTTCATGCCCAAATATGGGTTCATGTATCACTTCTCCTGCCCAAAAAGATGCTAACTAAACTCTAGGAAACTCAGCTCGTGTTCTTTACAGGAATCCCTGCAGTTCCTTACACATACCCAGAGCGGGAGCTCAACCAACTCTCAATGCTTGCTTGTGGACCAGGGGCACAGTTCAGTCACGGTTTCCTGACTAGGGTTACCCCCAGCCCCACACGCTGGGCACTGTTCTGAGAGCTTTGCTGGAGCTGTTCTCATTAGCAGTAAGTCCTGTCATTAACCTCAGTTTACCTCAGGGTGGGAAAACTGAGGCACAGAGGGGCTGCCTTGGACTGACAGTTCCATTACACATCATACTACCCTGCCGTCTGCAAAGCGGGGGCTGAATGGAAGCTTGAGACAAGAGGCAGAGTTTGAAACCCTTATGAATATAAAAGCAAACAGTAAGCCAGAGAGTTGGCATTTCGTGGATGCTGAAAGTGTCGGCACCATTGGCTAGACCGTCTGGAGGTATAACATATTGGGGCAAATCAAAGAAAGCAAGGACCTGGGAGTCAGACTGCGGTCAGACGTGCTGCTTCTTACTACTCATGTAAACCTGGGCGAGTTATTTAACCTCCCTGAGCTTTCGTGGTAGAAACGCAGACTAGTGTGGCAGGGTCTAATCTGTACTATGATGGCAAAGATTAAGTAGGGTAATGGATATAAAAGCCTTAATGAAGCATAGTGGTAGATCCGTGGTGGACCTTCAAAAATGTTATTTCCAGTTTTCAGTCAGACAGACATCACCATGGTCACTGAAGAGATCACTGAAGCCACCGGCATGTCTCTGCCCAGGGTCAACATGGGGGAGGGGCAGGCTGGAGAGAAGGGAGGTCAGTGAGAGGAGGCAGCCATGAGGTGGATAAGGAGTCAGAAGTCCTAGGTTCGGGCTTGTCTCTGACTTGCTGTGTGATCTTGGGCAATTTGCTTAAGCTCTCTGAGATGCCATTTCCTAATGTGTAAAAGAGGGACGTTTATATGAAACAATGCTTGTAAAGCTTATTGTGGTGCTGGCTCAAGAGAGTAGCTGGGCTTCTCGGTCATCCCAACCACTGAGTGAAGTGATGCCTTTGACCTGCGCCCGGGACTGAGGAGAACAAAGGGGAGGAGGGGCTAGCCTGAAATCCGGAGACCAGGTTTTGGGGCCCTGGAATTGGCCAATTCCCTCATCCTCCAAGATAAGCCGAGGGTCGGGTCCGTTGGGCTGGGGAGATAATGACCAAGGCCGTTACTCTGCAATCAGGCTCAGAAGTGACCTCTCAGATACTTCTCCATTTGCAGGTCCCCTGGGAGGAGGGGAAGAGATCCAGGCCTTTTCACCCTCTGGGCTGTCTGTCCCTGGTGCCCTGAGCACTGGAGGGCTGGCCTGGAATCCAAGGAACAAATATGCACCGCCCAGCTAGTGACAGAGTTGAGTCACCCACCCTGACAAGCCCTCTAACTCTTGGAAGTGATATCCAGCAAATCAGGGCTCAGTGCTGGCCGGCCTCTCCTGGGACTGCAGTACATTTGTCTGGAACTTGATTGATTACAATGTTGACACTTTTGTTCATCGTGGTGTTTTTGCATTGATTCTGATTTTTAAGAAAGACTGCATTAAATATTTACTTATCCCAACTACTGCATTCTTTGGTGTCCCCATAAGTTTTGCAGCTGAGATGAATGCCTCACTCACTTCCCATCAGTCCTGGCCCTGGTGGTGACAAAGGGCTGGTAGGAGATGAGGAGTTGGGGTCGGGGGTTGGATGGCCCACAGAGTGTCCAAATGACTCTGCATGAAGGTTTCCAATCCAGCTGCTGCCTCCTGGCCAGAAGACAGGCTTCGAGGTTGGACAAAAGAGCACGTTCTAGCCCAGCAATCCTCAACAGGGGCAATTTTGCTTTCTGGAGGACACCTGGAAAATTGGGGAGACATTTCTGATTGATGTGACTGGGAGAGGCATGGTTGAGAAATTGTGTGTAGAGACCCAGAGAGGCTACTAAATGTTCTACAAGATGCAGGACAGCCCCCTACCCCCAACAAAGAATTATTGGACTCCAAATAGTAACAGTGCTCTCAATAGTTGAGAATCTCGATCTAGAGCCACAGCAGGGGAGGGGAGGGTATAGCTCAGTGGTAGAGTGTGTGCCTAGCATGCATAAGGTCCTGGGTACAATCCTCAGTACTTCTGCTAAAAATAAATACAAACCTAATTACCTTCCCTGCTCCCAAAACAACAACAACAATAGAGCCACAGGAGAAAGGAAGGAGCTTAAGTTTTTCACATATTAAAAGTGAGAAAGAGAAGAAAAGGGAGGAGAGTGATTGAGAGGAAGAGAGTGAAGGAGGGAGGGAAGGGGAGACACAGAGATGTTTTGGAGCCTAAAAGACTTAGAAGTCCCAGTCCCCCCACTTCCTGCGTAACCCCAGTAAGTCACTGTCTTTCTCTGAATCTCCTCCTTCACACCTGCGAAGTAGGGCCAATCATATACTCTCGTGGGACTGAGGTTAGGAAGGTGAGGACTCAGGGACGTGATGCACAGAAAGTACCTGGTCTTGTGATAAATGCTCAGGAAGGCTGCGGCTTCCCTTCATCTCCTCTCTCCTCCCTTTGTGGTCTCCCTTCATTTGCTGGAATTCTGACCAGAGGAAGGCTGCTCCTGG
Organism: Camelus bactrianus; assembly: GCF_048773025.1. Classification (NCBI taxonomy): domain Eukaryota; kingdom Metazoa; phylum Chordata; class Mammalia; order Artiodactyla; family Camelidae; genus Camelus; species Camelus bactrianus. The sequence continues at coordinate 12,076,034 of NC_133548.1, forward strand.
GGTTAAAGAGCATCGTTCAGACTGGGATACTTTAGTGGGGGAAGGTATAGCTCAGTGGGAGTGTGCATGCCTACTATGCACGGGGTCGTGGGTTCAATTCCCAGTGCCTCCATCAAAATAATAAATAAATAAGTAAACCTAATTACCTCCTTCTGCAAAAAACAAAAACAAAAACAAAAAAACAAAAAACGCAGACTGGGATACTTTAAGGGCACTAATAATAATTATGCCTAGACAATAACAATGCCTAGTCATCTGGGGCTTTCTCAAGCACCCTAGGGTGTTTGGGCACCAATGTATGGCAGGAGGCAGGTCCTCAAAGTCCCAGCAGAGAGCAGAGCCCAGGGGTGAGAGGACTGAGCAACCTCTTATCAGCTCTACTGCCCCCCACCTCCCCAAGCCTGGGGCAATCATCCTGGCCTCTTCCTACTTCCGCAAAAGTCCAGTATAAGGGCCACCTCTGGGCCCCAGCAGCCAGAGGCACTGAGAGTGGAGGCTTCAGACTCTCGGGGGTAAGCATTTCCTCAGCTGCCCAGGGAGCAGGGTCCAGGCCTGGGAAGAAGCTGGACACTATACGGCCTGGAAGGCCTGTCCTTAGGACCATAATAGCATTTGTCCTTCCTTCTTCTTCAGCTGTGTGAGTGAAACTGGCCCTGAGTGTGATCGGACCTGTTCCCGCAGGGGCCAGGGTCTGAGCCGAGTGCTGTTCCGGGAACCAGGGACAGACCTTTCAGGACTTCTGTACTCAAGCTGACACCCCGCTGTTCTTTTTCTGATTCTCCAGCTCAGGGGCTGTTCACTGGAGGAGAAGGAAGCCCTTTAGTTTGTCCTTTATTATTATTTTTTGAACTTCTTAGTTAGTTTGCTCTTTAATCAACCAGTCAAGCAAACGTTGTGTCTCCACTGTGTGCCACGGTCTGTGCAGACATACAGAACATCCCCAAGGAGGGAAGGTGAAGCTGTGTCTTTGTCTGAGACTGAGTGAACATGAAAGGTCACCTGCTCCTGCCCCTCCTCCTGCTGGGGACAGTTTCTGCTCTGTATCTGGGTAAGTCCTCCCCTCCCCTTCTCATCCATCTTTCTCTTTTCTCTTGTTTCCTGCATCTTTTTGGCTCCCGTGGGGCCAGGGCCATAGCCTCCCCTCTTCAGTTGACTCAGCCCATCTCTAGTTAGATTTCTCCTGGACTCAGAACTGTGACCTGAACTTTCTATCAGGGCTCCTTTGCAAGGAAAAACACCCACCTGAGAAGATGAAGGCCTTTTCACAGGTGCTTCCTCCCACCCCCAAAATACACATGTGGTGTCAGCCAGTGTCACGTTCTCTTGCATTTGTGCGATGTGAGAGTTCTCCCCTTGTCCAACCCCCTGGAAATCCTTCCAGTTTTGGTTCCAGATGGCACCTCTGGGAAGGCTGAGTGGGGCTGCCAGAGCTGTCCGTGGTCCTGGAAGAAGGGAGAGCTCAACCTGATGGCCGTTACCTCTTCTTCCCAGAGAATGATGCCCTTCATCTGGGCAGCCAAGAGACACAAGCAGACATGAGCCAGGATCTGGAAATCTCTGGGGAACAGGAGGGAGAGTTGGCTCTGAAAGATGTGGTGCTTGAGTCAGAAGGAGAGGGAGAAGAGGCCAACAATTCCAGCTGTCAAGACACCTTTGAGGATGAGGAGGCCATGGAGTCAGACCCAGGAGCCCTAGACAAGGACTTGCAGTGCCCCAGGGAAGAGGACACAGTTCAAATTCCACGCAGTCCTGGGTGCCAGACCTGCCGCCGCTTCCTGTTGGTGCGGACCCCAAGGAGGTTTAGGAGTGCTCAGGTAAGTGGCAAGGAGGCTACTGCGGAGGACCTGAGGAGAAGAGAGTGGATTAATCTCTTGTTCCCTATCATTTAGACTAGTGGTTTTCAAAGCCTAGCATGGATCAGACTCTCCTGGAAGTCTTGTTAAAACACAGGTTTCTGGGCCCTATCCCCTCAGTTTCTGATTTAGCAAGCCTGGGGCTTAAGAGTTTGCATTTATAACAAATTCCCAGTGATGGTATTGCTGGTTTGGGGACGGCTCTTTGAGAACCACTGATCTATATAAAAGGCTTTGGTATTACATATACCTGTGCTACGTCCTGTCATGGGCTATGGACAAGCCACTTCACCTGTCAGGGCTCCTGTGTCTTCCTTCATTTGTAAAACAGAGATGTGTTGTACCACCTCTTAGAGTTGCGGTGAGGATTAAATACTACATGGAAAGTATTTAGAATAGTCCCCGGGTGGTTGTAAATTTTCAGTAAATGGTGGCTGTAGTTATTCTGAGTCTTATTATTTTTTTGCAAGACGTTCCTAGCAACAAATAAAGGGGCAAGAGACAGGATGGGGGGGGGACAACAGATCCCTGATTTCTGACTTGAAAAGGCATGTGGGGTCTCTCCTGGAGACTCAGGGACTCAAGGCAAAACAGAGTGGGTTCCCAACGCCACCTCTTCTCTGTGCAGAATGTCTGCAGGAGGTGCTACCGAGGCAACCTCGTCTCCATCCACCACCTCAGCTTCAACATTCGCATCCAGCAGTCTGCCTGTGGGATCAACCAAGCACAGGTCTGGATCGGAGCCTTCATCAGGGGCTGGGTAAGTGAGGGGTCAACTCCCAGGCACTGAAAGTTCTTTCTGATTGCCTCAATGGAACTTGCTGGCATCAAATCTCAACCCAGCAGCTGACGTGACCTTAGAGCGGTGGGCAGTGATGCACTGCAGCTGGCTGGTACTGACTTAGGAGAAACTGGTTGTGGGCTTCTCTGTCTAGCTCCATGTTCAGTGACTTCCTGCTTGCAGCTTGAAATCTGCCATGGTGGATTTATTTACACCAAGGAAACTGGCAATCATCACAAACCAGGTTTCTTTCCTCCTTCTGCCTCTCACCTTCCCCAAGAGCGGGTTGTTAAACGTTTACCAGCACACCCCTGGTGTCAGGAGGGAGATTCTGTACCCAGCTTGGTCCCTTACTAGCTGAATGGCTTCCTCCAAATTGCCTTGTCTCTGAGTGGGGTCCTTCTTCTCCCAGAGTGGCCCTGGGATTGTGGACGAAGGAGTGCCATTATATTTGCTACTCAATTGTGGTCCACAGGCCAAGAGTATCCATATCACCTGGTAGCTTGCTAGAAATGCACAATCTTGGGTCCCACCCCAGACCTCATGAATCAGAATGTGCATTTTAACACGATCCCTAGAAGATATGGATACACAGTAAAGTCTGAGACGCCTACTCTGTGTGGCAGCTGAAAGTGATGGTTGCTCTTCCATTGTCATTGTCTACAAACCCTCAGGGATGAGTCTCTAAGGTACCTGGCTCTCAGCCAAGTGGGCGGTGAGAGAAGACACAGTGTCAGGAAGTGACACTCAGTGGGCATCCTCTGGAGCCCCAGAATCTGTCTGTCTTCCTGGACCTCTGCCCTCTGACCCCGCCTATCTCTTCTCTAGTTTCGGTGCAGGAGATTTCGCTGGACTGATGGGAGTCGCTGGAATTTTGGATACTGGGCCTCTGGGCAGCCTGGGCAAGGGAGAGGCCGTTGTGTGGCCCTGTGCACCAAAGGTGAGGAGGGCTGAGCACCAGGGCAAGGGGAAGGGGTGGTGAGGTGAACTCCCACACGCGTCCCTTTGAGCTGCCCGTACACACGTCCCCACACCCACACCTTTCTCCTCAGATGATGGGGTGTCCAGTGTGGGGGCTAGATGGGGGCTTTCTGTCCAGACAAAGCTGGCTCAGGGCCTGGGGACTCCTTTCCTTCCTCTGATATGACAGCAACAAGGAGTGAGTATGGGACAGATGGGTGTAACAGATGTGCATGTAAGGTGTGGATGAAGGAAGAATTGGGAATTAGGGATGGCTGACATAATTCACCAGCTTTGAACAGCATGGTTGCCAGATGTGAAGGAGCTTACTTCAGTGGCTAGGACCACATGGACTAGAGTCCGACTGCGGCCATGTACATCCCGGCTTGGCCACTTGCCAGCTGAGATACAGGCAAGTTATCCTCCCACCAAGCCTCAGTTTCCTCATCTGTGAAATGGGTGATGATAGTACCGACCTCTTGGAGTCATTGTGAGGATTAAGTCCATATTAAAGCCCTGAGCACAGTGCCCCTGCAAGGGAAGAGATCAATAAACGTTGGCTAGGAGGGGTGTGGGGGAAACTCGGCTGAGAGAGCCCCATGATGGCAGGCAAAGGAGACACATGAGGTGCCTGCGGAGGGAAGGACGGGGCACAGGCCACACTCAGGTGAGCAGCTGACATCACTGTGTTCTCTACCCACAGGGGGTCACTGGCGACTAGCTCGATGCAAACGTCGTCTGCCCTTTGTCTGCGCCTTCTAAGCCAGAAGCACGTAGACTTCTGCCATGGAGCCTCTCCCGTCACACCCTCCTGGCTGCCCCTGCCCCACCCTTGGCACTCTTGTTTCCCAGCCTCTCCAGGTCATAAAGCCAGACTTCCCACAGCATTTCCTGACTCCTGTTTCTTCGTTGCTCACTCTGGGGGACTCCTCTGGGTTGGAAAGTCCTGGAAGTACTCACTCTGGCTTTGTGGAGTGGGGTGGGACTTTGAGGAAAGATGGTGGAGTAGGGTGCCGGATGGGTGGGGGTGGGACAGGGGTGGGGTGGGATGCGGGCGGGGTCCTGGGGTGTTTGGCTGCAGGGCCACTTGGGGGTGAAGTGTGGACTAGGCAGGACTAAGTCTCCTCTTTGAACGCCCTTCTCAGTCCTGGCGCCTCCTGGCACCAAGGATTCCACCCGTCCCCACAGGCTCTGGGGAATGAGCTCTTTTGGTGGGGTGTGGGGATTCAGGTTGGGGTGCAGGGTGGGGTGGGAATGGGATGGCTTTGCAAAGTGAAGGCACTGTCGCTGATTCAAGAATTGGGTGGAGTAGCGAAGTTCCTTCCCACTGCTCCAATAACCACTTGGAAGGAAGGAGAAATAGTCGCTGGGGGCAGCCGGCGCCTTGAGACCTGCGGCTTCTTCACCTCTGATAATGGCCTGCGTGTTCCTTCTCCCAGCTACATGGGGGTGAGCTCTAGGGACCCAGCTTCTTCTGAGAGGGGTTCCCACTCCATTCCCAGGAAGGTGGCTGTGACCCTTCCCACCCCCCCATCCTTCGTCCTCTCCCCCATCCCCAGCCTACACACATTACTGCCTCTTGGGAAGGAGGGCCTGGGGCCAAAGCCAGGGCATCTGGTAGCCGCGCGGTTCTGCAGCCCCAGGTCTCCTCTGCTGCTCCCTTTCTGAGACCCTGGGGACATTGAGAGAGAACGCCGTGGCTGCTCTTTGCTCCAGGCTGAGCTCCAGCAAGGATCTGGGCTTGATGCAGCAGGAAGTTCAGACTTGAAACTGAGGATTCAGAGGGCAGAGAGCCCTGGGTTGTGGGAGAGAGAGAGGGAAAGAGAGAGAGAGACTTCTTGAGGGTGTGGTTCTACGTGGGGCACAGGGAGAAATATTTCTGCAGGTGTGTGTGTATCTTGGTGTGTATACCCGTGTCTATCTGTGTAAATATGAATCTGTATTTGTAAATGTGCATAAATCTGTGTGTGAGTCAGTATGTATTTGTGTGTTGTTTGTGTGTACATTTTATACATCTTTATTTATGGTTATACTTGTATGCCTGTGTACCTCTTTAAAAAATTTTTTGGGGGGGTAGGTAATTCGGTTTTTATTTACTTATTTATATGGAGGTACTGGTGATTGAGCCCAGGATCTCGTACATGCTAAGCACGTGCTCTACCCCTGAGCTACACTCACCCTCCCTGTGTACCTCTTTGAGTGTGTGTATCTGGGTAGCTTCCGCGCCGGAATCTGTGTGTGCATGCATTTGTGTGTACCTCTGTGTCTTTGGCCAGTGTGTTTGGGAGTGTGTATACACATCAGTGTGTGTCCGAGCATACCTGTGTACAGGTCTACATTCGTGTGTGTACACGTGCGTATCTGTTCAGCCACCTGATGAGATGTGAAGTTTTAGGAACAAAATGAACAGTTTCCCCAGATGCACTTTGTTTCTAAAGGTGCTGGAGTTGAAGGAGCAGGATGGGATGGGAGAACCCCAAGGGGAGTGGCTGGTGACCAAGCAGCAGGGAAGAGTCCCTTGAACATGAGCTGGCCTCTGGCAGCATGAAGATGGGCCTTGGTATTGCCAGGAACCTCACCCATGCTGGGCCCAGGGACAGCCTCTAGGTGAAGAGGCCTGTCCTCAACACAGGGTTCTGGCCACCTGCCTTGGATGGAGATTGGGTCAGGAAGCTCCAAATCACAGCATGTCAGCCTCCCCAAGGGCATGGAAGGGGGGCTGCCTTGGGGTCAGGCCCCCACCCAGGTCCCTGCACTGTGTACTGCAACAAGCTAATTCTTGATTATCTGCTTCTAAAAGAAGGAGAAACAGTTGCGGGGGTGGGGGTGGGGGGGTGGGGGGAGCGGTGTGGGAAGGATGAGCTCTGCATAGGTAGCTCCAGGACTGAATGGCAAGCCCCCATTTATCAGCCTCCACTTATCTCCCTGATGGGGAAGGGGCTCTAGCTAATCCCAGTAACCCAATATTCTCCTGGCCAAGACCAGAAGTAAAGGGAGGGAGGGGAAGGGAGGGATGGTGCTCAGACCCTTCCAAACTGAAGCTTGCTTGAGGCAAGCCAGCGTAGATAACACGTCTCTCAAATATCCATTATGGTCTCTCATTAGGCTTCAACTTCAACCATTATATATTCATTCCTTTGGCTGCTTAAGGCTTTTCAGTCTTGAATAGCCCTTGACTACGAAGCAAATAATCTTAGAAGAAACTTCTGAGTGTGTTATCTATTAATACCTCTGGGAGATTGATTGGTAACTTGCAGAGAACAAGATTTTGTGAGAAGGAACACAGGAAGAGATGATGTGCGCAACTGTTAGTGGTCATGAATCGGGGGTTGTAGAGAAGGGAGGCCATTAAAAAGGAGATAATGAAGCAGAGACTGCTGTGTTCCCCATCTTCTCTTGCCAGTATTCCCAGTATTCCTTGCAGTAAAGTTGGGCTCTGCGGCATGATACTTGAGTCTGGTCAATGCGGTGTGGTTGGGAGTGCTATAAGCCACTTCCAGGCCTGGCCTTTAAATGATGATCATCTGTGACCCTCCAGTTCTTCCTTTCCCTGACATGGCGATCTGGCATCCATGTGTCTCAGATGGCATAGCTAGCAGATGGAGGGCGTTGCCTGACCTACTTACTTTGTTGTGTGAAATCCCGCGGGTTTGCAATTTACTTGTTATTGCAGCAAAGCCTGGCTTAGCCTAACACGTACAGAAAAGGTGCCAACCAATTCCTTAGGTTCCCCCAGGCAGATGGAGCACAGAAGTCAAGATCCCAGACCCCAGAGTCAGAGAGGTCTGGGTTCAAGTCCCAGCTCTACCGTTTCAGTTTTGAACCCTTAGCCTCAATTTCTTCTATACAAGGAGGGTTGAATTAGACAATGTCTGTAACACATTTAACCCATTGCTGGGCTGTGGCAAGTTACCACTGAACATTTGCTTTTATGCTGAGATGTCATTAGACATGAGTGAGGGTTCCAGTTCAGATTTCCATGTATTGTAAATTTCACTTTCTATCAGATAGGATTAATGATAAACCATAGCGAGCTTACCGGGGTTGGTGTGAGGGACCATGTGACAATGTTGGTGATTGTGCTGTGTACACAGTGATGCAGCAGAAGTGAGTTAGCTACCGGCGTGACTACTCATATCAGCCCTAAGTCTTGCACACGGAGCCATAACCAAGTTCAGGTGCGGGGAGGACGTCAGGCTCGCACACACACGAGTTCAGGCTCAGGATGGGCTGATGAACCCGTAGGAGGACCACCCCAGTCCGGTGGGAAGGGAGGGGCTGGAGGAAAGTGTCCCCCCAGAACAGAGATGCCTGTCTCCTCCCCAGAGAACCTCCCTGTGACCCCAGCCTCGACCCAGCCTCTTGAGAGCTGGATTCACTGGGGACACCTGTGGGGCTCCTGATTGGAGAACTGAGTGCTGCCTTCACTGATGCCTCTGCTGGTCAGATCTCCAGATGCTGCCTGATTCCCCAGGCTGCCCTGGGGAAGGTGTTACCCCACCATCCTGAGGATGGGGCTGGAGTGAAGGCTGAGTGGGGAAAGGGGTAGTGGGCCTTGTGTGGGGGACGCTAACCCCTTCTTCCCCTGGGCTGGGGGAATGATTGGGGTTGGGCCTTTTCAAGTGCCGACAGCTTGATTCTCCCAAACTACTCCCCAAGCTGCCCCCTCCCCATTCCCTGCAACTTCGTAGAGGGGCCAGCCCTCCACGTGCAGTCCAGCTCATCTCTGCTAAGACCTTGAGATCCGGCCTGCACTCCAACCTTTCCAGAGGATTTGCCGGGAAGCCAGTGAAACTTACACTCCAGGCTGCTCAACTGCATAAGCCCCTTCTAATACTAATTTTGTAGGATTAAAAAAAAAAAAAAAAAAAAGACCCACATTGCATGCACTTCAGGCTTCAGAAAACCTGGATCTGCTCCTGAGCTCCGCCCTGGTGAGATTCCTGGGCCTCTGCTGTGGGCAAGCCACGGCCTTCCCAGACTCCTGTTCCTGCCTCCTTCCCTGCCAGCAGGACACCTGGTTCCCTTTTGGCCGCTAACTATGTGGCACTGGACAAGTCATTTTCCCTCTCTGGCCTCAGTTTGCTCATCTGTCAGCCAGAGACTCAGACAAGACGGTTCCTAAAGCGCCTTTAGTTTCTGACATTAGAAGACCAACCGCCAGGAGTCCTGACCCGCCCGAGGGCAGTGCTAACTGGGCTCCGGGAGCAAGGGGCCCGGACTTGAGTAAGCATGTGGAGGGGCCCAGAGAGAGTGAAAGCGGCCCCTTCTCTGGCTTGGGGTGAGGGAAGGAAAATTTCACGGACAGTTACGTCTCCTGTTTCCTTCTGAATCTGGGACCTGCCCAAGTCAGAAAGAGGGAGCCCCTGCACTCCTGTCTGACTGGTCTCCCCTGAAATGGGGCCTGCCTGAGTTGCTGGGGGCAGCATGGGGCTTCCTCTTTATGAAGCTGAACTCATCATGGTCAAGGTGGATGAGGCTGGAGCAGCAGGGCAGACGCCCCCTGGGGTTCTTTTTCTCCTTGTAGGGTGTGGGTGATGGAGGGAGTCAGACCTGGATTCAAATCCTCTCGCTTCCTGGCTGTGTGGCCTGAGGCAAATGACTCAGGCTCTCTGAGCCTCAGTTTGTCTTCAAAATAGGGAAACTAGTATCTACCTCATAGGATTATTCTAAGGATTAAATGAGATAATGTGTGTGGACGTGCCTGGCACTTGGGCGGCCTTTGTGGCCACTGGTTATTACTATGACTGTCTCTACTCTTTGGAAAGGGGATGACTCGGGTGCTCCTGCCCTGGGGGTTCTGGGAAGCAGGCAGGGGCGAGATCAGGGGTGAAGGTGAGACGAGGTCTTAGCAGGGAGCAGGACCTGTCTGTAGAGCACCGGGAAGGCCAGACACCTGGTCTTGGCTGTGGCCTCATGGGGTGAGCAGCAAAAATGAGAGCCCCTCCCCTCTCCCACCCTCCTTGCCCAGGTGGGGTCCCCAGTTGGGAGGCCTGGAGCCCCAGGGTGAGAGTGGGACCCAGGGGAGAGGCTTTAGTGGCCAATGGAATAGGCTCCCGAGTCTGTGGACTGCTTCTCCTCCGTGGTCTGGTCGCTGGGGTACACGGGGTTGGCCGAGGCTGTGATCTTCAGCGTCATCTCGTTCACCTGCAGACAGAAAGGCTGGTGTGATCGTGCTCTGACTGTGGGCAGGGTCCTCCTGTGGGCCCCCAGGGGACAGGCTCCTCGGTCGGGGCTCACGGCCTGGTCACTAGGGGAGCTGAAGCAAGTCTGAGTGACCCCAAGACTCTTCTCATGCACCTCAAGGGCAAACAGAAGCCTGAGCCAACCCGCAGAGGGATTTGTCCTGCTCCAGAATCGGAGAGGGGAAATGAGTGGGTGGGGATGTTGACGGTGATGACCACAGAGCCCCCAGGCTTCTCCACAGAGCCCACTCTTGGCCAGACCCCCTCTTGTCGAGACCCCAGGGAGGCATTGAGGCCCAATGTACTCCCCTTTCAGAAGCCCCCAAAAGGTGGGCAGCTGAGAGTCCCGGGGTCCAGCTCCCCTCCCCTGCCCTGTCCCTTTCTCGTGGGCCCCCCTCTCACCTCCTCAAACTTCTTGGCTTTGTACTGGTCGGCCCCCTTGAGGAAGTTGAGCAGGATGATGTCACAGAGGACGGTCCCCTGGAGGAGGAGAGGCAGGGTGGCTCGGAGGGGCGGCAGGGTGGGAGCAGGGCAGCAGGAAACACGGGCAGTGGGCAGGACTGCCCCTTGGGCAGACAGAGGCCAGGGGTCGGGGTGAGTTCTCCAGTGACGACTGACTGCTGGTTCCTCTTAGAAAAACATTCAGGGGCTTTGCAGAATGTCTTCCGGACTAGCCCCAATCCGAAATGCAGAGGGAGTGGAGGACTTGGTGGGAGGAGCAGAGGGATTTGGGGGTACAGTTCCTGGGAGCAGGTCTCTGTCTCTGCCTTGCCAGCCAGGCTCCATTCCTTGTTTAAGGCTCTCAGGTCTGGGAACCCTGGCGTCTCCTTCCCCGTCCTCACCGTGGGGAGCAGTAACTTTGTAACAGGTGGAGCGCCTGCGCCTCCCAGGCTGAGCATGGAGGTAAAGAGCTCTCCCAGACTGGAGATGTTCACGCCCGGGCGGACCCAGTAGGGAGGTGGTGGAGGAGACTGGCTCACATTCTAGGCAGAAGAGGGCTGACCGGGGTCACTTCCCGCCCACCTCTGCCAGCCAGAGCCCCGCCCTGCTGGCCTCCTGTCTGGGCGTGGAGGAGCTGAACTCACCACTCCCACGGAGGTGAAGGCCGCTACGGAGCTGATGATGGTGGGGATGATGTTGAACTTGCCGGCCTGTATGCACAAAGACAAGGGGTGAGGCTTCAGGCTGGACTTGGGCTCCCAGCCAGGGAGACCACGGAGCCCGAGGGTTCTTGGTGGGTCAGCAGGCCTCACCCGCTGTGGAGATGTGGCCAGCGAGGGTCTCAGAGCTGGGCAGTGGCAGGACCCTGCCCCCCCTAGAGGAACCTCTTTAGAGCCCAGGATTGGTCTGGGCTTCCTCCCCTGTCTACCCCATCCTCCCAGCCCAAGGACTCACATTCCCGTACACCAGCACATCGAATCGGATGCCAAAAGCCTTCAAAAGCGTGCGGTACTCGCTGCCGTTCTCCATCTTGTAGTACTTGGCAAACCTGGAGGCCAGAGGGGAAGGGAGGTCCCACTGCGCGCTCCTGTCTCTCCCACCTGAACCTTCAGGGTCCTCTAGAGCCCTACGACCCTAACCTACCGAGCAGCCCTTACTGATGCTCGGTGATGGGACACCTGCCACTGTCCTTCCCGTGTGGTTAGCTGACCTCCTGCACAAGCATTACCCTGGGGGCTCGTTAAAAAGGTAGATTCCCAGGCCCCACCCGAACCCATGGAATCAGCATCCCTGGGGGTGGGGCCCCGGACTCTGCCTCTTAAATAGTTTCCCTAAATGATTCTGATGCATGTGAAAGCGTGAGCCCTGCTAGACTCCAGCTTCTTCAGTTCTATCTGTTTGAGTGTCCCAGGGCCTGGCTCACGGCGGGGGCCTCCCTCTCTACAGGTTTGGGTTCAAAGCCTAGTTCAGCAACTTGCCAGCTGTGCAACCTTGGGCCAGTCACTTGACCTCTCTGATACTCAATTTCCTCATTTATGAGTGGGAATAATACAGAAGTCCTGCCTCAAAGGGTTGCCATGAAAATGGACTGAAACCACATGTGTGAGGGGTTTAGAACAGTGCCTGGAACAAAGTAAGAACCCAGGGAGTGTTCACTCGTGTTGGCTGGTGATATTGCTGAAGACATGCACTGATCTCTAGAGCGGTTTATAGAGCAGTTTAAAAAAGTGCCTTCAGAAAACTTATCTCATTCACCCTCTCGACAAACCTGTGAGATACAGGGACGTGACTGCTCTAATTTTCGAATGAGGCTCCCAGGGTCAATGACGGGTCCAGGGTTACCCAACTGGCTGAGACCCAGTGCTGGATTTTCCCCAGCTCAAGAATTTGTCCCCTACGCCTTCTCTGTCTGGCCTGCTGGGTGCTAGGACTGTGCTGGAGACTGAGAAGAATGATGACGTTTAATTCCCACTGAACACAGTGAGGTGGGTGCTCACAGCCCCATTTGGAAGATGCTGGTGCCGGTGAAGGGACTTGCCCGTGCTCTCACAGTTAGGAAGGATTCGAAATGCCTTGTCTTTTGGCTTCTAAAGCCATTGCATTTCCCACTGTGTGATTCTGACCACCGTGGGCAAAACTCTCACAGCAGCAAAGTGTGGTCTCTTTGAGTTCCTGTCCCAAGGCTGTGATGTAGGCGCCCGATGCCAACATCCTGGGAAAATGGTGAGGATTAAGTGAGCGGGTGCTCGCCAAAGGGCCCAGGAAGCTCTGTAACTGGCAGGGGGAGGGGGTTGACATTGGTGCCAGCTCCCTCCCTTTCAGTGCTCCCACTCCCCACAGATCCCCCAGGCCTGTCCCAGGCCTCCCCCCTGCACAAAAAGGGGGCTGAGAATCTCACTCCCTGGAAGTGTCCAGCAATTGACATGACGCCCCTCCCAGGGATGTCTGCATTCCAAACCGTCCAGCCCCTGGATAGGTCACAGGGGGAGGGGTTGCAGGCATGGGAGGAAGGCCATTTGTGGCGGGGAAGAGCCCCCCTTAAATGGAAAATATTGGCCACTGTCTGCTCTGGCTCGGGGAACTTTGGAGTCAGGCTCCACCACTTGCTGGCGGTGTGAGGCCTTGTATGTGCCTTAGCCCTCGGGGCTTCACTTCCCAGGCAGGGGTGCTCAGGCCCCCCTCGCAGGCCTATTAGGGAGGGGGCGAGCACTGAGACCAGCCCTTCCAGGAGGCATTGTCCCGATCCCTGGGTTGAAAGTCTGCCTGTCACTCCACACCCAGTCTCCGCCCTACTCTGCAGGGGCTGGGAGCCTGGCTGGCAGAGACCGCTTCCACCCAGCTCCCTGCGCTCTGGTTCCAGCTGGGTTCAGCCAGTGGGAGGCACCCCCAGGCACCCAGAGGGCAGGAGGGAAGAAGAGTCAGGGTGTTTGGCCTCCCAGCTCCTCTAACAGCAGCTGAATTCCCACCTAAGGCCCGGGGCCCGTAGAGTGGCCTGTCCTACCGTCACATCCGTGTCTCCAGGCTCTGTGACTCCTCCCTCCTCTTGCCCTGCCACCCTGGGAGGGGGCAGCTTTCCCGTGGCCACTCTGGTCCTTCCCTGGGCTTCCAGCATCCCTTTACTCGCTATACAACTTTGCAAATGGTTTCCTTCATTCAGTCTCCTCTTTTGAGACCACCAGCTGTTTCCTCCCAGGACACCTGCCCCTACCATCCCCATTTTACAGAGTGGGAAGCTCGGGCCTGGAGAGGTTTGTCTGGGTCAGGAAAGGAGTGCAGGAGGAGGGCGGCACACTGTCCACCTCTGTCTGTGCCTGGGCACAGCCGGAGCTCGTGCACCCGAGTGATGCACCTGTTACCTGACTAAGGCCATAAAAAGGCTGTAAGCTATTCGGTGAGAAAACACTGTCTGGGAAGCCCGATCTGGGAAGGTGTTTCCTGTGGGCTTTGCAGCTGGAGGGAGAGGCGAGGGAGGCAGGATGATCTTCTTGAGAGTGAGACCCAGAGTAAAAACGAGAGTGGCCCTGGGAAGGAGGCTGAAAGACAGGCAACTACTTAACCCCAAGAACAACGGCTTGGCGGGCCAGGAGAGAGGGGAGCGGCCATACCATCCTTAAAAATCTGGTAAGTGTGGTCTGGGTGGTGGTGGCAGAGAGCTTCACAGACCAAAGCAAAATAGGGTGAACTCAAGTTACACCAGCAGGAGGAGAACAGGACAGACCCCAGCAGGGAAATCCTTTCTACAAAGATGAGGAGGCCCCAGAATGTAATTCTGCAAGGAGGCCTCTCAGGAGATTTAAAGGAAATTTGTGAAGGAAGTATCTGGGATGGGCAGGAGGCTTCAGGTTGGCCTGAGGCAAAGTGTGGAAGTCACCACCTCCACACCTGCATTTATAGAGCGGCAGAAAAATATGTACCTCTCTTCAGCCTCTCAGGTACTCCCACAAAGAAGGCACTGCTGACTCATTTTGTAGATGCAGAGACAGACGAGAAGGCAACTTGCCTGAGCTGGAATTCTGATCCACATTTACAGCTCCAAAATCTGCACTCTTAACCCAGTACGGTCCTGCCTCCAAGCTCTGAGTGGCCGCTGAGGACACAGGCAGCCCTTGAGCCAGATCTCAGAGCCCTTCTCTGTCCTGTGTTCTGTTTCACATCACTGGAGAATTCAGGGCCCTTGTCTGAGAGACGTGGCAGCTGAGATATGGGCAGTGGGTAAGGGTGGGAGGCAGGGTCTCAGATGTTTGGGGCAGGGCAGAGCCGGGGACTGTGGTCCTAAGGTTTGCATCCCTGGCCTAAGGCTGCAGCCATGAGACATGCTCTGACATGGACTCGGAGAACAAAACGCCCGTATCCTGGGCACTGCCATTCAAAGCAGGGCTGGCTAAATTTATCTAGCGAAGGAATGCGAAGGGAACAGGGAGAAAAAACCAAAGCGGACTTGGTTTCTCTCCAGCACCTGCCTTCCAAGAGGCAATAAGCATGATAAGATCATTATCTCACCACCCACCCATCCTTGGAGGAAGCTTGGCAGAGACTGGTTCTCTCCCCGGGGGGGGGGGGGGAAGGAGGAGGAACAGCACTCTGGGAGGGAGGCCCAGGCCACAGACTGGGGAAGGACCCAGGCATCCTGGCTTCTGCACTCAGTGTGGCCAGTGGGGATCACGGAATGTGGCCCAATCCTGTGGCAGAGACTGGCTTGGGGCTCACCAGGATCTGGGTTATCTTCTCTCTGGGTACACAGCTGGACCATATTTCCCAGCCCCCTGGCATCTGGCTGGGGCCCCATGATTAGTTCTCATCAATGGACTGTGAATGGACGTGAGGTCTGTTCCCTCTGGGCTGAGGTGGGTTAGAGCTGTGCGCCTTCCTCATCCTCCCTTTCCTCATGGCCATGTGCTCAGGAGCCAGGGGAGAACTCAGGCCCTAGAGAAGACTCCGTCAACAGGTGGCAGGAGCCCAGATCCCAGAATGACTGCATGGAGCTCCCCACTCACCCTGACTCACAGGCTGCCATGAGCAAGACACAAACCTCTGTGCTAAGCCACTGAGACGTGGGGGCTGTTTGTTACAGTAGTTAGCAATATTTACCCTGACTGTTACAAACTCCTTTAATGTCATAGCTGAGAAGACTGAAGCTCAGGGAAGAGAAATGATTTGCCAAAAGACAAAGAGTGTGTTTAAATTGGGGAGTAATTCAAGATAAGACACACAGAGAGGGCAAATCTCAACGATGCCACATTCCTAGGAATAAACCCTCCAAGGAGGTCCCAGGAGATCTGGGTGTGGTTCTGTAGCTGGTCTTTAACTAGCTTTTTGATCCTGGGCAAGTCACTCAACCTCTCTGAGCTTTTTGCCTGGACTGAGAAATTATAGGAAGGGTGAGATGCTGTTCAGGTGTAGTGAGTGCTTAAAGTCAGCCCCTTGGCTTTCTTGTTCTAAGGTCAAATAGGATATGAAATAAGAATATCTACTCTTGTCTTAACCATCACACTCTACTGCTTCTTGGATAAGAACATTAGCAACAATAATAGCCCACACGTGCTGAATGCTTACTGCGAGCCCCACACCGTGCTAAGTGCTCTCCATTTCCTAGCTCATTTAATACTCACAACCACCCCATGCTAATTCGCTGCTTGCTGCCATTCCCATTTTACAGATGAGGAGTCAGGATCAGAGGCGTTAAGCCGCCTGACTAAGGTCACAAAACCAACAGTCAGTGAGTGAGGATGGGTGGGATTCAAAGCGGGGCAGTCCTGTTCCAGAGCCCACACTCTTAGCCAGTGTTCTAGACTGTTCTTTTTGTTACCTGGTTTCCGTTAGGTCCTGGCTAATTTCTTTCCGCTCCCCAGCTGGGAGGCCCTTTTGCATTTGCAAAATGACCCAGAGTCATTGGATGGGAGTAGAACAGAAAGCATAGGAGAGCCATGAAGTGTCATTGGGAGGACATCCAGCCTCATCTGAAAAGGGGAAGGGGCTGAGCTACCCCATGCTGGGGCCCTGATTTCTCCCAAATCCTCCCATTCCTACCTCTCCGGCATTCGTCTTCTTGGCTGGGAAATGGGGTTGGTGAGAATGATACCACCATTGGACACCTTGACCTGGAATTCTAGGCCCCTCCCCACCTGAAGGGGTCCACATCCCCAGCCTCATCTGCAGAAGCCCCCTCACTGCCATGCACACCGTGCTACCTGCTTCCTGTATTTCCTGAACGCATTCCACACACATAGACTCCTGTGCCTTTGCCCACGCGGTTCCCCTCTTTTCCCCTTTTCCACCGTGCAAACTCCTATTCATCCATTAGGGCCCAGCACAGTGGCCTCTCATTTTTTTCTACATTCAACAGACCTTTAGAGCACCTCTACTCTATGCCAGGCACAGTGCTAGGCCCTGCTGGTCCATTGGCAAGCTCTGCTCTCACACAAGGAAGAGAAATATTAACGAATCATGCAATCCCATAAAAAGGGAAAATCAGACGTACAGGCTGGGAAGGAGAGACGCACCATTCTAAGAACATAGCTAGCGAAGACATTGGATGGAGACTGGTGGGTCAAGGAAAGATTCATGTAAAAGTGACCTTAATTAAGGCTGAGACTTGAAGGATGGACAGTTGAAAGGTAAGAAGATCAGAGCTGGGGCAGCTTTCCCGGTGGATGGAACTGTGAAAGGTCTCTCATGGGAAAAGATAAGGTATTCTGGAAGAAGCTCAGAGAGAGCACTGGGAGGTGGGGGAGCAGACGACAGGGTCGGATGGAAGTGGCTGTGGCTGGGCCCACCTTGCCCTTGCTGCCAGGACCAGGGTGCATCTCTCTGCCCACTTCCACGTTTAGGGACTTCAAGTGTTAGCTTGAAATTGACCACAGCGGAGAGTTTACACCAGGGAAATCGGCAAGCGCCACCAAGAAGCACTGTGTTCCTTTTCTCCAGAGAGCTAGTTTACCAGTGTAGTGCCGAGGCTGTAAAACTCCTCCTGGGCGACCCCTCCTGACTCTGCTGGGATCCGGGCCTCAACGGCAGTACCTGCCACACCAGGCTCTACTTAATCATTCGGACTGTCAACTATGAGCCAGACTGCACTGTTTCCCTCTTTGCCTGAGGGTCTGCCAAGGGCAGCAAGGAGTGGGGTAAATGCTTGCTCGAGGGGTAAATGGGTTTCTGAGATTCCTGGCATCTCACAGGTGGAGCTTAGCAACATCGGCCTCCTCCCGCTTACCTCCCAGTTCTTTAGGTGGGCATAGTACAAGGTGGTAACACCCGGCTGTTTCCCTACCAATTAGAAAACATTGAGATCTGGCAGCTGGCTGCGTGGGAAAGTAGGTGCTATCGGTGGGAACCAGCCCCTGTGGAAGGGAAATGGGGAAGAACAGAGATACAATACACATGGACTGCTTACTCCTGCTGGGCACGGTTAGAGGCTTCAGCACCTGTTATCTCACTGAGGCCTCACCACAGCAGTTCCACTGGTGGCTGGTGGCCTAGGGGCTCTGAAATGAGAGGGTCCTGGGCTCAGTCCTGGTTTTGCCACTTGAATTAGCTACATAACCTAGGGGCACGGTGCCTCAGCCCTGAGTCTCAGTTTCCCCAGATGTGAAATGGAGATACAGCATAGCTGCAGGCTTGTTAGAGAGGATTCTGCGGGCTGCTGGAGGTGAAGGCTGAGCACAGTCCCTGGCACAGAGCTTTCAGTGAATATCACCTATCGATCACCAGGCAACACCGTCCAGACTCCCAGCTGGACTCTCCTCCAACTACCGGGCCTGCAAGGGGCACAGCTGGGATCTGAACATGGGCCTTGAGAATCCAAAGCTTCCTGCCTACTCCCTGCTGCATCACTGAGAGAAGAGCCAGAAAGGAGAGTTCACTGCAGCCACGGTGGGCAGGGATCTTGTTGAGCCGGTGCCTGTGAAAACACCTCGGCTGTGGGGGAAGCACAGTGTGGCTGTGATGATGATGATGCCAGAATTTCCAGGGGAGAGAACAGAGCCCAGACACCTGCTGTGCTGAGCTGGGGGAGGTGGGGTGGTGCCTGGGAGAGGCACTGGCAGGGCTGGAACCATCAGGTGTTTGAGCCCAGGTGTTTGAAGGCAGGGTGGTCACCTGGTATGCTGACCACTCTCCACTGTCCCAGTACCAGTCTCTGGTCTTGGGCCCCCTGCAGGTTGACCTCTACAGGTCACATTTCTGTCCTCCTTTCCCTTTACACTCTAGGGGAGGATCTGGTTAAAGGGAGGTACTGTCCGGGGACCAGAGGGTGGGAAGCAGAGAGGTGGGGTATTTATCCTGCCCACTGCTTCCTTGCTTCCCTGTGGTTCTGCCTGTGGCTGTGTCGCTCTGTGGCTGCAGCTCCCATCAGGGACTCCAGCTCTCAGCCAGGCTCCCATCCCTTCCCCAGTGGCTGTGGGATTAGGGATCGGAACAGCTCCCACGTTACTAGGCCTTGTGTGTGAGCTTCTTCAACAAACCCCAGCTGAGTGTGCTTTCCCGCCAGACCCCTCACTGAGACACCTGTTCTGTGACCAGATGGGACACCCCCAAACACAGGACTGACTTGAACAAGCCCGAGGCCCGACCGTGCTGAGACGCATGTGTGCGTGTGGGCCTGCTACCTTTTGCCTTGAGCGGCAATGGATAGAGGATGAGTAAGTCCAAACGTCAACTACCAGAATAAATCGCTTGTCAGATGTGCTTCCGCAGGGCAGCGTGAAAGCTACATTCCCGTGTGAGACATATCACAGGGCTATAAATAAGACAGCATACTTCAGCGGCCCGCGCTTGCAAAGCCCTCCCCCAGACACCCACATGTGCTGAGTCAGACTTTTAGACCTTGAAGGGGACTTAGATATGATCATCTTTAACCAGCCCATTTTACAGAGGAGGAAACTGAGGCCCACAGAGGGAATGAGACTTGTCCAAAAAAAAAAAAAAATCACTGAACCACAGCCTGCACGTCTCCCGACCCACAGCCATGGCCCTCCTCCTGATTTACCTCTGCCTCATCTTAACTGTCTCAATTATTCTTGGCTTGCCCCAGCGCCAGATGTGTTTTGTAGAAACATTTGTGTTATTTGGGTTCATGTTGATCATTTCCACTAAGTTACAAATTCCTTGACCGTAGGAACCGGTTTGGTTCATCTCCGTCAGCCACTAAGCCCAGGACATGATACAACTGGAAGTGAAAGGAGATCTTCAGAGCCCTCCCCACCTTGGCTGTGACAGGTTTCCTGCTGCTGTCTGAACACCTCCAGCCAGAGGGATTCACTGGCTGCGGGAGAAGCCCCGTTTCAGCTCTGGACAGCTCCCACCCTCAGCAGCGTGAGCTGACATTTGCCGCAGTCGGCAGTCAGGAAGCGTTTGCTGAAGGGAGAAGGGTTTTTATCACCACGTGCAAATCCCTTGGAAGCTCTCGGACATCTGTTTAGAAACGATCCATCTCCCAAGGAGTGGTGGAAATTCCTTCCTAAAGTGGGGACACGTAACTGTTACAACAGCAGGAAAAACAGCAACACGCTTGCAGGATCTGGGTTGGACCTGCGAGGGAAAACTTGGGCCTGGAATCTGGGTGTCTACGTGAAGGAGGCTGTTCTCGGTAAAGCATTTGCCTGGTGAGAAGTCATTTTGCCAGCCGACATATACTCTTACAGTTGATTTTATACTGGTGGGAAAATATCTCCTGGCAGACTCATTGCATGAGGGTGAGGCAACACCCTTCCAGCAGGCTGGGACTCCTCCCCTTACAGAAGGGTCCTAAGCTGCATTTATTTATTTATTTACTTTTGTTCTAGGAATCTAATCAACCTCAAAGGCAGACATTTAAAATACCATTTGTGGTTGATCTTTTTTTTTTTTTGACCATATTACTGTAAGTTTATTTTTAATGAGGCAGGGAAAGATCAATGGACAGAGCTAGAAGATGTACCTGTGAGCCAGGGTACCAACTGTCTGCTCCTGGAGTAATTTTGTGGCCTCAGTTTCCTCATCTGCACAATGGGAGTAACCATACTGGTCCTACCAGGATCCTTGTGGCTGAGCACGTAGGCTCTGGAGCCAGGCCACCAGGGTTTGGGTGCCAGATCCAGCACTATTTGCTGTGTGGCCCTGGGCAGATAAATACAACCTCTGGGCCTCAGATTTCCAGCTATAAAATTCTCCCTCTTCAGAGTCCATGGGATACGCCACAAAGAGCACTTGCTAAGCCTGGGCTTCGCTGGCAAGTTAGCCAATATTTTCTACCTACGGTGCCAGTTGTTGTGAAGACAGGATAGAAACGGAAATGATAAAAGGCTGAATAAATTCAGGATGGCCCTAACTGCCCCGCCTCTCATTGTAACCAAAAGAAAGAGGAAATTGGATCGAGGAGAATTTAAGCAGCAAGGGGGCCCCATCAAAGAGGGCCTTCACGTGTGACTGTGGAAACGGCTGCTTTTAACACATGTTCTATGGCTTTTGGAAGGAGAAAAATCCAGATTGCAGAAACAGCGATCAAAGCCAAGGGCGCACTTCGACTCCGTCTCTGTCAATTGGCCTAAGATCTTGCTGATCTGCACGTTGCCGCGCGGAAGCAGAGCGCGCGCCAAGTTTCAGAGCTTCGTGAATCTGCGGTGGGTACGTTTCCAATGCGAAACCATCACTAGAAACACCGACAGCAGAGGAACATCTAGCAGCTGAAGGAGCGGTTTTTTTTTTTTTTTTTTTTTTTTTTGCTCCCAGACACCGAGAGAGGAAATCCAAATCTGTGTTGCCTTTTAGTAGCAAAGCTGTCTTAGGAACTCTCAGGGGAGAAACAAGAACTCAGACATTGCTAAATGCTTCTCTGCTCTCAGTCCAGCCGTCACGGCGGGGGTGGGTGGGGGAGTAGCGCTCATAAATGGTTTTTTTTTTTTTTTTCTTTTGCAAGCAACGTGGTGGCAGAAGGTGCGCTAGAGGCAATGGCTAGAGATCAGGTCCCTGGGTTTGAGGACTGATATTCCTTTTCATTAGGCTGTGTCATCTTGGGCAAAGTGTCAAAGTCTCTCTGAGCCTGCCTCGGGGGTGGGGGGTGCCCCGTGAGCTGTAAATCCTATCAAAAATGGCTGTGAACACGCTTTACAAATCTAAGTCTGGGCGCTCTGAATCCGAGGTCCAGGGATAAGCTTTTACAGGTGTGCAAAGTCCTGGAATCTTATGCTGCATGACTATAAATGCAGAGAAAAAGGATGGACAGAGTGCTCAGGAGGTGGACTTCCTGCAAAAGGAGCAGCGCTGGGGGCATGAAGGGAGCTTCCACGTGATGATTGCCATGTATCTGGATTGATTACTTGGAGGATGGATTCAATCTTATTTGTAGAAATAAAGTCTCCTTTGTAAAAGGAAATTGCCTGCAAGATTGCTCATGTATATGAAGACGTGCACTTTTTTGTGGGCAGTCGAGGGCTTCTGTTTTCATCGGGCGTGAAAGGGTCTGAGATCTCCCAAGTGAATGCAGGGCTGCGATTTCACAGATGCCAGTTGTGGGACCTGTGCTGGGGAGCCCCTCTGACCCAGGCTCCTCCCCCGCCCCCGCCACCGCTGCCCTGGGCTGCCTCAGGCTTTCAGGGTTGCGGGGTCAGTTCCGGCTGGGTGACAGCTCCTTTCCCGTGAGGCTGCCCTCTCCTCCCAGCTCTCTGTGTCCGGGTGCCAGTAACTGCTTCCTGCCCTTGTCCCTTCAGACCTGGACAGTCACCAGTGTCCTGTGACTGCCCCCTGACACTGCACTATCCTCTGTGGTTTCCCTACACCCTTTGAAGCAGTTCCTTTATTCAGCTCTCCTCAAATTACCCGATTTGCACGTACTCTTTCCTGCTGGGACCCTGACTGATGATACAGTGTTTTAAATTTGTCTCCGCACCCTCTCTGCCTATCCACTCACACATCCTCACATACATTCACTGACACACTCACACGCACACACACCTACGCATGCAACTGACACACACGTTCGCTCCCACCCACTCACAGACACACACACACACACCGTTTCACTTGCAGACTCACACTCAGTCCCCACCCAACAACACTGCCTGCTCCCAGCACCTTGGGGAACGCAGTGCTCTGGTTAAAACCCTGCGCTGGTGAACTGAGGGTCCACCCGCCACACAGGAGCCCTGCTGCTGGGGTGCCTGTCACCCTGCGCGCCACTGAACTGGCGCCTCTCGCCAGTTCTTACTTTTAGAAATGCTGCGCTTTGTCTGGTACTAAGGTGGATGAACCCACCAACCGCACACTCTCAAGGTACTTGGAAGGAGGCTTCATAAAGACACCAAGTTAAAGTGGGCCCTGGAATCTTGAGCCATGCAGAATAGACCTACGACTAAAAATAAAACCTTTCCACCAAATTTCAGATAGGGATGGATGAAAACCTCCAGGGGATCACACAAATGGAGATGCATTTAGATGGACAGCCCCAGGGGCTTTGGGAGAGAATTGAAGGGCGACACATTTTAACTCATGACCTTTCGAATAATTGGAGCCGTCAGTGATGGACAGGCCTTCTTGGGAAGCAGCTCCTTGTCTGGGGCTGCATTGCAGAGACTGATACAGGAGTTGGGAGCAAATGACCTCTAAGGCTACTCCAAGATGCCCCCGCGACCTTGGGCTGATCATTTTCCCCCTTTGGAGGATTTGCTTCCTCATCTGCTAAATGACCGCCTTCGCCTAGATGTCTTTGAGGGGGTCTTCAACTGCTATAAATTCTCAAAGTCTCTGACTCCGCCAGCAAAGCGGGGCGGGGGGCGGCATTTGGAAAGGAACTGCAGAAGTAATTAGCGGTGGAAATGCAAATCTCTAGTGCCTCTGGATGTCTGAGTTTGCAGATTAAAACAAGGCTGAATCTTGGCTGAATGGTTCCATTCCCTCCAGAGCAAACAGCAACAGCAGGATGTTGGGGGGAATAATCTAGCCTCTACTGGCGAGGGAGAGGCCGATGAATTCGTTTGGGAGACAAAGGCCAGGCTAGGAATGGTGCCTCCAGCAGCTGCTCCACTTCCAGCCCCCCTGGACCTCAGATTCCTCGTCTTTAAGCAGGGACCAAAGTACCTACCACACGGATTGTGTTTTTCTGAGGATTAACGAAGGCGAATGTCCCTGGCTTTCCTGGTAGGGGTGGAAAGCAGCCAGGAAAACAGGTTTGCATCCAGGCTCCCAAGCTGACTGGCTCTACGACCTGGAGAGAATTATTGAACTCGCAGGCCTCCATTTTCCCATCTGTAAAGTGGGGGCACAGAAGCAGTCTGCACCTGGAGTGGCCAGTGTGAGGCTCCAGGGAGGAGCCTTGTGGGTTCTACAGACCAGATTCATTTGACCTCATCCTAGGAACCGCCCTGTGGCACAGCTGAACCTGGCAGAGGCCTTCTTCTCTTAAATGAGGATTCAGAAAGGTGGCCTGGAGCCTCCCTGACATGGGATCCTAGCTCAGCCTTGGGTGTCTGTGTGGTGCCAGCAGCGTGAAGGCATACGAGGGCCATGCCTGGGCTATGCCCCGAGCCCGCTGGGAACTCTTAAACCACAAGGGTAGACTTGGGCAGCTTTTCCTCTTCATATCCTGGCTGGGGTGAGGGGGTCAGTCCTCGGGGGCCCAGACCTCTCAGATGGTCTCCCTTAGGCCCCTGGGAATCATGCCTGCAGGCTCCTTGGAGACACTCTGGCCTGTCTCCCCAAATACAACCCAAGCTTATTCAGGTCCAGGCCTGTCTCATGCCCTGCTGTGCCTACGTTGGGAAGGGTAGGGGGGCAGAGGATGGGGCAGTGTGTGTGTGCATGTGTGCGCGAGTGTGTGAGCTGAGCCACTACAAAATGGAGATAAAGAACTCCAAACCGATTCTTCTTTAAATGAAAGACTTTGTTCTAAAATTGTATGAGACCAACAGTTGGGGCCTTCAGACTAGTTTATTCTTCATAAGCTCTCCTGCCAAATGAGTTATTAGGGGAACTGAAGAATCCCCAGTGGCCAGAGGGAAGGTATGAAGATGAAAACTTGCATTTTAGATCACTAGAATTTTATTAATATGCTACTATTTTAAGCCACCGTACAAATATCCTTTGTATTGATTTCAGTGTGATGTACTGACTGAATAAATATGCCAATTTTTGCCAGGGAGCCAAACAGTATTTTTAACCTACTTTAAAATATGTGTTGTTTCCTATGGCTTTTTTTTTTTTTTTAAAGTTTAGAGTTGATTGTGAAGGCGCTTTCAATTTAAAAAAATTCTTCTTTCCAGAGAATACACATATATTTTAAACACATATTTTAAAGCTTAATGGGGATAAGCTTAATGGATAATTATTTTTTAAATCTACAAATAAAGGTGGAAAAAAGATGAGGTTTTTTTTTGTTTATGGGTGCTATTATATTGCAAGATACCACTATAACAAAGGAAATTTGAATGTATAACTGAAATATGTTCTTATAAGTATTTTTCCCCCAGTTCCTGCCTATTTATCTACTTTAACTTGTTTCATGTATACAACACTGTGTACTTACTCAGGGTGCTGCCAGAAACTTCAGGATCTTAAAAAATTAAGGGAAAAAAACCCCAAAAAACAGAGAGCTGAAGCTTTTCACACACTGGCTGATAGGCTCCTGAAGATAGTAACAAT
Source organism: Camelus bactrianus (assembly GCF_048773025.1). Taxonomy (NCBI): domain Eukaryota; kingdom Metazoa; phylum Chordata; class Mammalia; order Artiodactyla; family Camelidae; genus Camelus; species Camelus bactrianus. The sequence goes on from NC_133548.1 coordinate 12,100,861, forward strand.
ACTGCTGCCATTTCATAGATGGGGAATCAGGATGGGAGACAGTCAGGGGCTTTTCAAGGGTTTTCGGCTGGTTTCCAATTGTCTATCCCAAGTTTTTCTCTTTCCCTTTCTTCAAAATGGGGAAGGAGTACCCCATATGTCTCAAGGCCACTGGGAATACAAACTAGAGAACATTTAAACACTGGCATGAGTTCCTGTTTGGCAAGTCCCTGAAGAACCACTGTAACTGTTCTTCATGACTCAGATGAAACCCTCCACCCTGGAAAATGCAAAATTTCCACCCTGGAAAATGATACCAGCTATTGCTCTTGCTTTGTGGAGTGAAAAACCTCAGAAAATTCAAAGACAGGAGAAGGAATGGGGCTACCGGAGAGTTACCTAGGCACCATACAGCTTCAGAGCCAGAGCTAAGAATGGGCCAAGATTTCAGGAGACCCTGGTCATGTGGTCCAACCGCCGAGTGGGAGGGTGGATGCTCTGCGTGGTCCCTCCCTGAGACGGGGGCCACTGGCTTATAGGATGCCCTATCTGTCTCCTGAGTGGCTGGCAACTCCTTCCCAGTTTTGAGCTGCAACCTGAGGGGGGAATGTGGGCCCTTTCTTCCCAGCACGCGTTGCTGCTGGAGGTGGCTCTTTAGGACAGCCCTGCCTCCTTCTCCCGCTGTCCCAGGGGACGGGGTTACCTGAAGTTGTAGCCCGGGGAGACGCTGCTCTTCTCAGAAACGCTGTCAAGTCGGGTGAATGAATATTTAGGGATGCACTGGTCCCAGGCCTTGTCCAGGTCGCACACCCAGCCGATTTTAATGCCCAGAACTCCGCCCTGGATGGGGAACGGGAGCAGATATGAGTCCTCCCACAGGCCCCTGACTCCCCGACTCCCCATCCTGGCTGGAGTGGAGTGGGGCTAGGGGTGGGGGGGGGGTGGATGTGACAAATAGACAAGTGATCTCTTTCTGTCCTCTAGATGAAGACAGAGGTAGGGAGAAAGAAAAGTGATTTGTCACACTTTGCTTAGTAAAGAAGTACTGTAACAGAGAGAACTTGAGCCTTGAATCCCTGTTTAGGTATCTTCAGTCCCCTTAGCTACAACCCAGGAAAGTGGCCACAGATCCACTTTCCCATCGTGTGGACCTCGTCGGAGATCTGAGGCCTCTGCCTCCAGGTGAAGCGTGAAGACAGGAATGGGAAACTGAGGCTGGGGGTGCAGTGAGGGAGGCAAGACCGCCGAGGGCACGTGGGGTAGAACAGGCACAAAGCGAGTTGCAGGCCTGGGATGCTCCCACCAGGTGGCGCTGCCGCACCACAGCGCCTCTTCCCCAGTAACCTCCACCCCCACTTGCAAAGGACACCCCCCACTCCACACACACACACACACACACACACACACACACACAACGGGGCAGGGAAGAGTGGCGAGGTCCTCACCGTGCTGGCCAGTTTGGCAAAATCCTGCCCCGCGAACTTGACCACATCCCCCACCCTCAAGATGGGGCAGAAGGGGGCCTTGTCAGGGTGGAAGCGGCACGTCTTGATGTCAGCGGTGGTCAGGTTGGGGAGCAGGTTTCCCCTGCGAAGGAGGAGGGGGCGAGGCCCAGGGTTAACGTGGGGACAGTCACGCACCGATTCTTCTCTGGCCTTCCCGAGCCTCAGGGCTCTCTATCTCTTGGACTCCCTTCCCTCTGTCCCTGCATCTTTTTGTATCTCCCAACACCCTCTCTCCAGTATTAGCTTCTGTGTGCTGGAGCTGGGGTAGGGGCGGCGGGAGCCCAGTGCTCTTGGCTCCTCCTCTGTCCTGCCTGCCTTGTGTTTTGCACGTGGCCGACACCCATCCAGGCCTGGCTGAAGAGGGGCTGAACTAAGAGAAAAGGACGCCCCCACATGGGCTTGAGCTGGGGAGAAAAGAGGTGGGCGGGGCCCCTCGGCCCCCACCTCTGGAGGCATCTGAGTTCTAGACAGAGGTTCACCCTGTCCCTGCCCTCTGAGGGGTCCTGAGCCCCAGGGCAGGGATGCTGGCAGGGAAACTGGCCCTGGAATCCACCTAATGCTGGGCGGTGGGGGCTGGCAGGGAGGTTGGGAAAAGGAGCCCCGGGGAGCTGGGGGTGGGGAAGAAGGGGGCGTCTCACCCCTGGGGAAGCCAGGTGCCAGGGTGGCGGGGGGCTGGGACTCACTTCTCAAAGTTGAAGAGGGGGAAACGGATGCTATTCTTGATGAAAATGGTGAAGTTCTCGGCTTCCATCATGACAGGCCTGTGGGCGGGGACAGGAGACCTTAGCTTCTTGGGAAGAAGGGGAAATGGGAGGAGTGTTCACCCCAGGACCACCTTCTGTGGCGTCTCCCAGTGGGCATGTGGTCATGGCCTCTCTGAGTCTGAGGTCAGAGAGACAGGAGGGTGGCGGGTGCAGCCAGCTGGGGAAGACGCCATCCAGAGGCCACTTCTCGGTCCCGGGAGTGGACGGTACTGGGGGTGCCCACGAGAGCCCTGCATGCTCAGAGATGTAGGCTCCCCACGCTGGCAAAGCGGAGCTGTGGCAGGTCCTCTCGCCTCCCGTCTGCCCGGGGTCCTTACATCTCCACTGTGTCCACCTCGGCGGGGCACCAGCCCTGGATCTCACAGGTCTGGAGCACGGAGCTGTAGTTCACACAGCGGCCGGTGAGGATCCCTGCAGGGTGCAGCCACAACATTGGGTACACGACTGGCCATTCGCCCCTGCTCCTGCGTTCCCTCCCCACCCCTCCTCGTCAAGACGTCCTCTGATGAGGACCCCATAGGTGGAGGGAAAGGAAAGGCCAGGTAAGGGAGATGGACTGGGGACCTGTTAGCCCTGCAGAGCTCTCCCCCTTCGCCTCCCGAGCCCTAGACCAAGCCGGGTCGGGGGTGACAGCTCTCCTTCACACATCGCAAGCCCCGGTCACCCTGAAGACCCCTTCATATCATGTTCTTTTCTTGCCTCTGAGCCTTTGCTGTCACTGTTCCTTCTAACTGGAATGCCTTTTTGAAGCCCCTCTCTCTTGCCAAATCCTACCCACCCTACAGGGCCCATTGCAAATGGCGCTGCCTCTAGGAAGCCATCTGGGGTCACCCATCAGAAGCTTATCTCTCTCCCTCCCACCAGCATCCCACTATACCTCCATGACAGCACCTGCCACCTGAGAGCACACCTGTCTGTCACCACCATCCCTGGACTGGGAACTCCGCTGGGTCTGACACAGAGTGGGCATCCATCACCGCTGGCAGAGTTACATGGAATAGGCTGATTCCCGCTCCCTCTCCCAGGCTGGGGTCTCCTCTGCGGGGGGCCCGCTGCCCTCTGGGGTCTCACTAACACTGGGGTTGTGAGGGGGTGGGGAAGGGGCTGCACTCACCCCCAGCCGGGAAGCGTTCGGGCCCGCACTGGCTGTCTGATACACAGCGGAACTTCTCCTCGCTCTGTGGGGAGACAGGTGGGTGCAGGACCTGCACTGGCCCTGGGGTGCCCCCCCTTCCAGCAGCTTCTGGAGGGTGGAGGCCCTGGGACACAGCTCCAAGGCTGGACCCTGGGCCTCTGCTTACACCCTCCCCCACCACCACGCTGCCCTCCCCCCACCATTTTCTTCCTTGACCTGCTTTGTCCAGCCTCCCTGCCTGACCTCAGGGCAGAATCCTTGCATCTGGTTTTCAGTAACGATCATCTTGGTGATGATGACAAAAACGGAGGTGCCCTTGGGAGGAAGAGAAAGGAGAGGAAAAACGCAACAGTGCCAATCCGTGAGGGGGGCACTACAGCTTTCCCCACTGTACGGATGAGGAAACTGAAGCTCAGGCTAAGAGAACTGACCAAGGTCACAGAACTGATACAAGGCAGAGGTGGGATCCAAACCAGGCTCTCCCACCACCCGCCTGGCCCCTCTGGCTCCCTCTGTGTGTCGTCCCTGATTACAGGACAGGTTGTGGCAGAGCTGGAGAGGAACCCAGCTCCCGCCAGTGCCTAGTGCTGCCTCATGGGAAGGCCGGCCCACCCCCCCCCCAGCACCTCCCAGTTGCTGGGGAAGGGGCTTTCTGGATCACGGATGCCGCAGAATCTGGTTTGGGAAGCCCATCGGTACTCTCCTTGCCTTGCCCCCTCCCCTCCAAACTGCCCAGCATCTGGGCACCCACACAGTGCCCCAGGGCTGGTTAGGGGGACCGTACCTGGGGTGGGGTCACATAGTCAGACACGTCCATGACTTGGTTGGCGTAGCGTCCAAAGCCCTTCACCTTGGTCACCACCGAGGACTCAATGGCCGTGTCCCGCACCTGGTACGCCTTCTCATGAAGGAAAACCCACCTAGGCGGGAGGGCAGGGGCGGAGAGCAGCGGAGGAGGGACGAGACCCATCAGACAGAGGCGGGGAGAAGCCCCTTCCTGCTAGTGTCAGGAGGACACGGGGCGCCTGGCGGGGAGGTCTGTGCTGGAGGCGTGGGGCCCGGGTGAGCCCTGGGTCGACTGAGACTAGTGCTTCTCCACCCTTTCCCCCATTCCTCCTAGGGAGCCTCTGTGGGCTTCTTTTTTCCTAGTTGTGCCCCTCCTTGAAATTTTAATACTATAGATATCATTTATGTACTGTTTGTGTATTTGCACTTTATTCATAAAAAGTGAGTTTTTAAAAAATTTCCCAAGAACCAGTTTTCACCCCTGTTGAGAACGCATTATCATTCCCACTGACGGTGGAGGTCGCTACTTTGGCCTCTGGAGGGAGAGGTGGGAGAGGACCCTAGGCCTGTGAACTTGTGCATCCCAGGCTTTGTTCACGACTGCATCCTAAGGGCTGGCACATAGTAAGTCTTCAGCAAACAAGTCAGTGAAGGCTCTGGGAGCTGGGCCCTCGGCAGTCTCCACGCAAAGGTCAGGTGAGAAGAGACGGGGGTGGCGGGGGTGGGGGCCAGCTTGCTGAGCCGTCACCAGGCAGGTAAATGGAGTTGGGTGGGAAGGGGAGGCGGGGCTTCTAATCTTGTTCCTTGGATTGTGCTGCCACCCAGTGGACATTTACCTGTAGTGGCGTCTCCCTGCAGCTTGAAGCCAGTGCTGGACCACGTGGATCAGGGAGGGCCCCCCTTTCCTTCTTCCACCCCACCCCCGCCTCCCTCCCCAGACTCTGACAGCCTTTCCCAGCACCAGGAAGGGCCTGCCCACAATATACTCCCGGGAGACAATTCTTTCCTCTGCATTTCTGTGCGGTGCCAGCCCTTCCATGGGAAATCACGCCTCACAGCCCTCAAGGCTCAAGCCACTCTCGGCCTCTGTGCCACACCGGGCAGTCCTACTTGCTGCTGACTGCACGCGGGGAGAGATGTCACTGTCCCCCCCGTGCGGACGAGAAAGCCTCATCAAACACATTTCAAAAACGTTGCACATTCTCCGCTTTGGAGAAACACTGGCGACGTCTCATGGAACCTAGGAGCGCACTTTTGGAAATGCTGGGTTAGGGTTCTTTTCTGAGGCTGACCAGGGTGGTACCAGGCTGGAGAGCCCCATCATATGAAACTGAGTGGAAGGAATGGAGACTGTGGCCCAGGGAAGACAAAGTGGGGGGTGCGAGGCTGAGAAGCAGCTGAGGGCAGCGTGTGGGCTGATCTGAGGACTTTATAAGGCAGGGTTAGGACTTCAAGCCCAGGAGCTTCCTAACCCCGGGGTCCCCCGATGTTGGCAGGCACAGAAAGGATCAGTTCTGGGTCGTGCGGGGGTCATGGTCACGTGTGGGGTCCTGTTGATGGGAACACAGGCTGACGTTTGCAAGCAGCTCCTCCTTCAGTTTTCAGCGAGAGGATCTGGAGTCATCCTCGTATTAGGGCCTCCCTCAGGCGCCTAATTCTGAATGCTGTCTGTCTTGAGTGGAAGAGAAAGGGTGGCCCCAGCCAGCATTGGCAGAGAGGTCCTAACCTGTCACCTCTGTTATTGTTTCTGCCTTATCCCAGGCGACACCCTGATTCATGCACCATTAAGAGCTGTCCGAGCACTTGTGAAACACTTTCGGGAACACCTTGCCTCCGTGGAAGTCAGTGGTGTGGTCTGCTTTACATCCCCAGCACTTTCTCCTGCTTTTCAGACCGGAAGGGGTTTCATCAAGGTCTCCAAAGGGAGTGTGATTCACATAGAAATCCTACCCGCCACCTTATCCCTGGTGGAAGGGAAGGGCGCGTCGCTGTCGTGGAAAATGGTGAAGTCATCCGAATGAGCATCCTCAGCTCGTGGGCTGGGGCCCTCGGAGTGAAGGGAGCAAGGTCCCAGCTGGAACACCCAAGCCGCTGCTGGACCCTCACCCGAGCGGCAGCCACAGGCGCCACATACCCACCGGGAGCCTCGTGTGCCTGGCCACGGAGTGGACACACCTCTGAGTGTCCGTCAGCCAAATGCTTTCCTGAGGCCCCTCCCCGGTCCTAAAGTCTGGGAACATTCAGCCGAAAAGCAGTGTTGAGCTGATTAGCATCAACACAGCGTGCTGAGTGTCATAGGTGTTGAGGATTCATTGAATCCTTACTTCCAACCCAAGGAGGCAGCTGCGTTATTGTCTTCATGTTACAAAGGATGCAACTGAGGCACAGAGCAGAGCATTCGCCAAGCTGGCATGTGGGTTCCAACCCCAGTAAGCAGCTACAGGGTGCTCACCGCCACCCTGCAGGATCTCCAGCTGTGCCCCAGCTCAGGGCCAACCGGACTCTGGTCCTTGTCCTGCTGGCCCTGCCCCATTACCAGGGACAGCATCTCCCAGCTCAGGAAAGTCTCACGAGGAAGAGCCTAGGGCTCCAGGGCAATTAACCAACCTCTCTCCTTCTCCTCCTCCCTCGAGTTGGGAGGTGAGGCCACATCAGAAGTTTCTCTCTGAGTTAAATGACAAGTGAGAGGATTTCAGTGGCCCCGGGGCCCAAGGACATCACCAGGGCAGCTCAAAACCAAGGGATGGTTCATTTCCAGAGTGGAGGGGCTGAGTCTGTCTCCAGAGGCCAGGGCTGAGGAGCTGGGGCAGGACTGAGCCTTCAGTTCTTGGCATTTACTCCGCTGCTCTGACTTCTTTTTTTTCTCGCGTTCCTGGTTTATTATTTATAGAGCGGAAGGCGGGTGGCAGCTCCTTGGCCGGTGGGATGTGGAGGAAGGAGGCCAGAGCAGCGTCCCAGCACCCTCCTGTCCACCCCTGGGGAGTCAGGGAGGAGGCCAGAGGGTGGGTGTGAGGAGTGTGCGCTGGGGTTGCCAGGGGGAGAGGGGTATCTTAGGAAGGTGTGAGCTGGGCAGAGGGAAAGCGGGGCCTGCTGGGGTCTGTGAGATCATAACAGTTACCATCACTTTCCGAGTCACTCATCCCAGACAGACACTGACCTAGCAGCGTCCCCGTGCCAAGACTCTCTGGAGGAGGCATTGTCAAAAGCATCTTCCAGGTATGGGGACTGAGACGTAAAGGGACCAGGCTCCACTCTTGGCTGTGGGTTAGAGCCAGGCTTTTAACCAGGTCTCCCCATCACTGGGCTGTGGTGAGGGAGGAGGATGGGGTGGGGGCTAAGAAGGTGGAATTCCAGGCCCTTCTCTCTTTATTTATTTATTTATTTTGGGTTTTTTTTTTGGGGGGGGTGGTGGTAATTAGGTTTATTTATTTTTTAGAGGAGGTACTGGGGGTTGAACCCAGGACCTCATGCATGCTAAGCGTGCACTCTACCACTGAGCTACACCCTCCCCTCCCAGGCCCTTCTCTTTAACTCAGAGCAGTTCCCCCTTTGCACACACTCAGCCTTTACGTAAGGTTTGCCCTGAGGCTGAGTATTAAGCACCAACGTGGGAGGCCGTGCAGACGGTGAGGCTGTGGATTGGGCCTGGGAGGGGGAGGAACAGGGTGGAGAGAGCAGGGCTGGGGTGGGTCACGGATGCCATCAACTGCCACAGGCCCTTCCTGGGCTGGGGCATCAAAGCTGGGGTGCCCCATGGCTAGTCTGCAGGAAGATGGCTTCCTCCAGGAAGGCCCCGGAAACCAATCTCAGACCAAGCACTGGCTGGCGCTTCTGAGGACTCAGGTCCCAAGGATCTTCCTCTTCTTCCTCCTCCTCAGGTGCCCACAGGATCCAGGAAGGGGATTGGCTTTTAGGAAGCCCCACCCCCCAAGAGGAGATGGGACATTACCACCTGGGCCCAGAAAAGACGATGTGAGAAACACCAGGTGAGTTCTGGCTTCTGTGGGCGCCTGGGGTGGGTAAGGAAACCAGTGATGAAGTGGTGTCAACCACAGGCAAGCAGCTGAAATGGCGGGGTGTGTGCGTGCGTGCGTGTGTTGTGTGTAGACGATTAGGTGGTGTGTGGCTGTGGGTTTATCAAGAGAAATATTTGGCTCACATCACACGTCCTAAGTAAATTTGTGCATCTGGTCTACCTAGCACGGCCACCATGGAAGAGATTCAAAGTATTAGTTGAGCATTAACATCAAAGCACTAAAATCCTTTCAAACACTATTGAGTCCAAGCCACGGTCATGTCTCTTCATATGACTGAACTGCCGCTTAGCAGGTTTTCCTGCATCCACTTCTGCCCACTCCAATCTGTCGGTGTATCAGCTGGAGTGATCTTCCCAACTCTCTCTCTTGTCTCACACACACACACACACACACACACACACACACGTGCGCGTGCGCGCGCGCACACACACAGGCTAAAACGCATCAGTAGCTTCCCATCCATTACTCTTCTGTAAAAACGAAGCCTCTGAGGTGTCTGTGCCTGTGACCCCACCCCCACCCACCCCAGCCCCACCTTTGCTTCCTCTGCTTCAGCCATGAAGACCGTTTCTTCTCCCCACCCACCAGGCTCTTTCCCTTGGGTTTCTTGGCCTTGAATCCCCTTTTTTCTCTTCTTTCACCTGGCTTGCTCCAACTCACCCTTCGGCTCTGGGTTTAAATGTCACTTCTCCAGGAAACCTTCCCTTACTTCCCAGACCAGGTCAAATACCTCTGTGCTAGCCGCCCTCCTGGCACGGTGGGCCCCTCCTTCGGAACCCTGAGCCACAGCTGGAATTTTACATTTGTTGCGGAGATAACTTGATTAATGTCTTCCTCCGGCACTGTGAGCTCTGTAAGAATGAGGACCCTTCCTGCTTCTGCCCACTGTTCTCTCCTCCGTGCAGAATGCCCGACACAAAGAGACGCTGCTGTGTGCTACATTCCTGCTACATTAATAACAATGGGTTCGTGAAGTCCTAATGGTGCGTGGGCTCGTGTGCATGAAGAGACGGGGTTCTGGCCAGGGGCTGGGCTGAAGAGTGCACCGATGTAACTGCCAGGCGCTGCTCCGTGGAGAGCTGTCAGGTGGGGAGATGGATGGGGTCGGATATCAAGACACCGAAGAGCCTCTCGGGCCGCCCCAGCAGGCTGGGCTCCAGTCCTGAGGATGGAGCGTCAGGCTGGATCAGGCTGAGGGAGAGGCAAGGGCAGGTGGGGGGCGCTGAGCAGGCTGGGCCCCGAGCCTGCCCTGTCTGCCCTCCATAAGTCTCCTGCCTGGAGCCCGGGGAGCCAGGCCAGGCCAGAACACGCGGAGGCAGCGTTTGCCCTCACCTGGACCAACATAACATTCTGTGGCTATAAACAACCACGACATCAACCATCCACGTGAACACGGAGCCTTTAAGAACCAACTGGGAGCCAGGTGCTGGAGATGCAGACAGGGAACACTTGCAAACATATCGCACACAACCTCAGAGTTGGAAGGGACTGTCAAAGCCATTAGTCCTGCCCCAAAGCTTGCATTCCTCTCTGATATCTCCACCAGGAGCATTGGATGTACAGCCTTGCCTCCGACACCCGCAGAAATGAAGCCTACTGACTCTCACCAAGCACGTATAGCAAAAAAAAAAAAAAAAAAAAAAAAAAAAAAAAAAAAAAATCCCTTAATCCACATCATGCCACCTTTCCACGCACACCCTCACACGCTCCTCCGACCTTGCAGGCCAGCAGGCCCGCTCCCACGGCTCCAGCCCACATGCACACAGGTTTCCCGCATGACAGTCGTCAGTGGCTTTCGGTTTCGCACACGAGACCTGCTGTTTCAAGAAGGAGCGTGAGGCTAGAGACTCGATCACCAGGAAAGAAAACCCGTGAGATTTCTGCAGGTCTTCCCTGGTGCGAATGACCACAAGAGGGACAGAACCCGTGTTTCCCCCCGGCCATTGTCTGCTCCGTGGACCTTTGTGCATATACGCCTGTGTGTGTGTTTTGGGGTGGGGTGGGGATGCCTCTAAGAGGTGGGGGCCAAGAGGCGGTGTTCAGATCTCGCTGGCTCTTAAGCAACTCCCAGAAAGGGTCATAGGGTACAAAGTCAGGTAGACATGGGGATTTTATGCTTCCTGGCAAAGGGGAGCATCTCTGGATTCCTGAGGAGGGTCCGTACACCATGCACAGAAAAGCCACTTTTCTCTGCAGCAACTCTTCCCTTAAATGTTATTTGCACCTGTTTCTGCACCCCGCCCCCCGGCTTTGTCCTACTCTCCAAGGGCAAGGACTTCTCCCCTCGCATGCTCTCTCACCATCACCCCTGCCTGAGGGGAGTTCCTCACTCTATGGTAGAGCCATTCCCTCCTCCCCCTCCCCCATCCACCTGATCAACCATCACCATCTCCCTTGTTTCAGTGCTTTCCCTTCTCCTTTCCTGGCTCTCAAAGACTTGACTGAGAGGAGTGGGAAGATGTGTGTGTGTGTGTTTGTGTGTGTGTGTGTGTGTGTGTGTGTGTGTGTGTGTGTGAGATCTGTTCTCTGGCTAGGGGTGGAGGGAGATGAAAACCGGGATGGAGGGATGGTCACCTGGGACCTCCCCTGGTGGAGGGTTGGGGGGCAAGGACTCCCCTCCTCGGGGTGTGTGGCTTGAGGCCACCATCCAACTCTGGAGAATTTACTGGGAAAATAATTCATCTGGGAACCAGATCCCCAGTGGCGGCAGCAGAGGCCAATCCTTGGGAAGTGGTCCCACAGAAGAGACGGTTTCCCCCAGGAGAGGGGACATTCAGGAAGCTGGACAGCAATGCAGAGGGGAGGGAGGACAGGACACCAGGCATCGGGCACCGAGGACCTGAAGGGCCACAGACTCACCCCACAAAGTAGGAGATGATGAGGAGCTGAACTGCCCGGTTGATGATCCCAATGGTCCAGCTCTTCACAACCACCGACTTGGTGGTCTCGTAGGTGAAGAAGTCAGAAATGCAATTCATGTTGAGAGAAGGATCAGGGCCCCTCGGAAAAGACCCAGTGGTGGTCTTAGCAGGGAGAGGTCATCAGGATGGGGAGACAGAGATCAAGGCCTGGAGGGGGCAGCTTAGAGGGGCTCAAGGAATGGGGAGCCTGTTCCTTTAAGTCAGGCAACCCTAGCCCAGTGCTCAGTCTCGCTCTGCTTCTGACACTCTGGGCTGCCAAGAGTCCAAGGCCAGGGTGGGGGACCCCCTTTTTGTTCGTCTCCACCCCACTCCCCTGTGATGTCACAGCAGGGGTGGGGTCTTCAATCCCAGGCTCCTGATTGCCTGGGATGCAGCTGGCTGGGGCCCTCTGGGACTCATGTTTTATCTGCACTCTGTCTACGGTTTCTATTCTGTTCTCTTATGCTGCATTTACGTCCCAGCTCACCAGCTGCATCATGTTTTCCTTAAAGCCCCTTGCAAGAGCCCACCTCCCTCAGCCACCTAATAGTCTGCCTGAGCTGAGTACCCCCTTCATTCCCGAGTGTCTTCCTAAACCCGCTCAATTCTGCTGCCATCCCCTCCCTTCCCAAGTTGCCACCAATAGCCTGGATCAAGGGGAGGGGTCTCTTGAACCTTTCTCTTGGTCCCTTGGGAGGAGTGAGTAAAGAGTCACATAGTTGGTATTTCCTACTCATGCTGGCAGTGGCTGAAACTCTACCTGTAGCATAGCGTCATCACATTGGGTTTTTGTTTGTTTTGTTTTGTTTTGTTTTATTTTGTTTTACTCTCAGTTTACTTATCTGAATCATTTGTTAGGTTACATGCTTCGGGAAGGCTGGAGCTGATTTCATCTTGGTTACTGCTTTCCTCAAATCATATACCTGTGTTGGAGCTCAGTACATATTTATTGAATCTAGATGAATGCTAGATAGTGCAGGAATTAGCCATGACCCAGAGGTTAAACCATGAGCCCAGGGAGCACAGTGCATTCGCATTCTCTTATCTCAGGATGGAGTTAGCAAGCTGGTGCAACTGTTTCAGGTCAGACTGTCAGAGAAATCTTGAGTTTAAATATTCTGTCTTAATGCCTTCATACACGACCCATATCATTAGTCGTTCTGAATGGAGAGTCATGGTGATGATGATGGTAGAAAACCAGGCTGGGGTAAGTAGGTTTGGGTTCTTTGTTACCAACTGAGACCCTGGGCCACTCCTCTTAGGGCCTCAGTTTTCCCATCTGCAAAAGGAGGTGGAGCAGACAAACTCAAACGTCTCTTCCAGGTCTGGCCTCCTCTGATTTTGCAAGATGCACCCTAGGACTATGGAAGCGGGGCCTGGCTTCTGCAGTCCCGAGCTGATGTGATTTCCAATCAGTTCCGGCTCCAGTAAATCTGACACCCGCTCTTGAACTTGATACTGCCGCTGGCCAGCGTCTTCCAGGCGGCTCACACCTCGCAGTCACCCATGTGGTCGTTTTTGGGTTGCGGGAACTCATCTCACAGAGGATCCAATCCCATGTGACAGGGGAGGGCAGTGCGGTCACAGTGACACCAACACCCGCATTCTCTTCGAAGCCAGAGGGAGGGGTCCGTTCTCTCCACAACACGAAACATTTTTCTTCTTTTCCCACAGACTTTCTACCCCACAGAAACCACCATTGTGCAGGAGAGGGTCACATACGTGCATCTCTGGAAAGTCTGATAACATACAACTACGCAATTTCTCTTTAAAACCTAGGCGTCCACTGAAGAAATGTCTGTAATTTCTAAATAGCCCAAGGCGCTCTCACTTTCTGGTCGGATGTCAAGCTGGTAAGACTTCAGCGCAACGGGGTGTTCCCCAGGTCATCCAGCGTCGCCGACGCTCTAGGAGACCGCCTTTAGGGCGGGCCCGGCTCGCGTCCCTCTAGCCAGCTCGCCCTCTCTATGGTCTGCGCCCGGCTTCCGGTGGCGGGACGCGGGGCCGCGCACGCGGGAAAAGCCTCCCTAGCGTCCCCCATCCCCCGCGTCCCCACCCCCACCTCCGCATCCCCCAGCGCGCCCACCGCCCGCACCCGGGCCGTCGCGAGGCTGCAGCTTGAGAAGGTGGGTGGTCGCCGTCCCCGTGCCCCAGGAGGGCGTGGGCCCCGCTCCCCCGCGGGGCGCTCGGGGTGGACCATTCCGCGTTGGAATCCGCGGGCGGCGGGCGAATCCATTTTCGGGGGGAGGGGAGAACTGTGGGTCTCGGGGTGGGAGCGCTGGGAGGGGAACCCTGCACTCTGAGATGGGTTGGGGCGCGGGCGAGGTGCTGGCTCCGCAGGCCCTGGGGTTCCGCTGCTCGTTGCTATGGCGCCCGGTGGGGCGGACAGAGTGGATGCCTGGTTGGGGTGTAAGCGCCCCTTCAGGCCTGGTTGTCCAGCCTGGGCTGGGCCTGGCCCCTGGAGCTGTGCAGTTCCCAGGCGGAGAAGATCCTGAGACATCCCGCGCACAGCAAGGGTTGCCACTTGGCTCCATCGGTGGGCAGAATGAGGGTTAGGGTTGGTGTTGGCTTTCATACTTACGTATCTCTCTCTTGAATTGAGATTCCCAGCCTGCCGTGTATCTGCACACCTACCCAGGAGTCGGGGCCCAGCTCCCAGTTGAGGCCAACAGGGGCAGATCAGCATGGCAGAAACACTGGAGTTCAACGACATCTATCAGGAGGTGAAAGGCTCCATGGTAAGAAGGGCTCGGGCTTCTAGTACCGGTGGAGGGAGGGAGGTGGAGTAGACTTTTTGCTTTTTGTCAAGAGCTCGTGATGACGTTACTCCTTTGGAAAAGGAGTTAGTGTGATGTGTACTTGTGTTGCCCCAACAAGAAGCAATACTGAAAGAGACTACAAGAATTAGAGGGTGTTGGAATTGAAGAGACACAGCTGCTGCTCAGTCCTCAATCTCGAAACCCTAGACCTGCAGGGGTTCTGGATGCCAGAGCCTGGATTAGAATCTACATCTCCTGGCTACTTGTCTCTCCTTGCTAGCCCTCACCCCTTCCTCTTTGGCTCCTCTTTTGCGTTGATAACTGGCCTGCTCAGAATGGGTGTTGGGTGGGACTGTACCTGGTCCCCTCTATGTACTGTGTACCCTGTGCATTCGGGCCCCTTTTTCCAACAGAACGATGGTCGGCTGAGGTTGAGCCGCCAGGGCATCATCTTCAAGAATAGTAAGACGGGCAAGGTGGACAACATCCAGGCCGGGGAGTTGACAGAAGGTATCTGGCGCCGCGTGGCTCTCGGTCATGGACTTAAACTGCTCACGAAGAACGGCCACGTCTACAAGTATGACGGCTTCCGGGAGTCGGTGAGATGTCCTGTGGCCGTAGCCCCCTTTTTGTCTTGCCATCTTTGTTATTTTCAACCTTCTCGAGAGAAGTGGAGCCCTTTCTTCTGATAACTGTGCAGCTGCTACTTTAGGCTCCTTAGGACAGGACCATTGAGGTCGTTAAGCCATCAGTGTTCAGCTTCGGGCGTCAGAGTCTCGGGACTTTCTTTGTGCCTTGACTCCAGAAGTTTTTCTACTGTTTTGACTTTTTTGGTGGTTTCTGCTTATGACTTTTATCCTGGTTCAAGGTCTTACCTTGATGCTTTAGTTTTGTTTTTTCCATTTTGAACTGCTCGAGTTAGGGACTTCATCTTCATTTCCACTTTCACTGAAGCAAAAGCTGTACAAAGTTAGGAAAACATTGTGGGGCCCTAACCAGGAGTGTGAGTCCCTTACTCTGTTCCTCCCCCAGCCTGCGCACCAGTCCCCAGAAACAGCCTTTTTCAAAGGCTTTTTAAATGATCTTAGAGCTATGTAAGTCAGCATGGATTTCTTTTTCTTATTTTTTTGTTAATGGAGGTACTGGGAATCGAACCCGGGACCTTGTGTGTGCTAAGCATGCACTCTACTGCTGTGCTGTACCCACCCCTCCCCCCAGCACGGATTTCTGATAAAAGGTGTGCTGGAGCAGTTTCTCAGAAGCAGGTAGTCTGAGAACGTTCAAGTTTGTGTTACAGCCACCGGGGGTTTACTGGGCTTGTCCTCTCCCCTCTCTGCCCACAGGAGTTTGAGAAACTCTCTGATTTCTTCAAAACTCACTATCGCCTTGAGCTGATGGAGAAGGACCTCTGTGTGAAGGGTTGGAACTGGGGAACAGTGAAGTTTGGTGGTGAGTCCTGGGGAAGTTTGGGGTTCAGGGGGAGAAGGCAGGATGAAGGGTTCAGCCTTTAACTCATTTTGCTCTCTCTCTGCCCTGTCTCTGGTTTCCTGTCAGTTTGTAATTCATCATGTATTTATCGAGGACCAGCGGTGTGTCAGGCCCTGTGCCTGGTCCCTGGGATACAGTGTGAACACAGTAGCCCCAGTACCCTGTCCTTAGGGAACCTGCTGTCCGGCGGGAACGTTGTTTATACAGAGCCGGGGGAAGGAGCTCATGGCTTGATAACGCCTCTTCCCCACAGGGCAGCTGCTTTCCTTTGACATTGGCGACCAGCCGGTCTTCGAGATACCTCTCAGTAACGTGTCCCAGTGCACCACAGGCAAAAACGAGGTGACGCTGGAGTTCCACCAGAACGACGACGCCGAGGTCTCCCTCATGGAGGTGCGCTTCTATGTGCCTCCCACCCAGGAGGACGGTGTGGACCCCGTGGAGGTGAGGCCTTCCCTGTCGCCTTGGGAGTAGATGGCACTGCGTAGGCCCTGGCTGGCCCAGGAGCAGGAGCTCTGCCGCTCGATCACCAGTGTGTGCTTTTGTAGGCCTTTGCCCAGAACGTGCTGTCCAAGGCGGACGTGATCCAGGCCACTGGAGACGCCATCTGCATCTTCCGGGAGCTGCAGTGTCTGACTCCCCGAGGCCGTTACGACATTCGCATTTACCCCACCTTTCTGCACCTACACGGCAAGACCTTTGACTACAAGATCCCCTACACCACTGTGCTGCGTCTCTTTTTGCTGCCCCACAAGGACCAGCGCCAGATGTTCTTTGTGGTAAGCGGAAACCGCTAGGGGTGTGTTGTCCTGGGCTTTGTCGAGTCTTTAGTAGGCAGATCTCGCTAGTGGTTAGTTATCAGCCAGTTCTTGGGAAGCACTGACTGGTGCTGAACTTGGTCGGCTCTTCCTTCCCAGATCAGCCTGGACCCCCCCATCAAGCAGGGCCAAACCCGCTACCACTTCCTGATCCTCCTCTTCTCCAAGGATGAGGACATCTCATTGACTCTCAACATGAATGAGTGAGTGTGTCCCTAGTCCACGCAGGAGGCAGGTGTGCTGTCAGAAGGCAGCAGGGCCCGTGACTGCGTCTCTGTGTTTGCAGGGAGGAGGTGGAGAAGCGCTTTGAGGGGCGGCTCACCAAGAACATGTCAGGCTCGCTCTATGAGATGGTCAGCCGGGTCATGAAAGCACTGGTGAACCGCAAGATAACAGTCCCGGGCAACTTCCAGGGGTGAGAGTGCAGGCCTGGGCTCCTGGGCTGCCTGGGCGTGGGCCGCCCCCCGAGAGGTCTGGCTGGGCTGGAGCTTGATGCTGTCAGCTGCCTCCATCCGAGCCTCTTGGTGAGGTTCACTCACTTGAGGGCCTGAGCACACAGGTGTGGCCACCAAGGGTTGTGCCCTCCGGCTCTGCACCCCCTGCTGCTGAGGTGGGCACTGACCGGGTTCCCTGCACCTTCCACCAGGCACTCGGGGGCCCAGTGCATCACTTGCTCCTACAAGGCCAGCTCAGGACTGCTGTACCCGTTGGAGCGGGGCTTCATCTACGTCCACAAGCCGCCCGTGCACATCCGCTTCGACGAGATCTCCTTCGTCAACTTTGCCCGTGGTACCACCACCACTCGTTCCTTTGACTTTGAAATTGAGACCAAGCAGGGCACTCAGTATACCTTCAGTAGCATTGAGAGGTGAGAGCCTCTGCCGGTCACTTCCAGGGCATCCTGGTCCTGACCAGACTCCACCGGGAAGCCTGGCGTGGCCTGGGGCCCTCTCCAGGCCTGGGCTCTTCCCTGACTTTTCAGGCTTTGAGCAGAATTTTTCGTTTTCTTCCTGGGCTTTAGTCCTCCTCCTTGGCGTGCTCAGCTTCTGGCAGCCTCTCCAGTGCTTTCTTTCTGTACTTTCTGTATTACAAAACCTATATGTGTTTAGTGCTAGCCCTTCTCCTCCGCTCCCCCCGTGATGGAAATGCTATCTGCCTCTTTCCTGGAATGAGCTTTGTTCCCGAGAACACAGCAGCTAATGTTTATTGAGTGCTCACTGTGGGCTAAACGTTTTACAAACATCTTCACACTTAATCCTCATAACAACTCTGAGAAGTATGAAATACAGACCAGTAAAAAGATGAGAACATCCCCTCCCTGCATCCTCCCCGTGCTCTGTGCATCTTTGGTAAACAGGTACATACCCCTCCCAGCCTTTTTTCCCCCAGAACTCTTGGACCACGCAGGTTTCTTTCAAGACTTGTGTCTGGCTCTTCCTCACTGCCGTCCTCCGGGGGTCTCTGAGCTCCTGGGTTGGATGATATGGTCAAGAGGTCCAGGCCCCGCATCCCGTCCCCGCCCACGAGTGTCAGGTCAGCACGCGGTCCGCCCCTGCGTTGGCCCTTCCTGTCTGGTAACGGCGTGCGTCTCCCCGCGTAGGGAGGAGTACGGGAAGCTGTTTGATTTTGTCAACGCAAAAAAACTCAACATCAAGAACCGAGGATTGAAAGAGGTACCTGTGTGTGTGGAAAGGATGAGCCCCCCTCCTGTTCTCTCTCTGGGGGAAGGGGCAGGGGTTTTCTGGCTTCTTTTTCACTTTCTCTTCTCTTCTTACCCTTATAGAAAAAAGAGGTGCGTGTGACCCTCCTCCCCCCTCCTGGCGCAGGTTTCCTCAGCATGACCTTAGAGCAGTCCCTGCAGCCCCCCAGGAGCCCCGGTGGGGCTGGGAGAGGGCGGGGCTTGGACTAACCCCATCGGCAGGAATCCTGGGGCACAGGCCCTGCACGTTGGCTGCGTGTGGACAGTCCCGCCCCAGGGTCTCCTGGGCGCTGCTGCTGACCTACTCACAGGCATGCGGAGTGCTTTTGAGTGTGCAGGCGCCAGGGTGGGCCAGCCCTCACTCCCGCCTGCTCCTGGCCAGGGCATGAACCCGAGCTACGACGAGTACGCCGACTCGGACGAAGACCAGCATGACGCCTACTTGGAGCGGATGAAGGAGGAGGGCAAGATCCGGGAGGAGAATGCCAACGACAGCAGCGATGACTCGGGAGAAGAGACCGGTGGGCTCGCCTGGTGTGCCCGGCCCGGGGGCGGGTCCGCTCTCCCCCGGGGCCAGGGCCAGCTGTGTGGGGTTTGGATGAGGGCAGAGCTGATGCGTCCTGTGCTCTTTTTCAGATGAATCATTCAACCCAGGTGAAGAGGAGGAAGACGTGGCAGAGGAGTGAGTTTTAGGCCCACCTCATGGGGGTGAGGTGGTGGCTGATACGCTTAAAGGACCAGAAGATTTCTGGACATTCCCGTGTGCTAGTTAGCTACTGCCTGAGGGTGGGAAAGTGACTTCCAGTGAAGTGATACGTGGAGGCATTATGTACAGGTGCTTTGTAAGTGCAAGACGTGTTGTGGAGCCAGAAAACGACAGTGCGGAGAGAGTGGGATAAGGGCCAGTGCTCACCCACTGGGGGTCCTCTGGCCAGGAGCTGATCTTCGTGTCCTCACCTGTGAAGTGGCACTATTCCCCCTGTGCTGTGTCCACCGAGACTGACTGCTGATGTCAGAAATGTGACTCGTTTAGCTCCTGTAATTCATTTAGCTCATGCAGCTGGAGAGTCCGGTGATAGACTTGGCTTCAAGCACCTGGATTCAGGTGCTCCAAAGTTGTGGGGAGGCTGTTTTTATTCCTTCTGATTTTCCCAGATAGGTTTGTCCCACGCGGCACTAAGTGAGTGGGAGATGCTTTGGGCAGGCTTAATCCGACTGGTTTAACGCCCAGAAGTGCCAGTTCTCTCAGAGCAGCAGTCAACAGCCCTTCCCGAATCTGAGTTACTAGGATGTGCTCTGATGGGCCAGAACTGAGCCACGTACCCACTCTTAGAACCTGTGGTTGGGGTGAGGCCCTCCTGAATGGGGGCAGGGTGGTTCCCAACAGAAAACTGGAACTCTCTTAATCCACAAGAATTGGGAATAAGTATTAGGCAGCAAAAAGAAAAAAAAACTTTGCTGGCATCCACTAGTTCTGCCTGCCACATGCTTATGGAGATCAGTGAACAAATGCTTGTGGAAATGCCTTGAAAACTGTAGAGCGCCATTCAGGTGTAAGGTAGTTCCCTCTTCTGAGGAGTTCCACAGGCACGGGGTAGGACTGGTTGGTAAATGGGTAGGCCGTGGGTTGGACTGAAGTTGGTTTTCCCCACTTCTACATAGAAACTCACTGTCTCTTCATCAGAAAATACTATGGGGTAGATTGAAAGGATTAGCTTGAAGGAAGTGGTGAAGTGGATTTGGGGCATGTTCTGGGCAAGGTGGTTTTGTCCCCAAGAGCACAGGGATGGTGTAGGACCTGGGTTAGGCCATGGGTTCATGTGCTTTTCCCTGATTGATTCAACAAGTAACCCATGGCCATGGCTGGGTCTGGAGAGGGGTGGTGAAGCCGCTTCAGTGAAGGGGAGGAGGCAGGGGTGGGGACGGGGGTGGAGGCTCGGGTCCTCCTCCCTCTCTCTTGTCTGGGCAGGTGTCTTTGGACTTGTTCTCCTCCAGTCCTGAGACTGGGGCGCTGACCTCTCACCCCGAGTCTAAACCCCGCTCTCCTTGACAGGTTTGACAGCAACGCCTCTGCTAGCTCCTCCAGTAATGAGGGTGACAGTGACCGGGATGAGAAGAAACGGAAGCAACTCAAAAAGGCCAAGATGGCCAAGGATCGCAAGAGCCGCAAGAAGCCCATGGAGGTGCAGACTCCTCTAAGTGGGAGGGTGCTGGGGAAGCCTTTCTCTTTACCTTCTGCTGTCCTCCACCAGTAGGACCTGATTTGTCCTCCTGGGCCGATTTGCGTAGCCGGTGATTATGGCCTTGAGGAGTGCCATGGTCCTCGAGATAATTAGCTTCTGGGAGATCTGAATTAGGAGCGGCTGCTTCTGTCCCAGGAACCCAAGGAAATGGGCCCCTAGTGAGCTTGGCACTGGGGTGCAGAGGGGAGGACGACGTGGTCTCTGCCCTTGGGGTGCTCCCAGTCTAGCTTGACGCCTTTAGTCTTTTCTCCATTTTGTCCCCCTAAGTAGGGGAGCCAAATAATTCCCTTGGGAGAATGTGCGGGGTGTCTGTAGGAAATACGTGGCTGAAGGCACGTGGGTTTTTTCTTATGTAGGTGAAGAAGGGCAAAGACCCCAATGCCCCCAAGAGGCCCATGTCTGCCTACATGCTGTGGCTCAATGCCAGCCGGGAGAAGATCAAGTCGGACCATCCTGGCATCAGTATCACAGATCTTTCCAAGAAGGCGGGCGAGATCTGGAAGGGAATGTCCAAAGAGAAGAAGGAGGTGAGCCGCAGCAGACACGGGCGGCGGACCTTGCAGCTGGTGGAGGGGCGGGGCGGGCCTTTGGTGGAGCTTCTCTGGAGGGGTTTTGCCTGCATCAGGGAAGGGGTCTCATTCTTCTCTGTTTTCTGTGCGTGTGTGACAGGAGTGGGATCGCAAGGCTGAGGATGCCAGGAGGGAGTATGAAAAAGCCATGAAAGAATATGAGGGGGGCCGGGGGGAGTCTTCTAAGAGGTGAGTGTTGGGGACAAAATGGCCCAGTAACTGGTTTTTTGGCAGACATTTTTGCAGGTCCAGGTTGAGAACTGGGGTGTTAAAGATAATAGATACGCTTCTGATCAAAGTAGGGCAGTGCTGCTCAGATCTGGGTAGGTAACTGCCCAAGTATGGGTAATGTGCTAGAGAATTTCTGAAATCACTTGGGTAAGCATGGTTCTTTATCCTAAAAGGGGCAATTTTATTTGAAGGTATGGGGGAAATTAAAAAAAATTATTAATATGGAGCATAATTTACATGAATGTTTAAAGATAAAGTAAGAGATGTTAAGTAAGTTTTGCATATGAAGCTGCTTCAGGCTGGACCCCCTGATTGTTCCAGTCACTTAGGACGCACCGCCATTTATGGGACTGACATGGTTGGCATGCAGTGGGGCTGGGAAAGGCCCTGTTAAAGCCAGGAGAGGTTTGTTCTTGATAATGGGGGACCCTGAGGGCCCAGCCTCTTTTTCCTCTGGCTAATTCAGGGACAAGTCAAAGAAGAAGAAGAAAGTAAAAGTAAAGATGGAGAAGAAATCAACGCCCTCCAGGGGCTCATCGTCCAAGTCTTCGTCAAGGCAGCTAAGTGAGAGCTTCAAGAGCAAAGAGTTTGTGTCCAGTGATGAGAGCTCTTCAGGAGAGAACAAAAGCAAAAAGAAGAGGAGGCGGAGCGAGGTGCGGCAGGAGTCTGGGGCTATGGGGGCCTGAAGGCGCGAGGGGCAACTGAGTTGGTGGTGGGGGGAGTTGGGGAGAGGGGTGCAGATGTTTCTGGACAGGGTTGTGGTTGGCCTGTAAGAGTAATGAGGGGGAGTGGGTAGGTGGAATTCTGTGGTTCTGAAGGCTAGTGCTGGAGGTTAGGGAGGGGGCAGGGAATTGGGGGCCCTTCACTGAAAAGGGGCTGGTGTGGGGGGCCACCTTGACTCCACATCTTTCCTGTTAAGAGACCTTTGGTTTTCAGGATTCTGAAGAAGAGGAACTAGCCAGTACTCCCCCCAGCTCAGAAGATTCGGCGTCAGGATCGGATGAGTAGAGAGGAGGAAAATTCTCTCTCCTTGTGCGTGTCCTGTCACACCCCCAGTCTCCCCAGCCATGCTTTGGTACCAGTTTCTCCTCATATGACACGTAGTCCTTGGATTCCTTGCCACCTGAACAAGCTTTCCTGCTAGTATGCACTTCACCGGGGCAGCGGGGGAGGCGTCTCACTCTGCTGCTTCACAAGGATGGCTCTTTGTAATTCGGGGAGAGACTGGGTGGGAGGCAGGGCAGTGCAGGATCCAAATCCTTGTCCTACTTTCCTGACCTTTGAAATATAGCTGCTGCTTGTCCTGTTCAAGTTGCTGCAAGCAGGGGTCATGTGAGGTCAGGCCTGTGGCTCCTAACTGGGGCCTATTTCTACTTTTATTTTGTATTTCTGGTCTGTGAAAATCAACATTTAATAAAGGGAACTGACTTTGGAAACCATGTCCTTACACCTTCTCTCTAGCCCTGTTGTATTGCTCCTACTCTCGGTGTTTGTTCACTGTACTCTTCTGACCCTTTATCCGGGAAGCAAATCTCCAGGTACACCCTGTTCCCTTCCCAGCTGGACAAGCATTGGTTTTCTCTCTTCTGCCGGGATGGGCCACCTGAGAGTCTAGAAATGAGAGCTGATTTGGTTAGGAACTGTCTCAGAGTTGCAGTCCATTAGCCAGGCTGAGGGGGAGGCAGCTCTGGGCTCCATCCTTCACCCATGAGTCAAGGGTCTTCCAAGGCTTTAGATAATGGAATCAAGATTGACCAGCTTCCCTGCAGCTGGGGAAATGGAAATCTGAGTCCGGACAATTGGGGAGGATGAGTGGGGTGTGTGTGTGTGTGTGTGAAGCTTTTCTTTATGGGAGGAGAGGGGCATGCCGCATTTTTAGGCTGGGAGAAACGTATCTGGGAATATGCCAGGAGATAAATGAGGATTAGCCAGGACAACAGAGCTTCCAGTCATCCCTGCGGTGGTTCCAAACCTGGATTTATACACGTGGACTGGCCACGTTGTGTCGGCTCTCAGGTGTTTTCCACAGGAAGCCTCTCCGGTCGGCCAACGGTTACCTTCTTTCTAGCGGTGACTCTATGGTGCTGCAATCAGTACAGGCAGCTGGGCCTGAGGATTGGGCCGTCCCAAGGCAGTCTCCTCTAGGCAGTCGTCTCGGTGGCCATTTTGCCCGAGCGCTCTTTAGCTGCTGGATTGCGTCAGTTTCGCCGGGGTCTGATCCTGGGGCGGGCCCCTTTTCTGCAAGGCTCATGAATAATTGAGTACCTGGGCAGCGTCTATTTGCATACGATCTGGAGAGTTCAGCACCGGCTGTCCACTCCTGGGTTTCACCGGCTTATGGATATTCATGAGGCGAGTTGGGGGCGTGGCCATGGGCGGAGTTAGGGGCGGGGCTCCCGCCGGGGCTCGCACTGGCTTGGTCCCGCGGTGACGGCGGCAGCAGCGGCGGCGGTGGCGGCGCAGACTGGCATCGGGGCGCCAAGCCCGAGCCGAGCAGAGCCGGATCCCGGGGGAGCGCGTGAGTGCGCGGGGGCGGGCAGGAGGCCGAAGGAGGGGGCGGGGTCCGGGGTTGGGGGCCGGGGAGAGGCATGGAAGGAGTGGGCGATTTCCAGCCGGGACCTCGATTGAGGTGGGGGGGGGTCACCAAGAAAGTTTGCAGGGGCTGGGGACGCAAGGGAGGCGGAAGACACAGAGGAGCTGGTGCGTGTGCACAGGGGCGGAGGGTGCACGGTCTGGAGCTCGTGCTGGCCGAGCCAGAAGAAAGGGGGGAGGGGGCGAGGGCTTGAGGCGGAGCCGGGGGCGGGCGGAGCTGCTGGAGGGACCCCCGCCTTCCCCTTTCCCTGGGCCGGCGCTAGCCCCCTCCCCAGACTCCATCGGCACGCCCCCAGCCACCCCAGTCCGCCCCCACCCAGTCCCCTTCCCCAGTCCCTCGTCTGTTCGCCGGCTGCTTCACATCCCGCGCACAAGTCCTCCGCTTCTGCTGCCACCGCCCCCTCCTCCTCCTCCACCCTCATCTCCTCCTCCTCTCTGGCTGCTGCCGTCCCCTCTGTGTCCAGAGCTCCCCACTGGGCCCCTCCATACGGCCCCTCGCCTCGGGCTGTTCTGTCTTCCCGTTGGCCCTCCCTCCAGCAGTTTTCCGGCTGTCCCCGCCGACCTCTCTGGTCCCAGATCCGGCCAGAGAGCCCAGGGTCCATATGGGCGACCCCGCCTGCGGCGATGCTTTTCTGGGCCTCTGCTCCCTGGATGGAGCTGCCCGGCCTCTCCCCTGCTCTTCTGGCGGCCTATGCTCGCGGGAGGTTAGCTAGTCCGCTCCTGGCGGGTGAGGAGTGCTCTGAGCCACTGTGATTCTACAGCTTTTGGCTCTGGCCTTGGTCACCTGGGTTTCCTAGCTAGGGCCTCAGAGCTGCTGCGACCCCCCTCCTCAGTTAGGGAAGGCGAGCCCCCACTTCATTGCTGCAGCCCCTCAAACTGCTGAGATGCCCATCAGGCCCCCAGGTGAAGGGATTTTTTGGTCCTTGGCTAATTCGTCCCCATTTCTAACCATCCACACCATGTCCCTTGTAATAATGCTCAAGGACAAGGATCTTGTGTTTTTAAAATTTTTTCTGTCATGTGCCCCTCCTCCATGCACACTTGGGCTGGCTCTGCACGTTACTCACCCACCCACGGTGAGCAGTCCTGCGTGGTAGTTGGTTGACCAAGGGATTGATGGTTCTGGGTTTCACCCTACCCTCTCCATATTCCCTTCTACCTTTGAAACAAGCTGGTGCAGGGTCAAAAATGAGAGGTGGCGGCCGGGTGGAGGTGGTTTGCAAAGGCTGGGCAGCTGAGGTCCTTTCTTAGGATGTGTTGCTGGCCTGCCAGACCTGCTGGAGTGGATGACTTTGAGGAAGGTAGTGCCCATTGCAGGTTGGAGATGGTTGAGTTGTTCTCACTGACTGTGTGCATACCAGGTGATAGGGAACATCCGTCGTCCTTTGAAACAGGAGGGGCAGAGCTCTGTCAACCTGGTTGGGGGGGAGGGGGCCCTTATGGGTGGGATGGTGCCTCAGGAGCCAGGGTGGAGGAGGTGGTGGAGTGTCTGAAGAACAGGTGACATGAGTGGGGCCCTCAGGGAGAGAAGGAAAGGTTTGGAATGCTGGGAGTCTGTTTGGGAAGAGGAGGAGGTGGTGACCAAGGATGTTAGCTCATTGGTGACACTGAAGGGAGTCATACTAATAGTGACCAACATTTATTGGACACTTACTATGCACTGGGCATTGTATTAAGCAATTTGCATGCATCGTCTCATATAAGCCTCTTAACAGTCTCAGTAAAGCCATTTTTCACATAGAGAAACTGAGGCCTAGAGAAGCAAGCAACATGCCTGAAGTCACAGAGCTAGAACGTGGTAGACGCACCCAGCCTTTGAATCCTGGTGTAGCGGACCCGAAGCCCCTGCTACAGACTTGGAGGAGGTGCACCCGTCTTCTAATAATGGCTGTCACTTGGTTTAAGATTTCTTCAGCACCCGCCAGCCCCCCAAACCCCTCTGGCCAACCCTCGGCTGGTGAATGATGTCCACATATCACCTTTTCTTAGGCTGTGGCTGTCCCACCCTGACTGTGCAAGAAGCGGGAACCCCAGGGAGTTTTCCCCCAAGCCACCACCCCCCAGATGTTCTCAAGCCCTGTCCCATTCTCCCAGCCCAGGCCTGGGCCGGCTCCTCCTTCCTCTTGGCGAGGCTCTGGAAATCCAGTGGGAGGCCATTGCTATGGCAACAGGACTAGGCCCTGACTTTACCTCATCAAATTCCAAGCTGAAGCCAAAGCGATTGAGAAATTAAAGAAAAAAATGTATTCCAGATGTTTACTTTTTATTCCTTATTTTTCCGTGTTTGGATGAGACAGCTCTGGGAGGCGGGAGTAGGGCAGGGATGTGGAAGGAGGAGGGTGAAGAGGGGGGAGAGGGAACCACTCCCAGCTGCAGGAGAGAGGGAGAGAAGGAGGGTGAGCAGGAAGGGGGAGGCAGGCAGGCAGGCAGTGGGGCGGAGCCCCAGGTTGGGGAGGAGCGGGTTTTTCCCGTCTCCCATGAGGTGATTCACGGAGAGATTCCAGACTTTGCAGCCCTCTTGCTCTGCTTCTGAGTAGATACCTCGAGTGGGGCCACTGGACCCAAGGGGGTGCCTTGAGGGTGGTAAGTGGGGTGCCCTGGAGAGCTGGCCAGAGGAGGGAGCAGTGGGTGGCTCCCTGATGCTTTTGGACTTTAGAGTTAGGAGACAGGAGTTGGAGAGTAAGCTGGGAAGAGTGGAGGATGTGGCTGCTGGGGACCTCCCTTGACCTCCCCCAACCCCCCTTCTGAAGTTCCCTCTTCCTGTCCCACACTCTGCCTCTGCTCGAAGTAGGAGACTTCCCTCGCTGAGCTGACTGGCAACGCCCAGCCCTTTTGCTACTCTCTCTCTCTCTTTTCCTGGGTCTTCAGCCACCCAGCTCACACCCGTCTGCTTCCCAATTTTCATGCAGGTCTGCCGCATGTGATGAAAGTGTCTGCTCTCAGGGAAGGCACAGCCATGGCTTCCCCACAGCCCCGGGAGATGGAGGAGGAACTGGTATCTGCTGGCTCTGAGCCAGGTACCTATGGGTGCAAGGTGGAGCGGGGTGGCTGGGAGGAGGGTGGGAGGGGCAGAGACTTGAACCCCCATTCTGCCTTGGAGGGGCTGGGCCTGCGATGATTCTGTTGCGGTGGGAGGGAAGGAAGAGTACTGGGGACGTGCAGGGTAAGTCTGAAAGGTTCTCAGCTCCCGTTGAGACCCTTCAGAACTGTTTGAGGTCGTTGCTTTCCAGAAGTTGAAAACAGACAAAGCTTCGAGATAATGTGGCTCAAACCATGTGTTTGACAGAGGAGGAAACTGAGGCCTAGTGGGGAAATGGTGTGCACCTATGGGTCTGAACCTAGGCCTCCTGGCTCCTTGTCTAGACTCCTCTTTTTTGCGCTGAGCCCAATGAGTGGGTGATAAAGGATCCTATTAGAAGGGCTGTGGCCATGAGTAATTCCAAGGTCTTTTATTTGGCATTGGAATGCCTTATATAGAAGGTAGTTTCTGGTCTTGGGTGGTTTTTTTTTTTTTTTTTTTTTTTTTTTTCCTGTAGCAGATTTACTTCTGTTTGGCTTAGGTCAATAGTAAATTTGCATTCCTGATCACACATTGGATGACAGTGGGGATATCCTGGCTAGGGAGTGCACTTGGCGGGGGTGGGGGGGCAGCAGGGAGGCAGAGGGGAAACTGAGCTGGATAGGACTTACTGCTATGGACAGTAGTACAGTACAGTGTCATGTAAGAAGAGGGGATGACTAGAGTGGGGAGTTGCTGTGTGGACTGCTTGATGTGGGCAGAAGGCATTCATTTATTGGCTCATTTGCTCATTCATTCATTTGATAAGAACGTGTACTAGGTGCAGAGTGGGCAAAGGGAGAAATAGGTGCCAACTGGACCCCTAAATAGCTTTAGCTTATAAGGGAGATTGAACATTTTGGCAATTTGGAAATGGGAAAAGATGTTTCTGGGATGTGTATGGAAAATCAAGGAAGGCTTCATGGAAGAGGTGACAGTTGACTCATACGTAGAAGGGTGCAATTATTCTGAGTTTGTAGGGTGGGAGACGGAGTTCTGCTTCCTGGTTCTTCTGACAGCCCCTAACCCACCCTTTTGGTAGGTGATGCTCGGGCCAAACCTCCTGTCAAACCCAAACCCCGGGCCCTGCCTGCCAAGCCAGCTCTGCCTGCCAAGCCCAGCCTGCTGGTGCCTGTTGGGCCTCGGCCCCCCCGGGGTCCTCTGGCGGAGCTGCCTTCTGCCCGGAAGATGAACATGCTGGCGGGACCCCAGCCCTATGGTGGCAGCAAGCGTCCCCTTCCCTTTGCACCAAGGCCTAGGACTGAGGCCTCTGCTGGAGGAGAAGCCACCCGGGAGACTGGGAAAGAGGAGCCTGGGAAGGAAGAGACGCCCCCCTTGACGCCTCCAGCCCGATGCGCTGCCCCGGCGGGTGTGCGGAAGGCACCTGCCCCCTTCCGTCCAGCCTCGGAGCGCTTTGCAGCCACCACGGTGGAAGAGATTCTGGCCAAGATGGAACAGCCGAGGAAGGAGGTCCTGGCCAGCCCTGACCGCCTCTGGGGCTCCCGCCTTACTTTTAACCATGATGGCAGCTCAAGATATGGCCCCAGGACCTATGGTGTGGCCACAGGTCCCAGGGATGAGGATGGTGGGACCCTCTCCAGGGGATGGTCCCAGGAGGGGCCAGCCAAGTCTTCTACCGAGTGCCCGGAGGAGCCCAGCAAGACCCCCGAGGAGAGGTGAGAGGTGGAAAGCTGTACGTTTTGTTGCAGCCTGAGGACGAAGTGGGTGGCCCCATCTGGGATTGTGATCTTCACTTTTAGGTTAGTGGTGCTGTGAGCGCCGGCCACCCTGGTCTAAGTCACAGAACATTTCCTGAGCAGAGCAGACGGTGTTATCATTCCTACGCTCTTTTTGCAACGATAATCCTCTTTATAGAGTTGATGCCTGCTTGTAGTAGAGCTCACTTGTACAGTACAGAAGTTTATTCTTAGTTTTCTTTTTTTTTTTTTAATGCTGAGAGCAGAACTTTGCCTCACTTAATCCGTAGCCATGCTGTTTAGGGACGAGAATGTTAGACCCATTTTAGAGATGGGGAAACCGAGGCTCAAAATGACTTCCCATGTTCCCTTAGCAAGTGAGGGACAGATCTGGGGTTTGAATTCAGGTCTGTTTGATTCCAGCATGTGCTTTTAAGTGCTAGCTTGTCCTCTGGGTGGAGCAGGGTGCCAGGTGTTGGGGAGTGTGTGTGTGTGCATGCACCTGCGTGTGTGTCAGTTGAGTAGGATGTAGTCTGGCTGTGAGGAGGAGCCTGATGGGAGAGATAAGATGTGAACACACCTTGATGCCAGGACAGCGAGGTAGGAGACTGTCCCGTGTAACATACTTCTCTGGAGTTGGTGCCAGTATAAAGGAAGGCTGACCAGGAGGTGCCCCTTGGGCATTGGGTGGAGGGGGTCTCAGCTACATGGGAGGCCATCCTCAGGGCAGGGAGAGCCAGCTTGAGACACAGTTGGTACCCTCGGTGCTTGGCAGCTCTGCTGGGCTCCTAGGCCCCCACCCCCTCCTGCTGCTGTGAAGGATAGGGCAGAGCTATGGCCCCAGCCTTACCTGTGCTTCCCTGTCCAGCCTGGCTCCTCTCTCACCTGAGTGCCTGGAAGGCAGGGCCTCCTAAACACTTTGTGTCCTAGGCTCCCAGGAGGTCACACCCTGTCCAGGCTGGGTTCCTCCCCTCCCTAGGCTGGGTTCCTCCCCTCCCTCCCTCCAAGCTAAACTTAAGAGGAACAACTTCAACCTTGGAAAATCACTCTTCCCTCTTCCCCTCTCCCTCCCCCTGCCATTCCTCAAGAAGTATTGGCAGGGCAGCGGGACCAGCTGCACTCTCCCCGCTGCAGGAGAACATTAACCCCTTCCCGGCTCAGGGAAGGAGGACTTATCTTTTAGGGAACGAACCATGGAGGGGTCTGGGCAAGTTGGATGCTTTTCTCCAAGGCGCTGGGGGAACTTAACCCTTGACGTGCAGGTGGGGAACAGGCACCATCTCCCGGGCACTTTTCTCTATGGACTGTGTCTCTATCCCCGTGGTCCCAGGCAGGGCTCAGTAGTAAATGCCTATGGGGAGGGGGGACGGTTAACACTATTGACGGCACTTGGGCAGACCCTTGATCAGCTCTCCCCGCATCCATCCTGTAACAGGAGTCTCCATTCTGTGCCTGCATCTCCCGTCTTTCTCCCCTTCTCCCTCACAGGAACTCCTCTTCTGACCTGGCCTTCAACGGGGACCTGGCTCAGCCAGCCAGCTCTGAGCCACCTCCTGACGTGAGTTATCCTCCAGTTACGAGTCAGAACCATGGTATTTTAGAGGCGGAAGGGTCATTTGAGGTCATCTGTTCCACCTCCTGGTAGTTCAGATGGGAAAATGGAGGACGTGGAGGAGACTCGCCCAAGGGCTGGCCCCTGGGACTCAGATTCCTCAACTCCCAGGCCACCTGGTTACCTGTGGTTCAAGCCCTGAGGCTGCTTGCTGTGACCATGACAACGACCACTGATTACCTACTGTGTGCTGGGCATGTCCAGGAATGGTGACTGCCCTAGCTAGTAGGCCGTGTTGGTCCCACTCGGGAGATGAGGACACAGGGCTCCCAGTGGGCTGAGGCAGGGTCTGAAGGGTCTGACTCCAGGGCTCTCCCTGGCTGGGCTGCCTTCTCAGGGTTCAGAGGAGAGGAAAAGCCCCTCCCTGGGGGCTTCCTGTTCCATCCCCTCCTCACAGAGTGCTGGGAGGACGGTCGGCCTGCTTTCCTGAGTAAATGATGTTGAGAATGGCCCTTCTTGCTCACAGAGCCCTGGCTAGCCAGAGGCTATCCTGTCTGCCCCATGGTGGAGCCCTGACTCTTCACTTGTCTATCCCAAAATATCTGCTGAGCAGCCACCCTGATCCGGGTGCCGGGGGAAGCAGCAGAGAACGTAGCACACACCGCCCCTGCTCCCAGGGAGCTCACCTGATGCAGGGAGGCAAATGCAAACACAGGCATCCCTGTGAACCAGCAGATGTGCAGGGCATCAGACGCGCCCTGGGGGCACCTGGGGAGGTCCTGGGATGAGGCTAGTTGGGGAAGACCTTGCAGCGAAGAAGGTGAGGGAGTGAGCTGTGTGGATGTTTGGGGAACAGCATTCTTGGCTGAGGAAACTGCAAGTACGAAGTTCTTGGTAACTTCCCGGCAAGGATGTCTGGATTGTAGTGAGTTGAGAGTTGGGTGGTAGTGGGGACAGAGAGGTGACAGGCTGGTGCCATCGAGGACCTTGACCTTGGCTTGTGTGAGGAGCAGAAGCCATTGAGGGATTGGAGGGCAGGGGTGACATCTGCTGGTTGAGTTGTAAAGAGTTGTCCTGCCCTCTTGGTTGCGGGGAGCCAGGAGCAGCAGCAGGGACCAGTTAGGGGGTGGTTGGAGCAACCCAGGTGAGAGATGCTGGTGGTGGCATGGGCCCTGGAGGTAGCCCGTGGTGCAGATGGTGAGCAGTGGTGGGTGCTGGTTAGAATTTGAAGGGGAAGTGGACAGGATCTGCAGACAGACTGATGTGAGGAGAGAGAGGGTACAGAATCAAGGATGACCCCAGGGCTTCTGCCCTGAACAATCGGAAGGTTACCCTTTCCTGAGAAGGGGACTTACTTCTAAGGGCGAAGCAGGTTTGGGGGAGATCAGAGGAGTTGGCTTCTGGATTTGTTGAGTTGGAGATGCCATGTAGACATCCGAGTGGAAACGTGGGTAGCTGGATACTTGAGTCTGGAGTTCCAGGGACTTGTCAGTGTACAGATGGTAGTTAAGACCGGCTGAGATCACCAAGGGAGTGGGCGAGGGGTGGGAGGGAAGAGGACCGAGGCAGATCTGGGGAGCTAGGAAAAAGCAGGAAAGAGCAGCGGTGAGGTAGGCGGAAATTTGGTGAGGAGGGAGTCCTGGAGGCCAAACGATGCCAGCTTCCAGGACCTGAGGACGGCTGGCGGGGGGCGGGTCAGTGGTCAGACACTGCTGACCAGGCAGGGAAGGTGAGCCTCCAGGACAGGATTTAACTGCAGGAGGTCATGGGTGACCTTGACCAGACCAGTGAGGTGGCAAAGTGAAAAAAGAAGCCTGTCTAGGGGGAGGGGGTTCAGCAGAGAATAGGCGAGAGGAGCTGTGGTGATGGGTCCTGAACCTGGAGCACGTGCTTAAGAAAATGAATGGGGAGAGAGAGGCGGAGTCGACAGCATTGTGTGTGTGTGTGTGTGTGTTTTAAGACAGAGGAAATGAGAGCGGTTTGTGTGCTGATGGAAATGATCCAGTAGAGAAGGAAAAATCAGTGATGCAGGACAGAGAGAGGAGCGGCTGACCTGAGCTCTGAGCAAGGACAGCTTGCGTTCGTGACCGGGAGCAGAGGGCTATTGTGCCCATGCAGGCGGTGGGGCTGTAGGCGCAGGGCATGGGCACAGGGCATGGGGGTGCTCTGCGTTCTCGCGGAGGAGGGCCAGGCCTTCAGCTGAGGGAAGACGGGAGGAGGTGTGGTTTGAGGAGCCGAGATGGGCAGCATTCCCCGGGAGGCTGGGGGTGTGTGTAGGAAGGAGGGGGCTGTAGCAGCATTGCTGGCCTCTCTGGGGCCCCACTGAGGGCCCGGGTGGTGGGGCTAGGATGGGACCAGCCATCCTGGTTACATGCTTTTCTCTGGCCACGTGCAGCTGCCCAGGAGCAGTGTTAGGCTAGAGGAACACTGTGTTTAAACAGATTAAATGACAGGAGAGGGAGGGAGTTGAGGGAGCTGTGTGAAAAAGTGACTTCTGTGGTGGTAGAGAGAGCAGTGAGGGTGGGAGGGGACTAGGGGACCATGGGAGGGAAGGAGGGGTTGAAGTTTAAGGGAGGTGGGGGCATGGAAAGAGGGAGCTGGATAGATGGGGGTGGGAGTGGGCCAGCGGGACACTTGGAAGTAAGATTACGGATGAGCAGCAGTTCCAGGTAAGGACAGAGTCTAGGGTGTGACCCTGGGAGAGGTGGGTCACAGAGATATCGTCCAGGATGGGACGGGTTGACCGTGTGGCTGTTGGAATGACCACAAATTGTAACAGGTAGCACTGGGGAGGGTCGCAGGGAGCCCCACTTTTGAGGGAATGAGGGGTCCAGAGAGGAGGGGCTCCGGGGGGTGTAGCTTAAGGGCGTGAGCTTTAAAAGCAGAGTTTTGCAGAGAGGAGGGAGGGAGGAGGGAATGGAAGTCGGCCTTGAGAAGCAAGCAGGACGCTTCCTGCTGCCCAGACCCCATAGGTGATGATGTGGGAGAAACAGCCTCATTGGAGAGGGCGGCAGGGAAATCGTGACCTCTGGGAGGGCAAAGGTCAGATAGAGTGTGACTCACTTCACTGTCTGGGACAGGCAGAGTGGAGGGGTGAAGGAGTGCCAGGTGCTTCGTGTCCCCAGGGTCCCATAGCACCCATTTTTCCTATCAGTCCTATCCCGAGAGGCCGTGTGCACATCTTATTTAATCCCCACATCTTATTTAATCCTCACCTACGTGTGTGAGAGGGACACTGTAGCCTGGGGTACAGATGGGGAAGCTGAGAGTGGCCCCCATCCAGGAGGGCGTACAGCTTATAAGAGGCGGTGCTGGGGGAGGGGGTGGTTCCAGGCCAGGTGCTTTCACGTCATCCCCCAGTGCCTTTCGCCTGAATGCCAAGGCTGCCTGCCTCCTTGGGTGGTGGTGGGACCTGTGGCTGCACCTGGCACGGTGGAGAGTCCATGCCTGCCCCAGAGCTGCTCCCTGGAGCTAGTCTGGAGCTGCCCTGGGCCTGGAATCCTGCTCTGAGGCAGACTCTCCATACACCCAGACAGCCAGAGCCCCAGTTTTCCCTTTATAGAGCCAGCATTATTGACCCATGAACCATGGACCCTTCGGATATCCTTAGCTGAGCTTTGGGGTGGCTGTGGGTGGGTGGAAGGGTTTGAACCACCTGAAGCTGTCTGAGTGATTCTGTGTGAATAAGGCTATGTGCATTTTGTGGGGAGAGGGCCAAAGGGAGGGGTCTGTGACCGCTACATCATTTCGGGTCCCCTTGCAGCCGTCCTGAGGGCTTCCCTCTGAGCCCGAGTTTCCTCTCTGGAATGAGTGTGAGGCAGCAACTGACCTGGGGTCTGTGTGAGGTCAGCTGGGGTCTCCCCCACTCAGCTGAGTGGTGAGTGATGGCTCTTGACCTTTTTTTGCAGGTTTCCAAGCCCTGGGTCCCCTCAAGCCCAGGCCACGCCTTGGAGAATGGAGGCCCCACCAGCTCAGGCCTCCCCGCAGAAGCCTCAGGCCCGGCCCCGGGGTCTCCCCGTCTTTGCTTACCTGATGAGAGCTCCCCCCATCACTCGCAGCTTCCAGAAGCCCAGAGTCCTGCAAATTCCGGGGCTTCTCCCTGCCTCCCCGAGACTCCGACCCAGGCATCCCCAGCCGTGACCCCACCTGACGAGGGCTCCTGCCACCCCCCTAGTCCAGGGCTCCCTGCTGTGGGAGCCACAGAGGCTTCCAGACCTGGCAGCATCCCCCTCCAGGAGGTCTCAGGGCACCACAGCCCAGAGCAGCCCCCAGCCGCTTTGCCCCAGCCCCTGACGGAGGGGAGTGAGTTTCTGGACCTCGCTCGGACGTTTCCATCTGGCGATGTGGCAGCCAGGGGGGATGAGGACCTCCGTCCCACCAGCCTGGCTCAGCGCAGGTTTTCTGAAGGTGTGCTCCGGCCACCCGGCCAAGACCAGGAGAAGCTGGGGGGCTCGCTGGCTGCCCTGCCCCAAACCCAGGGGAGCCAGTCGGTGCTGGATCGTCCCTTTGGGAGTGGGACAGAGTCCAACTGGAGCTTGTCACAGTCTTTTGAATGGACCTTCCCCACGCGGCCCTCAGGTCTAGGGGTGTGGCGGCTGGACTCCCCGCCCCCCTCCCCCATCACTGAAGCCACTGAGGCCGCGGAGGCTGAGGAGGCTGGTGACTGGGCTGTGTCCAGCAGGGAGGAAGGGGCGTCCCAGCAGGGGCAAGAGGCCCCATCTGCTCCGGAGGGGCCGGGAAGGCCTGGTTCCTGTGTGCAGGCGGATGATCCAGGCATCTCCCCAACCCAAAAGGGCGATGGGGAGAGTCGTCCTGAGTCCCCAGATGTTCCCCTGGAGCCCCTGCCAACAACAGGGGACCCGCCTGTACCAGCCCTGCTGCAGGCAGAGGAGAGGTACGAGGAGCGAGAGCCCCTGGTTGGACAGGAATCCCCACTCTCTCCAGCCACCAGGGAGGCTGCCCTCCCCATCCTGGAACCTGTCCTGGGGCAGCAGCAGCCAGCGCCCCCTGACCAGCCCTGTGTCCTCTTTGCTGACACCCCTGACCCTGGGCAGGCACTGCTTGCCAAGGAGGAGGCCGTGACCCTGGCCCAGGCTGAGACCACCCAACCCAGGACAGAGGTTCTAGACCCCTGTAGGGCATCCCCTGAGCCTGCAGACCCTGAGAGCAGTTCCCGTTGGCTGGATGACCTCCTGGCTTCACCACCACCCAGTGCTGGAGGTGCAAGGCGGGGACCTGCGTCTGAGCTGAAGGATGCACAGACTCCAAGTGCCTGTTCCGAGGTGAGGATGGGACACGGGGTAGGGCTTTGGATGGAAGCCAGGGCTTCGGAGGGCTTCCTTCTTTCAGCATGGATTTTATGTGTTGCGAGCTGGGGATCCATCTGTGAGCAACGCACCTATGGATGTGCCCCTTAGACCTGTACCATCTGGCAGAGCAGAGGGTATGGGGTGATGCTCAGGGTTAAGTGTCAGTTCATACCTGACTCCAGCATCCCTCAGCTGAGTGGTCTTGGGAACATACCTTAACCTTTACTTCAGAGTCCTTTCTTAATAACAGTGCTGGCTGCAGCGCTCGGCACGTACTGAGTGTTCAGTCCATTATTCCGAATGATGTCACGAAGGGCATCAGCATAGCCAGGTAGAGTGTGGGCTCTGGAACCAGACTGCCTGGGCTTGTCTCCTGGCCCTGCTGTCTGTTTGCCCATGTGTGACCTTGAACAAGTGACTTTTCTGCCTGTGCCTCAGTTTCTACATCTGTAAAATGGGGAGAACCATGATGCGCTCTACTTTGTAGCGTGATGGCGAGGACTAAATGAGCTCAGTACCTGTGAAGTACTAAGAATAGCGCCTGGCTCATCACGGTGCTTGGTGAGTGCTGGCTTTTATGACTGCTGTTACTGTTGTGCTCAGACTTGCCTTTGTAGACAGGCAGCCGTGGCCCAGAGGAGGCAGAGCCTTGTGCAAGGTTACCCAGCAAGTTGGTGCCTCGGCCGGGGCCGGAGTGCCAGTTCCCGGGGCCAGTGCCCCTTCTCCTACCAGGCTGCCTCAGAATCTCAGGGCTGGGGTCCAGGTGGCCTTTGAAATGTATTTTTTCCAGCCCAGCCTCGGCTGGTAGGGGTGGGACTGGAAGAAAGGAGGAGCCAGGGGCCTCTGGGGGCGGAGAGGGTGGAGGGGGAGGTGCAGGAAGGAGTTAAGACCAAGCTGGCTCCTGCAGTAGGTGTGTCTGTCCCGGGATTTGGGTGACTCAACTGGCTTCTGGGCGGGGCAGCTGAGCCGCAGCTGCTCTGGAGGGAGCGGGGCCAGGGCGAGCGGGAGCCAGAGCCCGAGCCAGAGCCGTCGGACAGGTCCGGGCGAGGGGAGCAGCGCAGTCCCATCCTGGCTCCTGCCGCACCCAAAAGCCTGGGGCGAGCAGGGGGCAGGAGCCATGGCCCAGCCTGGGGACAGGGAGCCCAGTATGTCTGTCCTGGAGAGGCTGCTGGCCAACGCGGCGCTGCGGGATGAGGCTGGCCGGCTCCGCAGCCCTGAGCCCAGGGCTTCCCCTCCCACAGCAGTGAGTCAGGGAGTACAGGGTGGGGTGCCGGGAGCCCTGGCTGGGTCTTTCCCCTGTGCCGGAGGAGGCTGTGCCTTCTGCCTCCCCGTGAGGACTGAAAGAGAGGTCTTGCTGGGGAAGCCTAGGCAGAAGGCTGCTTTCCTTAGGGAGGAAGGGGCTGGGAGCTCTGGGGCTTGAAGGGCTGGGGTGGTGTTGGAACTCTGCCTTGGAAAGGAGGTTGTGGAGGGGCTCTGAGTCTCCATCTCTCCTGACTGGAAGTGTACTCCCACATCCGTGTGAAGACCACTCTCCAGACAGCCTTTCTCCTGGCGGTGAGCCAGGTGTTGCCCGAGGGCTGTAAACATGACCATGGGGTCATCGATTGAGTGTCCAGGGCATGCCAGACGCTATACTGAGTACTTGGTTTAAATGACTTTGTTTAACCCTCCTGTACGACCCCATGTAGTAGGAGTTATTCCCATTTATGGCTGAGGACCCTGAGGCCCAGAGTGGTTAAGTGTTTTGCCCAAGATCACACAGCTGGGATCCAAATCCAAGCTTTCTGTAGCCAAAGTGAGGCTCTTGGGCATGAGGCAGTACTTACTCTCATTCTGGATTGATTCCCATCCTGATTGACTTCAAGCATTGTTTCTTTGTCCCTCTCTTTTTTCTGATTCCTAGGGACTCCTTGGCTGGGCCCAAAAAGACCTGCAGAGTGAATTTGGGATCACAGCCGACTCACATTCCAGCAGTTTTAGTCCTTCCGGCTGGTCCCAAGACACCTGTCAGGACTATGGCCTTGGGGGTGTGAGTCCTAGAGGGGACCGGGGCCTTGGAGAAAGGGACTGGACCAGCAAGTGTGGGCAAGGAGCTGGGGAGGGGAGCTCCAGGGAGTGGGCCAGCCGGTGTGGCATCGGCCAGGAGGAGGTGGAGGTCGGCAGCCAAGATGGGAGTGAAGTGTCTGCCCCAGGGGTGCTCAAGGCCCAGGACTGGCTGATTGGAAAGCCAGCCCAGCTCGGCACTCCACAGAGCCCGGAGGTGGATGTTCAGGACTGGGAGTTCAGAAAGAGGGATTCCCAGGGCACCTACTCCAGCCGGGATGCCGAACTCCAGGACCAGGAATTTGGGAAGAGAGATTCTCTGGGTACTTACAGCAGTCGGGATGCAAGCCTTCAGGACTGGGAATTTGGGAAGAGGGATTCTCTGGGTGCTTATGCCAGCCGGGATACCAATGAGCAGAGCCAGGACTTGGGGAAGAAGGACCAGCTGGGGAGGTACAGCAGCCAGGATGCAGGCGAGCAGGACCAGGAGTTTGGGAAGAGTGATTCTTCACTGAGCACCTACAGCAGCCGGGGCACAGAGCAGCCGGACCAGGATTTCGGGAAAAGTGCCTGGATGAGGGACTACAGCAGCAGTGGCAGCTCCATGGCCCTCAGCTCCCAGGACAGAGGGTTTGGGATAAGAGCCCTGAGCGCCGGGTTCAGCCCCGAGGAAGCCCAACAGCAGGACCAAGAGTTTGAGAAGAAGGTCCCGAGTGGTGGAGACAGCCTGGGTGAAGCCAGCAGAGATACAAGCTGGCCTGAAAAGACTGAGTCTGGGGGCTTATTCAGTCCCAGCAGCCCCCAGTTGCAGGATGGGGCACTGGGACAGAGAGACCAGAGCAGCTGGCAAGGTGGTGATGCCCACCAGGAGGTTGGAGGGCTGCAGGGAAGACAGCAGGCAGGGGGCGGGAGCCCAGGTGATGCTGACCAGGAGGACCGGGACGTGGGCCAGCGAGGCTGGGCCGGAGACTTCAGCCTCGGTGTTGTCCCCAAGCCAGAGGCAGCCTTCAGCCCAGGGCAGCGGGACTGGAGCAGCGATTTCTGTGCGGAGGCTGCTGAGAAGAGCCGTCATTTTGGCATTATTGGTGACGACAGAGTGAGCGGTGCTGGCCTGAGCCCTTCTGGCAAGACGGGAGGTGGCCATTTTGTGCCTCCTAAGGAGACCCGGGCCGGGACCATGGACTGGGCTGACCAGCTGGGCCTGAGGAACTTGGAAGTGTCCAGCTGTGTGGTTTCTGGGGGCTCGAGTGAAGCCAGGGAGGATGCCGTGGGACAGAGGAGCTGGGCGGACAAGCTGGGCTTGAGAGATGTGGAGCTGCCTGGCCGTTTGGAGACTGGAGGGTCCGAGGAGCCCAGGGGGATTGGAGCTGGGGAGAAGGACTGGACTTCTGAGGTTGGGGTGAGGGGCAGAGACTTGGCTGGAGTGGCAGAGGTAGGAGGCCACAGCCAGGCCAGAGAGAGTGGCGTGGGGCAGACCGACTGGTCGGGCCTGGAGGCAGGAGAGTTCCTGAAATCAAGGGAGCGTGGGGTGGGTCAGGCAGACTGGACACCTGACCCGGGGCTGAGAAACAGGGAGCTCGGGGCGGGCCAGGTGGACTGGGGCGACAATCTGGGCCTGAGGAATTTGGAGGTGCCCTGTGACTTAGAGTCTGAGGGTTCTCGGGGGCTGCGGGAATGTGGAGTGGGGCAGATGGACTGGACCCAGGACCGAGGGCTCCGGAATGTGGAGCTCTCGGGGGTCCCGAGTGAAGCCAGGGAGCGTGGGGTGGGAGAGGTCAGCCAGTGCCCAGACCCAGGCCTGAGGATCAATGGCATCTTGTCCCCGGGCCTGGAGGTCAGAGACCCCTCAGAGGCCAGGGAGCTGGGAGTTGGTGAGACAAGTGGGCCAGAGACCCAGAGCAGAGACAACTCCTTGCTTTCCTTGGAGATGTGCCCTGAAGAGTCCGAAATGGAGACAGAAGAAGCCCCTGACTTCGGAGCCAGGTAAGGAAGCACCATCCAGTGCGGGAGGAATGGCGTCCTTGCTGTCTGGAACTTGCAGCCTTTCTAAGGCAGATAGAAACTGCTTTCCTCCAGGGCCTTCTGGTGTTTGGACACTTGAGATGGTTTGGACTGGATTTTTTACTTTTTTTTTTCTGATTGAACTATGACACCCATACAGGTGAGTTCCTATTTTGAATGATGAATGTGATGGTGGAGGTGTGACTTTTGCAACCTACGCTTTAGGCTCCTGTGGTGGTTTTGTGTTGTGACTCTGCTGGAGGAGGTGGCATAGGTCCTGTCTTTGGACGGTTTCTAGTGGGTTCCACTCTCATGGCTGTTCCCCAGGCCTCGCATTCCTAAAGCCACAGGTGCTTGGAGGCCAGAGAACATGGATGTTTTCCTAGGCCTGGGAAGGAGGACTCCGCCTCTTCCTGGCCTGAGCTCTCCAGGTCTGGGTGGAGTGGGCAGTTGCCCTCACTTGTTTCTCACGGAGAGTCGGAGCTCAGTGCTTCTTGCCTGTTCTATCTTAAGGTCCAGAAAAGCATCACTTTAAGAATCTAAGGGCATTAGGACCTGGCTCCTGGCCCCATGACCTTGACCTTCCTGCACAGAATTGCTGCAAAAGAACTTTCCAAAAAACCAAACTGGTAGTTTTATAAGGCAACCACAATCTGTCTCTGAGATTTTTCTGCTCTAAATCGAAGTGGGGTGATTTCGCACCTGGGAAGGGTGCTAAAAAGCCATTGCATCTATTTTGCTAACATTTCCATCCATTGAGATTTGGCTTGATTCTCTCGACTGAGTGGCAGGTGTGACCTTGTTCAACCCTGGAGCTTCTCACTGGCCATGTGGGGAAGAAGGTGGTAGGGGGTGTTGGGTGGGAGCTGTGTTATAAGTGGAAGGGGCTGATGGTAGTGGGAGGGGACAGGAGGGACCAAGAAGGGCCTCGAGGGAATTGGTGGGGCTTTGGAGGGGTCGAGAGAGGCATTTGGAGTTGAGGAGGAGGGAGAGTGGGGCCAGGGGACCATTTTTGGGGCTCAGGTGCTAAGGGGAGACAGCAGGGAAGGGAATGAGTGCCACGGACTAGGAGTCCAGAGGCTTCTGGATTCTGGCCCAGTTTGACCCTCTCTGAGCTGCAGCTTTCCTGGTGGGGGGCTCCCTGTGGTTGCTTCTTCGGATTCCTCTTCCCGGGGCTGTCGGAATTCCATGGTCGCCAGGGCTCAGCTGCGCACCTCCTCTCGTTGACCTTCACACCTGTCCTGAGAAGCAGGAAAGGGAATTTTGTCATCTCCAGTTTGCAGGTCGAGGGGTGGTGTGACCCGCTTAAGGTCACAGAGTCAGCAGTGCCTCTTTCTGACGTCTGTGTCTTAAATGCATTCAAGACTCTTAGACTGCCAAGCAACGGGAACCGCAGCCCTCCGCCTTTCCCTGAAGACTGGGGTGGCCCTTGAGAGGGGGAAGTGAGAGTATCTCCCCTTGTTTGGGATGGAGGGAGAGGCCAGCGGGGGGGCTGGGCTGGGGAAGGGGAGGGTACTGGGAGAAGCCTGCAGTCCTCCGCACTCTGCTGTCTGAGCTTTGGTCTCCATCACACCTTTAAGACACTTGGGTTTTTCCGGCCGGGTTATGCATTTGGAAAATGCCGTGTACTCTGTGGGCCTACAGGAGACTTGGGGAGTATGGGTATTATCACGTGAAAACACAGGAGTCAGGAAACCTGTTTCCCTTTCTCTAACCTATGTTTCTCAAGCTTATTTAACTAATACCCAAGGGGCTAGTGTTCTGAGCATCTGACTTAGGGAAATTCTACCCTCTGGAAAGTTGCTCTTTAGAGGAAATTTTGGAGGTTCCCTTGGTAACGAGAAGTCCTTGAGGACAGCTCAGCTGGCTGGCTGAGGGCCCACCTGCTAGGTTTGGGTACTGATTCCGCACGCCACCTCTGTGCCCTTGGGCAGGTTCCTCCTCCGCTCAGCCCTCTTAGTTTTCATCTGTAAATGGGAGTAATGGACTCCCGAGACTCCTGGGGTTCTTGGGCTAGAAGTTCACATACAGGAAGTGATAGAAATTGCCCAGCACCTGGTAATCACTGACCAAACGCTTACCTCTAGCATTTATATCTGTTTTGCAAGTGTGGATGGATGTGAGCTGTCCAAAAAGTGAGGCCCTGGGAGACATTTTGGTGATTGTCCTGTCCCCTGCTGGTGGTCATTGGCTGGACCACTGTCCATACGGCTGTGACAAGAGCAGTGTGGGGAGAACTCGGCCCCTCATCTGTGTCTAGGTGCCTTGTCCTGGAGGGAGTGGGGCTCCTGGGTCCCCTGTGAGCTGGTGCACTGCCCTCTCCTCTCTCTGGCCTCCTGGTCATCTCCTGCCCCTGCCTCTGGGCCCTAGCGATGCAGAAAGAGGATTTCCTCTCAGTCATTTTTGGGGTGGGGGGGAATCTTCACGGAATCTGAGAGGACCCTCTGGGCTCCTGAGGCCAGCTCCCTCATTCCATGGGTGGGGAAACTGAGGCTGAGAGAGGCAGCATGACTTTCTCAAGGCCCCACAACTTGTGAATGTGGGCCCTTCCCGTTCCCTCGGGCCCCAGTCCTGTGGTCATCTCCCTGGGCCCTCTTTCTGGCTCTCTAGGGTCAAGGTCAGCTGCTGCCCCTTGAGACATATCATTCTGGCTTCAGTCCTGCCTTCTCTTGTTGGGTCTTGGTACATTGAACCCCAGGAAACTGATTTTTTGTGGATCTACCACCTGCCGGTCCCCATGTTTGCACCTGGAGTGGCAATGGGGGTGGGTGGGGATGGATAGAGTCCTGGCCCTCAGGATCCTCAGAATCCAGTTGGGTAGGGCATAGAGATGGTATAAGATGAGACAAGTTCTCAGGTCAGGATCCTGTGTTGAGGGTAATGATGATTATCCTAAAATTTTATGAAGGGCTGCCTAT
Organism: Camelus bactrianus; assembly: GCF_048773025.1. NCBI lineage: Eukaryota > Metazoa > Chordata > Mammalia > Artiodactyla > Camelidae > Camelus > Camelus bactrianus. Next base: position 12,142,944 of record NC_133548.1, read on the forward strand.
GTGCTGGGTGCATATTTCTGTCAATAAACCCAGCAAGGTACAGGTACTTATGTTGTCCCCATTTTACAGATGAAGAAACTGAGACTCAGAGTGGATGAGTAACTTTGCTGAGGCCCCAGGCATGGGATGCAGCCCATACCCGTATTGGGGTGGGCAGTGTTCGGGGCAGATTCCTGACCTGCTTCCCTGCCAGGGACAGGCTCAGGTTAGGTTTTCTGGGTGTTCTCCTGAGATGAGCAGAGGGTGGGTGAGGGGTTTAGATAGGTCGCAGGGAGGGTGTACACTGCATCCCCAGTGCTTCCCTCCCCTGCCCCACGGCCACCCCCAGAGCCCACAGAACTCCCCCACTGCCCTCTGCCCACGGGGCGCAGGGCCAGGTCTCGCTCTGGAAGTGGATCTTTCCATCCACCCATCCGCTGTTTCACATCCCCTTAGCTCTCAGGGCCTGCCCTCGACCTCCTCTCTGCCTCACCCCTGGGAGAGGCTTTGGGTAGGGCCTTCTCAGGCTGGGTGGGTGGGGTGCTGCCGCCGCCCCCTCCCTCCCCAGCCTCCCTGATTTTAAGCAGCGGGGTGAGCTGGTTTTGGCCCCCATCCAGGGCTGCTCCTGATTCCCCTGTACTTCTGCTGCTGCCTCCGCCTCCTCCCTCCTTCCCTCCCTCCCTCCCTCCCTAGACCGCTTTAATTTCCATCTGTCAGCAGCTTGTGGAAGGACAGACTGACACACACTCCCTCCTGCCCTCCCCCTCTTCCGCCCTGGTACTGAGTCACCTGCCTCACTCTCTTCCCCTCCAATCCTGGGAACTTGTGGCCTGGCTTCCGGGAGCTGCCCTGCCTGCCTTTCCCACGCCTGGTGTGCACGGGGTGTGTGTGTGTGTCTGTGTTGGGTGTGACTCTGCTGTGCTTGTGGTGGGGGTAGGCACGAGGTGCATGTCACGGGAGTAACAGAGGAGCAGTGCACTTCGCTGCATGGGATGTGCTGTGTGTATGTGCAGGTGTCTGTGTATTTCAGGGGGCAGCTGGACCACACAAGCTCCAGGTGTGAGGTCTGTGAGCCAGTGAGGGTGTGGTGTGCCTGGTGCGTTCGTGTTGTGTTTTGAGGGAGCAGCGGGCAGAAGATGCAGATGCTGCGTTGAGGTGCAAGTGACCCAGCTTCTCATTCCCTAGGCAAGCATTTGCTCAGTCCTGCTCCTGGCCACGCCTGGGGCCATGTGCTGGTGCTCAGTCCTGCTCCTGGCCACGCCTGGGGCCAAGTGCTGGGGTGCTCAGTCCTGCTCCTGGCCATGCCTGGGGCCACGTGCTGGTGCTCAGTCCTGCTCCTGGCCACGCCTGGGGCCACGTGCTGGGGTGCTCAGTCCTGCTTCTGGCCATGCCTGGGGCCAATTGCTGGGGGCACCAGGGTAACAGGGGGCCCTGTTTTTGCCCTCAAGTTGCTCACAGATGGGCAGTGGGGACAGAGAGCCGCAGACTCTGAGGCACAGGTAGGGCCCAGGGCTTGCAGGGAAGGGGAGGGCGGTGGCCGGGGATGGGGAGCTGGCCAGCTCCAGGGGAGGCCTTGAGCTGCAGGGAGAGTGAGTGGAGCGGGAGCTCTCTGGGCAGGAGCAGCTTGTCCAGGTACACAGCCTTCTGCAAGGGCGGGTCTTCTGTGAGACTGGGGCACCGGGGGTGACGTGGAGGGTGGGGGCTGAAGGGGCTGGATGGGCAGATGGGCCAGTACCTGGCTCATCCCGAGAAGTGTGACTGCCCAGGCAGGTGCCCCTGGAGGGGCGGGCGGACAGCGTCGGCAGCAGTGACGGCAGCGGTGAGAACAGCTGTTACTTAGGCGCACATACTGTGTGCCGGGCACTGTGCTCCATGCTTTAGAGTCTCATATCACTCCCCCGATGCGTCTGTAAAATTAGAAGACCCCGAGGCTTTTAAGGGTGGGAGGCCTCACCCGAGGTCTCAGTAAGTGGTGCACTGGGATTTGAAGCCGCCAGGCTGGCCCAGGTCGGGCCTTCTGTGCAGCGCTGTGTGAGCCCCTGACTGAGTCCTTCCTGAAGGAGTCTGGGAAAAGCACGCAGAGATCCGGGGGCAGGGAGGGGAGAGGCTGGGGAAAGTGCACTGTGAAGGGGGGCTTCGGAGGAGGGAGACACAGCCTCCGTGACCTTGTCCTGGGGTCTGTCTCGTTTGCAGCTCCGGCGGGTGCCCGGCCCGCTCCCCGCCCCCCGGCTCCCAGGGCCTGCTGGACCAGATGCTGGCCGCCAGCAGCTCCAAGACAGCTGCCCGCCTGGAGTCTGCAGCCCCAGGCCCCAGGGGCCTGTTGGAGGAGGAAGGGGCCGCAGCAGGTGCTGACCAAGGGCAGACCCCGGAGCCTGGCAGGGACCCTCCGTCCTCCTGGAGGCCCCAGCCTGACGGTGAAGCCAGCCGGACGGAAGAGGTGGACGGCACCTGGGGCCAGGCCGGGGCCGGGCAGAGCTTGCGGGGCCCGACGCCGCCCCCACGCCCCGCTCCCACCAGCTCCCTCAGTCAGGATTTCTCCTTCATTGAGGTCAGTGGGTGCACTGTCGTCGGGGGTATGTGGGTGGTGGAGCCAGAGCCTCATCCCTGGGTCCTCCCTCATCTGCGTGGACCCCGAGTGGTCTCAGTCCGGGAGGCAGAAAGCAGGAAGCTCATGGCCCGTGGCTCTCAGGGGCTCCCGTGGGATGGGGCAGGACCATGACGGTGAAGGCAGCAGTGTTGCCATTGTCTTGAGCAGGACACTGAGATCCTTGACAGTGCCATGTATCGGAGCCGTGCCAACCTGGGACGCAAGCGTGGGCACAGGGCCCCGGCCATTCGCCCTGGGGGGACGCTGGGCCTGTCGGAGGCAGCAGAGTCGGATGCAAGGCTGTTCCAGGACTCTACGGGTAGGACCAGGGTATCGTGTGATGACATCTATGTCGACGTCTGGGGGTGGTGCAGGAGCGGGGGGGTCTGCGGTTGCTGCCCGTGCTGAGCCCCTCTCCGGGCCCTCGCAGAACCACGGGCTTCGCGAGTGCCATCTTCAGACGAGGAGGTGGTGGAGGAGCCTCAGAACCGCCGGACACGAATGACCAAGGGGCTGAAAGTCAACCTCTTTCCTGGCCTGAGCCCTTCAGCCCTGAAGGTACCATCTGATCATGCGGCAAACACATCTGGCCAGTAACCACCACATGTCCAGCCTGTCTTCTCTCCATCCATCTACTCGTCCCCCAGCCCCCTTCTTCCTGTTCTTTGTCTCATTCTGTTCTCCCTGTGCTGGGCGTTAAGTGGGATGGAAGGAGAAACAAGGCATGTTTACGTCCCAGAACCTCACGGGGTAGTGAGGGATGTGGGCCATGCCATCATTAGCTCTGGTGAAGGGAGAACTTTAGGTGTCACTGGGAGGTCCAGCTAAGAGGCAGGCCCTCTCAGAGATTGAGAGAGACGTTATTTTGTAGCAGTAGGGTGCTGGGGATGGGAGGGGAGATTGGGGAAGGCCTCATGTAAGCATTTGATCATGGCTTTGAGGCGAGCATTGGAGCTGGCTGTGGACGATGGGATGGTAGGGAGGCATTCCAGGCAGAGGGAACAGAATGAGTGGAGGCACAGGGGTGGGAAGTCCCCACTGGCTTTTTTCAGCCCGGTTAGTCTGGATTCAATTCAGCAGCATCTTCTGAGGGCCTGCTGTGTGCAGGGTGTGGCTCAGCTCTTGGGGGAAGCTCATCTCTAAGTGACTTCCCACCCACCGGGGTGAAAGGACCGTTGAGGGGTCTGAGCCTGATTCCCCAGATGGCATACCCTGGGGAGAAGGCCTGGCCTCCTGTGGAGCCTCCTGCCTGCCTCCCTCCAACATCTGTCTACACCTGGGCTTGTCTCTTAGGCCAAGCTGCGCTCCCGGAACCGCTCAGCTGATGAGGGGGAACCGACAGAGAGCAAGTCGAGCCAGAAGGAGTCCGCGATCCATCGCTCCAAGTCCTGCAAGGTCCCAGGGCTGGGAAAGCCCCTGGCGGTACCTCCCAAGCCAGAGAAATCCTCAGGGTAGGTCGCCTAATTATTGGACATTAACTGGCCTCACTGTGTTAGCCTTAAAAGGAAACCCTGCTTTACAGAAGAGGAAAACTGAGGCTTCGAGGTGGTTGACAGGCCCCAAATCAACTCTTCATTTGATTTCAGAGTTCTGATCTCCAAGCCCCAGGCGACCTCTCCTGGTGGGAGGGGTGTTTCTGTCCCTACCATTCCCTTATGACCTTTGCCCTCTGCCTTCTAGGTCAGAAGGATCCTCGCCCAACTGGCTGCAAGCCCTGAAGCTAAAGAAGAAGAAGGTCTGAGGAGTTGCAGAGGTGAGGGCAGGAGCCTGCGCTTGGGCCACTGTGGGGTTGGGAGCGGGCTCAGGGCTGAGTCTGGCCTGTCCTGGAGGACTCAGGAGGCCCCAGACCCACATCTAGCCCTCAGCTCTCCATCCCTCTTCTCTGCGAGGCTGGAAGTAGGCAGGTGAAGCCCACCTCCAGAGCCTTGCTGGGTCCCCTGGCTTCCTCTAGCTTTTGCCCACAGAGCAGGGTGTGCTCTGGCTTGGGAAGGACGAGGAGGAGGAGGAGGAGGAGGAGGAGGGCGTCCATCCCCTGCCTTCCTTCCTGGGCTCAAGGATGGTCCCCCATGCCCCATGGCTTGCCTGAGTGTGGTCTGCTCGCCCTTCTGGTTCTGGGACCCCTGGGGGCACTCACGAGGTTCAAGGTCCTCAGCACACCCTTTGTCACACTGGCTCCACTAGGGGAGCAAGGCTGGATGGGGGTGGGGGGCACTGAAGCAACTCCTCAACCCCTGAGTCTCCTCCCGACCTCTTCTCTTCCCTCCCGTTGCAGGTCCTTCCCGTCTGGCAGTCTCAGGCAGTGCCCGTCCCTGTGGGGTCCCCGGCCAGGAGGCGGCTGAGCCCCACCATGCCCCAGACTGCAGCCTCTGCTCCTCCACCTCTGAGGGGCGTCTGGGGAGGCACAGTTATGCACTTTGTATCACCTTCCCGACTCTCCCCACACCTCCCCTCCCAACCAGTCTTTAGTGGTCGAAGGTTTGGTCCCTCCCTCACTCTCTTCCCGCCTCCCTCTCTGCTTCCTCCTCCAGCCTCCCTTGGGTTTTCTTTTGATACCAGTTTATAGCATTTTTTATAAAAGCCTTTGATTTTTTTGTAATGGGTGGAGCCCAGCCCCACCCCAGGTCTCCCTCCGCCCTGCCAGGTGCCCCACAGAGGCCAATGACATTTTGCCACTTGAAACAATAAAATTTTTTGGGAATTGGTGCTGCCCAGGTTGTGGTGTGAGATCATGGTGCTGCGTCCCCCTGGGGAAGTGCTGGCTCCTGCCCTGGCCCACTGGGAACTTGCTCTGATAGCGAATGTGTCACTGCCCTTGCATAGCCTGGGCTCAGGGTCCCTGAGGAGGGTATATTGGTTATAAGAGGCTGATTGCTGACACAGACAACCCCCAAATCTCCGTAGCTTATCACACAAAGATTTACATTCCATTCATTGCTCCGTGAGGTTGGTTAGTGGTGGGGACGCTCTGCACCTTATTGTCGTTCAGAACCCAGGTTCCTTCGCTGTTGTGGCTCAGTCATCTGCAGGGGTCCTGGGGTCTGCAGCATCCCCTGGAGAGAGGGGTAGGGCCCTGGGGGAGGCCTGTAGTCCACTGGCCAGGATCCAGCTCATGCCCCTTGCTAACTAACTGCAGGGGAGACTGGGAAATGTAGTTCAGATGTGTGGCCAGAGGGAGAGGACCCAGTATTGGTAAAAATTCAAACTTTTCATCAGAGGCTTGGTTTCTGTGATCCCTAAGGGTCCTTTGAACCCAAGCATTCTAGAATGCCCCCTGGGCTCTGGCCTTTCCCACCTCAGCCCCTGACCACTGGCATCCTGCTGACCCTCAGCCTCACTCTCTGACATCCTGGGCGCCTCAGACTTGCCTCTTTCAGGGCTGGCATCGTCTTCCCCTGAGGCTTGGGAAAAGGAGAGGCTCCTGTGGACTTGCCTTGATGGTGCCTGAACAGAGTCACTTGAATTGTAGCAGGCCAGGGTTACAGCTGAATTAGAAAGCACCGCATTCACCAGAGCATCTTAGCCTTTTGGGTTTTTTTTTTAAAAAGGGTATGGGGGCTGTTGACCTAATTGGAGAATCTGACCAAAGCTGTGGACTCTTTAGGAAAATGCACATGTGTACAGTTTCACAAATGAGCCCGGATTTCCCATCATTGACTTCAAGCAGTGGTTGTTAATGTTCCCTGTGCATCACAGCCTCTTGGGGTGCTTGTTAAAAGTGCCCGCTCCTAGGTCCACCCCAGGGTTCCAGTCTAGCAGGTGTGCCAGGGGTCCGCAGTTTGGGAAGCTCCCTCAAGTGGAGGGGAAAGACGGGTCCTCAAGTGGGTGCCTGACTGTGCCCCTGGGTGGGTCTGTGCCATGCAGCCCCTGTGCCAGCCCTCCTGGGGGTCAGCAAGCCCAGTTGGCATGAGCTTTGTCCCGTTCTTTCCCTCCCACCCCTCCTCCCTTCTCCGTAGGAGAAGGACTGGCAGGAGCCCAAGCCAAACACTCAAGACTCATTAGTGGGGAAAAAGGAGCCTGGGCTCTCCTGGGAGGGAGAGGAGAGGGGGTGGGGGTGGGGGGCTGCTTCCGGAGAAGGTAGAGCCAGGTCGGGTGGGTGGGGGTGTCCCACACTCTCCCTCTGTCTGAGGACTGGTGTGGGCTCTTTGCTGGGAGTCAAGGAGAGGTGGGCAACCTGCGTGAGCTCTGACCTGACTGTGAAGGCAAGGCGTCTGACAGCAGCTGGGAGAGTGTGTTATTCTTAGTCACGCAGCCCTTTCTCAGGCTGGGCCTCGGGTTCTTGGGAGTGGCCTCAGAGGGGCAGGTCTTGGTCTTTGGAACCTGGATTTGGATTTTGGAAACAGCGAAAAGTCACTTGGATGCCCGTATTGGGGAATACTTTGGACAGTCAAACGAGCTGATCAATTTTGGTCAAAGGTGGCTCCAAACGCAATTTCTAAAGAGTTGAGTGAGCTCTGGAAGGGTCTGGAATAAGTGTACAGCCTTTGAGGGCAGCACTTTAAAGGCAACAAGAGAATGGGTTTATAAAGGAGTCAAACTCTTTCCTACGTGTTAGAAAGCTGAGCTGTCCCTTCCTGGGGTTTTTGTTTATAACACGCAGAGAATCTGGTCCCAATCCCGTTACAATTGGAAATATCTCAACACCATCTCTCCCTTATTCCTTGCTTCTGAGGCCCTCACCAAGAGCCCATCCACGTGTGAAGTGGATACCAGATAGTGGAGGAAGCCTTTGGGAACTGAAAAGGCGTGAACTCCAGGGGGCAGTCCCGCGATCCCTGCCACCCAGAGCTGGACTTGGTGTTCGGGATGTGAGAAACAGCTGGCCATTGCCCACGGTCCCCTTGGTACTTGGGTGGTAGTGGCAGGTGTCGTGGGGACTCTTCTTCCCACTGTTGCTGCCCACCGTCAGCACTTCCTCCAGCATCCTGCCCCCCAAACGTGGTCCAGCCATCTGCCATGGGCACAGCCCATCTCGGAGAGGATTGGAGACAGGCAGTTCTCTAGGTGGAGGAGTGAGCAGCTCAGAGTTCATCTTCTGCTTCTGACCCTCAGGGACCCTCTCTAAGCCTCAGCTTTAAAATAGAGGATCTGCTCTATGAAACTGAAGTTTGAATGGTGGCGGATGAATGTATCTGGGGCAGAGCAAATAGTCCTGGCTGGTTTTGTCCTCTCCCTCTTTCTTTTGTTTGTTTATATGGTGGGAACAGAGGACCTTTTTTGGTTCTCTTGACTCTCCAGAGCAGGCTGACACTTGGCCTGGAAACTGGTGGGCAGGATTTTCTTGGGGGCTAATTTCCCGCTGGGGCCTCTCTGAGCCAGAGTGTAGGCTCACCTGGGACAAGCCTTTGGCCACTGCAGCAGCTGCCCTGACTCCCCCGCCCCTCCCTTACCAGAGAGCAGCCATCACAGACAGGAAACATGCTGGCAGGCTTCAGAGGACACCACTCTACCCCGGGGAGGGTGCCAGGCCCTCGTGGCTGGAGCCTCCTGGGTGCAGAATGATAAAGTGGGTTTTAATCGCTGCCCAAGGAACAACTCTAACTGCGCTTTCATTTATATAGCACTCCGTCTCCAAAGGGCCAAACCCCCATTCATTTGGTTTTTTTTTTAACCAAAGTTTATTGAATTTTTTTCTGATGACAAAAGCAAAACATATTCACCGTAGACTACTTAGAAAATGCAGAGAAGTACAATTAAGAAAAGAAATTGCCTGTAGCTTCACCGCCCAGGTAAACTATTTTTTAAAAGATGCTTCTTTATTTTGTAATAGGTTGAGATTTATAGAAAAATTATAAAAGTAGTATAGAGAGTTGTCCTGAACCCACACCCAGTTTTCTGTAATGTTAGTGTTTTACATTAATATGGTACACTGGTCACAACAAATGAAATAGTGTTGATACATTATTATGAATTAAAGTCTGTACTTTATTCATATCCTGTAGTTTTTACCTAAGATCCCTTTTCTGTTCCAGGATCTCACCCAGGATCCCGCGATGTGAGGTAGTTGTCCTGTCTCTTTAGGCTCCGTTTGGCTGTGACAGTTTCTCAGACTTAACCTTATTGTGGATGACCTTGACAGTATGGAGGAGTACTGGCCTGGTGTTTTGTAGAATGTCCTTTAATTTGAGTTTGTCTGATGTTTTCCTGCTGATTAGCCAGTGGTTATACATTTTTGGGAGGTGGAAGTAAAGCACCAATCTCGTATTGTAGGTACGTGCTATCAACTTGACTTATCACTGTTAATTTTAACCTTGATCGGCCGGCCAAGGCAGTGTTTGTCAGATTTCTCCACCGTGAAGTTACGCTTTCCCCTCTTTCCATACAGTACTTTTTGGAAGGAAGTGCTAACTCTGACATCTTCATATATTTGCTTCCACTCTCAACCCCTTACTCCCAAAATGAAAGCAAAATATCCAGTGGGTACTTGTTAATTCCCGCCCCTTACTGATCTTATGGGAGCTGGGATCTGGGCTCTAGACTTGACAGTTTTCTTAGTTTCTGGAGCTCTTAGCATGTGGATGCATATTACCACTTAGAATGAGTCTGTGCCTTGGTTTCATCAATTAAAATGAAAAATTTGAGCACTTCCTCTGTGCCAGGTGTTGCACTGAGTGTTTTCCACGCCTTCTTAATCCACATATGACCCAGTGGGGGAGATGCTGCCGCTCTCTTTGTGTTATGGTCAGAAAACTGTGGTTTGAACCAAGTTGTCCAGAGTCACACAGCTTGCAAGTGGCAGGGCTGGAACTGAAACCTTGGTCTGTGACCCCAGAGCTCGGCCCTAAACCATGCTTAACTGGACTGGTGAAGAGCAGTCATAGGGAAGGGGAGTTTAGAGTAGGAGCTCAGGGGTTTGAATTACACTTCTTCCATTGTCTAGCTGTGTGGCCTTGGGTAAGTCACTCTCTGCCTCAGTTTTCTTACCTGTTCAGTGGGAGAGTAACATCCCCTTTGTCATGGAACCATTGTGAGGATTAAACTACTGAAACAATGCTTGGCTCAGGGTAGGAAATCAGTAAGGGTTATTATTGTCTTTACTATGCAGTTTTTTCATTTTCACATCCACCCAATCATTCGTCCATCCATCCATGAAAAGCACTGCTTGCCCTGGGCCTCTGTTTCCCCATCTGCAATGCATGTGGAACCAGAGCAGGAGTGTTTAATCCTTTTTGTGCCATTAGACCCTTTAGGTGGGCTAGTGAAGTTAAAGGACATAGGATGAGAAAGGAAACTAATTATATCAAAATATAGTTATCAAAAACAAATTTGTGATATAGTCATATATGTTTATTATTTAGTTTTAACTTTTCATTTATTTTTATTTATTTATTTTGGTTGGTTTGTTTTCTTTTCATGTGTTCTCACATTTATTTATTAATGCATTAAACTTGATCTGGTGGTAGGGCCAGTCACTACTGCGATTTTGATGGAGTCATATTAACATTGTTTTGAGAATTCTGCCATGATGGTAATGAGCTATGAAAATACTTGTCATTATTCTTTGTGACGAAGTCTTAGGTCCGTCTGGTTCTGCTATGGTTTTATGCCTGTGTTCATAATAGAAAGAAACGCTCAATTTTGGTTAGCATTACTGAACACTTGGTGAACATACTCCCCCTCAATCTCAGGTCACAGATGGCTGAATTCTTAACATAGACCCCAGATTGAAAAGGGAGTTGATGGATGCTTGGGGTCCCTTCCAGCTCTGACAACGTATGATTAGAGTCTGATCCTGAGAGAGGAGCCCTGTGTTCTCTGGGGATCAACCCCAGGAACAGACAGACCACAGGGCCTTTCGAGCCTCGGCCTGGTTTTCCCGGATTGCTCTGTTCTAGATGTTTCAGAGAAGCCGGCTGGCAGCTCCCCACGGAGACTTCGCCCTCACTAATCAATGGCTGCTACTGCACATCTATTGACCGGGCCCTTTGTTTTCCAGAAGCAACCTGCCTTTCTCTTGTTAACCGCTGCCGGCCCGGTCCCAAACAGGATGCCTTCTGTGCTCCGGGCTCAGCATTAGGGCAAGACAGACATGGGGGAAGGGTAACATTTCTGGATGAAGGGGACCCACCAAAGAGCAGTGCTGGGTCCTCTCATCTAAATGTTCTGCTCATTCACTCTGTTGGCAGCAAAGGAGCCAGACTTCAAACCCCAGGTCTGTCTGACCTTCAAACGCTGTGCTCTCTCTGGGTATCTATCTCTGCTTCACCACACAGGTGAGTCTGGGCTCTTTTCCAGCCCAAGATACACACATAAACTCCCACCTTCCCATCCCATTACACACACACACACACACACACACACGCACACACACACGCACACACACACGCACACACACACACACTCTTCCTCAGATTCACAGACAGGCTGGGGCTGCTTTCACCCAGCATGAGAAGGAGCCATTGACTCCAGCTTTGCGGTGCTGGGAAGATGGGAAAAGCCTCCCTTCCCCCAAGTCTGCTCATCTTCAGCCCCTGGTGGCCAACATTGTCATCACCAGCAGCCCATACCTTTGGGCTAAACCTGGGGCTTTCATTTTAGAATATATAATCTCTAAGCAGTGCTAATTCTCCCGACATTGACGTCTTAGTGTTTCCGCAGGGAGCAGGGCAGAGGCACGGACGGGGAATCTAAGGGGTCCAAGGGCCCGAGACCCTGCCCGGGTTATGCTGAGGCACTCAGCAAACACCTCCATTCCATCCAGGCCAACAGACATTTCATCAAGCCATCTGTTACTCATGCTGGGGTTGTGGAGATGAGTCAGGTACAGCCCCTGTCTCAGGGTCAAAGTCTGGCAAGGCAGACAACTACAGGAGATAAACCAAAATATGGAGTCATAGAGATAATAATGGTGACATATGGACAGTGCGAGACAGGGCAGAGCAATTTGCTGACTCAAGGGAGCTTGAGGGAAACTGACCAGTCAGCAGAGCCCGGAAGGTAGAACTTGTCCGGCGGTGGGGGGAAGAGGGAAGGAACAGTACCCCGGTGGGTGAGGGGTCGGCCTGGGCAAAGGCAGTGTGAAAATGTGTGGCACTGGTGATGACAGTTGTCTTAGTCCGCTCCAGCTGCCTTAACATGCCACAGGCTGGCAGCTTAAAGAACAGAAATGTGTTTTCTCACTGCTCTGGAAGCCGGAAGTCCAAGATGCCGGCAAGGACGGTCTCCTCTGAGGCCTCTCTCCTTGCCGTGTAGACGGCCGCCTTCTCCCTGTGTCTCCGCACCGTCTTCCCTCTGTGTGTGTCTGTGCCGGCATCTCTTCTTTATAAAGACACCAGCCCTATCGGATGGGGCCCATCCACGTGACCTCATTTTAGCTTAAGTACCTCTTTCAAGACCCCGTCTCCAAGCACAGTCACGTTCTGCGGTATTGCAGGACTTCAGCATGTGAGGCTGTCATGACCGGAACGGGGGAAACGGGGCTGGTAGGGGTGAGGCTGGACAGAGCCGGCTCAGGAAAGGCCTGACTGTCAGGGTCAAGCTTCACATTTTAGGACTTAAAGTGTTGGCGCCTGCTCCGTAGTTGGAACGCAAAAGCATCTCATCTTCCTGTTCCCAACACTCTGGAAATCCTGGGAGGGGTGAGACTTCTTAGACCTACAGCCCTCAGGGCTGGCCCACGGGGCCACGCCCCAAGGAGGGCCCAGCATCGGCTCTCTGCCCGGGAAGGTGGAAGCCCCGCCCAGCTGGGTGGGTCCCAGAAACTCAAGCAGGAAACTTTCCTGCTTTTGGGAACCTACCAACTGGATGGGCATGGTTGTAATGACCTCACTAAGGCGAGTGTGATGGGCAGCCAGGGCGCAGCCGCAGGGAGAGGAGGAGGGGCGGGGTTCTGCGCTTAGAGCTTTCACCGTTCCTGGGGGAGGGGGGTGGGCGTGCAGGGGCGAAGGCTGCGGGGCCTGGACTGGCGGTCTGGGAGGTCTGAGGTCCCACGCTGTGCACGTTCCACTCCCTCCACCTCTCTGCTCCCTGCTTCCTCCTCCATAAAACGAAGGCCTGGCCCTTCTGGCTCCAAACCGAGAATTGTGAAACTGAGAAGGAAATGGGAGCCTCAGGGCCAGTTGAGGTGGGTGGGACGGGCCCGCCTCCGGGGAGAACCTCCCCGCCCTATCCACCAGCCTGGGTGGGAGGCCTGGGAGTCAGCTTTTCGAGGGGAAATAAAGCTGGCTGGGGCAGGGATGGAAGGTAGGCTACTCCCGCTGGAGTAATTAAAGGAAAAAAAAATCCTTTATTGACCTAGTGTGTCCAGTTCATGAATTTTAAGCGTAGGGCTCGGTGGGTTTTTATGTGTGAATACATTTGTGCAACCACCACTCAGATCAAGATACAGAGCATTCAGAGCCCAGAAGTCTTCCTCCTTAATACCCCTCGCACCCCACACTCAGGTAACCACTATTCTGACCATAGAGTAGTTTTGTCTGCCCTTGAAAGCCACGTAAGTGGAATCACAGAGGAGGCACTCTTGTGTCTGGCTTCTTTTGTCCATTGTTACTACGCTAAGAGAGGCTCCCGCTGGATTCTGCTTAAAACAGGGCAGATGCTGCACAGATAGTCGTTTCCACATATGTCCTTGAGTTTGCCTCCTCCCTGAAACATGGCTCCCAAATTCCTTGCCTTTCCTCCTGCCACGATGTCCCTGCTCTTGAATCGGGGTGGGCTTGTGACTGCTTTGACCAAGGGTCCTCTCTGCGGCCTCTGGGTGGGGACACAGCTTGGGGAGCAGGACTTTGGCACCGTGGCTCTTGGAATTCTTTTCTGAGGGTGAAGCTCTGTGTCACGCTCTTTACCTACGTTAGGAAATCATCATCCTTGCTGTGTGGATGGAGTACAGAGTGGCAGGCACTTCAAGTAATAGATTTGGCTCTGTCACTTACGAGCTGTGTGACAATGGAGAAGTTGTCTGACCTCTCTGAGACTCAGTCCCCAGTTTTGTAAAAAGGGCATAATAATAAAGAATCCTGGCTTTGCCCAGGGCTGCAGCCAAGAGTGAAAGAGGTAATAGTGCACGGACAGCCTGTGCTGGGTGCACAGTAAGCCTTCATAAATGTTAGCCAAACAAAACAAAATGGGACGGGGGGAGGGGCGCTTATGTGATAGGCATTATTGAATTTTTTCGCAGATGAAGAAAAGTCCTGAGGTCATGGGGCTAATAGGCGGAAGAGACGTGGTGCCAGTTTGGGTCTGTCTGTTGCCAAAGCTCATGTGCCTTCCGCTCTGTTTCTTTGTCTTCAGAGCAGGTGCCTGTAGGTCTGGAACCCACACATGACCTTGCAGAGCCTCACGCCCCGCCCAGGGTCACAGCCATGTCTAAGGCTGGTAGAGCTGGGTTGCTCTCCCGGAGGCACGGTGGCAGCCAATGGCAGTGTGTCCGCCAGCTCCCGTGAGCCTGGCCACGCTGGGTTGTAGCCCCTGCAGGGCCCTCTGGGTCCAGAAGGCTGCCCTGCAGTACGACTGTCCTGCCTTCCAGACGGCTCTGTTTTGTTTCTGCTTTTGTTTTTTTGTTTGTTTGTTTGTTTGTTTTTTACCTCCATGATCTAGACTGAATGCAGGGGCTTGGGAACTGCTCTTGCTCAGACAGGTGCTCAGGCAGGAAGAATCAGATTTATATTATTTTTTAAATAGCTTTATTGCAATATAACGCATGGCTCATACAAATCACCCATTTAAAGTGTACAATTCAGTGGCATTGAGGATATTCACAGACTTGTGCAACCATCACCCCCAATCAACTTTAGTACTTTTTTTGTCACCTCATAAAGACACAGTTGCACCACTTAGCCATCATCTTCTCCCCTCCCCTGACCCCCAGCCCTTAGCAATCACTCATCTACTTTCTGCTTCTATGGCTGTGCCTGTTTTAGTCATTTTGCATAAACAGAATCATACATGTGATCTTTTGTGATGGATTTCTTTCGCTTAGCATGTTTTCAAGGCTCATCCATGTTGCAGCAGGTAACTTTCATTTTTAAAAAAAATTATTCATTTATTTTTTGTTTGTGTTTTGTTTTGGGGGGAGGTAATTAGGTTTATTTATTTATTTAATAGAGATTCTGTGAATTGAACCCAGGCTAAGCACGCACTCTACCACTGAGCTATACCCCCCCCACACCTTTCCTTCTTATTGCCAAATAATATTCATTATGTGGCTCTACTCCATTTTATTTGATAGGCTTGGATTGTTTCCTCCCTTCGGTTGTCCTAAAGAATGCTTTTATGGACATTTGTGTACATGCTTCTGTGAGGACACACGTTTTCACTTCTGTTGGGTACATACCCAGGGAGTGGAGTTGCTGGGTCTTATGGTAACTCTGTGTTAAACCTTTTGGGGGAGTTGCCTGACTGTCTTTCAAGCAGTCACACCATTTTACATTCCCACTAGCAGTGTGTGAAGGTTCCGATTTCTCCACATTCTCGCTGACATCTGGCTTTTTGATTCTAGCCATCCTCACCGGTGTGAGGTGGGTGTATCTTTGTGGCTTGCATTTCCCTGATGGCTAGCCATGTTGATCCATTCTTTTATTTGGATTCAGTCTTTGGTGTATCTTCTTTGGAGAAATGTCTATTCAGACCCTTTCCTGATTGGTCTTTTTGTTATTGAGTCATAAGCGTTCTTTATATATTCTCCATTTGAGTCCTTTATCCTCATTTAATATATTTTTTTTAATTTTTAATTTTTTGGGGAGGGGAGGTAATTAGGTTAATTAATTTATTTTTATTATTTATTTATTTGATGGAAGTGCTGGGGATTGAATCCATGATCTCTTGCTTAATAAGCATGAGCTCTACCACTGAGCTATACCCTCCTCCGCCCCTGGTTTAATTTTAAGAATCTTTAGGAAAGTCTGTTTCATAACTTCCCTGATCCTGTGTTTACTAGCTGGAGAATTGCATCAGGAACAAGACATTGCCTCATTCCTGAGGCAGAGCTGACACCTCTTGGACGCAACATACATTCCTGGTGCTGGTGAAGACAGACGGGAACCTTCTGGTTTTCCTTTCCCCTCATTTCTCTTTTCTTGAGCTTCGCGTCAGTCAGTGGGTCTCAAGTGGCATAGGGTGGAGGCACAGATCGGAAGCACCTGTGGGGTCCTTTCACCCCTCACAAGCCTCCCCCTTTCCCCAGAGTCAGATGAGCTTCCCCCTTCTCCCTCCACCCCAAACCCCCCTGCATTTTTTTTTTTTTTTTTTTTTTTGAGAACCACTGTCCTAAGAGGGATGATTTGAGAGTAACCCTGGTATGGCATGAAAAGGCCCCTGGGTTGCAGCAAAACTGAGATGGAGACCCAGGGATCGGCAGCAATGGCCAGTGCTGATCCTCAGACAAGAAGAACAGGATGGAGACTCCTCAAAAAATTAAAAATAGAACTACTACGTGGTTCAGCAACCCCACTTCTGGGTATATAGCCAAAGGAATTGAAATTAGGCTCTCGAAGAGATATCTGCACTCTCATGTCCCCTGCAGCCTCATTCATAATATCCTACACACAGAAGCAACTTAAATGTCCATCGATGGATGAATGGATAAAGAAAATGTGGTGTACACAGACAATGGAATATTATTCAGCTGTAAAGAAGAAGCAATTCCTGCTGTTTGCAACAACACGGGTGAAACTGGAGGACATTATGCTAAGTGAGATAAGCCAGTCACAGAAGGATAGTACTACATGGTATCATTTATATAAAGGATCTAAAATGGCCAGACTCATAGAAGCAGAGAGTAGAATGGCGGTTGCCAGGAGCTGGTGGGGAGGGAGAAATGGGAGGTGTTAACCAAGAGGTACAAAGTTTAGGTTATATGAGATTAATAAGCATTAGGGAGCCACTGCATGGCATGGTGCCTATAGTTAATAATACTGTATCGTGTACTTAAACATTTGCTAAGAGGGTAGCTCTTGTGTTAAGGGTTCTTTAAAAAAAAATTTTTTTTTTTGGTGGGGGAGGTAATTAGGTTTATTTACTTTTTTTTAAAATGACAGGACTAGGGATTGAACCCAGGACCTTGTGCATGCTAAGCACACACTCTACCACTGAGCTATACCCTCCCCCCTGTTAAGTGTTCTTATATCACACACACACACTAATGAGGACAGGAGGAAACTTTTGGCGGTGAGGGATATATTTATGGCAGTAGCATAGATGATGGTGATGGTTTCATGGGTACATACCTCCAGTCTCCTCAGGTTGTATGTGTTGAATATGTACAGCACTTTGTGTGCCAATCATACCTCAATAAATTGGTTTAAACAAAAACAAAAACAAAGACAAAAGAAAGAACATTCCCTTCTTGCAGGCAGCTGCCTGTAAAGCTGGTTAGGGGTCAGATTGTTCTCTGGCTGAAGCCAAGAACGTAATGTAGTGAGGTAGCATCATGCCCTGGGGAGGAAGGAAGGGATGGGTCATCGTTCTGTCTTCAAGAAGGATCTCACCAGCATCATCCGATCGATGTTCATTAAGCGCTCACGTTGAGCCAGGCACTGTGCTAAGCATTTTACACCCCTTATCTCATTCAGTGCCCACCATAACCTTGTGGGAGAGACACAATTCATTCTTGTTTTCCAAATGAGGGAAGTGAGCCCAGATGGATGAACTTTGCCAAGCCGCACCCAGCTCGCAGGTGGCAGGGCTGGGATTCAACCCCAGGCTGTCTGCCTTCAACACCTGCACCTTAAACCCCTCCTTCTCAAATACCCAGAGCACCCAAGCTCTTGAGTCCAAATCCTGCTGGTGTTTATTTCCACGTTGTCAATTTCCATAGAGATTTGCATGTGAGGCAGCTGAGCTGTAGCAGACAGAATCTCTGAGCCTGGATTCACAAAACTGGCACTGAGAGGGACTCTAGCAAGCTCAGGTTTTGTGAGATTTTGGTCCATTACATCATCCTTCTCTAGATTTCCTTACCGTACAATGGAGATTACATACCCACGTCATAGGGTTATTGTGAGGGTCAAATGAGATTATGGCTGCGAGAAGGATTTGTAAACGCTAACGTTTGAAAAGTCAGGAATTGTTATTCTTATGACATTGTTCTCTTAATTCAGGTCAGATCCTGTAATTAGCAGCCCCAAACCTAGATAACAAGAATTCCGTGTCTTAGCCAAGAAGTTCAGCATTGGCTCACTTTTCTGAGCAATATTCAAGACAATAGAAATGAGGCACCGCCCAAGCCTTCAAGTTTGGAGCTTGTGGTCCTTGGTTAAACCTTGAATCCTACCCATTGCTCCACACTTCCCAACCACCAGCCCGCACCTTGGTCCTTTTGCCTTCATCCCCTACTCCCATCTGCACAGGTTGGCTGAGCTGGCTCGGTCTTTACATTTTGCTTGCCCCTTGGCAAGAGTGGTGTGTTTCTTCATGGCAGAGACAGGATGTGCTCACCAAATGTCCACACCCTCGTTGGTTGGGGCCAGTGAAATGTAAGCAGAAAGGACATGTGCTCCTTCCAGGCTGAAGCAGTTAACAGCCAATGTTCCCCTTCCATCTCTTTTTCCTCTTCGTTGGAGGCTATCTATAAGAAATACCACTGAGACGTGGGGACTAATAAATTTGTTAAGCAAGGTAGTCTAGCATCGCTCCGAAATGTGTATTTCCTGCTATCAGTGTACGTAGAGGGGTGGAGGGAAGACGCTATTCTAGGCAAAGCAGCATGAGTAAGATACACCATGTTAAAGGGAGAGTGAGAAAACTAGTGTGGACGGAGCTGAAGTTCCTTGCACACGGGGACCTGTAACATAGGGGTTAAAGTCACATGCTTTGAGTCCTGGTTCTGCCATTGACTGGCTGTGTGCCTTGAACAAATTACTACTAAGTCTTGGTTTCCTGAACATAAATTTCAGACAATAACAGTGCCCAGACCAGCCCGTGGGGGTATTGTGAAGATTGAATGAGTGCTTAACTCAGTGCCTAATGTAGGGTAATGTGAACTGATTTCTGGACAAAGAGAAATGTGTTCTATCCTTATAGTAATCTGGAGCCTAAGATGATAAATAAAAGACATGGAGTTAGGATGTTCTGAAGATACCTAGAACTGATTCATCCAGCCTGCATTCCATTCACACAAACATCCATCCATGTAACAATCTAAAAAAAATCATTCTCTGAATCTGGCAAGGATGTCTCTAACCAGCAGGGAGAGAAAGCCTGAAATACCTGGGTGATTGGAGATACTCTATTATGGTTCTGCTGCCTCCGTAATAGGAGCTAGAAAAAATAAAAAAGTCAGGAAGGGAGCCAAGGCCAATGACGTTTTGGTAGGAAGGGCAGTGACAGGAAACCAGCAGCAAGGCTAAGTGCCTCTCCGTGGGGCGAGGTCTCCCCTGTGTGGAGAGCTTGGTGGGGAGGGGCAGGGCACTCCCCATCCCAGGGCACCACCGTCCAAAGGTCTCTGGCTTCCAGTCCACCAGGTCTCAGGGCTGGTTTGAGGGGAGCAGGATGGTGGGAAGCCAGATGGGGCTTCGCCGAAATTACGTCTCAGAGCCAAGGAGTATGGGAAGTACCACCGTCTGCAGCAGCATCGCTGGCAGCCTCATAGGAGTGTGAGGTGGACTGAGTTGCCAGCACCGGTCAGAGTGAACTCGGTAGGCCCTTCCTGCCCAGCATCTCTTGCCCTGTCTCCTGGTGATGGAGCCAGCTCTAAAGCCATAAGTTCAGCAGAGCTGACTCCATCACCAGCCCCAGAGCCAGGCAAGTGGCCTGGGCTTGACCAGTCCTAGCATCCATTCTTCCAGGCTACTGGAGCTGGTTCAGGGATTGATATGTGACTGCATTGGTCAAACGGGATTTGATTTCTGAACTTTTGTTTGAACTGTTGGGGAATAGAATCTCTTTTTTCACTAGACTCCCAGCTGGGAGGATATTGCTCCAGAGGTTTTGGAAGCTAGTAAGTACAGGAGAAAATTTCTCTAACACTAACACAGCAAAACATAGTGCTAAGAGAAGGACAGAGGCCATATCCTGATGTCAATGTATGTGAGCCCCTGGATCCAACCATACCTGAAGGCTGACTCAATTTTTCAGTGATCTGAGAGTCCTGATAGATATACTAGTTCTCCAAAAAACATATCTGGCTCTCTAAACTCTATAGGTTGGGAAAAACTTCACCATCAGGAGGCATTTCCACTCTCCATCCTTCCTTAATTCACAATGGATTAATTGCTCTGCAGTAGCTTATGATCTGGGCTCCCGGGATTAAAAATGAATAGGAGCTGGGTCTTATCTTCAGAGAGTCATGATCCAGAAGGAGTGACAAACAACTAGAACAGCTCAGTTTAGGATGTGCTGAGGTATAGTGGGGTAAGCCAGAAAGAGGGAAAAATACCATACCCTATCACTTACATGTGCAATCCAAAAAAAAAAAAACAAAAAACAAACAAAAAAAAAACCAACCAAAAAAAAGCCTCCCCCCAAACCAGACACAAATGAACTTATTTACAAAGCAGACTCACAGACATAGAAAAGGAACTTACAGTTACCGGGGTGGAGGGGAGAAGGATGGGGAGGGATAAATCGGGAGTTTGGGATTTGCAGATACTAACTCTACGTATAGAACAGATGAACAACAAGACCCTACTGTGTAGCACAGGGAAACGTATTTAATACCTTTTAATGGCCTATAGTGAAAACGAATATAGAAAGAAATACATGTATATGTATAAATGAATCACTAAGCTGTATATCAGAAATTAACGTAATGTTGTAAACTGACTATACTTTAATTAAAAAAAAAAAGATGTGCTGAGATAAAATAAAAAAGAAGCCTGGATCTCAGAGGGAGAGGAGTGTTAATCAAGGCTGTTAAGAGGAGGTAATACTCATTCATTTCAACAGGTATGTATTGAGCATCTGCTAGGCGTCATCCACTGTGCTGGGCACTGGGGATACACAGATGTGGTCCCTGATCTCGAGGGGCTGGTAGACTAGTAGAAACAGGGGCACCAGCCTTCTCAGAAAAGCCTTTGGGGGCAGGAGGATCACTGGTGCTGTGAGAACAAATAAGC
Source organism: Camelus bactrianus (assembly GCF_048773025.1). NCBI lineage: Eukaryota > Metazoa > Chordata > Mammalia > Artiodactyla > Camelidae > Camelus > Camelus bactrianus. Next base: position 12,163,497 of record NC_133548.1, read on the forward strand.
GAGGAGCTTGGCTTTGGGAAGGGGGCGGTAGTGGGGTGGGAACAAATGGAGGGAGAAGGCAGGGAAGCACCGTCGCAGGAGGGGAGGGCATCAGCACGGCTTCCGTGTGGGAAGGAGCCAGGCAGCCAGACAAACAGAACGATCGATTTGGCTATTTCACTGAGAAGTTAGGACCCATGATTCTTTAATACATGGCTTTCTCATCCATGATTTTTTTTATTTACTTTTATTTTTGGAGGGGATAAGTAGGTTTATTTATTTGTTTTAATGGAGGTCCTGAGGATTGAACCCAGGACCTTGTGCATCTGAGCACGCGCTCTACCACTGAGCTGTACCTTCCCCACGACCCACGATGTTGTTTAGATCCCCTTGAGTACCATTTTCCTTATCTGTGAGATGGGGTAATGATACTCACTTTGCAGGCCTGTTGAGGGGATTGAATGAGATGATGTGTTAGAAGGCCTGGCAGAGACAAAGTAGTCAGCAAATAACGTTTTCCTTCCCCTCAGTTTCCATCCCGGTCATCCCCTGTGAAGTGTGATTTGGGCTGTCATTTGATGCCTAGAATTTTCGCTTTCCTTTTGGAACCTTCCTCCCTATTTGACAGCTCTGCACAGCTCTGCTTCCATCACCTGCTCTCATTGGCTCGCCCAGGTGGCCAAGACAGGGGTCGGGCAGCATGGCCAGAGACAGGGTATGTTCTGGGCTGGATTGTGTCCCCTCACTCCTAAATTCCTATGTTAAAGTCCTGAGCCCCAGGACTTCAGAATGTGTGACTGTATCTGGAGACAGAGTCTTTACGGCGGTAATTAAATGCAATTGGGGCCATTAGAGGAGGCCCTAACCCAGTATGGCTGGTGTCCTCATAAGAAGAGGAAATTTGGACACAGACACGTATGGAGGGAAGACCATGTGAAGACACAGGGAGAAGACGGGCATCTCCACGCCAAGGAGAGAGGCCTGAAGCAGATCCTTCTCTCAAAGCGCTAAGAAAAAACCAACCCTGCAGACGCCTTGATCTCAGACTTCCAGCTTCCCAAACTGGGCAAATACATTTCTGTTGTTTAAGCCACCCAGTCTGTAAAATTGGTTAAGGCAGCCTGAGCAGACTAGTACAGGGCGACAGTGACAGGCACAGAAAGGCATTTAGGCCACAGGCCATTGCCACATGCCTGACAGAGGGCTCCTAGATGCGTCACCTCCTACCTCCCTCCTGCAGCCTAAGGCTGGGAGAGGTGCCGGCAAGCTCCTTTCACAGGCAATACAGGAAGAGAGCTGGAGGGAAAGACTGAGGCCCTGGGAACAAAGCAGTTTTGTCCCCCTCCTGCTTCCTTCACCTGTATTGGGTTGTGGGTGAGTAAAGTGTAAGATCTCCAACCAGGCTGGAGCCAGGCTGCTTGGGTTTTCATACCCTGACTCTACCACTTCCTGGCTGTGTGACTTTGGGAAAGTTAATTACCCTCTCTGTGCGCCCTCTTCCTCATTCCTAAAGTGAGCATACTAAGTGTCCCTACTTCACTGGGGGTTTGTGGAGATGAGATACGTGTTTAGAACAGTGCCTGGCACAGAGTAAGTGCTCCACAGGTGCTGGTAAGCATTAGGATTCCTCCCCTCTCAGAACCTCACTCTTAAAATGGGAGGAATGTTCTTGACCTCACGAGGTTGGGCTAAGGCTGAAATAGGCCATTTCATGATGTCTCAGGACATAGGCCATGAAAGAATCCACAAGTGTTAGTGTTGAATTACTAACCTAGTGCAAGTGCTTGATCTGCCAGCCACTCGAGAGGTCGGGTAAACTCTGGGTCTTGGTTTACCTGTCTATAAAATGGCTCAGCTGGCTCTTCCTGCCCCTGCCTGCTTCACAGAGCCCTTGTGAAATATAAATTAGAGAACAATTGTGAAATCACTTTGTGAAACCGAAGCCCATCCATGGGAGCATACCCCCCCGCAGACATAATAAGAGCTAACATTTAAGTGCTTACCATTATTTGGCATTCTTCTAAGTGTCTTCCATACATTCCTCATTTAGTCGTTACAACAACTCTATGAGCGGGGCCCTGTAACTCTCCATTTTATAGGTGAAGAAATTGAGGACAAGGGGATGAAGTAACTTGCCCAAGATCACCAGTACCTGGTGATGCTGGGATTTGCATCCATGCGTCAGACATCGGTGCTTGTACCTTTAACCACTGGGCAGGGCTGTCCAGCAGAACCTTCTGTGATGATGGAGATGTTCCATAGCTGCCCTGGCCTCTAGAGGAGCCCTACCGAGACCTTAAATGTGGCTAGTGTGACAGAGGAACTGAATGTTTAATCTCATTTAATTTTAATTACTTTAAATTTAAGTAGCTGTGTTTGGCTCATGGCTATGGTGTTGGATGGGCACAGGAATGGGCTACACTGCCTCCTGATTCGTGCTCTAAAGCTAAATTTCAGGCAGCCTGCAGGTGAGGACAAGGGGATTCTCCAAACTCTCACAGCTCCTAAGCCAGGTTGCTGGGACTCCAGCTCGCTGCTCCTGGCTTTCACCCCTGACTTCAAGCCAGTCCTGACTCTTCCCTGCTGGGCCTTTAGAGGACGGGCTGTCCGCTCCTGAGAGATGGCAAAGGTCAGGGGATTTTCCGCGACGGGGACCAGGCTTCCTGTTCCCCCGATGGGAGGTGCCGGTGCAGATCGAGCCCCCTTGCCTGCTCCGGGTACCCGCTGGTCCTTACAAGCCCCCAGCTATGAGCGCTGATTCCTCCACAAGAGAAAGACTGGAGGGAAGCCGAGATGCGGCGCCTACATTCATTCCCTCTCTGAGCTGGAAGCCGAGCTGGCTAGCGCACAAGGCTTAATTGGCTGAAATAACTGTGAATAATAATCTTTAACATGACAGTGGTTAAAGCTCAGGCCGCGCTGCTTCTGGTTATTCAGCATGAGCATCGCGTTGCCAGCTGGGCCGCGCCAAGTCCGCAGGGCTGAGCGCGATGACTGGTGCGCCCCGCGGAGGAGCCCTCGGCCCGCCGTGCCCGGCGTGACGCGAGGGGCGAGGCCCTGCCTCTGCGGGACGGAGGCCTTACCCACCCGGGAGGACGGTTGCGAGGGGTCGGCGAGATGGTTACAATGCTCCCAGAGAACGCCGGTTAGACGGGCCGCGTGGATGTCTCGGACAAGGGGGCGCTGGCGCTTGCTGCTGGGCGACCCTCATGAGCTTGGCCCTTCCTGTCTCTGAGTCTGTTTCCTTCTCTGGAAAACAGAGGGCACTCACTGTTTAAGGTCCTTATGGAGGAGTAAATGTGCCCTGGACCCCAGCAGATGCTCAGCAATGATCACTTTTTAGTTTTCGCTTGTCTTTCTGCTGGATCTTTGGGAATGTTCCTAGTGCAGGATGGGAGTGAGCGACTTGGTTAGGACCTTGAGAGGAGCTGATGTTCCGGAAGCAATCCTCTCCGCTGGTACCTAGGGGCACTCTCTGAGGGAGGTCAGCACGTGCTGGGCGGCCAGCAGGACCCTGGTGAGGAAGGGTCACATGTGTGCTCCCCCAGAGACCTCCGAAGCCAACAGATTACTTTTCCCAGTAGAACCATTAGGATGAACCATAGGAAGTGGCCATTTTTCTAGAACAAAAGTTGATTGAGCTTAAACAAGACCTGTAAGATAACTAAGGCTTGACTTTAATTAACTGAGTCTGCATCAAGCTTTGCTTTTATGGGCCTATTTAAGGACATAAGACACAAAGCATAAATCTTTTACTAATGGGATTTAAATAGCCCTTCAAAACACAACAAGAGAGAGGCTGTCAGGCACGATATAACTGTCAAGCACTTCAGAAGAACGTGACTGGTGTAGGAGTTGAGAGGAGGGGAGGATGCTTTAGAGGAAGTGGGGCGATGGGCAGGTTAGCAGGAGGAGGTGGGGTGTCAGTTGTGTCTGGTAGAATGGTTAGCCGCTTAAATAAGCAGAAAGGCATCAGAAGGATGCTCTTGGCAGAGAGAAATGGCATGACCAAGGTCTGGGGACTGAGGACCACCGGGGCAGAAAGACCATGTCTGGTAAACATTTCTGCATCTAACACAATCCCCAGGACAGAGTAGGCACCAGTAGATATGGGATAAAAGAATGGATGAATGAAAAAATGAGAAGTATGGAGATGAGTAAGTGAATCAGCTGTTGGAGGGGGTAGTTCGGAGATAAAGCTGTAAAGGTCGACCATGCAGGGTTCTGAACACAGACAAAGGAGTTTGGATATTACTGGGAGGAAATAGGGATCCCCTACTATGAATTCAGCAAACACATATGTATCAGGTCGGGTTCTAGAGGTTAGAGGAAAGCCCTCAGTGATCGCTAACATTTGCTGATTTTCAGTTGATGTGTCCTAGAAAACAGAGGCCTTTCTGTGTTAGTCTGGGCAAGTTAGATTATGATACAGTAACAAACAACCTTAGAATTTCAGTGGCTTAAAGCAACAAAGATTTATCTCGTTCACTTCACAGTCCCGCCCAGGGTAGCACTACCCCACGGTGTATTCACTCCAGGGTCAGCTGGTGGATGAGCTGAGATCTGGGACGTTACTGCTCCTGTAACAGAGGAAAAGGAAAACACGGTAAATGCATGCTGGGTCTTACAGCTTCTCCTTAGCTGTGACGTGTTTCCTTGGCTAAAAGCAAGTCCTGTGACCAAGCCAGATGTCAGCGGAGTGGGGAAGCATAACTTTCCCTTCTCCAGGAGTGGAAGTAAATGTTTCTGAACAGCAAAGTTACTACAGTTCCTCGCCAAGATTTTCTATAAACTAAGAGTAAGCAGGCTAGGGATATAGGGAGATGCATTAGGTAGTAGGGAGAGCGATGCTCTGGGGAGTCATTCTTGGGTTAATCTAAGTCTGATCTTTGTAATTTTTTTTTCTGGTTGTATGGAAACCGTTTTTCCTTGTGTAACCAATCTTGGCCATAATCTGGATGGGTGAACTTACTTTACAGGATAGGACAGGTTGTGTAATTTGTGGGGCCCATTGCAAAATGAAAATGAGGAGCCCCTTGTTCAAAAATTATTAACAATTTTGGTGGAAGGGAGGGTATAGCTCAGTGGATGAGCACATTTTTAGCATGCACGAGGTCCTGGGTTCAATCCCCAATACCTCTGTTAAATATAAAAACAAACAAACCAACCAACCTACCTCATCCCCCTATCCCTCCACAAAACAAAAACAAAACAAAAAAATTATTAACAATTTCAAGACAGGGCCAGAAAAGCAGTTGGCCAAGCACGGAGCCATTACGTGTGCTGGGCACTGTGCACCGGGACAAGGCACGTGCCTGGGAAGCCGGCCCCATGTGTAGGTAACCCCTGGTTCAGGCAAGTCCAGGCTGGCTAGCACTTCCCTCTCCTCTGCCTTTCACACTGACTTCCTCCTCTCCTTTGAGCTCTTCCCCGCTCATGGCTTCCCAGATCTGAATAAAGTTGTCCATTTCTCATTGGCCTGACCACCATTTCCCTCCACTCCCTCACAAATGCTTATGTTTGCAAAGCCCTTCATGAACTGCATGAGGACCAAAGGGAGAACAGGAAAGGGAGAGTCAGGGGACAAGTGTGAGATCACATCAGGCTGCAGCATTCCCAGCCACCCTCATCTCACTGTCCCCACAGCTCCTTCCAACCCCCTTGGTTCTCTTCCGACCTCTGTCCTCCAGTTCACTCGTCTGATGAGAACAGCCGTCTTCTCAAACCCAGCTCCTCCGACCTCCTGATGTCTGCGTCCAGCCCAGCCCTCCAAAGGAGCAGTTTCTGTCCTGCCTGAGGCCACCCCTTCCGCCTCTGCTTTGGACCCCTCCTCCCCTTAACTATCTTTTATCCTTTTTGCCGTCATCTGTTTTACTTTCTTTCAACAGGATCCCTTCCATTGACTTTTATTTTTAAAATAATAGCTTTACTGAGACGCAAGTCAGACACTGTACAATTCACCTATGTGAGTGTACAAGCCAATGGTTCTTGGTATATTCAGAGTTACACAACCATCACTACAATCAAGTTTAGAGCATTTCATCACCCTGAAAACCCTCACACCTGTTAGCCATTGTCCCCTTCTTACCTCCTCTCCCCCACAGTCTTAGGGGAAGACACAGTCATGGTCACAGTCACTTTGTCTCCATAGATTTGCCTATTCTATACTTTTTTTTTTTTTAATGGAGGTCCTGGAATTGAATGCAGGACCTCACGCATGCTAAGCATGCGCTCTGCCACTGAGCTATATCCCTCCCAGTTGGACATTTTAAAATAAATGGACTCATGCAACTTGCAACTTGTGATTCTTTGTTATTTTTTTCACTTAGCGTAATGCTCTCAAGAATCAGCCCTGTCATACCGTGTATCAGTACTTCGTTCTTTTTTATTGCCTGATAATACTGTATGGCTGTATCACTTGATGGGCATTTGGGTTGTTTCTGCTTTTTGGCCATTATGAACAATTCTTGTATGAACACTTGTGTGTACATGTTTTTGTGTGGACATTTTTTTTTCTGGGGGTGGGATGGTTAGGTTTCTTTCTTTCTTTTTTTTTAATGGAGGTACTGGGGATTGAACCCAGGACCTTGTGCACACTAAGCTTGTGCTCTACCACTGAGCTATACCACCCCCACCTTAGCTCGCCTATCTTTTTTATTTTTATTTTTTTGACATTTTTTATTGAGTTATAATCATTTTACAATGTTGTGTCAAATTCCAGTGTACAGCACAATTTTTCAGTTATACATGAATATATGTATATATTCATTGTCACACTTTTTTTTTCGCTGTGAGCTACCATGAGATCTTGTATATATTTCCCTGTGCTATACAGTATAATCTTGTTTAGCTCGCCTCTCTTGACGCAGAACCACCATCCTACAGCTGAACCCGGGTGAGGGCGATCTGGTCCCCATGCTCTGGAATGCTGTGCTGGGGTTGAGCGTCTGATCTCTGAGTGGGGGCTGGGTGGAGGAAGTGAGCCTCTGACATTTTGGCTGCCTTTACCAGGAGTGTGGTGTCTCAACTTGGAGTTTGGGGGAGTGAGAACTTTATCTCTTGACTTAGGGGAGAGGAAGGCACATTTTTCTTAACCACACTTGCTCAGATCGGAGCTTCCATTGTCCTGTTGAGGGAGGGAGGAAGGGAGGGAGCATGGCTTAAAGTTCACAGACTCTTGCTGTTCTTACAGAGATTTAGTTCTTAAATAAATGTTTCCTCGTACTCTCTTAAGACCATTTCCAGAGACAATTTTATTTTATTTTATTTTTTCTATTTATGTTTTTTTGGGGGGAGGTTATTAAGATTATTTGTTTGTTTGTTTGTTTGTTTATGTATTTATTTAATGGAGGGACTGGGGATTGAACCCAGGATCTCCTGAATGCTAAGCATATGCTCTACCCCTGAGCTATACACACTGCCTCTAGAGACTAAATGGTTGGGTTTAAACGACTGAGAGAGACGGCACCCCAGATGGAAGCCAGTCATTTTTTTTAAATTGAAGTACAGGCAGTTACAATGTGTCAATTTCTGGTGTACCGCACCATGCCCTAGTCATACATATACATACATATATTCGTTTTCATATTCTTTTTCATTATAGGTAACTACAAGATATTGAATACAGTTTCGTGTGCTACACAGTACAAACCTGCTGTTTATCTATTTTATAGATATTAGTTAGTATCTGCAAATCTCAAACTCCCAATTTATCCCTTCCCACCCCTTTTACCCCTCCCCATCTTAACACTTCCTCTTTCCAGCTTCACTCCTCTTGTTACTTCCTCCTATTCCCTGTTTTCTGTCTGTGAGTCTGTTTCTGTTTTGTAAATAAGTTCATTTGTGTCTTTTTTTTTTTTTTTTAAAGATTCCACATATGAGTGATATCATATGGTATTTTTCTTTCTTTTTCTGGCTTACTTCACTTAGAATGATGATCTCCAGGGCCATCCATGTTGCTGCAAATGGCATTATTTGATTCTTTTTTGTGGCTGAGTAATATATATATACCACAAGTTCTTTATCCAGTCATCTGTTGAATGACATTTAGGTTGTTTCCATGTCTTAGCTATTGTAAATAGTGCTGCTGTGAATGTTGGAGTCCATGTGTCTTTTCTAATTAGAGTTCCCTTTGGATATATGCCCAGGAGTGGGACTGCTGGATCATATGGTAAGTCTATTTTTAGTTTTATAAGGAACCTCCATACTGTCCTCCATAGTGAAGCCAGTCTTTTTGTAATCTGCTCTTGGAAGTGACATCTCATCACTTTTACCACACCCTAGTTTTTAGATGTGAGTCACCAGGTCCAGCCCACATTCCAGGGGTGCTGCTCAGGGTATAAAGACCAGGAGGTGGGGATTACACTGGGGCCATCTTAGAAGCTGCCTGCCATGGGCTCCCTTCTCTTCTCACTGTCTACCTCCTTCCTAGACCACCTTGGACACATGTAGACTTTGATTACCAACCACCCATGAGAGGTCGTATTTTCAGTCCAGACCTTCCAGGCTCACATCTATCTTATCTGATCACTTGCCCTTTCACTGGGACTTCTCAACAGCTATTCAAATATCAAATGTCTAAAACAGGACTCATGGGTTTTCTCCAAACCTGGTCTTGTCCCACTATTCCCTGTGTGCTGGTTGTGGGACAGGCTAAGAAGGGCAACAGAGAGGCAGATGGGCGGTCCCGCTCTCCTCCACAAGATGTCCAGCTGCTCTGTCGCTCCTTCAGCTGTGGTCTTCATCTGCATCATCCAAGCCGGCTCATCCACCTCATGTTCATGTCCCAGCCCAGGGGAGAGGGAAAAGAAAAGACGTGAAGAGTGAGTGAGTTCTTTCTTAAGAGATGTGACCCAGAAAAAGACATATCATGTCTCCTCATGTCCTGTGGACCAGTCAGAGGCTGCAGCTAGGGAGTGAGCTGTAGTGCCTGAGGCTGGACATGCCTGTCTCTAGTCATGACCCCAATTAAAATCTGGGGGATTATATTACTGCCTAGACTGTGTTTCCCTCAGGGAAGAGTCTGAGGCAGGAGACTTTTGCGCTCTTATTTTATTAGGGAGTAAAATCTCAGGGAATAGGAGGAAGTAACAAGAGGAGTGAAGCTGGAAAGAGGAAGTGTTAAGATGAGGATGTACATTATGAATTGGCCCATCTGTAGAACTGCTGCTCCACATTGTGTGAACATCCCTTTAGGATCAGCCCTCTGGGAGAGGACGCAGGAAGAATTTTTCCACTGGCTTCTGTCTCTCGTTGGTCAAAAGTTGGTCGCCTGGGGTGATAACCCTCTTGTTTTTCTGACTTTGCATGCTAGGATGTGGGCACCAGTGGGGACTGGGGAAGCCGCAGCGTGGGAGGCGAGGAGGCATGGTCTGGGCCAGCAGTGAGGAGCTGTCCATCTGGCTGTGCCTGCAGGTCCATCAGAGCCTGGAGCAAAAGGCAGAGGAGTCCGAGGAATGGCTCACACTTGGACTTGGATGCAGTCGCTAAAGGAAGAAGGAGAAAGTAGACACTGGAGCTCACGTACCACTTTCTGCCACGCCCTGTTTCCATGCATGACACTCCTATTCATTTAGTTCCAGCAAGTCAGACACCTAAGAGGCCCCTGGACAGCTCCCTTTTCCTTAGACCTGCACCTGATCCAAAATATCTCCGTAATCTAGTCACTTCTCTCCATGTGGACCACGGCCCTCTTAATCAAAGCTATCATCTTCCACGGGGACAAATGTCTCCTAACTGAAGTCCTTCATATCCATTTTCCACACGTAGCCAGAGTGGCTTTTCTGTAACACCAATGGATCTTGTCACTGTGCCCTGCTAATTAAAACCCTTCGATGGCTTTCGATTGCTTGGAGGATAAAGACAAAATGCCTCAAGGTGGCCCACAAAGTCTTGTGTGACCTGGCCCCTTGCCTCCTCTTAGAACACGGTCCCCATTGTCCTCTCTTCCAGCCTCATCCACCTACTTTTGGCCTGGGCTTTCTGAAGCTCCGGGCTGCCACAGGACCTTTGCACATGCTCTGCCCAGTGCTTGCTGTAATCATTTGTCATCTTTATCTCCTATCAGCCTTCTCTCATCTTGAAGCTGTCAAGGCAGTTACCCTTTTCTCAGGGAAGCCTTTCTTGATTTTCCTGACTAGGTCAAACTATATGTATTTAGTTCTGGATTCCCCAAGAGGCAGACTAAGTATGTACTTTGTATTTCAGGCATTAGTGAAACAGGGTCACTCCTTTCCATAAGGCTCTCATTTCAAAGAAGTCATCATGGGAAAGACAAGACTTCTTTAGGCTTATCTTTTGATTCTGTTTGTTTTTATTCTAAATTGATTATGGAGGAGGTCATAAACTTTTCAGTACTTAAAACCTCGAAGAGTCAGACTCTAAAACTCTGGCTGTGAAAATAACTCTCCTTGTAAGACTTCCCACAGTTGCAGCTTTACTTTTTCACATCATTGGCTAGTAGGTGTGTGTCTCCCCCACAAGGCTTTCAGTCTTTTGAAGGTAGAGGCCTAGGAAGGGTTCTGACCCACCGGTGAGCTGAGCACAGGGTCTCCCATGGAGGAGAAATGCCATCAACCTTCATCACATGAGTGGGTCACAGGACCTTGGAGCTCCAGCCTGGCTTGGCCACTCACCTGTCTCCCCACCTGTCTGTGCTGAGGTTTACTTCTTATTTGAGTGGCTGGTGCCTGAGAAATAGGGAAATGTATTTCCAGAGAGAGCAAGAGGAAAAGAGAAAAGGCATGCACACATTTTAAGAGCTATGATGAATTCAGTTTCTGTGTGGCCTTCAGGGTCCCAGGGCTCAGATTGAAACAGCCTGGAAGGGTTATGAATGAAAAGTGTTTCTAGATTCACACTTCTTGCTTGGGCCTTCAACTCTGTGTCCATCTTTTTTTTTTTTTTCATGCTTCAATTAGTAGGAGGTTTTAGTAGGAGAGATTTCAGCACAAATTTGACAGAGATAAAAGGCTCTGATAAGAAATTTTCAATACGTCCATTTATGGTGGATGAGGAAGTGGGTGGAGTGGAGGCCGCGGTTGCTGTCATGTGAGCAACCACAAGGTGGCGCTGGGTGCTCAGCAATCAGATTCTGGTCTCCAGGGGATGTGACTGACAATTTTTTTTCCTTGTCAATTGTCATTTTATTTAACCAAGATTCCTTAGGCTCTTTCTGGTTCATAATTTTCTTTAATAAAACAGAATTACATTTTCCCTTTCATGTGTATCTTTACAGAGTGACATGCTTGACGAAGAGTCATGAATAACATTGAGGATGATTCAAGGTCTCTTGGTTTTACTCCTGTGAAGAGAAAATGACAAGAACATTTCTCTTCCTACATCAGTGTCATAATATGATATTGGATAATTGCAGCGCAATGTAACCACATTTCAAGAGAGAATGAGTAGCTCAAAACACTAAGCTGTATTAGGGACCTAGTGCTTGATTCTCCAGGAGACCGGGGGCCCGAGCTGGGTTCTAAGACTCGCTCAGCCTCAGAATCAGCAGCTGATTTGACTGTGGGTAAGTTCTCTTTGCCAAGGATCCTCAGCACAGCCCCAGAGCTGCAACATTCTGGGGTTGGCAATTCCGGATGCCATGGGAGCCTGGAAGAAGGAGCGGTCTGGATTACCTGAGCTCCCTGGGAGTTCAGCTTGTGGGGGTCTCTGCACCCAAGGCAAGGCCAGGAAGCCAGTGCTGGGGAGCAGGCTCAGAGAAAGGTCAAGGCTGACTACCAGCTCATGTCCACCAGGGGTCAGCATCGCTCAGCAGTCAGAAGCACTGGGGCTACCAGCCGAGTCCAGGGTATACCTCGGGAGGCATCTCTGGCAGAGGTACCCATGCCCAGGGCTTATTTTCATCTCCTTAACCATCTCTGGGCCCCAGTAGTCACAAGGGTGGGAGATGCTGTAGCACCAGCCTTGTTCCCTCTTGGCAAAATATTTGCCATTGAATACCTGTGGTACCCATGGAGCCCAGGGGCTGATGGGTAACTCATCAGTGGAGCATCCAGAGGCAGTGACCCTTCTCTGCTCACACCAAGCTGCTGATTATCCCACTAGCATTGGGCAGGTAGATCAGGTGCCTCTCCTACCTCAAGAAACTAAGAAAGCATCATTAAAAAAAGAAGAACGAAAAAAAAATATGACTTCACAAATTGTTCAGGATCATGAACTGTAGACCATGGTGATTAAGACGGCAGACCTGGAACCAGCCATCCTAGGCTTGAATCTTACTTCCAATACTTAGAAATTTAGGAACTTAGACAAGTCCTTGTGCCTCAATTTCTGCATCTGTAAACTGGGAATATTATCATCCCCATTTATCGTAACTGACCCTCCCTATCCCATAGGGTTGTTGTGAGAATTAAATGAGCTTATTGTAATAGGCAACATTTACTGCAATTACTTTGTGCCAGGCACAGACCTAAATCTTTTTGTCTCAGAATTCTGACCACTGCTGCCTGCTATTACCCCCATTTTACAGTTAATAAAACCAAGGCTTGGAGAGGTACAGTAGCAGAGCCGGGATTTGAAAACAGGCATTTCGTCCTCAGAGTTTACTTTTTTAAATCGTCATGAATTTGTTCTTGCAAATTATCCTTGTGCTAGTGTAGTCCTGGGAACTCCTGTGAGCCCTGGATGAAGGCCCTAGGTGAGTTTTCCTATAATTAACCTCACAGTCCAGACAGGCTGCTCGCAATTAGGCTGAAGCAGCAGTCCAGGGGAAAGCAGGCTCTGTGCAGGAGATTCCTCTGACATCTCCCTTAAGAGAAGCACCAGCAGGCTCTGTTTGGGTGCAGAAGCGGAGCCCAGCCTTGCAGGGTAGGGGTGGTGGGGTAGCCTGGCTGTAGAGCGCTCAGGCCTCTGGAGTCAAAGTTGGGGGTTCAAACCCTCTCTCTGTTACATGTAAGCCACTTCCATGTGACATCACTGGTGCTCCTCAGCCAGTGATGGAACTCTCTGAACCTCAGTTTACTAATCTGTAAAATGGGTGCCATAGTATAAATTATACAATTTTTTATGAATTTTTAAAAGCTTTTGTGGAAATACATTGGGAAAAGCAAATACTTACACAGAGCCTGATAAACTTTGCCTGTCAGGATGTGGTAAGCTTTATCTACGGTTGTGTTTATGAGGAGCACAGGCTTAGGGAGGAGAGGATTCAAATCCCTCCCGATTCAACCTTGTAACCAAAAAAATTAGAGCCCTCCCTTTAGCACAGACCTTTGGTTTGGACAACTGCACCTGTTTCCCAATGAGCCTCCTCATTCCAATTCCCCTCTAAGATGCCCCCAGAGTGAAGTCTTTTTTTGTACTTTTTTAAATGTCTTTTTTTGGGAGTGGGGAAATTAGGTTTATTTATTGATTTTATTATTTTTTGTTGTTGTTGGAAGCACTGGGGATTGAACCCAGGACCTCATGCCACCTAAGCACTCGCTCTACCACTGAGCTATACCCTCTGGGTCAGAGTGAAGTCTTAAAGTTTAGCGCTGATCCTTGAGCTCAGCGCTGCCCCCTAGGGGTAAAATGGGAACTAGACTTGAAATTTTAATTTTTCCAGTAGTAACATTAAAAAAGTAAAAGAAACAAGTAGAATTCATTTTAATAATATATTTGATTTTATATATTATCCCAATATATCTAAAATACTATCATGTGATATGTAATCAATATAAAAACTTACCAGCGCGATATCTCACATTTCTTCATAGTTTGGAACCCAGTGCATACTTTACACCTACAGCTCATCTCCGTTGGTCGCGGCCGCCTTCCAAGTGCTTGATAGCTGCTGTGGTGCGTGGGTGATGCACTGGGCAGCGCAGGTCCAGCTCTTCAGTGTCACTTTAATGGCAACAAAATGGTGGTTGGCTCTCCCAGCCTTGTCTACCTTTAGCCCCAAGACACTTGATGCTCTTTCTTTTGCATCTCTGCACATTTGCCCACGTCTTTCTGCCTCCGTGGCATTCCCTTCAGGTTGGGTACTCTATGTCTACTCTCTTAATGGATCCTCATACCAGCCCCGTATGGTAGATACTATAATGACTCCCATTGTACAGATGGGAAAACTGAGGCTCAGAATGATTTGGGCTGTGCGCCCATGGCAATGTGACTTGCGAGTGGCAGCACTGTGCTCTGAACCTCTCTGCTCTGTTGAGGGTAACACTGTTGAAGGAGCAGTGACACCCCAAATTGGACTGGGGATGGGCTACCAGGGGCAGGAGTGAGTGTCTGGTCAGCAGAGGTATTCAAGAAGCCCCTGAATGATGGCCCTTGGACTGGTTGAGGAGATTTCTGCACCAGATTGGCGGATTGGGGCAGGTTAATGATGCCCTTTGCAATTCCGAGAACATAGGTTGTCTTCCTGTCCCCGGGGAGGGTGGAATCCTGGCAGCCTGGATACGCAGCACTGTCTCCTGCTCTGGCCCCAGGATGAAGGGCTTGACTTCCTCGGTTAGCCGTGCAAGGCTGGCCTTCCCAAGCTCCAGGCACCCCTGTGCAGCCCCTGGGCTGATTGCGCTGGTCTTCACCCCTGGAGGGCTGGGCCCCACATCCTCCCATTGTCAGCACTGATTCAGGACCTCGTTAATTTAGACTCACTGTAAATATTTTTGGAAACACCATGTTGCTCTCCTGAAGGCTAATAGGGCTGGGTATGAGCCGGGGGTCAGGGTCCCGTCTGCCTTTTCCTGACCTCCTTCCGGCCTCTGCTCTGTTTCCTGTCCCGGCTGCCTCCTGCCCACGGCCCTCCTCTCAGCCTCACAAAGGCGTGTTTGCTCCGAGGAGAAAGGCTTCTTCTGGATGCGATCTTTAGGGATGGGAGGGAAGGCAGAGTGGCATGGGGGACAGTGTGCTTGACTCGCTGGGGACACCTGGGGGAGTTCCCTTCCCCTCCTCACTTTCCCCTTCAGCAAAGTCAAGTGTGTGGAGCAGATTAGTGGCTGCAAGCTTTTCATCGACAAAGGCCACTTCCCTGCTTTCCTGTCCTCCCCCCACTAATGAGTGATCACTTTGGAGGATTCTGTTTGTCTCGCCCACTCCGTTTATTAAATAATGATGAATCCGTCTTCTCAGCTTTTATTCATCAAAGACGTTCCGAGCAGCATGGGGTCAATAGAGTTACCGCTTCAAGGTGTGAAAATCCAGGCTCAGTGTGTAGGGAGGGTTATCTCACGGGTGGGGGAGGAGATGCCATTTCCAAAAAGTTTTAGGAATTGCTGATGCTGGCCCCGTGCTACTTCCTCTGCCCCCATTACTGTCTTCTTGGGGCCCCTCGTCTCAGCTTGGGAACCAAAGATCTCCGAGCACTTCAGGCGTCTTTCCTCTTCTAAGTCACGGGAAGCTAGCCCTCCATCCACTGGTCCTAAAGAAAGCCCTGACTGCTTCTGAGCTTACAGAAAAGCTGCTCCCACCAGCTGCTGCCAGATGATCCCGTGTTTTGATTAGAGGCCCACTGTGTATAGGGTGCTGCGCTAAGTAATGAGGGGGGTGGGTAATGATGGGCGAAGAGGTACGAGGGGTGGGCGAGGAGACAGGGAGAGGCTTCCAGACTCCTCCGACTCACAGTCGAACAAACACTCCTTGTGGCTTGGTGCCGTGGCAGGGAGAATGGATTTTGATCTGATCCTATCCATCACTGACCTCTTCTGTCGAGGGGGTCAGTGTCCCTCTCTCTTTTGCCCCTTATAGCAGGAAATCCACTTCGCCAACCACCTCTGGGAGCCACTTCCACAGTTCTCAGAAAGCCAGCTCCGGTTAGTCCAATGCCCTCTTGTACAGACAAGGAAACTGAGGCTCAGAGAGGAAGAGAGCCTTGTCTAAGGTCACACAGCAGGCCTAGTCTTTCAAGTTTCAGGCAGAATGCCAGAGACTCCCAAGAGGGCCCTGCAGTCCCCTGGTCCACCCTGTCTAAAACCGCCCCCTTTCCATTTATTCTGTCATTATCCATAATTTTCTTTTTTAAAAAAATTTTTTTTGGGTGGAAGGTAATTTGGTGTGTTTTTTTATTTAGATAGAGGCACTGGGGATGAACCCAGGACCTCGTGCTGCTAAGCACACACTTCACTGCTGAGCTCTACCCTCCCCCATGCGTAACTTTCTGGGTAGAGCTCAGGACTCTCAGATTTCACTGCATTTACTTAGTGCTTATCTATTCGGTCTCTTCTCCACTTCTAGAATGTACCTGCAGGAGCCCAGCGGTGCGGTCTGAACTGTTCACATGATAATAATAGCTGCTCGATAGGTATTTGATGAGTGGATGAAGTCAAAACCAAGATGCAGCCGGACCTTGTATTTCCTGGCTCCCAGCGCAGTGGGCTTTCCTGTGTTTGCTGTCCCCAGAGCCCAGGGAGAGCCAGGAGTTCCGGAGAATGGCCTGGGAGTTTGAAGGAGCACCAAATGGCCAGGGAGACAAGGGGTTGCTGGGGGCGGGGCGGGTTGTCTGCCTTAATGGTCAGAAGGCAGCTGACCATTTGCTTTTGGTCAGAGAAGCTGGGATGGGGAAGGGAGGGTGGCCGGAGGAAAGGGAGAGGAATCTCAAGGAGTGGGCTCGGCAGCCGGCCCGCTTCCCTGTCCTCCCCTCCCCTTCCCCTCAGATGACACCACCAGCTGTTAGGGACACAGCTGTTGCCGCCTCTTGGGCAGGGGAGCAAAGGGCCCTGCTGCCCTGGGTGAGTTCTGAAGCTGTGAGTTCAAAGCAGACCTGTGAAGTGAGGGGGCTGGAACCAGGAGCCGCAGGGAGGAGGTGAGAAGTCAGCGAGGGGCGGAGAAAGGCAAGTTTCCATCTGATGTCCTCCACCCAATGCTGGGGGCCAGGGCTGGGTGAGGTTTAGCTTTGCCCCTCATCCCAAGCCATTGGAGAGATCCAGGTAACTGCCTGTCCTGTCCTCCAAGGAGGCTGTTGATGCAGGTCCCTGACCATCCACTGCTTGCCTGAAAGCCGCACCCAGCACACACGTGTCCCACCTGCTCACAAGCAGCCCCATGGCCCCGTGAGCCCTGCATCCAAGTGCACACAGCCACTCGCAGCACGGGTACGGGGCCAAGCCAGTCTCTGCTTTCCAGGCCGGGAACAAACCGAGGGGTGGGGTGAGAGAGGGCTGTGGAATGAAAGTAGGTACCCTCACTCCACAGGCCACCAGCAGTCTGGGCTCTGCTCAAAGGGCCCGCAGCAGGTCTGGGGCGCCGGTCCCGTCTGCCAGGCTCATCACAATACCCTGAAGAAATCACCAGGGAGAGAGAGAAGTTCCCCGGGAAACCTGCTCGGCCTCACCAGGGCAGGCCAGCAGCCCCAGGGATGCTGGCCAAGAGTTTGGCCCTCGCTCCTGGTTCGCCAGATGGCTCAGGGTACATTATTCTGGACCAATTTAGCAAAAAGGTGCCCTTGTGAAGGCAGAAGAGCAGCCCTGGGTCTCTTTCTATCGTTTCCCCAAGCGCATTTTTTGGGTTTTAATTCAGCATACGTACACCAGCACCAAGTTGAGGGGGGTGCCAAAACGCAAAGCAGGCTGTCCCCAGGTACTCTCTGTCTGGGGAGGGCTCACTTCGGAGCCGTGGGGGCACGCGAGGTCGGTCTTCAGCTGCTGGTCCCATTTACTAAACTTTTATCTTCCGTGTTGGGTGACCAGGCATCTTGGATGTCAGGAGCAGGGGAGGAGTGGGGCTCGCCATTCTGCTCAGTCAGACTGCCATCGCCGGGGGCACTTAGGCCATCTGGTCCCAGCTGGCTCTTGGCAGGGGGGCCAGACTTTATCAGCACAACACCCCCTCTGGCCCCAGTCAGTGGCTCCTACTGCCCCCAGCCTCGGCTCCCCATCTCCTCCCATCAGTGACTCTGGTTCCTCTGGCGAGATTAACTGCTTCTTACCCTCTCTGAGTCAGAAAGCCTGGAGGCCAGCGGATTAGAGAGATGGGTCCATATCCTTTCCCAGCAGGTCTCCAGGCTCCTGTCCGGCTGGGAAACCAAGTGGCAACAACCGGGAACAGCTTGGGGAAGGACCTGATTTGGGGGACACTCCGAGCTCGCCTGTTCCCCTCCTTCTGTGCTCCTATCTGCAAAGGCACAGGTGCCAGTGTCTTTCTGGAAGAACCAGAGAAGCTCTTGATTCACTGGGGGTCTCAAATTTGGCTTTTATCCAGGCACATCGTGAACAGTTTTTTTTTTAATAGTTAAAGTATAGTCAGTTTACAATGTTGTGTTAGTTTCTGGTGTACAGCAGAGTGATTCAGTTTTATTTTTATTTATATATATATATATTCCTTTTCGTATTCTTTTTCATTATAGACTATTATTAGGTATTGAACATCACTATACAGTAGGACCTTCTTGTTTATCTATTTTATCTACAGTAGCTAGTACCTACAAATCCCGAATTCACCATTTATCCCTCCACTCCCCCTCTCCCCCACAGTAACCATAAGCTTGTTTTCTATGTCTATGACTCAAGACGGCCTTGGTCCAAATTCTGATTTGACCTCGGCCAAGTCACTCCATCTCCCTGTACTTCAGTTTTCTCATCTGTACACTGAGATGAATGAGGGTACCTACTTTCTAAAGTTGCCCTGCTAATTGAAAGAGATGATAAAGATGTGTAAAATTTAGACTGTTTAGAAGAGTGCCCAGCACGTAGTTAAGTGCCCAGTATGTAATCCTCATGTGAAACACCAACGTGTTCTCATCTGCACATCACTTTTAGGGAAAAGTCATCCAAGATCCCCAGAATCTTTCTTATCTTCCTCTCCAGACGCCTTTCTTGTCCCCGCATTGCGCCCTGAGGCTGCGGCCGTGCTTACCCTTATTTTCATTTCTTTATCTTTGCATTTTATGTTTCTTCTTGCACGTTTTTCTGTCCCCTTCTGTTCTTGGCAAGCTCCTCTTCAAAGAGCACCCACTGGGGGCCCAAGGACAAGTTCCCCTTATCCTGCCCTGTCCTTTTTGAAAATGGAATCAATTCCCTAAATTCACAAATCTGGACATTTCTCATAAAATCCAGAATTTGAAATGATCTGAAAAACCAGAAGGCAGGCCGTGCTGGGTCCCATATTTCTGTGTGGTACTCAGAGACTGGCTCTCAGGAGGCCTCCTCCTGAGGGGGTGTGCTTGCTTCAGTTTGCCAGTCTCCACCACTCCCTGTTGTCTTGAACTGGTTGTTTTATCCATATTTATTCTTAGCCTGGTCCTTGTGAGTATTTGAGTTTGGGGTCCCTGCTCGAAGACACCCAGAAAAGATTTTTCTGACCACCCCTCAACTTCCCTGAAACAATGGATTCTAATTTTGTAAGCCTTTTGTTTTGGATGTGGCCAAGACCCGTCTCCTGATTTTGCATCTCTCACGCTTGCCCAGCGTTCGATGGCCTCCCCGACTCTTAGGGGTGCATATTTTTAATCTTACCTTGTGCATCGTTCTCTCCTTCCTGCCTGGAGGTCCTAGAGAGGTGAACAGCCAGGGCAGACTGAGTTTCTATGGGATTGTGTCCCGGGCACCTCCTCAGGGGCTGCCCCCCTTTTCTGCCTCCTCTTCCAGCTATGAATTCCTGACCCTCCCCACCTCCCGCCCCACCATGGTCTTATGGAAAATGCCTGGTCCACGCAGGGCAGTAAGAACTCGAGGACTGAAGTGCATCCATGTTCTCATTGCACAGTAATTCACAACCCACGGTAACTCACAGTCCATCTTCTGCAGATGGACTCCTCTTCACTCACTCCCCGCGTCACCCATCCACTTCCTCACTCAGCAACCATTTGGGGATCACCTGCTCCGTGCTAAGTGCTGTCTTAGGTGCTGGGAGAAGAAGAAAAGCAAAGAACAGCAAAACAAGTTTTATCCTGTGAACCTGGGCAAGACACTTAGCTTGTTCAGACTCAGTTTTCCCACAGACTTAATGACTTGATTAGAGATCCTTCAGTCTGGGCTTTCTTCCTCCTGTGACTCTGTCCTCCACCCTCTAAAACTCCCTACGCCATCTGCAAGCGGCAATCTGCTAACAGCTTCTGAGTTCTAGAGAAATACTTCTATAAATGGGTCTGTAAACCATGAAAGTTCCCAGAGAGGGTCAAAGCCGAGGTGTAAAGGAGGCCAATGTGAGCGGAAGCACAGAGAAGGGCAGGGTCTGGGTGGCGGCTGGGAGGGCAGGAGGTGGAGGCTGGAGGGCAGACCCGAGGGGCCAGACCTGCTTGCCAGGAGGGCACGCCAGATGCTCAGACCATCCTGCGAAATCTCACACCCTCCTTGCCCCCACCCTCCCTGGCTCCAGCGCAGGCTGGATTTCAATCTGCATAATTCGCCCCATTTAGAGAGGATGGGAGGGGGTGAGAACAGGAGAGAGCAGAGGACTGAGGAGAGGTTTTCCAAAGAGAAGAGGAAATCAGAGGGAAGGAGGCTGGGCCAGGAGGAGAGCAGGCTGCAAACCATAGATAACATTCTGCCCAGCACGGCAGGGGTCAATTTGGTCCACTTGCCCAGTGACAAGAAGGAAAAAAAAGTGGGCTGTAACTTAAAGATCTTAAGACTCACAAGTAAGGGGTTGGTCTGGAGGTGGGAGGAGGGAGTGACAGGCAAGGGAGGAGACAGAGGCTCAGGAGGGGGCAAGGAAGTGTCTTAGCTGAGGCTGGGGCAGGGCAGGAGACAGTGGAGGAAGTCTGCGGAGTGCGGGCATCCTCCAGGGTCCTGAGGATCCAGAGGCAGCTCCTCCTGCTGCTGGGAAGGGCCCTGGACACCTTCAGCCCTTGTCGCCTGCCCTCGGGGGCTCCAGCCAGAAGCTCAGGGCACTTGCTGAGTTGGTGACAGCCACGGAGCTGGTACCCCCGGGACCCCCTGCCCGTCCTCTCTCCGCACCCCAGCATGGAGGAAGGTGGCGATTTTGACAACTACTACGGGGTAGACAACCAGTCTGAGTGTGACTACATGGACTGGAAGTCCTCGGGGGACCTCATCCCTGCCATCTACATGCTGGTCTTCCTGCTGGGCACCACGGGCAACGGCCTGGTGCTCTGGACCGTGTTTCGGAGCAGCCGTGAGAAGAGGCGCTCGGCTGACATCTTCATCGCCAGCCTGGCGGTGGCCGACCTGACGTTCGTGGTGACCCTGCCGCTGTGGGCCACCTACACGTACCGGGAGTACGACTGGCCCTTCGGCACCTTCGCCTGCAAGCTTAGCAGCTATCTCATCTTTGTCAACATGTACGCCAGCGTCTTCTGCCTCACCGGCCTCAGCTTTGACCGCTACCTGGCCATCGTGCGGCCGGTGGCCAACGCGCGGCTGCGGCTGCGGGTCAGCGGCGCCGTGGCCACGGCGGTCCTGTGGGTGCTGGCCACGCTCCTGGCCATGCCGGTCATGGTGTTCCGCTCCACCGGCGCCGTGCCCCAGGCGGAGAACAGCACCAAGGTGCAGTGCTACATGGACTACTCCGTGGTGGCCACCTCGAGCTCCGAGTGGGCCTGGGAGGTGGGCCTGGGGGTCTCGTCCACCGCCGTGGGCTTCGTGGTGCCCTTCATCATCATGCTGACCTGCTATTTCTTCATCGCCCAGACCATCGCCGGCCACTTCCGCAAGGAGCGCATCGAGGGCCTGCGCAAGCGGCGCCGGCTGCTGGGCATCATCGTGGTGCTGGTGGTGACGTTCGCGCTGTGCTGGATGCCCTACCACCTGGTGAAGACGCTCTACATGCTGGGCAGCCTGCTGCACTGGCCCTGCGACCTCGACATCTTCCTCATGAACGTCTTCCCCTACTGCACCTGCATCAGCTACCTCAACAGCTGCCTCAACCCCTTCCTCTACGCCTTCTTCGACCCCCGCTTCCGCCAGGCCTGCGCCTCGGTGCTCTGCTGGCGCCAGAGCCGGTGCGGGGGCGCCTCCCCCGGCAGCAGCGGGGAGAAGTCGGCCAGCTACTCGTCCGGGCACAGCCAGGGGCCCGGTCCCAGCACGGGGAAGGGCGGGGAGCAGACTCAGGAGAAATCCATCCCCTACAGCCAAGAGACCCTCGTGGTCGACTAGGGCCGGGGCCCCAGGAGCCTGGTGCCCTCCGCCCCGCCCCAGCCTTTGCCCCAGGTCTCTGAAGGTCAGGTCGGCAAGGACACCTTCTCTCTTGCACTTGACTCCCTTCCCCGCTCCCTGCCTCCAGCCCCCACCTGTGTCTTGTCCTCCTTTTCCCTCTGTTATTGTGCAGAGGTTTGTGGCTTAGTGGAAAGAGAATGAGCCCTGAGGTCCCATGCTCGGCCGGCCACTCAGTTTCTGGGAGACTGTCCTTTGCACAAGTCTCTTAACCGCCCCGAGCCTCAGTTTCTCCATTTATAGAAGACGGAGAAACTAAAGTGATGTGTGCATCCTGGCTCAATAGAAGTTCGTTTCCCCCATCCCATTTGGAATCTCCAGCTCTTTTTCTCCCCGTTTCTTTTAGTTTTCCCGCCCCTCTTCCTCCCTCCGTTTCCCTCTCTCTCTGCAATTTTTACTCTGAATCTTCACTTTCTGTCTCCCACCCTCTCTCCCACAGCTCGCCCCCTCCCTCAATCCCTCTGTAACCCCTTTAACCACCTTGTTCAGAAGGGCTCCTAGGGGTTAAGAATCCTGAAGCTCGCAAGCAAAACTCGTTGCCTTCAAATCTCTTTACCCCTTTCCCTGGGAGTCCCGGGAGGGAGCTGGGAACGGGCCGGGGCAGGAGGTGGGCTGAGTCTCAGAAGGAGTTACTGCTCCAGTCTCTGCAGCTGGGCGCATCAGAACTTCCCTCCAGATCGGATAAGTTTGCTGCAACTTCAGGCACTGGGGGAAGAGCGACCCCAGGAGAGGACCTCCCTTCCTGCAGCCCCTGCACGATGACCACGAGATACACTTTCTACAGATTTCCTTGGACCCTTTCATCCATTGTCTGTTTTCATGGTGGGGACTGGGGGGCAATGGGGTTGATGGGGCAGCAGGCTCCTTGGTTTCATGATATGAATGGGGAGTTGGGGAGGGAAATGGACAAAGAGGAGCATCAGCATTTAGTCTAAATGCTGCTCGAGTTCCCTCCCCAAATCCTCACCCCTCCAGCCTCCTCCAGAGCCCTGAGCTGCAGGTCCTTCCCTGTCTCTCTGCCCCATCCCAGCGTCTCCAGGATGTTTTTCTCTGGCACTGGTGCCAGCTGGTACTTTGGTGGGGGTGGGGACGCTTACTTTGTGTGTGTGTACATATCTGTCAGCATGGATGAGGGTAACGTAAGAGCAGGGTGCCTGTGTCACTTGTCACTTGGATGAACACTGCCTGCTCTCCACCGTATCTCTGCTCTTCACCCAACGTCCTCAAGGGAAGAAGGGACAGTCTGAGACAATACAGAATCAAAATGAGCCCACCCCCGACCCCCAGTGGATTTGTGGGCTCTGACGGCTGGTCCGTGCTTGAAGAGAGAAGTCTGTGTTTGCACCCGGGGTTCCCTACAGGGAAATATCTCCCCAGAGCAGCTGGCACCCAAAGCCTGAGGCATTCCACCAGGGACTCAGGAAGTCCCTCTGCCGTCCCTATTTCCTCAATCCCTTTCCCACGCCTGCCCAACTTGCTTTGAATTTATGAGCGTTTCCCTCATCACCCTTCCTTTTTCCAGGGTCACTGGTTGTCTTCTTAAGGCAGGGGGTGGGGCGCACCTGCTTGCCATGGGGTAAAAAGCACTGGGTGGGTTTTATTCTCATCTCTCATCAGGATTGGATCCCTTGGCTTCTCCTGCTAGGTTGGGGGGCTGGGAACGGTGACTGAAGCAGCCACAGCAGGGCTGACAGCATGACGGCCACTCTGCCCGCCAGAAAGGCCTTGAGGATGGAATTGATGGCTGGGCCTTTGTGCACGGAGGGCGGGGTGTGTATATTCCGGGTTTTGTTCTTGGAGGGCTCTGGACGTGAAGGACAAGACACGATCTGTGGAGGCAGGAAGAGCCCAGCGTGATGTCAGTGGATGCTTGACCATGGCTGGAATGGGGCCAGCTCGGGGAGCAGGGGAGCGAGAGAAGGCCCCGGCCTTCTCTCCGCTTACCTTTCCCAGCTCCTCCCAGACTTCCACAGACTCACTTTATCTGCCCAGCGCTGTCCCCAAAGCATCCAGTCAAAGCTGGAGGAGGCTTCCAGAAGGGAAGAGGGTGCCCCTCTGAGGCCCCATCGATAGTCCTGGACAGATGGTGGAGGACGCCGCCTGCTGCCCCCCTCACCCCCTTCTTTGGAATATTTGTGCTATTTTCTGACCCTGTTAGTCCCTGTGGTTCATCAAATAAATCTTGTGTGTGTGTGTGTGTGTGTGTGTGTGTGTAACGATTGTGTCTGAAGCCTCTTCTCACACCAGTGTCTTGAGATGAGGAAAGGAACCCCAGTTTGCAAATGTTACAATGGGAGGTGGGGCGAGGGGGCTGAGGGGGAGCAGTGGGGAGAAGGGGGAAGTAAAAGGAGGCAAGTGGGAAACTGGAATGGAATCGAGGGAGCCAACGAGAAGATGGGGAAAATACACACCAGAGAAGGGGAAGGATGGGGAGGTGAGATGAGGGAAGACAAAGGAAATAAAGGGACAGGGAACAGCTAAGCTTTTGTGCTCTGAAGGGCTGTGGAACCAGTGGGCACAGATCTGGGGGGAACACCAACATTTCTTCCCATGGAGGTAGAGCTATCATTCATTCATTCATCCCTTTATTCATCTACCATCTGCACTGACTCATTCCTCCCTTCCTTCCTTCCTTCCTTCCTTCCTTCCTTCCTTCCTTCCTTCCTTCCTTCCTTCAACATCAAGTGAACATCCATTCAGTTTAGACCAGAAGTTCAAATGCCTAGCTTCCACTCAGAGTCAATCTGTATGGTTTTGAAAATATCCATCACCAGGTGTCACCCCAGACCTGTGGAGTCAGAATTTCCTGGAATCACCCCAGATGTCCATAATCACTAAAACCCCATCAGATGACTTCTGGGGGAGGCCAGGTTTGTGGCTGTGTCCATCCACACAGATTCGACCCGCATTAAAGTGGGCACAAGACTAGAGCGTCAGAGCCGGAGGAAACCAGGCTCTGGGTGGTCCCTGATTTGGAGGAGGAAGGGACTCATGATCCTTGGGGGGAAATGTTCAGTCCAGGGGTGGTCATGGTCTTCCATTAAGACTAATAAAGTTTGCAGATGACGCAAAAGCAATCGTCTCAGTAGAGTAGATAGTAGCATCTTACCCCTGCAGTAAGCATGTTCCACGCATTCTCCCGTGAATCCTTGCAGCTCTCTGAGAGGGGCATTTTCACCTCATTTTCTGATAAGGAAGCTGAGGCTCAGAGAGGTTCATCAGGTCCCTTGACCAAGTTTACACAACTGGTAAGTGGAAGAAGAGACAGCAAAAAAGGAGAGAGAGAGAGACAGTGAGAATTGAGAGCAATAGAGACAGAGACAGCAAAAGAGAAACAGAGACGGAGAAGGAGGGAGGAGAGAAAGAAGGGCAGAGAGGGTGAGGAGGGGAGTGGGAGGGGGAAACCGGGAGGCAGGGAGGGAGCTGGAGGCCTGGGTGTCTGTGCTTGTCTTCCCTCTTCTGAGACACACCAGGGAAAACCTGCAGGGATTTACAACTGTAACAACAAGCCTTGAGCTTTGCTTTTCTTTTCTTTCTTTCTTTCTTTTTTTTTTTTTAAAACATATGCTGTCACAGAATCTCACCAACTCTCCAGGGAAATTTAAGCTAAGTTATCCCCAATTCTAATTTATAGAGTTCTTCATGATTTTGTTTGTTCACACGTTTCTTCATTTGTTCACTCACTCATCTGCTTATTCAACTAGTCTTCATTTATTACCGATGTTCCGAGCTTGCTGGGCACAGGATCAAATGGGGAAGAGGACCCAGGGGGTTTCCAGTCTGCTGATGGAGACAGTTGGATGAGCAGGGACAATCGGCGTGGTGTCAGGTCTAAGGCAGGGAGTGTACGAAATGTTCTGAGGGCCTGGTGGAGACAATGAGTGAGTCCAGGCAGGGCGTCAGGGGAGACTAGAGACAGGGTAGCTGCCAGGAGCCCGCTCCGAGGGGTGGAGGGTGAGCAGTGAGTGGGGAGAATTCTCAGTGCAGAGGGAAACACTGAGATAAGAGGTGGGAGAGAGCCCAGCCCCTCGGAGGGCCTGGAAAGAGCGCTCATCCTTGTTTGCGCCCATCCCCACCGCAGCCCTGGGAAGGGAGCCAGGCAGAGGCACAGAGGAAAACGTGCCCAGGTCGCAGAGTGTGAATGAGGAGCAGACTGGGGGCTGGGACTAAATCCAGGTCTCTAGACAGTTTGGGGAGCCAGAGTTTTGTTTTTGTTTGTTTTTTGTTTTTTATGATTTCCAGTTTCTCTCCTCCCTGGGCTTGAGCTGTCTTCTTGTAAGATATCTGCCAGGGTCTCCTAAACAGGCACTGGGAGTTCTGGGCCTTGTTGGAGAAAGACGCTGAGAAGGTGCTGATGGATCCCTTGGGAAGACCAGCCCCGGAAGCCCGGGTGACACTCAGAGAGACAGGATCCAGATGGGACATCCCCGCCGTCTCAGCCGGTTCCACTGCGTCCAAACTCCAGGGAGCCCAAAGCCTGCGAGGCCTGACCTTCTCAGTTACTCTTCTCAGTGACTGCTCAAGTCACTTGTAAAGTGGCTTATAAAGCTGCTGCGAGCAATGCGTGGAAAGACGCAAAAGAAGCTTAAAATCAAGCTCACAAGAAAGGGGATTTGGAGACCCTTTGACTCTAGAAGTTTCAGTTCAGAGTTAGAGTTGTATCAAGCAATGTTCATTGATTTATTCATTTAACAAAATTTTATTCAATGCTTGTTGTGTGCCTGGAGCTGCCCTAGAAGCTGGGGATTCTCGCAGTCCTGGGCATAAAACTCTAATTTGAAAAGATACCTGCATCTTAATGCTCATAGCAGCACTAGTTTCAATAGCCAAGACACGGAAGCAACCTAAATGTTCATTGACAGATGACTGGATAAAGAGAATGTGGTATATATATATACATATATATATGTGGTATAATATATATATATATATTACTCAGCCATAAAAAAGAATAGAATAGTTCCATTTGCAGCAACATGGATGGACCTGGAGATTGTCATACCAAGCAAGCCAGAAAGAGAAAGAAAAATACCATATAATATCATTTATATGTGGAATCTAAAAAAATGACACAAATGGAGTTATTTACAAAACAGAAGCATACAGACATAGGAAACAAACTTAGGGTTACCAGGGGAAAGAGGGGGGAGGGATAAATTAGCAGTTTGGAATTAGCAGATACAAACTACTATACACAGAAAAAGATAAACAACAAGGTCCTACTGTATAGCACATAAAACTACATTCAATGGTTTGTAATAACCTGTAATGAAAAAGAATCTGAAAAAGGAATATATATATATGTATAACTGAGTCACTATGCTGTACACCAGAAACTAACACAACATTGTAAGTCAACTATGCTTCAATTAAGAAAACCCCCCCCTGCAGATTATGAGGTGAACCAGACAACATCCTTGTCTTCATGGAGTACATTGAAGAGTGTGCTAGTCTTATCTTCCCATTGAATAGATGGGTAAACCAAGGCTCATGGAGGGCAAATGATTTATACAAGTTCATACAGTGTGATGATGGCTGAGGAACTCAGGCTTCTCACTGCCAGACAAGAGCTCGTTCCATGGTTCCAGGCTTAGAAAAGAGAGAAGGTCTTCTATGGAGAATAGGGGAACAAGCAGAGAGGATCAGACATGGACCGCTAGCTGGACAGTGGGCTGGTGCAAATGGGACTGAAGACGGTTATCCAATCATTTGTTAACTTCTTATTTGAGAAGAGTTTTAGATTCACAGAAAAGTTGCTGAGCTAGCACAGAGAATTCCTAAAAATTCCACATCCAGTTTCCTTTATTAATTACCATCTTGCATTAACGTGATAATTATACACAATTAATTGATACGCTCCTCTTAACTAAGTCCCCATTTGATTCAGACTTCCTTACTTTTTACCTAATGTCCTTTTTGTTCTAGGACGCCATCCAGGATACCTCATGACATTTAATCACTGTGTCTCTTTAAGCTCCTCTTGGCTGCGACAGTTTCTCAGGCTTTGTTTGTGATGACCCTGACTGTTTTGAGGAATACTGCTTCGGTATTCTGTTCCAAGTGCTTTTTAAACAAATCTATTTCTATTTCCATATACCGGGCACATGCTAGATGATAAGGATAGGGCAATAAATAATATACAAGTGATTCCTGATCCTTTGGAGTTTAAAAATGAATAATGAATTATGGTGTGACAATCTCCAGGTCCATCCATGTTGCTGCAAATGGCATTATTCTATTCATTTTTATGGCTGAGTAGTATTCCATTGTGTGTATGTGTATATGTATATATATATATATATATATACACACATATATATACACACCACATCTTCTTTATCCAGTCATCTGTAAATCATTGTAAGAGAGGTACAGGATGCTGTGCAGGCAGAAACATCCATCTTCTGGTGTGAACCTCCAAGTGGTCACAGACAGGGCTCCTTAATGCACTGGCTAAAAGCCCAGGTCCACCTTCAGTGCCCCCAGGGTTTCAATGTCTGGCATTTTATCCCATCTGCAAGGTCATCCCAGGGCTCCTTTTCTTATTCAACTGGAAACCTGGGGACATGAGACAAAAGCATATTTGTGTTCAATAGGTATCTTACCCCACGTTACTTTGTTCTTTACTATTTAGTTGTGTAACACATCTCTTGCCTACTTGAGGCTGCTTCCTGCGTGGACAGAGGAGAATCAGAAATGGATTCCCCAAATCTCCTTGCACTACCTTACTTGGCCAGCACCCTACTTCCCCATTTGATGTCCCCTGAGCCTTGGGGACATGTTTCTAGAAGAGCCCCGATCTGGCTGCACTGTGACAGCTCTGTGTACTTCCCTGTCTCCTCTGCGTTCTGGGCAGCTCCCCTACTGTGGGGGCTGTGTTTACACGTCTCTGTATTCCCAGTGCCTGCAATGTGGCAGGTGCTCAAAGGGTGTTTGCTTAAATGATTAAACAACTCGATAAAGAAAGTGCAGGAGGGAAGTGAGAAAAACAGATTTTTATTTAAAGCAAACAAATCAATTGCTTTTCTTAAGAGCCCAGAAAGATGCAGTAAACAGAGGAGACACACTGGGATTGAGCAGTACTAAGATTACTAATCACTGACTCAATTAAACCAACTAGCCCGGTCCTCTTAGAGCTGCCCCTTGGGAACCACGGAGCCAGAACCCAGGACTGGTTGGACCATATTCCGGGGAGGGGGGCAGTTCTAATATCCTTGTGAGTAGAAATTCCTCTACTTAAAGCTTTGCAGTGACCCATTTCAGGGTTTATGTTGGAGATTATGTCTTCAAGTCTTTTTGGCCAGATGATGGTGTACAGGGCTGGTTGGCTTCCGGGGGAAATTATCTGTGAGCCAACGGGAGCCGGCACTGAGTCAAACAGTTTCTGGGAATCTATGTCTGGACATCCACCGTTTGTGAGGGAAGGACTGTCCTGATGGTGGGGATGTACCGATTGAATAGAAAATAAAACCTTGGACTTCCTCTTCTATAAAAATACTCAGGGAAACTTCTCTTCCAGTCCCAGAGAAAATCTGGGCTGGGTTTAAGGGCATCCAAGAAGACTTGGCAATATTTTTCTGGGTCTGGAATATGTCCATGAGTCCAAGGGGTCTGTCTGTATGATGTGGGTGAAGTGGCCTCTGATGACAAGAGAGAGGCCCAGGCTTCACTCTCGCTGGGTCTCTTTGGCAGAGAAAGGACTTTGGCAGCAGGGACAAGTGTTATCCCAAGGAGCCAGGATTGAAGAGCATCAAGGCCACCCTCGGCCTTAGGGAAAAGGACGCACCAATGGTGGTGGTTAGTGGGTTTCTAGGATGAGACCTGAGAGCCTGGAGGATCCTTGGGATCCAGTTGGCTGCAAGTCCTGCCTTGGGGTGCTGTCAGGTTGTCAGGGCCCCTGGAAAGTGGTGGCAATTCACTGTGCTAATCAGGGGCTAGTTGTATGTTTGGGAAAAGAAAGCAACACAGCAATTAGCAAAGATTTGACTAAAGATAGATGTTTCAGGCTGGAGAAGGAAGTGGTTTCCATTCTGCGTCGGGACCCCAGGCAGCCCAACATGCTGGTGTGAAAAACACAGCGCCACCGACCTGGAAAGCAGTGTTCCTACGTTCCCACTTCACTAGTGAAGAGAGTGAGGCTTTGGGAGGGTGAGCGACTTTCTTAACGTCATTCCTCAGTCATGGCTGAGTTGGTTGGTGTAACTCCCTTGACTTGCAGCCCTGCTTGTCACCAAGTTGTCTCCTTTCTATATTGCAAGTGGTTTGGGAAGGGATGATCGTCAGAGACAGGCACCCAAATATAGTGTCGACCTGTCCACCTGTGTCAGTGAGGACTTCTGTTTTCTTCAAAACCGTGACATTTGTGTTTCTGTTGTTCATTCTGTTAAGAGTTAGACAGCTCTTGTCTGAATCCTGCTAATTCTCCTCTTGTTTGTTTGCATCATCAAGACCAGTGCATCTTCAGATTCAGTGTATCGAAAAATCACAGGCAGTGTGGGCGTTGTTAAAATCCAGATTCTGATCCAGGAGGCGTACAGTGTGTTTTGAGTATCTTGTTCTAAAAGACGTCTGGCAATGGTGGATGAGGTGGGTCCAAGGAGCACACACAGAAGAGCAAAGATCTGGGGCACAGCACTCACCAGCGGGCTGTTTTCTCATCTGTAAAATGGAATAATACAGTAGCTACCCATTGGACTGTTTTGAAGTTTCCATGAAGTAATGTGTGCAACGGTGTTGCACAGCGTCTAGCGTGTGAGAAGTAATCAGTCGTGTTTTCATCCATTAGGGCTGGCATAACAAAAATAGCATAAACCAGGTGGCTTATAAACAACGAACATTTATTTCTCACAGTTCTGGAGGCTGGTAAGTCCAAAATCATGGCCATGGTAGACTCAGTGTCTGTTAAGGACCCACCACTTCCTCATTGATACCTGTCTTCTCACTGTAACCTTATATGATAGAAGGGCAAGTAAGCTCTCTGGGGTCTCCATGAGGGTCCCACCCTCATGCTCTGATCTCTCCAAAGTCCCCATCTCCAAACACCATCACATTGGGGATTAGATTCCAACATATGAATTTGCTGGGGGGTACACATGCAGTCCATGGCAAATGGGTTTTAATTTTCTCCCATTCTGCATTTTCACCTCTTCTGTTACAAAAAGAGAGACTTGATGAACTTTCCACTGCAGAGGGCTTGGAAGATCTTTGCACTTAGAAAGAGAACATAAGGAAGAAAGGAGTGCTTAACTCCAGGACTGTGGCTGTTGGTAATTCTTCTCCTTGTGTTTAAAATATTCTTATCTTGGTGGTTACAACAAAATAAAACTGGACAATTTTGACATATAAAATTAATCTGGTCAGAGGTTGGCTGGGAAAGAAAGATTAAAAAAATACTGCATATATATATTTTTTAAATGTAAAATTCATAATATCAATAATCTTTCAAGTTGGTGTGAGTCTCAGCTTCTCTGTCTGGGAGAATAGGCAGCCTGCTATAATTCCACACTGATGGTCCAGAGACACAGATTCTGTTTCCAGCACTGCCTCCAACTAAGTGTGTCCCCTGGAAAGTCACCCCACCAGCCTGAAGATCAATTTCCCCAGCTGTAACATCAGGGCAGCCAACCCTTCCCACCGTCATGGATGACATTTTTGTGCTTGCGTATGGCCCTAGATCCCAGAGTCGCCCTCAGTGCAGCACTCTGGGCAGTTGTATCAGTAAATGCAATTCTGAGCTACCATCTCTAGGAACAGACGTTCTAGGATTCTAAGAACTGCTAATGGTGGAATCCCAGGCATTAGGGTTGAAGATGGGACTTGAAGGTGGGACTAGGATTTTGGCAACTTGAATGTGGAATGGGGATGGTAGGAAGTTATCCAGATGGAGGGGACAGTGTGAGCAAAGGCAAGAGGTCAGGGAAAAACATGACAAGTTTGAAGAACAGGTATAAATGATCACCATAATATATGTAGTTACCAAGTGTCACCATGCAAAGTTATTACTGCATAATTGATTGTATGCCCTTGACTGCACATCACATCCCCATGACTGACTTATTTTATTTTTTGAATTTCTCAGATGTCTCTTTATTTAATTTAATTAATTCATTTTTATTGAAGTATAGTCAATTTACAATATTGTGTTAGTTTCTGATGTACAGCATAATGGTTTAATTATACATATGTATATATTCCTTTTCATTATAACCTATTACAAGGTATTGAATACAGTTCCCTGTACTATACAGTAGGGCCTTGTTGTTTATCTATTTTATATATAATAGTATTTGCAAATCCTGAACTCCTAATGTATCCTGTCCTCCCTCCCCCTAGTAACCATTGGTTTGTTTTCTATTTCTGTGAATCTGTTTCTGTTTTGTAACTAAGTTTATTTGTGCCTTTTTTTTTTTTGATTCCACAAGTAAGTGGTATCATGTGATATTTGTCTTTCTTTGTCTGACTTACTTCACTTAGTATGATAATCTCTAGGCCCACTCATGTTGCTGCAAATGGTATCATTTCATTCTTTTTTTATGTCTGGGCAGGATTCCATTGTGTGTGTATATATATATACACCACATCTTCTTTATCTAGTCATCTGTTGATGGGCATTAGGTTGCTTCCATGTCTTGGCTATTGTAAATAGTCCTGAGATGTTAATAAGACATCCAAGTGAAGATGTCAAGAAGGCAGTTTGATATGCAAATCTGGGTTCTGAAGAGCAGTCCGGACTGGCAATAAAAATCTGAGCCTGCTAAGTATGGAACTGTGAAGAATGCTACTGAGAGATCAAGTAAGAGGCAGAAAATCGTCCACTGGTTTTGGTGACATGGAGGCCATTGATGACATGGACCCATCACAATGGATTGTGCTGGTAGAAGACAGAGAGTCGCAGGGTGGATGGAAGGTGGTACACTGGAGAATGCTTATAGAAACAACACTTTCCAAAAGTTTTGTTGGGAAAGCGAGCAGAGAAATGGGCAAGAGCTAGAGAAGGATGCAGGATGGAAAGAAAGCCTTTCAAGAATCAGAGATTCAGGAGCCCATCTGTGTGCTAGCAATGACGGGAGGAAGGTGAAGACTGCCTGTGAGGCTGAGAGTAAGAGTGAGCCTTACAGAGGGTGATGCTTCCCCAGAGAGGGGGTGATTGGAGGAGAAGCGCCTTCGAGAAGGTCAGAGAGGATTCCAGCCGGAACACACGTGGAAGGATCGGCCTGATAAGAAGGGAGAATGTTCTTTTGGCACCTTAGGGAGGAAGTAGGGGGGATGAGCTAAGACGCAGGCAAGCTGCTCAACTTCAGTGGTGGGATGAGGAGGGGAGTCTTGGTTTTGTGGCTTCTAATTTCTAAGTGAATTATAAGACGAGGGCAGCAGCTGGGCAGAGGGAGGCGTATATCAAGTTTTGAAGGCATCAAGTATTATCCTGAACAATGAAAAAACAAAAATTCCAGGGAAGCATTCAGTGCTGATTCTCCACTTTGAGATTTGTGTCCGTGAATTGATAGTGAAATCACTTAGCAGGCTGTGTGATGTTCTCCGTCAGTGCTGAGCTGCTGCGATCATAGGTACAGAGAAGGGGCTCAGCTGGAGTTTGGCAAGGTGACCTTGATGGAGGAGAGAGATGCCAGGGTATCAGGGTTGTTTGCAGGAGAGTCTTATAAAGAAGAACTGGGGAGTTTAATTTATGGAAGGATGGAAACCAAGGCTGGAGGTGGCTCTGGCTGGTGGACGTGTGGGGGGATCAACGGATTAGTGGTCAGGATAAGAGATGAGGAACGTGGGAGTTGGGGGTATGGGAGCAAGTGAGCTGGGAAGGATGGGAAGTGCAGGTCAAAGAGCAGGATTTCAAAACAGGGGTTTCTGGTAATGACATGGCCTGTGGTGTGACTGCTGAGTGGGTGGCTGAGGGGAGAGCAGGCAAAGACGGTTGGGGTACAGGACATCAAGGAATGGCGAGGCTAAGCCGCCGGATGAGTTACACATGTTGATATTGAGGTTTTGAGGATTATTGTAGGAAGAGGGCTGTGACTCTTACTGTAACCAGGAGCTAAAGTCTGCAGTGAAGGAGGGGTGATGACTAAGAAGAGGGTAGAATGACCCCAGTGCGGAGGGCACTGGTAGGAAGTAACTGGAAGTAGGGCCATGGCAGCCCAGGAGATGCTTTAGTGCAAAGCAGGGAAAAATGTCCCTCCTCTGGGGGAAGCAGCCCCGCCCCAGGGGGCACAGCTTAGGGTGTGCAGTCTGGGCTTTCCTCACCCCTCAGGTGGGCATCC
This sequence comes from Camelus bactrianus, assembly GCF_048773025.1. Taxonomy (NCBI): domain Eukaryota; kingdom Metazoa; phylum Chordata; class Mammalia; order Artiodactyla; family Camelidae; genus Camelus; species Camelus bactrianus. The sequence continues at coordinate 12,197,797 of NC_133548.1, forward strand.
TTGGCAGGACACACGTTTCTTGCAGGACCTGTACAGCCCTGCCCCGTAGCCCTGGTTCAATGGCCTAGGCAGCCAAAGAACCAGCTTTTTGCAGGAGACATGTTCTGAAAGGGGCAGTGTGGGGCAAGGATCAACCCTCTGATTTTACTGACAGGGAAACTGAGGCCCGTGTAAGGGAAATATCTCAATAATGCGAGTGATGTTTGAGCAAATGCTCCAGAATTGCAAATTCAAAAACATGTTGTCCCTCAAAGTTGCTTCCGTGGGAGGCGGCAGCCTTCTCTCTAGTGTGCTGCCATTGCTCCAGCCATTTCTGGAAACTCCTTCGGAGAAAGGCTCTTCAGAGCCAGCTTCTGAGTCAGCAAGTCAGCCCACTGCACTGCAGAATCTTATTTAATACATGGGGTGGGGCCCGTCCTTTTCCTTCTCTGCCGTTAGGTCTTTCTGCATTTTATCTCAACATGTATTTCTTTTGCACTCAGCATGTTCCGGGCCCACGAGCTCCCCATTGAGGTGAGGGACTCAGCTGAAGTTCAGTCTGAACAGGTTTTGTTTGTTAGGGCTGGTGTGTGTGAGGTTTGCATCCTTCTGGCATCTTAGATGCAAACAACAGAACTCCCCTCACCTATTTTTGTAGAAAATGAATTTAATAAAGAATGTTAGGTAGCTCAGAGGATCTCTGGGAACCAGGCTTCAGGAAGGAGCCATCCTCGGACTACCCGGTTCTAGGAGGGACCCCACTGCTTGTACCGTGAGGTTCTGCCTGGTCCTGGCACTCCCACCATGGCTCATTCTGATTCGGGATGATTTTCTGTCACTCCCCCACTTCAGCTGGAAATCAGATTCTACCCAGCTCCTGGGTCCTCAGCCTGTCGTCTTCCTGAGCTAATTCTCCCAAGTGCACGACTGGCGGAGCCCGGGTCCTGTGCTGACACTGGCTGCAGAGGGGGCCCAGGGAAAGGGGATTCCAGCTTCTGACTTGGGAGGTGCTGTTCAGATGGTGGGAAGGTCACCAAACATAAGGACTTTTTCCTATAAACTGGTGAACGCCGTGGATGGGGCCATGGTTGCCTCCTAGGCTACAGGCTTCTTGGGCCCTTCTGCCTAGAATTTGGGAAAGCCGCCCTGAGGTGTACCGTGGTGACAGGACCACTGTCCTTCCCGATCCGATGGCCTGTCTTCACAGAGTGTGATCACCAGCTTGGAGATTGCCGCACACCTGAACTTTTCGTACTCAAAATTTCGAGTTCCCTTTAAAGCGAATGTAGTTAATGGAGGAACGGGAAGTTGTTTTTTCCAGCCCCTGCACGTGAGTAGTTGTTAAGGTCAAATCCTCCTGCCAGCAAACCTGTGCCAGTGGAGAAAGCTAGGCCATCCCATCTGGAACTGCTTCTCCTCAGTGATCGGGGGTCCCTTCGCCCTCGTGTCTGTAATAAACAGAAAGATAACGCAGCAGCTCCCTGTGCGTGTGGAGAAGTATTCCTAGGACAGGCATTTATTTTATTTATTTTTTAAAATTTTATTGTTATGTTATAGTCTGTTTACAATCTTGTGTCAATATCAAGTGCACAGCACAATTTTTCAGTCATACGTGAATATGCATATGTTCATTTGCATATTCTTTTTCACCACGAGCTACTACAAGATCTTGTATATATTTCCCTGTGCTTTACAGTATTAACTTGCTTATCTATTCTATATATACCAGTCAGTATCCACAAATCTCAAACTCGCAGTCTGTAGGACGGGCATTGATTGAGGGCTTACTAGGTGCCGGGTACTGGGGCTTACGCCTGGGCTGAGGGCCCTGGGAGACAAGTAAGACATGGATTGTTTACGGGAAATGCATGCTCGTGTGGGAGACAGACAGCCTACACTTAACTGTGTGTCAGTGGGGTACTGGGAGTAGAGGAAAAGGACCTTGGGGTCTTCCAAACCTGGGCTCATGTCCTGGGTTTTGGGAAATTTTTTTTTTTTTCATCTGCAAAGTGGAGATAAGACGACTTAGCTCATACGGTTGTTTGGAAGTGTGACCAGGAAAATGCAGGGGGAGTAGCTCAGCCTGGCCCACAGTGGGCACAGCCAGCGTAGTTTCTTCCAACACCCCCACACCCTCTTTCTCTCCTTTCAGAGAAGGACCCCAGAGAAGGTGTTGGTTAATTCTGCCCAGTGGATTCAGGCTGAGCTCCTAATGATGACAGGGGGTCCTGAAGATGGAGGGCAAGGAAAAGGCTTCAGGAAACAGATGCTCAGAGGCCTGGAATACTGCCTTTGGGGACTGGTGGACTGAACGTCTGGTTGGAGATGTGGGAGTGGGGAGAGGGGCCTGGCTGGAGGTGAGGCTGGAGGGGGAGTGAAGGGCTCTGTGGTCATGCAGCGGTCTGAACATTCTCCTGGAAGTGTGGGTGGTCAATGAAGGGCTTTAAGGCAGAGGATTGTTCCCCAAAGACCAGAGCAGCTGCTCTTTGGCTGGTGAAAACATTTCTCTTTTATTTAGAATTGCCCTGGGCTTTGGAGTTCTCCACGTCTCTGCTCTGAGAGATAAGGATGGAAGAGGGGCGCTGTTTCCTGGCCTGTGTTCAGCCTGGGGATCTGTATGGCTGGTGGTCTTGGGGAGCTTCTTAACGCCATTACTATTTCATACAAGAATATGTGGAATAACACCATTTGTTGAACATCTACCACCCTCAGTACAGTGTTAGGTATTTGACCTAAATAATCCCAGATCCCTTTAGTGACCCTGTAAAGCCAGATACTATCATCTCTATTTTGCAGAAGAGAAAACTGAGGCTGAGAAATGTGAGGCAATTTGCTCAAGGTCATGTGACCAGCAGCCGGCCCTGCAGGAGTCAAAGCCGGGTTCGCCTCACTGTAAAATCTCTGCTGGTTTCGCCCTGCCCGGCGCCTGAGCCCCATTGCGTGGTTTCTAATTGACATGAAAACTTGTGACATGCAATGCTGTCTGTATATATTTCTCTCTCTCTGTATTTGTAACCACACTCTACCATCTCTACCTACTTATTTATCTAATGGAGTGGAAGACATTTACCGGTATCTCAACGTCTCTTGCCTTCTGTTCCCCAAATCTCTGGGAATTCTGGTGCATTGCCCTTTCTGGCTGGGGAAGCAGAAATGTGGTTAGCTGTGGTCGTCAAAGATGTCCTGGAGTGAGGTGTCCTGCCTGCCACCTCAGTCATGGACAGACCCAGAACTGGTCCCAAGGGAAGGGAGTTTCGAGAGCAACCTGCCGTGTGTGATCGATTCCTCAGACGTCGGTGTCTCCCTGTGGATTCCTTCAGTCTCTCGGCGATGCCAGAAACCCTTTGCCTCTCAGTCTGCTGTGGTGTGGTGCCCCGCATACAGTTCATCCAGAACTGAGTCTGAGTACCAGCTCTGTCCTCACCGGCGACTGGGGCCTTGAGCGAGCTATAGATTGCCCCTGAGCTTCAGCTGGCCGGTTGGCCAGTTGTCCATCAAGTAGGGCTGGTTATTGTACCTACTTACAGGCTGCTGTGAGAATAAAACAAGACGTCTGTAAAATTCTGGGCACACAGGTGTCTCTTTTTTAAGCTTTACTTTCCTGGGGTGGAAATGTATTAAGCCACATTCAATGGTCATTTTGAATAATTACCCTCAGTCTCACCTTTGAAAAGATGGATGGGGTTAGACTGTAAGGCTACTTGGCCACGGCAGAGAAGACTTGGCTGGGTTCGGGAGGTGGAAGGAGGGAAGAAAGAAGAGGGAGATGATCAGAAGGGATGTTCAGTGACTCGGTAACATACTCAGGATGCAGGCCAGTCCTGCCCGTGAAAGCAGTAGCAGACGGCCTGGGTGGGCCCCTTTGATGCTTAACTGTATCCGTAAAAGGTTGGAGAAAATCTTCAGAAAGCGGTAAATACGTTCAGGGCTCCAAACACAGCCTTTCCTTAAAGGGCAAAATGCTCTCATGTTGGGGAGGTGACTTTATTTGGGTTTCCCTGGGGTGGATAGCAGCTCACAGAAGTCTCCTGGCAGGAAGCAGCCCTGCAGCTCCTGGCCAGGCTGGTGGAGACCTCTGACCCTCTCTCTGGTCCTCAGGAACTTCTGCTTCCCCGGGAGGAGGAAGGAGGCTGGGAGGTGGAGGGGGGGCAAAGGGAGGAGCAATGGGAAAAATAGAGCTTTCCGGGGGGAAAAAAAATTGGCTGTCAGAGAATCAAGGTGAGTGGGAGGACCCCAATGGCGCTGGTAGCCTTAAGAAGAGGCTGCTTTGTGCTTTGTGCTGTTGCTTTATTGCTTGTTTGTGACCTTTAGTTCTTCTTCTTTATTTTTTGGTTTATTTTTAGGGGAAGGTAATTAGGTTTCTTTGTTTGTTTATTTATTTGTTTTAATGGCAGTGCTGGGGAATTGAACCCAGGACCTCGTGCATGCTAAGCAAGCGCTCTGCCACAGAGCTACACCCTCCCCCCGTGAACTTCAGTTCTTGAGTACCTCTTGAAGTCATTGATCGAGAAAGGATCCTAGGGTCACATCTCTCCACGTTGCTTTACGTAACAAAGGCCTACTTTAAAGGGGAAACAGGGTCCCAGGGCCAACTGGACTCTTTGCGCCACCCGTCACCCCATCTCCTGTGCTATTTGTGATCTAATTATCCTATAATTGGATGCATTGATAATGATCATGATCATGATCATGATAATAACAGCAGCAGCAGCCGCAGCAGCTGAAGTTCGCTGAGCACTTCCTAAGCTAGACGCTTCCTGGGCCAGAGCAGTTCATGGGCTTTACTTCGCTGAACCCTGGGAGGTGCCGGTGCTGTTGTGATCAGCCCCATCCTCCAGATGAGAAGACTGAGCTCAGAAGGACGACATAAACTGCCAAGCATGAGACAACAGTCAGCAAGGCAGAGTCGGGATGTAACCCTGAGTGGAAGGGACCCGGGGAGGAGGCTTTCTCCACTGCAAGGCGCTACTGCTGCCGTGGAAACCCTTGGCAGGCACTGCGTTTTCCTCATCCTCTTGTCTTGTGCAAGGCTTGGTACCTAGAGGTCCAATTGCTCAGTAAATGATTTTCATGTCAGTGATGATGATTTTTCCCCCCTCATTTTATATCTCTGCTGGAGTCTTGATGCAGAGACTATATATTAGACACTTAAAATGGATGAGTTCAAAATTAAGCGTCGTCAGTAATGAGGGGCCGGTGGAGAGAGACGAAGCTTTAATGTGCGTATGTAAGATCTGCTGCCTCCTTGAGATACAAAAGATGGCAAGAGAGATCATAGTTAATGTCATGTCACATTTATCCAGCACGCTGAAGAAAAGTAATGTGCACTGAACACACTTGGGCCAGGCTTTTTATTACCAGTTTTCTTACCATCATTGTAACTATCTTGGGGGAGGGTGCTGTATTATTATGACCATTTTACAGATTAAGCTTAGAGTTAAGCTGACTTTCCCAGAACAACAGTGTAAATGGAAGAGTCAGGTTAGGCACCTGGAAGACTTAGAACCCTCCTCTAGGCGCGATATTGCTGAAGTTTCCCTCGAGGTGTTGGACACATAATTTAGATGGAGAGACGACTAGATCTGTATTCCACTCCTCAGGCTGGACTGCGACCTAGGCAGAGGGAAAGGTGGGCTGTCTCGTGTGTTTTTCCTCCGAAGGGCAGAGAACTAACATCAGCTAGAGGTGAGGAGTGAGCTCGCTGAGGACGGTGGGCGGCCCCAGTGTAAAGCGTTGACCCACCACCAACCCCGCTGTGCTCAGAACTGTTTGGACTCCCAGGCAGAATGTGTTGAGTGAGAGCTAACCCTTAGATTGCCTCATTTACCAAAAACTCAATCTGAAACCAGCAAACTACCTACTGAATTCGGGACTGCCTTGTAGTGGCTGCTGAGAACAATCTGGGACGTTGCAATGTGTTCTGTAGGTGGGGCTGGCGGGCTCTCATTTACCTGGCTGCTTTCGGACATGCTGCTACTACCTGGGGACCCCTCCCCAACCTGAGTGCCCTCCCAGGGGTCTGGATGTCCAAGTGGGGACCCAGCAAAGTGGGAAATGAAGCGTTTCTCTCCTGTTCTCTCTTATCACCTGCCCACGGTCCTTTGTCTTTTTGAGCAGGATTGATGGCTTCTGCGGGGGTCCCGTGGGAAAGCCTGCTGGGATGTTGGCCTTCCAGCCTGCAGCATCTGTAACTCTCCTGTCACCAGGCCTTTAAAAAGGCTGCAAGTTTCTAATCTATGAATCCTGAGTCCAGGGGGCTTGCGGGACAAGGTGCTGGGGGCTGGGGCATCCAGAGGGCGTGGCAGCTCTGGGAGGTCACCAGAGGGTTTCTACATGCTGAGAAGGGACAATTCTAAGTGCAGGGTCAGCTTACAGGGAGGTTTGTTTTCTTAGTGGACGGAGCCCACCTCTTCTGGAAGGTGGGGCTGGTGAGTGCGTGCCTGTGTAAGTAGTTAAGTGTTTTGTGTGCGTGTCTGTGTGCGTGTGCGTGTGCGTGTGTGCGTGTGTGTGTGTATATGTGTGTGTGTTCCTTTAGGGCTGCCAGGCTGGGGTTGGACTGAACCCAGCAAAGCCCCTTTGAAGTTGAAATCAGAAAGTGCACTTCCTCCTTCCTCTCAAACCAGAGCGACTGCATGGCCGCAGGCGGGGAAGGCGTTTGTGAGCTGTTTTCTCACTTTCACACTGTCTCCTCCATCCCAAATGGTGGCACAAAACAGTATTTTTCTGAGGGACCCCTGGCTGCTTGGGCTCTCTGGTTTCCATGGAAACCATAAAGCCCATTTGACGAGGGGGGTTGGAGGGAGGAGAGGTGGGGGAGGGGAGAGCCTGGCCGCTCTTGGGGTGGGAGGCTTCCTCTCTGGACAAAGGGGAGGGATGAAGACCGGGGGAGGGAACACGGGGGTGCCACTCTGGACCATTTATTGTCTTTAACTTAAGGCTTTCCATATTGATAACGGGATAACAGAGCCTCAGGGCCTGGGGGAGGAAGCTGAAAGGGCCTGTGGCTGTGTCCTGGGGCCTGAGCAGATTCAGAGACTGGGACAGGGACTGGACTAGGTGCCCTCTCCCACCCCTTTGCCTGTGAGATAAACCCTGAATTCCCTGGACTGCCATTCAAAGCTCTTCTACTATCTAACTCCACCAGAGCAGTTTATTTACCTTGACTTCCTCTCCAACAGTCCCACAGAGCAAGTGTTGGCCTTGCTGCTGTAAATTCCTCCAGGGCAGCAACCTTGTCCTATTTACTTCTGCATCTCCAGTACTTGGCCCCGGAGCTGAGCTGAGCGAATTGATAAAATGTGTGATAAAGTGTTCGTGCTTTTGCTCGCTGCCTGGAGCCTTGGCTCTGACAGCACTCTTTGCCTGGAAAGCCTTCATTTTTCCCTTTCTCCATATGAGCCTTCCATGCTCAGCTCAAGTCCTGCCTTCTCTATGAAGTGTCCACAGCCCACGTTCATTACCAAGGTCTTCAAACACGTGTACAGCTCCTTGGCTTGCAAATGCATATTAATAGATGGTTTCTCTGGACGCCCGTGTCTGTGTTTAATCACAGCCTGTTTGTTTTAAAAACACAGCTCTTTCCCTCCTGCTGGAAAGGCATGGAATTTGGATAAGAATAATACAAATCAATATTTCAGTTCTTGTCATGAGTGCCTTGTGTGCAAAGTATCATTTGAAGTAAAAAACCAATCTGAGTTTGAGGTTTGGCTTGGCATTTGCGAACCTGAGCAAGACTTTTCAACTCTCTGAACCTCAGTTTCCTCATCTGAAAAATGGGCATTATAATAACCATTCCCGTGTTCTTCCCCTCTCCCCCCCTTTCCTCCTCATAGAGTTGTTTTGAAGACCTTAAGAACTAGTAGTCAAGACAGTGCTTGGAAGATGTGCTACGGTCACTGATCAGAGTCCTCTGACTGCAGGGAGCACGTCTTACTGATAATGTGGCTGTCTCTGCAGTACGTCCTGGGGAAACACAGCAAATGTTTGTCAAGCTGAGCTAAAAATCTGAAGAGAAAATAGCACTGGGAGGGTTGGCTGAGTCCTGGTGGGAAATCCCACAGTGCGCGGCCCTCTGGGACTTGGATATTGTCAGGGTATTCGGGGAATTTTCTTAGGGTAACAAATCTGCAGGGGTCAAGGTCGGAGCCTAGGGCACTGCAATTATTAAAAGGAAATTTAGGGAAGGGAAGGGAAGATTAAGAAATCCTAAGGAATAGGGGTTCAGGAAGCTCTACTAAGGGTACTTGGGTACCTGCTGTCTGCTGGTCACTTTTGTTTACGAGTCATCGCCTGGCTTTGTTTCTTCAATCATCTCAGGGAAGTGGATGTTAATATCCCCATTTTAAGGGTGACCGGACTCGCCCGGACCCTGCACTTCCTCCACAGCTCCATATTCCCTCCCTGACCCTGGACTGAGGTCTTGAGGTCCCACTGCCCTAATGGAGCCTGAGTAAGATGACCCCTTGCCAGACTCGCTGAATGTTCCCTGGGGAGAGAAAACCAATAGGTGTGGTGACTGTAAGAAAACATTTGGTTGGAAATCACAGCTTGTCATCCAAGAATGAGCTCACACCAGGGCAGAAGAAACCCAGCAGAGCTTCCTGTGTGGTTGCCCTGTGGTCTGCGTTGCCTGCCTGTCTGTGTGTCCACTTACCTCGCAAACATCCGTCACCGCAGGGCATGGGATGGGGTGACCCCGAGGGGCAGGGAGTGTGGAGGGGGGATGGGAAAATCACCTGGTGAACACCAACAGCTGGCCTCCCTTGGCCCCCTCCCCGCCGGGCCTCAAGCCTCCCAGGGGCAGGGGCGAGTCTGATTAAGAACCGGCTGTCAGGACGTGCCCACCAGCTGCCGGGTGACCTCAGAGGCTGTTTAATGTCCAGCCACACAATGTCAGCCACAGCCTTTGCCCTGTCCACACCGTTGGAGGATGAAGCTTATAGCAAAGAGGAAAACATCTCTAAAATAGAAGCTAGCCTCCTCAGCCCGCCCCCCCACCACCCCCGGCTTTTCCTGCAACTTCAAGGCTCTCCTTGGAAGCCTGGAGATGGCTGTTTTCCTTCTCCAGTGGAGCCAAGAAAGGGGCCAGGTGGGAAATCGACCAAGTGGAACAGACCCCTGGGACCAGTGATTGTCTTGGATCCCATGAAAACATTTTGATTTCCAAGGAAATGTCTCAGAGAGGACCCCCGCTCCTTTTAGGGAGTGGGGAGGACCATTCTTGTTCTCATTCCTCAGCCCCTGCCTGTCCGCCAGCGGGGCAGCGTGCACTCCCAGGTCTGGGGCTGCACGTGCAAGAAGGCAGCCACGAGGCACACGTGGCTATTCGAATTTAAACTGATATGATTTAAAATTAAACACAATTAATATTTCTGTTCTTCAGCCACACTAGCCATATTTCAGGTTCTTACTGGGCATGCGTGGCTAGGACCTGTCAGATTGGACAGTGCAGAAAGAAGACATTTCTGACATTGCCGAATGTTCTTTTGGGCAACACTGGCTTCGAGCCAGGATTCTCCACTCTGGCTGCTCCTTGCAATTACCTGGGAGCTTTTGAAAAGTCCTGATGCCTGGCTGGGGCTTACCCCCAAGACTCAAAGTCTATCAGTCTAGAATGGGGTTTGGCATCGAGATTTTTTCAAAATCTGAGCTGCAGTACTCCACGTCCTGGGGAAACACAGCAAATGTTTGTCAAGCTGAGCTAAAAATCTGAACAGAAAATAGCGCTGGGAGGGTTGGCTGAGTCCTGGTGGGAAATCCCACAGTGCGCGGCCCTCTGGGACTTGGATATTGTCAGGGTCTGGGGATACTGTCTGATAGGAATGACCTGATCAGAATTGCGGTTTGAATCTTGACCTGTCCCCTCCCATCAATGAACAAACCTTCCCAGAGACGGGCTCTGCTCTCAGGCTGGGAGGAGATCCAAGGAATTTTTCAAAAGTTCTCCAAGTGATTCTAATGTGCAGTCAGTGCTGGTCCACCGACTCCCAAACACACCTAGTGATAAGAATCATGTGGAGGTTTAGGAAAAAAAATACAGAGCCCTAGGAAGCTTCCTTCTGGATTCTGATTCAGCAGGGCTGGGCAGTGTGTCAAGTCATCCTGCGGTCAAACAGGTTTGGAAAAAATTGATGTAGACTAGCAATAGGAAGAAGATCACTCGGCAGGCACCTGCTAGGTCAGGCGTCGTGTTGGGGCCTCGGCCACAGTGCCCTGAGGCCACAGCAGCCCAGCAAGGTGGGCTTCCTCTCTGCCCATGTCACAGGTGAGGAAAATGGAACGTCAGGAAGAGCCACCCAGCCAGTAAACGGTGGCACTGGCTTTCAGACCCTGTCTGAGTCTTACAGCAAGTGGGCTCTGGAATCATTTTGGGGTTTAAATGATTGCTGCTGAGTGACCTTGGACAAATCCCTAAACCTCACAAAGTCAATTTCTTTCTTTGTGAACTGAGAATCATAGCGGTACTGCCTGCTGGGCACGAGCTGGTGACGAGATGAGATCATGTGGGTAAAGGACTCCGGGTGGGACTGCAGCCATCAGACTAGTGTCCCATAGATGAAGCTCTGGTGGCAAAGAGATGGCACTCCACATGGTCTATTCTTTTCATTACATCTTTATTCCAAGAGGATCTTTTTCTTTCTCTTCCTCTTCCTCTTCCTCTTCCTCTTCCTCTTCCTCTTCCTCTTCCTCTTCCTCTTCCTCTTCTTCTTCTTCTTCTTCTTCTTCTTCTTCTTCTTCTTCTTCTTCTTCTTCTTCTTCTTCTTCTTCTTCTTTTTGATGGGGAGGGGGAGGAAGTAATTAGGTTTATTTATTTAAAAGTTTTATTTTAATTTTTTAGATGGAGGTCCTGGGGATTGAACCCAGGACCGCGTACATGCTAAGCACATGTTCTACCACTGAGCTCTATCCTTCCCCCTCCAAGAGGATCCTTTGTGCTTCTCTCACTATCTCCCTGTCTGTCTGTCTGCCTCTGCCTGTCTGTCTGTTTGTTCTATGGCAGGGAGGTGATGGATCTGTTCCTTCATGCTGTATGGCTCTAGCCATTGGGTGTGGGGACTCAGGAGGGCCCCATGCTTTGGCCAGATGGACCCAGGCTGCCCCCTCGCCGTCAGTCTGCTGTGCTGCAGGACGGCCAACGCAGCTTCAGCAGAATGATCAAGACAGTAATCGAAACCAGAACAATCATTGGTAATAAGGTAGCAGCTGCCGTTTACTGAGAGCAGGAACTCCAGGCACCGTGCTCAGTCCTTAGATGTCAGCGTGTCTCATCCTTTCCCCCAAATGCTGAGGCAGACATTACTGTTCTCTTTTTTTCATACCAAGAAACAGGGGCTTAAAACATCCCTCTGTGGTCACACAACTAGTAACTAGCAGAACTGAGATTTGAACCCAGTCTCAGGCCCCAAAGCTCTTACTCTGGGTTGTCACCAGATGGAAAGAAGAAAGAGAAAAACATCCAAGTAATGGAAACAGAGTTTTGTGTTTCACTTTATAGTTTCACTTATAGGCTACTTCCATGCACACAAAATCACAGGATTCTTACGATACACTCTGTGTGGTGGGGGTAGTGATCCCAATTCCCGGATCAGGAGAATGAGGCCCCTGGGAGGTGTGGTACCCCAGCACCGAGTTAGGAGTAGAGCTGGTGAGACACAGATGATGCCGTGGTCTCTTGGCTGCCACATCTCTCCTCTTCCCAACACAACATCACCGAAGACGAGTTACACTTGTTACTATTTCCCGTTCTTCATCTTCCTCACCCTCCTGCCTCGTTCATGAATGATGAGGAGCATTTTTCCTCCAAGGGCATGTGGAAACACTGAGATTTGGTTAACAAGAAGGGAGGTATCTCATTATCCCACATTAGTTCTTGTTCTTTCCCAGGGATGAGGGAAGATCCTGTGACCTCTAGGTTCCCTCGAGGGAGATGCTTGACTCCTGGGAAGACCTGTCCCCCTTCATTCTCTGCAGTTCTTCACGTAGAATGGAAATGAGCTTGTGGCCTGGGTGGTGGCAAGGGGACGGTTCAAGTGGATGCGTGCTGGAGTCTGGTCGCCCTGGATTTGAATTCCTGGACTGTTTCCTTCTTGCTGTGTGACCTTGGGCATGTCATTTAACCTCTCTGAGCCCCAGCTCTCTGTACTATAAAACCGAGGGTAATTTTAACATTTGTCTTACATGATTATTGTGAGGGTTGAGTTAGACCATGGCCGTCAGTGCTAAGCACTGCCCGGTGCACAAAAGCTTTCTGATGGGAGCCACCACCATCTCTGATCACAGTATTCAGCCAGCCAAGCAGAGAAGCAGAGCCGGGGGAGGGGGCGCTGTCATACTCCATGTGGAGTCGCTCCAAGACCCTTTCTCTCAGTGCTGATTGGGGACACAGGAAAAGGGGGGGGTTGGTCCTGGAGAAGGGACTGAAGCCCTTTAATGAGCTCAGGAAAGCCCATCTCCTGACAAAAACAGCCCAGGATTCTGCAATAACATCCTGCCAGAAGAGGCAGTGACAGGATACGTGCTGGGGGTGGGAGCGCGTGGCAGCCCCACTGCCCACCCGTCCGCCCGTCGGTCCCCAAGCCCTAAGGAAGCTCAGGAAGTAGCAGCCGGGGATCAGAGGCAGATGAAGACTTCCCCTGCCACATGCATCCTGGACTGATATGGAGACTGGAATAGCAGCTGTCTCGGACGGCCCTCCCGCTGGGTAGATTGTTAGCACTTTCTATGTGATCTGCTTCTGCCCCACCGCTGTCCCTGACTTGGCTGCCACTGCTCTAAGGGTCCAGGCTCATGAGCCTCCCATGGTTCCACTGAGCCCAGGAGCAGGTCCAGTGAAGGGGAGTGGTCCCCAGTTGCCAATCAAGACCCGAATATTGTTGAAGGTCTTCTGTGTGTTGAGGACAGAGCTTGTATGTGGAAATACAATGAGGATGGAGACAGAGACCGTCCCAGTCCCTGGAGAGTTTACCATGTGGGGCGGGGGTGGGATATGCAAATGTGGTGAGCAAATACAGTGAGCCAAATGGAATTCCCAAGGTCCAGGGTGCCTAGGGGTTGGATGGGGAGCTGGGGGAGCACTGGGAAGGCTTCGTGATGGAGGAAGATGGGCACACAGCTGAAGGACCTGTGGGAGTCATCCAGGCAAAGAGGTGGGAATAGCCCTGAGTGTGTGAGAGGAGCTGAGGTGGGCTCAGCCCGGACAGCAGCTCAGGGTACCAAGGGTCTGTGGCTGGAGAGAAAGCCAGGGCCTGGGGCTTTGAGGACGGGTCACATCAAGAAGGATGAACTTCATCTGAAGGATAATGGGAAACCACAAAAGCCTTTTAAGCAGGGGAATGACCCGATCAGATTTGTGGTTTGAATCTTGACCTGTCCCCTCCTATCAATGAACAAACCTTCCCAGAGACCGGCTCTGCTCTCAGGCTGGAAGAAGATCCAAGGAAGCTGCTTGTCAGGGCCGGAGTCCAGTGAAGTGACGGAGAGAGATCTGTGTGGGTTGGGGAGCAGGGCTCAGATCCCCGGCCTGCCGGGCATTCACACAGTGCACACAGTGACCTGGGACAGCCACTTTCCCCTCTCTGGACCCCATTGCTCAGGTTCATATGTATCTATATCTGATGGAACCAGATGACTCTGAAAGGCCCTTTTGGATAATATATTCTGCGATCCAAATGTAAGATGAGTTTCCCTGCCCTCAAGAAGCTCATGGTCTGGAGGTGCATGACGGAGTGAGACAGCATGCTTGGTAAATGCCAGCTGATTTTCGGAGAGCATGTCTCAGGGACAGGGGATGGAGGGAGGACCACAGCCTCTGTGCCCTGGACAATGGATTTCATGCACGCAGAGGAGGGAGGGATTGCCCCCATGAGCTCACGGCTTGCTGGAACTGAAGTTGGGTTCTCCACGAATTTTAGTCTTGAGTGGGGTCAGCCTTTCTAGCCGGTGGGCAGAGGATATGACAGCCTACAGGTGCTCTTCCCAGGGGGCAGTCCAGGAATCCTGCCCTCAGGACACTCCCATTCTGAATCTTTGAATCATGAAGATGGCTCCTTCCTGTGGAGGCCAGGAGGCAATGGGGAAACATGATGGTAAACCGAACTAGGAGACCTGGGTTATATGTCTGGCTCTGCCAGTCAGTGACGTGTCATGTCCCTTGGGGACATGCCACTCTTCCTCACAGGGACTTTTAGTTTCCTCATCTATACAATGACAGTTTTTCCAGGTGTTAGCTGGGTCCTGGGCCCTGCGTGCTGGTGATGTAAGATGGAAAAGATTAGGTTGCTTCCCTCAGGCAGCCTTCAGCCTGGTAGGGAGACACATACTTGCAGTGTAGTGTACTGAGTACATTGTCACAGTGGGGTGTGAGGTGGAAGATATACAGGCACAGACATAGGGTTCTTAGTCTAGCCAGGGAGGTGCAGGAGGGCTTCCTGGAGGAGGCAGCGCTATTCACATTTGAATGATCAGTGTGAGTCAGTTGGTGGTAGGGGAAAAAAAGCACTTTAGACATTTCCAAAGAACAAGGCATCTCTCCAGTCATCTTGCTTTTCTCAGCATAATCTCCAGCTCCCTCCCCCTCCCCAGAGTCCCACTGAAGCCCTGGAGAAGTTCTTCTGTCTGCCTGCTGCTGGGAGGGCAGCCAGCACCAGAGGTCTCTAGGGTGGATTTCTGAGCACCCTCTGCTGGAATGAACTCTGAGCACAGCCCACGGTCGACTTTAAAGTCATAGGCTTGCCTTGGGCAGAGTGCTCCAGCTGTCGGCAGGATGTCTCCCTGGGAGCCTCAAAGACTGAGATCAGAGCCGACTTAGCCTTTGTCTGCCAGGGTTTGCTGGAAGAGATGCTCCCCTCCCCCCAGGAGGGCTTCCTAAGGGCAGAATTCCCAGCTCCAGCTGCCCATCTTGGGAATATTTATTGAGTGTTGACTATGGGGCGAGTAGGAGTGAGAGAAAACAAATAATCTCGTCAATGAACACACACTTGGAAACCGATAGGAATGCTGTGCAGGGAAGTGTGTGGTCTTACGGGAGAGTCTAAGCAGGACTCTGAGCTAGGCTGGCAAGGTTTTGGGAGGACACCTGAGTGCGGATGCTGGAGGTGAGATCTAAAGGAAGGGAAGAAATTCTCTAGTTGAAGAATGGGGTGAGACAGGGAGTAAATACATCAGGTTCTAGACGAAGGAATAGCACAAACAAAGCCTCTGGGGTTACAGAGCCTTGTGCATTAAGGAGGGTGAAGACTGGGTGGCTGGTGTGCCGAGGGAAAGGTGGGTGGTGATGTGATGCTGGAGGGTTGGCTGGGCTTAGCCCTGCAGGTCCTGCTGGCTGCACTGAGGCTTTTGTTCTTTACCCTAAAAGCCATGGGGACCCATAGCAGCAGGATGCTAACAGGATCGGATTTGTGTTTTGAAAAGAAACATCACCTTGGATGCCTGGAGGAGGGTGGGTGGAGGAGGAGGCGGTGGCTGTTGCTGGACCCGTTCAGAAGCGGTTGCCGGAGACCAGGCCTGGACCAGCGGTGGCGGTGGAGGTGCTGAGCTGGTGTCAGTTCTGGAAGTGAGCTAGAGTGCACACGGGCGGTAAGGGACAGGGCATCAAGCTTGTCTTCCGCCTTCTGGAAGGTCAGTGCTGAGGAGGACCGCCAGGCCATCTCGCCCACCCCTCCGCTGACACAAAGAAACTGAGGCTCGGGGGCCGGGAGGGGCTTGCCCAGGCCGGCAGAAGGGAGCCAGCCCAGAACCTGCACTGTCCCTCCTGCTTCTTCCCAGTAGAATCAGCATCAGAGCCAGAGCCAGGGCTGGAAGAAGCCTCAGAAATCAGCTGAGCAGATCCTTAGGTTTTAGAGCTAAGGAAACTGAGGCCACAAGGCGCGAAGGCTTTAGGGGCCAAAGGCCACCCAGGGAGTTAATTAATTAATCAATAGAAGGGTCCAGGCCTTCGTAAACACAGCTCTGCTGACCCCGAGATAGTGGGACATGTGTTTGTTCAGGAGGGAGATAGCTTGGCCCCAGTCCCTCCAGCTGCTTTCCCAAGCCCGCTTGCGCCGCTGGCTCCCATCTCAGCTGTCTGTCTGGGGTTAGGGAATCCAGATGTCTGGGGCCACCGCGGCCAGCCGGATTTTCCCACGTCATGGGTTCCCAGTGTTTGGACGCAGTAGGTCAGCAGCCATGCTGGAGGGGCGGGTGGCAGGGAAGGACATCCACGCTGGTCTTTTAGTGAGTTTCCCAGTATCTGAGCTGAGGGAGAAGGCTGATTTCCCCAGGTGCCTGGGATGTGCCCCTCCAGGCAGGCAGAGCCCTGCAGCTAAAGCCACAGAACGTACCAGTCTCCCCCTTGTGCCTAAACACGGGGACCTTGGTTTTTAGAATTGAATGTTCTGACTGGGTCTGACAGATGTTAAATGCTTGGCGACTTCCAGATGTAAGAGCTCATTTGGGAGCTATGTTAATGTAGATGCCAAAATGTTGGAATTTTCTTTTCCTTTTTTCTTTTTCTTTTTTTTTTTTTTTTGTGAAAAGCAGGTTGAATATTTGAAATTGGGACTGCATTAGGAAATTCCCAAACATATTTTTGGGCAGCTGTCTGGCTTTGTCCCTGAGGAATCCTGGGGGCCCCAGAAGGACTCAGAGTCTCCATTCTCTGCAGCTACTCCCTTGAGTTCCAGGAAGGTTCAGGCAGTGGGGACAATGGTGCCAGGTTTCGAGGAGGCTCAGGTGGCTGGGGAGCCTGTGGCATGTGGAAAGGCAGAGTCTTCTGGAATCAGACAACCCTGGGGGCAGGAGTGGGGGGCACACTGTCCTGGCTTCGCTAACTATCTAGGTGACATTGGCACTCATGTCTCTGAACTCCAGTTTCCTGTTTGGCTAAGTGGTGATGAAAAATCCCATTTCACAGTGTCATTGTGAGTGTGAAACGAGATAACTGACAAAAAGCACTCAAAACGTGGTCTAGTGTTGAAAAAACACTCTGTAAATTTAAATTCTTGTTATTTCTCACTCTGGGAACCCCCCTGAAATCAACCAAGACTGAGGCAGATTGAATCAGAAGTACAGAACCTTCCTCTCTGGCTCTGGCCACTCTGAGCTGTCTCTTGGGGTTCACTGCCATGGCAACGGGTCGGTAGAGTGGCGAGGAAGCTGGTCGGGGCAGCTAAGCAGCTGGAACGCTGCCTGGCCTGCCGGCGCCTGGTCCAGGCTGATTAACAGCTGCCTTGTTCACGGGCCTCATCTCAGGTTGCCCCGGGCGACCCTTTTTGCCCAGGGATGGGGAGAGCCTCACTCGTTGGGACATGCCAGAACCCTGGTCATGAGCACAGTTACAGGTGCCATGGAGTCTTGGAACTGCCAAGGCAGAATATGAGAGCTGAAAGGGACCTGGAGATGAGCTGTTCCAGACTCCTTTCTTTATGGCCGAATACAGAGCAAACCAGTGATGAACACCTACAGTTTACCCAACACTGTAGGAAGTTCTCTCTCCATAGTTTCTTTCCGACAACAATCCTGGGCAGTAGGTGTAATTATCTCCATCAGGGAGGTGGAGACCAAGGTCCAGAGGTGTGAAATCTTTCATTTACAATGCACAGCTAGGATCTGCATCCCAGACGTCTCTGAATTCAGGTCCTATGTCCTTTCTACGCTCTCATGTTACTTATTGTCTGTCTAGCTCTTGGGAACTTGTCCGGTTTATCCCTTGATTGTATTTCCAGTGCCTGGAACGGTGCTTCATATATATGACGGGTTCAGTTAAAAATTGCTGGACCCATGAATGGCCAGGGATCATCAGGGTACCGTTTTGGCAGGTATGATCCTATGGCCAGGTAAGTGCATGGGTGTGTGGGGCTTGAATCAGACCCTATGATGGGAGACACTTAAGGCCCTAAAGATGAGAATCCCCCCTTGGCCTCCCAGCCTCTCCTCACCACGCTATTTTCCACAAATTCTAGTCCCCCTGGATTCCAGGCTGAACATGCACTTCCCTTCCCCTTTGGCCCTTCTCTCCTACTTTCCCCTGCCCTGGAATACTCTCATTTCTCTCTTCTCCTGAGGATCCTAGGCCCACCTACAGGCTCCAGGTGTCCCCTTCTCCATGATGTTTACCTTGATGCCTTTAAGGGAACTTGGTCTCTCCTTCTCTATATTTCTGCACTCCCTGCGGGTCTCTTTGGTACGTCCTTGATCGCATCGGCATTGCAATCTGTCTTCCTGGGATGCCTTCCTCCCTCTAGGGACCATGAGCTCCTAGCAGGCCCTGACCCTGTTCGTCTTGCATCCTCTGGGGCACCTGGCATGTTGGCACGCAGAGCAGTTGTGATGAATGTGGAACTGAATGGAGTTGACTTGGTGCAGAGCTCCCCATCCCGGGTCCCCTGTCACCCCGACACTCTGGCATTGGGCTGGATTGGTCAGGGAGCAGGGCTGGAACTACACAGGGCTCGGTGGGGGGCCTCCATCTGCCTCCTCTCCACAAGCGTGGGCTGAAAGCAGCCCTCTCCAGGGACCTCCCTGACCTCGGCTGACCTTCTCCAGGACTGTTTTCTCATTCTCTTGGATCAGGCTGAGAAAAACAGGAAGGATCATTAAGGGACTGAGCCTTCCGAGCCAGCAAAATTAAGGCTGATTCTTTTTGCAGATACCAAAAGCTTTGTTTGTGCGTTGTGACGAGAGAGTGGGCCTTTCCTGCTGGCTTTGGGAAGAAGCCTCTTCTAACCTGGGTCCACTCCGGGCACCGTGCCCAGCCCTCTTCACCCTTCTTCCTCTTCCTTCCACAGTTGGAATCTCTAGTGTTTTCCACACTTGAAAAATGTAGAGCTGGCGGACCCCTCGGCTGTGTGCAGAGTCTCTCCCTGAGAGATCATCTCACTCCTTGCTACTCAAAGTGTGGTCCATGGACCAGCGATGCAGGAGGCTTGTTAGAAATGCAACTCCTAGGTCCTTCCAAGCCTAAGGATACAGGATCTGTACCTTAGCAAGGTCCCCGGGGAATTGCTCTGCATATTAAAGTTTGAGAAGTGGGACTCTAACTCACTTTTATATATTTATTTTTAAATAAGAGACAGAAGGGAGGCATAGCTCAGTGGTAGAGTGCATGTGTAGCGTGCACAAGGTCCTGGGTTCAATCCCCAATACCTCCATTAAAAAAAAAAAGTCTTATTAAAATAAATAAATAAATAAATAACTATTAAAAAAAGAGAGAGAGAGATGGTACCTGAACCCTGAAGAGGAGAACTGACTGATGAGTTAGTGGCAAGACTGATTTGGTTTCACACACATTTGTTGAAAAGCTGCTGCACCTCAGTCCTGCGCTAGGCACCGTGGGTGAAATTTGCAGTGGGGATCTTGGTCTCCTTGGTTCTCAGTAATTCTTTCACACACTTAACACTGCCTTGCCCACCCCAGGGCTTCAGCAAGTGTTTGTTGAATGAATCAGACTCTTGAATTCCAGCCCAGCATTTCTTCCACTTCACGCCAGCTGCCTTCTGTAATCACCAGCCTCCATGAGTAACGCGTAGTGCTTTCAGACAGGAATAAGTAAGTCCTTTAAGGAGGAATTCAGAGAGCGGGCTGCATCCTTGGTTTTACGACCTCTGGGCAGCAGAATCCCAGACTGAAGTGATGAGAAAAGGTTCGTGCAATCCGGTAATCCACCTGTCACGAATGGTGGAGGGGGAGGGTCTGCCCCCAAACAAGGAACGATTTCCAATCGACTAGACGTCTTTGATGAAGCATAGGATATAGAGCGGGTTCCAGTATCAGTGCCTGGCTCCTCCTCACCAGAGATCTGGTGACAGCTCTCAGCTCTGTGGCTGGCGACTCTGCTCTGTCCAGCCTGGATGTCTCCTGGGTGTTCCATGTTGCCCTTTTCCCCTCAAGTCTGACCTCTGCTGGAATGTCTAGTTCTTCCATTAGGGGCTTTATTACTGATTGAACATGTGCTTAATCATTTGAAGCCACCTTTGTTCCTGAGGACAACTTGGCTTCTCCCTTCTCTGTCCATCAGAACAGTGGCGGTGTGGGGCAGCTGCCCTCCCCTTGGCAAGTCATAGGCTCAGTAACTGCACCTCTGCTTCCCTTGGTTGCTGTCTTATTTCTAAAAGCTCAATATTCCACTCTCCAAGGGGATGGGGTCTTCAACTTCTTTGCGTGGAAGGAGTCACATACCACTTTGTGTCCAAGTTGAAAATGACTTTCCAGTTGGGGGAAAACATGCTGCCATTAACACTCTTCTCTGGAACAATCTTATTTTGCAGTCGCAGCTTGAGTTGTCAGTACACTTCAAGACCGGTGTGAGATGGGTTGTAATCGCCTCCTCTTTATTCATTTCTGTTGTCCTTGTTAAACTTGTAAAATACTGTCCACTGGCATTTCCTAAACCAAGTGATACAAGTTTCCAGTGGTTCTATGCTTGGAAAAGTTCAAAAGAAGAACTGAGGGATACCCCTGTTCTTGGCATGGGCTGATTTCATCACATCTAGAATAATTATATTATTTTTAATAATAAAAATGGCAGTTTTGAAATTTTTGTTGATTTCTTACTATATGTCAGACACTATTCGACTCTCATGAATTGGGATCATGTCGTTGAATGACTTCTACAATGCTATGAGGTGGGGAATGTCCCCATTATACAGGGAAGGGGATGAGTCAGGGAACTTCTAGCTCATCTGGTGAGTGACAACAGCAGGACTTGAACTTCGTTGGCTGTTAGCATAGGCTGCTACCCTCTCTGCAGCTTCCTCCTGGGATGGGACGGTGATTCTGGGTTTCAGCCTTACCTTGTCACACGTCTCTATCCACAATAAGCCTTTTCCTCACAGACTAGTGTTTCAGTTGTGTTTTATTACATAACAAGTAGCCTCAAACATAGAAGCTTAAGACAATAAGTTGCCTGTGTTAAAAGATAAACATATTCAAATTTTCAAGTTGATTTGAGCAAAAACCCATCTGAATAACGGGAGTGGTTGGGGTACTCCACCAACTGAGGCTGGGGCAAGACTTTTATAGAGAAGCTGTAGAAACAAAGCAAGAAAATTATTTGATTGGCTATCGCTGAAGCAGTTGCCTTAATTGGAAAAGCCTAGCTGACTGTGATTGGCTGTCCTTAAGTTTTGATTTCTTAACCTTGAGGCATCTCAGGCTTACTTAGGCTTTGGTTTGCTGATGTAGGCGACCTAGGCATTGAAGCCAGCTCAGTCTAATGGCCTCCTTGTCTAATTAATTTGATAGTCATCACCATTGTAGCTTAACTGGACAGTTCTTTACTGGTCCTGCTTGGGCTCTCCCATGGGGCTGTGGTCAGAGGGTGGCCGAGGCTGGAATGTTCAGGACGGATCCACTGACAGGTCTGGTGCCCCGAGGGTATGGCTGGAAAGCTGAGCTCAGCTGGCTCACTGCAGTGGCTGAGCCTCCTTCTCTCCACATGGTCTCTCCATGTGAACTCCTCATTCATCTCTACGGATCGGACAACCCATGGGAGTTCGGGGCTCCCAAGTGCACAAAAGCAGGAGCTGCCAGGCCCTCTTAAGGATCAGGTCTGATTCCGGCATGGCATCCCTTCGGTTACACTGAGTTGCAGGGCCAGCACAGACTCAGTGTGCGGCTGGACCACTCCAAGGCATGGCTCACCCGGTCCCACGTTTGGAGACCGGCTGTCACCGCTGGCCAACATGACCTATCTGGCCTAGCACACTGGGTCTGGAGGGCAGTTGTGGATTAAAACTCTGGCTTTCCAGCTGTGTGGTGCTAGATAAGTTACTCAAACATCTCTCAGCATCTAACTCTTTCCCTGTAAGAGCAGGAAGCTGGTGGTTAGTGGTCATCATCACTGTGGAATATCCCCGTGTGCCAGGCGCCATCCTAAGCACCTTCCAGGCATGATCTCGTTTACTCCTCTCAGAGGCCCTTCGAAGTGGCTACCACGGACGGCCCTTTCAAATCAACAGTCAGGGAAATTCAGACGTGAAGAGATGACGCCATTTGCCCAAATTCACATGGCTGTTAAGCAACAGCAGTGGGATTTGAACCCTGGCAGTGTGGCTCCCTAGTCCATGCCCTTTGTGTGTGTTTTTTTGAGTAGGAGGTAATTAGCTTTATTTATTTATTTATTTATTTATTTATTTATTTATTTATTTATTTATTTATTTATTTATTTATTTATTTATTTATTCATTCATTCATTCATTCATTCATTCATTCATTCATTTACTTATTTACTTATTTACTTATTTATTTAATGAATGAATGGAGGTCCTGGGAATTAAACCCTGGACCTCGTGCATGCTAAGCCTGCGCTCTGCCTCTGAGCTGTACCCTCCCTCACCTCCTAGTCCATGCTCTTAATTACGCCCTGCATTTCTCAAGAGTAACCCTCTCCCAGTGGGATGCCAATGAGCTATTGCAGGTAATGTGCTCAGTGTGGGGTGGAGGACGAGGTAAATGTGCAAAGTCGGCAGTGGTTATGAAAATTCACAGTATAGCATCATCCCAGGAAACCCAATTGTCACTGCTGTCTTTCACTCCTTGGCTAAAATGAGTACAGACTGTTCGCTCTCATTTTTTTTTTTTTTTAAAAGAGATGATTCCATGGAATATTCCCATTTCGAACATATCTTGGCTCATCTCAAATATAATTTGTTTCCTGGATTTGCTTCTTTGTCTGCGGCTGGGGAAGTCTTAGTTTTTCCTCTAGGAAATCACTTTGGATCGATACTCTGCATCTAGCATGTCACTGTGGGTAAAAATCTATCTGTACTCTGAAAATGCTGCTGATTATTTAGGCTTTGGTACCTGAAGCTCCATCATCCTGTGTAAGAGCCCCTGGGACCCTCAGAGTGATACAGAGTATTTAAACCAACATTGTAGGTTCAGGTTTTTCTACCCTTGTCTCTTGGTTTTCAGGTTTGACTGTTTCCTGATGCTAGGAATCTGTTTGTCTATCTGCCTCCTCCCTCCCCCTACTACCTTCCTCATTGTTGGCTGTCTGTTTTTTTGTTTTTGTTTTTCTTCATAGGATTAAGACAGTTTTTCTGTTACTTGGGTCTGGCTGAGCATAGCTATAGCTGAAGTTAAAAAAAATTCAATATCTTCTAATAACCTATAATGAAAAAGAATATGAGAAGGAATGAATGTATGTATGTTTATGTATGATGGAAACACTATACTGTACACCAGCAATTGACACAACATTATAAACTGACTACACGTCAGTAAAAAGAAAAAAAAAAGAGCTATTCTTGATTCCTCTTTTGTTCTTTCTCCCCATATCTAATGCATCAGCAAGTCCCATTGGCTCTGTCTCTGAAATAGACGTCCTCAATTTGTCTCCTTACCCACTGCCAATGCCGGTACCCCTTCCAGACACCTTCTAACCCAACTATGCAGAAGCCCCTTCCCTGGTGTCCCAGCCATTGGAACACTTTCCATACTGCGTTTGAAACAATCTTTGAAAACGTAATCAGACCATGTCACCCCCATCCTTAAAACCCTCCCGTGGTGGTTTCCCATGGCACTGACTTACCTGATGTGAGATCCTACCAGAGTCAAGGACCTACTTGATCTGGCTGTACTTTTTCAACTTCATCCCCCAACCCTCTTCCTGCTGTGTTTTCTTCACAGCACTTACCACTATCTGGAAGTATTTATCATTCTTGTTTACTGTCTGATCTACCCCATTCCTGCCCCATATAGAAAATAGACACCAAGGGGCAGAGAATTCATCTTGCTCACTGTCAGATGCCCAGCACTTGAAACACGCACCTGTCACGTGGGTTTTTGACTGAATGAAGGCATAAGCTGCTCCTTTATATGGGACTCCAACTTCCTACAGCAACCCTTTCCATAGCTTTGGCTTTTAATTTACATGCACAGAGATCTCTATTGAACACTGGCTCAGCGATAGGAGTAGAATCCTCAGTTTTGTAAAAATCAGCCCTATTATTATATCTTTTCTAGAACTTCATGTGATGTACTCCTAAACGATTCCATGAGCCACGTGTCAAGCTGGGGGGAACACAATATTATTCTTTTTCTCATAATTCTTTCATAATGGTGTTTTTCTCTCTCTGTCATCTCTGCCTTCCCTGGTGACTAGGTTGGGGTTAACGAGTGACACAAGAGACCCAATATTTTCTCCTCAAAGGAGAAATTTTTCTGCCTCTTAAGGAGCAGTAATTCCTTTGCATCCAACCCTTCTCATCCTTCCAACCACAAACCTTTCCTGCAGTGGTGATTTCTGGTAGACATTCTGAAATCTGCATGCCATGGGCTGTCTCTTTAGCTCAGTAGTGTGTTTTTCCCCCCAGTTTCTTTATCTTTCATCACAATGATCTTTCTCCAAGAGGAAGTTCATTTCTTTCACAAAGGTCATGTTGCATTATGCCTTGTGTGCTTCAAACATTTTGGTTCGCAGCCCAGATTGATCCAAATCCACTGTCCATTGTTTTAGAAGAGTTCAAAAGTAGAAACAAGAAGGAAGAGAGAAAGTAAAAAAATTTGGAGCATTAAAGAATTGGAGGATTGGAACTGTTTCCAGGCCTACATCATGAGAGATAAAACTGCAAAAGGCTTTGAGCAAGGAGGCCCACTGTAATTTTGCAGTTAGAGTAACTTAGCCAAGTGGAAACAAGAATAAGAACGTGACTTCTCATCCATTGTTTCAGATAATTGCAAGGTTGCAATTAAGAGGGAAGACACCTGGGAAGAGAAAGCAAGGATTCGAAGTGGGCTTGAAAACACTTTTTAAGAAAGACCTTCGTGTGTGTACTGAAGCTTGGAACTTAGTGGAAGAGAACAGAACACAAGTCTGTCAAATTTTTAAGGGAGGTGAATTGCTAAGAAGACATGAACCTGGATTCCAAAAGCTTTAGACTATTGATGCCTAGAACAAATTTTAGGCCAGCACATTGCACCAACAGGAGGCTGGTTGCAGAAGATGGGCAACCTCCAAAGAGTGCCTACGCCCTGACACCTATGCCCTGATACCCACTTTAGATATGGCCAGGACGGATAATGGAAAAAGGAGATCCTTGAAGAGGGATGAGTCAGAGGCTACAGAGAACGACTGACAGAGGAGTTCTTACCAGAAAGGCAGAATCAGGGTCTAATCAAGGAATTTGACCTGAGGCCTTCATAATGGTCTCCCATCAGAATTTCAGAACTGCTATGGACCATGACAGCTGTGTGTTTTTGTTGTCCCCCTTTCTTTCCAAAAACGGGGTTTAATTTGCTGTTGCTTTCTCCCTGTGCCACCATTGTCTACTGGCTATGTGTAGAGTGGGTGGGTGGTAAATTTCTTTTTTTAGTTCATAGGTCACTGGACCATAAGGAGGCCTAACAGAGAATACTGCATCACTGTCCATCGTGAGCTGTGAGCTGGATGTGGCGACAGGGTAAGATAAGTGTGGGAGGAAGACTGAAACAAGTATTTGGTGACCAGTGGAGCAGATGGTGTTAGAGACTGGCAGAGTTCACCAAATCCTGTTTCCTTTGCTTTCTTAGGTACATGGCAGTCTGTTCTCTTGAAGTTAAGTGGAGCCATGGCACTGAATTCTGGCCAGTGAAATATGGCTGGAACTGATGGACAATACTTCTAGCTTTGACCTTCTAAATCTCCCTTGAGATCCTCCACCCTGCAGACAATTCAGTGGAGGGCTCTGTGGCCTCAGGGATGGCAAGGCCACTAGATGGAAGCAACAAGGATCTCTGAATAGCCGGTGTGGAGCAGAGTCTTTGACATGCATTAGTATGTGACATTAGCAAGAAACAAGGGTTTATTATGTTAAATAACCCAGTAGACAAACTTTTATTCTGTTGAGGTTTTGGGATCACCTGCTATCATGACCAGCCTACCTTGACCAATGCAGTGATCAAAGCTATACAGAGTGAAACTCACAGGATATGTGTTGGTTTTACCTGTCATCGTTAAGTTTCTTTCACCAGGTAATTGTAGAAGGTCTCTGTGGCTAAAAGCTTACTTCTGATTGAGACTGGAATTTTCTTTGCTGTCTCATATTGTTCCTGCCCTCTGAGGTCAGTTAGTCCTAGGGATTACTGAGTGCCTAAACTCAGATCTACCACTTACTAGCGGTGTCACCTGTCCAAGCCTCCATTCCCTCATCTGTAAGTGGGTTTGATGAGTATCTGTCTTGGGTTGTTGTGAGAATTAAGTAAATTAATTCATGCCTAGTGCTCAGCATGGCAGGTGGCACACACTCCATGCTCAATAGGGGTTCATCATCGTCATCGTCATCGCCATCATCATCGGTTGCCAGGTATACGTGTGGCACTAGGGATAGATAGCCCTGAATGAGACAAGCAAGGTTGGGACTTCTGTGAGATATTTGTTCATTTCATGACCCTTATGTTTTGATTTTGCCCTTGCTCAGTATAGTCTTTACTAAGTATCAATTTTAAAAGAAATGTTTTGCCTCTCTCCAAACGACTCCAGAAAACACTGGTTATGGTTGTGCACGTTCTTCGTCCTTCCAGCTGAGTGTTCTGAGTCAGTGTCTGTGCTCCCTTTAGTGGCTTTACTCAGTGAGTGCAGTGTTTGACTGTACACTTTGGCATTTGGAGTGGGAGGAATGCAGGGAGGTTAAAATATGCATGGGTGGAAGGAGCCACTTCCTGTTTAGAGCCACTTCCTGTTTAGAGTAATGGGACAAAAATGGCTGCCATTGTGCATAGAGAAGTAGACTTTCTGTCTTCTTTTTCTGCCTCTGTTCCCAAGGTACACTGCCCAACCATCTCACTTCTAATGGTGTGTTGGCGACACCTGTAAGACTTGGGAGGTTTAGAATCCCTCCCTTTTCTTTTTTTTTAAACTAACCTATGAGAACAGAGACTGAACCTATACCAGTGATGGCCTCGTCCATCCCCTACACCATGCATTTAGCTGCCTGGTTTACCTGGATGCCTGAGCTAGTGTCCTTATGCGCACGGGACTGGCTTGGGCCGTCTCCCCAGCACACTCCTCAGTGAAGCTAACTAAGCAGGCACACCCACTTGCCTTGGCATGTGTTATAGATGACCCAAGCTGCAAACACCAACATGTACCAGACATATGCTCTCTTCTTTGTGTAACTTCAGGCACCAAAATATGCTTACACATAGGGGTGTGTGCATACAGACGCACGCGTATTCTTTTTTTGCCTGGTAGAAATAAGCTTCTGTGATGTTCCCTCTACTCCCACACATGCCCCTCCATGGCTGGCACATCGCCTAATGATGCCCATCTCCTCCCTCCCCATAGACCCTTTGTGTGTATATTTTGACACCCATTCTCTTGATTACGCCCAGTTCCTTTCTCTCTTTCTTTCCCTGCCTCCCTCTCCATCCCTCCCCTTCACAAGTCTTTAGAAAATTTGTTAAACTATACACTCTTTATTATTAATGTACATTTATGAAAAATTTTTCACAGTTACAAAAGTGCATGGTTATAAAATCATCTCCATACAAAGGTTAGCATCCTCCCTTTCCCTACCCCGCCCTAACCCTCCCACCCCCGACATCAGCATGCCACAACTGAGCTCTGCGGATCCAGAGCTCGCCACCCAGTGCTGTGGCAAACAGGATGGTGATTTACGAAGGGCCTTGCAACTTGCCTCCTTCGCTTCCCTTTTGCCTCCTTCTGGAGTGGGGACAGTGGATGGCTTTTTCTAGCTTTGGGAAGATGTGCTTCTGAGGAATGGACAGAAGTGTCTCCTACTCTTCTAGGTCTGGAAAGGATGTCAAAGTGATATAAACAAAAGACGTCTAGAGGGGCGAATGAGAGCTCTAGGTCTTCCCTGATGGAGAAGTAGCTGTCTTGGTCTGTTCAAATTCCACCATACACCAAGCTCCTTGAAAGGAGCCAGCAAACTCTATAGCAACTCAGGGGACCTATGTCTGCAGGGTTTCCTGGGATCCTTTGCAGGAGTAGAGTAACAGATGAGGGTTTGTCATAGGGGGGCCGGAGGCAATTGGTCCAGAGCAGTGGTGTATAGATGTCTGGTCTTTTCTAAAGAACAATTTGCTTGGCCCAGATCTTGACCATCATAACCCTGTTGGTTAGCGAGTCTTTGCTATCCTTTCAGTGAAGAAAGCTTCTGTGATGAGGACAGACCTCTGAAGTGCAGAGAACTGAGGGAAGCAGCCTGACTGTCATTAGACTGCCCCAACCACGTCTATGAATCTTGTATTTTCTGAGCAGCTATTCCAACCCCAACCCTAAGAGGATTCCATCTTAGTGTAGTAAGTGATACAAGAAACTGATAGCTGAGTAAACGGTGTCAGAGACATGAACTCGGGCTCCAGAGGCATTGGCCCCTCTCCAGTAGACACCCAACATCCATGAAACCTCATCAACACGCACAGGGACTCAGAGATACCCCAACACTTACATGTTAACCAGTCGGGAAAAAGCATGATGAAACCTTGTAGGAGCAACACCATGGCCCTTGGTCAGCAGGGTCATGGGAACAGTTCCCACCAAGACTGTTCGATTACTTCTAGAAGCTTGCTTCTGCCAGCCTGCACAAGACGGGCTGGTGCGGGGCAGGGGAGAAGCAGGGAATCCCTTGGCAGTAGGGAAGTTAAGTGCTTTCTCCAGTGTGATTTAGTTAACTGGGGACATCCTAGTAGCTGGATAAGCATCTGTTCTTTAAAAGCCTGTATCCTACTCAGAAAAGTTTGCCATTGATGGGAGCTAAATAGTATTATTAGAAAGGACGTTTGATCTCGAGGGCTGGCTTGTTTGGTCTAGTTCTAAGAAAAAAGATTACATGTCTTAAAATATATTAGCTATATTTCAGCAAACCAGAGTCTCTAAGAGAGTATGATAGATGTATATGGTGCCCCTCTGCAGGAGGTTTAACTATTCATGACAGAACCATCATTTCTATAAGTTCCTCCCCAAACACTTTAGGCTGTGAGCTTGGTTGGTGGAGAGCAGCCCCAGTTGGCCGTCCCAGGGTACAGCGGCAGAAAAGAGGGCACAGTTCTGCTCCCAGATGTTGTAAGTGAGATGCAGGAGACACAGAGTTCAAGTACCCAGGTCTGGCAAACTTCGGGCATGCTTTTGGTTGACCAGCTCAGGGAAGCATGAGGAGGGGAAGGCTGCTGCTTCATTCCTTGTGAGCCTGCCTGGAGGATGGGTGATGCAAGCTTGCTGGAGCCAGGGGCAAAGCAGAAAGTCCCTGTGTTAATTCCAGTCCCCACCAGCCTTGCCAACGTGCTGGGCTGTGCCTGGAGGCCCCCCCATCTCCTGTTGAGGTCCCCACCCTGCTGCTTTCCTGCTCCCTTTGTATCTCTTCCAACACAGCACAGCAGAGCTCAAGTCGGATGGGTTAACACAGCTTCCTCTTCTGTTTCCCAGAGATCTCACCTTTTTTTGCACGATTGCCCCCAAGGCCACCTGTTCTGGTGTGTTCTTTACATGTTGCAAGGTGGGTGTCTCCTTTTCAGATGCGCTCTGTGCTACTTCTGTTTCAGAGGCTGCGATTTGCCTTAACATGAGTGTATCTCAGTCAGTAAGGCAGCCAGCTTTACTGCCCTTTATTTAGATGATCCATTAGGACCTTCATGGCTGCTGAATCCCAGGGCCCCCCTACCCAGCCCTCCCAGGCATCTTCCTCCTCGAGCACCTGGGGAGGCACTGGAAAGAGAGAGCTGGAGTTGAGCCCCCACCCTGCCACGGAGTCAAGTCCCACCCGCTCTTGAGTCTCTGTTTTTCCATCTGTAAAACAGGAGTGATGATGTTTGGTTTGCCTCCCACACAGGGGCATGAAAAGTCAAGGAGAACGATGTCAAAGTACTTCATAAACTGTCCAGCGCTGAACAAACGCAGGGAAGATAATCGTGAGGATGATGAAACTGATGGCCAAGGTGAAGACGATGACATCATGATGACAATTGTGCTTTGCTCGTGAAGTTATTTGATGTTTTGACTGACGGATTAGACACAGTTTCCCTGAATGGAGCTGCCTATCACTTTCCCTCTAGAGTTTGTCCCAGATAACTTGGGGTAAGACACTCAGCCCTCTACAGTGAATTCTTCTGTAAAATGGGACTAATAAAAACCACTAGGCAGTGCTGCTGGGAGAATTGAAATAAACGAGTCCACAGAGTTAAACGTGCCCAGGAGAGTGCCTGGTCTTTTTGGGGAGCTTCATTAGCACTATTGACTTTGAACTTAGACAAACGTTAGAGGGAGTTCTGAGGCTCCCCAGCCTGGATGGGTAGCAGAAGGAGCACAGACTTTATTTTGTTCGTTAAGTAGCATGTGACTTTAACCTCTCTGAGCCTTACTTCCTTAAGTTCTGTAAAATGGGGACCACCATGCTCGCCTGGGAAGATGCTGTGTGCATGAAAGGGGACTATCTGTGGAGAGAGCTTATCACAGTGCCTGACACTGGCAAGTGTTTGGTAATTAACAGCTCTCTCACCCTTGTGCTTGACAGTCCAGTCGCTTAGAAGGAAGAGCAAATCCTCCTCTGGTCACAACTGTGGTGATTCTTTCTTCCCTCGGTCCTGGGTACCGTCCTGCTCCGGGGCTGCAGCCTACCGCGCACTTCCCTGGTCGGGCCCCGTGGTGTGAGCACCGTGGCAAGAACAGTCGCAAGATGAGGGCTCCCAGGGTGCCAGGGCTCCTGCTGCCGCGCTGCTGGTCCCCTCTCTGAAGCCCACGCTCCAGTGAGAGGCAGGAGACGGGGGCAGGAGAAAGGGTCCATCCTCAGTTTGCTACCCGGGGCCTCGCCAGCAGGCAACACTGGCCATGTAGGATGGGGCCAGCCAGCAGGAGGCGGTCTCACCTAGTAGCTGTGGGTAGGAAGAGGCTCAGGGGGCTGGCTCGGAGGGGATCTCACCCTCCAGAGGCAGGGGTGGGCAATGCCAAGAGCTGGCAGATGGCGGGCCAGAGGGAAAGCTTTGGTCTCCTGCCACTCCCACTCTGTATACTAAAGTCACCAGGGAGTGTCCACTGTTCTCAACACGCCAGGCTCGCTCTGGCCTCTGTCATTTGCTTATGTCTGCCATTCTTCATCTACCTGACAAAGCAGACACTGTTAGATGACCCAGTTCACAAAGCACTTCCACTCTTGTAATTCTCTTGGGCTTTTCTAGGCACGGTTGATGACCTGTGCTCTGGGCTTCCATCACTATGTGCTCAGAGTGCTGACAAATGTCTTAAAGGCAAGAGTTTTCGAATCTCTCTCCTCTATTAGAGGTGAGTGCTGGAGGGCAGGGACTAGGTCTGATTCATCTAATGGTCCCAGTTCCTAGCACGGTGCCTGGCCCACAGCAGACACTCACACGAAAGTAGTTTCCTGACCTTGCTTGAGTCAGTGGGAGTCATATTCTGCACAGAGGTGGCCCCTGGCACCACGGAGCCAGAGCGGGCAGCCAGGGTGGGTGCCCGGTGGTCAGCGGCAGTGGCGGTCAGCAGCGTGGAGGGCCACCAGGCACCCATGTCAGATCTCTTCCTCTTCGCTGGCCTTGCTCCAACGGTGACAGCAGTTGGCGGTGATGCCCAGGAGGAAGTTGGTGGCCACGGATGCGATGGAGACCACGAAACCCACAAAGGCTATGAAGAGGTAATCGTCCAGGGTCAGGGTCAGGTGGCAGGCCTTGAAGCTCTCCTCAGTGAGGGAGAAGAGGGGGGCACCCTCGACTTCCGGGGGACCTCGGCACTCAGCCAGCTGAGAATCTGCAACATACAACCCGGGGAGGGTGAGGTGCCTGGAGGGGAGAGCAGGACGGGAGAGCCCCCACCCCTCCCAGGAGAAGTTGGGTTTTTATTGAGTTTCCTCCATGTACCAAATGTTTTACCCAGCTTCTTTAGTGCCCTCAACAACCCTCAAGGCAAGTATTTTATTTCTACTTTCATAGATGTGGCGATCGCCGCTACGAGAGGTTAGTAACTTGCCCCAAGTCCAATTGTCACTGCTAACGGTAGACCCGGGGCTTCTGTGGGACATCATCTTCATCTTGCGCAATAGCCTCCGAGCTGGTTTGTAGGATTCTGCCTTTAAACCACCGGGACACAGCTCGCTGAGCGATCCTTTCAAACCTGACATCCCACCGCATCACTCTCGGCTGGAAACCCTCCCCTGGCATCTCCTCCTTCCCACTCGGACCTTCCTCATCCCGTCCGCTCTCTTGTTTACTCTGCCCCATCTGCACTTCACCTTACTTACTCTTGGCCATTCTCCCATCACCCTGAGTGTGGCCCTTTCAGGGTGGGGAGGAGGAGCCTTTGTATGTGTCCCCTTGTGAGGATACTTCTCCCCTGGATCTCTGCACAGCTTGATCCCTTACTTCTTCTGGGACTTCGCTCAGATATCACCTTATCAGGGAGGTCTCCCTTTGTGATCCTTTATAAAATAGCAACCCCCATTCCACCTTCCTCTAGGTGTTCTCTGTCTTACCTACTGTGCTTAAGTTTTCCCCACTGTATTTACCACTGTCTCACAGTTTATTGTCCGTCTCCTTCCCTCCAGTGGTACTGGTAAGCAGCATCAGAACAGGGTCCTGCCCATGTAGGTGCTCAATGCATCTTGGTTAAATGAATATATGAATGAATGACTCTGTCCAACTCCGAAGGATTGGGTCTTTCTCCTACCCCATGTGGCTTTTCCAGATACACAGAGGGTCGGGTTAAGCGTATGGGGCTCTGCAGCTGGTGGCCTGGGTTCAAATCCCCCTCTATCCCTCCCTAGCTGTGTGATTGCACCTAAGTCACTTACCCTCTCTGTGCCTTGGTTTCTTCATCTGTAAAACGAGGATAATAAAACTAACTCTGTCTTAGGGTTTCAGTGAGGGTCCAGTGAGCCATCGTGTATAACGGTGTTTTCTTGGTTTATAGTAAGGACTGTGTAGGTGTGTGGGTTTTTACTATCATCCTAGGTTGGGCTCCCTGGACGGAGCAGTGGGGTCATATTCCGCACACAGACTTCTGCAGGAAGAGGCTTCACCATCAGTGGGATTACTGCTCTTTCCAGCATTGATGGTCCCACCACATCCTTCCAGGGTCACTTGTACAAATACATGCTGGCTGTCTGCGGTTTCGTCTTACTGTGCCTGGGAGGGGAGGCAGGCCGGTAGCATTCTGCCCTGCAGCGCCAGCCACTGGCTTCCGAGCAGCCAGCCATCCCTTCACTCAGGGGAGAAAGGTTAACCAAGCTTTCACCTTGGGCAAGTCTAGTTTTCTTTTATGGCTCTTATGAAGAAAGGAAATATGTAAGAAGGGGATAATTTAACCAATTATCTACGAGAGTCAGTGTGAAGGAGATTTAAAAATTATGTGGTGCCTACATGCTGTTTATTCACTCTGGAGTTTTTGAGGGCAAAGAAGAAAATAATGGATTTGGATTGACCCTCGTGAGAAATGGGTGAGCATTATTCCCCTTAGAAGTGGGGAGTCAGGCTCAGAGGAAGGGTGCACCCTGCCCCAGATCCCAAGTGGAAGGGTCTCTGTAGGCTATTTGCACAGAATTCCAGACCCTGCCCAGGACAAGGTCACACTTGGCGTCGGCCATCACGGGGCTCTCCTCTTGGAACTGGAAGATGCCAAACCCCAAAGTCTACTGTGCACATGAGTGGGGTGATGGGGAGGCACTGCGAGGCGGGGACGTGGGGACCCCGAGGGCAATTGGCAGAGTCCACAGGAGTGCAGGATGGGAGCCTGGGGCTGACAAAGCCCTCTGGTCAAGTCAAGGGACCAGTCTTGAAGTTGACTTATATCCCACAGGTGCCCTTATGGCCCTCTTTGTTGGGATTTGTCTAAAAATTAGGGATAGTAATGGGAATCTCATGAAGAAAAAGGACGAAGCAGGAAAAGACAAAGTGAAGAAGGTCCCCTTGTCCTACCTACACTGGCAAGTTCTTTGCCCCCAACAGGAAATATCTCAGAGAGTGTGACGTGGCACAAAGTGCGTTCTGCGGAGGAACAGGGATGCTGCATTGCCAGTGGTGGCCAGAGGCCAGTCCCATTCCCTTGCTGGGGCTCGGGTCCCTCACCTGTAGTGCCCTGAGGCTGTGCTGATGGGACCTTGGACCCCACTCCCGCTTGCTGGGAGTGTGTAGGGCAGCAGGGACCTCAGAGATGATGGAGGAGCCCCCGCGTGCCCCTTCTGTCCTCAGTGCACAGGAGAGAGGGGCGGAGGTGTGGCCGGCAGAGGTGAAGCTGGTGGGAAGATCGCTCCAGGCAGCCCCCTCTTCATGCCCCCTACCATCGTCCCATCTCAGTCCCCAGCTATTTTGGTCCCAGAGAACTTCCTCCCACAGCTCTGTGGGAACAATGGAATCGTGACCCACAGCCCCCTCCCCCCCCCAAACTATTTTGATCCTGGGCTCCCCACTCAGTCCTCCTCTCCCTCCCACTTCATTCAGCATCACTTCTCTGTATCACACTCTGAGCCCGGGCTCTGGGACAGCCCCTAGGGAGTGTCCCCAGCTACGACTGCCGAGGCTTAGTGAGGCCACACAGTAGGGCTGCTGACTGGCGGCCACAGCTGAATGCTGCCTGCCTGCCTGCGGGCCAGGCTCAGACACCACCGGGAGAGGCCAGGGCCTTTCGAACCTGTATGATTCTGGCCCCTTCAGTCCCCAGTTATTAAATTGCCACATCCCGGTTTCTCTTCTCAGATCTATACCCCACACCCAAACCTTGCAGAACTCCGAGGCTCTTTTGCTGACTCAGAACCTAAGCCCTGACACTTCTTGTTCGCCTGGGAACTGACCCTTCAGGACACCAGAGCCAGGGTTCACATTCTGCCTCCAAGCCTTAACAGCTGTGGGATGCTGGGCAAGTTACTGACCCTCTCTGTGCCCCGGTTTCCTCCTCCCTGTGTGTATGCGTGTTTGTGCGTCTCATTAGGGTTCCTGTGAGGATGAGATAAGCTAAAACATGTAATGTTTAGGATCAGGCCTGGCAGACAGTAAGTACTATAATAAATAGGGTTAGTCTTTTTTATTTCTCCCAGCACTCAGCACTTAAAAAGAGTCTGCTGGAATAGAACAGAGCTTAGAGGTCAAATAGACTTGGAAGGCAAACAGCTCTGCCACTTTCTAAATGAGTGACTCTGGCCAAGTCTTTTCATCTTTCTCGATCTCAGGTGCTTCACCTGTAAGATGGGGACGGTAAAAGTGGGGTCTAACGAGGTAGCGCCGGCCAAGCTCCGCAGCCATGGTGGGCACTCAGCGAACACTGTTGTTAATTAGCTGTTCTGACTGTTTGCTCTCCGTCTGCCTCATGAGGTCATAAGGACCACACGGGCAAGGGTGGCGCCTGTTTCATTAATGCCTGGTCCCTGGCGGCACCTGACACGCACAGCAGGTTCTCAGCAAAGCCCTACACAGTGCGAGACCCTTGCACAAAGAAGGGAGCCCGGTTCAGGGTACTCAGGGTCTCTAAGCCCCTCCCTTTCCTGCGGAGCGTTTGCTGTCAGTGGGGCGGGGCCCCCCTCCCTTACCCGCCGTGCAGCGCTGGATCCGATTCCGAAGCCACTTCAGCAGGGGCTCCATGGTGCAGCCGCACACCCAGGGGTTGCCTCCGATCTGCAGGGTCACCAGCCCCGGCAGGCCCTCGAGGGCCTCGAGGCTGAGGAAGGCCAGGCCCCCGTAGCTGAGGTCCAGGTCCCGGAGCTGTGCCAGGCCCTGGAAGGCCCGCGGGTGCACCCTTCGCAGCCACGGGTTGTGGCTCAGGTCGATGTGCACGAGGCCGTGGGCGGCCTGGAACATGTCGGCTGGCACGTGGCTGAGGTTGTTGTAGCTCAGGTCCAGGTGCGCCAGGCGCTGGGCGTGGAGGAAGAGGCCCCGGGGCAGCTCCACCAGGGAGTTGTTGCGCAGATCCAGCACCCGGAGCTCCGCGTAGCAGGTGAGGTAGCCTGGCGGCACGGCCGCGATGCGGTTGTGGGCCAGGCTGAGGTTGCGCGTGTCCCTAGGCAGGTCTGGGGGCACCGAGAAGAGCCGCTGGCTGCTGCAGTCCACCACCTGCTCATGGCACGTGCAGAGGACGGGGCAGCTGGTGCTGGCCCCTGAGTGCATCGCCCCTGCTGCCAAGAGGAGGGAGACCAGGAGCATGGCTGGGCAGGGGGGCCCAGGCCAGGGCAGCCGGGACCAGGCATCACCCATCTTAGGCTGCTGGCAACGACGGTGCTGAAGGGAGCCCATCGGGGCTGGGGCTGCGTCTATGGAATCAAGAGCCAGTGGCTCAGAAAGGCAGCTCCATTGGGGGCCAGAACCCTGGGAGGTGGGGCTTTGGAGCACGTGGTCTCATGGCTCAAGCCTTTCCCAGGAGCCTCTGAGTACCAGAGGGCTCCCTCGGTGAGATCCACAGGGAGTCCTCTTTGGAGCCTCAGGGGTGAGACACCCAGTAGATGTCCCCCAGGGTCTGAAAAGTTAATCAAAACTTGAGAAAGGAAGGAGACGAGGATGTGGCTGGACCAACTGCCAGCAGGTTGTGGAAGGGTCCCTGCAGGCCTTTTGTGTCCCTCTCACCCATGACTGCTGGGTGCTCCTCTCTGGACTGTGTCTGAGAGGTGGGAGGGGCAGTGGAAGGCAAGAAAAGTGTCTTGTAAAGGTCCTGGCATGTCTGAAAAACCCTAAGCCCTGTCCCAAGCCTGGGACTGGTTAGGAGGCCAGGGCTGCATCCGAGTCTCCCACACTCAAGGTCTCAGAGGCCATCTCTTCTGGTGGCCCAGAGGGCTCAATCCCAGGAGGGTCCTGGGGGTGGGTGTTTGGGAAGGGAGCCGGGGGCGTTCTCCATGGGCATCTGAAAGCCTCAGTCCTCAGCCTCCATGGCTACTGAAGTTCCCAGGGAGGGAGGGACCCCAAGGGAGCCCCACTGTCGGCCACTGAGGCTGGAAAGAGCCATGCATCCCGGAGGTGCTGGACAGGTGGGGTGGGGCGGTGGGCAGCGAGGAGAGCTCAGGCGACTTCTCCGAGCCAGCACCTCTCCTGCAGCCGGGCTCTGTGCTCAGCAGGCAGAAGCAGAATTCCCTCTGTCGACAAGGAAGGGGCTCAGGCAGAGAAACCCAGTGCCCCTTCTCCCGGCTGTCCTCTCTCCTAGGCTCCTTACCGCAACCACAAAGTTCTCCACAGACCCCGTCCTCACACTGTTTTCTCCCACAAAGCTTCCACCCCGCCCTGCAGCCGTCCTGCCTTGCTCCTGGGGGTCTGTCCTGGGCCCGGGGCATTTTCTTCTCCTGGCCCCGCCCCCATCAGCACCAAACACCCACCTTTGAATAACTCTCTAAGAAAAATGCATACACACCAGCCGTTTGCATACCTGCTTTCCACACTCTTAGCACTCCCATCTCTCTTACATACACACACACGTTCGTGTTGTTCTTCTCCTGTGACTCCCCCATATTCTGCCCTGCCCTGCACTCACGCCTCCCCAGTTTTCTCTCCCACTCCCTTCTGCACACACACTCCTGCAGAGCCCCCTCCCCAGATGCCCTCACCTCCCCCCAAGGGCACACCCCTAATCCCAGCATCCTTTCCCACAAATGCTCCGCTCTCCCCTCTGCCCCCGGCTTGAGCCCACACCCACACTTGGTCAGGCAGAGAGGCTGAGTGTGATGACACACCCAGCGTCTCAGCTCGCTGTCCAGCTCGCATCCTCCTTGGCCCCTCGCTTCTCTCGTGCCCACTTGCTGTCCTCACTTGTTCTCCCCTCACCCCCCGGCCAGCACTGCTTCTTTCACTGCATCCAGCCTTGATCCCGCTTGCTGGGAGACCACCCCGAGTCCCCTTCACCAGACTCATTTTTCTAAGCCCCAAGGTCTCCCCCTGCACCCCCAGAGGCC
Source organism: Camelus bactrianus (assembly GCF_048773025.1). NCBI lineage: Eukaryota > Metazoa > Chordata > Mammalia > Artiodactyla > Camelidae > Camelus > Camelus bactrianus. Next base: position 12,235,551 of record NC_133548.1, read on the forward strand.
CTCAGGAGCCCACTTACTCTGTTCCAAGGACACAGCCATCCATCTGCAGCAGACACGGGTCTCCTTGTCCTGGAATCCCCGCTTGCTGCTTCAGGAGAACAGATTGCCTCCCAGGCTCGTCCCCTCCCCCGGCCTCTCCTCCTCCATGGCTCCTGGATCCCGGGGCAGCATCCTCTGTGGTTTTCCGTCCTCTGGTCCCCGTTGCTGTTCCCCTTCTTTTACTCAAAAGCGGAATCAGAGAGAGGATGCTTAGAAGAAAGTTCACAGAATCCGAATGCTTCTTCCTGAAACTCAGCTGGTGCTGAGGCTGCTGGAGTATGTGGCTTCTGCCAGGTCCTCCCCTCCCTCCCCCTCTCCCCCTCCTCTCTCCCTTTTTTTCCTCGAGGGCCAGGTACTGACGTTTCACTGTCTCTTAGCAACTGCCTCCACATCTCTGAGCAACAGGAGAGCTGGCTATGGACCCCACCAAGATGAAGCCAACGAAGCAGTCACAGGATCCACAGCCACCCGCAGGGTCCTAGTGATGGGGCAAAGGGGAAGAAGGGGCGGAGGAAGGGTAAACAGGGTGAGACAGGGACGGGGGCAGAGAAGCAGGCAGGGAGAGACTGGAGTAGGGGCAAAGGCATGCACCTGGAATCCGAGATGGAGGAAGGGGAGTTTAAGGGCATCAGACCCAGAAGGAAAAGTAGAGAGGGCTTGGAATGGAGAAGGGAACTTAGTGGAGAGTGGAGGGGAAAATGGGGGGAAAGCAATGGAGATATGAATAAAGACAGAATGAGAAAAGAGAAGTACATGAGACAAGTTTGGTCACTTGATGGGATGTATCTATTAAATCCACCTAGAGCATCAGTTTCCCTGGGTCTGAATGTATTTTGGTCACTAGGTAGCAGGTGACTGGACTTGTCAGGGACAATTATAGGAGGTGAGATCTTTTCTGTGTTTCTTAATTGTCCCTAAGTCTTGACCCCAAGAGCTCTGAGAATCGTTTGGATCCCAAGAGCCAATTGTCAGTTCCAGGCAGGGTACCTGGGGCTGGAGGAGGCTCAGAGCTGTCTCTGGGGGAGTGAAAGTTGCCAGAAAACCTTGTGATTCTGTCCTCTTTCTCTAGGTCCAGGGAACTCTGCTGTCCTGTTTCCCTCTCTCCAAGCTTCCTGATCTCCCCCACCCCCGAGTGACTTCAGATGAGGGTGAAGTCTTTGCAACACCTCTTTTCTTGGTGACCCATGGAACTAGTCTCTAGCTGCCCTGCATTTTAAAAACCAGCTTGACTACTTGGCTTGGTCAAAGAGCTATGTCATTTCTTCTTTTAATAATTAGTGATTGAGCACTCACGGTTCCCCAGGCACCTGGTTACCTGGTGGGCACACAGCCACCAGTAAGATGGATGTAGACCCCGCCCTTGTAAGGGCTAACTCATAAATAAAGACAGAGCTGATGTCAGCCCGGTGTGCTCACTCAGCTGATCAGGAGCGCCTTTCATTTAAGTAATATTTTAGATCTTTGGGGGGAAACAGACGAAGTAATAGAAAGCAAGTGTTGAGTTGTACAGATTCCAGGCATTTACAAAGTTCTCCAAATCACTGTCTTCTCTAACACGATTCCTTTTCCTGTAGGGCCATAGAAGGTCTGCTACCCTGTCCACTGCCCTCTTGCATATTAAGCTCATTTTGAATCTTTCATGTTCTGTGGTGTCTAGTGTAGGGTAGCCACGTCATTGATATTCCCATATTGAGTTGGCTGACGTCAATACGAGTTCTGTCGCCCTCCCTCCCTAAAGGAGGGAACGGTCGTTCAACTCATGTATGAGCTTAGAAATAAAATCTTAATGCATAAAACACAGAGACACATTGAAACAAGTGACCCACTATAAACAAGTAAAGCAAAAGCATCATAAAACCTTATTAACATTAACTGAAAAACGGTAGAAAATATAATTATCTCATTGGAGGCTAAGAAAGGTAATCAGCACATTTCAGTATTTAATGTTGACTAAAGGCACATGAAAAAAATAAAAAAGAGTAGAGGTTTTCTTCCTTTATAGAATATGTTTACGTTTATAATTATAATGTAATTAAAGGAAAATATTTGTGACAATTTCCTTAAAAAAAATAGGATCTAGGCAGGAATGCCTTGTCACCATTTGAAACTACAGTTTTCTGACCTGGAAAATAGGAATAATAAGAATGACAGCTAAGTCATAGGTTATTTTTACATTATATGAGTTGTTATTAAGAGAGTTCAGAGTAGGCTACAGCAAGCACTACACATATGTTTGTTTAATGAATGAATAAAATAAGTACAAAAAAATAAATGACAGAGTATAAAACTGCTGAAATAGTTATGCAGCAAGGGAAACAAATGGCACAAAAAATGGGAAATGAAGAAATGGAAATACCGCATTTGCCGATGATTTGAATGTATTCTGTGTAAAGAGAACTCACAAAACCTTTGGCAAGCCCCGAGAAACATCGCTGCACATAATGCCTTGTGTAAGAATGAAGTTAAATGAGGGCAGATAAGAAAAAATGAGGGCAGATAGCTTTCAAATGACTTTTTACCCATAAGTATTCTCTAAGTTAAGTATTAAACCGTTGGTTCTCAGACAGGTGTCTGATGGTACACCATGTGCCGTAAGAAAAATGTTTGTTCTCAAGTTAAGTTTGAGAAACATTAAGTTAAACAAAATGCAAGATTTCTCAGAGGCTTTAATGTTCATGGTGACTCACCAAGGGGAAGGGCTGGGGAAGGTGAAGGATTTATAATATCTGGCATTGCCCTTACGCTGCGGGGCTGGCTTCTCCCCTTAGCAAAATGCCTGTCTCCTACATAGCAGCCTTGCAGCCAGAGTGATTCAGTTTTTAACCCCAGCAAAGTGCAGCCTTTTGGGGTCTCTTGCAAGTACTGAAACCATGATTGTTCGATCATGAATGTCAAGAATTTACTCTACCACGAAAACACACAGAAATTAATCCAAGAGTTGTGGATACAAATGAATCGAACAACCATTTTCATGACTGTTTACGATTTTTTGACACATATGGTAAATTTGTTGTAATAATGATAGAAAACCTTCAAATGCATGAGGACTAATTTAATCTACCTCATAAGAAATTTGTTCACGGAAAATTATCAAACAGTAGAATGAAGCTAATCTCTTCAGTTGCTAAGAAAGCTTAACAGTAAGATGGCTCTGCTTTCTACATTATAATAATTTAATGAAACTTTTAGCAGAATCTAAATCCCCCAGTGTGTGCACCTCATATAATCCGCCCCCCTTGAGTTTCAGCAGAATCTGTGACTATGATGAGATATTACTCCCATGATTATCCCAATAATCAGTTGAGTCTGTGTCAATCAAAAGGGAAATTATCCAGGTTGGCGTTACCTAATTGGGGGACCCCTTAAAAGGGCCTAGGCCCTTCCTGAACAGGTATTTGAGGGGTATTCTCCACTGATAGCTCTGAAAATGGGGGAGGAGGCACACGGAGAAGACCTTAGAGTCCCCCAGTCGCTAAGATGTACCCTGGCCGACAGTCAGTAAGAAAACAGGAATCTCAGTCCTCTGACTGCAAGGACCTGAATTCTGCTGATGAATTTAGAAGATGACCTGGAGCTCCAGGTGACAACACAGATGTTCACCATCTTGATTTCAGCCTCATAGGATATCCTGAGTAGAGAGCCCAGCTACTCTGTGTTAGGACTTCTGACCCACAGAGCTATGAGCTAATACATGAGCATCATTTTAAGTCACTAAATTGGTGGTAATTTGTTATGCAGCGTAGAAGACTAATACAAAGGTCATGTGGAAAAAGGCTGGTTTCACTGGCAGTTAAATGCATGAAAATAGGAACCATTTTGTGATAATATATTTGAATAGTGGCAATAAATACATCTCCAATATTCTGTGAGCTGAGTATAGGGTGAGCCAGATATGCGTACACTTCCTGCAGGCGCTGGGCGTTGGCTCAGACCTACTTAGGAAATTACTGTTCTCTTTGACCTGGCAATTAGCAAGAAATTACTTCATACAAAAGTATTCATAGCAGGAGTCTTTATGATAATGAAAAATGGAAATAACATGAATGCTCAGCAACAGAGGGTGCTAAGCAAACACCATATTAATATAAAAGAAATTCCATGGAGAACATTATTAATTGTAGTAACCTGATGGGTAACACTGCTGCCTGGAAAGCATGTAGAATCATGTTAACCGAACACAACAGAGCAACAGTGAACTCACAGTCACTCCACCACTCATTAGTGTTGTGTCCTTACGCTAGTTACATATCCTCACAGCTCTTCGTTTCCTCATCTCTAAAATGGGTGTGAGGCGGGGAGGGTAGAGCTCAGCGGTAGAGCGCGTGCTTAGCAGGCACAAGGTCCTGGGTTCAGTCCCCAGTACCTCCTCTAAAAATAAATAAATAAACCTAATTACGCACCCCCCCCACCAAAAAAAGGTTAAAAAAATTCTTTAAAAAATGGGTGTGATTTTAGTTTCTGCCTGAAGATTTGAAAGAGGCAAGGCCTGTAGAACCTGGTATAGTTCCTGGTCCTTTCTAAAAGCTCAGTTAATTAGTTATTACCACTATTCTTCATATCATATAAAAGTGGATTGAATGTCTTCTGTTCCTACTCTTTAAAATCTCTTGATGTAACCCGGGAGGCAATATTACGTGGTGGGAGGCTATGGAGCATAGTGGTTACAGCAAGGGCTATGGAGTAATAATAATAATAATAAACCACACTCAGGGTTATTGTAAGAATTAAATGACCTGGGCAAAATGGTACATAATACCTGGGACACAGTCAGCTCTCAAGAAACCTTAACTATTTTTACTAGTATTACTTTGGGAGGGGGTTGGTGGAGGTGAGCATGGAACCATGTCTCAGATCACAGCATTTGCTCTCAGACAATAACCCCAGCGCATCCTTTTTACTTGTGACCAGCTCACAGTTTCTTTCTGCTTCTTGGTTCCTGGATCCCTGGTCCAGTTCTTGAGCTTTTTTTTTTTTTTTTTTTTTTAATTAAAGTACAGTCAGTTACAGTTTGTCGATTTCTGGTGTACAGCACAATGTCCCAGTCATGCACATGCATAACTATATTCCTTTTCATATTCTTTTTCATTAAAGGTTATTATAAGATATTGAATAGAGTCCCCTGTGCTATACAGAAGAAATTTATTTTTTAATCTATTTTTATGTATAGTGGTTAACATTTGCAAATCTCAAACTCCCAAATTCATCCCTTCCATCCCCTCTCCCCTGGTAACCATGAGATTGTTTACTATGTCTGTGAGTCTGTTTCTGTTTTGTAGATGAGTTCATTAGTGTCCCCTTTCTCTTTCTTATTTTTAAGATTCTACATATGAGTGATATTTTGATGTTTGCTTCCTGCCCCTGCCTTGGTGACCCTCCATGCCAGCATCCTTTGGAGTTGGATATTGACATCCTGCGTTGTTTCTGGCCAATCCAAAGGGGTGTGTGTGTGTATGTGTGCATGTGTGTGTTGTGGGGGGGGCACAGGGGACAGAGAGGGTGGATGTGCATACTTTGGAGACATAAAGAGCAAAATCTCACAATTGCATGCCTCGAGATAAGGTACATTCTTATATAATGTGATTATCAATTGGTTCCTGCTCCCTGCCCTGCCCCTCTGCCCCTGCCCCAACCTTGAAGGCGGGGGAAGGGGGAGGGGAAGCATATAAGGAATATCTGAATAATAATAGATAAGGACTGAGGAGTGGGTAGAGAGTCGTTTTGCTTATCACCTAGTATTCTGTTGGTCATATCTTTCCTGGAGCCCCTGCAGCTGTCCTGCCGGTCCCAGGCAGCTACGAAGCTCACAGTTGTTCCCGCTGATATAAAACCTGAGCTGCTGAGTGCTTATCAGGTGTGTTTCTCTGAAAAGCTAATTTTACAAAAGTGTGTTAAGAATTGCGGCTCTCTGCCTTCTTAAACTCTCTTCTCTTAGGACTTCTCGATGCAATGGGATCTTTACCTGTCTGTCTCCATGGCCCCTGCGGGCAGGGGCAGAGCTTTGTTTATATTTTTCCCTCTAGTGTTGGGGACATAATAACCTTGTAGCATAAGTGTCTGTCTAGGAATATGACTCTGTACCACTGGCAGTAATGACAAGAGAGCCTTCTGGAGGCTGACAGAAGAGAGAAGTGGATGTAAAGGGGTGAAGTAACAGATCGGACTTTATGCTCAATTTCCAGCCGAGTAGGAGGTGGAAACAGCAGATGTTGCCACTCTGAGGTCCTGTTGAGAGAGGTGACGTTTGCTCTACTGGGAGAGAGGCTGGGGGCCAGAGGAAAGGGACCGACTGCTTCCTTCATTGGCCAGAGTGGCCCAGCCTGGGGGCAGAAAGGAGCCCCTGTATGTTGAGTTGCTGTAATACCCAGGTTTCCAGACAGGATGACTGAAATCTGTCCACTTATTTACCACATATTTATTAAGCTCCCACTGTGTTCCAAACCTTGTTCTAGGAACTGGAGTCCAGCCAGGGTGGACACACGGATGACATCCACCTGTACATCATATGGGGCCAGCATCCCTCCTGACCGGTCAGACTCGGTGGTGGCTGGCGGGTACCTATGTTGACCGCCCCCATTCAGCAGTGAACAAAACAAAGTCCCCGATCCCTTGCTGCTCACTTTCCGGTCAGAGGAGACAGATGATAAACACACACACACGTATAGAGCAGGTGATGATAAGCGCGGTGCAGAAAAACAAATTCAGGGTCCTGGGGTACCGCGGTAGAGGTTAGTCACTTGCCTGAGATCTCATGGCTAAGAAGAGGTGGAGCCTGGGCTTGATGGATTTGGAAGGCTGACCATTTGGCATCCATATCCACACAGCCTCTGATGAAGGGATTGTGGAAGCAGGTGGCCACGAGCCTCCAGTTCTCCCTAAGGAGATTTGGAAAGAGAGACTGTCTAATAAGTTGGCCATCAAATATTAAGAAGCCCCTACTATGTATCAGGCTCCACGCTAAGCCCTGGAAATACAGCAGTCAAGAAAACAGGCAAGGTCCCTGCTTGGGGAAGGAGGATGTGGGGAAAAATGTCTTAAATACTTGTAAAGATAAAAAGTGCTTCAGAGGGAGGGTACAGGATGGTCCAGGGTGGTAAAAGCAGAGCTTTCTGCCAACATGAGGTGGTGGGGGAGACCTTCCTGAGCGCGCCATGCATTAGCTAGCGGGTTTGGTCAGGGCCCCCTCCTATGCCCTGTGGGGATGGTGTTTCTCATAAGCTCATAGATTTTGGTTATTTTTCTTTGAGTTACAGATACCTTGTGGGGTTGTTTTACTCCTTAGATGCTTTTATAGTCTTGCATCTCTCAGGTGAGATAATTAGCTTCATGCTATGAAATACAGATTTTAATGAACTGAGAGGCAACGCTAAGGAAGGCATTATTTCTCCCACGTCCTCTGAACATGAATCAAGAAGGCATACAATGCAATGTGCGTAGTGGGCTCATAAAAACAGCCCTGCAGTACTGACTGCTCAAACTGTCCCGCTGTTTACAACATTCGATACAGCACTTGATGGCATGACTCTGGTCCTCACCTGTAGAAAATGCTCTCCTTAGAAGTTTCCTTTGACTCCTGCTTGATATCCCACCCCTCTGTCTTCTCTAGCTGTGTAGAGAAATGTAAAAAATGTGCATAATATAAACTCATTGACTTTGAAGAGCATCACCCCTGCCTGTCTGGTTCCCTATGTATTCTTCCTTCGTGAGTGTTGGCTGGGGCTGAGCCCTTCCGAGATCTCTTCCCTTTGTGATTCTGATGCTGTCCAGACACGTTTTGCGGGTCCTGGATTCCTCAGCCAGACCACAGAGCCACTCCCTTAACCAGCAACTGACTCTGAATCATCCCTCTGACCTGTTCATTCAGGGCAGACGTCTTCTCCCAGGCACCCTTTAGAATTCTGGCCAGAGGATGTCCAGATCCTGCCCTGGGATCCTCTGGAAAAGGAGAGCCGCAGTCTGGAAGGAAGAAGAGATGAGATGCCGGAACTGGGAACAGCTGCGGGCTTTCTTCTAGGGCCCTGGGAAGTAAGATCTATTTATAAGATGATTCTTGGTAAGTCTTGCCAAGGGAAGTGTCTTCCAGAAATAGCCTGGAACTGCAGTGAGGTCATGCCCACCTTTGTGACCTGTGCCCTCTCGCTCTGTCTCACCTGTCCGCCTGGATAAACGCGCACCATCTCGCTCTGGTTTCGGGCACAGAAAAACTGCCATATTTGGAATCCCTTATTCCTGCCTGTGTCAGCGAGGCCACCGTTACTGATTTCCTTTTTTTTCCCCTCACCATTTTCACCCTCACCCAGGAGCTGCTGGATTACAGCCAGGGACCTTGGCCGGAGTTGTAGCTCTGTCCCTCTCTGGTTGTCTGCCCCTGGGAAGGGCAATGCATTGCGTCAGGCACTAGGGTAAGAGATTTACATGGACGGGCTGATCTTGGTCTTAGGGCAGCCTTATGAGGGAAGTGTTTCCTTTTTTTTTTATATCACAATTTTACAGATTAAAAAAATAACCTATGTCCAGATAAATTAGGTAATTTGCCGAAGGTAACGCACGGGGTAGAAGAACTGATAACCGACACTCATTAAACACTCACTTTGTGTTCAGTACCTCCCAAACGCTACCTTTTAGAATCCCTGAAATAACCTGAAGCATAAATATGATGGCCTCATCTTCCACATACAGGGAAATTAAGGAGCAAAGAAATCAAGTCCCAAGTCCCGCAGCGTGTAACTGGCAGAGAAAGAACTTCAACCTGGTCATTCTTTTTCTGAAGCCGAAGCCCACGCTGTCTTTCTGAACCTTCCTCTCTGTGAAGGGTGGATGATAATTCTCTTGGTTACCACCCGGCGATCACAAAGGAACATTCCCGTAGAATCTGTAAAGTGGAGCAGAGGCTCGTCATTCTGGTGAAGAGCTGTGAAGCAGACCCGGGAGAAAGGAGGTGTGCGGGGACTGGGAGAAGCTGGGCGGCAGCACTGTTCCAGGTGCCTGTCACAGGGGTGGTCTTTTCCAGCTGTGTTGGGTTGTCCTAAACATCCCAGTGGAGTTGGCCTTAGAGAAACACACACTGGACAAAGCAGCCATTGGAGGCTCCTGCTGGGTTAAGGGGATTCTAGAGTCCACCTGTGGCCAAGTAGGAGTGCCGCTGGTGTGGCTTCCCCACGTGGCAGCTGGTGGAGAGGGCAGAGTTCACGATCTAGGGCCAGCAGCACCGGTCTACAATCCCTGGACTGCTCCTTATCCGCGGTGTGAGGGAGGCAGACTCCCAACCCGTCTGAGCCCTGTAACCCTCTGCAGAAAGGGAGAGACTCCCTTCCTCGCTCAGGGAGTTGCCGAGAGAATTTCATAAGTTCCTGAGTGCCTTAGACATGTGATGCTAATTTTCCCTTCTCTGGGTCATGGATGAGACATGCTGGGTCCCCCACCTGACAGATTTCTAGGTCTGGCCCCAGAACCACATGAATGTGCCTTGGGTGGCTAAAGCCTTACTGATCACAGGAGCAAGAGATGCAGTCCATACAAACGGCTTTACTCCATCCCCATGGAAGCAACCAAGCAGCCAAGCAGCTGTTTAATTGCTAACTTTTCCGGCACTCCTACGTGCTTGGTCCTGGGCTGTGCACTGCCAGAGGGAGAAGAACAGCAAAACCATTGGTTTCGCCTGATAGTGGTTTAGGGTTTTAGATGAAGAGACAAGACTAACACCAACACAGTGTCATTAGACATGACATTTAATTCATCACTAAGCAGATAGTTCTGAAAAGAGAAATTGACGGAGAGATGAGAGTAATCAGAGAAGCCTCCGGGCAGAAGCAGGGCTTGGGATGGGCTGGGAGGGTCAGGGAAGCTAGTGGTAGTCACAGTGACAGTCCCCCTTCACCCCAGGTTGTGCAGACATTGCCGTCATCCCGTCACTAAAAAGCACCGAATGCTGACTCCATCCCAGGCACAGAACTAAATCCTTTATGTCATTAAAACCTCCCGCCCCTTTGCGGTTGATACCACCATACCTCCATTTTTCAGATGGGAAAACAGGCAGGTGAAAGCAATGGTTCATGTCACATATCAGCAGAGCTGATTCTAACTCTGGTATATCTGGTATACCTAAGCCCCGGCCACCAAGCTTGACATAGAGGGCATGATGGAGCTGCGTGAAACACTCCTGGCTGTCCATCCAGGCTGAGAAGGTGGGGCCAGTGGAAAGAAGGCTGGGATCTGTGTAGGAGCAGAAAGGAAGGAATTTCTTTCTTACCCATTTTTTTGTTTTTCTCTCTCCAGGAGAGACAGTTGGGGCTAAGGTGTTTCTGGTCGCGAGGTGCCTTTGCCCAGATTGCTGAAAGGGACCATATCAAGGTGATGTGGTGGTTGGATGCTTCCAGCTGGCTCAGGCTCTGAGTCGGGATGAGAGAGAGGGGCCCAAGCCTGCATTGTGTGGTCCTCATTACAGTGCATGAGAACCCAGAAGAGAGGCTGGAGCAGGAATCCATGCCTGCAGCTATAGCATGGCCTTTATTGGAGGATTTGGGGGAGTGCATTAAAGTCATGCTCAGTGGGCCCCATGAAGCTGAAGAAGGGTGACCCCAAGAAACACGTGACCTCTCAATCTTGGGCAACTCAGCTGAAGGAGTCATAAATTGAGAAATCAGGCAACACCCAACTCTCCTTCAAATTTGCTGTGGGACTGTGGGGCTAATCATATCCTCACCCTGGGCTTCAGTTTCTTCATCTAATGACACAGAGCATTTGGACCAGCTGAGTTCTGAGTCGACTGGGTGAATTTCGAGTTCTAATAAGGACAATGACTAAGCATTCACCATGATGCAAGGTGATATTGAATCATGTTTGTTCTGTGAGGAGTTGATTCCCTTTGGCCCAGCTTCTTGGCTCTCAAGCCTCAGGTCTTAGACCCTACCTCAGTAAGGATCTGGAGAGAGGGTGGGGGTCTCCCTACTACCCTGGGGAAGTGGAGACCAGCAGGGCCTGGGTGAGGGAGCAGCTGCGGCTCCCATCCCAGAATAGCTGCAGCCCTCCCGGCATCTGCCATCCTGGCTGCAAACTCCCATCCCTTCGGCAGCTCCCAATCTTGCTGTCTGGCAGGCGCTGCTTTCCAGGTTTTTGTGGCACCCACTAGGCAGCTCTCCTCGTGTGCTACAGCACGCTGGCTTCTTCCTCCAAGCGGCTGGGATCATAAAAGCAACTCTTCTCTGGTTTCCTCCATCCTGCCTCACTTCACCTCCCAATGGTTGCGGACACAGGGGTAGTTTAGCATAGTGGAAAGACAGCACTAGAGTTGGTTCCAGGGGTCTTGAGTTCTTGCCACCAATTCACCATGTGTCTGGGCACAAACCTAAATATCTCTCTTGCTTTCAGAAGGAGGGTAAGGTAAGGGTAATCAGGCTATTGTTTCACTGCTGTTCACCAGGGTGGCTGGCCATCCTAGTGGTTCAGAGCTGGGGTCCTATTAGGGACTGCATGTCCAGGTCCCTCCACAATTCATAGATTGAAATACTAACCTGCCCCCCAACCCCCAATGTGATGGCATTTGGAGTTGAGGCTTTGGGAGGTAATTAGGTCATGAGGGTGGAGCCTTCATGAATGGTATTAGTGCCCTTATAAGAAGTTGCCAGAGAGCTAGCTAGCTCTCCTTCTGCCACCTGGGGATGCAATGAGAAGTCTGCAGTCTGCAACCCAGAAGAGGACTCTCATCAGAACCTCCCTATGCTGGCACCCTGATCTTGGACTTCCAGCCTCCAAGAAGACAGATAAATACCTATTGTTTATACATCACCTAGTCTGTGGTATAAGGCCCTACTCCCCCAGGGTAGTGAGGAGACCCTGACCCTCTCTCTGAATGACTGAGACAGGAGCCTTCTGCTTGACCAGTGCCTACATCATGCGGGTTGTTCAGTGTCTTGAGTATCACCTCAGGGGTAATAATACCTGGGCAATTGCACAGAACTGGTGTGGGGGTCAATGGAGGGAAAAAAGGATGAGAACCAGTGTTTTGGGAACCATGAAGCTGTCATCCCATGTCTGATCCACCTGTCTGCCTAGTTTCTGTCTCCTCTGTCTTGGGGAGCAATTACACTTTGATTTCCACTCACCCATCCTTAACCACGTGGCTCAGATGGAGCTCACTCCACTCCTGCATGTGACCCAGGCCTGGGCAGGTGAACTTTTCTTCCTCTGGTCACAGTGACAGGTTAGGGGGTGAATAGAACCAAACAGACCCCATCAGAGCCAATCCTGGGGCCAGACCCAGACCTGACCAACAAGAACACACATCTTCTCCCAGTGGCTTAGGGATAGTCACATTATTTCTCTGAGATTCTTCTCACTGGGACAAGTGGGAAAGATCTCTTCTCCTTTCAGCTGTGAGCTTGGAGGATGTGACTCATGACTGCTCCTTCATGTAGAGAAAGAAAAGAATGGAGCCGGGTAGAACAAACAAATATAAGAAATGGAGAGGAGATAGGAGACAGGTGACATTAAGTCCTGGCTGTCTCTGGCCCTTCATGCCCTGGCTCCTCCAGTTCTCCCTTAAAGCAGAGTAAAAGGTAAGGGGTGGCAAGGCATGGGGGACACTTTCATAGTTCCACTTCCCTGATCAAGGGAAGGCTTTTCTAGTAAGATTAAATGTGCTCTTGTATCTGAATAAAGTAAGGGAGTGGGCCCTATACGTACACAGGAGAGGAGAATTCCAGGCAGAAGGAATAGAAAGTGCAAAGGCCCTGAGGCAGGAGGATGCTTGGTATATGCCAGGAAGAGAAAGGAGGCCACGGATGGCTGGAGCTGAATGAGAAAGCAGTAACTCATTCTAGCCCTTTCCTCTGGGCTGTCTTAGCTGTAGAGTTACTCTGCCTGGATGAGAGCTGGTGTTAGGGTCTGAGCCACAACTTCAAGAGCTTTGATGTGCGTAGCTGCTAGGGGTTAGAAAGTTAGAGACCAGCACCAAGGCCTTCCCTGGCTCTCTAATTCTGCGTCTGTCAACACCCAAGGGGTATGACTTTCTTCCTAGTTTCTTCTAATAACTCACCTAAGATCTATCATAAACTCCTGTTTCTACAAGGATCCAGAGAAGAGGGTTCCTTGTGGCGGAGTAGACAGGCAAGCTTCAGTGGAAAGGATTTCTCTCTTTACAATTGCTGAGGTGCGACATTCCATGAACACATGCCAATTTGTTCCCGGTGTGTTTGTTCCTTTCTTCATTCATTTAACAAGAATTTATTGAGTACCTGATATCTGCCAAGGTATACAGAAAGGCACCGAAGCTACAGAGATGAATCAGTCATGGTTTCTGCTTTCAAGGATCTCAGTCTGGGTGGGTGTGGAGGAGGCAGCCTTGTAAACAGATAATTAGAGAGAAACACGGCAGGTGCTGAAATCGAGGTAGGAGTACAGTGCTGCAGGGAAATCCCTGAGGGATGGTTTCACCTAGAAAAGGCAGGGAGGGCTACAGAGAGGAGGTGACCTCTCAGCTGGACATTGAAGGAGGAGGGAAGTTTGACCGGTGGAGAGCTCACCCAGAAGATCTGCTCAGAGAGACAGCACGTATGCAGAGTATGCAGTCATGAGAAAGGATGGGATTAAGAAATGGTGAAATTTCAGAGTAGAGGGCTTGGGGCTTGGAAACTGATGGACAATGTGGGTGGTAGTGGTCAACCCAGTCTGTACTAGGTATTTAGACTTGGTTGTGTTGATTTGGAGAATCAATGGAGATTTTTAAGTCAGGGAGGAAGGTGTACAGGTAAGATTGCTGCATATAGTATGATATAATATAACATAATAATAATAATGGGAGATGGTCTAAAAAGTAAATGGCTAACCGTTTGGGTTGAGATTGGGTCCCAAACTCAAGTGCCAACAGGGCCAGGTGGTTGACATAGAAGAACAAGGAGGTCAGCAGGCTGTGTGGCCTCCGCTGTGTCTCGAGAGGGCAGGTGTCACCCAACTCCGTCAGTCGTTGCCCCAGTGGGGACTCAGGTCCAGGGCTGCCAGAATGCCTGAGTTTTCCAGAGCGGCTGGAAATCCAGATCCTTATGTAAAAATCTCACCGTTTTAAAATGCTGGCAACTAATTTAAATTCTACCAAATGCCTTATGGGCCAACTTGAACACATCTGTCAGCCCGATCTGTCGGCGGGCCACCGGTTCGCAACTCCTGGGTTGAGAAAAGAGTTTTCTTTTTTTGTAAAGAAAGATCGAAATAGCTTTGGATCCGAAGATTCATGCCTGGAATGATCTTCCCTCCTCTTGTTTGAGCAAATTCTTCATCATTGCTTGAGGCTTAGTTCAGTTCTCCCCTGTGAAGTGCTCCCCATGACCCTCCCTTGCCTGCCACACACCCTCCAATCACTACCCAGCACCCCCCACCAAGTAGTTATCATGCCTTTGTGTTCCATCATATCTATTACATGCCCAGATACCTGCAAAATCAAAAACAAAACAAAACAAAATGCTGAGGAGAAGGAGAGAAGCCAGGGTCAAAAAAGATGCAGAGTCAACACTGTTGATTAATGGATGGAATCCAACACTGTTGATTAATGGATGGAATCCATCCCTGTAGGAGACGTGGATGAAACTCGCAACGTGGGTCCTTGCAGGCATCAGCGACTGCCTGGCAGGACCGAGCCTGGAGTGGAAGGAAGCCCACTGGCTCTGAAAGGAAAGCTGAGGTGCTCAAGAGCAGGTTGGACATTGGGCTGGACTTTGAGAGAAAGCTCAAGACTCTGCGTTTCTGTAGGACTTGATTCTGAAGCAGGGTTTAGATCCATTCTCAAGTATGTAATCCCATCAGCCTTTAGTAACAGCTGGTCCTGAGGCATTGAAGATTGACCTGGGAGCCTCCTGTGAAGGGACCTAGGATATGCGGGTAGAGTGAGTATCTGCTGTTTTGCTGTCCAGCTTCCTTTCATACTTTCCTTGGTTTCTCTAGAAATTCATCTTTCCCCCACTTTTGGTCCATGTGCTCTTGCCCGAGAGTTAGGCGTGTGACTCAGACATGGCTGATGGAGGCTCTGGGCACAGGGATCAGTGCCAGGATGGTCCTATAATCCCATAGGGCCAGTGGGGTTCATAACTTACCTCGAATTGTTGAGAGAGAGAGAGAGAGAGAGAGAGAGAGAGAGAGAGAGAGAGAGAGAGAGAGAGAGAGAGAGAGAAATTCTCTCTTTCCTGTTGGATTTCAACAGGGAGGGTATAAGTCGAGAGTAACTGTCAGGCACCATAAAGAGCCCAAGAAGAAAGCCAGCCTGGAGAAGAGGTGAGCTGAGCGACGGAGAGAGATCCAGGTATAGATGATATCATTTGAACCCCTGGATCAAACTATACCTAAAGCTAGTTAATCCTAGATTTTTTTCGTTAATGTGGCCTGTACATTTTTCCTCCCTTAAACCAGAGTGAGTTAGGTTTTCTTTTATCAGATGCAGCCAAAAGGAGTCTTTCAACCTCAATGAAAGGCGTGAAGAATGAGCCTTCCCATGAACAGTGCTTTACAGCTTGCCGAGCATTTCTGCATCCATTGTCTCACTTGATTCTTCCAACTCTCCTGGGAGGTGGGTAAAACAAGAATTATTATTCCCACATCACAGAGAAGGCAATCAAATCTTAACAGGATTGGGATCCACAGTCGCTCTACCAGGAATGTCAGGCTGAAACTCCTGTTCTTTTGAATCTGGTTCCGGAGGTGCTCTGCACCGATAATTTCATACTGAATTGAACTCTGATAAATGCTGAACTAAATTACACTAAAGCACCCCTGGAAATAGCTTCTCAGAATCATAATTCATGCTGGGTAATTACAAAATAACTTTCTTCTCGTAATTTTCCTCCATACCTGGGAGGGAAGGGCTGGTGATAGATGCCGGGGAGGGGACAATTTAGGTAATTATTTGGATGTCTGGAGGATGCACATCTTTTATCACGGTGCTCCTGTCTGTCTGCTTTTAACTTCTGCTTGGTAGCCAGCAAATTGGAGACCCTCCATTTCACGTCCCACACAAATTATTTTGCAAAGAAATTGTTGAGAGCCTTCTGTCTTTCTGGAAAAGTCTCTCCCCACTCTTTGCACACCTAGCTCCTGCTCACCTTGAGGTGTTATCTTCAACATTATTGTCCCCAAGTGGCCTTACTTTATAAAAAGTAGATTTTTACCCCCTTTCCTCAACCCTCAATTGTGTCCTTGTTTGGCAATGCTCTATTCTTTATAACATTTCCCACCATTTCTAATTGTTACACATTTCTTTTACATTTTCTTTCTTTGCAGTAGAATGTCCAACAGGATGTAAGATTCACTTCTCTATCTCTGGCACCTAGTTCAGTGCTGGGCACATAGCAGGTCCTCACTAATTATTCGTTGGTGGAATAAACCAGAGAATGAGTGGCTTATTCATGAATATTCAAGACAAGTGGCCTCTGAGTCATGGGAAGCTTGGGGCAGGGAAGGCTCTGGGCTAGACAGTCTATCTTGGTGGTGAGCTGCAGTGAGGTTGGGGTGGGATGGAGATGAATCCCAGTAAAGAAATCCTCCAGGGAATAGAACATTCGAGAAGAGAAGCAGGTGCCAAGGACCAAACCTGAGAGCAAGGGAAAGGAATGAGAAGACAGAGAAGGGGACAGCGATGGCTGGCAACCGGAAGAGCAACTGAGTAAGAACCATGTCCTAGAAGCTCGTGCAGGAGGAGGGTAGACAACAGTGTTCTGTACCTCCACTTGGCGCCGCAGCATCTGACTCACACCTGACTGACTTTTCCAATTATTTTTACCCTGATTGTAGCAGTTGGCAGGTTTCCAAGTGGCAGTGTGATTTTGTTTGCTGCCTGCAATTCCCACCTCTCCGGGTTAGCAGGCATGAGTCTTTTGACTTTGCTAGAGAAGGTGACACCTCTCAATTTAGCTCTGTTTGCAAATGTCAGCTGAGATGCTGTGAGCTCTTGCCACCGGGTCTTTAAGAACACTCACAGGAGTCAGCGCTCACACACACACACAGACACACCATGATGCTTTATTCCCTACGTCCTCTGCTCCATCAGGCTGCAAGGGCATCTGCCAGACCACCATTTGGCAACCCACCTATTTGGGGGTCTTTACCAGCCTTTGATATTGTTGTGATAAAAGTAATAGGAAGTGACCTGAGGGAGGAGTCTTCAGTCCAAGGAAACTGTAACATGGAGAGAGACAAAGATGAATCTTTGTCATTTTCCCAAGGGGTGGTCTCTAGAATTCTAGGAGCTGAGTCATCACTCTCCAGAGTGACGAACATTTCGGGCCCCCGTTTCCTTCTGAAGGGACCAGCTTTCTGCAGCCAAAGTCACGTTCATGATAGATAGAGATTTTAAAAGCTGCTAGTTTGGACTGTTTATGATGGGCTCAGCACTGTGTTAAGCTTTTTAAATATATGTTCATCTTAGGTAAGCTTCCCTGGAACCCTCTCAGATCATTATCATTGGCCTCACCTTGCAGATGGGAAAGCTGAGGCTCAGAGAGGTGGTGCAACTTGCCAAAGGTCACACAGAATAGACATACTGGAGTTGGGAATCAAACTTAGGTCATGGCTTTTTCTATGACTCTACTCTGTTGATGGAGCCATGGAGCCATGCTGGTTACTTGATGGGGACAGTCAGTGGCTGTCACTGTAACTGGCTAACTGGGGCCTGTCCCTGTGCCTGAACGTTGGAGAGAGCTGACAACTGGAAAGTAGTGCCCGTTTCCAGTCAATGTGGAGTGATGGGTGGACATTCTCCACTACATCCCCTCTTCTACTTTGCGCCTAACTGGCTCATGGTCCTTGCAAGGGGCAGGGAGCTTCCATTGAACAAAGGGGAAGAGTCTTTCCCTCCTGATTATTAAAACAAAATCCTAAACAGAAAAAAATAAAAAAGCTTTGCCGTGTCCCTGGGAGAGCCGGAGAGCCGGTGCTTTCCGTCGTGCTGGCAATGAAGCGGGGGTGGGGGAGATCCTCTGTGACTCAGATGAGGAGCCGCCTCCACCCACAGCAGGGCTGCCTGCCTTCCAAGGTCGCATCCAGGAAGCTGCAGCCAGGAAGTGTGAGGGGCCATCAAGGAACCAGCCAGCAAGCAGCACACAGAGGGAGGAGAGAAAGCCTTCCTCCTGGTCTCGCCTCAGAGAGAAGATGCAATGAAAACAACAACGACACAAACCCGGCTCTAGGAGGGCGCTGGCGGGGAGTGGGCCGATGGATCGCCTCCCGGATGTGGGCTCCATTTGGCTGGTCTGACATCGCAGTGAGGCTGAGCCATGATGGCCAGGCGGGGCGGGGGTGGTTTCATCACTCCTGTACCCACACCCTCAACCCTGCACTTCTCCTCTCTTAGCGGGAGGGGAAGCAGTGGTTCAGAAGCAGGAGCCCTGTTTGCAGACAGCACCAAAGGGACCTGACTTCCATCTCTTATCTCTTGGTTGTCCTTCATCCCTCCAGTGTGCTTATTTCCTTTCTGGGGAGCCTAAGGTGATGCAAGGTCATTTCTAAGGTCATTTCTGCCTCACCAGTTTTCTGTGCATTGCATTTGTCCTGCCCAGTTCCTTTAAGCTGCTAGGACTGCTCTGAGCCACCTAAACACAAGTCCCACACACCACCGCGTTCTGCTCCTGGGTCACCCTTTGCACTCAGTCCTGAGCTTCCCCTGGCTGGGGTGCCACCAAACCCAAACTGCTGTTACCCCCCCAAACAGCTCTCTTGTCATGTTTGTTTGGGGTCTTTTGAGGGAGGAATCTACTAAGTTCTCTGCTGTGGCCTTCTTAGCTTGTTTTTCCAGACCTTTCTGAGGGTCTGCTGATAACCAACTGCATTTCTCTTCATATGAAGTAGTTAAACCCAACAAATCCATTCAGTGTTTCTGTGGCACCCCATCCTTTGTCTGCTGCAGTCCTTATCAGACTTATAAATACTGACTCAACTTCCATTTTCCTAATACTTTGCAACCACAACAGTGACAGTTAAGACTAATATTTACTGAACACTCATGATATCCAGGCTCTGTATGTACTGCCTTATTTAATCCTCCCAACAACTCAAACAATTAGGGGCTATTGTCCTCTGATTTTATAGATGAGGCTTTGGCAGCTCAGAGAGGGTGAGTAACTTGCCTGAAGCCAGACACAAGGTAGGAAATCAATGACTGTTTGATGAGTGAATTGGATGAATGGCCATTGGGCCACTGGATGGACTGGTCAGGGCATGGGCTACTGGAGATAGAGTCAGGTGAGCATAGAAAGAACTTTCCAGCAGCAAGAGCTCTTTAGGTGGTCAGATAAGTCTAAAGCAATCTTCAGTAGGAAAGTTGGAGACGAGAGCTAAGCCCCAGGTGAGGGATAGACGAGATGACCTTTAAGATCCCTCCCACCTCTGAGAGTCTGAGCTTACTGTGTAATTCTTAAAGACACCAATAAAACCCTTTGCAAATATGAAACACCTCCAGCCCCAGCGCTATGCTGTTATGAACAGGAGCTGTGTGGATGTTTGTGCCGGGGCAATAAATGCCAACATCAGTAAGAACTCAAGCTCTCTAGAGATCCATATCAGCATTCCATTGTCCAAGGATGATATTCACAATGGCTGGCATTTATGGAGAGCTCACTAAACTTCTGGCAAGACTATAAATCCTCTACATGCGTAAACTCAATTCTCACAACAAACCTGGGAGGTCACGAGTAGCGTATTAGTCTGGCAAATCTGCAATAACACATCAATCCTGAGTCCTCGGTGACTTAATGCAATAAAAGTCTTCTTCTTCCTTTCTTAAAGGCTGAAGGAAGTTGGGCCATTTTTTACCTTCCTTTTCTGAAACATGTGGCCCCCAAGGACTTTATGGGAAGGAGAGAGACAGACAGTGGAACAAGGCAATGGGATTTGCCACTTGCAACCTGAGAACCTAAAATGGCAACACTACTGCAAATAAATGCCTGTTGTGACAGTTTAATGAAAAGGCAGATGCGAGGCATTTTGAACCAGGCACAAAGTAAATGCTCAAGGCATCTGGCTGATGGCAGCAATGCTGGCCTCTAAGGCCAGAGAGGTGGCAGGAGCCCCACACTGAACCCAGAAGTGGGAAGGGGTGTAAAGGTAGAATCTCACACTAGCTAAGCTCTCCTTGGCTGGAGTCACCCATGCTTCTGTCAGGAGGCCTAGCCCCATCCACGTTTCAGAGGTTACCCTGATCAGGGCAGGTGTACCAGCAGCCTCAGTCCGCCCTCTGCCATGGGTCTGGTACTTGGCAATGCTGTACCAGCCCATGCCATCCATGTGCCCACCGCTTCATAGATGGCTCTGTCTCTGTGGCTGAGCATGTGACATAGCATGCTGGTCCAATGTGTAACCATCTATCCATCAATCTATCTATCTTCCATCTACTTATGTATATCATCTATCAATCATCTTGCATATGTCTCTCAATTATCTATCTACTTATGTATTTATCATCTATTTATGCATTTATTATCTATCTATAAATTTTCTATCTCTCTACTTATATAACCATCAATTATCTATTTATTATCTATCTATCTATCTATCTATCTACTTTCCGTGTTGGTTCCACCCTTCCCTGAATCCCCGACAATGGGTCTCCTAACTGGCCCTTCTCAGCACCCAGAGCCAATGATGTTGGGAACTGTGAATTTTGGAGAAGTGTCTGCTGCCCCATAGGCTCTCCATGAGTACCACTGGCTGCCCAAACCACCCCTGTTCACGTGCTTCCTGTTGTCGGACTGTCCTCAAGACAACCAGGCTGTCAGTTTCCCCTCCCTTTGTCCTCTCAGGTTGTGTCTTCCTTCCCTTCCCCATCCGGCTAGTGTCACATGCCCAAGTCTATCTGAACTGAGGATCTGAGAGATGGGAGAGGCACTAACATTTGTGTGGAGGCAATTTTGCAGAGGAGTTGCAAGCTTGGTTCTGGAGTCAGACCCACTGCTATTCTCTTGCTGAGTGACATTGGTTAAATTACTTATGTGTCAATTTTCTTATCTGTAAATGGCGATAATGATGTTACCTAACTCAGAGGATTATTGAGGAGGTGGAATGAGATAGTCCATCTAGAGTGAACAGAAGAGCAGCCAGCATATAGTCATACTCCATCTTAGGTATAATAATAAAAATACTTATCCTTACTATTCTAACCCAAATCTGTCTGTCTCGAATGCTTCTGCTTTCCCACTCTCTGGCAAATCATAAAAGTATCCGTTGATGGGAAGCCAATCTGAGCAGATCAGCTTTAACTTTTCTCTTTATTCTGCTAAATAAATTCACAGGGGATACTGGAGAAGGGTATTTTTAGGAGGCATTACTGAGAAGCGGGGTAGGTGGCCAGATGGTAATGACAGGAAACACGGTCCCTTCTGTCTGCAGGAACAACTGAGTGGCATTCAGGTGTGTAATGAGCTAAACTACATTTCTAGAGATATCATACTAGGTCCAGGTGGAAGAGAGGGCACCGTGGAGCCTTGCCAGAGAGCGTTAAGTCTGGGAAAATAGAATAAATGGAGCATTACACCCAGTGCTGTTCCCTAGGTGGTCCGTGCCCTGCCTTGGCTCTGACACCTGGAAATTTACCATTTTCCCCCTCTTTCCAGGCTCTCCTCCAAAGGATGTCAGTGAGGTTATACCCTGATGCTGTTCTCCTGTGACTTGTGCTCCTAACATTGTCCACTCCTCTTTTATTGAATCACAGAGATTGCTAGAAAATAAAATTATGCCACTGGTGATAATATCTCTGTAGGAAAGGAAATTCCCTTGGCTCCAGAGCTTCTCTCTGGGGTTTTATTTTTCTGTTCTTGTTTTATTTGATTTTTCTTTTATTTTCTTGGGAGGGTGATGTGGATTTAGCGGGTGCTTTTCTATTTCTTGGCCACCCGGAATCCACTGCTTTCTCCCAAGATTATTTCCTAAATCTTCATGATATAGTAACCCTCCATCATTATATATAACCCTCCATCATTTTATATATATAATGATGGGTTTTGATGGGAAAATGATTCCAGGTATTCACCTTCTTTTTCTAGGGAAGCCAAGGAAAACCAGTTACTTATTTTTTTCTTTTAATTGAAGTATAGTCAGGTCCAATGTGTCCATTTCTGTTATACAGCACAAAGTCCCAGTCATGCATATATATATGTGTGTGTGTGTATTTACATATATATATTCATTTTCATATTCTTTTTTCATGAAAGGTTATTACAAGATATTGAATAGAGTTCCCTGTACTAGAAAACCAGTTACTTCTTTCTCTACTCTTAGGAAAAGCCAAGGATGAGCAGATGTCTGACCCCAGCCAAATAGATACTCCTTCCCTGGGACTTTGAATATTTTGTCTTTGGCTAGAGGCATGGAGATGGATAGAGAGCCTGTCATTGGGGCCTGAGTCGGTTAACTCATGGGCCAGTCGAAGCTGGGGTCCCTGCGGCCTAGCCTCTTCCTTGGGGCCACTTTCTGTCTTGATTCACTGACACTAGAGTCTGTAAACTTAACGCCTTCATGGTCCAGATAAGTACCTGATATACGAGAGGTGGTGCCGTGGAGGACGAAAGAGAAGGGCAGGGCCTGGGAGTACAGGTGTTTCCCAAGCAAAACATTGCACGTCCTGGGGTTTTGAGTGTAACTCGGCATCTGATTACTAGTGCTCTTGTCCTTGTTTGAAATAGCCCATCAATACCCACATTTTATCGTCTAGTCTGTCTCTCCTAGAATGCATCTTGTGCCCCAGGGAGGCCTCCCAGTCCTCTGTCAGACTCTGGGTTCTGGTTTGGGGACCATAAGACAAAGTCTCCCCAGCAGAGGAAGTGGAGACCTCTGAGAGTGGGGCTCTGAGCGGGGGCCGGAGCTGAGCCCAGGCACAGGGACCTTTCGTGGGAGAGCTCCAGGCACTCCGCAGGCAGAGGAGATATTTTTTTGGCAAGGGCTCTCGAGTACTCTTCCTGCTGAACTTCTGTCTCTGCTGCTTATTGTTCCCCTTCAGATGAATTTGAGCTCCGACACTTAATCCTCCTTTCAGCAAAGTCTGCCCTGAGCAAAGGCCACTGTCTTTCAGAGGGAACCCCTGAAGAAGCCAACCGTTGCTCCCCGCTGCAATCCTCTCTACCCTTCCTGGTACACCCATGGCAGCTAATTTTCCTGTTTGGACTCCCTGTCCTTGTTCCTCCAGGCTACACCTAAGTGGACCAGAGACTGACATCTGAGGCACCTCCCAAGGGGAACCAGTCCACAGGCTGGGCTGGATGTGTAGCATCTTGTCTGTGCAGAAACACTGAAACTAAATCAACTTGTTGACGGTGGGACTTGAAGCGAGAGGTCACGTAGAACTGGGGTCAGAGTTCCCAACATGACAAATTAAAACTGCATGTAAGCCAAGTTTTGGGGGCACAGCAGAGCCCTAAGAAACTCCCCAAACTGGTCTTTTCCAGGCTAATGGAGTAAATGTGCAGAGAGAAGAGGGGGAGAGAGAGCGGGAGACACAGTGTGGGTCATGAGAGACTCCTCTCCTTGCTGGTCCCGTCTCACGTGCCCAAACTCTGCTTTATTGCCTGTCATTGTTATGTTTTTGGGTCACTTTAGTGTAACACTATGGATGCAGAGGATCTCTGGGTTCAAATCACAGCTCTGCCCCTAATACTATGACTAATAGTAAGTAACTGAGCCCAGTCATAGAACCAAGCAGGACCCTGTGGGGCCTTCCTGGGACAGATCCCTTCCCCACATCCTCTGCTGTAGCTCCTCTCTGAAATATCTAAATAATAGTATCTGCTGAGTATTTCCTGAGTTTTTTTTTTTCAGATGATAAATCCACCACCGAATGGAACAAATTAACTACTTGATGATCACGAGACCTTCTGGTGCCTAACGGTTGATCACTATCAAGCAATCAGAGAGTTGTGCTGGAGCTGAGCACATGCCCTGGGACGCCCCTCCCTCCCCTGGCCTTTAAAAATGCTTTGCTGAAACCCTCCGGGGAGTTCTGGGTTTTAGAGGTCGAGCCACCCCTCCTCTTTGTGTTGGTGCCTTTACAACAAACTCTGCGCTCTCCTTCACATTCACAGCCCGGTGTCAGGAGGTTGATCTTACTGTGCGCAGGCGTAAGTCATGCATCAGTTTCCTCATCTACAAATGGGGATTCTTTGAATATCTACCTCATAGGACGGCTTGAGGATAATGTAAAGGACAAGTGCATAAGTTAGCTGGTAAACCAAGCAAACATCCTCCCTTCCTTCCTCCCCTCCCTCCCTCGCTCCCTTTCTTCCTTCCTGTCTTCCGTCCTCTTATGCACCCAAAGATTCAGGACAAGGAGTCAGGCGTCTGAGATGCCTGGCCACTTTCCTGCAACTCCCATGACTCCGTCCTCTTTTGAAGTATGGGCTCTTTTCATGAATTTATTCATGAGTGATTTCCCTAACTAGGCTGGGCTCCTCCCAGAACCCACAGCCCACTTCCCTTCCTTTTGTGGATGGGGAAACCGAGGCCCTAGAGGCTAAGCCACCTGCCCAGGGAGATGCTGTGGGTGGGGGCAGTGTGGGTGTCCTGTTGCCGCCAACTCAGGGCCCCCTCCTCCAGCACATGCCTTACCCTCACAGGACAGTGGATCAGATCTCCCTCTCCCCTTCCTCTTCCTCCCTTAGGGAAGAGCTGGGCACAGCGTGCTTGAAGAGCCTTCCAGAAAGCTGCACTAATGAATTCCTATTGCTCCTCACATGGAGTTGGGACCTTCTGACCTCAATATGCAAAGAGATGCTAAATATGCAAATCAGCAGCACTTGGTTCATAAAAATAGCTCAGCGTCGCTGCTTCTGCCTCCCTCCCTCATTCCCAGCAGCTTAGCTCTTCTCCCATCAGCTTCCTTCCTCTTGTCTTCTCTTCCCTCCGTTTTCCAGGCCTGCTGCCCCCACCCCACCTTCCTTCACTGCTCACCTTCCTGTCCCCTCCCATCTGCTCAGCCTCCCTTTCCTTCCCACCATCTTGTTTTCCCGACCTTCCTGGCCAGGCTGTGGGCAGACCTACAGGGCCAGGCCCCCACCACCCATGGGCCGACTGGGACTACAACAGGCTGACATTGTTATTAATTTTTTTCCTCCTTTAAAATTTGTATCGTATAATTTGGGGGAGACGTTCTGCCTCAGATTTGTATATTTACATTGGAAACATTTCTGAAAGTGTATCTCCCAAAATACGAATAGTGCATAATTCTGGGGTTGCGGGAGCTAAAGATGTTAAAAAAAAACCTTCCCCTCCAGCCTGTAACAGCATCAACACAAACACATTGCAATGTACACCATCTTGTCCAGGCTGATATTATCTGGAGGACCTCCGGAGTCCTCCGGGTCCTTGGGTGCCTGTGCAGAAGGTGTGGAGACGGCAGGGAGACCCAAGGTGGGGACCACTGGATCCACACAGCCAGGATTCAAGCCCCAGCTCTACCTGTCGGTGGTGTGACCTTGGGCAGGTAACCCAATGTCTCTGCGGAAAGTCAACAGTAACAGAATCTCCCTTCCAAGAGAGGACTTAGCTCAGAGAAAGCAGTCGGTGATTATCAGCCAATATTATCTTCTCAAAGCGCTGAAGAGTGGTCCCAAGACTTGGCTGGGCGTTAGTGAGCCAGTGGCTGTGGGGCCATCAGGAAATGCTCTGTGACCGACTGTAGCAGGTCACAGGTTGGGAAGCCTAGTGGGTAAGCACGGGCTCTTGGAGGTTGGACAGGCCTGTCTTTGAGTCCTGGCTCTGTCTTATTGTAGCTTTGTGACCCAGATCCTGTGAAAGGACATTTCTGGGCCTCCGAGCTTGTGCCTGTAAACTGTGGATGCAGAAGCACTGACACTGTGGCTCAGACTGTGGCTTCCCTGAGCTGATAAACACACAGGGCTTAGGAGTTGGCAGGTATCACTATTATTAGGCACTTAACAGCATGGTTCGGTTCAGCTCAGCGACTTTCTACAAAGATGCCTAGATCAGTCTTTCTTGATCTTTTTTCATTATCACTCTTTCAGGAATATTTTTGGACATTTTCCCCCCTAATTGCCTCCTCGCATGAATTTTATTACCGTAAATATACTGCACAGCTGTTTGTGTACGATAGCTGTGCTTTATACATAAAAAGGATACTTTTTTTTTGTTGCCCAAGAACCAATGTTTTTCCCTTGGGGGATAATATTGGCCCCAACTGAGAATGTCTGGCCTAGGGCAGCGGTTCTCAAATCGGGGGCGGGGGGGGGGTTTGCACCCCGGGAAACATTTGACAATGTCTGAGACGTTTTTGTTGTCACAGTGGAGAGGAGGGCTCGCTGCTCATGGCATCTAAGGGTACAGCTAAGCATCCTGCTTTGCCCAGGACAGCCCCTGCCTGCCCCCACCCCCCACCCTGAATACAGAATTATCTAGCCCAAAATGTCAATGGTGAAGAGGCTGAGAAAACTTGCTGTAGGGCATTCCTTCCTTACCTAAGAATGCTCAGGAAGTGTTTGTGCCCTGGTGATCAGACAAGTGGGGAGAGACACCAGGATGCGTCTTTTTCTATGTGTGTGTGTGTGTGTGTGTGTGTGTGTGTGTGTGTGTGTGTGTGTGTCAGCGTGGGTCAAGGCAGCTTCCGACAGGCATAGGGCAAGGCCAGGCATGAAGGAGATCATGTGTCACTGGTAGACCACGATATAGGATGCTTAAGTGTCATGGCTTTTGCCGTTCTTTTAAAAAATACTGTAATTTACAGGGTCATGTGTTAACGCAAAGTGTCAGTGGGGTGGGGCTATAGAGTCTTTTAAATTTTTATAAAAATCTTTATCCCTTTCCTCTTTCTTTCTTTCTTTCTTTCTTTTTATTGAAGTCTAGCTGATTAACAACATTATGTTAGTTTCAGGTGTACAGCAAAGCGATTTGGTTATCATATATATGTATACATCTATATATTTTTTTCGACTCTTTTCCATGATAGTTTATTACAAGATAGCGAATATGGTTCCCTGTGCTAGACAGTAAATCCTTGTTGTTTGCAGAGACATTTCTTGATGGAGACCATGGTCTATTTAGGGGCAAGATGAATTCTTGTGTAATAATCATGATCACTAACTTTCACTGCTCACTAACCATGTGTTAGGGGATGTGTTAAGTGCTTTGCATGGACACAACTCTCCTATGAGACGGGCACTGTTACTCCCCTCATTTCCATTTTACAGATAAGCAAACTGTAGCTTAGAGGAGTTCACTAACTTGTTTAAAGTTGCACGACTAGGAAGTAGGGGAGCCAGGATATGAACTTGCAGCTTTAGACTCCAGAGCCCACAAACTTGACATCGAATTACCTTGCCTTTTAACTCAAATACAAGACAAGCTCTTCTATATGTCAGAAGAGGCGTTGCTAAAGTGCCGCCGGAGCTCAGAGATGGAGACATGACTCCCAGCAGGAGAAACCAGGGATGCCTTCCTGGAGGTGGTGGCGCTGGACTGGCTATTTAGGACGAGTGGGATTTGACACATGGAGACAGAGCCAGAGGATAGTCACTCAGGTGGATAGGACAGCTTAAGCAAAGCCACAGAAGTAGGGAAGTGCCAGAATGATCTTTCTTCGGAGTCACTGGGTCACACGAGAGCCAGTGTTGACAATGTACTCTGTCCCTGTTTCCAGTTTTATAACCCAAATCTGACCATTGCCAAAGAGGGCCTGATGGACACTTGTAAAAGGGCATTTAATGTGACTGGTAGTCATGGGCCCCTGTGGAGTGCGTCTAAATCAGGGTTTCTTAAGCTCGGTACCATGGAAATTTTGGATAAGGTACGTGCTGGTATAGAGGGCTGTCCTGTGCATTCTAGGAGGTTTGGCTGCATCCTTGCCTTCTAACCACCCCTCCTGAGACTACCACCAATGTCTCCTGAAGTGCCAAATGTTCCCTGGGAGGTAAAGTCACCCAGGTTAAGAGCTACTCTCTTAAATGCAGGTGGGCGTGGGGAGTGGGGCATACGGACTGGAGTCAGAAACCCTGTTCTCTCATACCAGAGACTTAGTGCTGTGTGATTCTGAGCGAGGCATGTCCCTCTCTGGTCCTCAGTTTCCTTCTCTAAAAGGTAAGGTGGCTGGTGGCAGTAGGCAGTCCCCAAGGACCCTTCTCTCTGGCAGCCCCGAGATTGGCCCCAGAAGTGTGACCAGCTGCTCCAGTTGCCGGTTGCTGCTTCATTATGCGGTGATGATGACGCTCACACCTCCCGAGAGCCTGTTGTCCCCTCCAGGTTAGCTGGCTCTCTGCTGGGCCACCACTGCCTCCCAGAACAGGCGTGAGAAGGGCTCCGGGTGTCGCTTTCCACAGCAACACCCGGGTGACGTCCTTAATTACAGTCAGGAAGAGCAGGGCTCAGGAGGTGGAGATGGCTCAGGAGGTGTTCTTGGGTGTGAGAAAATGATTAACACCAGAAAACTGGCCAAGTGGGGCAGCTGAAGTCATTTCCTGCGGTCCCAGTGGGAGAAGCTGGGTCCTCCCACTTCTTTAGAGGAAACTCAGTTCTCGCCTCCTCCTTTTGTCCTGGGAACCCAGCAGATGTCCCAGGCGAGGGCAAGGCCATCGCAGGCTTCATGTGGCTTTGGAATTTAGAGTCATGGAGGACGATGGAGGGGTGGGGGTGTTGAGAGGCCCCTCCCACATTTGTGAGAGCTGCTTTTCTGTCCCTTGCAGGCCAACCAGGGGCAGACTTTGTGATCTTCGGCAAGTCAGTCAACCTCTCTGGGTCTCAGGTCCATCATCTGTGACATGTCAACCATCACAGAGGGTTGCTAAGAGTTACACAGGTGTATAGGAGTTAGACGGTCCTAGGAGTCAGTACAGCTACCTCCACATGGCTGTGGTGGTGGGAAATAGCACCGAGCTTCCTAAACGTGTCCAGCACTTGTCATCCATCCCGCCACCAGCGACCCTTGGACGGCATGTTCTCAAGCTCCGTTTTGCAGAGGCGCAGGGAGGCTGAAGCTATCTGCCCCACGTCTCTCAGTCAGCATGTGGTGGAAAAATGATTCGAGCTCCAGACGCAGAATTTGAACCCAGACCCATTTCCAAGTGCCCGTCCTGGTTTGTGTGTGAATTCGGGGGTGGTGCTCCCTGCAGTCCTGTCCTCCCCAACTCTGAGCGCAGGCCACTCACTCCCTCAGCCCGTCTGTCAAGTCTCTGAGCTCCTGCTGTTTACTGTGGGTCTCTATTGAGATGACACAAAATAACAGCGCGAGTGTGTGAGAGGATGAGCGGGGAAGGGGGTGGTGGGGAAGAGGGCGCATCTGAGAAGATACTGCAGAGCCGAAAGGAAGCAGGTCTGGATGGGCTGGAGGGGGGCGAGGGTAAGATAAGGGGAAGGGAGAGATGAAAGGGAGAAGATAGGAGCAGGGTGAGGGTGGCCCGTGGGGAATGGGGGTGTGTGCATTAGAAGGGGAAGGAGATAAGAAGATATGAAGGAGATAAGGAGGAGAAGGGGTGGAGGCAGACACGCACAGAGACACGCAGCAGTGGTGTTCTGGTCCCAGATGGCCGGGCTGCCTGCGAGGTCTGCTACGACCTTCTCTTCTTCATTCTGAAAATGAGCCCACGGCTTTCCCGGCTGTGACTCTCAGTCTCTGGGGCACAGATACCGCGGTGGAGGAGGTGGGGCTCAAAGGAGGCCTGGTCTGGTCCTTTGTTAGTAAAGGCACAGGACAGACTCCTTCCTGCCTGCTCTGTCCAAAGGAGGGCCCTTCCCTCCCCCGCTCCTTTCTCTCCCTCCTCTCATCTCATCCGTTTGGCACTCACCCTGCTAAGTTCTACTCCCGGTTCTGGGCAGACTGGAGAGGCTGCTGTACATTTTGGCAGATGGAGACTGAGTATTACCAATCAAGCAGATAAATATGGTGCTTTGAGATGCCTGTAACTGACGTGGAAACACCGAATTGCGTGCAAAGACAGGGAGTGGGACGGTGTTGGCTGGTGGGAGGGGCAGGTGCTTGTGATGAGGTGACACTGGGGCTAAGGTCTCCTGATTAGAAGGAAGGGGCTGTGAGAATGTGTAGGGGGAGCGCTCTAGGCAGAGGGGACTCCAGTGATGTGGGAGGGAGCTTGGCTTTTGAGGGAGAGTGAAATAGTGAGGTCGGAAAGGTGGGGAGACCAGAGCAGGCAGGAAGCCAGCTGGAATGTCACGTGACCTTGGTTGAATGGATTCCCCTCTCTGGATGTTGGTCACTGTCATTTGCAAGCTGGGAGAATGAGATCTTTAAGGTCCACTTGGTCCTAAAGTTCCATGGACATTTGAGCAGAGTCAGTGAGGGGCCCCTGGGAGCCCATGGACCCCTGTTAACCCCTGGTTGTAGCTTGCAGGACAGCACCCAACTGCATAAGCTTATATCTTGACTGCGCCATTTAATTGTTAATATGTAACTTTGAGCAAGTGGCCTAACTTCCCTGAGCTTTGAACATCTTCATTTGTAAAGTGAGAATAATATTCGTACTTGTCTCACGGGGCTATTGCAGGAGAGGAAGTGAGATCGTTATGTAAAGGATTTAACTCAGCTCCTGATGCACTACTGGTTATGATCATTGGTGCCAAGAACTCTCAAAACTTTATTTCGAGGTTAGACCCAGCTTCTGACCATGGGCTCAGATGTCTTTGAAACTGATGTCACGTTGGCACATCCAAATAAACAGATCTAAATGGAATTCACCATCTCCCTCACTCCGCGTTCTCTCCCCCACCCTGTTTCTCTTTCCCGTCCCTTATCTCGGTTCAAGGCACCATGATTCTCCCAGACCATCATGCTCAATCTCAGAGTTATCTTGGACTGTTTTTCCCACATCCAATCAATCGCCAAATCCTATCTGTAAGCCTCATGGTGCCTCATCCATCCCCTCATTGTCATTCCTAATGCCTTCCTTCAGGTTGTCCTTACCCCTCACCTGGACCACAGGAGAATCTCTGAACCGGCTTCCTGCTTGGTTTCTTCCTGCCTGGCTCCCTCTCTGCCATCCGTCACCACCTCTTTTCAAACACGGTTGCCAGAGTGACCTTAGTGCACATCTCCAAGCAAGTCACTTTCTGCTTAGGAGTCCTCGTATCTCCCCATCCACTCTAGGCCACAGGATAAAATCCAGGGGTCCAGCCTGCCTTCTGAGTCTCTAATAATTTGACTCTAACCTACTTTTCCAGGTTCTTCCACAGCCCTCCCCTAACACACACTAAACCTTCCTGACACTTGTCTGCTCATCCTTCCTTGAGCGTGCCTTATGTCTAGGGAGCCTCACTTCAGGTTTCTCCTCTCCCCCCAGAATCTACCCACACTCCAGGGATGCGCGTTCGAGTCCATCCATCTTAGAATCTGAATTCAGAGCCCCCGTATTCTATGGAGATTTCTTAGATGTTTATGCCCCGCCTGCCTGTTGGTTCTTCTCTCTTTCCTTCCCACACTTTCATACTATCTTTTTAAAAAAGTACTTATAGTTTTTCTTGAATCCTTATGTACCTACTTCTCTCCCCGACTAGACTGAATTCCTGGATTATGGGAACTCTGTCTTGGCATCTTTATATTGTTGACTAGACTTAATAGTTTAAGAAGTCTGATAAGATTCTCAACTCTAACATAGCTGAAACGGGATCTGATTCCACGCCCCGCCCCCCACCTCTATCTTTGCCCTGAGCAGTTCTGCCCCTCCCTCAGTCTTCCTCTTTTTGGTAGGCAGCACCATCATCCCCCAGTTGCTCAAGCCCCAGACCTAGGAGTCTCATCCTTGATTCTCTGCTTTCTTTTCCCCTATCCTAAATCCAATCCATCACCCAATTAGCTCTACCTCCAAAATCTAGCCCCAAATTGTCCACTTCTCTCCACCTGACCTGCCAACGCCCTTCTTTAAGGACTGCCACCCCTCTTCCTTGGACTGTGGCTGTGACTCCCATGCTAGCTCCTTGCCTTTGTTCTTGCTGCCTTGTGCTCTAATCTCGTCTCTTAAGTGAGAGTGTTCTTTGAAAATGTACATCACATTCCATCACTAACTGACTGCAAACCCTCCAACTGTCTCCTGTCACATTAGGATAATATGTAGATGTCTTACTCTGGTTTATAAAGTCTTACATCCTTTCTCTCTAATCACATATCATACTGCTCTCCCTGGTGCCCACACCACATCTCCAGCCACAGTGACCTTTTCTCCTATATAACAAGCTTGTTCCTGCCCCCAGGGCCTTTGCACTGTTACCTCTACCACCATTACCATTCTCCCTGATCGTCATGTGCTTGTCTCTTCTTGTAATTTAGATACTATCTTAAATAGTCCTTCCTCAGTCTGAATTACACATCCAGTCATCCCACCATATTGCTCTCCTTTAAGTCTCTGCATTGTGCTTATCACTGTCCGATTACTATTATTACTACTTTTACTCTGGTTGTTTCCAATTCCACTAGAAACAAATGCTATGAGATTGGGGACATTGTCTTGGTTTTCACTGTATCCTAATGCCTCAGATAGATTCCTTCTGTTTCTTCATAGTTCAGTGGTCAGCCAACGTTTGCTCCCCTGTTGTGCTCAACTGGTTTTCTGCTGTGGCTAAAATCACAGGGTCGACAAGCCCGCCTTCCCTTCTGGAGACCTTAGGGAAGAAGAATCCATTTCCTGTCTTTTCCAGGTTCTGGAGGGCAACAGCATTCCCTGGCTCATGGCTTACTTCCTCCAGCTTCACAGCCAGCATGGAGGGTCAGGTCCTAACCTCATATCATCTCTCTGACCCAGCTGGAAACCATTCTCTGCTCTGAAAGAGTCATGAATTAGATTGAACCCCCCCAGATAATCCAAGATAATCCCTTCAACTCAAAGTCTTTAACCTTAATCACATTGGCAAAGTCCCTTTTGCCACGTAAGGTAACATTCACAGGTTCTGGGATTAAGACATGAATATCTTTGTAGGATCAGGGTCTACTGAGCCCCTCAAAGCCAGTAAGGCTTCCACATTCTTCTATCGTACCTGTGTGGGTTGGGGAGCATCTCAAAGTTCGGGCGGTTTTCAAGTCTACCCTGGCTTTTATTCTCAAATAAGCCATCCTGTGTTTTCTCTGTGCGCCCAGTCTCCAGGTCAGCTGGGGATATATGGATGGTTTATCAAGCCTTTTTTGGAGCTGTCTTATTTCCCGGATCATCCTGTTAAATTTCTGGTTAGTCCTCTGGTCTGTTGCTTGCCTCAGCCAGGACTAAAATTTCAGGGTAGTAGAACCACTGGGCTTCTCCATTCACTTGCCACCAAGATAGGTGGTTTTACTGACAATGCTGGTGGGTGTGGGTTTTTGACCTTCCGCTCCCAAACCAAAGCTGCTGGTCCTTACAGCCAGCCCCACTTTGCTAGAACTACCTTGCTGACCAAGCTGAGTTGTGGGGGAGGATGAAAGCATTTCCAAGCAGGAACACCACAAACTCCCACCATTCATGCTTAAGGTTTAGAAGTTTATCATGAACAGGTTGCATGGTTTTGGTTGATTTCCAGTGCCCAGAAATAGTTGTTTTGGCAATTTTGTTTTTAGTATTATAGTTGCTTTTGTGGGGAAAAGGCATCTGCCACAGTAGAAGTCCCACCTCCTGCTCTAATTGGAGGGTTTAATCCATTTACATTTAGAGTGATGAATGACATGGATGGCTTTAAACCTCCCTTCTTGGTATTTGTTTTCTATTTTTCTCATCAGTGCATTTTCCCTCTCTTCCTCCTTTCCTGCCTTCTTTGGGTTAATCATCTATTTTTTAGCAGTCCATTTTAATTTCTCTATTGGCTTTTTGAATACAACTCCTTGCATTTTTTTTGCCTTCCTGTAGACAATACAAGTATCCTAAATCTATCAAGTCTACCTTGAGTTAATATTGCGTTAGTTCATGTGAAATATAAGAACCTTACAAAAGTAAAATACCACTTACCCCAACCGATCTCCTGTGCGATTGTTGACATATACATTAAATACACATACGTAATTTACCACACAGTGAAATGTTACTATTTTTTCCTTGTAGACCCAGATTTCCATCTGGTGTCATTTTTCTTCAAACTAAACAACTCCTTTAGCATTTCTTATAGTGCAAGTCTACTGTCAATGAATTCTCTCACATTATGCTCACCTAAAAATAACTTTCTTTCACTCTCATTTTTGAAAGATATTTTTACTGAATGTACAATTTGGGAAGACTTATTTTTCTTTCTGTATTTTAAAGTTATTGTTCCCCTGTCTTCTTGGCTCTCTTGTTTACTATGAGCGGTCAACTGATGTTTGTATTGTTGTTTCTTATTTTTTCTTTGATTGTGTTTAAGATTTCCTTTTTATCTTTCATTTTCTCCAGTTTGATGGCGATATATCTAGGAATCATCCTTTTTGTATTGCTCCTGTTTAGGGATTGCTGAATTATTTGGATCTATAAGTTAATTAAAAAATCGAATTTGGTTGGTGCAGCCACTATGGAGAACAGAATGGAAATTCCTTAAAAAACTAAAAACAGAGTTAATCAGTTCTCAACTGATCTACCCCTTTATCTTAAGGCTTCTCTAGATTAGAAGACCAAAGTTCACCTGACAAGCAGGAACATCCCCGGCCGCTCCTCTGATTGAATTTAACCTCCTTTATCGTACCTGCATTCAGTAGGTTCTGTGAGCAGGGCTCACATTCAAGGTGCTCTACAAAAATGTTAAGGTAGTGCTTCTGCCCATTTATACACATGACGGCCGCATAAGGTAGATGGTCGCAGGTGGCAGAGAGTGGCAGAGAATTCTGGGAAGCCCTGGAGAGAATGAGAGAGAGAGAGAGAGAACAAAAGGTGACTTCTGGCTTGGGGTGGTGGTGGTCAGGGAAAGCTTCATGGCATTGGTGACGTTAGAATTAGATCAGAAATGGAGGAGGGGGTCTTCTGAAAAAGGCTGCTCCAGCTGAACAGAACAGCATGGACACAGGCACAGACAAAGATCTTCCCTGGATGGTGAAGCGAAGTTGACCCGAGCATCCTGCAAGGAGAGGGAAATGGGGAAAGAAGACTGGGAAAGCAGGTTAGGACCAGGGGGCAGCAGTCTTAAGTGCCCGTCCCAGGAAATGAGCAGGGATGGAGAACTCTTATAAATAAGATTTCTGCTTGTTAAGCATTTGATGAAAGATTCAGAGGCCTGGATTAGATTAGGGGCACTTGCTAGAGGAAAATCTCTTATATTAAGAGCAAATTTCAGCAAATTTGTCTTCGAAACTCCCCTCCTTTTCCTCCCACTTTTGTTATCTGGGTTCACTTCCCTCCTTTGTCCCCAGTTCCCTGTTCCGTGGTGTCTGGGCTGGGACGGACGGTGAGCACACACTGCCTCCCTGTGCTGGGTTTGTGCATAGCACTCCGCACAACCGCTCCCCCAAGGCTGAAGCGGGTGGACCGCTCAGGGTGTCAGTCACGTCCCATGATGCTCTTATTCACTCAGTCTTCGGTTGGGAGACTGATTTCATTTGCAGTGACATCAGGACAAGCATTTGTGTTCCTCTCCACTCACGGAGTCACACTGAGGTGACTGGACAGGTCTACCCGGAGGACCTGCTTCTGCCAGCCTCCTGGGCTCCAGGCAAGGGGCAGTGACCTCTGCCCGCTCCTGTTGACATCCTTACCCAGTGGCAGGTGCACTTTTAGATCTGCTGACCTTTTGGACCATGGGGAGTGATATTTTTCTCACTTTAATGGTTTGATTCTTTTCTAATTATAATGAGAATTTCTGGATTCATTTCTGGGTTCTTGGGAGGACTTCCAGTGAGAGAACAGGGCAACAAAGATAGGTTCAAAACCCTCCCGAGCACAGAGGGGTAGCTGTCCCTAACAGTCATAGCTCCCTCACTGCCTGAGAGGTAACGTTCAGCATCTTCAGCTGGACTTCCAGGAGCATCAAGGTCTGGCTGCACCTTCCTTTCTGGCCTCAGCTCTTGATGCTTCCCCTCTAAGCATCACACGTTCAATCAGAAAGCATTCCTCATCTCTGCACACGTTCCCTCTGCCTGGGATACTCTTTGCCCAGTCCTCACTCTGGCCCAAGTCATCCTTCTAGAGAGCCCCGATAGACCCACCAGACGCAGACTGAATACACCACCTCTGTGAATCTTCCTGAGTCTGAAGCCAGTCACCTTCCCTGGAGCTCAAAGATTTGTACGTATCTCATCCCACTCGCCTTAATGTCTAATAACAATGGCCTGGCGCACTGTAGGCACCCAGTGAGTACTTCTGGGTGAGTGCATGAATGTCCCCAGGCCTGTGATTTGGGTGGTGGCTAGGATGGTGGATGGAAAGTGACTTGAAGAGGCAGAATGTTAGAGAGAAGGAAGCAGAATAAAAGCAGATACACGAAGGACAGAAATCCTGAATGTGCCCCCGTCAACCTCAAGGAGAACAGTGGACGCTCCTTACCCTCTGGTTGTCACGGTGGGTTTCCTTCCTAGCTCCGGGGCCTCCTTGGCAATTTCCCCATGAATTCACTCCTATGTTTTCACTAACTCTGCCTACTTCCCACCCCCAACTTGGGACTGATTTTGTTGAGAGCCAAGTGCCCTGGATCTTACTGAGCCCCTGAGTAATTCTCCCCGAAGGCTTTCAAAGGCCAGGTTCAAATCCAGGATCCATAGTTTATTTATTGATGTGGGGTTTTGGGTAAACTTCTTCACCTCTTGGAACTTCAATGTCCTCGATAGTAAAATCAATACGGTGACACTGAGTTTTTCCTTCTGTGCTTCAGAAGGCTGGTGGGAAAAATCATACTTGATAATAGATTTGAAATTCCCTCCTGGAAATACTGTAGGTAATTATTCTTATAATGGTAATTGATAAAAATAAGTGCATGGAATATGCTATTCCCTGCATTCATTCCTGAAAGCTGGGGCCAAAAGAATGGGAGAATCTAGGGATGGACAGATATCACACTGGCCAACATGTTGAATCGATCTGAAGAAATGAAGCAAACCTTTAAAGCTTTTAATCCTCTCTTAACAGGAGACAGAGTGGACTAGACTGAAGCCGTGGGGCTCCTGTATCTCACGCCATCCCAGAGGAAGTGTTGCCTAAAGGTTAAGAGTATAGGGTTCGGGGTCAAACGACCTGGGTTCAAATCCCATTTCTGCCAACTGGGTAGAGTTATTGAAGCAATAGCTCCGTCTCCTTGTGCCTCAGTCTTTTTAGTAAAAGAGAGTGATTTTAACAGTGGTACTGATGATCTGCTCGGTTTGTTGCGACTAGATGCCATGACCGCTGTAAAGCACTGTGCGTGGTGGCCGGTGCACAGTAAATGTCAGCTTTGGTCATTTCCTGTGCTGGTTTCCTGCTCAGGGGTGATGGTTTTGCTTTTGCTCTCACCTTGAATCAAGTAACAAGGCTCGATAATGACCAGGCAGAGGGCAAGGAAAAAACATCTAATGAAGGATTAGCTAGCAACTGAGGATAGAAAGGATCTTAGCAACTCTCTCGTCCAATTTCCTCATTTTAAAAATGGTAAAACTGAAGCCCAGGGAGGAAATATTTCCCCCAAGATTACATAAGAAATTTAGTTCAATATATTGGCTCTTTTCTTATGCTTATTACACTCCAAGCATTATCTGCATTTCTGAGCATAAGTGGATCAATGAGAAATAGTTTTCATCTTTGCACGGCATTTCCCAAAGTGTACAACATGCAAAATATAGTTGTCATGCTCAGGATTTAACCCAGGAAGTGCTGGATTAAATAAAATAAAACAGTTCTTTTTTTGTTTTTTGTTTTGATTTTTATTGATTTTTGTGTTGTGTTTTGCTCATCTCCAAGGGGCAGTTTTCCATGAGTCACATATAACAGAAATTTTAATTTTTTCCCTTTTGAGTCCATCTTGTGGGATTTGTGTTCTCTGGCACACCTGTAGAAGATGAGACTTTAGCTATTGGTTCACAGAGTGCTGCGTGGGGACGTATGAAAATAGATTTAGGAGAAGTTTGCTGCTGATGAGGCGGAGATGAAATGCAGACACATACTCAGAGGGACCTACTTTGAAGGTATAGAATCCATTTCCTGTTGCCTGGTGCTTCCATGTAGATGAAATCTCCTTCCAAGGAACACTTAAGAGCCGTCTCAATCAGTGCCCGAGAGCACACACTTTAGGAATAGCACTCTTGCAACCTAGACGTTGAAGGAAGAAGAAACAAGAAGAAGACAACCAGACTGAGGCCATGGCAAGGGCAGGAGAAGGATGCTAGCTACCACCGACATGGTACCCAGCCACCTTTAGTTCTTAACATTACCTGCGTTAACATATTCAATTCTCATATCAACTCTTTGAGGTAGGTACTATTAATACCCCATTTTCCAGATGAGGAAACAGGCAGAGGTGGGTCAGTGATGTGCCCAAGGTCATTTAGCAAAGGAGTGGAGGACCTGAAGTTTGAATCTAAGCAATTGGCTCCAGTCTGGGCTTGGAATCTAGGTAGGGGTAGGGATTGCTTTGGCTGCCATATGCATTTCTCCTTGCTCGCATCCTATAAACAAGTGTAGGACTCGTTATCCAGGAAGATGATCCTGTTTATTGCCTGGATCTGCCGAATGGTCGCAAGTTTGGGGCGGAGGGATTTCACTTGGCATGGGCGTCCTTCCTTCCTGTGTCTGCCTTTCCTCCTTCCAGAGATTTGCTCAGATGCCACCCTCTCCATGTTTACTGACTTCTCTATGCTCAGTGCTTTGTGAACGCTTGCCTGTGGCACTTCCTGTGTGTATCTTGTGTCCAAGTTACTGGCACAGGTCTACGGATGCCCCCTGCACAATCACAGCTGCTTGAAGGCAGAGACCAGTTCTTACCCCTATGCTCAGACTGCCCACCTCCGAGCTTTGCTCAGTCATTACTGTTAAATGAATTCGCAACCATTGAAGAGAACTTAGAAACCTCCCTGGAAAGTGGAAACAGCACACGTGGAAGTCATTTAGTGCTGTTCCCCAAATACTTCCATCTTCCCACCTTCCAGGCACGTGATAAAATGGCATTCCCGCACTTTCTTTGAAATTATATGTGGTTATACAATCTGTTTTGGGAAATGAAATGTGAGTTGAAAGGAATGAGTGCTACCTCTGGGGAAGAGATGTCAAAGTCAGCGTAAAGTTCATCATATTCTTTCTCCGTCACGATGATGACAATGTTTCAGATGGTGGCCACTCCACCAGCCTCAGGGCGGGAGTAGCTTGGGGCAGAGGCCCCAGACGACCTCATGGACTTGTAGCATAGGTGAGCGGGGAACTTTCGTGATTTTAAGCTATGGGGATTTTAATGCTGGTTGTTGTTACAGCATAACCTAGCTCACCCTGCCTGATGTACCATAGAAGAGCTTCTGGGAGATGATTTTGAAAATGAACATCACTCTTGCCAAGCATGAGGAGAGAACAGAGGGGAAATGGAACTTGAATTACAGGCAAATCTCTGCTATTATCAGTTCGGAATCCAGTCTTATGAATAACAGAGGGGCAGAAGTGGAGCCATACGTGTTGACAGCCATGGATATGACAACTGGAACTAGAAGGGCCATTTGGTCTGTAAGGCAGAGCCAGGGTGGTGGTGAGGAGTAAGGCTTGTGGCTGACGTGTGAAGGCGTGGGGGGATGGTGGGGTGCAGAGGTCACAACAGTGATGCACCTTCTATTCTGCTCATATAGTATTTTTCAAATTTTGAATTAATTGCCGTTATTTAAAAGTCCAGATTTTTGACTTCTCTGAAAAAAATCAGAAAATCTGGGTGATGCAGCACGAAACTTCCTTAAGACGCAGTGTACGCACTGCAGGTCCTTCCCGTCTGCGGCCAGGCCCGCTCTCTCCATTGATTTACTTGCCTGATTCCTGCAGCTGTTGGAATTGGACACCCCTGTGTGATTTGGACTGGGGACACCCAATCTCAACCTGCGTCACATCCGTTAAACATTATTACAGGCAAAACAGTGCACTTCCCTCTCCGGATTTTGATGGTAGCATCTCTTTCCGGCACTAAGGCAGGATTAGGCTCAGTTTCAGGGCTTAAAAGAACAAAGATTTGCAAAACCTTGACATATCTTGCCAGGCAGAAGACAAAAGGATTCCAGGTTGAGATTCAAGTTAGGGACATGGGAACCAGGAGCTTTTAAAAGTGAAAATGGCTTTGGGCAGATGAGATTGGGAGGGCGTCGGATCTGGCTCGGTTTGCAAACTAGCCGTGTCCACTTTCCCTTTCTGTAAGTGGGGGGAAGGTCAAGGTGAAGGCTGGGCAAGAGAAAGTGGAGAGTGGGCAGAGAGAGGAGCGTGGAGGGGTCCGAGTGTGGAGGAGGAAGTTATATTAAGGCCTCAGAGAAACTCTTTGGTGAGATTGTTTCTGCTCAGTGGATGAAAGAAGATGTGGAACAAACACAGGGAGAACAAAGGCAGTGGAGGAAACCCAGGCGGGCTCAGGAGATAAGTCAGGGGGAGAAGACAAAGGGAGCTAAATTTAAACGGGGGAGAAAGGATGCCTCAGCAGGGCCAGGAGCGTCTATAAATACCTGGAAGGCAACAAGCTCCAGAAAGAAAGGAAGAATTATTCACTGTCTCCCCAGATGTAGGGCAGAGACAGAGGCCAGGAGGAAGCTGAGCCGGCGTCAGGCTGCTGGGCGCAGAGGAATAAAGCGGTGTTTGTGCCGTGGGAGGGACTGGGCAGTGAGCGGGGACTCAGGCTCCCGAGTGGCTGCTCAAAGTGGGACCTGCTCCAGGCCTCGCAAGGCTGCCTGGCCTGGGGCCCTTCGGGGACCACCGGCCTCTGGCACAGCTGCATCTCCGCTGACCCGGAGGAGTCCTACTGGGGTGAAGGAGTGCCCTTGGCTCCGGGCGCCGAGAATGACTGGTGGCCTTCCAAGTCACTTCCCTTCTCTCCCTCCTGTTTCCCTCTTTGTAAAATGGGGAGAAGTGCTGGTAACCAAACAAGGATGATCTGAGGATCAAATGAAGCTTTGTCTGTGAAGGGCTTTGGAAGCCTGAAGCCTGTGACAGATGGAAGACTTTGCTCTGCTTTATCACCACTGGCCTTCTTTTTCCCAGGCCCCATGGATAAACCGGTCAGGGACGTTGTTAAAGGACCTTCCCTGCTTCTCTCCCTCTCTTGCTTGCCTTATCACTTATGTTCCTCCTTCAAACATTCCTTGATGCACCGGCACCACCTGGGGCCCTGGAGATATGCCTCAGAGCAAGGCAGAGACCCTGTCTTTAAGGAGTTAATGGCTCAATAGGAAGAGATGGACATGAACCCAAATAACTTCCTTCAGGTGCAATAATGCCACAGAAAGGGCAAGGGCTTAGCTGCAGGTGACCAAGGAGGAGAGGTGTGGGCCAGGTGGGTGGAACAGTGCGCATCCAGCTACAGAGAAGGGAACAGCACACTGCGTGTTAGGAAACAGCAAAGCGTTCAGCGAGGGTTTTAGTAACTTGGGCTGTGTCTCCTGCCGAGTGGTTCGAGATGAGGCTGGAGGGGGACCCAGGGCTGTGCTGTGCAGCGTCTTGCAGGCTGGGCCAAGGACGCGTACCCTGTCCGTAGAGGTGATCTAGTGAAGGGTTTGGAGCAGGGAGTGCCAAGATGACCTTTCCATTTTAGAACACTCTCTCTGTAGTCAGTGTGGGTGGTGGACTTAGGCGAGTGGTCTGAGCAGAGCACTGCCCCACTCCTGATATGTATTTGCCAAAAGGCATCTGAGAAACCTGAGTCACAGAACCCATGGCGAGAGGGAAAGGGTTAATCCTGGGGCTGAGCTCAGACCGGTGGGTGAAAATGCTGATTAGCTGAGGGCAGGTGTCCAGGAAACTCCTGCGACGTGCTTCCCTGCTTAGGCTGGAGATGAGATACCACTCCCATCCCATGTGTCTCCTTGGAGGAAACCCCGCCCTGGGGCCCAGTTTCCGGGACCAAAGAGCAGGGCCAAGTGTCCCCTCTCATCCCCTTCTGCCTGTTTGCTCTTCTGTTTGAGAAATGAAGGGAGAGGGCTGGGCAGAGTAATGCCATCACTAAAACTCCCCAAAGAGAGAATTTCTTGGTGGAAGACGGCTCTAAAGATCACGTGTTAGACATCTTTTGGAGGCCACACCCAGCTCTCACAGTCTAACCTGAGAACAGCCCTCTGTCTTGCCACCTCCATCCCACACATACAGGAATGGACTCTGGTAGCAACGTTTTTATTACATATTCTCGCTTCTCCAATCACAGCTGATCTGGCAAGAGGTGGACACCTGGCTCAGGAAAACCAACCCAGAGGCTGGGCTGTTCATTCAGACCATCTCTGGACAATCTGGAATTAAGTTACGGAGAGAACTGTTTCCCTTGCTGTATGTGGGTCTTGCTTTTCTCGGGCAATGCAGACTTGAGGTCTGAGAGGGTCATGCTGGATCTTGTGTGAGCACAACAGAGAAAGTTTATTTGCAGAGAGAATGGATTAGAAACAAATTGAGTGACGATGTAGTGAAAGAAAGTGAAAAAGAGATGGAGAGAAAGAGAAGCAAGGGAGAGGAAGAAAGAGAGGGAGAGAGAAGGCTGGAGAGCTTGGCCCCTGAATGGCTTTCTGTCTGGCATTCCTGCCCTTAGCTTCTGTAAGATCATTCCATACCCTTCCAATAAACTCCTGCACGGTGCCCCGACTTTTCCATTCTCTCTACTCCCTCCACTTTGCCCTCTGCTACAATCCTCAATTTGTTCTCTTCTCTTTCTCTTTTTTCCACATTTTGTGTCTCTATCTCTTTTTTTTTTCCTGCTTAACTCCCAGATAGACAGACAGACAGAAGCATATACATACGTGCACACAAGTAATAAAGGGTGATGTACGTGGATTAGATAGAGCCCACTGATGATGGGAACAGGTACACCGGCTTTGGGCACCTAGAAACACCAGGTCCCAGTTAGGATGACATCACACACACACGCATGCACGCACGCACCCCTTTTGAATGAAAGAGAAAAAGCAGCTGAAAAAGAGGACTGTGAGCTGGCAGAGAGCTGCCGGGGTCCCAGGGCCCGTCTGCTCCAGCAGTGGCGCGGTGACCCTCCGGCTGCCGTCCCACACCGGCAGCGCCTGCGCCCACTCGCAGCCCCACAGCTGGGACCCGAGGTGACGGAGTCCATCTTCTGCTCGTCCCACTCTCCTCTGACACCACAGCTCCACTGTCTCCACTTTCCTTCTGGCAAACTTGCACTCTGGTTTTACCAGGGCTGGGACGGTGCTCCAATTTCTCAATCATCTCTTCTCTCTTCCCAAAGGAACTGGAGTTCTGCCACCTGCTATTATGGACTCAAATTGATATGCTGAAGCCCTAACCCTCAGTGTGACTGCGTTTGGAGACAGGGCCTTTAAAGAGGTAATCAAGGTCAAGTGAGGTCATAAGGATGGGGCCCTAATCCAAGGGGACTGGTGTTCTTTTAAGAAGAGAGAGTCCAGGGATGTGTTCACGTGAAGGCACGGTGAGAGGGTGGTGGTCTGCAAGCCAGGGAGAGAGGCTCCAGGAGAAACTGAACCTTGACTCTTGGTACCTTGACCTTGGGCTTCTCGCCTCCAGAATAATAAGAAATAAATTTCTAGAGCGTAGGCCACCTAGGCTGCGGCGTTTTGTTGCGGCAGCCCTAGCCAGGTGAGACGCCTGCCGCCACCTGCCGCCGCGTCCCCTGACACTGCCTTCCAAAGTGGATCCTTGTGCACTGGTGTCTCCGAGGCAGATAATTTAGCTTAGAAGGGAGATGGCAGTGAAGTCCTTCCTGTGTTTGAACCTTGGTCTTGCCAAGCAAGACCTCGAGCAAACTCGGGAACCTCGCTAATCTTCACTTCATTGTCAGTGGAAGGGGAAAGTAGTATCTTTCTCAGAGGTTCAAATAAGACACATGCAGAGTGCTTAGTGCCAGGCCTGGCACATGCTAGTGTTAATAATACTGAAAGAAAGTTGCTCAAAATTCTGGCTTGATAAGTTGATAGAGCAATACCTCAGATAAGCAAGATAAATAGAGACAAATTGGACGACTTACGGTGTACATGTTGTGTTCTGTGTGAAGTTGGGGCGTAATAATTGTTAGGTTCCTTTCCTACGAATCCCCCATGTCTCACCAATTTGCATGCGTTCTCTGCCTGGCGCTGAGCTAGCTGCCTGGGGAGCCCACATTCTAGCTGCTAGACTGGCTGCCTTCCCGCCCTTGTCATCATAGCTGTCTTATTTGCTTAATTTTCCCCCTTTAATATTAATTACTGGCTTCCCTACTGTATCTATCTATCTATTTATTTATTTTCATGTATTTATTTTATTTATTGTTTTTCTCCCCCCCAGAACTGTGAGCATC
This sequence comes from Camelus bactrianus, assembly GCF_048773025.1. Lineage (NCBI taxonomy): Eukaryota > Metazoa > Chordata > Mammalia > Artiodactyla > Camelidae > Camelus > Camelus bactrianus. The sequence continues at coordinate 12,279,849 of NC_133548.1, forward strand.
GTGAAAGTCTGGCACACTGTAGGCACTTAGTCTGAACTGTTGAATGAGTGAATGAATGGTGGGGGCAAAAGCCAGATTCCCGTGGGTCCAGGGGGAAGAAACGATCATGGTAGCTAAACGTTCAAGACCTGGAGCCAGAGGAACAGGATTCTAATCCTGGCCCTCTCACTTCCCAGCTGTGTGATTTGACTCAGTTGCCTGGATGTGAGGGTCAGATGAGCAAACACAGGTAAGTGCAGAGAATGGTGCCTGGAAGAGCTGGAGAAACGTTAGTCAGTGCTCCTGAGAAGTTAGAGAAATTGGTGAGTACCCGTGACGTTTCTCTCAACATTTAAATGAGAAGGAGAGGAGAGCAGCTGGATGGAAATTAGCCAAATAGGCTCAAGACTACAAAAGTAGGTTGTCCTTTCTGGGCGAGTTAATTTTCTTCTGGATCATCGTGGTTCAATCTGTACCACACTCAGGTGCAGAGAAGAGATGTGGGACCAGGCATTTCTACCTCGAATAGATGCACAGGAACAATGAAGCCCAGTTAGCGGTGCTTCAGACTGGTGTGGAGGTGGCTCTTCTTCTCATTCTACCTGTTTTATGAGGACACTGAGGTTCTCAGCAGGTTGTACCTGGGATCTCAGAGCTGCCAGTGCAAGGGCCAGATCGCAGACCGAACCCCTCTGAGTGGGATGCTAGCAAGCAGTCTCTCAGTCCCGATGAAGTGCGGATGAAGTAGAAACTTTGGTACCATCTCCCCTCCAGCAATGAAACCCAGTCTTGTGTCTTCATATAAGTGGTATTTGGACCCTCCTGTGAAAAGAAATTGGTTTTCTCCTTTTGCAGCCTTTGGGTTTCTGTCATGTAAGATTGTAAGAGTGATCATAACCTGTGTGGGAGCTGAACTTAGTACCATTTGGTCGATCAATTCTAAAGCAATTGGAGAGGTGGGAGCTGAGTGTCTCTTACTGGAAAAAGGCAATTGTCTTTTATTGACTTTTTTGACTCTCAAGAAATCTTCCTACAGTAGATGACTGTGGAGTTGCCTGAGTGCTGGTTGTTGAATCACAGGAGGGTCTCTCCAAAGGTGGGGCTGAGTTGTGCAGAAAGAAGCAGCTCAGACTAGAGTGATGTAGTGATGGCAGAACGGGGCTTAGAGGTTATGCCTAGCACAGGACTGTTTTGTTTGGAATACACTGAAAACACTTTTTGAGGGCCAGTACTTAAAAAAAAAAATCAAACTATTTCATATAAAGTTCTGGATTTCCCATTAAAAAAAAAAAGCTCTGTCTACACGAGACCCTGTCCTACGGCAAAAATTAACTGGATCCAAATAGTGATGCTCCCTTCGAATGAGGTGCGTGTCCTTCAGTTTATCACAGATGCCTCCATCACATGTGGTCTGATACCCCTCCCGTTTCACTATTACCCTAGTGGACATTTTAGTTTGTAATCCATGAAATAGTGACAGTAGCATGTCATTGGCAGTAGAAGACCTGAACACTAGCTCTGAAGCCACGATGCGAGAGCAGTAACGGGCAAATCCCTTCAACTCACTAGACCTTCCTTAATTCACACACGAGAGGGAATGTCGTCCTACCACGTGGAGGTGTTTGGAACAGCTGATTCATCCATCAGTCTACAAATTCAGGTCTATTGAATGTATACGTTATCTACTCAATAATGGGGAAGCAGTGTGACCAAGGCAGATGCTGTGAGTCTTATTATTCAATGGAGGAAACAGGTTAGTTACATAAAGAAGAGAAATACAGGGTGCCCCAAGGACACATTGCAAGAATATTTTCCTAGTCCAGGGTTCAAGAAAGGCCTTTAGGAAGAAGCAAGATTTAAATCGAGACTTGAAGGATGAGCAGCAGTGGGTAAGGGAAAGAGAAGAGTGTCCTAGGCAGGGGGAACGGCATGCACGAAGGCTGGAAGCAAGAGAAAGTAAGGCGTGTTTGAGAAACTTAAAGGAATGGGATACAGCCAGAAAAGGGTGGAACGTGGGCTAAAAAAGAGCTGGAGTTACAGAGACAAACCAAGGCCAGATTATGAAGGATTTGAGGCCAAGAAGTGCTCTGGCCAGTTTCAGTTTAGGAGTTTTAGTCTGGAGATTTGTCTGCTTCTCAAGCTATTCAAGGAGGACAAACAGCAAGTGGACTGGTGGACAGATCCCAAGCATCAGCATGAGAAATAGAAAGCCTCTCCCTCAGTAAACAAAGAAAACAATGATTAGCTAGTTAGTGATGGATCACCGTTGTCTGATGTGACTGACTCATCGCTGAAATGCATTTATAGCTAGCAGATAGGGCATGAGGTGGAAAGATACTTGTAATAAATCATATTTTAATAGGGAGCAAGTACAGCCTGGCTCAGTCCTTTTGTCTTGTAGCTTGATAACTGCACGATGTGTTGCCAATTAATGGAACTGCTGGCAAAAGACATCTGAAAAACTAATCAGCTTCCAAATGGGTTCCCCAGAAAACCCTTTCTTATCAAATTTGTAATGGTAGCTGCAGAAATGCCGCCCGGGTGACACTGAAACATAAAGACAGTAACAGAAGGGAGTCATCACCTAGGGCTCTTTCAAAACTTGATCTCTCTACGTTTCTGAAAATCTAGGCTTTATTGAGGTAGAATACAATAATTATTTAAATAACTGGTTGATATTTCTAGGTAACTGAGGAAAAAAAGTCCTCTGAATCCACAGTACATACTTTAGGGGTGAAGAATTAGAACCAGTCTCATCATTGTAATTGCCAGTGGGGATGGGAATAGAAAAATCTCTCCTTCTGGGTGGTTATCAATGTAAAGAATCCCCACCGCTCCCTCTGCCCATTGCTACGGGGAAGAGGAGCGAGCTCGCTTCCTCCGCCACCCATGTCAGTGTCCTTGGCGCCACTCCAACTGCAATGCTTGTTTTAAATTGGAGAAGAGGATGAGGCAGTCCCTCCCACATAGTCTAAAAATTCCTCTTTAAAAGGATTATCTATATTCTGGCACAGCAGCATGAATAAAAAGAGCAACCATCTCTTTTTTTTCCTCCCTGACTATTTCCCTTCGTCTGAGATCTCGGCCATCCAGATTAATTATAAATGGTCATGAGCCACAGACAGGGCTTGGCTGGGTGAATTGTCTACATGAAGCGACTGGCGAGATCCATGAAAATCCCCTGACAACTCTCTCAGTAGCTCTTTCTGAGGTTAGATATCCCACCATTGGAGTAATGAAGTTATTTTTAGAGGAGTAGTACATTAGGATCAAATTAATCCGCTCAGTAAACACGTATTGAACCTTTACAATGTGCTCTATTATATGATAGGGGTAAGGAATGAATAACAATGATGGTGAGAATCACTATTTATTGAGCACTTAGTAAGGGACAGGTATCGTGCTAGGTGCTGTCTGTACAGTGTTTTATTTAACTCTTTCAATCTCCTTGAGAGGTAAGTATTATTGCCTTTACTATGTTGATGAGAGCACTGAGGTTTAGACAGGTAATTATCTTGCCCAAAGTCAAAATCACCCAAGTGGAGTGTGTTGGAGGTGGATCTGAACCCAGTTGTCTGACTCTAAAGCTAAATCCCTCAACCAACACGACGCACAGGGAGAGGAAGACATGTGGACCAGCAATGACAGCAGGAGGGATTCGTGCCTGCAAACAGCGACATGAACGGTGGCCAGGAGGGCACAAAGAGGGAGCTGAACTAGACTTTAGAGTGGAGGTGATATTTGAGCAGGGCTTACTGAGAACTCAACAGAAGGTAACAAAAATACTCCAGGTGGAGGAAGTTAGAGTGTGTGCAAAGGATGAGAACGTGGTGGGCCCAGGAACAGCCAGGAGCCCCCCGAGGCTGGAGCAGGTGAGATGGGAGAAGGTTGGCATGGAGACCGGAAAGATACATTGGAGTAAAACTGTGAAGGATTTCAAATGCTATCCCAGGGAATCTAGATTTCATTTTACAGAATGGTGATCACAGCTTTATCATACCAAGTGACCCTTTTAATAACAATTTATAATTAAGTACAACTCTTTAACTGTCCTGAAATAAAATGGCACAACCTACCTACATGTATCCTTTTAAAGCAAAAGTCAATATAACATTCTAACTCTAAAGGAAAGAAAACAATGAAAGGAAAGTAACTTAAAAAAATGTGCTTAACATTTAAATGCTTACAGCCGTTGCAGAAGACCATAAAACAGATGCCGCTCTATTCAGTCTTTCCTAGCTCACCTCTTGTTACTCCATCCCTCCAATTATCAAACTAAAATCCTTGAGTCATCCTTGACTCCATCCTCTTTCCCACACTCCATTTCCAGTCTGTTAGGAAATTCTCATGGCTCTACCATCAACAACGTATATCCCGAGAAGGGTCCAACTACTCACCACATCTACTGTTACCACCGTGATCCTAGCCACCATCATTGTTGACCTGGATTATTTAAGTCTCCGAAAAGGAATTCTTATAGCCACCCTTGCTCCTCTACAATCTGTTTTTAACAGGGAAGTAGGAATCATCCTTTTGATGTATAAGTTAATTCATGTCACTCTTATGCTCAAAACCTTGCAGTGGCTTTCTAGTCCACTCAGGGCAAAAGCTGAGGTTATGATACGAAGGCTTATGGCTCTCCGTGATCTACGCTCTCTGCCTCCATCCTTCTGACCACATTTTCTGCTGCTTTTCCCTTTGCTTGTTCTGTCACAGCTATACCGGCCTCCTTGTCGTTTCTTGAACACACCAGGTGGACTTTGGCCTTAGAAAGCCCTGAGGAAGTCCTCCTGCTGGACCTCCTTCTCCCACACTCTAAGTTGGCTCATGCCTTTACCTCTTTCAAGTGTTTGTCAAATGTCAACTCCTCCATGTATCCTGCCCTGATTGCTCTATTTTATACAGTCTCCTTCCTTTTCCACCCGCTCTCCTTCTTTTTAAAGGGTACTTCTTGCCTTCTAATGCATTATATAATTTACCTGTTTATGCTTACTTGTTTATTTATATGTCTCCTTCATTAGAAGTTAGGGTCCTTAAGGGCAAGAGTCTTTGCTGTTCTGTTCGCTGATGTAGCCCAAGCACCTAGGTCCACGCCTCTCACATTATAGGTGCTCAGTAAATGTCTGCTGATTATTGGATAAACGGCTTGCTCTGGGTCCCACCGTTGATGAATGATTGACCTGGATTCTGAGCCTAGTTCTTCCATTATCAAAGCCCATAAAAAGCCCATAAAATGTCTCCTTTACCAATGCTGTAAGACAAACACAATATATAGTCTTCTAAAAAACAGAACTCTGTGTTATTCTCCATTTGCTTTAATAATGCATTTTAACACATTCAATTAAGAAATTAAAAGGGGTATTAATGTGAAAAAGTATTATAAACTATAAAGGTGCCTATGATAGCTAGCTGTCAGTAATCTCCCTTGAGTTAATCCGTTACTTACATAAATTTTGTTTTTACGGAAAACTATATTAGCCTGTTAACTGGGAAGCAGAGTCATTCAACATAAATTGCAGGTACATTAAATATACATTAAAACAATCCGTAGCTATTAAATTAAAGATAGCTTATGCCCTGTTTAAAACATCTCTTCTGTTCCTGGTGTTCCTGCCACCGTTTGGGAAATACTAAGATGCTTGAACACACTCTAAACCATGACGGACGGAGCACGTAGTGTTCAGTATGTGAAATGATGGTGATTGTATGATTATCACTACTGTACTTTTTGTGGTTAACAAAGAAGCCAGGTGTTCAACCCTCATTCTCTCCAGCTGGTAAAGGTGGTTGTTTCAAACACATCCTAAATTTTGTCTCCAAGAAACACACATTCATATAAATGGAGAAAAATCTTAAGATCAAGGGTTAAGTGTATCCATTTTACATAATGAGAGTCCTTGAGAATACAGATTTCTTAAATGAAGTAAGTGATTATACGGGATGAAGTCAACTAATCACCAGTCAAGCCCTTCTGAACTGGAGTGGGTCCCCAGAGATGATCTAGTTGAACTCACTAAAGGAGGATGTTGAACTGCTGTAACCAAGAGACCCCAAATGCGATGGCTCATTTTCCTTTGAGGTAAGTGGTTGGCCTCTGTCCAGGCTAGCAGTTTTCCAGACTGGACAACTCTGGCATCTTCCTGGGTATCTCCACTGCCTGCCTGTTAGAAGCTGGGTAGGTGTTATGCTCAGTTACAGCTGGTAGGAAAGAAGAAAAGAGACTATGTAGGAAGCGCATCTATTGTCTTAAGGGCTCCATCCCTTCCACTCATGTTCCATTGGCAGGAACTTAGCTACATGCCCAACTGCTGGGCAGTCACGTGCTCAGCTAGCTCTTCTACCATGGAAGAACACGTTTTGATGGACAGCCCACAATCCCAGCCACACTGGCCTCAACCCCTCTTTCTAAAGAGGAAGAAACCAAAGCCCATAGAGGGAAAATGACTCACCTCCATCACTATCCAGCTGGGAAATTTCAATTACTCAATTATTCATTCAACCAGCCCAGCACAAATTTATTGAGTATCTACTAAGTGCCAGGCATGGTTCTGGTCCCTGGAGATAATAAGATAGACAAGGTCCTTGCACTTAAAGATTTTACATTATAATTGGAGGGGGAGGACCATTCACAAGTACAAAGAGGAAAGATAAGATTAGAAAGAAGGCCAGTGAGATAGTGGGAGGGAGGGACCAGGCATGGTTGGTACCATTCATGTAGGTTATAATAACAATGTCTAGGTCATTACTGAGGCCTCTTTCCCCTCTCCAGGACTTCTGTTTAGCTGCTCATACATAGTGGATATTAATGGAAAGGATCACCAATCCTTAAATGCTAGATCACTAGTTCAAGGTACAGGTGAAGTCCCATTATCCCTTTGTCCTATGAGTTTTCTACCCTTAGCTACCAATTAAGATATTTGAATTGACTGTTAATGGAAACTGGCAGCTTTCTTTCAGGATCGGAATTTTGAATTCATCCCAAATGAACAGTGCTAGCAAACAACTAGTGATTATTAGGTGCCTGATGTGACAAGATTTTGATGCCTTAATTTAGTTCCCAGTAGGAGGATCCATGTCACACAAGCTGCCTAGTACCACAAAGGGAAAAGTGAGCTGTATATAGAGGCTATAGATGAGAGTCTGGGGATGGGGGACAGCCCTGGCAGAAGAGAAAGACTCTGCCTAATATTTTGGACATCAAAGAAAAGAGTTAAAGCAAAAGCAAATGTTTATAAACTTAAAAAGGATTGATCCCTTATTGCAGAGAATAAGCTCAAACTCTATGATTGGTTTAGAGAAGTAATATTTATAAAGGATTGCCTGAAAGCTGTCACCCACTCAAGTTAAAAAATAGAGTTTAGACATCAATTTTTAGATTTCTCTAGACTATAAAAAATTCAAACCATATTTTCCTGGTCTGTGTGAATTGTTTTCACTCCATTGTGCCCTTGGGTTTTCTCTCAGGAACACTGTCAAAAAAACAGCTTCAAGGCTAACATTATTCTATTTGCTGCAGGGGTTTTGTTAAGGACACTCATCGTAACATTAATTAGTGCTCTCACAAGAACAGTTCCCTTCAGGGCTTAGGGGAATTTTTGGGGAAGGGGCTGCCAGGGGAAGTTTTGCTTGTGCCAGAGATCTGATATGTTTTCTTTTTGGGAACACTGAGAATCATGTGACTGATTTCCTCTTTTCGCTTTGGCAACCGGGAAGCTCAATGCCAAATCCATGGCTCACTTAGTAACTGCATAGAATCTTAAGTGACTTGCAGTCTAATATAGTTCCTCACTCTTTGCTCTCAGAATTGACCTTTTGTAATTTATATTTTCCTTGGTCTAGATTATTATCTACACACACACACTTCTTATATGGTATGAAGAAGGGAGTATGAATAAATGAAGAAAGAACTTAATGTACATTAAACTGTCAATTGCTCACATCTTTCCATATTTGCTTCTAATTTTAGCCTTGCACACACTTGTTTTCACATACTTAAATTCAAAGTCTCACAGATGAAAGATTAAAATAGAGAAAAAGATTAGAAGGGATCTTTTCAAGGGCACATTTACTCATTACCATTTCTACTACATTTCTACTACTTTCCACCAGGTGATTCTCCAGGTTATGCGTAAACACCTCTACTGATGGTGAACTTGCTATCTGCCAATGTGATTCATTTCTAGAAAGTTCTGACCATTGGGATATCTCACTTCACCTTCTGCCATTTGGCCCTATCCTGACGGTCCACACAGTAAATGCTCATTCTTTGTCCACAGCAAGTAGCAGTTGAAGCAGGCTATTACATCTCCCAGAAACATTGTTTTGGTGGGGGGGACCAGATCTTTCAAAAATTCTGAAGATAATAAGGTTGAGAGTCCTCTCATTGGTCACTCTTTTCCAAGCAAAACCGTATTCTACTTTTTTCCTTCTTAAGGTAAGTTGTGCAGACCTAAGCTCAGAACTCTCAGTGCGTAATTGTCCCTCATTTTAAATATCATAATGCTATACATTCACCCTGAGGTCATACTAAGTTTTTGTGGAGTCAAATTATACTATTGACTCACAGCAGACTTCCTGTTAGCCAAATTCCCGAAAGCCATTCCAGACATGCCAGAGTACGTTATTTCTTCTTCAATCTGTGTTTGGGCAATTAGTCTTTCTGAATATAAGCGGAAAGTCTTTTAATCCTCTCATTAACTTTCATCTTGGTATGCTTAAACGATACCTTAGAATTTAGCAAAATTATTTCAGATTTTTGTTTAATGATCCAAGATATTTGCTTCCTTTCTTGGCTTTTCCCACTCACAAACTTGATGTTCTGAGCTTCTATAACACTGCTTGATGCAAAGACAAAAGTTTTATGGTGAGCAAAGCTTGGTGCTTGTTATCAGAGGCCTTCCTCCAGGAATACACTGTTCTGCTTTTAAGATTGCATTCTGTCTGCACCATTATTCACTGTCATGAATCCTCTTACTCACATCCAGAATAACATTTGGTACATCTACTGAGAACAAATTATGTGTCAGGCATCACATTAAGACCTTTTACATACATTGGAATTTATTCTTCGTTGAACCTTTGAAACAGAAACGTTTCATAGGCCAGGCCAAGACTCTCACGGCTGACACGCAGTTTGCTAAATTTGTGTGGAAACTGGAAAAGATCTAAGTTCTAATGTTGGTGAAGAATGAACTTACAATTTCACATTCAACGCACATTGAGACTAAAATAAAACTTATTCGGAATGTCAAAATTAGTGTACTCTCTTTGGGCTTAAGCCTTCAGACTTCAGGTTCAATCGGAAAGAAAAGAATAAAATTAAAGATTGCATACATTGCCAAAAGTAAATCCGAAAAGATGGTCTCAAGGAGGCAAAATGTATTAGAGATTTTCCTTTTTTTTCATCTTAGAAGAATCCTCTTTATGACATGTAAGTTAATTTCCCAACTCTAGCTTTTAAAAAGTTTTGAAGACATAAGTGCATTATCTCCATAAATAGGGGACTGCCTTTAACCAATGTGTGCTACTCTGCTAGCTACTGGTGGAGCCAAAATTTGACATCAGCTCTTTTCTCTAACAAGGAAGCCCTCACCGTTCCATCTTGTCTAAGAAGCTAATGTAACAGGCCTCTCAAAATGCTTTACCGAAGTCCCAAGGCTCTACTTTGTATTTCTTTTTTTTTCTTAGTTAACATGAGGTCATACAGACATTTCCAGAATCAGCTCAGTCTGAGAGTTCACCATTGTCTCTCTTTATGAAGTATTCCATCCAGTTAATCGACCACTGTTTGTTTAGCCAGTCCCCTATTGTTGGCCATTTGGGTTCTTTCCAATCGCTAATTATTATAAATGGGCTTTGAGAACTGGTAAGGGCTAGACACATGCAAGGCTCCATCATTATTCTTTTGTTATCACACTCCCAGGATGCAGGCGTTTTCTGTCTTCCTGACCTTCTTCTTCCTAATGACATTCTTATAAAAGCACCAAAGATCTGAAAACATATGCCTTATTAAATCATGCAGGGCTGCACTATTAATTTCTTTTTCTCTTTACGGTTGATAGAATAGTCCAAAAATTTGAGGTCTGCATCTGTAATCCTTTACATAAGTAGCTCGTCAAACAGCACATTTTTTCCCTTCTTATCTTTGCTTTGGTTCCCTTTCAAGTAAATTCGTGGCAGTGCTCGCAACCCATCTGTAATTTTCTTTTGAAAGTAAGAAGCCAGGAAAAATATAAATTAAGTGCATTAATGTTCTAAATTAAATGTCTAGGAAACTAAGATATAAAAATATACATGTTAAACAGGAGGTTTACTTTCAAAGATGTCTTATTATATAGAATACATATTATTATGCAAAAGTTGGAAAATACTAAAAGTAAATGAAAGGGGAAAAAAAAATCTCACTTCATTTTCTCAGAGTCTCCACTACTGTAAACATCTTGGTGTTTTGCATTTTAGTTTTCTCTTTCTCTGCAGAATTTTTTCCTTTACATAGCTATTTTGAAAGCTTTAAAAAGCTGAATTCATTTGAAAATATTTTTAGGCTGCGTAGAAAGTGGAAAGAGCACTGGCTGGAGTCTGGACTCCTCAGGTGGAATCATGTCTTAGGGCTAATACTGTCTCAATCTCATTTTATCTGGTGACTTTGGGCAAGGCGCATAAATCTATAGTCTCCTTGGATAATGGTTCTCTGCAGCAGAATCTCTTGGGAAAATTTAAAAGAGTTAAAAATTTATGTTCTTGCATCCCACATCAGACTAAGGAACCAGAAACCGAAATGGGAACTGCCACCATGACTTCTTTGGGAGCTCTCTTTCTAAATCAGTGTGAATGGACTGGGGTTCGGCCTGGATTCTTCTGGGTAGGAGTCCTTACCCGGAGAGCTCCCTGGATGGGGAGGGGGAATTCAGGGACTCAAGAATCTGGGAACTTTTTTGGTAAGTTTTTGTCATTTCACATGTTGGATTTTTGTGGTTGAGAGTGTCTGTAGCTTTAAACTTTTACAGATTTATCAAAGAGACCCTTAGCCAGTAAGATGTCTGAGTCGTCACTGATCTAAGATCTGTTCCAGAAATCGCTCCTTAACGGTCACTGATGGCTGTGGGAAGTATCATGCTGTTCCCTGCTTGTCCACCTTTGTCCACCTTGGCCAGCAGAGGTGTGAGACTCTCCACTTTTTTATTTGTTGCATGGCCTCAGGCAAATTTCACAGCTCCCTTAGCTTAATTTACCTCTTGAAAAGCTTAACAGCAGCAATAATTTTTTATTTAACACCTACTATTTGTTGGGCACTGCTCTCAGCCCTTTTATCTGATTATCTTACTTCAATCCACTTGATGACCCTATGAAAGGGGCACCATTATTGTCTCTCTTCTATGAATGGGCCGCCAGGCACAGAGAAGTCAAGTCACTTGCCCATGATCACACAGCTAGTAACTAATACAGTTGGGATGCAAGACCACATTGGCTGCCTCTAAAGCTTATGCTAATAATACTAAGAGTACTATTAGTAACGATATTATTTCTAAGAATAATTCTATCAGTAATTAATAATTCTAATTAACACTAACAGCACTAGCAGTATTATTACTAATAGTACTACCTGAAGCACAGGGTAAAGGAATTGAAAGAGTGCATTAGCTGGGTGACCCTAACCAAGGAAATTACTTCACCTCTGGGAGCCTCTATTTCTTCATTTGTCAACAGGGGATAATAAATTGCATCTGCTTCCTAGGGCTGCTGAGAAGATTAAGTGGACTGATGGCTGGAGAGCACTAGCCTGCCACAGAGTATTACCTGGCAGATTTTTTTGGGGGGAGAGGAGGTGAGGAGGTAATTAGGTTTACTTATTTATTTATAATGGAGGTACTGGGGACTGAGCCCAGGACCTCGTGCCTGCTAAGCACGTACTCCACCACTGAGCTACACCCTCCCCGCTATGGATCTTTTTTTATTGTGATAAATATGGCATCAAAATCCCCATTTTAATCACTTTTAAATGTCCGGTTCAGTGGCATTAAGTACATTCACATCATTGTACATTTACTGAACAGATTTTAAGTTCGTTTTTGTTTCCCAGACTGTGTAGAGTACCCAGCACAAAATCCGGCACATTGCAAGGCGTAATAACGTTCAGCAGTTGCCCTCCCCTCATTCATGGCCCTCTGCTATCTCGGTCTTCGAAAACTCCAAGATGCTGAGAGATGCTCTCAGTCAGTCCTCTTTTGTGCAGTGTGAGGGGCAGGATGGTAGGGCATCGTAAGTGACCTTGTGCGCATGACATAACCTCTCTCTGCCTCAGTTTCTTCATCTGTAAAAGGGGACTGGAGCAGCTTCTACTTCCAAAAGGGTTGTTGTAGAGGATGTCACTGGCATGAAGCCCTCAGAATAGCTCTAGGCCTGTTAAATGCACGATAAATGCTAGACACACGTTTTTGCTCTTTTCTTGTGGCTGTTCCTGGGATGAGCCCGCTCGCACGGGTGCAGGGGAACTGGAGGCTGGCTCTGGCCCTAGGTCCCTCCCTGCCACCCTGGCTGTGGGCGCTTGGCAGAAACAGAACAATGGCCTGAGGAGGAGGAGCGAGGCCTTCAGGAGCCCATGGAGCTTTTTGTTCCCTAAAAAGCTTCGACTAGACTGCCCCAGTGGCCCGGGTATTCTGGTATCCCTTCAGCGTCTATTTTGAGTGCAGGGTTGGCGTGGGAAAGTTTTCCTTATTTCCAGCCTTCAGTAGTTGTTGGGTAACAGCTGTTTTCAAAGCTAATCTTTGAGGCACTGAGATGCTGCTGAAAAAGCAAATTCCTTGAATTCAAGAAAAGTCTTATGTTATTCGCCTGATCTTATTTCCCTCCATGCCTTTACTCAGGCTGTCGTGTCTCCTAGGATGCTCCTCTCTCCCTGACTCCTGCTTTTCCCCTCCGGTCAAAATCATCCTTGCTGGCTTGCTGTTACTCCTCTCATGAAGCTCTCTCTGGCCCCCCCCCAAGCCAAAGTAAATCTCATTCTACCGGCTTGGTGTTGCACTCCGAGTGTTGGTTAGTTTTAAAGACGTGTCTTCCCACCTTGATCACAAGTTCTGGAAGATTCTAAAACCTTGTTTGATTCATGGTTGTGTCCACACTGTCCATAAGTAGAAAGCAACAGAGCATCTTTGTCTTTGCCAGCTCAGTGTCCAAATACTCTCCTTGCCTGGGGTGGAGGGATTCTAGACAGGGAGGTGGAAGAGTCCCGCCTCTTGCCACAGAAGCTGGACGAGGGCTGAGGAAATCCACTCTCCTGTCCTTTGACTGGCAGAACACAGGGAAGACTTTGGACAGGGTTAGCATTGCTCATTCATGCCCAAGCCTGATTCTCCAGCCTTCCTTTCAGCTTTGAAAACAACCAGAGATTCTCCAGAAAATTCTTTTTCTGTTTAAGTTGATGAATCCTGGTTGCTGTTATTTGCAACCAATTATTCTTACTAGGATAGTACCTTGAATGTAACGAGAACTTCAGAGGTGTTCATGAACTTCAGTTTGCTGAAATGCTACACAATGATGGTCTGTTGTTCATGCCCCCTAAGAACCCCTGGTACCTATTCTGGTGCCAGCAGACTGACTGGTTTTCCTTTTCCAAACCACCCATCTCCAGTCTCAGTTCATGTGGTTCACGTGGAGTGGAGGCCAGTCATGCTGCAGGGTGGGCAAGTCTGGCCAAAGCACTGCATTCTCTCTGGCTACAGCGATTGGTTCAGGGGTGAACATGTGACCTCATCCCAACCAATGAGATTCAGTCCCAGGACTTTGGCTGGAACCCTTGAGAAAGAGATGTGTCTTTTTGCTGGGGCTGCCAAGCTGGTAGCATATAAAGCTGGATCTCCCTGGGGCCACTGACCTGAGATCTTTGAGGGTGAGCCCATAAGGAGGAAAGCAAAGCTGAGCAATGAAGAGAAAGAAATTCCTGAACACGTTGCTTGGGGATCTGGATTGAACTGTGCCTGAGTTGTAATAATAACATGTATTAAATTCTGCATGCCAGGCACTGGTGTAAGCATTTCACATGTCATCTTAGTTTCTAGGGCTGCTGTGACAAAGTACTATAATCTGGGTTGTTTAATTAGGTCCCATTTGTTTATTCTTGCTTTTATTTCTATTGCTTGGGTAGACTGCCCTAGGAGAACATTTTTGGGACGTATGTCAGATAATGTTTTGCCTATTTCTTCTAGGAGGTTTATTGTATCTTGTCTTATGTTTACGTCTTTGATCCATTTTGAGTTTATTTTTGTGTATGGTGTAAGGGAGTGTTCTAGCTTCACTGATTTACATGCTGCTGTCCAGTATTTCCCAACACCATTTGCCGAAGAGGCTGTCTTTATTCCATTGTATATTCTTGTCTCCTTTGTCGAAGATTAGTTGACCAAAAGTTTGTGGGTTCTATAATCTGGGAAGTTTAAAACTACAGCAATTTATTGTCTCATACTTCTGGAGGCTGGAAGCTCAGATTCAAGGTGTTGGCAGGGCTGGGCTCCCCATTATGAACTGAACTGTGTCCCCCCACAACACCTTCTAAAATTGATATGTTGAAACTCTAACCCCCAATGTGACTTTATTTGAGATAGGGCCTATAAAGAAGTAACTGAGGTTAAAAACAGTCATAAGGTTGGGCCCTGATTTGATAGGATTCGTGATAGGATTTGGATCTCTTCTAAGAAGAAGACACCAGAGGGCTCTTATGTCTCTCTGCACCACGTGAAGCAGCAGTGAGCCTGGGCCATCTACAAGCCAGGAAAAGAGCTCTGACCAGTGACTGTGCCTGCTGAATCTTGAGCTGGAACTTCCAACCTCCAGAACTGTGAGAAAATTAATTTTTAATGTTTAGCCACCCAGTCCATAGTATTTTGTTTTGGTAGCCCAGGCAAACTGCTGCAGTCCCCCTGAAGCCCATGAGGGAGAATCCTCCTCTGCCTCTTATGGCTTCTGGTCGCCCCAGGCGTTCTCTGGCTTACAGCTACCACACTCAGTCTCTGCCTCCACCGTCACCTGGCATTCTCCCCTTGTGCCCGTGTCTCTCTGTCTCTTCTCCCCTGATGAGGACGGCCATTATATTGGATTAAGGGCCCACTCTGCTCCGGTATGACCTCATCTTAACTCAACTAATTACATTTGCAAAGATCTCATTTCAAAAAAGGTCGCATTCTGAGGTACTGAGGGTTGGGACTTCAACGTATATTCTGGGGGGACATTATTTAGCCCATAACCCATGTACTGACAATTCCCATAGAGTATCTATGAAGTAGGTATGATTTTTATCATCACACCCTTATCCTGATGAGGGAAGTACGGCCCGGGGAAGCTAAGTAACATGCTCAAGTCCTACCGTGAGAGAGGATTTGGGCGTGGATCTGAGCTCAGATGATGTTGTGACAGAGTCTGCAAGTTTAGTCCCTGCACAAACCTGCCTGGATTTCCTTCAGGGGCAGGATCTAATCAATTCTTTAATTTGCTTAGCTGGTTTGAGTTGGGTTTCTGTCTGTTTTAACGGTTCCCTCCTTCTACCGTTGGCTTCATTCTTTCCTGTGTCTAAGCACTTACTGACTGACAGCTCAGCCTCAGGACTTCATTCAGACCTGCCCCTTGAGATCTGTCTACCCCATGTTCCAGAATTACTTCTTCCTCTTCCTTTCCTCTCCTTCCTTCCCATCAATACTCTTTGTGCATCACATGCTCGCTCTCAGCTGAATTAGGAGGAAGCCGAGGGAGTAAATCAATACAGAGTGAGGTGTGATTTATAGATTGTAATTTTCCTACAGGCTTTTAGCTTTTAGAAGTAAGTTGTTAACCCTTTGAGTGTCTCTCAGAAGCATAGGTATTAAGGTAAGGAGATGGAATTCTTCAGGTCAAAAGGAGGAGGACTGTTGGGGCAGACCCTCTCTTCATTCCTGTAACAACTCCAAAAAGATGACATAAGTGCGAGTTGAATGTCTGAGTCCTCCTTTTGGGGTTTATTTATTGATTTCTCCTGCAGAATGAGGCTGTTAATGTAGCTTCAGAGTCTTGTACTTACTACAATTGCTGCTTTAGTTGATTTAAGATCTTTTTTCAAATAAAAATCTCTTCCCCCTGGAATTCCCTTTGCCTCAAATCAACCTTTTAAGCCTTACCTATAATTTAAACATGATTTGAATGCCTTATACAAGAGGATTCTTAGCTACCACTTTTCAGAATAAATTTCTCCCTACCAGCATCTGTCATTACAGTGATCAGCATAATTTTTTTTAAACCAGAGTTAGATATTTTTTCCATTTTTCCTCTGAAAATCTCAGCTCCTGGAGACAAGGAGTGAGTCTGAATCTTACCCCTTCTTAAATTTAATCTTAACTGAAGGTGGTCTGACACATTGGTTAAGGGCCTTAGCTTTAGAGTCAGAGGCACTTGGATCATAATTTCCATGATGTTATTTATTCATCCCACTGCCTTAGGAAGATGGACTAAACTGGCATTTTCAGTCATAACGTGGACATTATACTTTGTTGCAGAGCTGATGTAAGGGTTAAATGATATCCTGATTGCAAAGCTCTTAATTCAAGTTTAACATGTCATAAAGTTCAACAAATGGTATTTTTTTTTATTTTTATCTTTTCACTCATCTCTCAACAGAGGGGAATGCCCTGCATGCGGTTTAGTGCTCAGCAAATGTGTAAATTTTATTAGTTTGAGTATGAAATTTCCAGGCCAATCAGAACACTGAGCTTCTAGGTAATTGTGCCCCGAAGGAGAAGGTTGTATCAAGTTCAATTTCCATAAATGGGCCTTTATTTCCCAGCAGCCCTGGGAGTTGAGATAAGGCATAGTCTTCTTAGTGGGCTTAATACTTGTAGCAGGGCCAATAATGGCCATTTGGGTTTATCTAAAAGCCCTTTGCTCTCTGGAATTGCTAACTGCAGTGTGAAATTTAGGAAGCTGTTTACTTGCTTCTCTACTCATAGGGTAGCAAACCCTCCTCTGTCCTGTTTGCTTGGATTCATCAAATTAGAGATGAGTGGGAAGTCCCAGCAAGGGCACTGGGAAAGCTTATTTCGTGGAATTATGAATATTTTATAGGAAGTCAGGAAGAATGAAAACCTTGGGTGGACTGCTCCCCAGGGAGGGAGCGTACTTTGAGCCTGGCTTGGGTGGGTCTCCATCTTGAAAGCACAGGGGTCCTGAAATGAGACTTCAGTTCTGGTTTTGACATGTAGTAGCTGCCAATTTCATAACTGGGGAGAAATCACTAAGCCTTCTGGAAACTCAGGTTCCTCGTCCATTCATTTATTCATTCACTTATTCATTCAAACTTCATTGTGCACCAGACACCGTTCTAGCCTCCAGAGAGATGATAATAAAGGAAACAGATAAGAACTCCCTGCTTTCATCAAGCTCACGGTTTAATACAACTGAAATACACAGCAAGTGGTAGCAATTCTCAAGGAGGAAAATGAGAAGAAAGCACAGGAGCTAGCAAATGTGTGTGGGTGAGGGTGAATTTTAGAGAAGGTGTTCAGGGCAAGCCTCAGTGAGAAGTCAACATTTGGCGAAGATCTGGAGGAAGTGAAGGAGTGAGGATAGCCAGAATACGGGAGAAGATAATTCCAGGCAGAGGGAATACAGCCAGGGCAAGGCTCCAGAAGCAGAAGCAAGTCTGTCGTGTCAGAGCAACGGCAAGGAGGCCAGCATGGCTGAAGCAGACTGTGGGAAAGGGAGAGTAGTGGGTGCTGGGGTCAGAGGGGAGATGGGTCAGCCCTGCAGAGCTCTGGAGCACATTATGGCTTAGGACCCACTGAAGGGTTTTAAGCAGAGGAAGACAACATCTGATTTATGTTTTAACACAATCCTCTGGATCTGGTGTGAGGAATAGCTTGTCGGACACACACAGAAATAGGGAGCCCAGTTAGGGGGCTATTGCAATGATACAGGGGAGTGATGGTAGAAGGTTGGCTTAGATCAGGGTCACAGCAGTGGAAATGGTGAGAAGCAATAAAACTCTGGATGTATCTTGAAGATATAGACAAAAGAAGAGGTTGTATCTGAGAGGATTTGCTGACACATTGGATGTGAGAAGAGGTAGGAATTAAGGATGACTCCAGTGTGTTTGACCTGAACAATTGAAAGGATGGATTCACCCTTAAATGGTATTGGACACACTGTGGGATGAGCAGGTTTTAGGGGGGATATCTGGGGAATTGTAATAGATATGTTAAATCTGAGAAATTTAATAGGCATTCAAGTAGAGACACAGAGTGGGCTATTGGGTACAGGAATCTAGACTAAAGGGGAGGAGTCCTGGCTAGATGTATGAATTAGGAAGTTATAGGCATCTAAATGCTATTAAAGCCCTAGTGTATATGGATAAAAACAGAAGTTCAAGGACAGAGCCCTAGAACTCTCCTTCATTTAGAGCTCTGGGACGTACGGAGGAACCAGCAGAGCAGGCTGAGAAACAGCCTTAGAGAGGTCCGAGGAAAGCCAGGCAAGTGTGAAGTCCTAGAGGCCAAGCAAAGAAAGTGTTTGAGAGATAAAATTGTCATCATCTCTGTTAAGTGCTAATGAAAAGTGAAGTAAGGCCAGGACTGAGGATTGACCAGTGGAATTAGCTATGTGGAGGTTATGGGTGACCTTGAGAAAAACAGTTTTGACAAAAGCCTCATTGGAG
This sequence comes from Camelus bactrianus, assembly GCF_048773025.1. NCBI lineage: Eukaryota > Metazoa > Chordata > Mammalia > Artiodactyla > Camelidae > Camelus > Camelus bactrianus. Next base: position 12,298,492 of record NC_133548.1, read on the forward strand.
TGGGTTTAAGAGAGAATGGGAGGAAAACATTTAGACACAGTGAGTTTAGACAACTCTTTCAATGAGTTTTGCTTTAAAGAGAAGAAAAGGAATGGAAAGAAGAAGGATTTTTTTTGGGGGGGTTGTTATGCTAATATTGGGAGAAAGGAAAACATTTGTATGCTGATGGGAATGAGCTGATAGTAAAGGGGAAGCTGAAGCTGCAAGAAAGAGAAGGGAAAATTGGAAGAGCAATGCCCTTGACTAGGCACAGGAGAGGGGTATGGAATACAAATGGGGGGTTGGTCTTCAATAGGAGCAGGAGTGTGAGAGGGATGGTAGAAGCAGGGGGGCACAAGATCGGGCAGGTGGGTAGATGTGGTGAAGAAAAGTTGTGGAAATTCTTGTTAATTTTCTAGTTGAAATCATTAAATTCATTAGCGAAGAAGAGTAAGGAGGGAGCAGCAGTGTTAGGGGTTTAAGGAGAGAAGAGACAGGGTGAAACAGTTGTCCAAGAGAGTAGATGGACTAAGGGAACTTAGTCTGGTTGCCAAGCAGCAACTGGAGCTTTGAGAATAATGAGAGGGTAGAGCGAGATCAGCCAGCTTGGAAGCATGTCCTTTTAGTAGCTGAATGGATACCACTGTAGAGAAGCCAGAGAGTTGGACTGAATTAGAACCTTGATTTAGCCAAGTAACTATGACAAAGTAGGGGGGAGACAAGGAATTGAGGATGTTTCAAGGGGCTGATGATGACGATGACTGATCACGGAAGATAGGGAGAGAAAGAGACACAAGCGACAGTGAAAAAGTGGTAAGATAAATAGATTGAAGTAGATTGAAGGTTCAGGTGCAGTCAAAGAACCGTTGAGGCTGGGGCTCAGAAGGTAGTAGAGAGTGGAATGGTTGAATTACTGGTTGGGCAAGGGTTGCAAATATTGCTAATGAGAGGCCTAGAGTAGGACTAGAAGAAGACAGGATTGATGGTGGAGAGGAGGTCAAAATACCAAGATGCTGGAATATGGGAAGGATTTTCTTTGGGGAGACTGACCTATAAGACCTATGACAGGAGTTGTGTTGGGGAGAATGACAGTGACCAAGAGCTAACATCTTCAAGAACTGAGGAGTAGTGACTTGAGATTGGAGGGGAGAGAAAGTAACCACAACCTAAAGGGGTAGTGTACGCAGTTTCATGATGCGAGAGTCAAAGCTCGGTTTTTTTTTTTTTTTTTTTTTTTTTTTGATGAGGAAGGAGGAAGAATGATCTGGAAGCATCAATGAAGCAGTAAAGAGGGTATTTTCCCCAACCGTAGCTCCAGTGTTACCAGAAGTAGGAGGGAAAGTAACCGTCATTTGAGATGGCTGCAGTGTTCTCAGGGACAGAAACCTCAACCAGGTTTCACTTACAGCAAGAAGTTGAAAGGGAATATTATCAGAAGAGAGTGAGGAGACAGGGAAGTTTATTGATGAGAGACATTGAGTTCCAGAGTCACGGTGAATGATTTCAGAAGGAGAAGGGTGGAGGATGAGTTCAGAAAATATGACAGACGATACAGACATTCGAGTTAGTGTACAGGGGTGAGCTGGGAGTCTGGACTTCTTGGGGTGGCTGATATGAAAAGGATAAAATCATAGTAATACGGTCCTAATGGCCCTAAGGCAGAGGGTGAGAGAGAAGCTGAGTGTTGAAAGGAGAGGAAAACTGATAAAAAATGGTTCTTTCACTCTTGACATCCGATCATTTCTTGGGATCTAGCAGGTTGGGATGGGAATGAATCTGAGTAATAGCAACTATGCTGAACTAGCATTGTGGCTTCTTCCTGGTAAATACTACTTTGTTTCTGAGTTGTTTTTTGGGCTGGGATCTTTCTTGTCTTTTAAAGGTTTCTCTATGGATTCTTGACAGCTGCTGTGACAAAAGACTGTGGTCAGGAGGTCTACCAGTTTCCCAGATGCACTTGACTCCAGTCTACGTTCAAAATGAAATCACAGCTACATAACCGAGTTAAATCCTAACACACACCACAATCTCCTTATAACTTTTATCATGTCTCTTTGGCCATTCTCTTCTCTACTTACTTACATAGAGACAACAAATAATTTTCTTCTATCTAGATGTGCAGTCATTGGGAGGAGAGGAGGCAAATGTTGCTGCCAAGTTCTAAGTGCCAGATTCTTCTAGTTTTGCAAATCACAGTGCTGTGGTGAGTAATCCTTATGTCTAATCCCCAGGGAAGTCAGTAGGGCCCAAGAGAACCTTCATAGAATGGGCCATGGTGCAAGATTTGGATTTGAAACCCTGCTCACCACCTTCTGGCTGCAAAAACTTCGGCAAATAATTTTTGAGCCTTTGATTTTTTTTTAATCTTGATTAAAAGAGTGCCGTTTTACCCTGTTGGATAACAAATAGACCTGTGATTTATGACACTCAATTTACATAATTCTCAGCAGCACTGAATAATGTTGACTCCTTCAAACTCTCTCTTCCCTAGGCTCTATTACAGAACATTTCTTTGGTTTTCTTCTTACCTTAGAATACTCCTTTTTTACATTTCTTTGCTGACTTATCTTCCACTATCCAGTCATTATGTTGGGATTCCTTAGGGTTTAGTCCAAAGCCACTTTTTTTTTTTTTAAACATATTCTATATCCTCACCCTCCATGATCTCATTCACTCCTTTCATATGCCAATGACAATTAAATACATATCCACAAACTAGACGTCTCTCTGAGTTCTAGAAACATACAGCTGTATAGTATCTCTACCTGGATATCCCAAAGGCATTTTAGCCTCAACTCAGCCATAAAGAAATTCATGTACTATCTTTCTGTCAAATTGGAACTTCTTCTAGTGTTCCTGATATTAGCCACTGGCTCTTACAAAAACTTGCAAGGAATTCTTGGTTCTTCCTTTTTTCCTTACCCTCCATACCCAGTCCATCTTTTAGTCCTGTCAATTCAATTTACTAAATAAATCTCAGGATCCTTCATTTTGTGCAATTTCCTCTATTGCCATCCCAAGCCATCATCATCTCTAGCTTGGACCACTATTACTGCAAAACAATTTCCCAGTATCCATTCTATCTTTTCTTTCTCATCTAGTCTCCACATAAATTGCAAGAGCCATGTCATCAAAGCCTCTGGTGAACTCATTATCACAGTCTTCCTCATGTTCCTGACAAGCCAACTCCAATAAAGTGAAAATCTTTGGTGGCTTCTCAATGATTCCCATCACGGTCCACAAGGTGCGGCCCCTGACTACTCAGCCCTCTTCATCCCAGCTTCATCTTACACTCCTCTTTCTCTCTATCTCACTACTTCAGCCACACTCATCTTTTATTTCCTGGAGATTGCGCCATGCCCTCTTCCACTGCAGGCACTGATTCTTCTCTGTAGAGTACTTTCCTACACACGTTTGTTAGTGCCTATCCACTCTTCATGGCTCAACTCAAATTTTGCTTTGCTTTCTGACCCCTTCTAGATTAGATACCCCTGGACCAGTAAGTCTCAGATTCCTTCACTCTGTGCTGCTTTGAGTTTTACAATCCTTTGTCATTGTGTGAGTTTATAGCACTTAGAATAATTCACAACTTGTATTTTTGGTGATTATTTCATTATTTCCTATTACCCCACTAGGCTGTGTACTTCATGAGCACAAATGCCACGTCTTTTTTTGTTGAACATTGTACCTCTGGGCTTGGATTGGTGACTGTCTCAAAATAAACACTCAGTAATACTTCTCGAATACGTGAATGAGTAACAACTTCTACTTAGTGAACACTTACTATGTGATAGGCATTCCATTAAGCACTTTATAAATATTTACCCCTCTTGGCAATCCTATAATGTATTATTATTATATTCAATTTTGCAAGTAAGAAAATAAGGTTATAATAGTGAATGGACTTGTTCAAGTCTCCTCTAGTTGGTAAAATACAGATCCATTTGTCTGCAAACTCTATGACCTAATACGCATGTTATATTGCCTGTCATGTCCTTCTACAGTTAAAAATGCTTTGTCCTCTGGTAAGGAGTCTGCCATGGCCTCCCTACCTTAAGACTTGAACCCTCCCACCCCTTGCCTGTGATGCCCCCCAGCTTCTTTCTCCTCCAGCATTACTAACGATTTTAGTTCCAACTACAGGATTGTTGTGAAGAGCCTGTGAACTCATAGACGTAAAAGCTCTTGACTGTACCTTTAACATGGTTGTCAGATATAAAGTTCCTTTTCAAATTTTGAATTTCTTTTTTTTTTTCAAGTAAATAAACCGCTTTGATTATGATTTGTTCTTTAGCACTTCAGGTTGCTTGTTACTATTAATTCATCCAATCCTCCATTACTCTTTTCTCCCTTTGCCGCATGTTAATATCCACCCATTCTTCACAGGTTAGAACTTCTCCGTGGGATCCCACACCAGAGAAAGAAAGGAAGTATTGGGGTCTAACTGTCTTGGCCAGAAGGAAAATAATTTGAGGTTAAAGAGTCATGTGCTGACCTGGACATTCCTAAAGCAGCACTGTAGACGTTCCATTTGAACAAAATGGAATGTTATCTTGTTTTGTAAGAGACAGCCTTTCCCAAGCCCAGGGGATGCTCTAATGCTGGAGGCTGAAGTTGGCAACCTTCCTGCTCAGCACTCTTGAATTTGCCAATAGGGGGGACTTTCACTATCTACACCTTCTGTGCCTTTGCCTCCTCATTTTGTGTGTAGTTTAGGGCTGTTCTGTCTTTTTTTTTCTGGAGGCTTGATGAAAGGCAGTAACTTCCTTTCAGGGTTGTGTAGGTGAATCCTGCACACGGGTGCCCTGATGAGGGTATGAGTGGTGCTAAAATCCAGCTTGTGCCTGTCTGTGTTTGTCCCAAGGAAGAGGCTCCTATTTTCAATTGCATAAAAGGGCCAGGTTGGCTAGCGCAGGCTCCTCTGCACATGTAAACTTGTGAGTGTGCGTTTGTGTGCACGTGCATGTGAACACTGCCTGTAATACTACTTTTGAGAATTCAGATCAAATAACCCGAGACCTTATTCTACCAGCAGTGATAGGATTCTTCTAGAATTTCAGCTGCAATATACTACTGGCAAATCCCCACGTACTCTGTGTTTGGTCTCTTTGCTTCCCTTGACCCCACTCTCCCTGCCCCCCTCTCTGGTTTTTAGTTGATGGTACGTTATCACCATTGAGTGTTCATGACCTTGCCTTATCTGCCTTTAAAAATTTTATTTACGATTTTATGTCCCAATTCTCCAATCCCATGCAGTATGTTTCATGAGCATTTTGTGTGTGTGTGTGTGTGTGTTTGCAAAATGTCGGTTGTTGTTTTGTGTCCCAGTCTTTATATTACAGAAACTGTTCAGTGTTATAAATCTCATTTGTATTTTTTCACTCTCCCCACTGTTTCTCAGATATAGCTGTTTTTAATTTTGCTAGTGCTTTATCTACCTCCCCGATTCTCTTTGGCCTTCTTGTTTACCAGGCTCATTAAGGTGAGGTGTGGTTGAAATATTCCCTTCTCTGGGAAGTTTTCCCTCATTCTTCCAATGTCAGGCTCCCTCTTCTGGGCTCCAGAGGCATTTTCATTTTTCTCTTACTGTAATAATGATCTCACTTTGCAATTAAAAAAAATCCATCTGTTTGTGTTGAGCTCTCCATGGGAGAGACTAACGTACATACATTTTTGCAGTTCTGGCACCAAACATAGCTCCTGGAACATTTATTCTCAACAAATGTGTGTTGAATGTATAAGTAATAATGATAATAGTTAACATATATTGAATTCAAACTATGTCAGACCCTGTTCTAAATGTTCCATATTTATTGAATCATTTGTCACGACAACCCTATGAATGAGAGACAATTAGTCTCCTTGTTATTTTACAGAAAGAGAAACTAAGACATGGCACATCCAGGTAACTTTAGAGTTCACGTAACTTGTAAAATTCAAAGACCTCACCCAGTTAGTAAATGGCGGAGCTGGGGTTCTAATGGAGGTGGTCTGGGTCCAGGGTCTTAAGTGCCCACTTCTACAGCCTGTAGACTGCCTAGGACTCCCGGTTCAGTGGGCTTTCCATGCCACAGTGAAGGCTCAAGGCTCAGTCTCTATGCATTCTTTTCATTACTAGGTATGTGTTAGGTGTTGCCATGAGAGCTGTTCTCTCACTCAGTCACACACTGAAGTAGGTGGGTAATCCTGGCTTTTAATGACCAGGAGACTGATGATCCAAAGAATACGGTAAATTTTCTGTGATCTCAGAGTTTGTGGCAAAGCTAGGATTTGCACTCATGTCTGACTGACTTTAACTTCCATGCTCCTTCCATCATATCATATGGTTACCAGAGAGGGCATGCAGAGTCTGAGGTCCTCACCACTCTGAGTCATTAAATCTACTGGGAACTGATGGGCATTTGGTGGAAAGGTAGGGGTTCTTCTGGCTTTGATGTGCCCTAGGGGAGTTCTTCCATGATCTGTGACTTTCTCTATGATCTTGACTCTGGAGGCTTGGAGTCTCTTTTCCCAAACCTGAGTTTTTATCTCCCCTCCCCTCCCTCTCCCAGCCAAGAAGTCTACATGCACAGCAAAACCAAATACATGCAGTGTGTAGACATATGTCACCAGGAGGGAAGGCAGGTTTTCAGGATGGTTTTTTTAGGAGGAGTGAAGATAACAGTTAAGGAGGCTCGTGAAGAACGTGCCTTCTGCTTTTTAGATTGCTGCATCTTTTGATTTTTCTTTTATTACATTGAACATTTATTTCATGTAACATTACAGGTTGATAACATTTAGTAAAATAGAAGGATAAGTATCATCCAATTTTAGAATTTTAGAGGACTTTAGGGATCACCTTTTATCCAGAGATCAAATATGTGGTGAACTTAGAGCCACTCCTTATTCCTGCTGGATGTTGATTATTTTCTGTTTTTCTGAGAGCAGCACCCTGATTTCCTGCTCAAGAATCCCCTCTCCCACAGTCCCAGGTGCATTGGTTGGAGCAGACTTTGTTTTTCCCCTCAGGGAGGGGTATTTGATCCCATTTCTTGGTTAGTTTGGCCTGTTGTATAATAAAATTCCATAGACTGGGTGGCTTAAGCAACAGATATTTATTTCTCATGCTTCTGAAGGCTGGAAAGTCCAAGATCAAAATGCCAGTAGATTTTACTCCTGGTGAGGAACCTCTTCCTGGCTTGCAGATGACTGCCTTCTAGCTGGGTCCTCACGTGGCTGAGAGAGAGTGAGATCTCTGGTCTGCTTCCCTCTTCTTATAAGGACACTAATTCCATTATGGGCACCCAGCTCTCATGGCTTCTATCTGAATCTAATCATCACCCAAAGGATCGCCTCCATATACCATTACATTGAGTGTTAGGACTTCAACATATGAATTTGGTGGGGATGAGGGGGACACAGATATGTGGTCCATAACATCCAGCTTGACCCTGTAGGACACCACTCTTTCCAGGGCACAGTGATTGGCTTAGGGATGGATGTGTCACCCAAGCCTTTTCAATCAGGACCAATAAAGAGGGAATCCTGGGCTATCTGCCTGAGTAGCCAGATTAAGAATAATCTTTTCCCATTTGATGTGTAGCAGAGAGAATGTCAGCCTGGAGCCTAAAGCAGCTCTAACATGGACATTATACATTGAACTCCAGAATCTGCCTGAAGCTAACTCTACCCCTGGACTCTTCATTTTAATAAGTGACTACAGTGTGAGTTCTGTGAGGGCAAGGACTTCACTTCTTTGGAAACCTCAGTGCTTAGAACCATGTTCGCCACCACACAGTAGTGTTCACTAAGAATTTCCTGAATAAATACCAGTTCTAACAATTCTTTTTCTCTCCTTAAGCCACTTTGTGGGGTGTTTCCTGTTGCTTACAACCAGAGGAGTCCTAACTGATGGATACCCATGGTGGATGTTACTAATCAGTTATGGTGCTTTTGGTGGCTGAGCTTAGATGCAGATTTTGAATCCTCTTCCAAATGGTGCTGCAGGCAGACATTTTCAATCACTGCAGTTAGCAGGCAAGATGGAACTCAAAAATCTATGTTGGTTTTCCATTACTGTGTAACAAATTACCACAAATTTGGTGGCTTGTAACAACATATTTGTTATCTCACAGTTTCCATGGCTTGGCTGGAAACTCTGGGTCTCACAGAGCTGCAATCAAGGCTTTGGCTGGACTGTGTTCCTTCCTGGGGCTCAGGTCCTCCTTGTCGGCCAAATTGATTTCTTTGCAGTTGTGGGACTGAGATTTTTTTTTTTCTGGCTGTCATCTGGGGCCACTCTCAGCTCTAGAGGGTGTACACAGTCCTGGTCACATGGTCGACTCACAGGCTCCCGCAATACACAGCGGCTCCATGCTTCTGGGCCTGCAGGAAAAATCTCTCCTTTCAGCAAGGGCCTGGTACTTCTTTTAAGGACGTTCATCTGATTAAGACAGATGATCTCCTTTCTGATTAATTAAAAAACCAATTAACTTGGGACCTTAATTATTTCTTTAAAAAAAAAAATCCCTTCATTTCTTCCTTGCACTATAACTTAATCACAAGAGTGAGGTCCCAGCACATACACAGATCTCACCCACACTGTTGAGGGGATTACACGAGGCATGTGCATCAGGGGATGGCAAACTTGGGAAGCCTTCCTAGCATTCTGCCTAGTATAGCAGCCTTGGTCTAGTCCAAGTTTTTGTTGTGCAGATGAAAAAAACAAGGCTGGCACAGCTGGAATTCTTGCTCTGGTCTTCAGCTCCCTACTTCAGTGCTATTTGAGGTCATTGATTGTAAAGCTATTGTTGAATCTTTGTACAGACTCTAAACTTGTCAGAACAACCTCTTGTTTTAGTCATCTTTGCACTTTTCTTTTCTCCCCAACTCCCACTGCACCCAGCAGACACAAGAAATGTTTTTAGAGTTGATTCGACTAAAAATCCATGGATTAATTTTTAAGAATTGGAAGGCTGAAGTGAACTCATCTAATACCAAACCAGTGAGGGATTCAGACACAGAAGGAAGCCTCAAGGACTTTGATAAAATATTAATAGATTCCTTTTCAGTGAGAATAGTATCTCTTCTCCCAGCAGCGGCTGTGACCTTTAAGAGTTAAGAACCACCACGGGGACTCTTCCTATGGGGCTAGGCCCCCTGCTTTTCAGCTACTGAAGCCACCCACCAGTGATGGTCATGCTGGGGCTTGTGCAGGGACATGATGAATAGGTGAAAAGGACGTTAAAAATGTCAGCTGATGACCGCAGAGTGATTCACTTGGGAGTCTGCTGGCTTCATAAGAAGGTTTCATTGCCCAGCTGTTTCAAGACATTTGAGTGGATTTTGTTCTTCTCATAGTCCAGGCTTATTAGTACAAAATATGTGTTTATCTGAACTGATGTAATCATGTGGGAAATATATATGCATAAAATAATTTATCATAACATCTCAGGGACGACATTTTTAGCAGGAAAGGATTGTTCGAAGTTTTGGATACCTATACCATCTCTTGGAAAAGAGCCAATTTCATGGGAATCATCAAATTCCGAGCTTAATTCCCTAGATCAGCATACTGCCTGGAAAATAATAGACTTTTCGAAGAATAATAAATGCCAAAGAGTGGAGTGAGGGATGGATATAGGGCAACAAAGACATTTTTTTCCAAAAAAAAGGAGGATTCTGAAAAGTATGTCTGATTAGTCACTGTATGAGTTATCTGTTGCTGTATAACAAATTACCCCAAAATGAAATGACTTAAAATAAGGAACATTTGTTATCTGACAATTGCTCTGGGTCTCAAGGATAGCTGAGTGCTTCTGGCTCAGGGCCTCTTCCCAGCTGCTATCTAGGTGTTAGCCAGATCTGTGGCCTTATCTTAGGGCCCTACTGGGGGAAGATCCTCTTCCAAGCTCACTCACATGGCTGTTGGCCAGAGACATCAGTTTTTTGCCACATAGATGTTTGCATAGGGAAATGCAAAACATGGCAGCTGACTGCCCTTATTGGGAGAGTGGAAGAAAGACAGAGAGAGACTGAGAGACTGAGAATGGAAGCCAGAGTTGTTTCCTAATTCTAATCTTTCTCATCTTGGAAGCAGCATCTCATCACTCTTACAATATTCTATTCACTATATGGGAGTCTCTATGTCCTACTTATGCTCAAGGAGTCAAGGAGGGGAAATTAACAGGGGGCATGCATACCAGGAAGAAGGGCTCACTGGAGACGGTCAGAGGTTGCCTACCACATGTACAGAAAGAGATTGAAAAGTCCTTGTTGATACTGGACATTATCGTAGTGTTCTGTCACTTACGCAGGCATGAACCAGGCCCAGTTCTCAGCAAGGTCCAGAATGAGGCTGACTATCATGGAGGAATCAGGGTTTGAGCAGAGATCTCTTTCAGCGGAATACTTTCTCATCACTGACGTAGCAGAGGTAGGGTGCTGTGGGAATTCAGAGGTGCTTGTCTCATTCCCAGCAGAGAGATTAGGAAAGACTTCCGATGGAAGACAGCATTTAAAATGGAATTTGAAAGGAGGAGAGGGTAATGTAGAGAGCGGAACAGGGATGGGATGGAAGGGCATTCCAAGAGGAAGGGAGTACGAACAGAGGCCCAGAGGTGGGGAAGAGGAGGCCATGTCTGTCGGTCAAGGCTGAAAGTCTTACATTAGTCTTTTTGCTTGGGAATGACTGGCTCCATCTCCAGAGTCAGGGGCATGAGCTGATCATGCCTCCCCTCAGCCACTGTGTCAGAGAGGGGCACACAATCCGAGCAGAGCCAGTGAGCTCCGAGGAGGTATTTTCTGTGGAGGGGGGAGGTGCCTGGAAAAAAAGGCTTTGTCTCCACCACTGGATTTGGTCCTGTGAGGCTTGGAGCTGTTACAGCCATTTACCATCAGAAAGGAGACCAGCTCGGGGCTGAGGACCACTCATGAAGGAGGCAGAATTGAGAGATGCAAAGAAACTAAGTCTGGACGCTATTATTTGAGCCTCTGGATCAAACTGCAATGGAAGCCAGTTCAGTCCTTGGAGTGTTTGTCTTTTTGAGCCAATAATCTAAAGTGATTCCACTCAGGTCTTCCTCTCAAAAACAAACAATGAATGAATGCTCACCTAACATCAGCAAAACTAAATGTGCTAATTAAAAAGCTTCTTCCAGAAACAACAGACTCTTGCAAAGGCAAATTTTATTCTTCAAACCAGATGGCAGAAACGTCCTTATTACTCTAAAATGGTCCCTCTTTGAGCTTAGGAAACGTCTTAAGACAGAGCCTTTAGGAGGGATATATAAGAAGAGTTTTCATAGTGCAATGGACTACGTTTTCTCAAAGAATTCTCCAGCAATCATTTCTGACAGGTTATTACATCCCCATGTTACAGACGAGAGCATGACCACCCTGTGAGATTTAAAGATACAGGCCTGTTGACAAGGGTTCCAGACACCAGTAGCCTGGGGCCTATTCCCCAGTGTAGACAGTGCTTTAGCTGCATTAGTCAGACAGACTCTGGTTCTCATCATTGTTATGAATAAGTTGTTATAAAAACATAGACTCCAGACCTCCTCTGTCTGATTCAGTTTGAGAATTTCACATGTTAAAAAGGGAAGATAAGAATGTTCTCCTAATGAACTCATCTCCACACACTTGCTTAACTCTTGCAATCAGAAGGCTAGGTATCCTCTTTAAAGATGGTTCCCTTTAGTCTCTTGAATCATTTCTCCTAGTACCCAAATTCTTCCTGGTGAACACTTTCAGGAATTAAACTCTGACTTCCTTTTACTTTCCTTGTAAAAGGCCCTTTATCCCTGGTCTTGAGTATGGTCGAACCATAGCTTCTTTGATACAGTGATTTTGACATCTTCAGCTAAGTTCTGGACTGGTTGTGACACTAACGCTAGACTGAGAACTTCATGAAGGGAGAAGTCATGTCTGTCTTGCTCATTTTTATGCCCCTACTCAGCCCAGAATCTGACATGGAGCATCCATCCCAAAAACATTTGCTGAAGAAATGAATTTCTAAAAATTGATTAGGTAATGTCAAGTAAGATTGAAAACTGAGCTTGGATGGTTAAAGTAAGACTTCTGTAAGGTAATCATTGACATTAGAGTTGAAGAGGGGTGTTGAGAATCAGAGATGCAATAGGTTATAGTGGAGAGAAAGTAGAATTGTACCAAAAATCCTCTAAATGCCCATCTTTGCTTGAGATTCCCTGGCTGAGGGGTTTGGAAAGCCATCTGGTTCCCCTAAGTATCATTTTTTTTTCAGTGACACAAAGTGGATTCATAGAGTTGCTGTGAAGGTCAGATAAGATGGTGTACTTTGTAAAAGTGCTCTGTGTAGTTTTGGACACTGTACATATCTCTGGTGCAGAAATTGAGAAAAGGAAATGGTAATTCTAAAGTGAGTTGAAGAAGAGCATTTGATGTAGAAACTAGCCAAGTAGAGGGCCCTTCCTCAATCAGCTGACTCATTTATTGGGAGATCTTAAGGTCTTATCTGGTACATTCACCAGCTGAGGTCACAGTAAAGAGCATGCATCTTCAAAAGTGTCCCATGTTGTGCTGCGCTGGGACATAGTGTCTCCTGTACTGATGATGAGAGTTTTAGGGGGGCCTTGGGGATGGGGGGGAAAGGCCACATTATATGCTGGCCTTTCTGACTGAAGAGGCTCTGCTGAGACAGCTCTCTTAACCTGAAGAAACTCCTACAAACTAACTTTGAAGACTCCAGGATCATGCTGACTTTGGGTTCAAGAGCTCGGGTAACTGAGCTATGGGGCAAGCACAGAGCTGGGGTCTGTAGTCCCCAGGACTGCTAGATGCTGGGAAAGAGGAAAGCAATGCAGTTGAAATAGTGACTTCGGTTTCTCTGTGTCAGGGGATGGTCTCCTTCACCAGCCACCTAGCTCTTGGGAAGCAGGAGCCATAGACCACCTGAGTGCGTGAAAGATAGCTGGGACCCTTCCTGGTGCTTACAGTGAGTTTCTGGAACTACCTAGGTGTCTGCGTGGAGGAGGAGAAAGGGACCCTGGAAAAAGACGAAGCTCACAAACCCCATTTCTGAAGTCCTAGTTTAATCTTAAAACAGTAATTCTCAAGCTCTGGGGACTAAATAGGGGCAGCTGTAAAAGTCTTCAGTGACTCAGAGAGGACAGAGGACATGATGGTTCCAGAGTTTTATATAATCTTGAACTTTTGGGATAGAGATAGAAATGGGCTACAGCATAGTTTAGTGTATAAGATCTCAGGCTTTGGAGTCTAACATACCTAGATTCAAATACAAGCAACATCTCTCACTATCAGTGTAATCCTAGGTGTCTCTGAAGCTCAGTTTTTTCATCTGTAAAATGGGCAAGTACATTAACTTTTGGTTATTAAACACATACCTTGTGTCAGAGTTTGTGGAAGGCTCTTTACTTACATATCAAATTGAATCAACCTCATCCAGTGGTAGTGAAGATTAAGTAAAATCATGCACACTAAAGAACCTATTCCAGGCACATAGTAACTGCTTGATAAATGGCTGTTATGATTATCATTATTATTTGTTATTATTGTGGAATTTTAGATTTCAGGTTTGGTGCCATTGAAGGTAGTGATTAAACTGGAAATTGAGCTTTTTATAATAATAATCTCTTACCTTCTTATTATCTTCCTTATGCTTGTCATACCCCTGAGAACACATCAGGGCTCAGTTCTCTCTTAGTATCCAGTTTTGGTCTTTTTAACCAGAGCTCACTTTCTTCCGATGGGTGTGAGAGGCATCCTGGCGACGAGAAAATGCAATTCCAATAATTCCTGAATGCCATGACAGGTCCAGCTGCCAGGCAGAGACTCGTCTATCAAGAAAGGAAGAGAAAATATAGGCTTGATCTGGGTTTGCTTTAGATCCAGATGATGTTTGTAAGGTTCTTATACTGCTCAGCCACAGAAAAGAATGAAATTTTCCTCTATGCAGCAGCATGGATGGACTCGGAGGGCATTATGATTAACGAAGTCAATCAGACAGAGAGAGACCAATGCTGTACGATATCATTTATATGTAGAATCTAAAATATGCAACAAACGAGTGAATATTACTAAAAAGAAGCAGACGCACAGATACAGGAAACAAACCAGTGGTTACTAGTTGGGCGGAGGGTCAGTGAGGGGTTGGGGAGTGGGAGGCACACACTATTGGGTATAAGATAGACTCAAGGATGTATTCTACACCATGGGGAATAGAGACAAAATTTTAAAATAAATGCAAATGTAAAGTAACCTTTAAAAATTGTATGAAAAAAAGATTTTTGGCGTCCTGAAGAGTTGAGTGCCCTTTACTATTTTAGACAGTGTTACAGGTTAAAGTGTGTTCCCCTCAATAGTCATGTGTTCAAGTCCTAACCCCCTGTACCTGAGAATGTGACCTTATTTGGAGATACAGTCTTTACAGAGAGATTAATCAAATTAAAATGTCACTAGTGTGGGGCCTAATCCAATATGATTGGTGTCCTTATAAAAAGGGGAAATTTGGTGGCAGACACATGTGCAGAGAGAACACTACGTGAAGATGAAGACAGCCATCTGCCAGCCAAGGAGGGCTGCCCGGAACAGCCCCTTCTCTTGCAACTCTCGGAATGAACCAGTCCTGCCAATCCCTTGATTTCGGACTTCCAGCCTACAGAATTGTGAGACAATAAGTTTCTGTTGTTTAAGCCACCCAGTTTGTGATACACTGTCACAGTGGCTCTGACAAAGGAATACAGATAGGAACACACTGGCTCTGTCAAGGCCACTGGCGGTACCCTGATGGGACGGAATGGTCAGGGCGAGGTGATGCGTAGGCATGACCAAGCCTTCCTGAAACTTAAGTAGATCACAGCTGGATTTCACTTCCACTCTTTGGGTAAACATGAGTTGGGATTCCAGAAAGTGTTTACAAGGTTCACTTCCCTTAGGCGAGGGAGAAAGCTGACTCATATTAAAGCTAGTAAATAATGACAGTAATACGTGTTTTCAAGGACTAAGAATTCACCAAAATAAGTAGATTGTATGAAATGGCCAGCCTGAATCACTGGATACTTTTCAAAGAAATAAAGACATTTAATATCCATCCACAAAAACTAGAACAGGGTAAATGACGTGCTTCCCAGTAAAAATCATTAAAGCACTTGGGTTAATGACTGAATAGAAAATTGATCATTGATATACAATGTGGTATTCTATTTAGAGCTGACGATACTCTTTAAATGATGTTTTCTAGTATTTTAATAATCTGCTCACTCTAGTTACTTTTATAAAACACTTAGCCAGCTTTTTTTTTTTAAACAGGTATTTTCAAACTATACTATATAGGGAACATGGGTTCTAAGCTGTTAAAATGCATTTCCTATCTTATCTTAGACAGATTGAACAATTCACCATCAATTTTATAGCTTCATTGCTCTGTTAAATGTACACATGATTTTAAAATAATCCTAACATCAGAAATATTAAACCATGAAAGAAATGTGCATTTAAGAATTAAAACAGTGGAGCCCATAGTCAGATTAAAATGTTCCAGTTAATTATTTTTCCTTCAGTTAAAAAAAAATGTGTATTGTGTTGGTCAAGAGTACAGGTTGTAAAATTTAATTAAAACCTTGGTTCCACCACTTAGATATGTGGATTGATAGATTATTTAACTGCCCTGAGTCATATAATGTGAAAATTGGGATTACAAATTTTTAATAATTTAAAAATGGGGACTATTTTGTCAAGGTTCACTGAGATAATGCACTTTCTATATGCTGGCACCTAGAAAGCCTATACTAATGTTAGGTAATAATAATTTTAATTCCTTCTCCAGGCCTATGATAAACTTTCTTGCATGAAGGAAGACCATACGTGGCATTTGTTCGTAGAATGATGCTAGGGTGATTCAAGGGTTCTTCCATCAAATGATTTTGCAAGAGACCCTTCCAATGTTTGATTCACTCCAACTTCTCCCTTTACAATCCTTAGGGCAAAGGTCCCATTTTTTTCCTGCCAATTTTCCTTCTTCCTTTTATGCTCACTATTTGCCTAAAACCCACAAGGATCAAGGAGGTGCAGTCCTCACATTTCATTCTTATATAAGTCACTGGATTATGGTGCCAGTACGTACTGCTGCCTCAATTTATGATCATCTATGATGAAGTTTTGCAGAATAATTTGCCCCAACTAGGAAGTTTATGTTCACTTATTAAATGGGTCTTTCAACATGAAAATTACTTTCACATATTATTTTTATGATGATTTAAATCCTCATGCACTGTTGTAGGAACTGTTAAGCTTTTGAATGTGACCACACTCATAGCTTCTCCTGTCTGGCTCTGACCAGCCTTAGGGATAGCTTTAGGGTTTCTGTGGGCAGCTTAAGAGGTTGCCTGTAGATAAGAAAACAATACAACGATTTGGTATATCATTAGAAGTCTTGTCTTCATTAACATCAAAAACCTTGTAACTGATGCTTTATCATTAAGGTAAAGTCAGAATGTGACTATGGTAAATGGGGCATAATGCAAACTAAGTCGTCTGGTCTTAGCATCTCTGTTTCTTTCAAATCCTTTGATAAATAGAGACTCACAGCCAAGTAACTTTTTAGCAAGAAAATGAGCGACAATTTCACTCTAAGTCAATCTTTATGCAAGATGTGTCCTTGAGGAGAGTCTGTAATGTAAATGAGTAAGATTTGGTCTCTTCCTTCAAGCAGTTTTGAATCTAGTGGGAAGCAGAGCAAGACGATATACCAGCATGACTGGATTTGTTTAAACCGTCTTATACTGTCTTTAACAATTCTGAAATTAAGTCACTTGAACAACTTAAATAAAAGGTGAAAAGTGATTTAACATTGGATGGGCACTTTTCAAGTTCACTGCAAAGTCAGAAGGATTCACGTGTATGTGTGTGTGTGAAGGAAAGGATGGATATGAGATTCTTTAGCTTATTATAAAAGCATTTTTTCTTTAAGCACTTTAAGATGGTGGTCCACTGTGGTTTCACTTGCATTGTTTTCGAGAGGAAATCTTTTTTTATCCTTATTTTTGTTCTGCTAGTCATCATGTGTCTTTTTTCCCCCCTTTGGATACGTTTAAGATTTCCCCTTTATTACTGGTTTTGTGAAATTTGATTATGATATGGCTTGGTGTAGTTTTACATGTTTGCTTTGTCTGGGATTTCTTGTGATTCTTGAATATGTGGGTTTACAGTTTCGCCAAATTTGCAAAATTTTCAGCATTATTTTTTTAAAAAAAATTTTTACATCAACACTGTTTCTCCTGTCCTTTAAATTAGGCATCTAGAAACTTCTTGATATTGTTCCACAGCTCACTGATGTGTTGTTCATTTATCTTTTTGATTCCCTTTTCTTTTATTTTGGATAGTTTCTATTGTTATGTCTTCAAGATTACTAATCACTTTTCTTGGAATGTCTAATCTGTAGTTAATCCCATCCGTTTTTTTTTTAAACCATCAGATACCATAGTCTTTAGCTTGTCTTTCCCATCTCTGTTTATCTTTTTGAAGATATGGAACATAGCTATAATAATTGTTTTAATGTCCTTCAGTGCTAATTCTGCTTTTTGTTGACAGTTTTCATCTGTTTTGACCATTGGTTTTTTTTTTTTTTCTTTTTTTTCTCATTATCATGTTTTCCTGCTTTTTGCATGTGTTGTTATTTCAGATCAGATGCCGGGCATTGTGAATTTTACTGTATTTGCTGCTAGGTATTTTCGTAAACTTATAAATATTCTTGAGCTTTGTTCTGGTGAACAATTAAGTTACTTGGAAATTGTCTGATCCCTTTGAGTCTTGCTTTGTAGATTTGCTAGTTGTAACTGGAGCAGAGCTTAGCATAGGCTGATCATTTCCACCACTGAGGCAAGTCCTTCCTGTGCACTCTACTCAATGCATCATGAATCTTGGTTTCTAGTTTTCTAGTCAGGCTGGTTAGAACAGGCACCATTCCCAGCCTCGTGTGAGTATCAAGCACTGTTTATAGTTTTTTCAGTATTTCCTTCTCTCCCTCAAATTGGTTCCTCGTGTGGGTGCTGCTTAGAGCCAAATAACTGAGGAGGATCCTCTGCAGATCTTGGGGTTCTTTCTTTGCAAAACTCCCTGTCTTCAGTATTCTGTCCTGCAAACTTTAGTTGCCTTGCTCTTTCCAAATTTTCATCTCCATTTCCTCTAGGAGGTCCACGAACCATTTCCTGAGTACTCACTCTTTGCATTGTTGTGGTCTAGAAGCTTTCTTAAGACAGAAAGGCTGGGGCAATTTTAGTCCTCGTTTGTTTCTTGCCTCTCAGGAGCCACTGTCTTTATTGCCTAATGTACATCTTGCAAACTAGTATTTCATATATTTTGTCCAGTTTTTCTTTTTTTAGGTAGGAGGGTAAATCCAATCTCTAGTTCTCTATCTTGGGCAAAAGTGGAAGTTCTGGAAATGACTTCTAGTTTCATGAATAATACCTGTGTTTTTAAGTTGCCCAAATTGTATTGTATCCAATTATACTGTATTCAAATCCACTTTGAAACTTTATTTTATATTATCTGCAATGAAAAGCAGATAGGCTTTGAACTTGGAAAGATCTCGATTTGACTCTTGTACCTGCCATTTAATAGGTAATCTGATTTTGGGCAAGAGATGTAAGTTCCCTCAACCTCAGTTTAATCCTTGATAAAATGAGGCGGAAAAAATTAACTTTAAACACAAGGGGTTCTATGCCATATTGGTTTTTTGTTTGTTTTTTGTTTTTTTGAGCAAAATGTGGGCAATAGGTAGGGCAACACTAAAACAAATCAGAGTTAATCTATAGTTTGTACTTCCATGAAGCACCTAATAATGAGAGAAATCTATATGTAGTTTTAGGAAAAATGTTAATTACATACTGTTAAGTGAGTGAGGCATTTTGCAGAAAAACAAGTGGGGTGTGAACTGATTTTTAATTAAGAAAATCTGTGTGTGTGTGTGTGTGTGTGTGTGTGTGTGTAGTTACATGAAGAAAACACCAGCTAGAAGGAATATATGAACACTTTAACTTAATGAGCAGGACTGAGGAAAACAGAGAATCTCTTTTTTAACCTTAAAAACAACTGTATTCAAAAAATAATGGACACATATTAATTTTTTTTGCAATAAAAAATGAATAACAAAAGAAGCAAAGTTCAAGCGAGATAATAGATGTCCCTGGCACCGTTCACTCCACAGTGCCCAACAGCCAACAAGCACCAGGAGTACGTATATACGTAGTCAAGCAAAGTCAGGCTTATTTCATAATAAGGAAGAGCACACACCAGCAGACCAGAATGTTGGACAAGAAGAGATCGGAAAGGCCAATAAGAAAGATTTAGGCGAAGGTAAGTTTTGTTTTGAGTGTTTTCAGGAATTCAATGATTGAATATTTTGGTAATTTACACCCAAGAGGTGAGAAAATTGAAGTAGGTAGAGAAGGAGAATTTACTCATTTTAGCTGGAAGAGGGGAAGGCGTAGCTCTTTTTCTTTTTGGTTGCTAAGAGTCCTGGTTCCTGTCTTATTTCAGACAACTCACAGAGTGGCCTTTTTTCTATCTTGTCCCATCTCAGTCATGGAGTGGCCTTGTCGAATTATTGCTCGTATTCTGTAAGAGTTATTTATATTCAGTTGGGAACATTATAGCTAATATATCAGGTCTGTCAGATATCAGATATGTCATCTCCAGGGCCATTTATAACTTCTCCCCACCATCAATAATTTCCTCTCTCCATTTATAGCTCTGTTTTGCTGATGATAAGATGACTCTATCCAACCTTGAAGTTAATGATGTTGGCATATCGGCTCTAATTTTAAAGCTTTTACTGTGGTCCTTATATGCCAGAATAATGCACAGCTGAATGGAAAAAAAAAACGCAGTTTGTTTTAGTTACAGGAGGTTTGTGTTTAAGCTTTTCTTCCCAGGCTAGTGCAGGCTGATTGCCCATCAAATGCCCTCTCCATGGAGGAAGTGCACAGCCGAGTTCTGTGGGATTACTACCTGCTCCCTTGAGGATCTATGACTCTAGGTGCTGATACTGGATCAAAGAAAACAAGTTTTATTAGTTTCTGTTGAACGAGAGAGGAGCTTCCCAGAAGGGAAAGTTTTCATGTTGCAAATCTTAAGAGACTGACTGACTGTGTGTATATGTGTGTGTGTGTGTGTGTGTGTGTGTGTGTGTGTGTGTGTGTGTGTGAGTGATGAGGTTCTCGAAATACCTGTCACATCCATGTTGAAATAATCCTTATTACTACTACTAATTAACATTTATCTAGAGTTTATTAGTGCCAAGCACTATGATATGCTTGCATTATCTTACCTGTTTCTAACAAACGAGCAAACAAACACGTTAAAAAATCTCATGAGATATGTATTATTATGAAAAATAAGGTTTTAAAGTGCAATTAACTTCCAAAAAGATACCGCTGGGGAGTGGCAGGGTTAGGGCATACACCACATTCTAAAAGATTCTAAATCCTGTGTTTTTAAAAAGTATTTTCCAGTGGAGCATGCAATCAAAGCAGCATTCTTCATACGTAGATACTTAAAGATATTGAGCTGCATTTAACATTACTGAATCAGTATCTCCAGGGCTAGACTATAGTTATTTGCACGTTAAAAAATTTTCCATGGTCATTTGAATGCTGCTGTCTGGAGACTGGTATTTAGAGACCACAAGTGTAGCTATGTAGTCCCATGACTTCCAGTTAGAAAGCTGCCCATATTATTGTTTTTTTCTTTTTAAATAACCATCCATCTATCCATTCATTCAATATTTATAGCCTACCTACTGTGTCCAAGGCTCTATACCAGATGTTATAAGGTCATAGAAAGAAAATGTATTTCAACAGCTTTATAGATGATAGTGAAGGTCTTACATGTAAATAAATTATTTAGATAGGAAGTTATAAGTAGTAAATAATATTTACTGATGCAAGTGAAGGGTGATGGGTATTCAGTGGAAGAAGAAATTACTTCCAGGGGCAGGAAGTTGTCAGGAAACAAATACTGAGCTAGGAAAATTTCAGGGAGAGACTGACTCTTGAATTGGTTGTAGGATTTGCGCACGTGAAGGTATGTTGTTCCGCGTGGTGTATATACTGAATAACCAAGTGTGGGTTTCTGGCTTAGAATGAGTAAGCTGCCATGCTATGACAGGGATTGTGGAGAGGACCTTGTGGCAAAGAATTGTGAATTAGCCTCTAAGAGCTCTGACAGCCAGCAAGAAGACAGGAATCTCTGGCTTAAACAATGGCAAGGAGATGAATTCTGTCAATAAACGAGGAAGCTTGGAAGCAAATCTATCCCCAGTTATTCTCCAGATGAGTTCTCAATCCTGATTGATACCTTGAGTATAGCATCTCAGAGGATCCAGTCAAGGGGCATCCAGATTCTTGGCCCATAAACCTCTTAAGATAATAATTGTGTGTTTTTAAGGCTCCTACACTTGTGGAAATTTGTTATACAGCAACAGACACAATTTAGAATGGCAACAATACAGATTTATCTCCCCATGAGCAATATTTACTTTCTTGATCTTGCTTTTCTAAACAATGCTACAATAAACATCCTTATATATATATAATCTCCTTATTGATTAAAACTTTTATTTCCATAGATTAATCTGCAAGGCTGAAATTCTGGAGTGAAGATTTTTTTCTTTTTAAAAAGGTATTGCCAGATTCCTTCTAAAGTGAAGTAACACTTCAATTTCCTATTCCTCACAATCTGTGAGAGGATAATTTTCCTTACATCACAGATATGAATAGGCATCATCACTCTTTTCTAATTCTCACCAGTCATATTAGTGCAACGTGGTATCTCGCAACTTTAATTTGCAGCTCCGTATTAGTAAATTGAGCAACTTTTCCTAAGTTATTTGGCTATTTGTTTTGATTTCCTAAAAGCTGGCACTTTCAGTCTGGTTATGTACAAGTGTAGAGAATTAGAAATCAAGGATCAAGTTTGAAGCACTTCTTCCCAACCCCTTTCAGGGCTTCTCTCACGTCTTGGTTTCTCAGCCTGTAGATGAGGGGGTTTAACATGGGGATCATAACACCATAAAACACAGAAGCCATTTTTTCTTGCTCTGAGACTCTATGGTACTATGGTGCAGATACATGTAAGAGAGCGTCCCATAGAAAATGGTGACCACTGTCAGATGGGAGGCACACGTGGAGAAGGCTTTTTTCTTCCCTGCAGCAGAAGAGATCTTCAGGATGGCAGCCAGGATAAATATGTAGGAAAAGATGACGACCCCCACAGTGAACATCAAGTTAAATCCCACAAAGGCTGCTAGTAAAATGGCATTGAAATAAACACTGGAGCAGGAGAGGGCAAGAATTGGGGGTATATCACAGAAGAAGTGGTTAATTTTATTGGCCTTGCAAAAGTTCAGTGATGAAGTGAAACTTACATTTACACAAGCATTTAGGAAACCCATGAAGTATGAGCCAACTAAGAGTTGAATGCAGACTCTCTGGGACATGACTGTTGCATAGTGGAGGGGGTTACAGATGGCCACGTAACGGTCCACTGCCATAGAAGCAAGGATGTAGCTGTCACTTGTTATAAAAATATCATAGACTAGTAATTGCACCATACATCCGATGAACGAGATGGATTGTTTTGTGCTCACAAAATTCTGCAACATTTTGGGAGTGATAGCAGATGCATAACAGAGATCTATGAAAGCCAAATGTTGGAGGAAAAAATACATGGGGGTGTGAAGGGAAGACTCAATCTTGATGAGTAGGAGCATGCCAATGTTACCCACTAGGATGACCACATAGATCACTAGAAATACTACAAAGAGGACATGCCAAGACTTGTGTTGACCAGCAAATCCCAGGAGAATGAATTCAGTGACTTTGGTGCCATTGTTTTGTTGCATGGTCAGCAAAGATGAAATAGCTGAAAAGAATCAAAGAATAAAGAACAGAGAGAGCTAAGACCGTCGTGTTTTTTTAACTAATTTTGGAATTGGAAGCAGTATAATATCTGGTTTCATGGCAGGATCAAAGAACATTTTCTATGACATAATTGACTCAAATTTTAAAGGCAAACATGCAAGCGGCTGAACCTTGTCACTCAACGTAGAGAATATGATGAAGACCTCATCACTTGTAGTAAGTGTTAACTGATGGGTCCTGGCATGTAAATTTAAAGAATATCTTCCCTACTTTAGCCAAACCCCTAAGGAAAAACCACACTCACCCATGCAATTTCATTGAGCCATGAGAGAATTAGATCTTCCACTCATCCCTCTCCCTTTCCTCACCCCACTGATGCAGGTGTTGTACTACAATTTCCCTGCCAGTTGATATCAGTAGATCACATGGGTATCTGTTCTATGTTCCACCTGGTATAACCATATGGAGGTCTGATTTCCCTTCCAGGATAGTGTGTTTTGGGGAGGGGACAGTAGGAGTACAGGGCCGGGAGCTGATCTTCCACCTCCCACCTAGTAGTAGCCAGAGTCCTTTGATTCCCTCACCAATGTAAAGTTAGTCGGGTGCAGAGGTGAGCTCATCTCCCATCTGCCCCATTCAGCCTCAACAAGACTGAAGAAGGCAGGGCCAGTGGGGTCTAGTAAGCACTCCTCTTTTCCCTGCCCGGATGTCAGCAAGGCCAAGTGGGCAGCTGAGCTCACAGATTGGAGAAGCTGTGTGAACCCCAAATAGGCTAAATCCACAGACATTCATGCCAAGCCACTTCATAATTAAACTTCTGAAAAATAAAGACCAAGAAAAAATCTTGAAAGCAGCCAGAAAAGAACTCTTACCTATAGGGTCATACAATTAGAATGAGAGCAAATTTAGCATCTGAAACCACAGAGTCCAGGAAAAAGTTGCACAACATTTTTCAAGAGCTGAAAGAAAAGTACTGTCAATTACATTTTCTATATCTGGCAAAAAATATCCCTCTGGAATGCAAGGGATATCACAACATTCTCAGATGAAGGAAAACTCTAAGACAACTTGTTTAAAGAATAGGTAAAGAAAGGTTTCTAAAAAGTGGATCCAGCTTCCTGTTCAATTTGGATAATTCTATGTATCCTTATATTATATTGTTTCATATCATATTTCACTATTCATTGTCTTTCAATCAATATTATATAACTTCCAGGGCATGGAAACTCTGTCTTAAACTTTGTTGTATCCTAAAAGAGCTGAGCACTGCCCTTTTATGGTAGTCTTTAGAGCTATTTGCCAAAGTTCTCTTGCTCTCCATCTTCTGGGCACAATATGTTACTGCTTTTACTGCCTCTTTTATAGCTAGGTTTGAACATGTATTATAGCTACTGCTGTGAAACAAGCTGCCTCAAATTATTGGCTTAAGCCAATATTTACTTAGTTCATGATTACATGAATTGACAATTTAGTCTGGACCCAGCTGGGTGATTTTTTTTTTTTTTCTCAAAAGGGCTCCCTTGTGTCTCTGTGGTCAGCTCCGTGGTTGGCTTTGCTGTTTTCAACTGGTTCATTCATACGCCTGAGATTTTTGGCTAGGGAAATTGGACTGACTCATCTTTGGTTCATATGGTTTCTTATCTTTCATCAGACTACCCAGGACTTGTTCATGTAATGATTTCAGGCTTAAAATATTTAATTGTTGATGCAAACACTCCAGTTTTCTCTTTTTTCTCTGCCATGAAGACTTATACATTTTGAGATAATGGCTATTCTTTTTTTCTCTTTCTTTTAACTGATATTAAAAGGAGGATTCTTGGAATATTAAGAAGAGAGAGCATGGAAAGAGCAAAAATATGGATAAATACAATAGACTTAACTTCTCTTAAGTTTTCTAAACCATATTTGACACTTGAAGCAAAAATTTTGACCCTGTCTAATGTGGCTCTCAGTATAGTGTGGAGGAAATATTTAAGACCAGTATATTACAAATGGGAAGAGTAAAGGATGCAAAGGGTAAAAAGGTCTCTACATTTACTCAAACTGATGAAATATATCTGACAAAGGACTCATTGCTAGAGTATATAAAAAGCTTTCAACCTCAACTTTAAAAAAAACAAAGTAGGAAATGAGTAATGACGTGGACAGTTCACCAAAGAGGGCTACATAGGTGGTAAGTAAGCACATGAAAAGATGTCCAACATCATTAGGCATTAGGAAAATGCAAATTAAGAATACAATGAGGTATCACTACACATCCAACAGAATGGCTAAAATAAAAAAGTGACAATACCAAAAAATTATTTCATAACATCTTCACTAGTAATAGCTCCAAACTAAACAACCAAAATGTCCTCCAACAGGTGGTGGGTTAAAGAAACTCTGGGACACCCATACCATGGAATACTGCTCAGCAGTAAAGAGGATCCGACTATTGGTACTCTCAACAACTTGGACGGATCTGAAGAGCGTTATGCTAAGTGAAAAAGAGACAATGTTAAAAGATCACTTAGTGTCACGTGTTTCCTTTTATCTAACATTCTCAAAATGACAAATAGAGATGGAGAAAGGATTGCCAGGGGTCAGGGTAGTAGGGAGGGAAGTGGTGTGACACTAAGGGGTAGCATGAGCGAGATCTATGCGATAGCTGGCATCCGTGATAGAATAGGTCTTTAGATTGTAGTGGTGGTGACACAGATCTACACATGTGATAAAATGACATACACACACAGTCATACACACCAATAAAAAATATCTTGCTTGAATGCCATAAATAACATAATTTTATAAGATATAATCATTGAAGGAAAACTGGGTGAAGGATACATGGGAGCTCTCTGTACTATCTTTGCAACTTTCTGTGAATGCATGTTCATTTCAAAATAAAACTTAAAAAAAATGAAGGAAAAGTAAAGCCTGTTTTGCAGTTATGTGAGGGTCAAGTGAGCAAATTTATGCAAACTTTCCAGCTAAGGGCTAGATAGTGAATTAGTGCTCATCAAATAACCATAATAATACATACACACAATACATTAAGGGCATTTAATATTGTTTGGTTGACCTACTGACTGAGCCATTCAGTTATGTGCTCATTTATGTCCTTATTTGGGCAACTTTCAGCCCAACAGACTTCTCTTACTCCATTCCCTTTACATTACCAGTGATGAAGTGATTCCTTCTGGTCCCTGGGCAGGTGGAATTTTGGCTCTGGCCCTTCCGCTCTGCCACTTCCTGGACACACAGCGAAGTTATACAGCTGATGTTGAGAAATGGGAGTTACTTTGCTTTGCTTACATGGGAGTTGACCCCAGATTCTTTTTCTGCAGCTGATGGAGGCTGATTGTCTACCAAGGGCTCTTTGTGTGGTTCCTTCCTATCGGGAAGTTTATAGCTGGGACCTAAGGGATCAATACTGGATCCCTTGGGAGCCTGAGGTTCTGGGGTTGAGATGGAATTGGAAAAAACATCATTTAGTAGTTATTTTCTGCTGAAGGAAATTCAGATTTCTGGAGGGGACACATTTATTTTTGTGTTACTGTCATTAGGGACTTCTTGCTTTCAGTTTTGACAGTTGTCCTGCTTCTGACAAATTGCTTTTTATCCTGCTTCCCTTCCTATCATTCCTGCTTGACTTCTTCCTCCCCTCTTCCTTTTCCCCCTTCTCCCTTCCTTCCTTCTTTCTTCCCTCCCTTCCCTTTTCATTCCTTTCTTCTTGCCTCTCCCCCTTCCTGTCTCCTTGCTTTCTTTTTTTGGGGGGGAGGGGGTGTATAACAAACCAGTCATATAGTTAAAAATTCAGATGTGCAAAAATTTATGGAGTAAAACCTGTCTCCTTATATCCCCTGAT
Source organism: Camelus bactrianus (assembly GCF_048773025.1). Lineage (NCBI taxonomy): Eukaryota > Metazoa > Chordata > Mammalia > Artiodactyla > Camelidae > Camelus > Camelus bactrianus. Next base: position 12,325,216 of record NC_133548.1, read on the forward strand.
TCCCAATCTCTAGTTTCCCTCCCTGAAGATCACCACTGTTATCATCTGTTATTTTTCCAGATATAAACTGTGCATTGCATTGTAAATATGCTAACATTTCTGTCCTTTCTTCTCCTACCCACAAATGACGGCATACTATGCACATGGTTCCTCAGTGTACATTCACTTAATATTTCTGGGTGATCAGTATGGAAAAGGGAATCTCACCCTTTTTCTTGGTTGTATTATATTTTATTGAATAGCAGCATTCCTTACATTGTTTAATCAGGGCCCCACCCCAGCACTGTTTGACAATTATGGTGCCCAATCTTTACTAATCAATACAATGTTATAGTAAATATATTAGTGTGCATAATTGTGAATATATATTTTTGATTAGAAGATATTTAGGAGAGGAATCTGAGTTAAAGGGGATGGCATGGTATATTTGGATAGATGTAGCCTAACTGCCTTTCAGAGAGAGGCTCCATCAATTTAAATCACTTCTAGCAAATGCTCCAGAAGGAGTATTTCTCCAAATCTTCAACACAATGCTGAGAAACTTTTATTAGACTTTGTCATCATGATAAGTAAAAACATATTAGGAAAAAAACCATTGTTTTCTTTCTTTTTTTTAATTGAAGTGTAATTAATACATTTTAGTTTCTTTTGCTTTTTTCTTCCATGAGTGAGGTTGAACATCCTTCCATATTTCCACAAAAAAAAAATCAGTATATATCTGTTGATATATGTTGCCCTCTTAAAAAGGATTTTTGTATGCTTTTATATTGGTATTTTCTTGTAAGTATTGCAAACATCTATTTCTCAATATTAATTGTCTTACTTTGCTAATGGTGTATTTTGCTCTGCAGAAAACTTTGACTTTCATGAAGCAAATTTATTTTTTGTTTTGTGTCATATTTTTATAGGCTTTCTTCACTGTAAAGTTTAAAAAAATCTAGTGTTTTCTTTTACTGTCTTTAAAGTTTAATTTTTAAACTAAAGTCATTGAACCATTTTAAATTCATTTTTATGCAGTTTGTGAGGTAAGTTTCCAGTTTTACCTCACCTCAAATAGTCAATATTTCATTATTTCAATGATTACATTGTCCATTTATGCCCCATGACTGCAATATTACTATTATCACATAATAAGTCATCTTACGGATTTCGACCTATTCTTGGACTTTCATATCTGTTGTATTAATCTTCCTGTTTCCTATGTACCACACAATTTTTCTATAGCTTTATAATGTGTTAGTAGCTGGCAGGGTTATTTTCACCATATTATTCCTTTTTATCCCTGAAATTTTTCTGACCACAACTGCTTGTCATTTTTTTTTGTATGAAAGTATAGAACCAATTTATAATATATTATCACCCACCCAACAAAATATTCTATTAACTTATTTATTGAGTTCATATCAAATGTATATATTGACATATGAGGCCTTGTCAAAGAATGGAAGAGTATTCTGATTATCTGAAGTCTGCTTTTTATAGATTTCCTGATGAAATCTTGCACATTTCTTGCTAAGTGTATTTTTAGGTCTTTCCAAGGAGAAATTTATTTACATTCTAACATAATTTGTTGTTTTCAACATTATTATTAATTTATGTGCTGTAATTTTAATCTAGTCACCTTGCTGAATTTTCCTATTATTTGTAACAGTTGATTCTCTGGGTGTTCTAGAAAAGAATCATGCCATTTTAAAATAAAGATATTTAAAGAATCATCTTTGTTGAGGTATAATTTACATACAATAAAACATACTCATTTGAAGTGTATTTTTTTGAGTTGTGAAAAGTGTTTATATTCATGTAGTCATTACTAAAATGAAAATATAAAATATTTTCATCATCCAAAAAAAAATCTTGGGCTTTTTCCCAGTCATTAACTCTTTCAGGTAACCACTGATCTGATTTCAGATTTAGTCATATTGTTGTATATACTATATGTAGCCATATGTTGTATGTACATTCCATTTTTAATTGCTGTATTGTACTCCATTGAATGAATATTCTACAGTTTGTTTTTATATTTAAGTCACCAGCTGATGAACATTTTGATTGTTTCCATGTTTGGCTATAATGAATAAAAATGCTATGAACATTTTTATACAAGTCTTTGTGTGAACATATATTTTCACTTCTTATTTTTTCTCTTTTTTATTGAAATATAGTTGATTTACAATGTTGTGTTAGTTTCTGGTATACAGCATAGTTATTCAGTTATACATTATATATATATTCTTCTTCACTGTAAGTTATTTCAAGCTGTTGAATATAGTTTCCTGTGCTATACAGTAGGACTTTGCTGTTTACCTATTTTGTATATTGTAGTTTGATTCTGTTAATCCCAAACTCCTAATTTATCCCCCGCCATTCTTATTTCTAGTGGATAAATAAGTAGGAGTGGAATTGATGGATCAAATGACAAGTGTTTATTATTTCCTTCTTTTCTTTTGCCTCTGAGCACTGATTTCACTGCATTCCATAAGTTTTGTAATATTGTGTTTTTGCTTTCATTTATCAAAGTATTTTCTAATTTCCTCTGATTTCTTCTTTTGGCCATTGATTAAGACTGTGTTGCTGTATTTCCACAAGTTAACCGATTCTTTCTTCTATCTGTTCAAATCTGCTGGTAAGCCTCTCTAGTGAAATTTTCATTTCAGTTCTTCTACTTTTTAACTCCAGAATTTCCATTTTTATTGATATTCTCTTTTTGGTGGAATATATTCTCACAGTTTCCTTTAGTACTTCAGGATTTTAAAAAGGTTTTAAAAACATATTCAAAATGCTGATTTAAAGCCTTATCTAGTAATTCTCACATCTGTGCTATTCAGACTGTTTCATTGACTATCTTTTTCTTCGTGTGTGGTTCATACTTCTTCCTTTGCATGTCAAAATATATTTTTGTTGTTGTGAAAACTGAACATTTTAAATAATATAATGCGGCATTTCAGGAAATCAGATTATCCTTTTCCCTGGCATTCATTATTGTGGGCATATATTTGGAGGAAAATATAATTAGAAAAGACACATGCACCCCATTGTTCATAGCAGAACTATTTACAATAGCCAAGACATGGAAACATCCCAAATGACTGGATAAAGAAGCTATGGTATATTTATACAATGGAATATTACTCAGCCATAAAAAAGAGTAATATGGTGCTATTTGCAGCAACATGGATGGACCTGGAGATTGTCATTCTAAGTGAAGTAAGTCAGAAAGAGAAAGAAAAATATCATATGATATTGCTTATATGTGGAATCTAAAAAAAAAAAAAAGGACCCAAATGAACTTATTTACAAAGGAGAAACAGACTCACAGACACAGAGAACAAACTTGTGGTTACCAGGGGGGAAAGGGGGTTGGAAGGAGTAAATTGGGAATTTGAAACTTGCACCTCTTGGGGAGTGATGGAAATGTTAGCTATCTTGATTTTGGTGGTGGTTTCATTGGTGTATACAGCTATCAAAATTCATAAAATTGTACATCTGAATCATCTTTTTCTTTCTTTTCCTTTTTAATGTTGAGTATTTGAAGAGGGCTTCTCAAAATGTACAAAAAAAATCAAAGATCTTCTTTTTAGATGTTTTCTTTTTAAGAAACACATGAATTAGAAGAATTAGAAGATTGTTTATCTAATCATTTGAGACATTTTCCAATACTTTTCAGGTGCTACTGATGTAACTAAGGAATGACTTTGTATGTTACAACACTTGCCACATCTCTTGCTGTTGAGAAATAAGATAGAACTGTTGGTTTGCTTGTTGAACCATGCTGAGTTAGAAGTTGATGTTCAATCTAGAAGCACTTCTTTCCAACCCCTTTCAGGGCTTCTCTCACGTCTTGGTTTCTCAGGCTGTAGATGAGGGGGTTTAACATGGGGATCATAACACCATAAAACACAGAAGCCATTTTTTCTTGCTCTTGAGAATCTATGGTGCGATGGTGAAGATACATGTAAGAAAGCGTCCCATAGAAAATGGTGACTGCTGTCAGATGGGAGGCACACGTGGAGAAGGCTTTTTTCTTCCCTGCAGCAGAAGACATCTTCAGAATGGCAGCCAGGATAAATATGTAGGAAAAGATGACGACCCCCACAGTGAACATCAAGTTAAACCCCACAAAGACTGTTAGTAGCATGACGCTGAAGTAAATATTGGAGCAGGAGAGGGCAACAATTGGGGGTGCATCACAGAAAAAGTGGTTAATTTTATTGGACTTGCAAAAGTTCAGTGAGAAAATAAAACTTACATTTACAGAAGCATTTAGGAAACCTATGAAATATGAACCAACTAAGAGTTGAATGCAGACTCTCTGGGACATGACTGTTGGATAGCGGAGTGGGTTACAGATGGCCACATAACGGTCCACCGCCATAGCAGCCAGGATGTAGCAGTCACTTGTTACAAAAGCACCATAGACTAGTAATTGCACTATACATCCTACGAATGAGATGGACTGTCCTGTCCCTACAAAATTTTGCAGCATCTTGGGAGTGATAGCAGAGGTGTAGCAGAGATCAACAAAAGCCAAGTTTTGGAGGAAAAAGTACATGGGGGTGTGAAGGGAAGACTCAATCTTGATGAGTAGGATCATGCCAATGTTACCCACTAGGGTGACCACATAGATCACTAGAAATACTCCGAAGAGGACACGCCAAGACTTGTGTTGACCAGCAAAGCCCAGGAGAATGAATTCAGTGACTTTGGTGCCATTGTTTTGTTCCATGGGTAGCAAAGATGAAATAGCAGCTGAAAAGTTGCAAAGAAAGAGAATGGAGAAATCAAAGACTATTGTGATCCTTTATCTAATTGTGGAACTAGAAATGGCATAATATTTAATTTCATAGGTAAGTCCGAGAATATTTTCTGTGATATAATTGACTTAGATTTTAAAGGCTGAGCCTTGACACCCAACTTAGATATTTTCATCTATAATTTGGGGAAGCTGTCATGGATCAGTATCTGTATTCTCAGGGTCCAGAGTGATTGGTATATCATAAATCTATCAATTCAGGAAGCAATGGGATATACTTAAAAATATACTTTGTAATTATGCTTTCTTTTTTGCTGTATATAATTTAATTATAGATCCTAATTTGCCTAAATACTAAACACTATATTTGAATTTTTGACACACCCAGTAAGTTCTATGTGATCTTGCTCCCATTTATCTCCATATTCTCATTTTATCCTTTTTCCTTCCTTAGTAACACTTCTCTGCCATGGTGGACTCATGGATATGTAGACTTGTTTATGCAAGTATTTATCAAAGTATATATTATAAGGGATAATTTTCCTTGTAAAATTTCCAATCTGTTGTGACCCAGTATGTTTGTAATAAGCAATAAAAAGATCTCTAAATTGTCAAAATTTTGTGATAGTTTAAATGCTCAATCTCACTTTCAGTAGTTATATCATCATAGGATGGAAGCAGAGTCCAAGGACTGGAGCTGGTCCATGGACCACACATTTAGTAGCACTGCTCTAGGGTGTCGGTCCATCATAATTTACCTATGTGCTTTCTTAGTGGTGGATAGCAGATGGCCTACAATTTGTCTCTACTACAAAGAACTCAGTGTGAACTTTTTCTACAGCATATTCCTAGGGAGAAAATTTTTGAGTCTGGAGGTGTGCACACATTTAACTTAACCAAGTTCTTCCAGAACACTTTCCATAATGGATGTACCATGTATACTACTACTAATTATGCATGGGGTTTCCAAGTCCTCACTTCCTAGTGAATATTGGTATTTTCAAATTATTTTTTTAGCTGGAAAAATAGGTATGAAGTGTTATCTTATTTTTGTTTTTCCCCCTTTAACCAAAAGTAAATTTGATCACTGTCTAAAGTTCTTAGAATTTTGGGAGTCTATTGTTTTGCAAATTCCTTGTTAGCATTTTTGGGTAAAAGTTTGTATTGAGTTGATTGCAGATGCTCTTTGTTTATCCAAAATTTGAGTTTCTTGTAATTTTTTGACTTAACAAATCTTTCTTATGTTTTATCATTTATTAATTTTGCCTATGATAGCCTTCATAGAATAGAAATCCTTAAATTTTGTATTGTAATTCAATTTTTTGGCCTTCTAGTTTGTTATTTTGAAAAAAATAATTGAATAACATTTATTTATTTCCTGAGTTTATTTCTCCATATAGTAAAAAGCAGTAATAAAACTCTTTTTTCCATTTTATACTGAATTGCTGGCGTGTGGTATCTGTGGCACTATCACATTTTATATTATACATATAATTTGATAAATGTTGTTTGTGTTTTCTCCATATTTATGTTTTAATAAAGAAAGCACACTGACAAGATTTAGAGTATAGTAGTCAGTGGGTATTTGGTCAAAATATTAAATATTTTTAAACCATTAAGTGATTTGACTTGTTATTTAAAAATTTACACATAGACACTTGACTCAATTATGTAATAGGAAAGTTCTATCACTTATGGAACAAATAATTCTAACATTATACAACCTTTTCCTATAAGTCTCAAAAGAAAACATTCTCCAACTCATTTCATGAGGCTAGTGCAACCTTGACACCTGATTAAGTAAAGTTTGAGACAAAATTAGAACCAATTTCACTTGTGGAAACAGATGCAAACAGTTTTAAGAAAATACACATTCAGTAATCAAGTCCATCCATCCAATAAACAAGCAATGCTAGGGTTTCAAAGGACGCTTCAGTGAATAGGTATTTTCTTCCTTTCCCAGGATTTGAACAAGTTGAGAAATAAAAGATGGCGTGTATATATGGAGACCATTATATCACCTTCAGACACCTGGGGGAAAACTTCAAGCTTATTAATCAAGTTGCTTGCTCCCAATGAACACCATAAACAGACAGGCTTATCCACCCAGTCTTGGTGGCAGTGATGGGGCAGCCCTCTTGCACATTGTGGGGAAGCACCTCTGAAATGCAGGGGCCCGTGGGCTTCAACAGCCTTTCTGCTCCTGAGGGTGAGGGCAGAGCAGGGCGTGCCAGGTTGTTCTCAGATTTAACAATCAGATAAGCCCCTCCACCTTTCTAGGAACCAAGTGAATAAAATGGGGACAGGGTGGCCATGATTACACAGACTGAGCTCTGCTTACAGGAAAGAAACAGCAGGAGCAGGGAAAAAGTATTCTCCAGCAGCAGTCACGACCAAGTTGTACCAACATGGTATCTCCCCTCATATTAATTTACAATGTAATTTCAATGAAATGCTTGGGACAATTTCACGTACACCTTCACAAACTTGTAAAACTTATATGGAAGAGAAAAGAGCTAAACATAGCTAAGAGAATTTCAATGGATAAAAGTGGGGGGATTTGCCCTATCAGAAATCAGAACTTATTATAAAGCAACAGTAATAGAGACAGTGTGGCACTGGTGTGAGGAGAGACAAGCAGGTCAATGGAACTGTGAGAAAGACCAGAAACAGGCCCACAAGTCTCTGGACTGTTGATGTATAACAGCAGTAGCATGAACATCCATGAAAAATGGCCCCATAAACTGTGGTGCTAAAAATGCTCATACATATGAAAAAACTATATTGTATTTTACAATTCCAAGTGGATCACAGTATGAAATTGTAAAGCTGGGAGAGTAAAACATAGCAGAGTATCTATGATCTAGTTATGCAGAAACAAATTTAAATAAGACGTGAGTACATAAAACAGAAAACACTGAAAATTCTACTGTATCTGAAGTAAAAAATCAACATTATAAAAAAGAGAAAGAACAGATACTGACTGGAAATTTACTCGGGTAAATTTGTTTAAAACACATAAATGTGAAAGAATTAGTGGCCAGTACATTTAAGTAATTTCTATAAATGGCCCAAAGGGAAAAATTCACAACAGATACAATCAGAATAATTATAAAAGGAAAAACTTAAATGGTTATAGAAATATGGAGATACACACAACTCATTAGTAATCACATAACTGTATATTAATACTGCATTGAAATGTAGTTTTATACTCCTCAGTCTCAAATGTAAATTTTAAGTGAGAATGTCAACTCACATATTTCTGGTGGAATGGTAACTAGGCAGTCATGTTGGAGACAAATTTGGAAATATTAATAAAATTAAATATGTGCCTCACTATGGTCCCAAATTTCCATTATAGGTACACATTCTAGATAAATCTATGACCACATGAACAAGGATACACAGACACACATACACATCCATACACCTGTATTTTTATGAATATGTGTACATGTAAATATATACATATAAGGTTCACAGCAGCATTCTTGAACAGAGAAAAAGTATAAGCTATTAAATAAATCAGTGAGAATTCAGTACACTGGTGCTAGAACATCTGTGGGACAAATATCTCAGAGGATGTTGAGTAATAAAAAGCAAGTTGTAGAAGTTAGATGATGGCTACGCGAATGTTTAATACATTACTTTAAATACATTTTTATGCACCTTAAATGCTTTGTCACAAAGAAAAATACCACGCTCCTACGCATCAGTAGACATCTCCTTACTCTGATGTCAGTAACTCCCGGCAGAGCTGTAGCTCCATGGACGGGAGGGTCAGTTTGGGATAAGAAGGTGCCTTTAGTGGTGGGGAGTACGGTAAACACACCTGTGGGGATGTGGGCAATCTGGTTCTTTCAAACATCTTGAGAAATAAACAGAGTGGGTTAACTCTGTGGTGCCAGAACAAGAAACAACTCTCTTCTTTCAACATTTAGTGATGGCCACGGGCCAACAAGTATAAGTTGCCTCCTCAAGTAAATTCGCTGTAAACAGAGCAAATGCAATCCTTTCAAGGAGGCTTCCACTCAGTGGGTAAAAACACTTGTCAGGGGAAGCTAGCATTGGTCGTGAGTCCACTTAAACTAGAATCTTGATGAGGTAATTTACCATCCTTTCGAATTAAAATAAAACGTATGACATCATGGGGCATTTTTAAAGAAAACCAGTACAAGGCACATAACACATCCACACACACACACACACACAAACACATGCACTCAAGCCAAGTACCCAGCATTTTGAACGTGCTTATCCTGTACTGAACCCTGTGCTTCTGGGGCTTCATTTATATTCAGCACTGTGCAGCAGAAGGGAAACAGACTGCCCTGGGTTTGGATTCTGGTTGCACCACCTCATATAGACAGAGCATGTAACTCCCTTTGGTCTCAGTTCCATGCTCTACAAAATGGGGGTCACAGAACTATGAGAAGGTAACAATGCTCATTGTAACACTGTGTACAATAGTTAAAGTTTGGAAATAGAGTTAAATAAGTCAGAGTGGATTTATATTATGGATGAATACGTAGTCCAAAAACTACAAGATAAATAATATGCTCTTATGGAAAGGAGCTCATATCATATTGTCAAAAGAACAAAGCAAGTTGGAGAATAATATGTAGACCTGGACCCATTTAAAATAAAATTTTCTTTTACTTCCGTGTTCTCTTTTCCTCATTTTCTTTAATTATCCATGAAAAAGCTCTGAAACGATTCATGCCAAACTTCTAATGGTTATCCTTGGGCAAAGGGGTAGGGAGAGAAATTCTTTAAACTTGTAAACTTTGTCACCTTTCATTTTAAAATAGCTTTAATTGTTTTAAGAAGGAAGAGGAAGGGAGACAAGTAAAGTCTGCTTCTTAATGCCGTGAGGTGATTTATGTAAATGCCCCAGCATGGGGCCAGGCACTGAATGGGAACTCAAAGTTGGTCAGAACACTTACAAATAACACACAAAAGCCATAGAATACTCATTCATTCATTCGTTCATTCATCCATTCATTTCTATTGTCACCAGGGAGAAGTGATTACCCCTGGTCTTGGCTGAAACTTACTAGAACTTTGTCTCTGACCCCTTTGCTCCACCGTTTCCAGCACACACTGGGAGGGCACACGGCCCATTTTGAAAAATGGGCTGTGTTTTGTTTTACTTACACTGGGGCTGCATCCAGATTTTCTTTCTGCAACTGGTACAGGCTGATGGCCACCAGGCTCTCTGTGTGCTTCCTTCTAACTGGGGAGCTTAAAGCTGGAGCCTGAGGGATCAATACTTGTTCCCTTGAGAACCTGGGCTTCCAGGGGCTGTAATGGAATTGGAATAAACAATGTTCAGTAGTTATTTTCAGCTGAAGAACATTTAAGTTTTCTCTAGAGAAGTACATTTAATCATGTTACTGTCATCAGGGACTTCTTGTTGTCTGTGTGGCCTTGTTATAGAATAACTCCTTTAAAACTTTTTCTTGTTATGAATCAGGTTGAGCAATTTTTATTATGTCTAAAAATTTGTGTTCAGGTCTAGAAAATCTACCTTGTCACCATAATCAGCAACAAATAGGGCTATCTGGAAAAAAGAAATCCAAAGCTAATCTAAATTTAAGTTCCTATGTTCCTAATGTAAGTCACTACTATTTAAATATATTTTTTATTATCATTTTGACCATTGTTTATTTATTTGAAGAAAAAATTTACTTTTGATCCCTTCTTCACTTCTTGTAAAAATGTGTATCTTAAAAAAACCGTCCCTGGATAAAGACACCTTTTCTTCTGGTTAGAGTTTACAGCTTCAGAATATTTTGGTCATTTGTGGAGAAAGAGATCTTGAGTATTGTTTGGCTATAATGCTGCGAGGATTAAACCTTCAATCAGTGAAAGGAGAAAGCAGTTTAACCAAGTCTGTAACTTTTTGATTAACAAGTATACCTGTGAAGGAGAGCTATTGTTAAAAGTCTGGTGAGTTGACACTCACTATTCCTTCCTGCATGACCAGCGTCTTAGTTAGGAATATGTTCGACTGCAATAAAGAAAAACCCAACTTAACTTTGGCTGTTATTTTTATAAAAACAAGGACTTATTTTTCCTTCATAGCCACAGCCTGGAAGTCAGGACTCGCACTTCTGTGATGTGCTTGGTCTCTCCCACATGCTGGTTGCCTCACAGTCTATCATGTCTGCTACGGTGCCAGACATCACACACTCTTTCAAAGCAGGTGAGAGGAGTTCGGGAGCTAAAGATCCAGGAGGACAGGGTGACAACCACATGCACACTCTTGATCAGGAAGACAAAAGCTTTGCCCACATCTAGTGGACTTCTACTTCCATTGCGTTGGCGTGAACTGTGTTACACGGAGCAGCAGAAATCTCTGTCCCGCACCACAGACCCTCAGCTACTGGGTTTCAGTGCATCCGTGTGTGCGGCCGTGTCTGTGCTGCCCGGGGCAGGCTTCCTGTGGCACCTCTGCTCCCTGCTCCTCAGGAGTATCTCAGAAGCTGTGGAAGATGCTGGGTGACCACCAAGCAATGGGGGAGGGGAAGCAAATTACTGTCTTCAGCCGTTGTCCTTCAGAGGGACAGCTGTGGGGACATTCTACGTAGTTTACCAAAGTCCCCTGTGGGATTGAGGTCCAGGTCCCAGGGTGTAAGGCAGCTAGTTATTCACTCTTTCCTTGCTTTTGTCCTTCTGTACCTCACTCTTCCTGCTCCTCTCTGTGCTGCTTGGGATAAACCCTTTCAAAGAGTCTGGCAAACTGCATAGTCTGAGAGAACATTTTCCACAGGGCTGATGTCAGTTCACATATTAGACAAAAATTCTACAGACTTACGGTCAATTAATCTTCAACAAAGGAGGCAAGAATACGCAATGGAGAGAAGACAGTGTCTTCAGCAAGTGGTGCTGGGAAAACTGGACGGCCACATATACATCAGTGAAGTTAGAACACTGCCTCACACAATACACAAAAATAAACTCAGAATGGCTTAAAGAATTAAATATAAGACAAGGCACTATAAACCTCCTACAAGAAAACGTACGCAAACATTTTCTGACATAAATCTTAGCAATGTTCTCCGAGGGCAGTCTACCAGGCAATGGAAATAAAAGCAAAAATAAACAAATGGGACCCAGTTTAACTTATAAGTGTTTGCACAGCAAAGGAAACCATAAACAAAGTAAAAAGACAACCTATGGAATGGGAGAAAACATTTGCAAACAATGTGACTGACAAAGGTTTAATTTCCAGAATATATAAATAGCTCATACAACATCATGTATCTTATATATAATGAAAAAGAATATGAAAACAATATATGTATTATGCTGTACACCAGAAATTGCTCTCATTTTTACCTGTCTACAATTAGGGGTCTCTACAGTCACCCTCAGGTTGATAATTCACTATAATAAATCAATGTTATGGACTGAATGTTTGTGTCCCTCCCAAATTCATCTGTTGAAATGCTAACCCACAAGTGTGATGGTATTGGGAGGTGGGGCATCTGGGAAGTAGTTAAGTCATGGAAAGCAGATGTCATAAATTGGACAAGTGTCCTTATAAAAGAGCCTCCAGAGAGCTCTCCAGCTCTTCTCAAACACGTGAGGACATAATGAGAGGCTGGCAGTCTTGTCACCCAGAACGAGGCTCTTACCAGACCTGAACCATGCTGGCACCCTGATCTCAAACGTCTAACATCCGGAACTGTGAGACATAAATTTCTGTTGTTTAGAAGCCACTTAATCTATGTAATTTGTAACTGAGCCTGAAGTTACTAACAAAGTCTGGAATGTACTACACATACCACTACAGTAATTATAGCTACTGGATACAAATTATCACCACCTAAATAAAGATACTTAGAGGGTAAGGTCTGTGAGGTTCCAAACTTGAAGCTTCCATCATCCCCAGGGATGCATTTCCCACCTGGGTGTCAACATATGGTAATACGCATGGAGTGGGCCACCTCAGGAAGCTCACTTCAGCCTTCAGTGTCCACAGTTCCTTTTGGGGCTCTATGTCATTGCTTATGTCTCTGATCTTTAGTTCTCACTCCCTCCTGGAGGTTCAGGGTTATACCTTTAGTCCCTCGTCCCTCTGGAGGTTGGAACCGATACCCAAAGCTCCATTATAAGTCACATTGTTAGACTGTCCAGTGGCCAAAGCCTTCAGGCAAACAGAGATACTTTTTTTTTTTTAAATTGAAGTAAAGTTGATTTATGATATTTTTAAAATTACAGGTGCATAGCAAAGTGATTCAGAAATATATATATACACACAGAGATTATTTTCCATTATGGGTTATTACAAGATATTGAATATAGTTCCCTGTGATACAGAGTAAATTCTGGTTGCTTATCTATTTTATGTATAGTAGTTTGTATCTGTTACTATAGTTTGTGGTAGTAGTTTGTATCTGTATCTGTTAATCCCATACTCTTAATTTATGCCTCTCCTCCTTTCCCCTTTGGTAATCATAAATTTGTCTTCTATGTCTGTGAGTCTGTTTCTGTTTTTTACATAGATTCATTTGTGTTATTTTTTTAGATTTCCCACATATAAATGATACTATATAATATTTTTATCTCTCCCTTGACTTACTTCACTTAGTAAGATATTCTCTAGGTCCATACAAGTTGCTGCAAATGGCAATATTTCATTCTTTTTTATGGCTAAGTAATATTACATTGTTTGTGTATACCACATCTTCTTAAACTATTATCTGTTGATGGCACTTGGGTTGTTTCCATGTCTTGGCTACTGTAAATAGTGCTGATATGAACACTAGGGTGCACAAATCTTCTTGAATCAGAGTTTTCAACGGTGCACAAATCTTCTTGAATCAGAGTTTTCACTTTTTCTAGATATATAACCAGGAGGGGGGTTGCTGGATTATATGGTAGCTCTATTTTTAGTTTTTTGAGGAAGTCCTATTCTGTTTACCTTAGTAACTGCAACAAATTACATTCTCACCAACAGTGTTTTCCTTTTCTCCACACTCTCTCCAGCATTTATTTGTAGACTTTTTGATGACAGCCATTCTGACTGGTGTGAGGTGACACCTCATTGTCATTTTGAATCACATTTCTCTAATAATTAGTAATACTGATCACCTTTCTATATGTATTTTGGCCACGTGTATGTCTTCTTTGGAGAGATATCTGTTTAGGTTTTCTGCTCATTTTTTTGCTTGAGTTGTTTGTTTTTTTTTGATACAGAGTTGTATGAATTGCATATTTTGGAAATTAAACTCTTGTTGGTCACATCATTTGCAAATATTTTGCCCCATTCTATAGATTGTCTTTTCATTTTCTTTATGGTTTCCATTGCTGTGAAAAAGATTATAAGTTTAATTAAATCCCACTTGTTTATTTTTGCTTTTATTCCTATTGCCTGGGTAGACTGCCCTAGGAAAACATTGCTATGATTTATGTCAGAGAATGTTTTGCCTATGTTCTTTTTTGGAGGCTTACGGTGTCTTGTCTTATGTTTAAGTCTTTAAGCCATTTTGAGTTTATTTTTGTGTATGGTATGAGGGTTTGTTCTAATTTCATTGATTTATATGTGGCTGTCCAGTTTTCCCAACACCACTTGCTGAATAGACTGTTTTTTCTCCATTGTATATTTTTGATTCTTTGGTCAAAGACTAAATGACCTAGGTCTGTGGGTTTATTTTGAGGCTCTCTATTCTATTCCATTGATCCATATGCTTTTGTGCCAATACTTCACTGTTTTGATTACTGCAGCTTTGTAGTATTGTCTGAAGTCTTGGAGAATAATGCTTCCAGCTTCATTTTTTTTTTCTGTATTGCTTTAGCAATTCTAGGTCTTTTGTAATTTCATATAAATTTAGAATTCTTCTATTTCTGTGAAAAAAATCCCGGGTAATTTGATAGGGTCACAGTAAATCTGTAGATTGCTTTGGGTAGTATGGCCATTTTAACAATATTAATTCTTCCAATCCAAGAGCATGAGACATCTTTCCATTTCTTTAAATCATGTTTAATTTCCTATTTAATGCATGTATTTTGCATGTATAAGTCCTTCACCTCCTTGGTCAGGTTTATTCCTAAGTATTTCATTTTTTGATGTGATTTTAAAAGGGGTGGTTTTTAAAATTTCCTTTTCTGATATTTCATTGTTACTGTAAAGAAATGCAACAGATTTCTGTATGTTAATCTTGTATCCTGCTACCTTGCCAAATTCTTTTATCAGCTCTAGTAGTTTTTGTGTGGATTCTTTAGGGTTTTCTATATATAATATCATTTCATCTGCATATAGTGACAATTTTTCCTCTTCTCTTCCAATGTGGGTCCCTTTTATTTCTTTTTCTTGTCTGATTGCTATGGCTAGGAATTCCAATACTATGTTGAATAGAAGTGATGATTGGGCATCCTTGTCTTGTTCCAGATTTTAGTGGGAAAGCTTTCAATTTTTCACCATTGAGTTTATGCTGGCTGTGGGTTTGTCATAAATAGCCCTTATTATGTTGATGTATGTTCCCTCTATACCCACTTTGGTAAGAATTTTTATTATAAAAAGGATGTTGAGTTTTATCAAATGCTTTTTCTGCATCTATTGAGATGATTTTTATCCTTTCTTTTGTAGATGTGGTGTATCACACTGATTGATCTGTATATGTTGAACCATCCTTATGTCCCTGGAACATAGTTTGTTTCTATGTCTGTGAGTCTATTTCTGGTTTATAAATTAGTTCACTTGTATCATTTTGTTTTTAACAAATGCCCTCAGGAAAAAAGTCTCTTTGCATTGAATGAGCTTTGAGTTAGGTCAAATAATGACAGCCTTGCAAGTATGGTCTTCCAGGGAATCACCATATGGGTCAAATAGTATTTTCTATCTGTGGTTGATTGAATTCATGAATTCGAAAATTGCAGAAAGGATCAACTGTACAGTTATTTTTTTCCAATATCATCATGGAATTGGCTTAGTACTTTTGTTGAAAATTAACTTGCCATGCATTTGTTGATATATTTTTTTCACTCTATATTTTCCCATTGGCCAATATACCTTCCTTGTGATTTACAAGACTGGTTTATGTACTACATCTTTTAGTTAATCTTGAAATCAGGTAGCAAAGATCATTCAACTTTGCTCTTTATTTAAAACATGTTTTTGACTATTCCAGGTTTTTTTCTTTTCCAATTAAGTTTTAGAATTAGCTTATCAATCTCTGTAGAAAACCTGCTTGCATTTTGGGTGGAATTTCACGAAAGTATTGATCAATCCTGTGAGAACTGGCATTTTAACAATATTGGGTTTTCCAATTCTTTTAACATGATATATCTTTCTGCTTATACAGGATTTCTTGATGTTCTCAGAAACGTTTGAGGTATCACCACATAGATGCTCCACATATTTTGTCAAGTTTAACACTATGTATTTCATGCTTTTGGATGTTATTGTGAGTGGTATTAAAAATTCATTTCCACATTTGCTGTTGTATAGGAATAAGACTGATATTTTCATTTATTATAGTTTATTGTTTTTCTAATTAATTTAATGATTTATGTACAATAATTTTGTCTAGCCACATGATTGACTTATGTTGTTTATAATAATTAATTCTCTGTAATATCC
Source organism: Camelus bactrianus (assembly GCF_048773025.1). Taxonomy (NCBI): domain Eukaryota; kingdom Metazoa; phylum Chordata; class Mammalia; order Artiodactyla; family Camelidae; genus Camelus; species Camelus bactrianus. The sequence continues at coordinate 12,341,559 of NC_133548.1, forward strand.
AGAAAAAAATCCTCATCTTCAAATAATAATTTTCACTCCTTTTTGATTTATTGATTTTTATTGATTTCTATAATCCAAGTGCTTTGATCAGTAGCTCCAGAACAATTTTGAGGATAATTTTGAGCAAGACCATATTTTGTTTGTTTTTGACTTTAAGTGGAATGTTCTCAGTGTTTACCTATAAATGTAATCAAGTCTTTGGGTTGAGGTATTTTAACTTTTACTTAAACACTGAGATTAAGAATAATGTTTTTCTTAGCAAATATTTTTCAGTATCTTTGAACATATTTCATGCTTTATCTTTTAAAAATTAATTAATACATTATTATATGAACTAATATTAAATTATTTTGTGCTCCTATAATACAACTAAACTTGGTTATGGCTTATTTTTTTAATATGCTGCTGAAATTTTTTCTTTGTGTGTGCTGACATTTTTATTATAAATTTTTATATTAATATTTGAGACTGGCACTGGGCTATAGTTTTTGAGCTGTCTTTGTTTGCTTAGTTTATAAAAATCATTTTGAAACATTCCTTCTTTTCCCACGTTCTCCAACAGTTCAAGCATCATTCTCTTGTAAGAAATATTGTCTATTTCTTAATATTTGTATAGAACTCCAGGGCTTGGTGTTTTTTTGGGGAGAGAGTTGCACTTTCACTACTTTATTCCTTACAAATTAATTCCTCTTGAATCTCTTCAATGGTAATTGTTTTTTGCAATTAGTGATCCTTTAGAAAAATTCCATCAGATTCTGTAATACATTTGTATATTGTTATGTATTCTCTCATTTAAAAAACTTCTTTGTTCTCCAGTATTACTCTGCTTGATAAATTAGCAAATGATTTATATATTTTATTGTTAATTTAAGCTTCAGAGAATAAGTTCTTGGATTTATTATTTCTGTAATTTAAGAGATTTTAAATGTTAATGTAAAAATAATTATTACTCTCTTCTCCTTTCCTTACATTATTTTCTCGTCTTAAAATGTATGCTTACTTAATTTATTATTATTTCCTATTTATTAAAAGTAGTATTTATAGAGTTATAAAATTTTATTTGAAAACCTCTTGTAGTTTATAGATATTTATGTAATGGTTCTGAATTATTGTTTTATAGATATTTGGCAATATTATTTTTATTTCATCTTCACTTAAGTTTTGTTTAAATCAGACTTTTCAGTTATAAGGTGTAGAATTTTAGGTGTTTTCACTTGCAAGCTTTATTATTAAACTCTAGTTCTAGGTCTTTGAAGCAGAGGAAATTTTATACACTCTTTCTGACTTTTGCAATTTATTGTATTTCTATAATTATTCCATGGGCACACAATAAAAAGAAAATACGTAAGGAAGGAGGAAAGGAGGAAGAGAGGAAGGAAGAAAAGGAAAGAATGGAAGAAAGAAAGAAAAAGAAGAGAAGGAAAAAAGATGTTTTTCTGATTTCAAGTTATTATGAAGATGAAAATCAGTTCTGCCAATATATCAGACTGTGGTACATCTAACACGATGTTAATGGTCACAAAAAGCCAATGAGAAAATGTTTCTAACCGGACCTCCCTTGTCCACAAGGCAACGATAAAAAGACTAACAACTCCTTCTTCTAAGTGACTGAGACTCCTTCTTGCCAATGACATAATTTTTTCTACTTTATTCCTTCCACCTCTTGAGCAATGCTTACTGAGATACCAAGTTGCTGATCTATCCCAGCTCTTTGACAGTATCCAAAAGAGAGAGTACCTGCATTTGTAATCCATACTTGGAAACATTCAGCAAAGCCCACACCCTATAAAAAGCTCCTTCCTATACCCTCTTGTTAAGTTGTCCACAGCCCCTATGGAGTGTGTGTTGCGGAAGCAAAATTGTGTCTCCTAAACTTCGACTCCAGGCATGTTTGATTGGTGGGCTTTAATAATATAGAATTTCTGTATGTGGGTTTGTTCTCACTAATTATCTCAAATAGATCTTCTGTAACTTTTTAAAAACTTTTTTTCTCAATTTGATCTGTCATGGACTGGAAGAAGTAAATTTACTATTATTATTGCATTTTTCTTCATCCATGTATTTCCTACTTTTCACTTTATGAATATTATTGAAAGCATATATTTTTTTCCATTCATATTTATGCACAGTCCAATTCCTCTTCAAGGCATTTATAGACAGTGCATTTTAGAATGATTCTATAAGGAGTCACAAGAGGATAGCGAAAGTTAGAACTGTCCCCATCTCCAGGGATGGTTCAGGGTAGTAAGGATGAAGACCTCTCCTCCACTCGCAGGAAAGGATTTGCTTACAGAAAGAAAACGGAGTCTCTTTCTGCAGAGGGAAATATGGGCAGGTCACTGGCAACCCTAAGAAAAATCAGTTACCAAATTTTGGGAGTCCTCTCTGGTACTGCACCCTGCTGCATGGACTTGGTTTCTATTGGTATTGTTTGGGTTATGACTGGCTCTAAATCACAGTGATATGGCATCAGCCCATCTATTTGGAGCTTCTGGAAATGTTGAGAAAGGCAGAGAACTCCCATCCTGCCAATCCTCTCACTCACAACTTCCTACAGTTTAATTGATTAGTGAGGTGGAGAGAAGAAATATATGTGACCTCAATCTTTTTGTTAACACTGCCTTTCCATATGATGGGTGTGTGCTTGATTCTATCTTCTCCCAAGTCAACAGAACACTCATGTCCAAGCCCAGGTATGACTTCTCATATTTAACTTGGATTCTTTCATCCCTCCCCACTCTTGGAGATTGAGGGAAATAAAGCATCAATTCTAGATAAATGAGTTTATTCTGTAGCACCAAACTCTGCATTAGATTTGTACTTTTGCAAGAGGGTTATATTTAAAATAAAATTTTACTGATAATGAATTGATATGATCCATATTTGCCTACTTACTGTGCCAGTTTTCTAGCTGGTTAGAGACCATGCATAGAAAGGAGGGATATTGCTCCCTAATGTGCAAATATGTATTGAGGCGGGAAGCCCTATAAAAACGACAGGCAGGACCCCCAAGCAGGGCCACTACTCTCCTGCCAGCACCATCCAGTTCCCTGGCCCAGAGGCTTTCTCTCTTTTTGCCTTTGAAACGGCTTACTTACTCCTAAAATTCTGTTGGTTCCCTGAGCTCATTTCTGATTGGTTATTTCCTTCACTCTTGATTGGTTATTACTCTCACTTCTGATTGGTCCACTTCCCTAACTTCTGATTGGTCCATTTGTAGTACTTTATTTGCATGGAGCTCACTCCTGATTGGTTATTTCTCTCACTCCTGATTGGTCTATTTCTACAAAGCTTGTTCCTGGTTGGTCAACTTCTGTTATACTTTATTTGCATATGATGTTGCAAAGTGTAAAACTGGCAGCCTATAAAGGCCCGTGTAAACCTACAAGCAGGGTCCAGAGCTTGGAGTGTTAACTCCTCTGGGCCCGCTGGTGTAATAAACCTGAGTTCTCCAATTCTCCGAATGCTGCTTGGTCTCTCGCCTGGATCCAGGTTGCTGTCACAACTGAGCTGTAACACGGAGCTGTAACACATTTTTCCGTAACATTTTGAGAATCCATCAAACTGTTCTTATTTTCCACTTTCTTTTCTGTACATTCTCTCCAAAGAAATGGAGAATTTCTTTAAATAATTCCTTGCAATACTAAAATGGCTTAGAGAGTAATAGCAAGAGTAACAGTACCTCTTAAGGGAAATCAGAAAAGTTTTTGCTCTGTTGCGTATTTACACTACAGCTGTTGGGGGTATTTTATAACATTGATTGCACACATTCCTTTATTTTTCTTTTCTATTTTAAAGGCAGGTATTTGAAAAGAGAGCTCCTCAAAGGATACAAAAGCAATATAAAAGACCTTTTCATATGCTTTCTCTGTAAGAAATACATGAATTAGAAACTTATTTACTCATTTAAGATGTTTTCATTACATTTCAGATCTACTGATAAAATCAAGGAATGCCTTTGTAACCCACAGATATTTGCCATCTCTTCTGTGGTGGAGAAATGAGAGAGAACTATTGGTTTGCTTGTTGAACCACGTTGAGTTAGTAACTGATGTTCAATCTAGAAGAACTTCTTTCTAACCCCTTTCAGGGCTTCTCTCATGTCTTGGTTTCTCAGGCTGTAGATGAAGGGGTTTAACATGGGGATCATAACACCATAAAACACAGAAGCCATTTTTTCTTGCTCTGAGACTCTATGGTACTATGGTGCAGATACATGTAAGAAAGCATCCCATAGAAAATGGTGACCACTGTCAGATGGGAGGCACACGTGGAGAAGGCTTTTTTCTTCCCTGCAGCTGAAGAGATCTTCAGGATGGCAGCCAGGATAAATATGTAGGAAAAGATGACGACGCCTACAGTGAACATCAAGTTAAACCCCACAAAGGCTGCTAGTAGCGTGACGCTGAAGTAAATATTGGAGCAGGAGAGGGCAACAATTGGGGGTTCATCACAGAAGAAGTGGTTAATTTTATTGGATGTGCAAAAATTCAGTGAGAAAATAAAACTTGTGTTTACAGAAGCATTTAGGAAACCCATGAAGTATGAGCCGACTACAAGTTGAATGCAGACTCTCTGGGACATGACTGTTGGATAGCGGAGTGGGTTACAGATGGCCACGTAACGGTCCACTGCCATAGCAGCCAGGATGAAGCAGTCACTTGTTGCAAAAGCACCATAGACAAGTAATTGCACTATACATCCTACAAATGAGATGGACTGTTCTGTCACTACAAAATTTTGCAGCATCTTGGGAGTGATAGCAGAGGTGTAGCAGAGATCAACAAAAGCCAAGTTTTGGAGGAAAAAGTACATAGGAGTGTGAAGGGAAGACTCAATCTTGGTAAGTAGGATCATGCCAATGTTACCCACTAGGGTGAGCACATAGATCACTAGAAATACTATGAAGAGGACATGCCAAGACTTGTGTTGACCAGCAAATCCCAGGAGAATGAATTCAGTGACTTTGGTGCCATTGTTTTGTTCCATGGGTAGCAAAGATGAAATATTAGCTGAAAAGGTGCAAAGAAAGAAGAGCAGAGAATGTAAGACCATTCTGAATATTTATCTAATCATGGAATTGGAAATGGTATATTTAATTTTACAGGTAAGTCAGAGAATATTTTCCATGACATAACTGACCTCGAGTTGAAAGGCTGAACCTTGAACCTGACTTAGATATTTTCATCTATAGTTTGGGGAAGTTGCCATGGACCATTAGCTATGTTCTCAGTGTGCAAACTGACGGTATTTAATAAATATATCAATTAGGGAACATGTTAGAACATATTTTATTTACCTGTGCTTTCTTTTATACTCTCTATGTTTCAGTTAGAAACCCTAATTTGCCAAAATACTAATCATTATATTTAAAATCTTGGCATACACATGAAGTTCTATATTATCTTATTCTTAATTATCTTTATATTTTCATTTATCCTTTTCCCTTGCTTAGTAACTCTTCTGTGCCATGATGGACTCATGGGCACATAGAGTCTTTCACAGAAGTGTTTATCAAAGTATTAATGGTAAATGATAATGTTCTCTGTAAGATTTATGATCTGTTGTGCCCCATACTTTTGCAAAAACAGTGAAAATGTATCAAAATTGTCAAAATTTTGTGATAGTTTGAATGCTCAATCTCACTTTCAGTAGTGTCTCATCATACAGTGAAAGCAGAGAGTCCAAGGACTGGTATTGGTACATGGACCACACATTGAGTAGCACTGCTCTATGGTGTCCATCCATCATAATTTATCTATGTGCTTTCGTAGTGAAGGATAGCAGATGGCCAGCAATTTGTCTTCACTACAAATAACTCAGTGTGAAAAATTTTCTGGGAGATTTTCCTACAGACAAATTTTTTGAGTCTGATCATATGCACATATTTGATTTAACCAAGTTTTTTCAAATCACTTTTCATAATGGCTACACCAGTGCACACTCCTATTATTTGAGTATGGGGATTCCACACCCTCACTTCCTAGTGAATACTGGTATTTTCCTAATTTTTTTTAGCCAGGAAAATAGATGTAATAGGTGATATCTGATTTTATTTTTTTTTCCCTTTAATTACAAGTAAATTTGATCATTATTTAATGTTCCTAGAATTTTGGGATTCTATTGTTTTGTAAATTGCTTGTTAATTTTTTTTGGTAAAATTTTCTTTTGAGTTGATTGCAGATGGTCTATGTTTATCCAAGATTTGAATCACTTGTCAGTTTTTGACTTAAATCTTTCTCACATTCTACCATCTACTAATTTTGTCTATGATATCCTTTTTGTAATGAAATACTTAAATTTAAAATAACTATCATTTTTTCCCTTACAGTTTCTTTTAAAAAAATAATTGAATAAAGGTCATTTCTTTCCTTAGCTTATTTTTCCAGGAGAGTAAAAAGCAATAAGAAAACTTTTTTTTCCTGTTTTATACTGCGTTGCTGGCATATGTTATTTGTGGCATTATGACTTTTCATATCATACAAATAATTTGATAAATGTTTGTGTTCTCTCAATATTTATTTTTTTACAAAAGAAATAAGACTAAGAAGATACTTACTGTATTCTATGTGAGTCTCTGTATGTGTGTGCAAAATACTTAAATATTTTAAACAATTATATAATTTGACTTGTTATTTAAAAATTTACACACAGACCCTAGACCCAACTATTTTACAGAAACTACTACGAAACATTTATGGAGCAGATAAGTCTAGCATTATATAATCTTTTCCTGTAAGTCTCAAAGAAAATATTACCCAACTAATTTCATGAGGCAAGTGCAACCTTGAAACCCAATTAAGTAAATTCTGAGAAAAAAACTAGAACCAATTTCACTTGTGAATATAGATGGAAACTGCTTTAAAAATATACGTTCAATAATCAAATTCATTAATACATTAAACAACTGATTGCTAGGGTTTCAAAGAAGGGTCCAAGTGAAAAGCTATTTTCTTCCTTTCCCAGGATTTGAACAAGTTGAGAAATAAAAGATGGCGTGTATATATGGAGACCATTATATCACCTTCAGACACCTGGGGGAAAACTTCAAGCTTATTAGTCAAGTTGCTTGCTCCCAATGAACACTGTAAGCAGACAGGCTTATCCACCCAGTCTTGGTGGCAGTGACGCGGGCAGCCCTCTTGCACACTGTGGGGAAGCACCTCTGAAATGCAGGGGCCCGTGGGCTTCAACAGCCTGGCTGCTCCTGAGGGTTAGGGCAGAGCAGGGCGCGCCAGGTTGTTCTCAGATTTAACAATCAGATAAGCCCCTCCACCTTTCTAGGAAGGCAGTGAATAAAATGGGGACAGGGTGGCCGTGATTACACAGATTCAGTTCTTTTTGCAGGAGAGAAACATCAGGAGTAGGGACGAAGTATTCTCCAGCATCAGTCATGACCAAGTTGTACCAATGTGGTATTTCCCCTCATATTAATTCATAAGTTCAATGCAATTTCAGCAAAATGCTTGAGAGAATTTCAAGTACACCTTCAAAACTTATAAAATGTATTATGGAAGAGAAAAGAGCTAAACATAGCTAAGAGAATTTCAATGGATAAAAGGGAGGGATTTGCCCTATCAGAAATCAGAACTTAATATAAAGCTACAATAATAGAGACAGTGTGGCACTGGTGTGAGGAGAGACAAGCAGGTCAATGGAACTGTTAGAAAGCCCAGAAACAGGCCCACAAGGCACTGAAGCTTCAAGTATGAGAACAGTGGCACGTGCAACAATGAAAAATGGCCCATTAAACTACGGTGCTGTAAATGCTTGTATGTATGAAATGTTATGTTATATTTCTACTTCTCATTTTATCAATTCTAAATGAATTAGATTTAAATTGTAAAGTTGTAAGATTAAAGCATAACAGAATATCTATGACTTAGCTACGAAGTAAAAAATTTAAATAAGACTTAAGTGCACAAAATGTAAAACATTGAAAATTTAACTTTAAAAACACCAACATTTTAAAAAGGAAAGATTAGATACTGACTGGAAATTTACTCAGGTGAGTTTGTTTGCAACACATATACATGACAAACAATTAGTATCCAGTACGTTTAAGTGATTTCTATGAATTTCCCCAAGGTAAAAATTCCCAAAAGACATAATCAGAATATTTATAGAAGGAAAATCTTAAATAGTCAATAGAAATATGGATATACATGGATATATATACACACAGCTCACTGGTAAGGCAATGTATTAATATTGCATGGAAATATAATTTTATAGTCCTTAGCCTCTAAAATGCAAACTTTAGGGGAGAATGTGGACTCGCTTTTTTTTTTTTTGTAGAAGTAAATTTGCATATTCATGTTGGAGACAAATTTGGAAATACTAGTAAAATTAAACATTTATGTCCCTGGGTCCAGAATGTTTACTGTAGGGATATAATCTAGATTAATTTTTGACCATGTAAACAAGGATATGTACACACATTTACATACACATGTAAATATATGTATGAATATGTGTACGTGTAAATATACTTATATACATATAAGAAAATCCATAGCAGCATCTTTGAATATAGTAAAATATAAACTATTAAATAAATCAGTAATAAAAAGTAAGGTGCAGAAGTTAGATGGTGGCTACATGAATGGTTGAATTCTTTTACGTATAATTTTGTACATCTTAAATATTGTGCAAGGACAGAAGGACAGAAGTTTCTCACAAAGACAAAACCCCACCCCCAAACCTCAGTAGAGGGCTCCTCACTCTGATGTGGGTAACTCCGGGCAGGGCTGTAGCTCCATGGACGGGAGGGTCAGTTTGGGATAAGAAGGTGCCTTTAGAGGTGGGGAGTACAGCAAACCCACCTGTGGCGATGTGGGCAATCTGGTTCTCTCAAACATCTTGAGAAATAAACAGAGTGGGGTAACTCTGTGGTGCTGGAACAAGAAACAATTCTTCTCTTTCAACATTTAGTGATGGTCACGGGCCAATAAGTATGTGTGAGCTGCCTCCTCAGGTTAAATTTATTGTAAAACAGATTAACTGCAACCCTTTCGAGGAGGCTTCCATGCAGTGTGTGGAAGCATTTGCCAGAGGAAGCTAGCACTGGTCGTGTGTCCACTTAAACTAGAATCTTTATGAGATAATGACATTTACCATATTAATTTATTCCTTTTGAATTAAAATAAAATGTATGACATATGGAGACAATTTTCAAGAGCTCTGGAAAACCAGTACAAGGGACACACACACTGTCAAGCCAAGTACCTGAGCATTTTGAACCTCTTATCCTGTACTGAACCCTGGAGGTTCTCAAGCTTCATTTATACCCAGCACTGTGCAGTAGAAGGGAGACAGGCATGGCTGGGTTCAAATTCTGGTTGCACCATCTCTTAGAGGAAAAGGATTTAGATTCCTTTCTTCTCAATTCCACCCTCTACAAAATGTGGATCACAGAATTACTGAGAAGTTGATAATGTTCATCGTAACAATGTGTACAATAGCAGAAGTTTGGATAGGGTTAAACAAGTCAGAGCAGATTCGTATTATGGATCAATACAGAGTCCAAAAAGTATGAGGAATATATATACTTTCATATATGTTTTATGAACGGTGCTCATGTTGTTTTCAAATGAGCAGAACAAGCTGCAGAATAATATACAGAGTGTAGACCCTTTCAAAATAAAAATTCCTTTCACTCCCAACTCTGTTTTTCTCATTTTCCTTACCCACGAAAAAGCTCAGAAAGAATTCACACCAAACATACAAGTGGTTATCCTTGGGAATGGGAGTGGGGAGAGAAAGTCTTTAAATTTATAAACTTCATCAACTTTCCTTTTAAAAATAGCCTTAAGTATTTTGAAACAGAAAAGGAAGAGTAAGAGTGAAGTCTGGTTTGCAGTGATGTGACTTAAGGCAAGGTGATTTGTGTAAAATTCCCAGCACAGGGCCAGGCGCTGAATGGGAGCTCAAAACTGATCATAACACAGTCAAATAATACACTGAAGGTATATAGTATCATTCATTCATTCATCCATTCATTCATTCAACCTTTCAATCATTTGTTCATCCACATCCTTCTCAGGCAACACTCAGCCCAGTTCAGGTCCCTCACTCCATTTCCATTGTGTCACCAGGGATGAAGTGATTACTCCCGGTCTTGGCTGAAACTTACTAGAACTTTGTCTCTGACCCCTTTGCTCTGCTGTTTCCAGAACACATTGGGAGGGCATGTGGCTGGTTTTGAAGAACAGGGTTTGCCTTTTTTTTACTTACACCGGGGCTGCATCCAGATTTTCCTTCTGCAGCTGGCACAGGCTGATGGCCACCAATGTCTCTGTATGTTTCTTTCTAACTGGAGAGTTTAAAGCTGGAGACTAAGGGACTGATACTTGCTCCCTTGAGAAACTGAGCTTCCAGGGGCTGTAATGGAATTGGAATAAACAATGTTTAGTAGTTATTTTCAGCTGAAGAACATTTAAGTTTCCTCTAGAGAAATAAAATTAATCATGTTACGGTCATCAGGGACTTTGTGTGTGTGTTGCCTTGTTATAGAGCAAGGCTTTAAAATTTTTTCTTGTTGTGAGTCGGGTTGAGCAATTCTTGCTATGTCTATAAAGTTGTATTCAGGTCTAGAAAATTGATCTTGTCCCCCAAATCAGCAAAAGACATGGCAATCTGGAAAAAAGAAATCCAAAGCTAATCTGAATTTAAGATTATAATTTTTTTGGATCTATTTCCTAGCAAAGGAAGCAAAAGGGAAAATAAACAAATGGAACCTGATTGAACATAAAAGCTTTCGCATAGCAAAGGATGCCGAAAAGACAATCTACTGAATGGGTAAGGTATTTGCAAATGACACGACCAATAAGGGGTGAATAGCTAGCATATATAAACAGCTCATACAACTCAACATCAAAAAAAAAAAAAATGCCCAAACAATCTGATTAAAAAATGGGTAGAAAAATTGAACACACGTTTTTACAAAGAGGAAATTCAGATGGCCAAGAATTTCTGTACCTTAGAGGCCACTCAGTCTATGTAATTTATAATAGAGCCTGAACGAACACAACTGGAAACCACTACACATACATTCCAATTTTACTACAGCAAATAGACACAAATTATAACCACCTCGATAAACATATATAGATGGTAAATTCTGTGAGGTTCCAAACTTGAAGCTTTCATTGTCCTCGGGGACACAGTACCTGCTGGAGTGTCAACATGTGGCTGTACGCATGGACTGTGGCCAAGTCAGGAAGCTCACCTGAACCTTCAGTGTCCACAGTTCCTTTTGGGGCTCTCTGTCACTGCTCATGTGGCTGATCTTTAGTTCTCAATCAGGTTCATGGTTATACCTTTAGTCCCCATTTCCTCTGGAGTTTGGAGCTGATAGGGCACATCCCAAAGCCCTGATCATAAATCACACTGTTGGACTGTCCAGTGGCCAAAGCCTCCAGGCAAACAAAGCCACTCCTCTTAAGGATGGCATTTCAGGGTCTTTGAGGTCACTTCCCAGTGGGTGGAGACAAAGTTGGGACCTTTCTTCAGATAAGGTTAATTCTTCACTACACACCCCTACATACATTACCTTTACCCAAGGCCACATCTCAGGGACGTAAACTATGACACGTACCACTCTAGCTCCAGTGGAAGCTAGGAATAAGTACCTGTTTATCTGGCTGCATCACCTGCCACATAACACTGGGTTTTTAAGGGTGGAATGAGAGGAGAATGGAGAGTGGGCAGAAAAACCAGTATATTTTGCCATGACTAGTGGTGGTGAAGAGATTCTTTGTCTTTCAGCTTTTTAAAGTTTTCTCTTCTCCATGTCATTCTTGTTCAAAACTTTTACGTGTGATACCATCTTTTCTTCCATTTTGGTCTAGACTAACAAAGTTAGCCATCTTTGCTATTCCTTGATCTCAAATTTTGGTTGAAGAACTGAGCCTTTATCATAATGTCTTAGAGACAGTTGGTGGACACAGCAACCTGGGATGCAACGTGAGATGTTATAAGAACAGTTAGCTGTACTGGGCTGTAGCTAGTATTTTTTTCTCATTGTGGGGCCATAGTCAAATTTTTGTGTGTATTCTTTGCTCATTCTTTTAGTAAGCACTTAATGAGCACATAATGTATTCCTTAATTAATGGATGCTGGGGACATAATAATGAGCAAAAGACAAATTATCATTATGTTTACAGAGATTAAATTTGAGTCTTTGTCATGCACACACCTATGGCAGTATAAATCATATCCTGATCAGGGTGTCAGCTAAAAAATATTTATTCCAGGCAGGAACATGTTCTGGTAGGTTATAAATCAGGTCACAAATTATTTCCTTCAAGGCAGGCACATCATTTCAATGTGATGTTGCAGGTCCTTCCATTAAGTGGTAGTCAGTGACTCCAATTCTTTGAATCTGGGTTGGCTATGTGACTTGCTATGGCCAATGTGACATCAGCTAATGCAGAAGAACACCCTGCTTGGATTCCTCTGGCACTCGGTGTCAGATTTATGCCCAAGCAAGAAGGACTTAATCCTTATTGATTTGAGAGCTTCTTTTACTTCCTCATTTCATAGTCAGTAGATGAGGAGATTTAACATGGAATCGTAATGCCACACAATAAGGATGTTTTCCCTACTCTTGAGAGTTGGTAGATATAGACTGTAAGTACATGCAAGAGGGAGCCCTAAAGAAAAGATAAGAGCTGTCAGGAGCAAGACATCTGTGACAGAAGTCCTTTACTTCCCCTATTCCCGAGGGCAAGCTCAGGATGGTAGATGATGTGTGTGTGTGTATGAGAAAATAATGAGCAACACAGTTCAAAAAGAAGTTAATCACAGGATAGATTAAAAATATTTTCATGAAATATTTTACAGTTGAATTATTGAGATGATTATAGATTTATGTGCAGTTGTAAGAAATAACAGATGGAGATCCATTGTACAGTTTGCCCAGATTCCTCCTGTGATAGGCAGAGTAACAGTTCCCAAAGAATCTTCATCTACGAACACCTGGAATCTGTAAACCCATTAGACTGCGTGGCAAAGAGCAACTAAGGTTGCAGATAGAATGAAGGGTACGAATTAGCTGACCTTGAGATCAAGAAACTACTCGGAGTTTTCTAAGAATCCCTAAAATTGGAAGAGGAGGGTAGAAGAGTGAGAGTCAGAGGGAGATCTGAAGATGCTATGATGTTGGCTTTGAAGATGGAGAAAATAAGCTATAAGTCAGGGAATACAGGTGGCTTCTAAAAGCTGAAAAGAAATCAGGAAAATGGATTCTCCTCTAGTTTACACACAAAGAAATAGAGCCCTGCTAACACTTGATCTAGAGACCCATTTGGAACTTCTGACTACCAGAACTCTAAGATAATAAATCTGTGTTGTTTTAAGCCATTAAACTTTTTGGTAATTTGTTACAGCAGCAATAGAAAACTAATATACCACTAATAGTAACATTTTGCAGAACTATAGTATAATATCACAACCAGGATATTGGCATTGATGCATTGCACTGATTTTATTCAGATTTCTCCAGTTTCCTCCAAACTCATTTGTGTGTGTGTGTGTGTTTGTAATAAGTTCTATAAATTTTTCTTTTCTTTCTTTCTTTTTTAATGGAGGTACTGGGGATTGAACCTAAGACCTTGTGCATGGATTTCACTGAGCTATATCCCTCCCCTGCTAAAAATTTTTATGATCCATGCTGATTTCTATAGTCATCACCCCGGTCGAGATACTGAACAGTTGCAAACAAGGATCCCATGTATTGTTCTTTTAGAACACACCCTACACCTCACCCAGCCCTTACTTCACTCCATCTCTAACCCTGGTACCCATTCATTTGTCCTCAACTTCTATAATTTTGTCATTTCAAATATGTTCTATAACTAGAACTATACAGTGTACAACTTTGGGGTTTGGCTTTTTTTTTTTAAACTGAGCTTAATTCCCTGGAAATTCATCCAAGTTGTTGTGTGTATCAAAATTTTTTTCATTTTACTCTTTACTAATTTCACTTTTTAGGAGGGTGTCCTCTTAACGGTTGAGCTTTGGGCTTCTGCTTCGTGGATATTTGCTTAGCGTTCATCCTGTCTCAGCCTCCAGCTACTCTTCCAGTTGGTTCTCCCTGGCTCCCGGGCTGCTGTTCTAGGCTGGGAACGAGCCCTACTTCTATCCTTGTGATTCCTTGGAATTAGGTCAACAAGTTATTATTATTATTTCTTTAGTGATTTAGGTGCTTCCTAAATCTCTTGCTAGTACCTGATTCAATTGTGGGTGCCCTGTGATTCTACACTACCCTCAGTAAATGTTTGAAATTGCAAAAAAACAAAACAAAACAAAACAAAAAAACCAAACCAAACCAACAAACAAACAAAAAACCTGAATGGATGCACAGAATACTGGTTCACTCAAGATGGGGGTTTGTATTTCCTGCTCCCCTCAGTCTTGACCGGCCCCAAACAGCTTAAAGGCAGCTGATGATTTATGAAACATATGTGATTATGTAACATCAGACCACTGCTACTCTACACAATGCCAGAAGGGATGTCTCTCTCTTGGACAAGTGCTAACAATTGCTAATTGTTCCTGTGTCAGAACCCACATCAACTGTTTCGTCCTTACATAAGCCTCTGGGATTTTTGCTACTTTTGTCCATTTACCATTCAGTTTATTTCCTTTTGGGGTTTCTTTCACTTAGGTATTCAATGCCTAGTACTACACAACTCTCCATTTTGTGCCCTATTTCCAATTTGGCCACTTAGACTTAACAATGTGCACTAAGTTCTTCTTTGCTTGATCACCTCCCTCCCAAATTTACTTGAGGTATAACTGATAACATTTGTATATACTTAAGGTATATACTTGGTATTTTGATATAGATATACATAGTAAAATGATCATAACAATTAAGTTCAAAATATCCATCACCTCACATATTTAAACTTTTCTTTCTTTCCTTTCCTTCCTTCCTCTTCCTTCCACCCTCCTCCCTCCCTATCCTTCTTTCCTCCCTTTCCCCCTCCTCCCTTCCTATCCTTCCTTCCTTCCTTCTCTCCTTCCTGCGGTGACAATGCTTAAAATCTACTCTCTAAGCAAATTTCAAGTATATAGCACTGCGTTTTAACTACAGTCACCATGCTGTACATTAGTCTCCAGTTTTCCCCTCCAGGGTCTCAGGAAATCCTCTGTACTTTCCATGAATCTCCAGCTATTGTCCCTGGTCCTGATCTTTGAAGACACATGGATCTGCCCTGGATACAAGATCTCTTTCTTTCTAAAGGTAGAGTTTTGCTGGGCAGATTCTGGTCATGCTGCATTGACTTCAGGTTAATTTTAACTCATCTCTTAGAATTTATGTAGGATAATGTACTTGAAAAAAATATATTCTTTTCTTGCCCAATTCTCCCTGTGTTGTTACTTACAGTACATTCTCTGGCCAGTTCATTAGATTGGCTGCCATTACTTTAATATGAAACTTCCTCTTTCATCTAGCTAGCATGGCAGCTTTAGATTTATGTGAGGATTTCCATCACTTACCCACAATCCATGTGCTAAAGTTTTTTCTGTTAACAGTTTGTCTTCCTGATTCAAAGCACTCTTGGACTCTTGAACTTCTCGCTTCATTTCTAAGTTTAAAGTTTTCTGTCTGGTCTAAAATGATTGGTATACCTTTCATAAATGAATGACCACTGCCATTTTAGATCCACTTACATTCTAGGTTTTCTGTCTCTCCAATAGAGAAGTTTCTTTATTTCTAGAAGTTTCCTTAACTTCCTCAAGAAAAGGAAGGATTCAAAATAAAGAGGGTAACTAATGAAAAAACAAGTCACAATGTCACATAAAAAGTAAGTGTTTTCAAGTGCTGTAAGTAGGAAGTACAATGGCCTGAGCCATAAGGTGCTTTTCAAAGCACTATGTTTATTTTGCATTCTGGTTTACACAACAATTGGAACAGAACATATGAAGAGCCTCTTCATAGATAATTTAGGAAACTTGTTTAGATGGATAGGGAACAGTGAACTTCAATTTTAATATTGATTATATGCAAAATACAGTCTTTAAGAACATATCTACAATATATTTGTAATAACTCTATACTTTGTAAAGTCTACACATATTCCTTAATATTTTAAATAAGCTTAAAACAGTTCTTCATGGGTAGTATGTGATGTTTCTCAAAATATATAACTGAAAAATTAGTCCCATGAGATGTCACTATATTTATTACATTCTAAGAAATTATCCACTGAAGGAGGTAGCATTGGTTTAAGAGGTGAACAGGTTCCCTATTTCAGAAACATTAAATATGGTCAAACATCTCTACTGCATACTTTGGTGTGCTGAATTCTAACCCTTGGGATCCAATCTAGAAGAATTTCTTCCCCATCACTTTTAGAGCTTCTTTTACCTCCTTATTTCTCAGACTATAGATCAGGGGGTTCAACATGGGAATCACAATGCTGTAAAATACAGAGGCTACTTTCATGTTCGCCTGGGAATTTTTAGAATGAGGCTGTAAGTACATGTAAGAGAGGGTCCCATAGAAAATGGTGACTGCTGTCATGTGGGAGGAACACGTGGAGAAGGCTTTTCTCCTCCCTGCAGTAGAAGACATCTTGAGGATGGCAGCCAGGATACATGTGTAGGAACAGATGACGACTGACACGGTGAACATCAAGTTAAATCCCACAAAGACTACAAGTAGCATGATGTTGATGTCAATGTTGGAGCATGAGAGGGCAAGGATTGGAGGAACATCGCAGAAGAAGTGATTGATGGTGTTGCCCTTGCAGAAGAACACTGAAAATGTAAACCCTGTGTGCACAGAAGCATTTATTGTGCCCATGACATATGAACCAGCTACCAATTGGATGCAGACTCTTCGGGACATGACCATGGGATAGCGAAGTGGGTTACAGATGGCCACGTAACGGTCCACTGCCATAGCTGCCAGGAGGTAACAGTCACTCGTTGCAAATGTTGCATAAACCAATAATTGCATGACACAGCCCTTGAATGATATTGATTTGTTTTCAGCTATGAAGTTTTGCATTATCTTGGGAGTGATAGCAGAACTGTAACAGATATCAACAAAAGCCAAATGTCGTAGGAAAAAGTACATGGGTGTCTGAAGTCTGGAATCTGTCTTGACGAGTAGGATCATTCCACTATTACCCACCATGGTGGTCACATAGATGACCAAAAATACAGTGAAGAGGACATACTGAAACTTGTGTTGGGCACCAAATCCCTGAAGAAAGAATTCAGTCACTTCAGTGCTATTTCCTTGTGTCATGACTATCAAAAGTCTAGAAAGGACCAAGAGGAGGACCAAGAAAGGAAAGGAAATCTTTGTGAGCTATTGAGTAGAAGGGCTCTTATTTTACGTCACTTTTTAAAAATTAGATTTTCATGGTGAGCACTCACAACAGCGTTTATTTCTTTCCAATTTTTTTTCTATTTTCTTGATAAGAACCCACCATAGAAACAGTGATGTGTGAGCCATGGATACATTTTCAAAATAAAGAAGTTTTCACAGAAGTAGTAGGCTCATGTCTAATATCTGCGATTCTAATATAGAACAACATATATTTCCACTATATTAAACAGGTATTTATAGTTTCATAGAGTAATATTCAAACATAATCATGTCCTTTTTTAGTAACCTATAGTTTTTCTCAGCCATTTATCATTTTAATCCTAGTTCAAGGTGCTGAAATTAGTAGCTTTTCAATTAGAGAAATTTTTGAGATTTATTTTATGTCTGAAGGCTTCAGAAAGTTTGTACTGCTGTTTACCATGCACCTCCCTTTAGATGATGTTCTTTGCAAACCAAGGAGTCCTCTCATTGTATATATATATATATATATATATATCAGGGTAAAGGAAACTCATTTAATAAACTCACTTTGAGTTTATTAAATGAGTTTCCTTTACCCTGATGTCAGTAACTGTAAGCCGAGCTGTGTATCTGCATATATAAGATGCTAAAAATGTGTCTTTAGTGGTAGAAATGCAGCAAACTAAGCCTGTTGTTGATATGGGCTTCTCTGGTTCTTTAAAATATTTTGGAGTAAGCACAGGTGGATAACTTTGTTGTCAGAGAACAAGAAGCCATTCTCTTTAGTTCAACATTTAGTGAGGGCTGAGGAGAAACAAGTTGGTGCAAGTCCCTTCCTCAGGTTAATCTGCTGTAAAATAGCTGAAATGCAGCCCTTTCAAGGAGGCGTCCATCCTTTGGGTGTAAGCACTTATAGGATGAAGCTAGAATAGATCAGGGGTCCACTTAATGGAGAATCTTGATAGGGTAATTATTACTACATTTACCATATCAACTTGAGTTTGATCAGCCTCTTCTCAAGAGCTAATGAAACTAGTAGAAGCCCCACAACCCATATATGGCACACAATGTGTACGTTAAAGGTGGGCTGTCTCAGTGTGAAGTTCTTTCTTCCATTGAATTTCTCTCTCTCTCTTTTTTTTTTTTTTTGGAAGGGAAAGTAATTTGGTTTACCTATTTATTTTTAGAGGCAGCACTGGGGATTGAACCCAGGACCCTGTGCAAGCTAAGCATGCACTCTACCACTGAGCTATACCCTCACTTTCTTTGTTCCATTTAAGGTGAAGGTATTTGCTAATCAAATGAATGATATGTAGAAAATGGCCAACTACTGAGCAGTTTGAATGTGCTTAACATAGGCTGAGTCTCAGTCTTTCTGAGGCTCCATTTATATTCAGCATTGGGCAGTGGAAAGGAAACCAGCAGAACTGGGGTGAATTCTTGTCCTACCAGTTAATAGAGACAAAGGGTGTAACCTCTTTCAGCCTCAGTTCCTTCCTCTGTAACATTGAGATCCCAGAACTGCTTAGAATTTAATGATATTCATCAAAACACCGTTTATAATCAAAAGTTTGGAAATAGGGTTAAATAGATACAGCACATTCTTATTATGGATCAATACACAGTCCCAAAAGGTGAGATAAATATATACTTTTACCAAAAAAGTGCCTATGTATTATTATCAAATGATAAAAGTTGTAGAATAATAGGTACAGCATGGACCCTTCTAAAAACCAAATTTTCTCTCACTCCCATTCTCTCTTTTGATTTCATTTTTTATTTATTTATGAATGAAGGTCAGGAAAAAAACACACCAAACTCTTAAGTAACAACTCTTACTTAAGTAACCAAACTCTTTTTTTAAAAATTGAAGTATAGTCTATTTACAATATTCTATTAGTTTCTGAGGTACAGTATAATGATTCATATATATATATATATATATATACATGAATTCATATATACACACACACACATACATACATGTACTTTTTCATATTCTTTTTCATTATAGGCTATTACAAAGTACTGAATATAGTTCCCAGTGTTATACAGTAGGACCTTGTTTATCTGTTTTATACATAGTAGTTAGTATCTACAAATCCCAGACTCCCAATTTATCCCTCTTCCCCTTCCCTTTTGGTAACCATAAGATTGTTTTCTATGTCTGTTGAGCCTGTTTCTGCTTCGTAAATAAGTTAATTGTGCTATTCCTTTAGCTTCCACACATAAGTGATATCATACGATATTTGTCTTTCTATGTCTGACTCACTTCACTTCATATGATAATCTCTAGGTCCATCCATGTTGCTGCAAATTACACTATATTATTCTTTTTATGGCTAGTAATACTCCATTGTGTATGTGCGTGTGTGTGTGTGTGTGTGTGTATCTCACAACTTATCCAATCATCTGTTGATGGACATTTAGGTTGCCTCCATGTCTTGGCTATTGTAAATAGTGCTGCTATGAACATTGGGGTGCAAGTACCTTTTCAAATTAGAATTTTCTCCAGATATATATGCCCAGGAGTGGGATTGCCGGATAAGATAGTAAGTGCATTTTTACTTTTTTGAGGAATCTCAACAGTTTTCCATAGTGGCTGTACCATATTACAATCCTAACAGCATTGTAGGAGGGTTCCTTTCTCTCCACAGCCTCTCCAGTATTTATCATTTGTGGATATTTTAATGATGGCCATTGTGACCAGTGTGAGGTGATACCTCATTGTAGTTTTGATTTGCATTTCTCTGATAATTAGTGCTATTGAGCATCTTTTTATGTGTCTACTGGCCATCTCAATGTCTTCTTTGGAGAAATGTCTGTTTAGGCCCTCTGCCCATTTTTTGATTGTGTTGTTTGTTTTCTTGTTATTGAGCTGTATGAGCTGTTTGTATATCCTGGAAGTTAAGCCCTTGTCAGTTGCATCATTTGCAAACAATTTTTTTCCATTCTGTAGGTGGTCTTTTTGTTTTCTTTTATTTCTATTGCCGGGGTAGACTGCCCTAGGAGATCATTGCTAAAATTTATGTCAGAGAATGTTTTGCCTATGTTTTCTTCTAGGAGGTTTACAGTATCTTGCATTATGCTTAAGTCTTTGAGCCATTTTGAGTATATTTTTGCGTATGGTGTGAGGGAGTGTTCTAACTATTGATTTACAGGTGGCCGTCCAGCTTTTCCAACACCACTTGCTGAAGAGACTGTCTTTTTTCCATTGTTTATTTTGCCCCCTTCATCAAAGATATATTGACTGTAGGTGTGTGGGTTTATTTCTGGGCTCTCCATTCTGTTCCATTGATCCATATGTCTGTTTTTTGTGCTAATACCATGGTGTTCTGATTACTGTAGTTTTGTAGTATTGTCTGAAGTTTGGGAGAGTTATTCCTCCAGCTTCATTCTTTTTCTTCAGTATTGCTTTGGCAATTTTGAGTCTTTTGGGACTCCACATAAATTTTAGCATTATTTATTCTATTTCTGTGAAAAATGTCCTGGGTAGTTTGATAGGGTCACAGTAATTCTGTAGATTGCTTTGGGTAGTATGGCCATGTTAACAATACTTATTTTTCCAACACAAGAGCATGGGATACCTTTCCATTTCTTTAAATCATCTTTAATTTCCTTTATGACTGTTTTATAGTTCTCAGCGTATAAGTCTTTCACCTCATTGGTCAAGTTTATTCCAAAGTATTTAACTTTTTTGATGTGGCTTTAAAAGGGATTTTTTTTTTTACTTTCCTTTTCTGATATTTCATTGTTAGTGCAAAGAAATGCAACAGTTTCTGTATGTTAATCTTCTATCCTGCTACTTTGTTGAATTTGCTCGTCAGCTCTACTGGTTTTTGTGTGGAGTCTTTAGGGATTAAGTACTCAAATTCTTAAATTATTCATAGGTGTGGGATTGGATGAGAGAAAACTTCAATTTTTAAATTTATAAACTTCTGCACTTTTGCTTTCTTTTAAAAGTGGTAATTGATAATGTTTCTTGTTTTAAAAATAAAGATGACCATTTACATTTTATGGATTCATTGATTTGCTAAGTCTTAAGTGTATCATATATTTTGTTTTCTTTTTTGTTTCAGGTTTAATTTGTTTGCATTTGTGTGGGTCACTTGATCATTTTTAAGAATTTCATTTTGATTTATCTATAGTGGTTTTACTGCAAATCTATATAGTTTTTTTATAAAATAGTTGCCACTCAAAGTTTACATTATATGTACATAGCTGGTGTTACATTTAACAGTTTGAGTGAAATGTGGAATACACTGGGAATCATATTCGTCAAGGTTAAAGTTTTTGCCTTATTGTCAAACATAATTTAGAAACTTGAAGAGAAAGAAGGTCTGCTGTTTTTACTCATATTTTTATTCTTTCTTTGCTCTCTCTTCTTTCTTTATGTTCCAAGATTCACTTTTTAAATACCAATTAAAAGGAAGAATTTGACCAGGTGGAAAGAACAAAGCAGGTTTCTGTACACAGCAATTAAATGCTTTTGAATTGCTGTGTACCGGAAAGCTACTTCAAATGTAGTGATACATATACGTTTCGAGGAAGAGAAAAATATATACTTGTGCAAACATTAATCAAAAATGAAAGAGTGGCTACATTAATATCAGAGAAAGTAGACTTCACAGCATAGAAAACTACCAAGGACAAGTGAGAGACAACATGTAATGATAAAAGGGTTAACCTACCGAGAAGAAATAGGAATCTTAGGGTGTGGGCACCAAAGACTAGAACTGCTATTTAAATATGATGCAAAAACTGACAAAACTGAAGGGAGAAATACATAATTATAATCAGATACTTCAATACTCCTCTCTCAACACTTGATAGAGAAACTAGACTGAAAATTACAAGGATATAGAAAACCCAACATCATCATCAACCAACAGGATCTAATAGACATTTATTGAACACTCCACCTAAAAGAGAATATACACTTTTTTCACAGTGCTAGAAGTATATATACCAAAGTAGATCATATCCTAAGCCATAAAAAATCCTTCATAAATTTAGAAGAATTGAAATCATAGTGTACCTTCCCTGATCATGATGATATCAAATATGGGAGCTCCATGTACTAGCTTTGCAACTTCTCATGAATGTATATTTATTTCAAAATAAGAAGCTAAAAAATGAAGGAGAGGAAAATGTAAAATCTGCTTTGCAATGTTGTAAGGTGCAAGTGAGCAAACTTAGGTAAACTTGCCTGCAGAAGGCTAGATATTGTATTACGTGCTCAAAGAATGGCCATAGTAACACATGCAAATGTTTATTTAAGGGCATACAATATTGATTGACTGATCAATTAATTCACTCAACTATTTGCTCGATTATGTCCTTTGCTAGGCAATGCTCAGCCCAACTGAGTGACCTCACTGCATTTCCATTACATCACCAGTGATGAAGTGATTGCTCCTGGTCTTGGGGCAAGGCATGGTGGAACACTGACCCTCACCCTTTCACTCTGCTGCTCCCTGCACACACTGCAGTGATACACGTCTCATGTTGAAAAATAGGATTTACTTTGTTTTACTTACACCAAAGCTGTCTCCAGATTCTCTTTCTGCAAATGATGGAGGCTGATTGCTCACCAAGTCTCTCTGCATGGTTCCTTCCAGTTGGGAGTTTATAGCTGGGACCTAAGGGCTCAATATTGGATCCCTTGAGAACCCGAGCTTCCAGGGCCTGCAATGGAATCGGAAAAAACAACATTCATTAGTTATTCTCTGCTGTATAAGAGTTCAGACTGCCAGAGGGGACAAAATATATTTTTGTGTTATTGCCTTTAGGGACTTCCTGGTTTCGTTGTTAAGAGTTGCCCTACTATTGACAAATTACCTTCCTTCTCTCCCTTCCTTTCTCCCTCTGTGTTTTCCTTTCTCCTTGTCTTCCTTCTTTCTTACCTCTCCCCTTCCTTCCTTCCTCCCTTTCTCCCTTCCTCTTTTCTGGCTTCTTGCCTTCCTTTTTGTGGGGAGGTGTATAGCCAATCATCCACATGGTTAAAAATCCAGATGTACCAAAGTGCACAGAGTGAAAAACAAGCTGCCTATCCCTTGATTCTCAATCTCTAGTTTCCCTCCCTGGATATCGTCATTGTTACAATTTCTGTATTCTTCTATATTAGCCTTGCATTGCTTTTGAAAACATACTAACATTATATTCTTTCTTCCTCATCAATAAAAATGACAGTGTATCACCCACATAGTTCTGCAACTTGCATTTCACTTAATATTCTTAGGTGATCTACATGGAAAAAGAAATCTCACTCTTTATTGGCTGTATAGTATTTTATTGAACAGCTGCATTGCTTAATATGTTTAATTAAACTCTCTTCTCTATTGGTACATATTTAGATGGCTTCCAATTTTTACTAAAAAAAGTTATAATAAATATATTAACGAGCATAAGTGTGGGATTAAAGGATATTTAGAAGGATAAACTCCAGGTCAAAGAGTGTAAAACACTGTACGTTTTGATAGATATTGCCCAACTGTCCTTCAGAAGTAGGCTCTGTCAATTTAAATCATTTCTAGCAAGTCTAGAGTGACTATTTCTGCAAATATTCTCTAATACAATGCTGATAACAGTCTCATACATAAAAACAGTATATTTTAGTCTTATTTGCTGTTTTCTCCTGTAAACCAGATTGAATATCTTTTTCCATGTCTGAGAACCATTAGTATTTCATTTTCTGTGAATTATGTTTATATATGTTGCCCTCTTAAAAATATTTTGCTTTTATACTGATGTTTTGAGTCAAGAACCCTTACTTCCTTATAAAATTTGCAAACATGTATTTCTTAATATTAATCATTTTACATTGCTAATTTTATATTTTACATGCAAAAAACTTTGATTTTTATGCAGCAAAGTTATTTTCAATTTTTTTGTTATATTTATTAAGGCCTTATTCACTTTAAAGTTTTTAAAATACACTTTAAAACTGCCCTTAAGGTTAAGTATTGATTGATTGATTGACTAATTGATTTACAATCTAAAGTTATATTATTTTACTCATTAACCTTAAATATGTAACATGTGTATTTCTAACCAAGTCTGAACTATTCATATCTTTAGCCCTGAAAAAGATATAATTTCTAATAGGTATTTTTACCTACATCTGAAAAGCTCAATCTTAAATTCCAAGGTATTTTGACTAGAATTTTCATTATAATTACATTGAATATATATAAAGTTACTGTTATTATCTTAACACAATCATATAATTTGTGTTAGCCAAAATGTCCTATTGATGGTTTTAATTAATTATAAGTGACATATAACTTTATATTAGTTTCAGGTGTACAGCACAATGATTTGTTTACAAGGCAAAATGATCACCATAATAAATCTAGTTAACATCATTACCATACATAGTTACAGATTTTTTTTCTTGTGATGAGTAAAGATTTACTCTTGTAACAACTTTTGACTATGCAATACAGTATTAACTATAGTCGTGGTGCTATAAATTATATTCCCATTATTTATTTATTTTATAACTGTAAGTTTGTACTTTTTGTCCCCCTTCACCCATTTCATTCACCCTCCACCCCCTGCCTCTGGCAACCACCAATCTGTTCTGTTCTCTGTACCTAAGAGCTTGGTGTTTTTTTGGTTGTTTTTTGTTTTGTTTTCGTTTCAGATCCACATATAAGTGAGAACATACTATATTTGTCTTTTCTGCCTGGCTTATATATTCAGCATCATACCCTTCTGAAGGTCCATCCATATGCCTCCATGCTTTCTGAAGAGAAATTAGCTAGTAATCTTACTGAGAATCCTTTTATATGATCAATCAGTTCTCACTGCTTTCAAGATTCTATCTTTGAATTTTGACAGAATGACTATCATCTGGGTATGTATCTCTTTTCTCTTATTCTACTTGGAGTCCATTGAGCTTCTTGGCTGTGTAGATGAATATTTTCCATATTTGGGAAGTTTTCAGCCAATAAATCTTAAAGTAGATTTTATGTCTCTTTCTTACCTCTCCTTCTGGGACTTCCGTTACCGTATATTGGTATTCTCGATGGTGTTCTACAGATGTTTCAGAATCTGCTTATTTTTCTTCATTCTTTTTCATTTCCATTTTCAGACTGGATAATCTCAATTAACCTAGCTTCAGGTAAACTGATTATTTCCTCTGCCTGTTCAGATCTGCTGGTGAGCCACTCCAGTAAATTTTTCACTTCAATAATTTTACTTGTTAACTCCAGAATAGTTATTTAAAAATTTTATATATTTTAATGATATTCTTTTTCATGAAACATTATTCTCATATTTCTCTTTAGTTCTTTATAAGTGTTTTTTTTTAGTTCTTTGAACATATTTAAAATAGCTGATTTAAAATCTTTGTCTAGTAAATCTAAAATATGAGGTTTCTCTGGGACAGTTTCCATTCATTGGCCATTTTGCCATGTGAGAGTCTTATTTTCTTCATTCTTCTCTTTTCTCACTATTTGTACTGAAAAATAAGTATTTTATAATGATAAACAATGTAGAAATTCTGGAAATCAGATTATCTTTCTCCCCAGCATTTATTTTTGTTGCTTATTTTTCTTGTTAATGTTTGTGTTTAGTGACTTGTCTGAATGAATCCCGTAAAGATTGTATTCCTTTTCATGTGTGGTCATTGAAGTGTCTGCTTAATTACTTTGTGGTCAGCTAGTGATTGGAAGGAGATTTATTTAAATGCCTGAAACCCATAAATCTCCCAGTCTTTGCCAATGAACTCTGAGTATATGTTGGGTTATGCATTTAATCCTCAGTAAATGTAGTTTATAATGCCACATTTGCCTTCACTTGCTGCTTGAGTGTCAGCCTCAGGGTTAGCCAGACTGAGTGTTTAAGATCTTCTTAGGTCTTTTCATGAACATGAACATAGCCCGGCGCAAGCTCACAGTACTACAGATGGTCATAGTCTTGTAGTTCTTAGGAATATATTGGAAGTTTTCAATATCCTTGTGAAAGTTTCATTCTCCAGCTTTTATTTTTAAGCTTCTGGTTTGCCTATTGTTTGGCTCAACACTTATCTATATCTTTAGGCAGCTGCAATGTTACAGCATGACCTCATATATATATATATTTAAACAAGTTTGCTTGGGAAAAAATCTCTTTGCATTACATGAGAGTTTTGAGTTAGGTCAAATAATGACAGGGGGGTCTTCCAGGGAGCCACCATATGGGTGCAATATTTTTGATCCATGGTTGGTTGAATCGACTAATTCAGAAACTGCAGAAGTGGTAGGAAGAACATAGAGTTATTTTCAAGACCATTGTTTTTGAAAAGACAGTAATTTCGTAATGGAATTGGTTAGTACTTTTTTTGACAATCAGCTTATCATATGTTTGTTGAGCTTTTTTTTAAAACTCTGTTCCATTGTTCAATGTGTCTTTCTTATGTTACTATAATGCTGGTCTATATACCACATCTTTAAGCTAGACCTGAAAAGAGGCCGCATAGGCCCTCCAGCTGTGGTCTTCATTTAAACAATGTTTGACCGTTCTAGGCTTTTTGTTCCTCCAAAAGGGCTTGGTGCTTTTTTTGGGGAGAAGGCTGCCCTTTCATTACTTATTCTTTCCATGTTAACTGTTCTTTGATCTCTTCTGTAATAACTTTTTGCCATCAGTATTCTCTTAGTAAAAAGACATCCTTTCCATCAGGTTCTCTAATACATTTAGATATTGCTCAGCTAAGTATTCTTCTCTTATTTTTAAAGGTTTTCTTTGTTTCTTAGTATTATTTTTTGATAAATTAGCATATCATTTATCCATTTTATTGTTACTTTTAACTTCAGAAAATGAATCCTTAGATTTATTATTTCTAACACTTATGTGGTTTTTAATATCAATTAAAATAATTATTACTTTTCTTCTTTCCTTAATCTTATTTTCTTATGCCTTGAAATGTATACTCATTTAATTTATTATTATTTCCTATTTATTAACACAATTACTTATGGAGTTATTAAAATTTTATTTGGACACCCCTGTAGTTTATAGAATTTTACGTGATAGTTGATAAAATATTATATTATATGTATTTGTCAATTTTGTTTTTATTTCATCTTCAACCAAAGGGTTGTTTAAATGAGAGTTTCAGTTTAAAGTGGTAGAATTTTAGTTGTTTTTCACCTTGAAGTTTTACTGTTAAATTCTAGTTCTAAGTCATTGGATCACAGAATATTTTCCATGTATTTCTGATTTTTGGAGTTTATTGTATTGCTGCAATTCTTCTATGGGCACATAAAAAGGAAAGAAGGAAGGAAAAAAGGAACGAAGGGATGGAAGGAGGAAGGAAGGAAAGAAAGAAAAAGAAAGAGAGTAGAAGGAACAAATAAGGATGGTTTCCTGGTTTCAAGCTACTATGAAGATGAAAATCAGTTCTGCCAGTAATCAGACAGTGATGTGTCTAACACAGTGCCAGGAGTCACAGAAAGCCGACCAGAAGCTGCGGGTCTAACTGGACCTCCCAAGTCCACAAGGCAACTGTAAAAAGACTAACAACTCCCACTTCTAAGTGACTGCTACCTTCTCACCAGTGACATACTGTTACTACTTTCCTCCTTCTGCTTCTTGAGCAGTGCTTACCGAGATACCCAGTTGTTGTTCTTCTCCTGCTTTTTGATAGTTTCCAAATCTAGAGAGAGTATCCACTTCCCTAATCCATACTCGGAAACATCAGCAAAGCCCATACACTGCAAAAAGCCCTCTCCCCTTCCTCTTACTGATGTATCCACAGCTTCTGGGGAGTGAGTTGCAGAAGCAAAATAAGTCTAAATTTTGACTCCAAGTGAGTTTCATTGGTAGGCTTCACCAATATAGAGTTTCTGTATATGGTATTTACTCTCATTAATTATGTCAAATAACTCTTCTGTCATTTTATTAAAATTATTTTTCTCAGTTTGATCTACCATGAACTGCAAGAGGTAAATTGACATTTACTATTACAGTAACATGTCTCTTTCATCAGTGTATTTCCTGTTTTTTACTTAATGAATATTAAGGCAATATTATTTAATTTACAGATTTTTCCAAGAATATGTCTGCACAGTCCAATTCCTCTATACAAAGCATTTACAGCCAATACGTTTAAGGATGTTTGTAAAAGGAGACACATCAGAAGGGAAAAAGTTAGAGTTGTCTCTGTCTCCAGAGACGGTTTTGGGTAGTGAAGATAAAGACCTTTCCTTCCTTCTCTGAAGAGGATCTGCTTACATTCCAAGTGAAAGTACAGTTTCTCTCTGCAAAGGAAGATCTGGGCAGGTCCCAGGCAACCTGGAGTAGGATCAGAGCTTCCGAATGTTGCGAGTCTCTTCCAGAGTGCAGAAAAGTGCACTCTGCTACATGGGCTGGTACCGTCTGGTTTCTTTTGATATTGTTCGCGTTATGATTGGATCCATTTCACAGCACTTCTGTGCTCATAATTCCACCCACAATTTGGAACTTCTGGAAATGCTGAAAAAGGCAGTAAACTCTCATCTTCTCAATCCTCTCAGTAGCAACATACTGTGGTTTTACCAGATTAATGAGATTGAGAGAACTACAACATGTGATATCTTTTTGTTCAGACGCCTGGCAATAGGATGGGTGTGCGCTTGATTCTGTCTTTTCCCGAGTGGATGGAACACTCATGCCCAAGCCTAAGTATGACTTCTCAAGTTTCACCTGGATTCCTCCATCTCTCCACATCCTTGGAGACTGAGGGAAATAAGATGCCAATTCTGGGTAAATGAGTCTGTTCTGTAGCACCAAACCCTGCATTACGTCTGGCTGGAGATTCAACTTTCATGTAAAATAAAATTTTACCAAAGTAAGTTGCTATGATCCATATTTGCCTAATTCCTGTGTCAATTTCCTAGTTGGTTACAGACCATGTATAGAAAAGAGGGATATTTCTCCATAATGTCTATGTAGCAATTCGCTCTAGTGTTTTTTCCCTCTTTCCGCATATTTGCTCCAAAAACTGGCTCTTTGACTTATTCTTTATAAAATTAAAATAATGTAGCTATAGAGTCACAGTAAGAGTAACAGCATCTGTCAAGGGAAATCAGAAAAGGTTTTTGTCCTGGTGAGCATTCATGTTATACTTGTTATGGGTACTTTACAACAGTTTTTATACACTTCTCTGTATTTTTCTTTTCTTGTTTAAGGGCAGGTATTTGAAGAAAAAGGCTCCTCAAAATGTACAAAAGCAATATCAAAGACCTTTTCATATGCTTTCTCCTTAAGAAACACATGAATTAGAAACTTATTTACTCATTTAAGATGTTTTCATTACATTTCAGATCTACTGATATAATTAAGGAATGCCTTTGTAACCCACAGATATTTGCCATCCCGTCTGCTGTTGGGAAATAAGAGAAAACTGTTGGTTTGCTTGTTGAACTGCACTGACTTAGTAACTGATGTTCAAACTAGAAGAACTTCTTTCCAACCCCTTTCAGGGCTTCTCTCACGTCTTGGTTTCTCAGGCTGTAGATGAGGGGGTTTAACATGGGGATCATAACACCATAAAACACAGAAGCCATTTTTTCTTGCTCTGAGACTCTATGGTACTATGGTGCAGATACATGTAAGAGAGCGTCCCATAGAAAATGGTGACCACTGTCAGATGGGAGGCACACGTGGAGAAGGCTTTTTTCTTCCCTGCAGCAGAAGAGATCTTCAGGATGGCAGCCAGGATAAATATGTAGGAAAAGATGACAACGCCTACAGTGAACATCAAGTTAAACCCCACAAAGGCTGCTAGTAGCGTGACGCTGAAGTAAATATTGGAGCAGGAGAGGGCAACAATTGGGGGTTCATCACAGAAAAAGTGGTTAATTTTATTGGATTTGCAAAAGTTCAGTGAGAAAGTAAAACTTGTTTACAGAAGCATTTAGGAAACCCATGAAGTATGAGACAACTAAGAGCTGAACGCAGACTCTCTGGGACTTGACTGTTGCATAGTGGAGGGGGTTACAGATGGCCACGTAATGGTCCACCGCCATAGCAGCCAGGATGAAGCAGTCACTTGTTACAAAAGTACCATAGACAAGGAGTTGCACTATACATCCTACGAATGAGATGGAATCTATTTTGCTCATCAAATTCTGCAACATCTTGGGAGTGATAGCAGATGCATAACAGAGATCAACAAAAGCCAAGTTTTGGAGGAAAAAGTACATGGGGGTGTGAAGGGAAGACTCAATCTTGATGAGTAGGAGCATGCCAATGTTACCCACTAGGGTGAGCACATAGATCACTAGAAATACTATGAAGAGGACATGCCAAGACTTGTGTTGACCAGCAAATCCCAGGAGAATGAATTCAGTCACTTTGGTGCCATTGTTTTGTTCCATGGCTGGCAAAGATGAAATATTAGCTGAAAAGGCGCAAAGAAAGAAGAGCAGAGAAAGCTAAGACCATCATGATCATCTACCTAATTCTGGAATTGAAAATGGTATAACATCTAATCTCATAGTGGGGTCAGAGAATATTTTCTGTGACATAATTAACTCAGATTTTAAAGACTGAACCTTGACACCTGACTCAGATATTTTCATTTACAGTTGAGGGAAGTTGTCATGGTTTGGTATCTATGTTTTTCAGGGTGCAGAGTGATTGGTATTTCATAAATCTATCAATTCAGCAACAAATGAAATATACATAGACATTTAAGTATGCTTTCTTTTATGCTCACTATATTTTAATTAGAAACCCAACTTGCTTAAATACTAAGCATTATATTTGAAATCTTCACATATCCATAGATTTCTAAATGATCTTGCTCACAATTATCTCCATATTTTCATTTTATCCTTTTGCCTTCCTTAGTAACTCTTCTCTGCCACGATGGTCTCATGGAGTTGTAGAATCCTTTATGGAAGTGTTTATCAAGGTATTACGGTAAAGGATAATTTTCTTTGTAAAATTTCCAATCTGTTGAGGCCCTGTATTTTTATAAAATGCAATAAAAAGGTCTCAGCATTGTCAAAATTCTGTGATAGTTTAAATGATTGATCTCACTTTCAGTGGTTATCTCATCATAGAGCAGAAGCAGAATCTAAGCACAGGTGCTGGTCCAAGGACCACACACTGAGTAGCGCTGCTCTACGTGTCCATCCAATATAAGCACCTATGAGCTTCCCTAGTGATGGGTAGCAGATTGCCTACAACTTTTTCCCACTACAAAGAACTCAGTGTGAAATTTTTCTAGGGTATATTCCTGGGAGAACATTTTTGAGTCTGGGGGTGTGCACACATTTAACTTGACCACGTTTTTTCCAGATCACTCTTCATAATGCATACACCATCTACATCCCTACAATTTGTGCGTGGGGGTTTCCATGTTGTCACTTTCCAGTGAACACTGGTATTTTCCTAATCTTTTTTTGCCAGGAAAAACAAGTGTAATGTGTTATATACTTTCTATTTGTTTTCTTTCCATTTAATGACAAGTAAATTGGATCACTGTCTAATGTTCTTAGAATTTTGGGATTCTAATTTTTTTTTTGGTAAACTGCCAGTTTATATTTTTTGTAGACGTTTGTATTGACTTGATTTTAGACATTCTTTGTTTATCCAAGATTTGAATTCCTTGTCAGTTTTTGACTTAACAGATTTCCCTCACATTTTATCACCTTTTAATTTTGCCTACACCATCCTTCATAGAACAGTAATCCTTAAATTAAAATAATAACTATCATTTTTTTTTTGATTTATGTTTTGTTCTTTTGAGAAGTAAATTTCATTCCCTAGTTCATTTCCCCAAGATAGTAAAAAGCAATAGTAAAAGGTTTTTTTTTTTTTTCCATTTTAGGTTACTGGCACATGGTATCTGTGGCATCATGGCATTTATATCATATGTATAATTTAATAAATTTTACTTGCACTTTCTTAATATTTATTTAAAAAAGCAGGCAACAGGAGAGTGATAGTAGTCACTGTGTGTGTCTCTGTGTGTATATGTGCAAAATATTTAAAGATTTTTAAACCATTAACTGACTTGACTTTATTTAAAAATTTACACACACACTCTAGACACAATTATGGTATAGGAACTTTTTACCAAACGTTTTTGGAACAAATAATTCTAATATCAAACAATCTTTTCCTGTAAGTCACAAAAGAAAACACTCCACATTTCATGAAGCTAATGTAACCTTGATACCTAATTAAAGTTTGAGAAAAGAATATTAGAACCTTTTCACTTGTAAAAATAGATGCAAACAGTGTTTAATAAATACATATTCAACAATCAAATCCATCCATTCATAAACAAACAATTGCTAGGATCTCAAAGAGGCTCTGAGTGAATGGCTATTTTTTTCTTTTTCGAGGGTTTGAAAAAGTTGAGAAATAAAAGATAGTGTATATATATGGAGACCATTATATCACCTTCAGACACCTGGGGGAAGACTTCAATTTTATTAGTCAAGTTGCTTGCTCCCAATGAACACCGTAAGCAGACAGGCTTATCCACCCAGTCTTGGTGGCAGTGACGCGGGCAGCCCTCTTGCACACTGTGGGGAAGCACCTCTGAAATGCAGGGGCCCGTGGGCTTCAGAAGCCTGGCTGCTCCTGAGGGTGAGGGCAGAGCAGGGCGCGCCAGGTTGTTCTCAGATTTAACAATCAGATAAGCCCCTCCACCTTTCTAGGAACCAAGTGAATAAAATGGGGACAGGGTGGCCATGATTACACAGATTGAGCTCCTTTTGCAGGAGAGAAACATCAGGAACAGGGACAAAGTATTCTCCAGCAGCAGTCATGACCAAGTTGTACCAACGTGATGTTTCCCCTCATATTAGTTTACAAATTCAGTGCAATTTCAGCGAAATGCTTGAGAGAATTTCATGTTCACCTTCACAAGCTTATAAAACTTATATGGAAGAGAAAAGAGCTAAACATAGCTAAGAGAATTTCAATGGATAAAAGGGAGGGATTTGCCCTATCAGAAATCAGAACTTAATATAAAGCTACAATAATAGAGACAGTGTGGCACTGGTGTGAGGAGAGACAAGCAGGTCAATGGAACTGTGAGAAAGCCCAGAAACAGGCCCACAAGGCACTGAAGCTTGAAGCATGAGAACAGCGGCACGGGCAACAATGCAAATGGCCCCATAAACCGTGGCGCTGAAGTGTTTATACACATGAATGACTTACACTGTGTTTCTACTTCTCGTTGTATCAATTCCAAATGGATTAAAGACTTAAGTTGTGAAGCTGTGAGAGTGAAACACAGCAGACTACCTTCCCCCTAACTACGCAGTAAAAAATCTAAATAAGACCTGAGTGCATAAAACATAAAACACAGAAAATTCAACGATATCTAACTTAAAAACACCAATATTATGAAAGAGAAGAGACCTGGTAATTACTAAAATTTTACTCAGGTAAATTTATTTGAAACACATATAAAGGTCAAAGAATTAGTATCCAGTACATTTAAGTAATTTCTGTAAACTGCCCCACGTGAAAAATTCACAAAATGTATAATCAGGATCATTATAGGAGAGACTTAAATGGCCAATAGAAATATGGATATACGCACAGCTCATCAGTTATCAGATAATTATTATTAATTATATTAATATCACATTGAAATACTATTCTATAGTCCTCAGTCTAAAATGCAAAGTTTAGGTTAGAATGTACACTCACGTATTTCTGGCCAGAAGGTAAATTAGAATGGTCATGTTGGAGACATACTTGGAAATATTAATAAAATTAAATATACACCTTCTTTTGATCCAGAATTTCAACTATAGGTACATATTCTAGATAAATTTACAGGCTACACAGACACACACACACGTAAGGGTATCTATGAATACGGGTACATATAAATATATACACAGAAGAATACTCCTAGCAGTGTGCTCGAATATAGAAAAAAATAAGAACTATTAATAAATCAGTGAGAATTCAGTGAACTGGTGCCACAACATCCATGTGGACACATTTCTTACACGGAATGCTGGGTACTGAAAAGGAAGTTGGGGAACTTACATGTTGGTACATCAATGGTTGCTACCTTATTTTAAATATATTTTTATGCATCTTAAATATTTTGTCACAAAGACAAACCCCACCCCCACACCTCAGTAGAGGGCTCCTCACTCCGATGTGGGTAACTCTGGGCAGGGCTGTAGCTCAATGGACGGGAGTGTGAGTTTGGGGTAAGAAGGTGCCTTTAGAGGTGGGGAGTATAGCAAACCCACCTGTGGGGATGTGGGCAATCTGGTTCTCTCAAACATCTTGAGAAATAAACAGAGTGGGGTAACTCTGCGGTGCCAGAACAAGAAACAATTCTCCTCTTTTGACATTTAGTGACAGCTAAAGGCCAGTAAGTGTGTGTGAGCTGCCTCTTGAGGTAAATTTATTGTAAAACAGCTTCTTAACTGCAACCCTTTCAAGGAGGCTCCCATCCAGTGTGTGGAAGCACTTGTCAGAGGAAGCTAGCATTGGTCGTGTGTCCACTTAAACTAGAATCTTGATGAGATAATGACATTTACCATATTAATTTAATCCTTTTGAATTAGAGTAAAATGTATGACATGACATTTTTCAAGAGTTATGCAAAAACCAGTACAAAGGACACAACACAACACACATGCACGCACACACACACACACACAAGACAAGAACACAAGTATTTTGAACAGGCTTAATCTGTACTGAATCCTGGAGACTCCAAAGCTTCACTTACATTCAGCATTGTGCAGCAGAAAGCACCTGGGTTTGAATTCTGATCCCACTACTTCATAGAGACAAATGACGTCACCCCCTCAGCCTCAGTTCTACACAGAATCACTTAGAAGATAATAGTGCTCATTGCGACACTGATTACAATGGCAAAAGTTTGGAAATATAGTTAAATAAGTCAGAGTAGATTCGTATTATCAATCAATACACATGAGGAATAAACACTCTTAGGGAAAGGTGCTCATACCGTATTGCCAGATAACAGAGCAAGTTGCAGAATTATATGCAGTGTGGGCCCTCTTAAAATAAACTTGAAAAAAAATCTCCATTCTCTCTTTTTCTCATTTTCTTTATTTATAAATGAAAAAGCTCTAGAAGGATTCACACCAAACTTTTAATGGCTATCCTTTGTCACAGGAATGGAGAGAGGGTCTTTAAACTTGTAAACTTCATCAGCTTTTCATTTTGAAATAGCTTTATTGTTTTAAGAAGGAAGAAAAAGGGAAAGAAGTAAAATCTGCTTCTTAATGATGTGACCTCAAGTCACTGATGTGATTTATGTAAATTTCCCAGCTGACGGTCATGCTTCGAATGGGACTCAAAACTGGTCATAACATATGCAAATAACACACTAAAGCCATATACTGTTCATTCATTCATTTGTTTGTCTAATCTTTCAATCATTTGTTCATTCACATCCACTCAATCCAATTCAGGTCCCTCACTCCATTTCCATTGTGTCACCAGGGAGAAGTGATTACCCCTGGTCTTGGCTGAAACTTACTAGAACTTTGTCTCTGACCCCTTGGCTCCACCGTTTCCAGCACACAGTGGGAGGACACATGGCTCATTTTGAAAAATAGGCTGTGCTTTGTTTTACTTACACTGGGGCTGCATCCAGATTTTCTTTCTGCAACTGGTACAGACTGATGGCCACCAGGCTCTCTGTGTGCTTCCTTCTAACTGGGGAGCTTAAAGCTGGAGCCTGAGGGATCAATACTTGCTCCCTTGAGAACCTGGGCTTCCAGGGGCTGTAATGGAATTGGAATAAACAATGTTCAGTAGCTATTTTCAGCTGAAGAACATTTAAGTTTTCTCTAGAGAAGTACATTTAATCATGTTACTGTCATCAGGGACTTTTTGTGTGTTGCTTTGTTGATAGAACAACTCCTTTAAAATTTTTTTCTTGCCATGAATCAAGTTGAGCAATTTTTACGATGTTTAAAAAATTGTCTTCAAGTCTAGAAAACTGACCTTGTCATGATGTTCAGCAACAAACATAGCTATCTGGAAAAAAGAAATCCAAAGCTAATCTAAATTTAAGTCCCTATGTCCCTAATGTAACAAATTGAGTTACTACTACTTAAATAATTATTTATATTACTACTTTGATCATTTTTTAAATTTGAAGTAAAATTTTACTCTTGATTCCTTTTTTTTTGTCTAATAATGTTTATATTAAAAAAAAATCAGTGCTGGCTAAAGACACCCATTCATCCTGTGACACTTCATAACTTCAGAATATTTCAGGTAACAATCTATGGAATACAAGAGTTTGAGGAGTGTTTGGCTATATTGCTGCTAGAGTTAGAGCTTTATTCAATGAAAGGTGAAAGCTAGATTCAATGAGCCTGTAGCTTCTTGTCTCTAGGAGACTTACTGCCAAAGTCTGGTGAACTGACATTCAGTATTCCTTATTGCAGGACTAGCGTCTCAGTTAAGAATGTGTTCCACTGTGAGTAGATAAAAATCCAACTTACTTTGACTGCTACTTTTATAAAAACAAGGACTTATAGCAACAGCCTGGAAGTCAGGACTCACACTTCTGTGATGTGCTTGGTCTCTCCCACATGCTGGTTGCCTCACTGTCTATCATGTCTGCTACGGTGCCAGACATCACACACCCTTTCAAAGCAGGTGAGAGGAGTCCTGGAGGTAAAGATCCAGGACAGAGTGACAACCACATGCACACTCTTGACCAGGAAGAGAAAAGCTTTGCCCACATCTAGCGGACTTCTACTTCCATTGCGTTGGCGTGAACTGTGTTACACGGAGCAGCAGAAATCTCTGTCCCGCACCACAGACCCTCAGCTACTGGGTTTCAGTGCATCCGTGTGTGCGGCCGTGTCTGTGCTGCCCGGGGCAGGCTTCCTGTGGCACCTCTGCTCCCTGCTTCTCAGGAGTATCTCAGAAGCTGTGGAAGATGCTGGGTGACCACCAAGCAATGGGGGAGGGGAAGCAAATTACTGTCTTCAGCTGTTGTCCTTCAGAGGGACAGCTGTGGAGACATTCTACGTAGTTTACCAAAGTCCCCTGTGGGATTGAGGTCCAGGTCCCAGGGTGTAAGGCAGCTAGTTATTCACCCTTTCCTTGCTTTTGTCCTTCTGTACCTCACTCTTCCTGCTCCTCTCTGAGCCACTTAGAATAGCCCCCTTCAGAGAGATTAACAAACTGTACAGTCTGTGGGAACAGTTCCCATAGGGCTGATGTCAGTTCAGACAATAGTCAAAAGTCAAGGGTCATCAGAGCTGCTCGCATTTGTACCTGGCTGCAAAT
The DNA here is from genome assembly GCF_048773025.1 of Camelus bactrianus. Classification (NCBI taxonomy): domain Eukaryota; kingdom Metazoa; phylum Chordata; class Mammalia; order Artiodactyla; family Camelidae; genus Camelus; species Camelus bactrianus. The sequence continues at coordinate 12,379,120 of NC_133548.1, forward strand.
AAGGGGTCTCCACAATCACCCTCAGGTTTGATAATTTACTGGAATCCACTCAATATTATTGACAATGTTTGCATCTCCCCCCCACCAAATTCATCTATTGAAATCGTAACTCCCTGTGTGGTGGTATTAGGAGGTGGGGTTTGGAAAGTATTTAAATCATGATGGTTCAGGCCTCAAGAATGGACTAATGCCCTGAAAAGAGTCCCCAGAGAGTTCTCCAGCTCTTCTCCACCATGTGAGGACATAATGAGAGGCTGGCAGTCTGCTACCCAGAATGGGGCTCTCACCAGACCTCAACCGTGCTGGCACCCTGATCTCCAGAAATGTGAGAAATAAATTCCTGTTGTTCAGAAGCCACTCAATCTATGTAATTTGTAATAGAACCTGAACTAACACATCTGGAAGGCACTACACATACAATTACAATTTTATTACAGCAAATAGACACAAATCATAACCATCTAAACAAAGATACACAGAGGGAAATGTCTGTGAGGTTCCAAACTTGAAGCCCCCACCCCCCTCAGGGATGCATCGCCCGCCGGGGTGTCTGTGATGCGCACGGAGTGGGGCCACCTCAGGAGGCTCACCTGAGCCTTTGGTTTGTTCCTTTTGGGGCTCTCTGTCATTGTTCATGTGGATGATCTTTAGTTCTCAACCCCTCCTGGAGGTTCAGGGCAATGCCCTTAGTCCCCAGTTCCTCTGGAGGTTTGAACAGACAGGGCATATCCCATAAATCACACTGTTGAACTTTCCAGTGGCCAAAGCCTCCAGGCAAACAAACACACTCCTATTAGGGATGACATTCCAGGGGCTTTGAGGTCACCTCCCAGTAGCTGAAGGCACAGAGCGACCTTTCTTCAGGTAAGATTAATTCTTCACTACACACCCCCCACATACATTCCCTTTACTCAAGGCCATGTCTCAGAAACATAAATTAAGACATGTACCACTCTAGCTACAGTGAACGCTGAGAAGTATCTATTTACCTGGCTGCATCTCCTTCCACATAACACTGGGTCCTTTTTAGGAAGAAATAAGGAGAGAATGGAAATGGACAGAAAAACAAGCATATTTTGCCACAGCTAGTGAGTACACACGGGGATAGGTGAATAGATTGTTCATCTTTCAGCTTTTGTAAGTATTCTCTTCCCCAGGTCATTCTTGTTCAAAACTTTTATGGTGATACTATATACATTTTTTTCCATCGTGGTATAGACTAATATTTTTCTATAGTGTTAGCCATCTTTGCTAGTCCTTGATCTCAAATTTTGGTTGAAGAATTGAGCCTCTATCATAATGGCTTATAGACAGCTGGTGCACCCCCAAAGCTCTCATAATATGGGATGTTACAAAACAGTTAGCTGTACTATGCTGTACTGGCATTATTCCTCATTGTAGTGGACATGGTCGGTTTTTTGGGTGCATTCACTGTTCACTGTCTCAGTAAGCATTTCATGAGTACTTATTATATTCCAGAACTAATAGACACTGGGGTTACAATAGTGAGCAAAATACAAATTACACTGTGTTTACAGAGATTAAATTTGAATTGTTTCTGATCTATACACCTATGGCAATATAAATCATATCCTAATCAAGGTGTCAGCTAAAAAAAAACATTTTTTTTCCAGGCAGGCACAGGGTGTGGTAGATTATAAAAATGGCCACAAGTCCTTTCTTTCAGTAGAGCCACAGCATTTCAATGTGATGTTTCAGGTCCTTCCATTAAGTGGTAGATCAGTTACTCCAAGTCTTTGAATCTGGGTTGTCCATGTGACTTACTATGGCCAATGTAGTACCAGCAAATATCAGAGAAACACTCTCCATTTGAATGCTATACTTCCTGTATTCTACTAAGCTATCTACTGAAGAAGGTATCACTGGTTTAAGAGGTGAACGCAATCCTTATTTCATAAACATTAAATATGGTCAAACATCTCTACTGCATACTTTGGTGTGCTGAATTCTAACCCTTGGGATCCAATCTAGAAGAATTTCTTCCCCATCACTTTTAGAGCTTCTTTTACCTCCTTATTTCTCAGACTATAGATCAGGGGGTTCAACATGGGAATCACAATGCCGTAAAATACAGAGGCTACTTTCATGTTCGCCTGGGAATTTTTAGAATGAGGCTGTAAGTACATGTAAGAGAGGGTCCCATAGAAAATGGTGACTGCTGTCATGTGGGAGGAACACGTGGAGAAGGCTTTTTCCCTCCCTGCAGTAGAAGACATCTTGAGGATGGCAGCCAGGATATATGTGTAGGAACAGATGACGACCGACACAGTGAACATCAAGTTAAATCCCACAAAGACTACAAGTAGCATGATGTTGATGTCAATGTTGGAGCATGAGAGGGCAAGGATTGGAGGAACATCGCAGAAGAAGTGATTGATGGTGTTGCCCTTGCAGAAGAACACTGAAAATGTAAACCCTGTGTGCACAGAAGCATTTATTGTGCCCATGACATATGAACCAGCTACCAATTGGATGCAGACTCTTCGGGACATGACCATGGGATAGCGAAGTGGGTTACAGATGGCCACGTAACGGTCCACTGCCATAGCTGCCAGGAGGTAACAGTCACTTGTTGCAAATGTTGCATAAACCAATAATTGCATGACACAGCCCTTGAATGATATTGATTTGTTTTCTACTACGAAGTTTTGCATCATCTTGGGAGTGATAGCAGAACTGTAACAGATATCAACAAAAGCCAAATGTCGTAGGAAAAAGTACATGGGTGTCTGAAGTCTGGAATCTGTCTTGACGAGTAGGATCATTCCACTATTACCCGCCATGGTGGTCACATAGATGACCAAAAATCCAGTGAAGAGGACATACCGAAACTTGTGTTGGGCACCAAATCCCCGAAGAAAGAATTCAGTCACTTCAGTGCTATTTCCTTGTGTCATGACTATCAAAAGTCTAGAAAGGACCAAGAGGAGGACCAGGAGAAGAATGAAATCTTTGTGGCTTCTTAAACAGAAAGGGTTATATTCCAGTCACCTTTTTTTGACTCAGATTTTCATGGCAAACACTCACAACAGGGTTTATTTCTTTCCAATTTTTTTTTCTATTTTCTTGATAAGAACCCACCACAAAAACAGTGATATGTGAGCCATGGATTCATTTCCAAAATAAGTAAGATTTCATAGAAGAAGACTGTTTTCTAATGTGTGTTAATCTAGGAAACATAGGTTAACACATGTTTCCATTATATTAAACATGTATTCATATTTGCTTAAACCAATATTCAAATATGATTTTGTATCTTTCAACAACTTATAGCTTTTCTCAGCCCTGTACCATTTGAACCCTGGTCAAGTTCCTGAAGTTAGCAGCATTCACTAGGGTAATTTTCTGAGATTTGTTTATGATCCACATATGAATGGAAGACTTCAGAGAATCTTTATAGTAGTATCCTTAGCATGCAACCCTATGTGTATATATATCTATACATATATTTATACACACACACACACACACACACACATACTCAGTGTGGAGTAATATGTCATGGGCCTTTGCTGAGGCAGAAATGGCCTCATCAGTAGATCTGCCTTCTCTTCTAGGCACACAGTTAGACATCACTTCCAACCAAACTTTCTTAAGCTTGACCAGGACACCCTGTTTGGCCAATGGAACTTGGAAAAAAGGAAAGAATGCTGCTTCTAGGCCTGAACTAGCTCTTCCCTGCTCCCCTCCAACTGAAACCATATGACTTTCTACTCCCTTTATCCCTCATCTTTTGACTGGATAGTGACATTCAGGGAAACTTTCGAAGCCACGTGTTAAGATAAAATACAGGACACTCAGTTAAATCAGAGCTGCAGATAAACCACATAATTTGTTAGTATAAGTATAATTTAAATATTGCATGGAAAATCTATGAAAAATTACTGTTCATTTGAAATTCACAGTTAACTGAGATTTGCATTTTTATTTGCTAAGTCTGGCAACCCCACCTATGTCACTATTGCAGCCTCGTTCAGTCTCTGATCTTGAATGACTATGTGGAGCAGAGACCCTCTGCCAGCAACCTGTTTCCTCGACTGGACTGTATGTGATTGAGAACTTCGGTTGTGAGAAGTCACTGAGATTTTGAGATCTGTTTATTCTCACAGCTAGTGTTATTTTAATCAGCTCTCACTGCAGTCATGCTTCTGATTATTCATGAGTGACCTTTAATCGTCTGGTGCACAGTAATTTGGAGTACTGCTACGGTAAGACTGAGTCTTGTGAGTTGTGAGGGTCTGTATGGTTTAGAATATGTCATTTTCCAAAAAAGAAAGCATAATTGATACATTTCAATGTCAATTTTTTTTTTTTGTTCTCTGTACTTTGTCTTTTGGGGCATTAAAAGAAATTAAGTGTTCAAAATTCTCTAAACCTAACCATCATGAATATCAAATGACAACTGCATGTGGGAGTGTGGCTGCAAAAATCACAGGACTAATTTATATGCAGTAACCCAGCAAAATATTAAGATTAACATTTTACCAAAATCTCACATTTCAATGACTATTGTCATATTCAATGTGCTTCAGACAATGAATATTTAATACCAGTGATAATGCCTTTAACAAAATAGTTTTTGAAAATTCTCCTCTGATAATTGCTTTCAGAATCTGAAATCCATCTTCCTGAATATAAATCAATAGTGGAAATGTTTGTTCCTTGAGGGGTGATTCAAAACAAGTGAGAAGGTGGGGAGAATTATTTTTGAAAATCCCATTCATCCTTCTGCTCCAAGCCACGTAATATAAAAGATAGTGAGAAAATCAGATTGTACCCAACACCTGAAAATGCTGGACAGCACATAACAAAGATCGCTGTAAAGTCATACTGAGCTCAGAAGCAGGTAAGAAGAGTGCCCAGCCCTGAAGATCTAGAAGGAAACTGCAAACCAGATGAGATGATGCGCAGGCTGCCACAAGGATTTCTGTTGTTATATGAAACAGTGCAATTTGGTCTAGAGATGTAAGTTGGGGATGGGAAATTATGTCTCAGATTTGCAGAGTGTAGATGGAGCCAAATACACAATTTCGGTAAATAATGGCTTAGAATAAAATCACCTTGACAGAAAAAGAGCTTCTGCTTTGGCAAAAAAAGAAGTAGGAGAAGGAGAAGTCCCACCTGAATATTTATAACTATCACCTTGAATTCACATGGGTTTGGGGTTTAACTTTGCAATACTAGGTAAGAAATTAACAGAAAACTGTGCTGGGCTGTGAATACCTTAGCTACCTGGCAGAAACAAAGTAAAATCCTGAAGGGGAATATACCAATAATCCAGATTACCTTAAGATTCCTGCAGGTAAAATCAGTAACAGTGATATTATAACTCAAAAAACTTAAAAAATACAAAGAAAAAAGCCATCGTGAAGAAAACTTTGCAGAAACAACAAATAGCAGGATTGAATAACACAGGATTTAGGATATTCCAGTTACCAAGTATAAAATACAGAGTAATAGACCTTTATTATTTAAAGAAATTAAAAATGAAAATAAAAGCAAGGAAAAAAAAGATTACCAAAGCGATTTATAAAAGAGTATTAGATTTCCTTAAAAAATCACTGAAATGACTCAGTTGGTGAGTTAAATCTGCAAAGAGAATTGGTGAGCAGGAAGACATATATGAAGAAATTTCCTGGAAATGGTACACAGTGACAAGGAGATGGAAACTGTGAAAGACAGGTTAAGAAATGTGGAAGTTAGAATGGAATGCACAAAATTAGCATTTCAGAAGGAAAGAGAATGTTTTAGGAAATGATGGCTGAGAACTGCCAAAAGTTAACAAAATTTGGAGAGTATGAAGCCTTTCAAGCTGAACAAATAAAAACTGTCCACACCTAGAAATACCACTGTGAAAAAAGGTTGAACAACGAAAGGAAACAGAAGATCATAAAAGTAGTCTAAGAAAAGGGAATGACAGAGTCTGAAAAAAAGACTTCCCAATATGACAATAAGCCAGAAGACAGCAGAGTAAGATCCTCAGAGCGCGGAGAGAAAACAATCACAGCCTAGAACTGTACACCCACATCTCAATTACGCAAAGTGGGTGCGGTGGGAGGGTCAAAAGCAGCACCTCCCGTTGTTTTAATGCCAGAAATGTTTATCCTGAATCTAATTAAGACGAAGCTACCTGAAAAAATCCAGCTGATGGGAAATTCTACACATCAACTGGCTTGGACACCTAAATAAATGTCAATTTCATAAAAGACAGAGAAACAAAAAACAAAACTGAGAACTGTTTAAGATTTGAAAAGACTAGAGAGGGGAGGGTATAGCTCAGTGGTAGAGCACGTGCTTAGCCTGCACAAGGTCCTGGGTTCAATCCCCAGTACCTTCATTAAAAAAAAACCTAATTACTTCACCCCACAAAAAAATATTAGAAAGAAAACACTAGAAAGACATTACAACTAAATTTAAAGCACAGTCCTTGATTGGATCCTGAATCTGAAAACAAAATATCTATAAAGAATATTGTTGGGACAAGTAGAATTTAAATAAATAATAGAAAATGTTATTTTATCAATGTTAAATTCCTTTGGAGTGAAAGCTTGGTTATAACAGACTTCCTTTGTAGGAGATAGATGTTAAGTATTTCTTACCTATTTGTCTATGTACAGACGAAACTAGATGGAAAGAAAAAGAACCAGTTAATCTAAGTGAAATGTGTGTCAGTGTTTCTTGTACTATCATTTTAAATGTCAGTCTATTATTTATCTTGTTATAATGGTCTTACATTTAAAAATAAGAAGCTAATGAAAAATATGGATAAAATAAAACACTTTCATGCAGGATCAAATGGAGAGAGTTTGCCATCAACAGTTGTGCACTAAAGATGCTACTGAAGACTGTTGTCTGAAGAATGTGATCTCTGAAAAAAGTCTCAGAAGCAAGAAGAAATGCTAAGCTTAGAAACTGGTAAACATGTGGGAAAGAACATACTGGAATAAAAAGAGGCAGTATTAAATATTAATGATATTGTCTACGGGGAGGTGATAAATTAAAAATATCAGTTTACATTAATAGATTGGAGAATTCATTACATTTGGGTTACTCTAAAATTCTTGTGCTTTAGAATTTTACTTAGATGTATATATTTTCAATAATTACAAAACACAAAAAGGAAGTTTTTTTTTTGAAGTTTAGGGGAACAAATGGAATTTTAAAATCAATCAATCTAAATAAAGATAACAAAGGAGACAAAAAGGATAATAGGAAAAATCAAGATAAACAAATCATCTGAGGAGGCAATAAATAAATTCAAATGAATTAGTAAGGAAAATAAATATAAGTGGACTAAACTCAGCATTAAAATTCAAAGATTATCAAATTGGATTTTCAAAATATAAATCAAGCCATGTGATATAGTAGACAAAAAATGAAAAACAAACTAAATAACTAATAATTAAGTAAACATGGTATAAAGAATAGAATATTATGCAATAGTGCGATATTATGCAATATTCAATACGCAATAGAGAAACAAGGGAATTACCATGTTAAAAGTTAAAAGAGGTGAATTCAATCCAAAGGAAAAACAGAGCAGCTCAGTTGCTGAAAACAATGTTCTGAGACTTAGGGTCAAAAATGGTGAATCAGTCACGTCCACAGTCCTCAAGTTCAACTGTCACAGTGATTCTCTGTGACAAAAGTCAGAGATAACAGTGCCCAAGAGGAGATACAAACCACATGCTATTTGACCTTAGTTCAGGGAATGGTGTCCTCTTGTCACAGGATCTAGAAGACTATTCTGAGATAAGCAGCTTTAAAAATGTACTAGAAATATGTTTGGGATTATTTCAGGTGGAGATTTGTGCAACCAGGAAGGAAACTCCAAACAGAGGAAGTTCTTTGACCAAAGCGCAGTGATGCTGCCTCACAAGCTAAGGGCACAAGTGGCAAGAGGGACTCACAGTGGACACAATTCCAGGAATGCTGCTCTGATTAGCATCAGTTTCTACATTAAATCACAACAGACTTTTCTTGTATCTCTTTCAGTGACATTCTTTCCCACCCCTGCTAGCTTTATTGAGGTAAAATGGAAATATAATGTTGTGTAAGTTTAAGGTGCGTAATGTCATGATTTGATACACATATTGCTAAATGTTACTGCAGTGAGGTTAGTTAGCACATCCTTCATGTCACATAACTACCATGTTGTTGATGTTGTTATGGGGAGAACGTTTAAAATCTACTCCTACAGCAACTTTCAAGTATACAATACAGAACTGTTAACTGTAGTCACCATGCTGTACATTAGGTCCCCCAAACTCATTCTTCTTATAACCAGAAGTTTATGCTCTTGGACCAACATTTCATTTCCCCTACCTTCCGGTCCCGGGCAACCACTGTTCAACTCAAAGAAATTCTTAAGTAAAGTTAATTTTGAGTCTAGACCTGACTTCTCCCCTTCCCAAAGTGTGAACTGGTAACTAGGATGAATCAATTCAGTCCCCAAACTTTTACTGAGCATTGACAATATTTGAGGCATTTTAAAAAAATACTCAATGTCCGAAGTGCTCCCAACTCACCCCATCAGTAGATTCTCTGCTCTGTCTCTACTGCGGATTTTCTGGAGGAAGATTTTCTGGAGCCTGCAAAGAACCAGAGATAAAATTCCTGGTGTATTTCTCTAACTTCTAGGCTTAGATTTTCCTTCCAGACACTATAGCAAGTGTCTGCTTGGAAAAGTACAAGAGTTACTTTTTTATGAACTCCCATTTATTTTAGGCTATCCCTTTCTGTACTTGCTGACAAGGTGATATTTTGCTTTTGCTACAAATGAGGAGTTTATTTTTGAGGGCTGTGGGATTAAGAACTAGCCCCGTGAGAATCTCAGACACTGGGGCTGAGCTCAGTGCACCGTATTGAGTTTCCCAGTTGAGACAATTACAAAAATTTTTTTTTCAAGTTTCTGTCCTGTAGGGACTTGGCCTCTTGTTTATTTTCATGAGTTTGGGGATCATCTGTTTCAACCTGAAGCTGATTTTAGATCTTGAAAACCTGATTTTGTATCCTAAATTTTCTACCTAAAATTTTCTAAATCTCAGTTTCTCCTTTAGTGAAAAAAAAAAGCTTAATGACACCAGACATGGCTGCCTTCATGGTGCTGGAACAACACGTGGGGAATGCACGTGCCTGCACCTCCCGATCCTGTATGCCTGTGAAGGGCACTGCCACGGAAGGGGTCATCAGGATTATTACTGTCAGAAGGCGTCTCCAAATCTGAGTGGCTCTCTTTCTTCTTTCACTGCTGCAGCTGTCCTCACTGTCATATACCTAACGGACTCTTGGGGCCTTACACAGCCAGCATCCTCCACTGAAGCTCTGTCTGGCATCAGCAAAGGCATTCACATGTCTCACTTTATCAACACGATGAACTCCATGCCTCACTTGTTAACCTGGGGTGATCAGTATAAGAAAGTTCCCAGGTTATTTCCCTATAGGTCTAGACCATCATTTTAGAGAGCTCTTTATGCATCCTCCCTGAGTTGAATCGCTGAGTGATTCTACAGAATTCAAATCCCTTCTCCTCTAGGCGGTAAATGCCCTGGTAGGGACTCTGGCTGGACAACAGAACGCTGTTATAAATTCATGTTTTTATTGCCTCCTCTTCATATATATGGTGACCTCCCAGTGGTAATCATGAAGTATTGAGTGGCTGTCTCCTTGATCTTTTTCCTAGGAGGATGGGCAAGGTGGCAGGCTGCATGGCACAGGGGTTTTTAAAGCACAAACTCTCAGAGTCATCCTGCCTGTGTCCAAAGCCTGGCTCTATTACCCATTAGCCTAGTGAATACGGGCAAGTTACTGGGCCTCTTGGAGACTTCAGACTTTAGGTTCCATGGGTTTAAGAATTGTATCATACAATTAATTACTTAATCCATGTTTACTGGAGCACTCAACGGATTTTAATCTGTTGCCTGAATATTGACCAAGTAAAGTGGAGGCATTTTAAGAGACTTTGTCCAACTGAAAATGATGAAAAGCTGCTAACAGGGGTCCAGAAGGGTCCAAGGAGACAAAGACTTTCCTTGGCCCCTTTACAGAATTTCTTAGTAGCTGGGTTGCAGAGGAAGCCATCCTGTGGAGCCCTCCTCAGCAGCTCGGGGCAGGTGGGGAGCCAGGCAGCTTACTGCAAAGGCAAATAGAAACCAAACAACCAGAGCTCCCATTGCAGCCAGCCCCTTAGCTGCTCAGACTTTCGGAGGGCAGGTCAGCTGAGCCCTCGCCAGTCTCCCATAGACAGGAACAGGTACTGCACAACGAGTCCAACAGCTTTGCAAGAGCAGGAGTAGGTGGTCTCCGAGTCCCTCCCTTTCTGACAGTCTATCATCTGTTATAAGGCGTATTGATCCTTTTCACCTGACTGGTACCCCTCCATCCTCCACACAGAGAATCTACCTGGACACCTGGCTCTGGTGCATTTTGGTCACCCTCTTTGGGCTTTGGCTCTAAATTCCTAAGATATCTTTCGAGGGGGGCATTTCCTAAGCTAATAATATCACCAAGACAATTTAAGAAGGTCTATGAATAGGGAAAGGTGAAATTTACAGTGATACCATTTTACTGGATTTTTTTTTTTATTGTCCAAATGACTGATGCCTCACAATTTCTACAAGGTCAAGGAATTTTGTTATTGAAGATGGAAGAGGCTCAATCATCCAATCATTTAACCGATACCCACTGAGGACCTGCTATGAACCTGTCACGATTCTAGGCACTAAGAATCTGGCAGTGAATGACAGGTAAGTTCTCAACTGTCAAGAAGTTTACATTCTGGTAGGAGAGATAGATGAAATACTATTGAAATTACTAATAAAAATTTTGACAGCATGTTAAACGGTACCCAGACCTATAGTTACAAGATAACCCATCTAGCTATAAAAACTGCTAGAATATCAGAGGTAGATGAAAACTTAACTATCATCTTGTTTAACTCCCTTGTCTATTTAGGATATGAGAAATCCAAGGCCCAGACGCCAAAGCCCAGAAGGCATTGTTGCCAATGTTTTTTTATTCTGGAAGACCACATTGACTCTTTCATACAGTCTTAATTGTTGCTACGAGTATTTTTTTTTAATTTGAATGCTGATGGATTTATTGTCAATTTCAGATGTAAAATTGGTATTTTGCTATGTTTTTAAAAAGAACCTTTATATTTTACATACAGATTGAAGTATTTGTGGATGAAATGATATAACATCTAGGAATTGACTGCAAATAATCAGGTGAGGGGAATGGAAGAGGTTACTGAAAACAAGACTGGTTATGAGTTAAGAATTATGGAAGCTGAGTGATGGCTACATGGAGGTTCATTATAGTAGCCTCTTAGTTTTGCATTAGGTAAATTTTCCATAATAACAATTTAAAAAATAGAGCATGAGAATTCCTTGTGTGCAGGTTCCTTGGGTTCTATTCCAGCTCCTGGGGTCCCTCCCAGGAGCCATTAGCCTGTATGCCTCTGAGCCTGCCAGCAGAAGGCTTTGCGGACCTCCCTGAAAAAAAGGCCATGCCTCCTCTGGTGGGTTCACGTCCAGAGGCATAAAAACAAATAAATAAACAAACCCTCAGAGGTAAAACATAAAAAGGACCAGTGGATGAAGAAGGAATCCCAAAGATGATGTTTGTGTAGGGTGGGCAGTGAGAATGACTTCTTACTGCCAGTGTCTCAGCAGTACTTGGCTATGGAGACGGAAATCCTGGTTCCAGTGGTGCCTCCATTACCTACCAGCTGTGTGACCTTGGGCAAGTGACTTAACTTCTCTGTGCCTCAGTGCTCTCACTTATACAATAGGGATAAGATTACCAACTTTTTGGCGGGAATTATGTGTTCATGTCTGGCACAGAGTAATGCTAAATAAATGTTGGCTGGTGGTATTATTATTATCGCCTAAGTTTCCCAATAATCTGTGACAAAGTGCACATTGGGGTAAAAAGCAGCACTGAGGTACTGCAGAGGGGGTTTCTATCCTGCAAAGCCCCAGGCTGTAAGGGCTCACTCCACTGTCCTGACCACCTGCAGCACAGCTACCGGCACAAAGGCTCCAACTGCTGCTGCTGTGGCACGGGCTGACGTCTCGGGGGTGGGGGTGCTGTGCTGAGGGTTTGTCCCCACTGCGGGCCCACCAGGACCTCCCCGGGAGACGGGACTCGCTGGGTGTGTGGCCACCGGCAGCCCTCGGCGGGCAGTGGACTTCCTAGGATGGGGCAGGTGGACCTGCCCACAGGCCGCGCACCAACCTGGGCTGGACGTGGGTTCCGAGGGCTGAAGACGGCGACGGAGGAGCAGCGGGGACGCCTTGCAAGACGACTCCGTCCCTTGTAGGTGGGCCATGGACAGCGGCAAGTTCTGGGCCAGTGGGTGGGGCCGGCGGGGATGCCTCCTCAGCCAGGAAGCCGGCCGGGTCCACGCACTCTAGGTGGAAAGACTCGCCGTCATCCAGAAGGCTCGTCCCAGACGGGCGGCCCGAGGGAGGCCGAGACGGCCACGGGGCTGGCTGCCGCGGCCTGGCCTTCCTCCTGCTTTCCCTTCGCCCTTTCCTTATCCGGGCGCACCGCGCGCAGCGGGCCGGGGTGTGGCTCTCCATCGGCCTCTCCGGGACCAGCGGGAAGCAGCCCGGCAGGTCTCTTCCTGTGGCGCTGCTTTCCCGCGCGCGGGAAGCCCGCAGCTACTGCGCAGGTGCGCAGCGGCCCGCCCGCCCCACGCCGGGGTCTTTCGGAGACAGCCCCGGCCGTCTTATCTTTCTTTAAAATATTTATTTGTCTTGTCTTCTAATTTTGTCATCTCCTTGAGGGCGGACCTGTGGCGTGTCCACAGTCCACGTGCCGGCAGAGCATCTTAGCCGCAATACAAGGATCTCTGAAGCCGGGCATCGGCCGCCCTCCCAGTCTTCCGCCGCTGGGCTGTGCTGCTGGCTTTGCCCTCAGAAGTCCCGGCTAGGCCTGCACCGTGCACCCTCTGCAGGACCACTCTGGGATGTTTGCTGGATTGAAGGGGAAAAAAGCAATCCTCGGAAAGCAGGTATTCACTGAACACGCACTCTGGGCGGCTTTGGTGCTGGAGAAATCATAAACAAACCAGCCCCAAACCTCTGCTCTAATCGAGCTGACGTAATGTGCCCATTCTCCTTACGCTTTATAAATGACAAGTGTGTAATAACGTTCATTCATTCATTTGCCAAGCATGCTTCCGCATTTCTGTGTTAAAACTTATATTCTGGTGAGGTGAGGTTAGACAACCATAAACACGATAATTTTGAACGGTGTTAAAAAATTGTGAAGAAAGTAAAACAGGTTAATGCTTAGGGAATGACAGGCAATCGTGGTGGGGAGGAGAGGGCACAGGTTTCTGTGCCTACATTGGACGGGTTGTAAGGTGACTAGCGTAATAAATAGGTACCGCTCATTGCAAGTGTCTGGGAGAGTCCAGGTAGCTAGGACATTGAGTTCAAAGTTGCTGATGAGGGATGAAGAGGAGAAGTAATGAGAACAGTTTAGGAAGCTAATGCAGTGCCCACGACAGCAGACCAGTGCCAGACAAGGTGGTGACACTAACATACGTTGCACGTTTAAAACCCCCAATAATTCCTTGTATTTCATTCATTATCTATGAACAAAGGAGGTAATTTCTAAAAGGAAAGAGCAAGCTCATAATCAGAGAGTTAGGAGTAGATGTGTAACTATTAAGACAACCCAAGTTTAGGGCTCTGGGCACTGCACCCCCATGGCTGGAAACTCCCCATTGTGGTTTAGGGCAGCCTCGCTGTCTCATCTCTTCAGCTCTGCCTAGTCCTTCTCCAATAAATCTTGTGTCGGAATGCACATTCTTTTGGTGTGGGTTAATGTTTGGGTTTGTCCCAATGAGAGGGAGACCCAAGTCACTCTTGCGTAACCTTTTCCAATGGACTGAGCAACGGGCTCCTACTTATGGGCTTTAACAGTTCCATCCACTTAGATGAGTTTTATTTGATTATGTTTTTTATCTCCATCCATATGGAACAGAGAGCGTCAGCTGGATTCTAGGCAGCAATTACCAGGAATTTTTGGAATACTTGTCATGAGAAGAAAGAGTAACTAGTTAATCTAGTTAATTATTTATTAAAACATTTATTGAACACCCAGGCAATGCCAAACAGTGGACTGGGGCTGGTGACAAAGTGGTGAGTAGGAGCACACAGGGTCACTACCCTCATGGCGTTGTCAGTTAAGTGGGTGTAAAGGCAGAAATAAGTTGTACACAAGGGCACAAGAGCTTGTAAAGGGGGGATTAATCTGGTCTGTTAAATCTGGGAAGATTTCCCAGGGAAAACTGTGCTTGTGCTAGACTGCTCTAGGAGAACATTGCTGAGATGTATGTGAGATAATGTTTTGCCTATGTTTTCTTCTAGGAGATTTATTGTGGCTTGTCTTATGTTTAAGTCTTTAAGCCATTTTGAGTTTATTTTTGTACATGGTGTGAGGGAGTGTTCTAATTTTATTGATTTATATGCGTCTGTCCAGCTTTTCCAACATCATTTGCCGAAGAGGATGTCTTTTCTCCATTGCATATCCTTGCCTGCTTTGTTGAAGATTAATTGATGGTAGCTGTGTGAGTTTATTTCTGGGCTCTCTATTCTGTTCCATTCAATGAATATTTTAAAGAGTTGTGGATCTGAAGTAATCTCCTAGGGGGAGCTTAGCTCAGATGATTGCATGTTCAAGTTTCAATGCTCTCATTAAAGATAAATGAGAATAAAGATATTTTAGTTGATGCCAAGCTCATATCATCTCTGATTAGGTTGTTTGGGATTTTTTCCTCCCTCAGTAAAAATCTGAAGGTTTTGGTAGAGCAAAGGATTTGAAAGCACATCAACCTAGTTTCATGTACTAGATGTATAAATGTTGTTGTGTAGTTTGGGCAAATTACTGAATCTCTTTGAGGCTCAATTCCATCTTCAGTAAATATAATATAATGACATTGACATTTGTGGATTGTTCAAGGGGACATGAAATGCTGTACGTAGAATGTTGAGATATTTATTTTTTCTCCCCTTCCTTGTTACATTAATCATTTATAGAAGAGTAAGTAGTTTTGCATATTTGACGTCTCTCAGTAATGGGTCTGTACGTGTTTTAGGTCTGCACTGTCCAATACAGTAGCCTTTAGCCACATGTGAGTATTGAGCACTTGAAATGTGACAGTCATATTAAGATGTGTAAGTGTATAATACATACTGGATTTGAAGCTTCAGAATAAAAAAAGGGCTGTAAAACATCATATTAATAATTTTTATGTTTATTACATGTTGAAATGATAGTATTTTGAATATAGAGGTTGATAATAAAGTGGCTTTTTAAAATGTGGCTATTAGAAAATTTAAAATGATTCAGGTCATTTTATCATGGCTTGTATTTTATTTTGGTTGGACTACGTTGGTCGAGATACTGTACACTCTGGTAGAGGGGGATGAGTATGTTTGAAAATCTGTGGATGTTAGCAGTGCCTCTCCATAGTCTTTGTTGCAGCGTCCTCTCTTAGCAAACCCCTCTGACCCCATCCATCATAACGATATTCTTACCTCTACTACTCCTTAACACCCTTGCAGTGGAATTGCTCTCTCCACCCCAGATCTCTCTCGACTCTCACGCTTGAAAGGGCAGCCTCAGGTTCCTCGTGTACTCACCACCACGTTCTGGGGCTGCACTGCTCTCTCCATACGTCTCTCATCAAATCGCATACCACCCACTCATGCTTCTAATCGGTTATTCGCTCATTTATTCACCTATTCATTATTTATTTTAAAGTATGTCCCACGTGTCAGATACTGAGCTAGGCATTTGGAATAGAAAGATAGATATGATAAAATGGGATTCCCTCCCACACTGATGAAACATACAGTCTAATGGGGGCAGTAGACATTTACACAGGGACACTGCGATCAGCAATGATACTCTTTTTCGGTTAAGTCTTCCAAGAGTGAACATTCTGGCCTCTCCCACTAGCTAACTGTACGCTTTTCATCAACGAATCTCTGTGGAAATTTGTCATAGGAGAGACAGGTTTTGATTCGTGATAAATCAGGGAGCAGAGCTTGACAGTGCAAGGTCCTGGGGCTTAGAACAGTGGTCAGGGTCATGATGGGTGTGATCTAAAGCCACTGGCTCCATGCCTGCCACTCTGTCTGGAAGTCACAGTTACTGAAGACGAGAGAGAGGGTGATCGAGGGGGAAGTGAGGATTATCAGCTGCCTTCAAAATAGGCTTCCACTGAACCATGTTTCATACAGGTACCATCCTAAAGCATTCCTCATGTCCAGGCTACGTCTTTTCTTGGTGCAGTATAAAGAAACCATCCTGAATTTAAATTCCTGCTACTAGGTATGTGGCCTTGGACACTTTCTTCATCTGTGAAATGGACAAGGTCGCTGAAAGGATTGTGGGAAATAACATGCTTGACACTTCTCTCTCTGAAAAATATTTTAGGATGTAGTCATGGAAACAGTATAGGACCAGGTTTTCAAGGAAAGTCTTAACGTCAAATATTCTGCTTCTTTATCCCTATAATAATAACTTACTCATAGTTTTCAAAGTTTGCATACTGGGGGAGGGTTGAAAATATGCTAACAGGGAGTTGGTTTTGATTTCAGCATTGCACAAAAATCCAAAATGTATGCTGACATTTCGTGGTTTATTTTCAGAAAGCCTCTTTTATTCTGCAAACACTGCAAAGACCAGAACATATATATTTTTGCACAGCTAGTGAATGAAAATTCCAAAGAATCTCATATCTGTGTGTTTTCCAGGGGGAGGGTACGTTGATGTAAAGTCAAGTTTTGAAATTTGAAACTGTGATACGTGTAGAAAGCAAGGATGTTGTTGTTTATGTTATGATTTTCTTTGTTACCTCCCTCCTGCCCACAGGTAATTTTCTCTCCTGCGCAAAGTTGAAGCCTGTATTCATTTTTGGCTCATAAATCACTGGGTTTGCTTGCAAAAAGGCAGGGTACGCTTGATTTGCTTTTAGAGCCATTTCCCATTGACTGACTCTGTTTGTGAGTCATCAAGGTTATATTCATCTCAACTAGTGCACATTTGTGGAGACACGGTTTATAGAGCGCTGTGTACACATTTGAACCAGTAGGAAAGCAGTGACTTTTTTTTAAAAAAAGCACACCAGGAAAGGTGGAGCTGATTGGAAACACTGCATCCACTGGCATCAGATGAGCTGCTAGTTCCGTCCAGGGGAGAGAAGTCTCACCTCCCTCTGGTCCCTCGGAGCAGGAGAGGGAGGCCAGGAGAGTCCACTGCCTGAATCTCACGACGTGAGAAACCATCTCTGCTTTTCTTCTGTGGTAAAGATTTCCACGTGAACCCAGAAACGCTGGTGGGTAGAGGGCGGAACGGTGTGTCTACAAGAATTTTCCGGTTAAATGAAACACGTCACATAAAATGGCAAAATCTTATCCATTTTAACCATTTTGAGTAAAACACATAACTCTAATATGAATCCAGACCCAATTCTGTTTTTTTTGTTTTAATCTACTTAAGCCTCAGTTTTGTTTTTTTTTTTTCCAGCTGGAAAGAGGGTAGATGAGAAGACTTGGTGATTCCAAGTATCTTCCAGTTTAATGATGCAGTGACTCATGGCCTCCTTCCCCAGCTTCTTAATAACATTACAGTTAAACATTTTTCTTAATGATTCTGGGTCCTCATTTTGATTATGGAAATACTGTTCCTAATATTAGTAACAGGTAATGATCACTGAGCATTTTCCTTACGGCAGGCACTGTGTTGAGCGTTAAGTATTACCTGTAATGCTAAGTACAGGTCGAAGCCATCATCAGTCTCCATTTTACAGCTGGAGAAACTGAGGTTCATAGACAGTAACTTCTTCAAAGTGACTCAGCTGACGAGTGGCTGAGCTCGCTCAGAAGGAAGGGCTGTCGTTAGGGTGGCTGTTGTTAATCCCGGCTCCAGGTTAGAATCGCCTGGGGGGGCTTTCAAAACCATACTGACGTCCAGACCCCCGCCATAAATGACCTAAATCAGAAAAGTCTGAGTGGGCAGTGTTTTCTAAAAGCCCTCAGATGACTCTAAATGACAGTCACAATGGAGCCCGCACCATTTAATACTGTGCTGTGATTTCTCTCACTTACCGGCTTCTGGACATTGGTTTAAAGAGTTAATTAACCCCTTGGAACAGCCGTCTTGGCTGGAAAATAGGGGTTCTGTCATCCCCACTGTGTGAGAATTACATGAGACAGTTGCTTAACGGGGTCACTCCTGAGCCTGGCACTCACAGGCTCTCATCTAGTGAGCGTTCCTGTCTGCCTCCTTCATCCTCTGCTGCCCGGGGTTTCTGCTCACTGCTCTCTGCGGGCCTGGCCGCAGCATTCCCCTCACTCTTATTTTTTGGCCACTTCCAAGTCACTGTAGGCTGGGGGACCAGATAACCAGGTCCGATAAAAAACGATAAAAAAATATCGTTTTTTTTTTTCTGGTTAAATGACCCATGTCACGTAAAATGTCAGTGTGTTGTTCTTTCTAACTATGAATCCAGATCCAATTCTGTATGACTTAATCTATTTAAACCTCATTTGCTCAACTGGAAATAGGGTAGATAAGCCAGTGATTTAAGTATCTTCCAATTCAATATAAAGCCACTTAGTTAAGGGAAAGCGGCTCTGAGTCAGGGCTTATGAGTTTTTCTAAAATGACCTGGCTTGAATGCAGGGATTTTGGCTTAGTGCAAGGCTCAGAGGCTTCCGGGCCAGGGTACATAGTCACCCAAGCCTAGCCTGTCATAGAAGAGCAGAGATCTGGTCTGACTCCTAATATTAGAGATGAGAACACTGAGAGCCGGAGATGGAATGTGACCTACTCAAGGTCACCCAGTGAGCATCACCAGAGCTCGGGCTAAAAGCTACTCTCAGCAGTCCTGCACTGTTACCTGGGTGTGTTTGTTGGTTCATCCATTCATTCATTCACTCATTCATCCATTCATCCATTTATTCAACAAATGCTTACTGAAGGTCTGCTGTGTGCTGGGCTCTCTGTGAGGCATCGCACTGCAGTGTGCCCAGGACAGTGTCCCTGCCCTCCTGGAGCACACCTCGTGGGGATGAGACCAGCTGGCGTCATCGCCATCTGCTTTTTGCAGCAGTCTGGGTTTTGCAACCCTCAACTCTCTTTTTTTCCTCCTTTTTACACACTTTTAGTTAATGAATATTTGACTCAGTAATCACGTAAAAACCACAAGAGTAATTTACGCTGAAAGATGGAAACATTGATGATAGACCAGTTTTAAGGAAATATAATTTTATTTGCATAGATACACGTACACATAAATACAAAACCCATATAAAGGGTGAAAAATAAGTATTTATCACATAATCTCCGAATCAAAGTTGAAAAATGTTCAACTGGCAAACAAAGATGACATTAAGACTCCAAAATTTCTAAGCCATCAATCAATAGCCAACATGAGAAACTCTTCAAATGGTTCTAAAGCTTTGTAGCAGAACTCTTGATGAGACACAACATTGTACAGCTCTTCCCTGACTTATGATGGGGTTACATCCTGATCAAACCATCTTTAATTGAAAATATCAGTTAAGTAGAAAATACATTTAATCCACCTGGCTTACTTAGCCTAGCCTGCTTTATTTTTAATTTTAACTTTAATTTCTTTTTACTATTTTTTATTGAAGTATAGTTGATTTACATGTGTTAATTTCTAGTGTACAGCAGAGTGATTCAGTTATATATTCATTTTCATATTCTTTATCATTACAGGCTGTTACAAGGTATTGAATATAGTTCCCTTGCTATACAGTAAGACCTTATTGTTTATTTATTTTATATGTAGTAGTTAGTATCTGCAAATCCCAAACTCCCAATTTATCCCCCCCACCCCCGGTAACCATAGCTTGTTTTCTATGTCTATGAGTCTGTTTCTGTTATAAGTTCATTTGTATCCCTTCTTTTTTTTTTTTTTTTTTTTGAGATTCCACATATAAGTGATATCATATGGTATTTTTCTTTTTCTTTCTGGCTTACTTCACTTAGTATGATGATCTCTAGGTCCATCCATGTTGCTGCAAATGGCATTATTTCATTTCTTTTTATGGCTGAGTAGTATTCCTGTATGTGTGTGTGTGTGTGTGTGTGTGTGTGTATATCTCACAACTTCTTTATCCAATCTTCTGATGATGGACACTGAGGTTGCTTCTATGTGTTGGCTATTGTAAACAATACACCTATGAACATTGGAGTGCATGTATCTTTTTTTCCTCCAGATATATACACGGGAGTTGGATTGCTGGATCATAGGATAAATCTATTTTCAATTTTTTAAGGAACTTCCATACTGTTTTGTATGATGGCTGTACCAAACTACTTTCCCACCAACAGTGTAGGAACTCTCAACTCTTGAACAGAGCCATTTGACCGTCCTTCCTCACTCTTTCTATTCCTCTTTACTTTTATCTATTCTTCTGCCTCCTTTCCTTTATTTCATCATAGCCCCACTCTTTTAGGACTAATCAGGCCTGCTGGATTCCCCTAGCTTCCCAGCAATAAATGTCCAGAGCCCTTCTAAGAATATTCCTACTCACGATTTTACAGGGTACATCTCCTGAGACGTGGTTCCTTAACAGGGTATCAGGGATTGCCCTAAATAGTTTATTGGGTAAGAAAAAAACATTAGAGCTTCTTAAATAAAAATAAACCTTTTCCTCTTAAAAATTTAAAATTCTAATTTTAGCATGTATATAATATAATGTTATATTACATATTAGTGTGTATATAACTAGTATCTGTATTGTTAGTATATTTACATTTGTTTGTGGGGTGTCAACAAACATTATTTTACACAATCAGACACACTTGGAAACCACTGCTTAATGACATGACTTTCCAGAATCCCATCATACCCCCTGTTACATTCTGTACCTTGAGATGATATATCACAAATCTGTGCAGCAGGCAGTTCCACTTGGACTTCTTGAATGTGGAAAGGTGTCCCATGTCATGCTGCAGAAGTGAACTCTGAGCCTGGAAGAGACAGAGTTGTTGTTAGAAAAGTTGGCAAGTCAAGAAGAAATTAATCTTTCCAAATCTCAAGCTCCCAAATGTTAACCACTATATATAAAAATAGATAAAAAAACAAATTTCTTCAGTATAGCACAGGGAACTATATTCAATATCTTGTAATAATATTTAATGAAAAAGAATATGAAAATGAATATGTGTGTGTGTGTATATACACATGAGTGGGGCATTGTGCTGTACACCAGAAATTGACACATTGTAACTGACTATACTTCAGTTTAAAAAAATGAAGAAGAAATTAATAAATGAACCTGCAGGTAGATTCAGGAGCCCATTTGAGGGAACAGTGGGTGACCTCATCTGACCTCAAAGCCAGTTGATGTTCCATTTCCCACACATGCCGAGTTCTTTACCACTTCAGTGCCTTTGGGATGGTGCTTCTCTCAGTTTAGGATGCTCTTCTTGTCACTGTCAACATCTTCCAGTGTGGAGTGGAGAGAGGATGACTTTGGAGTCAGGCAGATTTGGGTTCTAAAACCTCCTTCACCACTTAAGAGTTGCATGACTCTTGGCAAGTTACTCAATAGCTCTGAACCCCAGTTTTTCATCTGATAAAGATTATAATACCTCGCTCACTGGGCTGTTGTACAACTGAAATACATGTGAAATTCCTGCTTATGCTAAGCAACCAAACAAATACTTGTCTCCTTTCTTGTTTCCAACAGTCAATTTTCAAGGAATAGAGCAAGTTGGCTTTTCACAAAAAAAAAAAATGAACGTATAAAATCTTGGAATTAACATTGATGTTAATTCTCGATAAAACCTTCCCCAGTTGTTAGAGTTAAGTGCCTCTTTCTGCTCCAACTGCACATGCTTGTTTCTTTCCTTTCTATCTGTAGTATGTTCAGATATTTGAATGACCATCTCCCTCACAAGATGACCTATCTCCCAAGGGCAGGGACTAGGTGCATTTCCCTTCATGTCCACAACACAGTGTTATGTTCATAGAAGGCCACCTTCGGAGATCTGTGCTTCATTCAACAAGGATTTATCAAGGGCCCAGCTGCCTGCCAGTTGCTAGTTGTCATTTCTGGCAGAATCCATATGTTCTTATTCTCATGTAATAAGGTGTGGTCTCT
The DNA here is from genome assembly GCF_048773025.1 of Camelus bactrianus. Taxonomy (NCBI): domain Eukaryota; kingdom Metazoa; phylum Chordata; class Mammalia; order Artiodactyla; family Camelidae; genus Camelus; species Camelus bactrianus. The sequence continues at coordinate 12,401,310 of NC_133548.1, forward strand.
GCTCTTCATCATCTAGTACAGTGGTAAGTGTCAGTCGGTAGAATTTTTTGGAATATTTTAAAGATAGGTATTAACTCTTCTTTAAATGTTTGGTAGAATTTATCTGTGAAGTCATCTGGTCCTGTACTTTTGTTTTTGGGGAGTTTTTTGATTACTAACTCAATTTAATTACTGGTAATCGGTCTGTTCAGATTTTCTGTTTCTTCCTGATTCACTCTTGGAAGATTGTATGTTTCTAGGAACTTATCAGTTTCTTCTAGGTCATCCATTTATCATTGTAAAATTGTTTGTAGTAATCTCTTCTGATCCTTTATATTTCTGTGGTGTCAGTTGTAACTTTTCCTCTTTCCTTTCTGATTTTATTTATTTGGCTCCTCTCTCTCTCTTTTTTTTTTCTTTCCTTGATGAGTCTTGCTAAAGGTTTGTCAATTTTGCTTATTTTTCAAATATCCAGCTATTAGTTTCCTTGATCTTTTCTACTTTTTAAATGTCTGTTTCATTTATTCCCCCTCTGATCTTTATTATTTCCTTCCTTCTACTGATTTTGGTTTTGTTTGGTCTTTAGGTGTAAGGTTAGGTTGTTCATTTAAGATTTTTCCTGTTCCCTTAGGTAGGCTTGTATTGCTATAAACTTTCCTTTTGGAACTGCCTTTGCTGCAGCCATAGATTTTGGAACTTTTTGTTTTCATTTTTATTTGTCTCAAGGTATTTTTTGAGCTCTTCTTTGATTTCTTTAGTAATTGGTTGTTTAGTAGCATATTGTTTAGCCTCCATGTGTTTGTGTTTTTTTGCAGTTTTTTTTCCCTTGTAGTTGATTTCTAGTCTTATAGGATTGTGGTCAGAAAAGATGCTTGATATGATTTCAGTTTTCTTAAATTCATTGAACCTTATTTTGTGGCCTAACATGTGATCTATCCTGGAGAATGTTTCATACGTGCTTGAAAAGTACGTGTATTATGCTGTTTTTGGATGTAATGGTCCTTATATATATAGCTATATCTTTATATATCTATATATTCCATCTGATCTAATGTGTCATTTAAGGCCAGTGATTTTTTTAAATTGATTTCCTGTCTGCATGATCTGTTCATTGATGTAAGTGGAGTGTTAAAATCCCCTATTATCACTGTATTACAGTCAATTTCTCCCTTTATGTCTGTTAATGTTTGCTTTATGTGGTTAGTTGCTCCAATTTTGGGTGCATACATATTTACAAGTGTTACATTTTTTGTTGGATTGATCCCCTTTTCATTATGTGATGCTCTTTATTATCTCCTGCTACAGGCTTTATTTTAAAGGTGCTTGTCTGGTGTAAGTAGTGCTACCCTGGATTTCATTTGCATTTGCGTGTAATGTCTTTTCCCACCCCCTCACTTTCAGTCTATGTGTGTCTTTAGACCTAAAATGAGTCCCTTGGAGGTAGCATATATGTGGGTCTCGTTTTTTATCCATTCAGCTCCACTGTGTCTTTTGGTTGGCGCTATAGGCACACTGGTGTGTGTGTGTGGCTGGCTCGCTGTGTGGCTGATTGTAAGGCCTGGCAGTAACTCTTGACTGGTTTTGTGTGTGTGGCCAGCCCCCAGTGCTAGTGCCACTTTAGGGGTGCACTGGTGCCAGCCAAGGGTGCCTGCCAGCACTGGTGGGGCTCAGGAGCCTGCTTTAGAGGGGTTCCAGTGCTGGCTAAGGGCATCCACCAGGACTGGTGGGACAGAAAGGGCTGCTTTGGGGGGCTCCAGTGTCAGCCAAGGGTGCCCACCAAGCTTTGTGGGGTGGGAGGGCTGCTTTGTATGAGTGCCATCTGGGTTGGGTCCTTAGGTGAACCCAGGGTGGGGCAAGCATGCTAGTAAGTTAGATGGGAAGAGTGAGAAATGGTGCTGCCAGCATGAGGCCTGTTAGGTAGAGGGTGAGCTAAAACGAACAACCAAAACCCAAACTTGTGCCTGGCGGTTACTCTGTACACAGAAGAAGTTCCAACAGATCTCTGCTCTTCAGGCACATGCCCTAAAATTAGTTTTTTTACATATGACCCAGTTGCTTTTCAAAGTGCTGCCTCTATCACTGGGACTTGAAGTGAGTGAGTTTTTGCGTGCACCCTTTGAAAGCAGATTCTCGGTTCCCTTCAGTCCTCCATTTTCCCCAGATGTAAGCCCCACTGGTTTTCAAAGCCAGACATCATGAAGGCTTATCTTCCTAGTGCAGGTTTCCCAGGCTGGAGTGCCTGGTGTGGGGTTTGGCACCCTTGCTCCCCACAGAGGAACTCTGAGGCTCTGACATCCCTCCTGCCTGTGGGTCATAGCCCCAGGACTGTGGGTCCCAGCCAGATTGCATCTCCACCCCTCCTACCCATCTCAGTGTGGCCTTTTCTTTTTACCTTTAGCTGTGGAAAACCTTTTCTGCTAGTCTTCAAGTCATTCTCAGGATAGTTTCTCTATGTGTAGTTGTACTTTGGTGTGTCCGTGGGAGAAGGTGAGGCCAGGATCTTCCTACTCTGCCATCTTGTTCTGCTCTCTTATATAATTTTTCATTATTCTTTAAATGAAAAATCTTCTTCTGAGGACAGAGCCACTAGATATAATAGAAAGCTTTTTAGAGGAACTGAAAATGAAGACTAATGTGCCTAGAGTCTTTGAGTGAGGGTCAGATAGTGGTCAGAGAGTCACAGAGTAAAAGAGATAACAGATACAAGATTGTGGGAGCCCATGATTGGGTTAAGAAATTGTAACAGACCCCAGCCGCTTATCTCCTTAAAGAAGATGTGCTTAGTAACACCTTGCTTGCATAGTTGAGGTTTTAGCAACGACCCAGGCCCCCGGCTATAAACGCTGGGCGTGCCTGCTGTTAGTCTTCTATCCCCAAAACAGCCTTGGACTGGAATGGAAAACAAGTTATAAAAAGCTGCAGACTCCGAGGTGAGAAGGCTGGTTAGCCAATGACGGGTAAGATCCCCTGAGAGGGGCAACCTAAGACAGGCACAGTCGCCTGAGTCCAAGTTGTCAAGCAGCTGATTCCCATACATTCCACCCTGATAAGCTGAAAGGCTCAACACGAACATGATTCACCAAAAAGGGTCTTCTGACCTTGAGCCAAAAACCAACAATAAACAAAGCCTTTGTACTCATTGTGATCCCACCCTGTCCTTCCCTAAATTCCTGCATTCCTCCTTTGACTGTATTCAATAAATATGGGAGCATTTGAGAGGGTCATGGAGTTGGCTCCCGACTCCCTCTTGCTCTCTTGACTTTTTCCAAGGTCTTGAGTAATTCATTCTGTCTCAGTGGGACTTCTGCTGGCCAGAACCCACAACTGGTGATGAACCCACACAAGATCATGCTACCTTGATGGAATTTGGATTTTATTTAGGGTACAACTGGTCACCAATGAAAAGTTTTAAATAGCTGAGAAACATGATCTGATTTGAGATTTTCAGAGATCATCCATCTGGAGACCATGTAGAAAGAAATTAGAGAAGAATGAAAGAAGAGAAACCAGTTAGAAGCTCTTCTAGTAATCGAGGTAAGAGGTGATGATGGATGGTGTTACAGAAGCGGCAGTGGAAATGGAGAGATTGTGCAACTGAATTTATTCTTCAAGATTCTTCTTTGATCTATAAAAAAGTTCAATTTTAAAAAGATATGTCCTTGGTCCTTGTAACCATTTCCCTGTACTCCTACAATACCCAATGCTTAATCTCATCAGAACCCACATTAAGTTGAATCATATATAATTGCCATTTTTTGGATGTCAAGTCCGTCAAATGTCATAAGTTTCATATGGCTTAGGGTAAATAAACTTAATTCAGTTGAACACATGCTTTTTTAACGTCTGTTTTGTGCCAGCCTTGTGCTGGTTCCTACTATGTTGTATTGTGTCTATTTTAATCATCTGACTGCTGTCATACAAGGACACTTACTAAAAGGCAGAGACCACAACTTGTATATCTGCATTTCCAATCACCTGTACAGTGACTGGCAGATTTTAGCAGGAAGAGATTACCTGTACAGAAGAAGCAAACCTGAAAAGGTTGGAGTCCTTGGCCAAGTCAGGAGAAAATGTGAATAAAATCAGCAAAGATAGTGACTCTGGGATGGATTTTCTGGTTCAAAATGTCACTATCCTTATGGTTGGTAAATGATTGCAGACACAGAGAGAAGTAGGAAGAATAGAGAGAATTCTATAATTCTTACCCAAACCTAAGGGGTTGCTGGTCTCGTCCCTTTAGCTAAAGTCCTTCGAATTTTTTACTTTTTACTTCTAAAGTTGAAATTTAGCTGACCTTCTGGTGTGGCGCTGTGGTCTCCAAGATTGGCTCATGCTTTGGAACCTTATTCTGAAAGAATGGGGTTGAAGTCTAGTTGAATGGCAGGGATAGCCAGTGAAAGTCTTTTATGAAACAGAGTAGGCTTGGAACCTCAGGATGGGAGTATACAGCTCTGCAGAAGCAGCATGTGGCTTTGTGGGGGGTGGGATTTCCTCTGCTGATCCTGTGAGAGCCACCATGACCTTGTCAGCGACCTAATGCATGTGATCTTTGAACCTAATCCTTCGCACCCTGGCCCAAGTCCAAATCACGACCTCTGTAGTGTGACAATAAACAAAATGGGCTCTCCTCTGACAGGTGAAATAAACACACCCAGGAGCAGCACATTTGTTTGAAGTATGAATGATAATGGTGATGATAATAACGGTAACAATAATAAAACATTTATTAATTACCCAAGATGTGCCAGCCCTCTTCCAGACACTTCGCATGCATTAGAAAAGTTAATCCTCACAACAGTCCTATGAGACAAGTACTGAGCGCTTTCCTAACTTGCCTGTATTTGCACAGCTCATAAGTAGTAGGGCTGGGAAAATCACTTACACCGTGACTAATCTTCTAGCCATAGCTACACTTCACTGCACTACCATGAAACTTCCTTTTGCGCAGATCTTAACTTTGTTTTTGTCATATGCTTTGTTTGAGAGCCTCCTCACTTTACCTAGCCTGGAAAATTCCCGGGTATGCATTAAGACCCATTTAAGGAAATATGGGATGACTTCTCTAACTTTTTTTGTGTTTTCTTGGGACTTGGTACATTTTGCTATCACACTAAGTTATTATTATGCGTCTAAATGTTTGCCTCCCATTATTAAACTGTGAGCTCCAAGAGGAACAACACTATGCTTTTTTATTCTTCTTTTCTTTGGGACCAGGACTAGGTCAATGCCTAATAAATGTTTTATGAGTGAATAATGAAAGAATGACTATAATAACTTAATTATCTGAACAGAGCCAGAATTCAAACAGTAAGCAGCCCAAATGAATGGCCCAGCACTCATGAGCTCAAGTGCATGCAGTGCCCTCAGAGAAGTGTTGTTGAAGTGTATCAAATTATCTGTCCATCATCTCTTTCTAATGGCCTCAACCTCTGATGATGTAGTCCCACTGGAGCACCCGTGTCTCTGTAACGTGATCCCTCGCCTCTAAGCCACAGTGGCTGATTCATGAGAGCTACTCAGCCCTAGCTGAGCCAGTGGACTTCTTTTGGAATTGGCTATTATCTTGAATAGAGGACATGTAAATTTAAGAGCTGTTGACAATGGTAGCTTTCCGCCATTTGGACTGGGAAGCCCAAAGGCTTGTCTGTAGCCAGTGGAAAAAGTAAGGAAATACCAGGAAAAAAAGAGACAAGTTTATAAATTCAGGAAGATTTCCTGGATGGAACTCTTGTAGTAGTACCAGAGTGACTGAGATCAACGATTCCATGAGAAAATGGCCATTTATATTGCGTTCACTGTTATATCTTCAGGTCTAGCAGAGTGGGCTTTTAATTATTATTTGTTCAATGAATAAATAAGCAGGGTGCTGAGAAGATGGAACACCTTGAGGCAGAGAAAGGACAGCAGGTCCCAATTACCTTGATCCTGGAAGTTCTTATATCTCATGTAGTGTTGTAATTGACTGCTGTAGCTGACTCCATCATTTTAACTTAGAACCTTTTGCTTTGAAAAATATTGCAGAAGTTCATTTGGGTGGATTAGGTAATCATGAGTTATCTGGAGAGCTTTTGTAAACATTGAGTTCCGGGTATCAGCCTGTGGAAATTATGAGTCAGTTAGTCTGAGTTGGGATTCTAGATTCTGCCTTTTCCAAAAATTCCCCAGGTGATTTTGCTGAACAACCAGGTTTTTAGGAATTCATGAATTCCCATACCCTGTGGTTCACTCGTCTCCCAGTTCTAGTTAGACTTTTTATTGCATTAATTGTGTGTTTTAGGTAGCATCAATTTGCTGTTCACTGATTAAGTATCAAATGTATGTAAAGCATAGAACAACTGCTTGCTCTGCTTTTAACATTTCCTAGTAGGAAAGCAGTTACCACCTCCCTTCAGTGAACAAAAAAGTGACACTTAACTTTCAGGTCAGAAGTTTTATGATACCATCTCATCAGAATGTAAGACAAGTCCCTCCATTATGTGTGGAGTCACGAATCTGTAATATGACAAGGTCAGAGAATGTGGATTCTTAAAAAGCTATTTTTAACATCCCAAGTTGGAGTCATTTATCCTGACCCTTTTTGCTTGCTTTTCAGTCAGATAGGGCACAGACTTAGTTCGAGGTAAACAGGAAGCTGAAACTCTGACCTTAGAGGTAAACTGCATCATTGTGAATTATGAACTTGGGTCTCTGCTTAGAGATTCTGAAAGTCATGGGACCAGTGGCTGCCTATTCAGAGGGATGGTGGCTAAACTGTCATAAAGCAACCGTTGATCCAGGCATTTGGGGTTCTAGTCCCCATTTCTGACTAGCTGGATGCATTACAAAGCCATTTCCCTCTTCTGGGTAATCCTCATGTCCCACTGAGAGATGGCATCAAATTGTCCTCAAACTCGAGGCCTCTGGAATCCCAAAGAGTACAAATTAGAAGTCAGAAATTATGATTTTGCCTGATCGTTTGGAGTCAAGATGTTCAAAACCACAAGTACAAAACTTGAGTACCACAATTGCGTGGTAGAACTAGACAGTAAGGTGGTCATCCTTATATATATATATAATATTTAAAACATCTGAATGTGAACAGAATTTTTCATAGCTTAGTTAAGAATCACTGCACTGGATAATATCTGAGGTTTTCATAGCTTAGTTAAGAATCACTGCATTGTATAATATCTGAGGTTCCTTCCAGCTCTTAGATAAAAAGAAGCCATGTCTGATTTCCTTGCTCTGAGAAATTTTCAGTCTTCTTCCCTGACCACAGACAAAGTGGACTTCATTCTGCTCCATCACTTATGGAGATTAAGTCTACAGGTAACATGAGGTTTCATAATAAACCTGAGCACACATGTGCCAAGCATCCTACTAGGCATTCTTAAACAAGACACAGGAAAGGGAGAGTGTGTGATTGCTGCTTATCATGGTTTACCATCTCCTCCCCTTTTGCATGTCCCACACTCCTGCACCAGACTGTTTGTGGAGTCACAGAGAGGACTCTGTGCTTTCGCTTGTACACACCACCCTGTCTTTCGAGGGGGCTCCTGTTCATTCTTCAAAACTCAGTTTTTTAAGCAGCACTTTGATTTTTTCATGCTTCACCTTGATAAAGCTGAAATTCCTTCTTCGTGTTCCCACTGTCCCTTGGGCACGGTGTGACTGTGGCTCTTGTCGCATCGTGTTTGTGCTGTTGTCACCATTGTTGTCTCTTTCCTCCACTAGACCATCAGTTGCTTGAAGGCAGGGAGCGTTCCTTTTTTCACTTAGGCAGTTTTCAACCAGGCACTGACTAGTGCTCAGTGTTTGATTACAGAGTGAACGAATGGCTCAGTGGATAACTAAGACCCCGAGATGTTCACTGTCTGCTCTGTCATAGGTTCTCTGTGACGGAGGGGCAGGGTGGGTGGGTGCAAGGCCCCCTTACGGTAACACCCCAGCTCCTGTCTCATCTTAACAGCGCCAGGCCTTGTGACTCATTTCAGCATCATCCCTGATTGTTCTTTCTCACCCTAATTAGAAATGTCCTTAGGTCTTTAATTCCAGGTGCACTTTTTTTTTGATGTGCTGTTTATATTCTTGTATCATTTGCATCATCTTTAAAGCTGATGATAATTGCAGAGTCTGCTAAAAAAAATTCTCCTTAAGGGCAAAATGTGCTTTCTGAAGGCCTAACAAGCTCTTCAGGTGACAAGAGAAAGACCCAAACCCTGGTTTTCTAAGAAGTGTTTGCTGCTGCAAGAGGCAATCTCGTGCCTGTGCGTTCAGCACGGCAGGTGATTTTCTGATTCTTGTCGCTGTTTTTACTTTTTACTGCATAACTACTAGCTTCCAGAATGTTTGTTGCAATTTCTCAAGCAGTCTTAACTTGACCTTTTGCCTCATTTTGCAGGTGAGATTCAGAATAGATAGTAACCTAAAGAACAAAACAGATGAACAAACAACTAAACAGAAACAGAGTCATGGATACAGGACACAGACAGGTCATTGCCCGAGGGGAGGAGGGTGGGGGAGGAGGGAAGTAGGTGAGGGAGACTGAGGTACAGACTTCCAGTTACAGAACAAATGAGCTGTGACATGACTTGCACAGTGTGGGAAATAGAGTCAATAATAATGTGATTCTTTGGGTGGCGACAGAAGTTATCTAGACGTACCATGGTGATCATTTCGAAATGTACAGAAGTGTCGAATCACTGTGTTGTGTACTGCTCCTCCAACTTTGAGCCAGCCCATAGAGGAGGGGTCAGAAATTGAAGAAAGATTCCTTTATAACATATCAAGCCTACTTCTCTATTTGTTTTCCTTATAACTTCTTATCATTAGCTGAACTTCCTCGAATTTTTTTTTAAACTTCCTTGTTTATTTGACATTTTGTGTCCCCTTCATTATAAACACCAGGGGAAGAGGGCATTGCCTGCTTCTGTCACAGCTGAATCTCAAGGACCCAGGGACATGCCTCACGTCTGAGACACAGTTTTCGAATGAATGAGTGTACCCGAGGAGAGATGCATAGAAGAGGCTCAGCTGGGTTTAGCTCTTTTTATCATAGGCTATGTATTTATCATGGGCATTATCTTCTCACGTTAATGACCCAAATACTAGTCCGGAAGCACGTATTTATTTGTTTAACCTTAACAGTGAGACTTACCTCACTGAGGTAGGATTTGGAGTAAGAATTAAATAAAATGAAAAGCCTTTAGAAAACACAAGCCACTCTTCTGCTCCCTAGGTCGACCTTTCACATTTAATTAGACTTCTGATGCCCTTCCAGCCTCGTTACAATCTCCCCCGGTTTTGCTCCACTGCAGACGGAAACCAAAGACCGAGCTCAGAGTGGAGGCCGCCCTGCAGCTGCGTGTACCTTGGTGTCAGATAATTGCTCATAATTCGTTTGCATATCTTATCAGAGATGGAGCCTAATTATCTTCTCCCGCTGCAGAGTCTCTGGAGACAAAGTTCAGTGTCTGTTTTCTTCTTCCTTTTTTTTTTCTCCTTCGGAAAAGTAATATCTTTGAACTTGATTTCACCTTGGGGAAACAGAAGAGGAAAAAATTATATATATTTTTATTTTCTTCATGCAAATAGTTTTTTTTAAAAAACCCTGGTTTTCTGGTTTTCTAGAGAAATATTTAGAGTGGCGTCAGGGAGTAAGGCCCTAAACACAGCATGTGTGCGATGGTATGAATTAAGTTCTCTCCAATCCACGTACTTCTTCCTCTGGACTCCCTTTCCGCATGTCCAAGTGCAGTGGGACCTGTGAGAGGCTTACCTTCATGCTAAATTTAAAATGTCTGTTATAATGTCATCGTATATAACATTATATGCACATATATACCTGTGGGTGTATAGTTTTAGCAAACTGAGGTGGAGAGATGCGTTATTTTCCAATCACTTTGCCTGATGTCACCATCTTATCTGACTAATTCCAGGCCCTTCAGTAGCAAATTTTCGGGTGTTCATTATTTGGTAGATGACTTCAATTTCCTACTACATGTATAGTGACAGAATTAATGAGGTGCGCAAGCTGGGAGAGTCATATATAATATTACAAACATTATGCAAAGGAATCTTGAAAGATTTGCTTTGCACGTAAGAGCTTAACAGAGATGTGCATGATGTGAGTCTGGAGAGGCACACACTTTCTGTGAGATCCATTTCAGTCCCCCCGCGTGAGTGTGCGTGAGTGTCTGTTACATTTCTTGTCTACCTGGGGTGCGAGGAAATAGAGTTTTGTGCAGGTGCTGCTTCCCTGGCTCAGGGAATTGTAGATGATCAAGTGACTCATTTCAAGGTCAGAGACTGGAATCCAACCCTGTGATTTTCCTCAGTGTGAACCTTCTTTCCCAGCGTGAAGTAAACTGATGTCTGATAAGTTAGAGCAGGATCCAGAGGGTAAATCAGGCGAACCTGCGGCTTTACTGCCTTATGTTGGTAAAAGCTCAAGACAGGGAATGTGTCTTGTTCAAAACTGCACCCTCCAGTAGCATAGAGTGGGCAATCAACTGATGGTTATTTTTCAGTATCTGTAAAAACCAATGCCTTCAGTTTACAGAGCACTTTGAAATGCACCAATGTCTTTTGTTTTTATTATTTCATTTAATACAAATGACAGTAGTTCAAAGTTGGGCCTATGATGCTTATTTTATAGATCGGGAACCTGTACTCAGAGAAGTTAAAAGATTGCTCCAAGTCACAGAGCAGGTATCTGCTGGCACCAGCTCTTCTGTCTCAACTGACTCTTCTTGCTCTGCCTCACCTGGCCTCGTTTTTTGTGGTGTTCAAAAGAAATACAAGTGAATGAATGAATGAATGAATGATGGCTGGGGTAATGTGCTGTGCACGGGACTGAAGAGGCTAGCCTGGCAAGAAGGCCCAGACAGAGGATTCATCAGGATGCCCTTGGCAAATCCAGGCTGTGGGGTTGGATTGCCCATGACAAATGTAGCAGGGGGAAACCCACTTATATTGTGCTCAGATGTGCAGATTATCTCTATTGCAACATTTTTTTCTATAAGTCATTTCCCCTTATGGGTCCACATGCTGCTCAGTAGCGGGAGCCTTGGTGCTGAGTTCCACCTGTTGAATGATCACCTGTAAGAGTCCTGTCTTTTAGGTGCCTCTTCTCCCTGCTCATCTCCAGGTTGGCCTCTGGAGGGATGGGGGAGGATCTTTAGAAGACTTTCTGGAGAATGAAATGGGAGGAGTCTCTCGGCTTCATGTCTGGGAAGTTGTACTGTCTTCTGGCTTCCCTGGTCTCCATGGGAACATTCCTAACCTCGCTGTTTCTCACCCTGCCACCTTCCTCAGCTGGCGATCTGGCTTTTTCTCTCTCAGCCCAGGCAGGGTGCTGTGATCTCTGTTTTCAGGGCTTAAATCTGGTCTCGTCAGTGATGATGGCCTGAGTTATGAGGAGAAATGCAGAGAGCCTGTAAAGCACTTGGTACTGACCGATTCAGTCCATAGATAGGGTCTGTATCCCTAAATGTTCAAAGCAAAATGGACCTCAGACTGTTTTTTGAGTGTCAGGCCTAAGAGCACACCCTCTACTCACCATCCCACCGTATCACGTCTCTTCCCAGACTAGCTTGCGCCGAAGGAGAAATGATGAAAATTCTTCTGCTTAGTCAGGGGATTTAGGGGGAGCAGCCAGTTTTCCTTGAAGGAGAATTCGATTAGCATCTTAAGAAGTCGTCTGAAGGAGGCCTCAGGGTCAGTGGACTCAAACTTCTGCAAAAAGGATTGTAAGACATCTCTGCCCACCACACAGCTTCTCAGAGCGTTCCCTGTATTGGTGAGGGGGTCTCTCTGAGTCAGGCAAGCAGTGAGGGCCTTTGGCTCCTGGGTAGTGGCTGGACATTGGCTGGGAAGGAACATCTGGTTTTGACCCAGAGTTACACAAATCTCAAAGTCTCTTGACCTACCTGAGGGAAATCCTTTGCAAATTCAGAGGTAGAGTGAATGCACTATGAGAAGTTAGAGTAATTTAAATAAAAGTGAATATATATTGAGTGTCTATGATGTGCTGACACTATTCTAGGCACTGGGGAAAAATCAGTGGGGTGGGAATTGGGAGTTAGGAGAAGGAAAAAAAACCCAAAATATCCAACTTCATGGCACTTATATTCATTATGGGCGTCAGATAATAAAATAACTAAGTGAAATGAAATAAGTGTGCTAACTGGAAAAAATAAAGCAGTAAAGGAGGATGTGGGGGAGTTGCGATTTAAGTTGGTTTGGTTGGAAGACATCCCACTGAGGAGATGACATTTGAGCGAAAACTTGAAGGAGGTGGAAAAGGGAGCCTCACGGACATCTGGAAGAGAATTTCAGGTAGAAGGTAGGGCTGTTTCAGGTATACGGTGGAGGGACAGGAGGAGGTCCGTGGAGCTGGAAAGTAATGAGTCAGGAGAATACAAATGGAAAATGAAGTTAGAGAGATGAAGGGTTAGGGCCGTGAGCGTGGAAAGGGCTTCTGGTTGTATGTCAGGTGAGATGGAAGCCGCTGGGATCTTGAGGAGAGTGATGTGGTTTGATTCCTTAGAGAATCACTGGGTCACTGTGCCAAGATTCTGCCCCACTGCTCTAGGGGGAGAGGTGGAAGCAGGGAAAACCAGTTAGGACTGGTCACAATAATCCCAGTGAGAGAGTTGTTAGCAGCTTGGACCAGAGTGGTGGCAAAGAAAAGAGTAAGAAATAACTGAATGTGGATGTAGTATTTTGTAGAAGAACCAGTAGTGCTGATGAATGGATTTGAGGTGGGGTGGAAGAGAAGAAGGAAAATTGGGATGACTTCAAAAGTTTTGGCTTGAGTCACCAGAAAAATGGAAATACTGTTAATTAATGTGTCAAAGGCTGTAGGTGGATTGGGTTAAGAGGGGAAGATCAAGGGTCTGTTTTGGGACATGTTAATTTTGAGATGCCTATACAATATCCTAGAATGTTTGTTGAGTAGGTATTTGGAGTCTGTGTTAGGGAGGAGGTCCCCTGGACATACACATTTGGGAGTCACCCACATACAACGGTGAGATGAGATGAGAGCACCACGGGAGTGAGCGTGGACAGAAACAAAAACTCGGTAACACAGCAGAGCCCTTCCCCAGCACCCCAGACCTTTCAATCCAACTTTCTGCTGGTGTCTCCACCCGGTACCCTGCAGGCACCTCAGGCTCAATGTGTCCAAAACTCCACGCATATTCTGAGCCCTTCCAGAGCTTCCTAAGGAATCACAGTGCTAGCATTTAGTTCAGTGATTTTAAAAGGCGATGTTCTCGAGCTCTTATTATGTGTCTGGCATTTTGCTGAGCCCTTCACATGCATTATTTAATTTAATCCTCACCACATCATCTGGAGTAGCTATGCAGTTTTCTTTCTATCGCAGATAAGAAAACTGAGGGTTGAAAGTTTGAATAAAGTGCCCAAGGATACACAACAAGCAGGTGGGGACATTTGATGGAGAGCCTAGCTCTCTTCGAATCCAGAACTTATATTCATAACCATCAAGTCACACAATACCCTAATATTCAGGAAGAATGTCCAGACTTTTATGGATCTTCAAATTCATGACTTATCACAATGTCTTGGGTCCTGGGGTCCTTTGAATAATATGATACAAGCTATGAACAGTTTCCCTAGAAATATGCACATAGGCAAAGAGAGCCAACATTTTATGTTCATTTCAAGGTTTCACAGGCACCTTAAAATCCATCCAGGGACAATTACCACTTAAAGATCAAAGATCTCGACAAAAGAGTTTCTGCATTATGTCCCTCACATGTTTTCTTATAAAGTGTAATAAATGCTTACTGAAAAATTTATGTGACTCTTAGACTTTGTTTTATTTGTTTTATAGGATATATATTCATATAGGTCATAAATCAACACCATGCACCTTATTCCAGACCTCATTCCTACCTCTAGTCCTATCTACTCCTTCTTGAATCTGCTAATGCCTCATGTTTGTAACAACTTCTGTTACTTTCTTGAGTCTCTACGCAGAGTCTCTTTAATATGAAAATAACCATGAATGTATTTGCTGATCCCCGACTCATCTTTCTTATACAAAGGTAACGTAGTTTGCCATTAGATCTTCATTTCGCTTTAATTGATACATACTGGGCATCTTTCCAGATCAATACACAGAGAGCTTCTTCATTCATTTTTTATTGCAATATATTCCATTAGTCCCACACTGATGGACACTTGGGTAGTTTCTAATATTTTCTATCACAAACAGTACTTTGGCAAATAACCGACAAAAGTAATGCAGGAATATCTATCAGATAAAGTCCCAGAAGTAGAAAACCAGAATCAAAGAGTAAATGCATTTATAAATTGGGTAGATATTACAAAGTTGCACTCCCTAGATCCTCAAACATCCTGCATACTTGCCAGCAATGTAAGTCAGTACCTGCTTCTCTGCGGCGTCCCCAGCAGCTGGCATAGTGTTACACGTCTGAATTTTTGCCAGTCACATAGGTGAGAAATATTTCTGTACAGTCTTAATCTGCATTTTTCCTTTTATGAAAGGGATAAGTACCTTTCATATGTGTTAGGGCTGCGTTTATATTTCATTTTCTGAGAACAGTGGTGTTCTTCCTTTTTCATTTGGGGTTTGGTTCCTTTGGACATTATGTGACTAAAATAATCTATAAAGTTACTAAAAATATATTTCTAAAATTTATTCTACATGGCATTATCCAAGTTGCTTTTTCTTTTTTTTCTTTTTTTTTTTTTGGTACAGCCAACATGCCTGTGGTAAGTTCTCATTGTTCTCTGTCAGTGCCAGGGGTTTTCTTGATGGTGGAACAAATCCAGCTTAATAATAAAGCCTGCAGCATTGTCCCCCTCCACCCCAAAAATGAGTCAGTCAGTCAGCGTTAACCTGCTAAACCCAGAAGCTCATTTTAACTTGGATATCATTGTGTGCCAAAGCATTTTCATCTAATACAGGTATGTTTTGTGTGTTGAGCATTTATCCTGGTCCATCCCTTCTCCACAGCCTTTTCAGCTTTTCAATTTAAGAAAAAAAAAAAAAACCAGAAAAACCTCAAAACCAATGTTCTTTCTTCAAGTAAATTTACATTAAACAAGGAAAAAACAATTCTTAAAATTCTTCCACCAGCCTTTAATTGATGGTAAGCTTTGTTTGGCCAAGTTCACAGCAGC
This sequence comes from Camelus bactrianus, assembly GCF_048773025.1. NCBI lineage: Eukaryota > Metazoa > Chordata > Mammalia > Artiodactyla > Camelidae > Camelus > Camelus bactrianus. The sequence continues at coordinate 12,416,442 of NC_133548.1, forward strand.
TTTACCGCTTATGATTTAAGAATGTGTATTTGCACGTTCCTGGCTTTGCCCTGAAGTACATTCCTACCAAGAGGCTTTTGTTTCCTGTGTTTATCTTCTCATGACAAGTCAGCCACCTGCTCAGCTTTCACTACTGTTGTCTCTCTCACTTGGTGAGTAATGTTTTTCACGAGTGAGAACATGTACTAAATAGTTTGGTTAAGTTCTTCTATTTCTGTGTAGGGCGTACTTGGACTCGTTCACCTTGGAGACATAAGCTATTACCAAACTTGATATTCCACTTTTACATTCAAGCAAACCTTTTGCTTTCAGTCTGAGAACTATTACTTTCTCGGAGTCTTCACTTCTATCTCCAATATTAGAAGTTGGCTTTCTTTATAGGGACATTTCAAATTCTTCATTTATCTTTTAATTTTTAAATTTTTAAAAATTGAAGTACAGTCATTTTATAATGTGTTAGTTTCTGGTGTACAGCAGAGTGGTTCAGTTCTACATATATATTCCTTTTCATATTAGTTTTCATTATAAGCTATTACAAGGTATTGAATAGAATTCCTTATGCTATACAGTAGGACCTTGTTGTTTGTCTATTTTATATATAGTAGTTTATATCTACAAATCCTGAACTCCCGATTTATCCTTCCACCCCCCACCAGGAACCATAAGTTTGTTTTCTATGTATGTGAGTCTATTTCTGTTTTGTAAATAAGTTCATTTGTGTCATCTTTTTAGATTCCACATATAAGTGATATCATGTGATATTTTTCTCTTTCTGGCTTACTCCATTTAGTATGACAATCTCCAGGTCCATCTATGATGCTGCAAATGGCATTATTTATTATTTTTTATGGCTGAGTAGTATTCCATTGTATCTATATACCACATCTTCTTTATCCAATCATTTGTCAATAGACACTTATGTTGCTTCCATGTCTTGGCTATTGTAAATAGTGCTGCTATGAACGTTGGGGTGAATACATCTTTTTAAAATAGTCTCCTCCAGATATACACCCAAGAGTGGGATGGCTGGATCATATGTTAAGTCTATTTTTAGTTTCTTTAAGGACTGTCCACACTGTTTTCCATAATGGCTGTAATAGGGACATTTAACAAAAATCACACTGACCTCCCCCCAAAATAAGGTTCATCCCTTTACATGAGTTACAGTGTTCACAATGAACACAAAACAACAAAGCTGCCAATTACGAGCAGATGGCTAGGCTCTCTCAAGAGGACCCTCATGCAGGCGGCATGATGTAAGACTGTAGCAGGTGGGCTGTGTGCGGTGAGGCTGACACGATTTCCTGAGGACCTCGACACCTCTGGTTGGGGGAGGATTTGTCTGTAGGCCACAAACCTTAAAATATGCTGTGTTCATCCTCACAAACCCCCAAATAGCAACGGGTCTTTTAGTTCTATAAATCTCCATCATTGTCGTACTGATGATGTAAAGGTGAACTTCATGTTAAGCGCTTGGGGTCTAGACTTGTACCAGGAGCATCCCTGGCAGGTCATTTTTAACTGGGACGGTGGAGGCTGCAGGTTAACCACAAATTCATGCAGCAGAAGATTTTAGTTGGAGTAATGAACCTCTTAGGGCGGGAACTGGGGCGGGTGGGGGGTGGCTCCTTTATGAGTCTCCTGCTACATTTGCCACTTTAATAGATCAATGATGCCTTTTTATTTTAATGCAGTTTTGTTTTTAACATCTTTCTCATATGTTAATAGGCATTCGTACATCTTTTGTGAACATCTTGCTTTCGAAAAAATTTTTTTCGGTTCTTCAAAGAAAGGAGCTGGCTTTTTCACATTTAGTGACAGCCTATCAAATTCAAATTCAAAGTGCATATTCTCCTCTGTCCTCTCGTTTTCTAGCACTTACAACTTCCAGGAGCCACTCAGTTTTCTGCTTCAGAAGAATTTTCCGTTTCATTTCTCCCATCCCATCACTGACCTCTTTCCCCTGTGCTCCTTCTGTCTGGTCTCTGCCTTCTTCGTGACGAGCTGCTCACAGGACATCTAAGCTCTGGGCCCAGCTCCCTGGAAAGGGGAGTTCATCCTCCACTATGTTTTTTACCCCCCAAGGTTATATTCATACCACTTCTGACTTTTATTATATATTTGCAAATAGGCTATGGCTAAATGCTTTGGGCTGTGGAGCTGAGGAGAGAAGGTTATAAACCTAGATTCTATGACACATCACATACTATTAAATCCCCCTTTCCCCGTCTAGACTGTGAAATCTGTGAAGACAGCAGTCCTTTCTTTTTCATTTGCATGAATTCCACCATCTTCTGGCAAGTCTCTTACAGAAATAGGTACTCATTAAATGCATGATCAAAGAAATCGATGAATTAAGAAATAGCTCTTTAGAAGAAAAGAGTTCTTTCATTTTGAAGAGTTACTGAGTGTTGACTGGCTGGTAACGTATCTCCCAGGTGTGTTTGCATTCCAAATCTTACAGGTGACAAAGCCTTTAGCTTACAAAGTAATGCTGTTGAAATCATGCATATCAAACATTGCCTGACTGTAGGTGAGTCAGGTGATCAGGTGTTTGTATATATATATTCCTAAGTGGGGACACCCGAGACTTTCACAGAGACTTAAAATGATGCCATGTAGATTATTGTGACCATGGATCCACTTTGGCACCTGGAAAGGTCAGTGAACGTTCATCTATTTTAAGCTGGGGTCAATTCTACCCCCAATAAAATATCAATATTATTTTTATTGAGGTCATTTAACATGACACCAGTGTCCCCTATGATCAGCCTGGAACCTTGCCAGCCAATGGTTACATGATCACGAGCCACATTGCTTGTGTGAGACCTGCATTTCCTTATTTATAAAGTAAGAAATAATCTCTGGAGTGCCCTTCAGCTAAATATTTCATGTGGCCATGGATAAATCAATTACCCAAACACACTTGACTAGAAGGGCAAGTGCTTTGTGTGAAATCAGTGAAGTAATCACCTTTCACTGTCTTGACAAATGAAAGAAAAAAGGTGTGGCACGGAGGATTAACAAGTCACCTTTGAACTGGAGAAAAAGTGTGGTTTAACAGATTTTTGGTGGTCAGTTTGTTTGGCCTAAAACCATATTACACCAGATTTGCTTCTCGTTGGAATCAGCTTTACTGGTTGATATCATCCAATTGTCTGATTGCCTGTATGACTGGGAAAGAGACTGCATGGCAGGTTATTGGCCATCATTAAGTCTAGGATGAGGTCAGGTGACCATTTCTTTCCATCTCTGCAGGACAAATGTGAGTGTGTGTGTGTAAGTAAGCTGAACATTCACCAAAGCGGATTCGTTGAGTGTTTGAGTGTTGTCCATGGATGTGAAGTGTCATGAGAGGAAGCTGAGCGATTGCCCAAAGATCTTACAAAACTATTTCCTTCGGACAATTCTAGTCCAGGATCTAGTTAGGTTCTCAAGTTCAGAATCTTGATTTCAAGGGTAATTGGATTGATGGGTTCTTGAACCAACGAATGATACCTGAAAGCCTCCACAAGACTAAAGCAGAATTCTTATGATTGTAGCACTCGGTGTGTGGTTTCCACGGACAGCAGAGCTCACACGGCTTCATTCATTCAGATTCCCTGGAGAATATCTACATATGTGCGTGTGGGGTGCCATATGCCACTTTGAAACTTGCTTGGTGGGTATGGAAATGAGTAAGGGAGTTGTGGCTAAAATTTGAATATTTAGTGACATCTGGTTAAGCTGTCATAAGAATGATATCATTCTTATGATATTCCAGTTTCTTACCCCATATAATACATGTGGATAGGAACTTTCACCCTTAGCCTCTCTTTCTTTCTTTCTTTCTTTTTTTTTTGGTGGTTACATTACTGGCAAATTCCTCTTCTAATGGATGTACTCTGTCTTTAGAAAGGCAATGATTTAATCTTATTTTTGTCCAATGAAACAGGATAGATCTTTCAAAGGTGACTTTGGATTTTTTTTTTTTTTTGTTATTGTTCTCAATTATTTTCCACTCACAGTTTTACTCTCATAATGGACAATTCTTTTTATTAAAAAAAAATTTTTTTGGAGAGGAAGAGCTGTGGATATAAGGTAATTTTTTTTCACTTGATAAATACTAGGATTAAATTCTTAATTTAAGTACTCCATTAACTGAATATGAATTATTAAATTAGTAATAGCTAAATCTCAGATGCAGTGATGCTCCTTAATTTCTTAAAAAGTGGTTTTTGCTTTTGGCAAATCAATTAATTAATAATAAGGATTTCAGGAACAAACTGTTTTTAGAAATTCTGTTTTGAGTTGGTAGCAGAGTTCCTAACTAGGGATCTCTGAAGCTTACACAGGCACAGGAGACACTGTGGTGTGGTCAGGGTACTGATGGTCGAGTTTGGATGTTCTGTTGTGTTTTTGAACGGGGAGAGGATAAACGTTTGAAGAGACTGGAAATCAGTTCTGCTGACCTCTTTGTATGTGGATGTACTGCCACCTGTTGGTCATCTCTTGACATTGACCAGGTTTTGAAGGCTGATTCAGTGGATTCTTTCTTGTTGTTGAAGGATAATTAACCTACGATACTACATGAGTTTCAGGGAGACGACATAGTGATTTGACATTTGAAATACATTACTAGATGATGACCACACTAATTCAAGTTACCATACAAAGTTACAATATTATAGTGACTGTGTATTCCCAATGCTGTGCATTACAGCCCCATCATTTACTTATTTTATAACCAGAAGCATGTTCCTCTTAACACCCTTCACCTATTTCACCCAACCGCCCACCCTCCTCTTTTCTGGTAATCATTAGTTTGTTCTCTGTATCTGTGAGTCTGTTCCTGTTTTGGTATGTTATGGTTGTTTGTTTATTTTTAGGTTCAATATGTAAGTGAAATCTTGCAGTATTTGTCTTTCTCTGTTTGGCTTATTACATTCATATTTAAAGTAGGATTCTCTTGGGAGTCATATTGTTGATCTTGCTTTATTCACAACAACAAAAATTTTACCTTTTAATTGGGCTATTTAGAGCATTTATATATAGAGTGATAACTGGTATGCTTGGGCTTAAATCTGTTATCTTGCTTTTTGTTTTCTTTTTGTCTGTTCCTTATTAACTTTTGCCTCATTTTCCTTATTTCCTTGCATCAGTCTTTGGTTGAAATCTGCCCCTGGGGAATGTTCATTTTTGGGGCACATCTGGCTTGGTGGTGGTGGAGAAGCTGAGGAAAGACAAATCCTGAAATAAAGAATTGCAGGTGGTGGCAGTGAAATTTGGCTGGTTTGTATGGAAATGATAAGGGTGAGGCTCAAACGGAGTCTGCCGTGCTGACCAGTGGGAGCGTGGGAAGCAGGGTGTGTCCTACACTTTCTGTAGTGCCTGAAATTTATCTCAGATGCGACTTTAAAACCTTCTTGCTGGCTAAAAAGTGGAGAAGTGTTCTCAAAGTGTGGCAGGAGTGCCCAGTAAGTCGTAAAGGCCCATTTTAAATTTTGTCCCAGTTTAGGAGAAACTACAAATATGTCTTAAATAAACAGCTGGGAATATTAGGATACGGTCTAGTTTCATTTATCACGTCGGTGGCGCCAGCTTTATAACTGCTACTTGGCTGCGTACCAGGGAGTAGATACTGGACACAAAAGGGATTACATAGCAAAGAATTAAAGATGGTGATGTGACATGGGACATCAAGAATTAGAAGGTCTGCAAGCTAGGACCTCTGAGTTTACCGACACCTGCATCATACCTGTTGAAATGCATCTGCAATTTCCAGAAAAGTAAATTTCTTGCTTAGTGTCTGGTGGCTTACATGTCCCATTTATTTTTGATAAAACTATAGGAAGAAAGTAAAATTTTGAGCTTTAGAGGTGAAGACATGAGCAAGCATTAGATTTGGAAGTAATTTCTTAGTCAGATCATAGTACTATGCATGTTATTTTTTATTATGTTTTTTCAATTAATAAATATATGAATATCTATCTCTTCATCTGATTAAATATATTCCTTTCAACATAATTTTCAGTGTTTTTCTCCACTTATAAAGTATGATTGCACGTAGTACAAAATTTAAATTACATAACACCAAATGTAAATAAATGTTAAGTTTCCCATCTACTCCAAACAGATTCTTATGAAGATATTTAAAACATTTTATAAATTGAAGTACAGTTTATAATGTGTGTTCATTTCTTGTGTACAATAGTGATCCAGTTATGCATATATATATTCCTTTTCATAGTCGTTTTCATTATGGGCTGTTATAAGATGTTGTGTAGAGTTTCCTGTGCTGTACAGTAGGACCTTGTTGCTGATCTAATTTGTATATAGTGGTCTCTGCAAACCCTGAACTCCCCATTTATCTCTCCATCCTCCCCCATTTTTTCCACCCTGGGGACCATAAATTTGTTTTCTATGTCTGTGAGTCTGTCTCTGTCTTGTAAATAACTTCATTTGGTGTACTTTTAAAAAAGATTCCAAATAAAAATGGTATCATATGGTATTTTTCTTTCTCTTTCTAGCTTACTTCACTTAGTATGACGATCTCTAGTTCCATCCCTATTGGTGCAAATGCCATTATTTTTTCTTTTTTAATGACTGATACGATTCTGGTGTGTGTGTGTGTGTGTGTGTGTGTGTGTACATATACACACAACTTTTTATCCAGTCATCAGTTGATGGACATTTAGGTTGCCTCCATGTCTTGGCTATTGTAAATAGTGCTGCTATGAACATTGGGGTGCATGTATCTTTTCAAATTAGAGTTCTCGGATATATATGCTTTTGCTTTTTGCTTGACATAGGATAAATCTATTTTCAGTTTTTTAAGGAATCTCCATACTGTTTCCCATAACAGCTGCATCAAACTACATTCCCACCAACAGGGTAGGAGGGTCCCCCTTTCTCCACACCCTCTCCAGCATTTCTCACTTGTGGATTTTTTAATGATGACCATTCTGACCTGTGTGAGGTGATACCTCATGGGAGTTTTGATTTGCATTTCTCTGATAATTAGTGATATTGAGCCTTTTTTTCATGTGCCTGTTGACCATTTGTATGTCTCCATTGCAGAAATGTCTATTTAGAGCTCCTGCCGAATTCTGATTGGGTTGTTTGTCTTTTGGTTATTGAGTTGTATGAGCTCTTTGTATATTCTGGAAATTAAGGCCTTGTCAGTCGCATCATTTGTAAATATTTTCTTCCATTCTGTAAGTTGTGTTTTCATTTTGTTTATGGTTTCCTTGGCTGTGCAAATCTTATAAATTTATAGTCTTGTGTCTTGTTTAGTCATTAACCCATTTTGAGTTTAGTTTTTTGTGTATGGTGTGAGAGAGTGTTCTAGTTTTATTGATTTACATGTAGCTGTTCTGCTATGTTTTCCCTTAGCAGTTTTATAGTATCTGGTCTTTCTTACATTTAGGTCTTTAATCCATTTTGAGTTTTTGAATATGGTGTTAGGGAATGTTCTAATTTTGTTCGTTTACGTGTAGTTGTCCAGTTTTCCCAGCACCACTTATTGAAGAGACTGTCTTTTCTCCATCGTATATTCTTGTTTCCTTTGTTGTGGATAAGTTGACTGTAAGTGTGTAGTTTTATTGCTGGACTTCTGTTCCATCGAGCTATATTGTCTGTTTTTATGCCAGTTAGATACCATTTTGATTACTGTAGCTTTGTGGTATAGTTTGAAGTCAAGGAGTGTGATTCCTCCAGCTCTGGTCTTCTTTCTCAAGATTGTTTTGGATATTTGGGGTCTTTTGTGTTTCCATACAAATTTTAAATTTTTTTCTTCCTCTTCTGTGAAAAATGTCAATGGTAATTTTACAGGGATTGCACTGAATCTGTATATTGCCTTGGGTAGTATGGCCATTTTAACAATATTAATTCTTCCAGTCAAGAGCATGGGATATCTTCCCATTTCTTTAAATCATCTTTAATTTTCTTAATATTTTATAGTTCTCTGCGTATGTCTTTTATCTCTTTGGTCAGGTTTATTCCTAAGTATTTATTTTTCATGCAGAGTCTTTCGTGTTTTCTGTGCATAGTAACATGTCACCTGCACATAGTTTTGTTAATGGAATACTTCTTCCTGTTGTTTTCCATTTCTTTTCTTGTAGGTTTAATGATGTGCCATTTTTAAGAATCTGCTTTTGTTGTTTTCTCATTGCTTTTAAGTGGTTTTAAGACAAATAACAGGTATAAACACTTTTTTCCTGGCATCTTTAATCAAAAGTAGATAGCATCATTTTATCTGCTAAATATGAACCATTATGAATTATGTAGGTTTTATGGACTTGTTTTCCACTAATTCAACAAATATGGACACAACACCAATTATTGATGAACTTTTGAGAAAGATATTTAATAGGGGTTAAAAACGAGCTAGCAGTGAAATGTTATGGAGGTTGATAGAATGAGTTATCAGATCTTCTTGATGGGATGAACAATTAGGTTCTCGGAGAAGCCGGTGACTGAGACGGTTCACCCTCTGTCATCAGACTCTGCATTTCTTCTCTCTCTTGTGACCCTTCTCTCCCAGACAACTGCCTTGACTTAGCTTCCTTGCTTCTGTTCATCTTATTAGCACTGCCTAGAATGCCTTTCCCCTTAATTTCAGTTTATCTAAATTAAACTTATCTTTTCAGACCTTTTCTTCTTTGAACATTTCCTCATATATTCAAGCTGACAATCATCTGTCATACTTCAGGTGTCCGGTGACTGTTTTTTCATTTTTGCCTCGAGATAAGAAAATGCTGCTTTGAATTGATGTTTTCTTTTTTTATCAGATACTGTCTAATTTTGGAGATTAAGAGAATGAGGCACAGAGAGATTTAAAAATTCTCTCAAAGTGACACAGCCAGTAAGTGATGAAATTAAGGTTTGTAGGCAACGTGGATCCAGAAACTAGGCAGCAGACGACATCCTCCCAGTTGGTGCTGGGTTCTCAACGCATCGCTCCCCACTCATAGAAAAGAGAGCCCTCTTTTGACGATGGAGGATCCTAAAGTGGGAAAAACCACTGTTTTCTTAGCAGTCTTCTCTTTGAGAAAAGATACAGTTGGTAAATAACACTTGGTCCAAATGCCACTGAGATCATGTTAACTTTGTCCCTCCAGGTGTAAGCTCTTGAGGTTTTAGTTCTTTGGGGACCTGGCTCTAAATCATTGAAAACTCCAAAAGAAAAAGTCCCTTATTCTGTGCAACATGTGAATCAATGTGCAGGTCAAAGAGTATCTCTTTACTCCCAAGATGTTCAAGATGAGGGATTTGCCTTCTTCGCCAATTACCTAGAAAATCTAAGAAATCTCCTTAAAAAAATTTGCCACCATGAGGGAAGCTGAAAATTCCATCCTTATGTCTAGAAAATGGTTATTTCCCTTGAAGCAGTTTATGGAGATACACAAAGGATATCCTTAGAGAAGTGAGGACATTGCATTTTGGATACTATGAAGTTTTTGAAATATGGTGGAGAAGCAGCAGGATGAGTTTGCACTCTGGGAAGGTAACATCCCCCTCCTCAGCCCAGGTTCTCTAAAGAGAGCAGACTGGCATTTTGTTAACATCCTTATGAGAGTAAGTAACTGGTCTTTTTGGTGATTTTTTTCTGAACTGATTTTCTTATTTACTTCTTTTTGACATAGAGACACTGTGACGTCCTTAAGGAATGCTGAAGTCGTAGAACGTTAGCTATGAAAGTGGCATAGAGATAATCCTGCTGAAAGGGACTTTCATTTAAATAAATTAATAGTGGCTTGACCAAAGACCGGAAGCAGGCTGTGCAGCCCCCTACCTCCACACAGCTATACTGGCATATTTGGATGGACAAAAACGAAAATATTCATGCAATGGATAAGGCTTCATATCTAAGCCTAGAATTTTCTTTGTGCTGAAAATACACTCCATGTAGCATTAAGCAAATGATCATGATAATGGTAAATATCATAAATCAAATGGATATATTCACTATTTTTACATAGATTAAGCTCCACATGTAATTACTATATAATTCAACAGTGGTATATTGCTTTAAAATTTTTTAAATTGAAGTATAGTTATTTATAGTGTTTCAGGTGTACCGCATTGTGATTCAGTTACATATATGATCTCCTTTTATAGATCCTTTCTATTATAGGTAGTTACAAGGTATTGAACATAGTGCCCTGTGCTGTACAGCAGATCCTTGTGTTTTATCTCTTTTATATACAGTAGTGTGTATCTGTTGACCCCAAATTCCTAATTTAATTCCTCCTCCCATTTCCCCCTTTGGTAACTATCAGTTTGTTTTCTGTATCTGTGAGTTTATTTCTGTTTTATAAATAAGTTAATTTGTATAATTTTTCAGACTCCAAATATAAGGGATACCATAAGATATTTGTCTTTGTCTGACTTAAGAGTAATATATTGCTTCCATTTTACTGAAAGAAGACATTCAGTGATAATAAATGTTGCTTGAAAGTATTTTTTCACAAAAAATGTCCTACATAGTGATCTTCCCTTAGGAATTTAAAACAGTTGACTTTTTTCTTCCTTGCTAGTGAGTCAGAAATAACATATTCTTGAATGTGTTCTCTGCATAAAATGTTATGCATTCGACATTTTACATATATTATTACTATAATTGATATTGCCTGACAGATTTCAGGATAAGTGCCCTGAAAGTAGTTTTTATGAAATATGGACAATCACGTAAAGTAATTCCACGTTATTTTGGTGCACAATTTTGTACACAATTTCCATGACATGTTGCTGTCCAACATTTACCAGATCACTTCATCTTACAGGCACAGCCTCCTCATTCCCTCTGTGGCATCATATCATTTTATATGAGTAATGTCTGTCATTTGTGTGTGTTATCATTTCCACATCTTTTTACAACTGGGAGTAGGGAACAGACTGAAAAACACACATGTGAATTGTGTCTTAATAATATTACAATGGTATTGGTCATTCTGTAAGATCAAGAACTCCCCTGGTTAGTCTTTCCCAGATGTCATATGTTAGGATCTGAATATCTCATTGGTTTTAAAATATTCCCAGTAAGGTCTTCCAGCTGTTTCTTTTTTTTTTTTTTTTTTAATCCCATCATACAGTAAGATGAAACTCGGGGAGTAGTTCATGTACAAACTTATCACTTGAAGAAGGTTTAGATAATAGAGCTGGACTCTTGATGGGAGAGAGCAAACGTCAAGGGTGAATATCTAAGTTGACACAGGATCTTTGCATCAACTGTCCTGACCTAGTATCTAGGAATATTATCTTCGAGCTTGACATTATTTCACTACTTTTCTATAACAAGCCTTTTTAAAATATTGTTATTGAATTAAAATATTATTTGTTACTCTTAGTAATATATTTTTAAATAATAAAATGTTTCTCTTTCTTATCAACAAATTACAGATGATCAATAGAAGATAAGAATCAGACAGCAGTGACTGAATTCCTTTTCTTGGGCCTCACAGATCATCTCCACTTGTAGATTGTCCTCTTTGTCATTTTTCTCTTTGTCTATCTTGTCAACCTGGGGAGTAATTTGGGGATGATCACTCTCATATGGATCGATCCCAGACTCCACACGCCTATGTACTTTTTTCTCAACCACTTGTCCTTTGTAGACATGTTTTCCTCTTCTTCCATTGCCCCCAAGATGCTGTGTGATATCTTTGTAGAAAAAAAAGGCATCTCTTTCATGGGTTGTGCTGCACAGATGTGGTTCTTTGGTCTTTTTGTGGCAACTGAGTGTTTGCTCTTGGCTTCCATGGCATATGATCGGTATGTGGCCATCTGCAAGCCCTTGCTGTACACCCTCATTATGTCCCAGAGGGTCTGTGTGCAGCTGGTTGTGGGCCCTTATGCTGTGGGTCTTCTAAGCACCATGACTCATACAGTTTTCACTTTTTGCTTACCCTTCTGTGGTCCAAATAGCATCAATCACTTTTTCTGTGATATTTCACCACTGCTTTCCCTAGCGTGTGCTGACACCTGGATCAATAAGTTGGTGCTTTTCATCTTAGCGGGAGCCATAGGAGTTCTCAGTGGCCTGATCATCATGGTCTCTTATGTTTGCATCCTGGTGGCCGTGCTGAGGATCCAGACTGCTGAAGGGAGGAGGAAAGCCTTCTCCACGTGTTCTTCTCACCTGGCAGTTGTCTCCATCCTCTATGGGACTCTTTTCTTCACTTATGTCCAACCTAGCTCAAGTTCCCCCCTAGATGTGAACAAAGTGATTTCTCTGTTTTATACTGTGGTAACCCCCATGTTGAACCCCCTGATCTACAGCTTGAGGAACAAGGAGGTGAAAAATGCATTCAGTAGGAAGTTTGAAAGGAAAAGTTCTCTAATAGGTAGGTAAAGTAGAACTCTATTTGTGCAGTACTATAGTTGTTCATGCAGAATGTATAGTAAGAAGAACACTAGGGGGGAATTAGAATCTGTATGTGAGTCCTGACTCTGCCTATCCAAGATGACTTGAAGAATAGAGTGGTTCTCAAGTATTTTTCTGCTCCAGTCTTGTTCTCTGTGACATGAGGGGGATTTCCAAGTAATTTAGAAATGAGATGATAATATAAAAGAAAACTTCACTGAATATTTGTACAATTGTGAATGAATGAATAGCATTTAATCTGGACATGAAAACTAAAAGTTTTAATGGAAAACTTAAAGTAACACAATCAGTATTAAAAGACAGTAATAAGACAAGGGAAAATGTGCCAAACAATGAGATAATATTCCTAATATTCAAAGAACAGTCTAAAATTCATAATCAAAAGGAAAACAACAGATAAACAAACAAAGAAGAGGCAATTCACAAAAGTGGGAATGCAAATTGCCAAATGGAGAAAATGTTCAACACCATGATTGGTCAGTTAAATGAAACAATATTAAAATGCCAGTGCAGTGCCTGAATGGTTTCATTGATGGTGACGTTCTTAGTTGACTATGCACACTCATTTTTTTTTTCTTGCTGATAGGAAGAATCACTCTATTTCCACAGAGCAATTTGATAGTTTCCATTTGAAATAAGTCCATGGCATTTGACCCACAAATCCCTCCATGAGAAATAAGACTACAGAAATATAAATGCCAATGCCTCAGATTCCATGTATTTCAGTTTTATGTGTAGTAGCAAAGAAAAATGGACAAAATAACTTGAATATCCATCACTGAAGAAAAGTACACTTCTTTTCAGTAAAATTTTCTGCAGCAAATGAAGACTGAATTAGGATCAACTGAGGTGGAGAGAACTATTATATCCAGTCTACTGTTAGTTGAAGAAAAAAAATCAGGTTGAAGATCAAGTTGTAGCTCTGATCGTTAAGAAAAAGATCAAAACCTATATAATGATTAAAATGTACGTGTATCTGCAAGTGTAAGTGAGCACTGGGAAAGCTGTAAATGGTATATAATGACTGCTGACGATGGTTATTTCAGTGGGAGTTGCATTGGAAGTAGGAAATGAGAGCTTTTATTCAAACACATTTGAATTGTGGCTGGTCCTGCTTGGGCTCGATAAGTTGTACCATTTTCATCGTATGATAGCGTGCTGCTCTGCCTGTCTGACTTTATTACTGGAGGATCTGGCAAGACACAGCTTCTGATGGCTGGCTGGAAGCATCCTCCCATGATGCCCCTTGTGCAAGTGTTCCCTCTTCTTCAGGGCCCAGAAACAGACCAAGACAGGAGCACTTCCTCAAGAGCCATAACGTTCTCTGTTGTAAATGGCATAGAATTGCTCTTAAGGCCCCAGGACCTGCATTTTTCTCCCCTGGAAGCTTGTATGCAGTAATGCTCCAACCTGCTTCTTTTCCCAGTATACAGCTTTGACCACAATGTCTGTTGGATCCTGTGGCCCACGTGGCAGGACTGCTTGTGGTGCATCTGGGTCCTGCTGCAGAGCTGTGGCTGCCCTGCATCCCACGCACCACCGGCAGCCTTCTCTGCCACTCAGTATACAGGCTGGAGAACTAGTCCTAGCTGCCCCCAAAACCGCAAGAAGGCTCCCAGCACACTCTGGTTCTTTCTTAATGAATTTTACTTTGGAGGAGGTGTTAGCATGTCCTTAACTCCTGAGCCTGTAAAAACTTCCCCAATGTGTCTAGTTCCTGAATCTCAGTTGGGTTCCTCTCCCACCCTCTGGACCACATGTGTTTTATCAAGGCCTCCAATGTTGAAGCAACTGCTTGTGTAACCTGCTCTGTTAGTATGATGCTGTCAGTGTGGTGGATGCTAAGTATTGTATCCTCTGAGTGTAAGTGGATAGGGGACCAGATATCCACAGACTATGTTAAAAAGGGCAGGAGAGTTAACATAGAGTTTTGGCAAAACTGCAAATGAATATTACTTCTCTCTTCTTCAGAGATACCAATTGTGTGTTAGATCTTCCCTTCTGCCTTATTAATCATTTTCTCTCTAAATATTCGGAAGTTGCAGTTTAAATTTAAGTTTTATTTTTAAAATCTTCTAATGTCTTCTGTAATTGAAAGTCGTGTCTGTACTCCTGTGTTTTGTTACATGTGACTGACAGTTTCGACGTTGTTGCCTTTCCTGGGCTCAGCCGGCTTATTTCCTATCCCCAGATGTGATTTTGCTGTTGCTTTTGTCAACCATGCTCTTTCACAGAATACATGCTTTGATTTTTAAAAATGTAATAAAGAATTATTTTCCCATAATTATTTTTGTTAATAGAATGCTTTGTTTGCCCTGTTAATTTTTATATTCCTTTTAGGTAGATTTAACAAAGTGTCATTTGTTTGTTTCAATTTGTTTATGTTGTTTTCTCTTTGCTTTTAAGTAGTTTTTAAGAAGAATAACAGGTGAAAATGCTTTTCCCCTGACATCTTTATTCAAAATGCATAGAGAATAGTTTTACCTGCTAAACATAAACCAATATTAACATCTAGTTCTATGTGTTTGTTTTCCACTGATTCAGCAAATTCATGCACAACACCAAGTATTGGACAGACTTGAGAGAGATGCTTAATAGAGGTTAAAAATGGGCTGGCCTTGAAGTGTTTTGGGGATTGATAGAATGAGTTATCAGCTCTTCTTGGTGGGATAAACAGGTTCTCACAGAAGCTGATAACTGAGATAGTTCACCCTCTGTCATCGACTCTGCATTTCTTCTTTCTCATGTGACCCTTCTCTCCCAGACAACTGCCTTCACTTAGTTTCTGCTTCCTTGCTTCTGTTCATCTCATTAGCACTGCTCGAATGCCTTTCCCTTTAACCTCAGTTTCTCTAAATTAAACTTATCTTGTCAGAAAAATTTCTTGTTGGACAATTTTCCCAAATATTCAAGATGACAGTGATCTGTCATACCTTATGAGTTCGGTGACTTTTTAAATTTTTGCCTAGAGATGAGAAAATGCTACTTTGAACTGATTCATATATATATATATATATATATATATATATATATATATATACATACATACATATATCTAGATATTGTCTCCTCAACTGTGTTAAACAGATCTCTTATCCTAAGTGACTAATGAACACTGATTCTGCGCTGGGCACTTTTTTTTAATACTTTAAATTTATTACATCATTAATTCCTTGTAAAATCTTTGTGAGCTAGAAAGCATTTTTCTTGATTTAAGGGATTAAGAGAGTGAGGCACAGAGAATTTAAAAACTTGCTCAAAGTGACACAGCCAGTAAGTGATAAAATTTAGATTTATACCCAGACAATGTGGCTTCAGAATCTAGGCAGGAATCTACTTCATCTCAGCTGGTGCTGAGTGCTCAATGCATCACCCTCCACTTATAGAAAAGAGAGCTCTCTTCTGGCAAATAGGATTCCAATGTGGGGAAAAACCCACATTGTTTTCTTAAGAATCTTCTCTTTGAAAAAGATACAGTTTGGAAATAAGACATGGTCCAAATGCCACCGAGATCATGTAAATTTGTTAATTTTGTCCCTGTAGGTGAAAGCTCTTGAGGTTTTAGTTCCTTGGGGACCTGAATCTAAATGTTGAAAACTCCAAAGAAAAAGTCCCTTACTCTGTGCAGCATGTGAATCACTGTGCAGGTCAAATAGTATCTCTTTACTCCAGGATGTTCAAGATGAGGGATTTGTCTTCTTCACCAAATACCTAGAAAACCATGCCTCTTAGAAAAGGTTGCCATCATGAGGGAAGTTGAAAGTTCCGTCTTTATTTCTAGATAATGATTATTTCCCCTGAAGCACTTCAAGGAGCTCCATGAAGGCTATCCTTAAAGAAGTGAGTACATTGCATTTTGGATACTATGAAGTTTTTGAAATATGGCGGAGAAACATTAGGATGAGTTTGAATTTTGGGAATACAAGCCATCCCCTAGTCCTGGTTCTCTAAAGAGAGCAGACTGGCATTTTGTTCACATCCTTATGAGACTAAGCAACTGCTTTTTGTGACTTTCTCTGAAATGATTTTCTTGTTTATTTCTTTTTGACATTGAGATATTGCAATGCCTGTATGGAATTCTAGAGTTACAGATGTTAGCTATGAAAGTGGCATCCTCTTTGTTTTATGGAAGACTTAAATGACTCACATTCTAATTAGTTAATTAATTAATTAATTAATTAATACTAGTTGGATCAAAACCAGAAGCAGTCTGTTCAGCCCCCTACTTTCACGCACTTATACTGGCATATTTGGATGGACAAAAACACTCCTGCATTATAGCTCCTAATCTAAGCCTAGAATTGTCTTTGTGACTGCTGAAAAGCTACTCTACATAGCATTAAGCAAGTAATCATGATACTGATAAATAATCATAAATCAAATAGATGCAGCCACCATTTTTTTCATTTATTGAGCTCCACATGTAATTACCAGATGATTCAAAGTAGTCATTGCTTTTGTTTTACCTAAAAAGACATTATTGTAGTGATAATAAGCATTTTTTAAATCAGATTTTTTTTTGTATGTAAATTATCTACCTAGTGATCTTCTCTTAGGAATTTGAAACAGCTTGATTTTTTTTCTTCCCTGACTGAATCAGAAAGTAACATATTTTGAATGCGTTCCCTGGGTAAAGCATTATGCATTTTACATATATGATTACTATAATTGATAATGCCTCACAGATTTCATGATAAGTGCCCTAAAACGTGGTTTATATGAAATATGGGCAATCACATAAAGTCATTCCATGTTATTTGGTGCACAGGATGCTTAGCTTTGTACACAATTTCCATGACGGGTTGCTGTCCAGCATTTGCCAGGTCACTCAATCTTACAGGCATGGCCTCCCTGTTCCCTCTGTGGCTTCACATCATTTTATATGAGTAACCCCTTTGTCATTTGTGTATATTGTCCTTTCCACAGCTTTTTACAGATGGGAGTAGGGAATGGACTGAAAAACCCACATGTGAATTGTGTCCTAATAACATTAGAAAGGTACAGATCATTCGGTATGATCAAGAACTCCCCTGGTTAGTCTTTCCCAGATGTCATATGTTAGGATCTGAGTATCTCGTTGGTTTCACAGTATTCCCAGTAAGTCTTCCAGCTGTGTGTGTGTGTGTGTGTGTGTGTGTGTGTGGTTTTTTTAAACATACCATACAGTTAAGATGAACCTGGGGAGTAGTTCATGCACAGACTTATAACTTGAAGGAGTTTTAGGTAAAAGAGTTGGACTCTTGACGGGACAGAGCAAACATCAAGGGTGAATATCCAGGTAACACAGGATCTTTTCACAAATTGCCCTGACCTAGTATCTAGGAATATTATCTTCCGTTTCAACACTATTGCAATAATTGTCTGTTACAGACCTGTATGAGATGCTCAGTTACTGGATTAAAATAATATTTGTAACTCTTAAAAATAGTTTTTTCAAAATAAATGTTTTTCTTAGATTACGGATGATCAATGGAAGATAAGAATCAGACAGCAGTGACTGAATTCCTTTTCTTGGGCCTCACAGATCATCTCCACCTGCAGATTGTCCTCTTTGTCATTTTTCTCTTTGTCTGTCTTGTCACCCTGGGGGGCAACTTGGGCATGATCACTCTCATATGGATCGATCCCAGACTCCACACACCTATGTACTTTTTTCTCAACCACTTGTCCTTTGTAGACATGTTTTCCTCTTCTTCCATTGCCCCCAAGATGCTGTGTGATATCTTTGTAGAAAAAAAAGGCAACTCTTTCATGGGTTGTGCTGCACAGATGTGGTTCTTTGGTCTTTTTGTGGCAACTGAGTGTTTGCTCTTGGCTTCCATGGCATATGATCGGTATGTGGCCATCTGCAAGCCCTTGCTGTACACCCTCATTATGTCCCGGAGGGTCTGTGTGCAGCTGGTTGTGGGCCCTTATGCTGTGGGTCTTCTAAGCACCATGACTCATACAGTTTTCACTTTTTGCTTACCCTTCTGTGGTCCAAATAGCATCAATCACTTTTTCTGTGATATTTCACCACTGCTTTCCCTAGCGTGTGCAGACACCTGGATCAATAAGTTAGTGCTTTTCATCTTAGCGGGAGCCATAGGAGTTCTCAGTGGCCTGATCATCATGGTCTCCTAAGTTTGCATCCTGGTGGCCGTGCTGAGGATCCAGACTGCTGATGGGAGGAGGAAAGCCTTCTCCACGTGTTCTTCTCACCTGGCAGTTGTCTCCATCCTCTATGGGACTCTTTTCTTCACTTATGTCCAACCTAGCTCAAGTTCCTCCCTAGATATGAATAAAGTGATTTCTCTGTTTTATACTGTGGTAACCCCCATGTTGAACCCCCTGATCTACAGCTTGAGGAACAAAGAGGTGAAAAATGCATTCAGTAGGAAGTTTGAAAGGAAAAAAAAATTTAAATAGATAAAATAGAATTCTAATTGTGTTGCACCACTCATGTTAATTCAGTTATGTGTGTTCAAGGGAAGAGACACATGTCTCATTCCCGTTAGTTCCTGGGTCTGCTAGTTTCAAGGTCATTCATATACTAGACATATTGTTTATATTGTTGTTCTTCAGTCTTCTCCTTGGCAAAATGATGGGGAATATAAAACACTTTACATACATGTTGAAAGTAGAAATGTAAGAGATGCCAGAAGAGGGTCCAGGAGAACATTTATCTCTTCTTACATGTGAGAAGACATTTTATTCCAGCCCAGAAAGGCAAACATTGTAAGAAAAAGATCAACAAAGTTCATCCATAAAGGTTTCATAAACCTTGATAAAAGCTGAACTGTGGAAAGTGAGAGAACAGCTGTAGAACAAGTGACTCACAATGAGTTAGTGTCCCAACAGGAAAGCGTTGGAACGTATGTATACATATGTATGAAACACAGTAGAGAAATAACCACCAAATGAATGGGCAATGACATAACTAATTGCAAATGGCCCAAAGCATAAATATATATAAAAAAACTACTCAACTTTTCAGTTGCTTAAGTAAATGAAATGAAAATGCAATCCTATTCTTTTTTTTCATCTATCAGATTGGGGAACATTAAACTGATTAAGTGCAATGCTGGTAAGGTCACCATTTGGGTATTCTACACTTAGCTATAGTGGGTACATTTTCAGAAAGTAATTTCATGATTTCTATTAAAATGCACTTGATCTTTGACCTAGCTGTCTTACATTCGAAATTCATGCTATAGAAATATAAATACCAGACACAAATGTTGCAGCATCATTTGCAGGGGGGATAAAAGGAAACAGTCTGATTTTGTATCATTAGGAGAAGGAAATCTTCTTCCTATGAATCATTATGCAGCTAATTATAAAAAGAATGATTTAGATAGTTGTGCTTTTGTTTGGAAGAAACTCCCTGATACTATCGTAGGTGAATGGAAAAAAAAAAATCCCAAATCAAAGTAAAATCTGCCAAAATGATTACACTTAGTAAAAATAATGTGGGGGCAGTCTATCTACTGTGTAGAATATATTGGTATGCACATTATACAAGATGATAGAGAGAAGTGTGGAAGGCTACAGACCGAACTGTGAACACCGGTTACTTCAGTGGCATGGCCCATTGGAAGCAGGAGGGTGGGGTGGTGGTCCATCCTCATCCGGGTTGTCGAACTTGTTTTATAACAAATACATTTACCTTTGTAATTAAGATTCACTTTTGAAAAGCTACAATCTGTGTCAAAACTGAATGAATAAATTTATCAGTAGATAAATAAGTTGAGGAGGATGGGTTCAAGGCCTTCTTTGAAGGCTGCTGCTACATTCTAACATTCTCTGACTTCATGAAATACTTCTGAACATTGGTGACGGAAATACTGGTCAAAACCGAAGTGAAATGGAGAGGTTCTCAGCCACTCTGTGCTTCAGTCTCTCACTTTTTCCCTCTAAAGATCTGCATTTTCCTCCACCCCCATAGCCTATAACTTCTATACATAGTGGTATGCTTTCTCTCTTCTAAAACCTCTGAAATGATAGCAGAATGCTAAAAATGACACAATGCAAGTGTGATGAAACTTGAAAGGTATAGTAAATATTACCTTAAATGTATCCATATAATACTAACACTGCTAACTGTCAGTCTTGTAAAATTTTCTAACAACATTTTACTAAGAATTGTTAAAACCTGGGCCTAAGTGTGACAAAGGGAAATGTATTTTTTTCTATTTTTATCTACAGAAGAGCAACAGTTTCTTTCCTAGTAAAATTTTGCCTTAAATTGCCTCTATTCTGGGTCTTCACTGTGTAACATGTCTCAAACCACAAGTCACCTTTTGAGATGGTCATTTCCTGGTATGATGCCCGAAGTGTTTTCTGTCTTTTTAATTGTTCCTTAAACATTTATGATTTAACATCCATTGAAAGGGGATTGGGAGAAGAACAGTAGGAAGCAAGTGGTAGTTATAAATTTCCTCAATGTCTCTGAGTTCCTTCTCTAAATATATGCAAATATGTGCAAAAATATGCAAAACCAACTGTCCTCTGAAGCTCTAGTTACTGCTGTTCTCATGCCCTAGTGTTTTTTTCTGTCTAGAATACTCTCTGTACCATGGTTACATGGATAACACTGCTTAAGTGTGGCTTCCATTCAGAGGATTAATTACCCTGTCAATACTGCAGCACCATATTCTTTTCCTTCAGACTTTATAAGTGTAACATGGTGCATATTAGGATCATGTTTTTGGTTTTGCTTTGTTTTTATTAGTGAGAAATGTTCCCAGCTGATTCTTCGTATTAGGCATGATGGAAATTCACTTGGAGGTACATTTTTTTTGTTCATCTCATAGATCTGTAAGTGGTTCTCCATATTTTGGAATGAAAGGGTAGGTCCCAATATGAGGAGCAGAGAAATTCTATGTCAGTTAAGGCCTCCACACACTAAAATCCCGATTTACAGTATTGGTGCCTCGGAGGAGGGCATCAATTTTAATGAGATATGGTTTCTCGAGAGATTTTTTTTTTTTTTTTTTTGCTTCTGGCTTCCTTCAGGATTTTTTCTTTATCTTTGATTTTATGTAGTTTGAAAATTTTATGCTTAGGTATAGTTGTTTGTTTGTTTTTGGCATTTATCCTCCTTGGTGTTCTCTAAGCTTCCTGGATCTATGGTTTGGTGTCTAACATTAATTTGAGGAAATCCCAATCATTATTCTCCAAAACACCTACATTCCTCATATTGTTAGTATATACACTGATTAATCTTGTCAAACTCCATTGAAGTTTTTAGTCCATAAGAAGAGACCAGTTCTTAAATATGGAGTCAGTGTTGCAACCAGTGGAGTATTATCAGAAGCTGGGAAAGAAAAATAATATCTTAAGGATGAAAAGGATACACCAGGAGGTGTTTTGGAGAAGGAGTCACAGAGTAGACACTGCTGTGGACTTTGAATCCTGTTCAAAAACTAGCTTCTTTTGTCTGAGCTTGCACTCCTTCTTAGACTTCAGAAGTTATCCTTTAGATAAAACACTATTTTTCTAGAATCTAAAGGAATTGGCAAGGAAGATACATTCTTAACACCCATCACCTAGAGTGAGAGTGAGAGCTATCAGCCTGAATTCATCAAATTCACATAATACCTTATCTATGAAATGTGTCTTAAAATATCCTCCTTTCAAAAGCAGGGATTTTTAGAAATGTAATCTGGCACCGTTACAGGACTTGCCTTGGATAATCTCCAAAGGGAACTTCTACACCTAAAAAATCTGATTCCCTTCAAAAATTCTGTTTTGATCAAGAAGAAATTGAAAAGCCAGTGAGGTTCAGTGACTTACTCAGTATCACACAGATAGTTAGTAAGTAGTTATGATGACCACCAAGAGGTCGGAAGCAGGCATGTCATCTGTCAGTCTACTCTACGAAATGTAAAAATATAGAAGCTGTATTCATTTTTAAAAAGAAAAAGCCCAATTAGGAATTGATTCAAAAGAAAAATCTTTCTCTTTCTCATTAAAGATTAGATCAGAGAAATGGATAATGGAAATCAAACTTTGGTGATTGAGTTTGTTTTCGTGGGCTTAACAAATCACCTCCAGCACCAGCTTCTTCTTTTCGTGGTATTTCTCTTGGTTTATCTTACCACTCTTCTGGGAAATGTGGGGATAATGACTCTCATTTGGATGGATTCTCGACTCCTCACCCTGATGTACTTATTTCTCAGCCACTTGTCCTTTGTAGATGTCTGCTCCTCTGCTGTCATTGGTCCCAAAATGTTGACTGACATCCTTGTGGAGAAAAAATTCATCTCTTTCTTTCGTTGTGTTGCCCAGATCTGGCTTTTTGGTCCATTTGTAGTGACTGAGTGTTTCCTTCTGGCTTCCGTGGCATATGAGTGGTACATGGCCATCTGTAAGCCCTTGTTGTGCACACTCATGTGTGTCTGTGTGCAGTTGGTGGTAGGGCCTTATGCTGCCATGGGTCTTAAAAGCACCATGATCCACATAACTTTCACCTTTCACCTGCCTTGCTGTGGTCCGAATATCATCAATCACTTCTTCTGTGACCTTCCTGTTCTCTCCCTGGCATGTGCAGACACACAGGTCAGTAAATGTTTACTTTTCATCTTGGCTGGAGCTCTAGGAGTACTCAACGGTGTGATCACCTTGGTCTCCTATGTTTACGTTGGCATCGCCATCCTGAGGATCCGTTCTGCTGATGGGAGGCGGAAAGCCTTTTCCACCTGTTCTTCACATCTGACACCTGTCTCCATCCTTTAGGGGACACTCTTCTTTGTCTATGTACGTTGGAGTTCTAGTTTCTCCCTGAATATTAACAAAGTGGTTTCTGTGTTCTACACAGCTGTGATTCCCGTGTTAAACCCACTTACCTACAGCCTAAGAAACAAAGAGATCAAGGATTCATTCAG
The DNA here is from genome assembly GCF_048773025.1 of Camelus bactrianus. Lineage (NCBI taxonomy): Eukaryota > Metazoa > Chordata > Mammalia > Artiodactyla > Camelidae > Camelus > Camelus bactrianus. The sequence goes on from NC_133548.1 coordinate 12,439,677, forward strand.
AAGGACATTTGAAAGGAAGAAATTTCTTTTGAGTAAGTGAACTATGACATCGTTTGTATTATAGATTAAGAAGGTAAATAAATCAGAACATCACTTGTACTAGAGACTGAGAGCTAATATATATGTACAATGGAAAAACTGCAAATTTTCTGTTGAGATTCACTATTACTGTGTCATTGATAAGTCACACAATGTCTTTAGGTTACAGTTTTCTCATTTTGTTTTTCTCATTTCTTATTCAGCAGAAATGAATTTTAGAACTTTAAACTCAGATGAGTAGATTACTGAATCCCAAGACTTTAAAAAAGTGTTGTTACTCACATACGCAAAAAAATTTATGACTAGGATATGAGAGTTTCTTTGTTAAATCCTGAATAAATGTTATCATCATAACCAGCGACTTAAAAATACTTCTATTTTGCTTATAATATGTTGAGATCTCATTGTCTGTGATCTTGGCCTTGACTCATTAAATGCAAACTGTTAAAAAGTATACTATGGTCAAAAGGTAAAAACTTCCACTTACAGGATAAATATGTCTAGGGCTGTAACATACAGTGGTGACTATAGTTAACAATACTGCATTGTATATTTGCAAGTTGCTGAGAGAGTAGATCTTAATAGTTCTCATCACAAGAAATAAAATTTGTAACTCTGTTAGGGAATTGATAAATTTATTAGGGTAATCATTTTGCAATGTATAAAAATACTGAATCCTCATGTCATACACCTTGGGCTAACACAATGTATGTCAATTGTATATCAATAAAACTGAAAAAAAGTGAATTATTCAGGGATTATGCAGCCATAGCCCTGTCTACTACTACTTTCATGCTTGAAGTAGGTGTTTTATCAAGGCATTATACGTCCCCTGTACTGTTTGCTCATAATAATAACTTGCTGGGGTTTTGCCATGATTTGTGCATGTGAAGTGTAGAATGCATTCCAGTTCTTTAATAAAGTGTTACTTATTGTTATCATTTATTGATTTTTGTGTCATAGGCAGGATATTAATTCTATTTTTACAGACAATGAGCCAAACAGTCATGAAGAATCAATGGATTGCCCATGACCTCATAGTTTGGTCTCACATTTTAATTTTTTCTACATACAATATTCTTTCAACCATATTCTGTGTTTTATTTCCTGGAACATAGTAACACATCCAAGAAATGAGGGAGATAAAGCATGTTTTTGTACCATTGTAAGTTAAGACTCAGTGAGATCCACACTGTCATCTCTGAAGGCTTTCTTTAAAAGACATTTAATTTTAATTCAATAACTTTGAAGGCTATAATAGTCTGTAATATCACAGAGTCTCTTGGTTTTTTTTAAAAGTTATTTTTGTTTTTATTTATTTTTTTGGAGGAGGAGATAATTAGGTTTATTTATTTATTTTAATGGAGGGACTGCGGATTGAACCCGGGACCTCCTGCATGCTAATGCTAAGTGCAGTACTCTACCACTGAGCTACATCCTCCCCCGAGTTTCCTGTTTTGCTTTTTCTTTTTTCTGTTTTTGTTTGTTTGTTTGTTTGTTTAATTTTGATAGAGGTACTGGAGGTTGCACCCAGGACCTTATGCATGCTAAGCATGTGCTTCACCACTGAGCTGTACCCCTGCCCCCCATTTTGCTTATTTTTCACCATGCTTTCTTGATGTCTCTGTTGGGTGATGACTTGGGTCAAATGATATTCAGTTAAGAGGAAACGGGAATCAAAGAATGCTGCAATCAATGAGTAATGTAACCGATTTTACATATGTCTCTTATGTGCCTGACAGTTTTTTGGGTGTTATTCGTATTAAGAAGAAAAGTCCTCATGGAAATTACAGGCTGGTGGAGTAGAAAGTCAAGTAAACAAGCAAAGAGATTTAAAAAATGATTACACATCTATGTTGATTTCTATGACAAAAAAATAATTGAGGAACCAAGATAGGAGTCTGGTATGCAATAGATGACAAAAAATGAACCAAGATAGAGTGTATTTTAGCCAGAGTAGTAAAGAAAAGCCTCTTTAAGAAGGCACGGATTGGGAAGGATAAAGGAATTCTGTTTATGGTATGGTTTTCCTTGGAGTTCGATGCCACTATTTGAATCATAAAAGGGGAAAGTACCCTGCAAAATATTAACGGGACCTCTGGGTGTTCTAGGATGGAGGGCAATGTTGGGAAACTGATTTATTCTTATCCTCAGAGTAATTTTCTCATTCCTTTTTATGAGGCAGGTGTTTGGGGAATGGAAATTTGAAAGTAGGAGGTTATTTTGTTATGTCCGTTGGTAGAGGGGATTTACTATGAGCTACATGAGAGCTAATAAAAATAATTACTTTTAAGAAGAGATTAAAATACTTGTTACCTTTTTTACCAGGTGACTCTTTGCTGCATAAATTAAGATTTTGTAGGCACATTGTGCTGGATTAATTGTGGTCTATTATTTCCTAGTTATTCCAAGCTTCAAGCACCATGAGAACAAAATAAAACAAAAAGCTGGACAGTTATCTTGGTAGCCTTAAGCAGTGGATTGTGATTCAGTCTGATTCCTTTTGTTTGTTTGTTTGTAAACCACTGCTGGAACACACTGCCCTACATGGCTGGTGCACCATCTAGAGGCTTCCTCTGTGGGATTTCTTCAGTCGTATTTGGGGTCTTACCTGGCCTTTGCATCTTCTGTTTCCTCCTCCTGGAGCAGTGCTTCATTTCACATCTCACCTCACTAAGTCTCTGCTCGAATCCTCACATCACATCATCCAAGAGGCCATCTGGACCTCTTTACCTGAAATAATTCTCTCCTCCTCCCATTTCTCAACCACTTACCTTTTTAAATTTATTATACTTTGGAGTACTTAAAAACACCCAAATTTTATTTATTTACTTGCTTACTTATTGTGTGTTCCTCCCCATTGAAGATAAGAGTCATGAGAGAGAGTTGTTTCATGTTCATTACTTTGTACTTGACTCCACTGTCTGGCACATAATAGGTGCTCAATGTGTATTTGTTGATTGAACAATAAATATGTGTTCAACATTATATTATTTATTTCATGGGCATTTTAGTTTGATGGGCATAGGTTCAGTTATCAACTCTGTCTATGATTCCTTGGATGAAAGGCTTATCTGCACAAATTGGAAAAAAAGGAACAGTACGAATAACTACACACACACACATGAATATATGTATGACTTTACATGGAGTCTGGTATGCAATAGATGACAAAAAATGATAACTTTTAAGGAGTGAATTGATTTTTTTCCTTTATGATTTTATTCCATTTATCACTATAAGGCAGTTCCAGTGATATGACTTTTTTTTTTTTTTTGGTAAAGCATCATATTTTGCACTTTTTCCCCCTGTGATATTTAGTTGTTTCTTGTTACAGAGGTCAATTTACTCTACTTACATTTACAATAGTGCCCTGATTTCCTTATGGAGATTTATTTCTCAGCTACAGATTTCAATCTTAGAAGGACTTTAACCAAGTTCCCTTGCTTTCCTGTTGCGAGGTGCAGTCAAATGACCTAAGCATGAACCATTTCTTCTTGGATGTTAAGTTGTAAGGAGAATGACACAGGGACAGAAAGGTGATTGGATCCCATTCATCTTAGCCAAGGGCCCTTGAATCAACAGGCAGTCTGTGCTACCAAGACAGCCAGAACTGTCCTGGTTCTTGTTTAGGTTTTAGTCTGTTTTCTCACCTTCCCATTGGTGCTGTGAGCTGCCTAATATACTTCAGACGAATTTCCTATTTCTGTAGCTTGCAACTGAGGAACTTGGATATGTTGTCCAATTTTTTTTTTTTTTGCTTACAAAAGTATTCAATATTCATTGTTTTTTTCTTTAATGAAACTAAGCTTAAAATGGATTATTTAGCGTACCCCAGGAGAGTGAACTAGGTTAGACTGGGATTTTACTTCTATTTAAATATTTCTATTTAGTTGGGCATCTTAGTCATTCTTAAGTGATTCTGTTTTGATAATCAGCCCAGTTCCATCTGTTGAATAATCCTGGTAATAACTGCCATTGATTGAACTTCCACGGTGTAACAGGACATAAGTTATGTGCTTTCCAGTCTCATTATCTGTAGTCTTTATACTGTTATACACATGCACACAAGTAAAATATTACTATTTCCATTTTAAAGATGAATATACTCTTGTAGTCATTTTCTACTGCTGTATTACAGATTTAACAGAAACTAGTACCTTAAAACCACACAAATCTAATAGCTTGCAGTTTCCATGGGTCAGGAGTCTGGATCCGTCATGGCCTGATTCTCTGCTCAGGATCTAACAGGGCTGAAATCAACATGTCAGTGGTTCTTGGCTCCTTCCCAGGGGCTCTGAGGAAGACCCCATTTCCAAGCTCATTTGTGTGTTTGACAACATTATGTTCCTTGTGGTTGTAAGACTGTTGTGCCTGTTCCTTGCTGGCTGCCTGCATTCGTTCGTATGTGGTCCCTCTGTCCTCAGAACAGCAGAAACACATGTGCTGCTTCCCATTCCCTGAACCTCTGTGACTCTTTGGCTCTCAGCTGGAGAAAGCTCTGGACCCACCCAGGTAATCCAGGGTAATCTCCCTCTTTTAAGGTTAACCGTGCCATACACTGTAACAGAATCACACTGAGTGCTATTTCATCAAATTCGCAGATTCCAGGGATTAAGACAAAGATCAGGCACCAGAAATTAACACAACATTGTAAACTGACTATACTTCAATTAAAAAAGAGACGAAGATTAGGGATCCTTGCAGGACCATTTTAGAAATTCTGCCAGTCACACTGATACTCGCAGAATAAGCAGCTCTCTTAAAGACAAGTAATCAGTAAGAGGAAGAGTTGACATTTGAGCTTATCCTAGCTAATGTGTGATGTGTGTGTCTGCGTGTGTGTTTTTCTTTCCTGGGCCTGTAGTTTTGATTTTTTTTTCCTGTTTTCTTTCATGCTAATGTAATTTTTAAAGCTCTTATTAATACAGAATATTTATTCTTTGATAAAATGCTATTGTATCTTTGCTGAGGATCAACTGTACCATAGATACTGCACTAAATGTTTCATTAAAACCTTTAATATTTTAGCTCCCACCTGATATGAGTCATTAGGTCCATTTTGTAGCTGGGGAGACTGAGGACTCAGGGAACTTTAGCCCCATGCCTCAGATCAGGCATCTAATAATGGAAGAAGTGGTGTGTGACCCCACTCTGAGTTCTCCAAAGCCCAGGCCTTTGATGTAGCCAGTAGAAGGCCATTCAGCAGTGACAGGATATCATTCTTTTTCTTCCCCTAGAATTTCTCTGGATTCACATATGTTTATTCTTCCAAACAAAAATGAGGACAAATGTTTTAGAAGGTTACTATTTAATAAGATTCAGATAAGATTTTGTAAAATTACGTGATTAAAAAAGAGTTTGGTGTAAAGCTGTCAGAGATAATCACTTCTGCTTTATGGTGCAGTGTACTTTGGGAAGACAGTATCTGATTTTAAAAAATGATATTGGATCCATTGGATGTCTGCATGGAAAACAAGTGGAATTTACCCCCATCTCACAATACACACTAAGATCATCTCCAGATGATTTGGAGATCAAGATGTGAAAGGCAAGGAATTAAAGTATCCAGAAGATAATATTGGAGAATATCTCTGTTACATGTGGTTGGGAATTAAAAAAATAATAAGCTACAAAAATACTAAACAGGAAAGATAATATTGATTCTCTGAATCACATTAAAATTGAGAACTTAAGCTTACACTGAAGAGCATAAACATGTAAACCACAACAAGGGAAATGTATTTACAATGCATATAGTTGATATACCTCGAATATATGAATAACTACAAACTTTTAAAAAAGACAGACAATCCAGTCAAAAAATGTGGGCAAGACACTTGAACAGGCAGTTCATAAAAGTGGTTAGGTAAATGTCCTATAAATATTGCAATAGGTTGCTCAGTCTCCCTAGAAATCAGGGAAATGATGGTTAAAGGCACAATGAGATACCACTCCACACTCACCGAGATGGCTAAAATGACAAATACTGACTCTCATGTGCTACTACTGGGAGTGTAAATAATGGGTTTTGGAAAACTTCTTGAATTATCAGTCAGTATGAATATATATGTGCCCTATAACAAGGAAATTTTACTATCAGGCTTCTTCCCAAGAGATATGTGTGCTCATGAACAGCAAAGATTCATTGGATGATCATTGGAGAAAAATTCCCAAAAGGTGAAAGCTGGGAGCAACTCAAATGCCCAGCCACACAGGAATGGATAAATCATTTGTGAAATATCAACATACTAGAATACTAACAGCAATGCAGTATATGAACTAGAGATTTATTCAACCAGGGGTGAAGTTCACAGACATGATGTGGATGGTGGAGATGGTGTGTTTCTTGACGTAGGTGGTGGCTGCATGCTTGTGTTCACTTTGTAGTAAGCACTGAGCAGTACACTTAAGATTTGTACATTTTTCTCTCTGTTATTTATCAATAGAAGCTTAAAAATGTAGCATCAGGCTTGCCTTTGTCAGTGAAACCTCTTTCAATTTCTCAGGAAAAAAGCCTGTATGAATAGAATAGAAATTCTTCACACATTCTGATTCTCAGTGATTTTCCTGTCAGTGTTGGGAAAAAGATAAACAATTATAATGTTAAATAAGGTACCCTTGTGTTGGATCCTCTATTATAATGTGCTTTAGTTGAGCAGTTCCAGAAATTTTGTGGTACTTCTTGTGGGGAAAATGCAGACATTATTACATCATTGCACTAAAGTTTACGTTTTAAATAGTTTAAGAAGGAGGTAAGAAATAAAGCGTTTATCTAAACAAATACAGTGATCCCAGTGGATTTTTTTTAAAGTGTTTAAAGGAAGCAAGAACATTTTAATTTACATCCTTCTTAACAATGAAATCCCCAAGGTATGACATACTTTAGGGACATAAATTCTCCCAGGACAAAAAATGATGTAACTACTTCTAGAAACTTTAAACCACGAGAAGAAGATTATTTGTTTCCTAGTGGAATCATACTAGTTCCTTGGGAAGAAAACTAAGAATAAAACCAAGTGACTCCTAGAAAGTCTGACTTCTCTGTGCAGAGGCACAGGGGTGGGGCGGGGGGTGGGGCGAGGGGAGGTGGGAAGATGAAATGCATGCTGAAAAAGAATGCAATTTGTACTCCATTTTAATTTTAATTCTAAAGAAAAAAGAATTCGTTCAAATGTAAGTTTAGATTTTTTTTATTATTATCATTTCTGCTTCTCTGTTTATCTTCAAGAAGTTCAAAATGAGTTAAATAGATTGATGGGAAAATAAAAATGTCTGACATTTAAAGTATGTTCATTTGGTACATTGACATGTATCTGGTTAGAATGTTGCACCCAGTCTAGGAAGAAGTAATGTGAAATCCTGTAAAATGCACATGAGGTTACAGTCAAGTGAAATCCCTCTTAAGGACCCAGTGACTGTGCCTGAATCGGAGAGAGGCTGGGCACAGCCGCCCCCACCCCCAAACCCCGAGGTGTGGTGCCATCTGGATGCAGTATTGCACTGGGTTATGGGCATCTCGCTCAAAGCACAGAATGGGGAGGTTAATGGAAAAACTATCAACAAGAGCACAGTTTGCAGAAGTTTGAGAGCCCCTGTGCTTGAGTAAGCTTGGACTCTATTTCTCTGAGACATCATTGCTTTCTTTGTAATCAACAGACCCTTCAGCATTAAATCTGCACTTGGACAGTGATCGATGATTCCGTATCCCACAAAGAACATGCAGAACTGGGCTGGGACATCGGGAGGTCTAAGGTTCCCTCTTGGGAGAGTGACATTGTTGAAAGGATAGACTCTGTATTCAGCCAGGGCAGTGTCTTAATCTCAGATAACTCTATGAGATCCTGGCTCTCAGACTTTAGGCTCCAGCTTCTGCACTTAAAACCTCTACTGCCTGCTCTATAAAATGGGGATAACAAAGTGTTTCTTATCCAGGTTTGGGTGGAAATCAAATGGGCTGAGGTTGGCAAAGCACTTGGGGCGGAGTCTGGTAAGACTTGAATATTCTATAAATGCTTGTTCCTTGTTGCATACTCATGCAGCCTCAATTATGTTGTGTCATGAAGCCAACCATGGGCTTTAGCACAGCACGCTGGTAAGTGATGGTGTATTGGCCACCGTCTGTGTGGTCTTGGCTCAGATATCTTGGGAACTCAGTTTTCTTATTTGTAAAGGGTGAATTTGGAGTTCTCTCAGCTTGTTAGAATTTTAGAAATCGAGAACTCCAGATGCATAACTTGCAGTTGTTTCTCACTTTCTCGCTTTCTACCTCCTAGGCTTCACACATTTCTCATCCCAAATTGATTGTAGCTGTTTTCTTTTCTTCTCTCACTCTTTAAAATTGATGGAATACCTTTGGGGCTTGTTTTAGATTACTACAGTTTTTGATTTTGTTTTAGATTATTTTAAAACATAAAGCTAATGCGTGTATGCTTTGTCCCTGTACCAAAATCTTGTATCAAATTTGCATGTACATGAAGTCACCTTTGATTACCCATCATGTACCAGTTCACAGCCCCTCTGTTCTCAGAGATGATGATTGCAAATTTGGTGTATATCCTTACAGACTTTTTTCGTTTTATTCTACTTACATACATTTAAATGATTATAATTAACGGAAATATTAAGGTTTAAAACTTGTTCCTAAAAGCATACTGCAGAGATCATTCTGTAACTTGCTTCTCCTTCACATATCTTGGAAAAATAACCATGTTTGTATATACAGAATTAACTAATTTTAAACTTCTGCACAGTATTCCATAGAATGACTGTACCAAGATTTATTTTGCTGTTGCTCTTGTGGACAGTATTTATGCGGATTCCAGTTTTTCATCATTTTAAACAATGAGGAAGTAGACATCCTTGTTTTTCCATTCTGTGTTTCCTTGGGGTAGATATTACATAATGGAATTTGTGAGTCATTAAGTACTTGCTTTTCCAAAAAAATGTCAAAATAGTGAAAAATTACCATCCAGAGGCTCCACCCTGCAGTATGAGTGATTATTTCTTCTAACTGTCTCATCAGTATTTTATACTCTTACTTAATATTTTGCCAATTTGACAGGTGAAAATAGTGTGTCATTTTTTTCAATTTGGCTTCCATGATTATTTGTGAAATTAAGCATTTTTTTTATTCTTATTGGGACTTTGGGTGTCCTCTCTTGTGGCATGCATTACATCTTTTGCCTATCATTACAATGAGTATTTGCTATTTTAATTGATGATTAGTGGTAGTTCTTTGTGTGTTCTTATTTTAATCCTTCATAATATATGTTTCAATATTTTTTCCCAATCTTTGTGTCTTAATTTTACTTAGAATGCATATTGGCATATATTTATTTAAAATTGTGATATAGTAAAATTTACAACATGTTCTTCATGTGGTTTTTATGTTCTATTTAAGAAGATCATTAAAATAGAGCATAACACTATTCTTCACTATTTTCATGTAATATATTTATAGTTATGATTTTTATATTTTAAATGATGTGGGGTAGAATTTTAACAGTATTTTCTCAAATAGCCATCCAACTATTGTAACACTTTTTTTTAATGAGTGTTGCCTTGTTGAATCTTGGCTTTCCTGACTTGGAATAAAACATTTATTCATAGTCTGTTGACATTCATGCCTAGGTCTGCCTGTGGTTTTTCTAAAGGTTTCCTGTCCTTTTCTATTCATCTCTTTTTCTAGTAAAAACACTTTACTGTTTTAATTATGATAGCTTTAAATCTGCATTGAATATCTTTATTTTTCTTTTTTGAAACTATATTGCCTATTTTTACATATTTTTTCTCCCATATATTTTTAAAGCAGATTGTTTCATTAAAAAGTATATTTAGATTTTGGTTGAAATTGCATTAAATTAGCCACATAGTTTGGTGACTGTCCTTGCTCGGTCGGCCTAAGACAACCAGGAACAAGTGTGTAGTTGGACCAAGCCAGCTTTATTGAGCCATTCCAATGAGACAGTCACACACCAGAAGCACCATGGGTATCTCACTGAGCAAAGAGGAAATAAAGTTATTGTGGGATTTTTAAAAAGGGTGGAGTTTAGATGAAATTTAAATCAAGAAAACTTTTGATAAGCTCAAAACAAAGCAGGCTGTATGTTAAGGGGGCAATCTCACAACACGCCCACAGTGCGGACACAGGGTCCTGTTTCCCTGGAAACTACAAAGTGAGGATGGATGTGGCATGTGGTATCTGGAAGTCCCTGCTGTGGAGCTCTGTGCCTGTGCGGGAAATTGAGGCTCCTTCGCCATGTCGAAGTGACTGACTTAGCTCTTCCTGGTCAGAGTGGCATGTTTCATCTTGCTGGTATAATTAACAATGAATGTTTTTAGCTAGCCTATAATTTTAGAAAATAAATTTTCTCATTGAGTGATAAGGCGGTTGTCACTCAGAGAAAGGGTTGTTAGACGCTTGACAGCTGCGGGGTTATCTGCGGGAGAAGTACTGTTCCCTGTTCTCCTCACAGTGATTTACCTGGGTCTGCTATTCCCGCCTGCAGGATGGCCACACAAGTCCTTACTCCCCGAGTCTGAGTTAATTTTTACTTTCTCAGGAGGAAATGAATCTTTATAATTGAGTCTGTTTCCATTTTATACATAAGAAATACATAAAATGCATTTTTCCACTGACTTTCTTCTTCTTTTTGCTTCCGTAAAGTTCCACAGTTTGTACTTTTCTTCATACAAATCTTGAAGATTCCTTGTTAGGCTTATTTTATAGTTATTTGATCAATTTGAGTTGATAAATATGAACTTTTTCATTATAACTCATAAGCAATTGTTACTGAATTTTTTACATTGATCTTCTAAACTATTACTTTGTTGAACTCTTCAATTTTTTTTTTTTGAATCTTATTAGTTGACTCGTCCTTTTCTACGTGGATGACTATTTTGCCTGCAAACAGTGACTGTATTTTCTCTTTTTTCTACATTCTTATATCTTTCTTATTCATATTTTAGTGTTTTGGCTGAAATCTCCAATATTTGTTCAATAGTATAAATTGTGAGCATCTTTATATAGTTTCTGGTTATAATGTGAATGTTTCTCATGTTTTACTCTACACATGCTTCTTCTGAAAGCTTCAGGAAGGTTCTTTCTTACTATGTTAAATAGTTCCCTTTTTTTGTCCACATTGAAAAGTTTTTTTTTTTTTTGACAGCCGCATTTAATCAAGTTCTTACAAAAGTTCTATTGAAATAATACTAGTGCTTTTCTTTTTAAGACGTAAATGTGGTGAATAGTTTTATAGGTTTTCTAATGCAGACTGAATTCTCAGTTAATCCTTAACTTTCTCTTTAAAGCATTTAAGCCGTGTTGCTCTTTAGAACTGTCATGTATTTGACTTGCTAGCACTTTATTCAGGCTTTTTTTGTTTTTTAAACACCAGTGCTCCTAAATCAAAAATCTGTAATTTCTTTTCTTGTGTATCACGTTATACTTTCAAGAAATGTAAAGTTGTATGCGCTACCAGTTGTCCTTTTCTCACTCTAGAGACCAAAACCCACCAATGGCTGATGAGAACTCTACGAAGATCACAGAGTTCATTTTCCTAGGCTTGCAGTACCATCCTCGGCTGCAAGTCTTCCTTTTCTTGCTCTTCCTACTTTTTTACCTCGTTACTGTGACAGGAAACTTGGGCATGATTATCCTCATCCGGCTCGATTCCCGCCTCCACACACCGATGTACTCCTTTCTCAGTCACCTGTCCTTTGTGGACACCTGCTTCTCGTCAGTGGTGGGTCCCAAGGTGCTCGCCGACTTCTTCGCTGAGCGGAAAGCCATCTCCTTCCTGGGCTGTGCCTTGCAGCAGTGGTTCTCTGGGTTCTTTGTGGCCATCGAGTGCCTTCTCCTGGCGTCCATGGCCTACGACCGCTACGTGGCCATCTGTAACCCGCTGCTGTATTCCGTTGCCATGTCCCAGATGCTCTGCATCCAGCTTGGTCGGACCCTACACTGCGGGGTTTCTGAACACCATGACTCACACAACAGCTGCTTTTCGACTTCCCTTTTGTCGCTCCAACGTAATCAATCATTTCTTCTGTGACATGTCCCCGCTGCTTTCTCTCGTGTGTGCGGACACCCGGGTCAATAAGTTGTTAGTTTTCGTTGTGGCTGGAGCTGTCCTCGTGGTCAGTAGCCTGACCATTATCATCTCCTATTTTCACATCCTCCTCGCCATCCTGAGGATCCGCTCTGCTGATGGGAGGCCCAAAGCCTTTTCCACGTGCTCTTCCCATCTCACGGCTGTTTCCATCTTGTACGGGACTCTCTTCTTTATCTATGTGAGGCAGGGGGCAGTTTTCTCTCTGGACCTCAATAAAGTGGTGTCCATATTCTACACAGCAGTCATCCCCATGTTGAATCCTATCATCTACAGCTTGAGAAATAAAGAAGTGAAAGCTGCCATGTGTAGGACCATCACCAGGAGGAAGTTTTGCATCAGAAGATAGACTTCCATCTAAAATACAGAAGAGAAAAAAAAGAGAAAAGCTTCTTTTCAAACATGGCTAGATTACCCATCATCATCCAAAGAGGCCAAAGAATTTGAAGAATTTAGGGGGATGTCATACTTCCATTCTCTGTATGATTTTTATTTTGGTACCTTTTTAAAAGCTCCATTTCATCATGTCCCTATAAATAATAAAACTCCCCAGTCACCCACAGAGTCAGAGCATTTCTGCTTCCTCAGACACCTTCACTACTGGGAATATGATAAAATCTAAAAATGTTGGGGCCACTTAGCTACTAATATTGTTGCTCTAGTTGGACCAGCATAAATGTCCACATTGGGTGAGAGTCTTTGGAACAGCATATACATTCCCTATTCCTAAATAAAGAATTGAAAAGAGTAAACAGAGCAGTTACTTTGCTTACAAATGCTTTTTGTAACCAAGTGAGTCCCCATATCATATTCTTTTTCATATATTTTATGCCTATTTGATTTATTCTTGCTTTCTAAAAATACAATGTCATTAACATTACAGGAAAGAAAAAGAAAATGTAGACAAGCAAATGAAGAACAACATTAACCAAAAAAAAAAAGATCTTAACTCTTATTCTTCCACCAAGTGACAAGTTCTGGTAATAATTTCCAGATGCCTCTCTGACTATTTGACTTTAGTTGTTCTAATTATCACTTCATTAATTGATACTCAGGTTTTCCTAGTTCTTTTAAATAAAAATAAACAGGGATAGCTTACAACAGAAGTTAGAAATTCTAAGATGCAAAAAAGTGAATGAGAAAATGAGAAAAATCCTAAAAAAATCAGACAATAGGTGTTGAGAAGTTAAGGGTCAACTAAAGTGGAGAAAATGTGTATCTTATTTTCATGTTAGTCTTTTTTTGTTGTTGTTTCCAAATTAAAAAAAAATCAGTACAATAGAATTAAGTTCAAAAAGTTTAACACGTTTCTCCCCTGCCCTGACTCTGAAGATACTTTGAAGAATTCAAGAGGAATTATAATCATTTTCAAAGAAGATAAGTGATTCTTGAAAAGCATCTTTTTGGTACAAACTAGATTCTGCAGACATTTTTGCCTTGATAGCTATGCATGTTCTAAAAATGTAAAATTTATCACTATTTAATAGAAAGAGCTACATCTGAAAAGGACAAAAAAAAAAAAAAAAACCAAACAAACAAAAAACAGTGATACAGTAGTGAAAAACTCGGGTGTAGATTTCTGTCCAAATAACTTTCTTAATGGAGTTTCTGGATAAGCAAATGCTCTCTTAGGCAGTGTTGACGAGATGACTGTCACGATCACTCTTCCTCACTCCAGAATTAGTTGAACTTGCTTTGAATATTGCAGTTACATTATAAAACAGTGCATTACAGGGTCTGGGCATGGAGTGGCTTGAGTCTGGAAGTGAGCAGGCTATGCAGGGAACTGGATACCAAGAAGTGGAAATGGTTTACAGGCTGGTGATAATCATAGTTTCAGTGAAGCAACTGTCTCAGACAGAAGGGATCAGTCCCTTGCCACATAACCAGAGAGACAGAAATAGTGCCAATAGCATGCTATCAAAAGGATCCGGATGCTAACTGAAAATTTTCCTCCATTTAATTTATAATATTTATTGTGGAAGCAATTAATTAGATGGAGGATGAACAGTTTCACATGTACATATGTTTGCTGCTAGTGGTGAACTAAAGTGACTTCTCTTTCTCTTGCTGGAAGGTTAATTATCAGTGTTTTGATCTGTGCCTTAGAGCAGAAGTTCTGTAGATTCTTGTGGCTGGCGAGGGGTTCCTCTTATCTCCCGTGGTATATGGATATCTTCTAGAAGCCAGAGCTCTGTCTCCTTGCCATGTGACACAGATGCTGTGTCAGGGTGGTGGGGCAGGGTTTATGCTTTTGTGTTCGTGAACACCACCGTACTTCATGACCCCTGTTGATTTCCAGTTACTCTCCATGGTCATTTATGAAACACCTCCCGACTATTCACCATCAAATATTCTGGCACCTCATGCAGCATATTTTTACTTAAAAACATTCTTATTATAGAATTTTTACATGTATAGAATAATAAAATATTACAATGAACACTTCATCCAGAGTTCCCAGCATCCAGATTGTTGCTCTGATTGTGTCTGGAGTCCTCGCACACATCAGTGGTCTAACCGTCTGGATAATCTCTGTCTGCTTCTTTGCTGCCATTGTGAGACTCCACTGAGCTGCTAGAGGGCGCAGCCCTCTACTCCACTCTTGCTTTTATCATAAATGATCTCTATGCCGCATGGGAATCACTTCTCTATGACTCAGTCTTTCACGTTTTCCTCGCTTTCTCTAAAAGAGTGGGGTCTCTAACACAGAAGTCCTACCACCAAAAGGAGTAACTATAAAGAAGATTTTTTTTTTTGCTAAGACATAAATTCATATCCAGGAAATGGAAAAAAAAAAAAAAAAGAACTATGCAAGTGAAATGGATTGGGGATGTTCCTGTGCTTCTAGGCCACTTAGCTGTGCTTCTCAGTATCTGGGCAGAGGCGTGGCTGCCTGATCAGAATGTTTCTGTCATCTGGGTACCAGCGTGTTCCCTCCTTTCCCAGGGAAAGAATCAAAGTTCAAACCTCATGCTCAGCAAGTCAAATTCTGCTTCCAGGAGACTGCACTTCATCCTGACTTTGAACCCCAGACATGTCCTCAAAACCTCGTTATTAGATCTCTGCACCAAGAGAAGTTCTAGAGCACTTCCTCGTTTCTCCCTGCCTCAACCCCCAGTGAATTTTTTTTGGCAGTTGAACTTCTAATATCTAACTTTGATGCTATAAGATAGAGTCACAATTCTGATCTCTTTTATCTATGATTTTGGACTAGGAAAAATAGGCGACATTAAAAATAAAAGACCAAAATCCTACTACACCTGAGTTTTTGGGATCGAGGTAGATCTGGTTGAGCCTGGGGCCCACAGGGAGCTTTGTAGCCCCACATAACCCCTGGGATGAGTGAGTGATTCTGGACACTTCTGAAGTAATCTGGGAGAAGGACAGTTACATAATGGTAATGCTAAGGAATTCATTTATGGTTTACCAGTGGCTACTCTTGAGTCTCAGCTCCGTAATTGATCCAAGGCACAGTCCAGCATCCTCCTCGCATAATACTTGACTCTTGCAGCCCTGGGGAGCTGAACTGATGACAGCAACAATGTGGGTCTCAGAGTCTTAGATTTTATTCATCTCATAATGTCTGGAGACTCCACTAGGACAAGCTGTACTGCATGGCCTGGAATGCAGCTTTAATAGCTGGACCTTAAGCAGTCATCTTGGACCACGAGGGAACTTTTGTGTTCCTGATGTTGTATATCAGCCGTATCAGCCCTATGTTGGCTACCTCTAGATATATTTTATGACAGAGAAAATAAATCCCTTTAAATATTTTTTAACAGTCACTGTTATTTTGAGTTTACTATCATAGAAATAGGAAATCCTAACTCAAACGGACACAAATGGAGACAGAGTGTGGGAACGGAGCATCCACACTGCACTTTGGTTGACTCTTGGCTTGATTGTTAGGTTTAGTGCATTAAAAGATAATGAAATTCAAAAGACAGGGGAGAAAATGTTTCTGTTCATTTTCTCCCTCTCCATTTGACACCCTTCAAGAGAAACCAATGCTATGAGTTTGGCTCAGTCCTTGCTTACTGATCTGGTGGCTGTGTCCAGAGTGTTGGGGTTCCCTCACTGACTTCCCCTACTGGACCAAGTACTTACCTCTGTGGTTTGGGGGAGGCAGGGTCTCATGACTGACAGCCCCACCAAACTTGTGAGATGGACAAGTTTTCTATGATAAAGAGTGGTTCTGTTGCCAAAGGGCAATGGGAGATCTGGTCCGGCAGATAAACACTGAAATGGAACTTTGAGGAAATAGAGAGAAAGGTTTAAAGAAGATGATTTCAAACAAGAAAGAGACCATTTTCATACTTTCCTATCCTCTACCAATGTGAGAAACACTCTATGAAAAAAAAAACATTTATTTTTAATATGCTTAGGGGGGTGTGTGTGTGTGAGAGAGAGAGAGAGAGAAGGAGAATTAATTTAAATGGGAATGTCACAATTATGTTCAGGTTATGCAAGTAAGACTACATATTGCAAAATTCAAAATAAGAATCAATATCTAATATTACAGATAATTTAAACAAAAAATTTCTTATAGTCATTTATGAGATGGGGACAACATTATGTAGGGCACTATATTAATATAAAATTAAATAAGATTTTATAGATAAGTGCTCAGAAGATTGTGAGTGATATTTCTATTCTTCTTCTTATTGATATTCTTGAGGCTAACAAAAATTCCATATGATCATCTCTATAAATTTTAGGAAGGCGTAAGACATCATCTGCTCCTGATTAATTTGATAAAATTTTAGTAGCCTAGAAAGAGAAGAATCCTCCCTTATCATATGTCCTGGGTAAACACTACTTCTTTATCTTTGGAGTCTAGGACAATATGTGACACTGAAGAGGTTATTCACTAGAAGTTTGTTAAATCTATCTGAGGTCATTTTGGAGACAATGTGATAAAACATCATTAACTTTTTTTAATTCTAATTTTATGAAAGTGTAGCCAATTTACAATGTTAGTTTTAGGTATACAGCAAAGCAATTCAGTTTTACATATACATACATACATACATATATATTTCTTTCAGTTTCTTTTCTATTATGGCTCATTATGAGAGATTGAATATAGTTCCCTGTGCTAGAAATACAGTAGGTCCTTGTTGTTTATCTATTTCATATATAGTAATGTATATATGTTAATACCAAACTCCTAATCTGTCCCTCCCCCTGCTTCCCCCCCCACCGGTAACCAGTTTGTTTTCTATGTTTATGAGTCTTTTTTTGGTTTGTAAATAAAATTTGTATCTTTTTTTTAAGATTCCAAATATAAGCAACATCATATGAAATTTGTCTTTCTCTGTCTGACTGACTTCACTTAGAATGGTGATTTCTAAGGCCATCTATGTTGCTGCAAATGCATTATTTCATTATTTTTTATGGATGAGTAATATTACACTGTAGATACATACCACACCTTTATCCAGTCATCTGTCGATGGACATACAGGTTGTTTCCATGTCTTGACTATTGTAAATAGCTGTGAATGTTGGGATGCGTGTGTCTTTTAGAATTAGTTTTCTCTGCATATATGCCCAGGAGTGGGATTGCTGGATCATATAGTAAGTCTATTTTTATTTTTTTAAGGAACCTCCATACTGTCCTCTGTAGTGGCTGCACCAATTTACATTCTCACCAACAGTGTAAGAGGGTTCCCTTTTCTCCACACCCGCTCCAGCATTGATTGTTTGTAGACTTTTAAATGAAAAACATTATTAACTTTTAAGGTTGATATTAGTCCTGCTCCAATTTCATGTTAATAAAGATTCCCTCAAAATGACCTTATTCTCTAAATTCTTAAACCTAGTTTAAAATATTTAGTATTATTTTTGAACACGAGGGTCAAAGTTTGTCAAAGTTGTTATACTTTCAGCACTATGAGATGCACTATTTCACATTCTTAATGAACCCCTCTCCCTTCTGCTCTTTATTCATCTCCGATTAGCACGGTCTCTGTGAGTATAGGCTTGTTCAAATAAGGAGTAGGCACCATTTCTTGTGCAATGACTGACGTGGTTCCTTCTTAAGATGTTGTTAAACTGTGCCACTAGGTGGCAGCATCAGCGTGTCAATCACAGTAAAATTGTCCACTAACGTTTCTTTTCATAATCAAAAGCATTGTGAACATAGTAGGCTTTGAAAAAAGCTTTTGAAAATCTAAGAGCTAATTTTGAAAGGCTGTGAAACTGTATACAAGTTTTGTGTTTGAACCTCCGTACAGGAAAAGAAATGTCTTACAGATTCTTTAAAGTTCATGACACATAAAAATTTAAAATCTCTCATCTCTTCTAACATTCTTATTTTCATTTTCTTATTTTGTGATACTAAAGCATAAAGGGGGAAAATGATTTTCTTATTATACATAACAGAATTATGGCACTCTTGTTCTGGAAACACATGGTTCACAGATTTTTTACTCCATCGACGTTCTTATAATTCCTTACGTCACCATAATGATAATAAAAGACTTTTTAACATTAGCTGCAAATATTGTCTAGTCTATCCATTACAACTTTAAAAAATAAAATTATGTATTTTTAAAACTTTTTTATTACTATATTCATCTTTAAATACATATTGACCATAGATTGGAGTGTTTGGCAAATATTTATTTTTATGTTTTATGTTTTTGTATACTTGTATTTTGATCTGATTATTCAGGAATTAAAAAGTACCTAAAGAGTAATCATTTTTTTCTTCATGAAATAATACTTGACTATTAATAATAATGGTAATTGTAAAATGCTACTGTCTGTTGAGCTACTAAAACACTCTTTAAGAAGAGGTGATGTAAAATTCTTAAGTAGCGAGTGGTGTTGTAAGTCCTGTAGAGATTATTTTAAGATAATTCTGTAAGGTAGGAATTGTCCTCATTCAAGAGACAAGGAAAACTGAGGGTCCTAAGAGGGCAGTGACTTTCCTGATGCCTCGCAGGAAATGGCAGACACAGATGTCAGATAAATTCTTCTTCGTTCTCAAGCTCTCTTTTCCCTTCATCCAACTGTCCCCCATGTCATATGTATGAAGTCTTACTGACATCTGTTTTATTCAGTCTTCTGCTTTGGTCCCAGAATCACCTGGTTCTAACTCTTACTGTTCTACAATATCTTCTTAGTAGGTCACTATGCCTGGACTTTTATGTCCCATTTACCACTTTTTGAATTTTTCTTGGTATATTTATTAATGAAATGTTTTATATACATTGATAATCTATTTTTTCAATGAAATGTAAATTTGAAAAAAATCCTTATAAAAATCTGGTAATTTGTCAATGGAAATTTTCTATATAAATTGCCAACGGGAGTCACTTCATTCAATCTGTGGTTTCTTTTCCCTGACATTCCTCACTCTGACAGTTCCCAATTGAGTAATATACTTCATAGCACTTTATTGGTTAAGTTCTTATTTCTTAAACTGTGTTTCCATAAATCCCTGGGTGTCCACTGTAATTCTCTCCTATGGTACAAGAAAAAAATACTTATATTTTCATCTGGATGGTGCCTGTATAAATACAGATAAACATTTTGAGAAGCAGTGATCAGTATTAAGATAATAAAAGACTAAACAATATAAACGCATCAACTTCACTAAGCAGATTTCCTTCCACAGATGACTCCCCTACTGTCTGCTGCCAAGTGTCATTTCTACCAATGTGGTTAATCATTCTAAATGATCTGCAACATCTGAGTTTCCAGCTGTGAGCCCTTGAATTTAAGTTAATCCTTGCCTGGCCCTTCTGTTAGTAAAAGTAGGGGAATAAAAGTTACCTGGGTTCTTAGTCACCCCCCCCCCAAATAATGAATTTCTAACAAGAGATAAATAGTGTTATATAAACAGAAGATTTTATTAGTGAAGTAAAAAGGTAGTGAAATATAGTACACCCTGAGAAATGGGAGCAGGCCAATCCAAGAGAGGAAAAAAATGGCGCCACTCCTTTGTGTTTCCTGTTTTTATATCCTTTGTGTTTCCTGTTTTTATATCCTGGCTTAGGGGGCGATTTCGTGATTGGTTACTGATGGCTTACATTCTCTGAGCGCTCAGGCTGCCTAACAGCACGCGTTCCTCGCTCTCAGGCACAGGCACACCCATCTCTTTTACGCATGTTTTCACCCATGATGCACACATGAAGAATTATGTTTAAAGGACATCCCAAGATGATAACTGTGCACTAGATGTGGAAACAGAGCAGAGAGCTTCAGGTGACATTTCTTTAAGCAAATGAAATTGACAGACTACCTGATGCATCTAAAACTCTTTACGTGTTTTGGACAAAGTCTCAGGAGGATGAACTTCTTTGGCAATGTGTGGTGAATACTGTGTTTGAGGAAAGTCCATTTCCCACATTCTTTGCCCTTGCTCCCAAAACATTAATGCATAAGAAAGAAGGATGGGGAAAGCTACATCCTCCAGTGGCACCATCGTCTCTGCTACTTTCATTTACAAAGGATTCCATAGTGTCTCCTTGCTTAGCTTGGAACTAGAGAAAATGGAGAGCCTATATTCAGTTAGAAACAAACATAAAATCACCAGAAAATACATCTCATGGGGCTTCCTTATGCTATGAAGCAAAACTTTAATTGATCTTTCCCTTAGCAGCTCATTCCCAGGATATGGTACACTTTGGGGAGCGAGGATCTTCCATAGCAACAAGAAAGACAAAATGATGCAATTGGTCCAGGGAGATTTTAGCTAATTGATGAAGCTGCTGAATGTGTGTTACAGTGGAGTCTTCCATGTTTTCTTTTTGGAAGAAAATACAGAATAAAATTAAATGACGATTGAAAATTCTGACCCATTTTTGTGTGTGTGGATGTAGCCACGTTAAGGGAAGAGATGAACCCTGGGAAACTTGGCTCATTTTTGCTTTAGTTCTTCCTGTCATCTTTAAAGAAGAGGGAGCCCATTAAAACGTAAGTTGCGACCTTCTGCATCATTATCTGTTCTTCTTTCTACCTGACTTTTAGCAAGTTAGGAGAACACAAATGAAAGTGGGATCAAAGTAAGCGATATATGTGGTTCCTGGCCAAGATCAGCATGATCCTCATCCTTGTTTGATGACTGAGGAAGGTCTCAGAAAGGGTGACATGGGGAGATACGTTTAGGTTCTGCAACTGGGTCAAACTATAACCAGTAAGTATGAAATGGGACAGAGACACTGCAGCAGCAGGATCAGGGGAAAAGTAGCACTGAATTCAGCTCACAACCTGGTCTAAACCACCGGGGTGATTTCCTTGCTCAGACAAGGCTGTCATGGGCTGTGTTGATATTATCCTTGGGCTCTGAACCTGAGATCTGATTGTGTCCCCACCCCGTATGGAGCACTGCATTCTATCCTAAGCACCAAGCCACAAAGAAAAACCGAGACATTAAAATGTGCAGAGAAGGCTTGGGCAGGCTTAGGAACCGAGACTAACAAGGAAGCGTTGAGGACTTCTGGGCAATTGTCAAGTGGAAGACTGAGAGTTAGCACTGACGATAGTGACTGATCCTGGAGGAGCTGTTAGACTTTTGAAGAGACTTGAGCAAGAGGTGAGTGTGATGGGTGGACAGCTTCACTGGCTAATCCATCTTTTTCTTTAATTCCCCTGTAGTGAAGGGTGTCACGTTAGCTGTAGTATTTGCCCTCAGAGGAGGCCTTGCGAAAGTCGAATGATCAATTTCAAGTTAGAGAAGTGAAGGAAATTGTCCAGCATAAGGCTGCTGTTGAATTCCAGTGTTCATGGGCTGGTAAAAAAGAAAAGTTAAAAGTAAAGTATAAGAAGTTTTCTGAGCGCTCATCGACCCTCTCATTCTAAGTGGATGAGAATTCTGGGAGATCAAGGGTTTTAGCCACACTGAATGAATGAAGCAACTTAGGTTGAAAGAGATCAGCTGATGTAACCAAGGTTACCCTTATAAGTGGGTGAAAAAGGATATATGGATGATACAGAGGTGATACAAGTTAGGCTCTTTTCCCGGCTTCTTCCCTATACTGTTTCCATAAAGGGGATATTAAGCTTGACACTCTATTATCCAGTGGCCTTCCTACCAATGGCCATTGGCTAGAACCTAACACCAGGAGTCGGAAGCCAAAAATGCATTATCCTGTACTCATATTGCAATGAATTTTGATGTTCATTGAGGTGAAAGGAACTGTGAAGACACAGGAAACATTTCCACAGTGTGAAGAAGGAAAGAGCACAGTCTGTTTTGACCGATACATGTTCTAAGCCCATTTCTGCCAGTTGCTAGCGTTATGAGCACGCCTTGATCTTCAGTCTTCCTCTTATGTAAAGTGAAATAATGGGGGGAGGGTAGAGCTCAGTGGTAGAGTGTGTGCTCAGCATGCACGAGGTCCTGGGCTCAATCCTCAGTACCTTCGTTAATTAATTAATTAATTAACTTAATTACCTCCCTCCTGTCAAAGAAAAATAAATAAAAAAATAATATAATTAAAAATCAAAGATACCATTAAAAAACAAGGTGAAATAATGATATTTAGTTTTCAGCCTTATTAAAGGGAGTACATAAGGCAAAAATACCAACAATTATCCTGCACTTATCTTGGTTCTTAATAAGATGCTGCTTTGCGTGCATTATCTCATTTAATCCTCACAACAATTTACAACATAGGTGTAATCCTGCCTCACAGATGAAGAAAAGTCAGGGTTCCCAGGGCCAGTCGGGTAGATTCCAGGGCCACTGGAGAACATACACTTAGCCTTGGGTTGTATCATCACCAAGTGCACAGCATTCAGCCTGAAACGGAGTGGCTGCTCCTTCTTCTCCAGCTTGCCTCCTTTCCACTCTCCTGCGTCCCTTCACCAGGTGTGCGTCCACCTGGTGAACTCACTGAAGCTGCAGTCACTGGGTTTATTCTGGAACCACCTCTGCTAAAGGTTAGTTACAGGAACTCGAGCTTCTAGGCTGACGTTTTCTCATCCATATACTGACAGGGTTCTGTAGAGTCTTAAAATATTGTAGCTTCAGGTCTGATCTTTTGCGCTGGCTTCTATCTTGCCTGTATTTCCTTAGCCGTTGTGTGTAGCTAAGTCATATCCTCTCCAATGCTCTCCTGTGTCCTCCTTTTGAAGATCCGTCCACCCAATCTGTTGTGAGGCCTCTGCCCTCCGCAGTGGAAACCAGCATCGGTCATGGCCAGTGAAAACTACACGCGGGTCACTGAGTTCGTTTTCAGAGGTTTGACTTACAACCCCTGCCTGCAGGTGCTTCTCTTCCTGCTCCTTCTGAGTTTCTACGTCATCAACCTAACCGGAAACTTGGGGATGGTTGCTCTGATACAGATCGATGTCCGCCTTCACACGCCCATGTACTTTTTCCTCAGCCACCTGTCCTTTGTGGACATCTGCTTCTCCTCAGCCGTGAGCCCCAAGATGCTCGCCGACTTCTTTGCGAAGAGGAAAGCCATCTCCTTCCTGGGCTGTGCTTTGCAGCAGTGGTTCTTTGGGTTCTTTGTGGCGGCAGAGTGTTTTCTCCTGGCATCCATGGCCTATGACCGCTATGTCGCCATCTGCAACCCATTATTGTATTCAGTTGCCATGTCCCGGAGACTCTGTATCCAGCTGGTGGCTGGTCCCTATGCCATCGGGTTCGTGAACACCGTGACGCACACAACAAATGCATTTCGCCTCCCTTTTTGTGGCCCTAATGTCATCAATCATTTCTTCTGTGATATGTCCCCCCTGCTTTCCCTCGTGTGCGCTGACACCAGGCTCAACAAGTTAGTCATCTTTGTGGTGGCGGGAGCCGTGGGAGTCTTCAGCGGCCTGACCATCCTGGTCTCCTACATCTGCATCCTCATCGCCATCCTGAAGATCCGCTCTGCCGAGGGGAGACGCAAAGCCTTTTCCACCTGCTCGTCTCACCTGACGGCCGTCTCCATCCTGTATGGTACTCTCTTCTTCATTTATGTGCGGCCTAGTGCAAGTTTCTCTCTGGATCTCAATAAAGTGGTGTCGGTGTTTTACACCGCAGTCATCCCCATGTTGAACCCACTTATCTACAGTTTGAGGAACAAGGAGGTCAAAGATGCCATCCACAGGACGGTCACAAAGAGGAAGTTCTGGAGCCTAGACTCCTATCTCCAAAGGACACTGGGGGAGGAATCAAAGAGAACAGACCAATTGTGTAGATTCCTAAGATTCCAGGCCACCTGAGAGTGTTTGGGGGCTTGGTGGCACCCCTTTACCCATTCATCCATCCAATTACTCATTCATTTAGTCACTCGATGTGGATTCATTAAGCCCTGCATGTGATCTTTTATTACCATTCAAACCCACACGCCACTTAATTTTGTTTCTCTCAGACACCTCACAGTCCAATTATTTTCCAAATGATGTTATTATTTAATATCAGTTACTAATTGTTTAAATCATTCTGCTAATACATTTTCTGCTGACTCCTTGGCAAAAATTCCAATTCCCAAAAATGGGAAGTTAAAAATTTTTGTGCTGGGTTTTACATGCACATCTAGCTCCCATCAATAGGCGTCTGTACAACAAAATGATGTGGGGCTTTATGTCTAACCTTCTAAATGGGATGAAGCTCTTGGCTGTGCACACCAGTTCTGGGGATGGCCTTGACACAAGGGACTGCGTGTGTGTCAGGGACTGTAGACAGACCTGTGATCAACTCCGAGAGATGGGCCCTGTTTACAGTAATAAAGGTCCTAGTGTTTATCTCTGATGCATTTCACACCTGAAAGTGCTTCTGACCGAATGAGGTAAGACAATATTTTCTCAGGATTCAACTTTCTGGTAGACGTTCAGAGGATTAACTAAACGTCTCTGGTTTGGGGCTTGGTTGTACATAGGACAGCGACTTCTAAACCCTGACAATGAAGTCCTTCCCCAGTCAGGACTGCACAGGGAAATGCCGTGGTTGGAGGCGGGTCACAGTCTAGATCTACCTGTTCTTAGTAAGGTCAGTACATTTGTAGCATCACGAGGAAGTACATCCATGCAGCTCAGTTGGATGGTTTTGACTCCTGTGTGTGTTGAGTGCTGGGCAGCCTTCAGGTCTGAGTGCAGTGACGGACCACCACTGAACGTGGAGAGCGGTCACCCCTGCCAGGGTCTCCCCATCCTCTTAGAGACCCAGGAAGGGTGCCCACTTCTATCTTACCTCTCTCGGTCTGGCTGTGGCTTTTCCCTTTGGATTGAAGAGACTGAAAAAAAAGAGCGTTTCACTGAGGAAAGGCATCAGCATTTGTAGATGGCATTGCAGTGTCATGGCTATAGACATGTCCTCAGGGTTTATAGGATAGCAGGTCTAAGATGCACTAATGTTCACCACCCTTTTGGTGTATCAGTCAAGCCCATAACAAGATAAATGGAAGCAGTGATAATGTCTACCTTATCATAAGACCACTGTAAAGATTAAACTAGAGAAGGCATGTGGAATTACTTCATAAACTGTAAACATATTTTGCTGCCTCCTCATAAAAACTATTCAGTGAATGATTCTGCCCTGGGACTGGCTGGGCTGGCCCCACTTACCAGTCAGCCTGCTCTAGCCTAGGGCCCAGCTTCACCCACCAGTGGGCAGACATCAGCTGTGAAAAAACTGTAGCTTCATAGCCTTTGGACCCAGCCCACCCATTAGCAAGCCAGACCTTGCCCGGGGACCAGCGGGTCCCTGACCCCACCCACTAGAAGGCTAACACAAGCTTCAAGACACTTGGACCCCTGCAGCCAACTGTGTAAGGAGCCAACCCCACCCACCAGGGATCCCAAACCAGCTCAGGGACCTCTGGGACCTCTGGGCCCTGCAACCAGAGCCCAAGACCCAGCTCTGCCATGAGCCCAGGACTACCAGTGTGTGGGCAACAGCCCTGGGGTCTCCTGGACCCTGACTCCACCCACCAGTAACCCAGCACTATTCCCGGGGTCCCCAAGGATTCCACAGTCAACCACCTCCTGACCGTGTTCCACCAACCAGTGATTTGGTAACTAACCGGACTGGGGGTCAACCAAGCCCACCAGGCTGCCCAGGCAGTCAGCCCACCACAATAGACAGACCCTCACAGCCCTCGGGGGGTAACCCTCGGGCATAGAGCCTGGTGATGAGAGGGGTGTGCTCTGCTGGGACACATGGGACAAGCTCCTACAAATGGCAACTTCTCCAAAGTTGGGAAAAGTAACCAACCTAACAGAGACATAAAAATAAAGACAACAGCTTAGGCAAAAACCACTCAGTGGAAACAGCAACATTTTCAAACCAAGGTGTTATAGGGTAAGTGTATAGTGTTTCAGATTGCTCAATATTTCTTCCTTTCCAGGACTTTGCAATGTGGTAATGGGAAGGGGAGTGGAGGCAGCATGGAGCAGGAAGGAGCTGGAGTTGTGGAGAAGTCACCCACGTTCTAATCCTGGATTAAGAATCCTAGATCTCTCACTCGAGTTTTGTGATTTTAGGGTTGTCTTTTAATTTTATTTTTTATTGAAATGTAGTTGATTTAGAGTGTTAGTTTCAGGTGTACAGCAAAGCGATTCAGTTACATATAAACTAACATACACACACACACACACACACACACACACACGTACACACATTTCAGATTCTTTTCCATTACAGGTTCTTAAAGGAAATTGGATCTAGTTCCCTGTGCCTGACAGTAGGTCCTGGTTGTTTAGGGTTGTCTTTTAACTCAACTGATAAGCCAGGGAGAATAATGACAAAGCTACTGAAGCTTTGTAACCAGTTTCATAAAGGAGCTGATGTTCACAGGAGAGAAGCAGGAGGCAGCCTTACTCAGTTTCATTATTGCCCCTTCAAAATGCTGCTGTGTTATGCCAGCCTTTCCTACTGCTCCCTGCCATCACAGACAGGTCTAAGAGTTTTTCCTTTCACTCAGAAGAAACAAATGATCTCCTTTTCCAAGTATCAAAATGTCAAGTCCACTGTAATGTCCAGCGACATACCCTTTTCCAAATTAAAACATCTTCCTTCCTTCATCCTGGGCTCTGGAGCCTGAGTGGTGACAGGGGGCAAATCCAATTCTCACTTCATCGCGGCACCTCCTTTCCCACTCTCACTGCTGTGTGTGGCCGGTCCCGGATCAAAGGTCAGGGTGGAAGGAAGAGGGGACAGAGAGCAGGAGAAGTTGACCGGACTAGTTGGAGTCTGGTGTCAACATCCTTTAATGATGGATGCCCGATTACTGGCTCTTTCTCTTGGAGGATGCTTTGGCGGGTTCCTCAGAGCCAGGGCACCCCTCATCCCCACTACCTGTGACCCCCAAATTCATCCTTTTTGTTCTTTGTGAGGCCAGGTCCTCCTCTGGCTGGACAGTCCTGCAGATCTCTGGCTTCTGACCTCGACTCTGGGCTGTGATTATCCCACCCCTCCAGGAGGTTGACTTGAGGGAGTCCCTTTTTAAGATGACCCAGAATGTTCCCTCTTCATGAGGCCCGTATCTGACTCACAGGGACTGCAGGCACTTCTGGTCCTTCCAAAGTCTGGAAGAGCAGGCTCTGTCCCCTGACTTGTAAAGGGAAAAGAGTAGCCTATTGACAATTCTCTCCAAAGAAATCCTCCCCAAATTGTCTTCGCCTCCTCTCCACAACTTCCTTTTCCCCAGGGTTAGAGAGATCAGAGGTGAATGATCTGATCTGATCTGCCAACCCTGGAGGCTCCAGGGTGAGACGTTCCCACAGCCTTAGGGAGGGGCGTCCACATGCTCTGTGTGAAAATTCAGCAAGTTCAGCCACAGAGTATTTTGTCCATGATTCAGGGGCCTCTGCTAAAAACTCCGAGACAGCATCTGAGCATCCTGTTTTAATTTAAATTAGGTAATAAACAGCAGATACCTAGTTTTGTGTCTTGTTATAATAAATTCTCAATAAATAGAAGCTATTTTACCATGGTGACATTGACTAAAGCATTTTTTCCCCACCTGTGACAGTCCCTAAACATTGCTGCATGTAAAAAAAAAAATTGGTTTCTGTATTATTACCTGATGCTTCATTACCAGTACTTTACGAATATCTTACAGCTTTTCAACACTGTGAGATTTCCATTAACTGAGAAAATGTACATAATCACAGAGTTATTTTTTGTATTTCTGTAGTAATGGTTTCAGAATAAAGATCTTTATGTTTGTTTTGTATAAATAATGAAACTGTTAGAAATAATAGCTTAGTTAATTTATCCCATAATTCTGCACTGGGTTTCTTTTTTAAAAATTTTTATTGAAGTAGAGTCAGTTTACCATGTTCTGTCAATTTCTGGTGTACAACACAATGCTTCAGTCATATAGGAACATACATATATTCGTTTTCAAATTCTTTTTCACCGTAAGTTACTACAAGATATTGAATATGGTTCCCTGTGCTATACAGTATGAACTTCTTGTTTATCTATTTTGTATATATTAGTTAGTATCTGCAAATCTCGAACTCCTAATTTTTCCCTTCCCACCCCCTTCCCCTCTGGTAACATGAGTTTGTTTTCTGTGTCTGTGAGTCTGTTTCTATTTTGTAAACAAGTTCGTCTTTTTTCTTTTTTTTAGATTCCAAATATAAGAGATATCATATGATATTTTTCTGTCTCTGCTCTGGGTTTTAAGTACTGTTTGTGTCCTATAATTATAGTGCTCTCAGCTTGTAGGGAAAACAGTGAGATCCAGAGAGGCATGGAAACTCCCTTCTCAGCTGTATCTTGGATGAGGGGATGAGAATAGGAATATGGGACCCCTCATGAATTATCTGGGCGCTTTTAACTTTAAGTGGTTTTTCTGCATGTAAACCAAGGACAATATTTATCCTATAGTAGTGTTTCTGAGAAGTATTTTTTATTTTATTTTATTTACTTTTTGGATAACGGGACAGAGTTTCAGAATAAGATGTTCAATAAAAGACTCTTTCGAAACAAAGAACAACGTACCACGATAGAGCCACATTTGGGATGAGATTCTCTGAAACACTGCAGAAGGCAATGCATTATTAAGCACTTTACAACAGTCTGGAACATAACAATCACTGAATACACGGATTTATATTGATCTCGTTACTGCCTCGTGCTGCCCTCAGACATTGCAACCTAGAGACCCACATCTGCATGTCTACTGTTCCCCTTTTATTTATTTACTTATTTTGGGGCAGAGATGGCTTCTTGTGACACTGTCACATACTCCAAATAGACTTTAATGAAACTCAGCCTGCCAAGTGAGTTCGTAACTGCTTAAATGTTATGGGGATTGTGTCTTCTAAGGAATCCAGTGAGCTGTGGGGGCTACCTTCATTCATAGGCAGGTCTCCACTGTAGTCAGTGCCTTAATCACAGGCAATATCATGCCTATGATAGGCACTGATAATCAAGAATCAATAATCAATGCCTGTCATATGTCAGTCTTCTTCATTCTTTGGCCTCTTGTGTGCCTGGGATGGAGGGAGCAGAAGATACCACATGGACTAATGAATCTTCCCAAAGTAGCATGCCCCCCAAATTCTGTGAGTAATTAATAGATATAGAAAAAGATCATAATGAAATAAATTGAGGACGACTGCATTTTATATGCTTCACCACCCCACCCATTGGTGACTCATACAAAATATTTATAGAAATCTGACACCAAGTAAACTTGTTTATATTTGATGAAGTTAGTGTTTCCCAAACTTGTTTGGAAGTAGAGCCTTTTGTGAAGAACTCTTAGTAACATGCACTCAGTGGAAATACTGTTCCAGGTCACAGTTTGAAAACCATTGTCTCGTAGGGAAAGGGAAGATGTGGTAGGGATACAGATATTTCCTTCCCCTTGAGGTAGAATTAATTGCACTTTGAGGAGTGACAGAGAGAAGATTAGCCAATATTTTTCACTTGTGTCTATTAATTTTTTCTTTGTTTCTTAGAAATAGAAAAGAGAAAGGCATGAGGAAGGAATTTTTTCAAATTGTTTTTTGAGTATAGTTGACTTACAGTATTATATTAGTTTCAGATGCACAGCATAATAATTTCATATTTTTATAGATTATATTCTGATGGAATAAATTTTCATATATTGAGATTTGGAGAAGTTGTTCTGACTTATACATGATTTAACTTAAACGTTATGCTAATTAGAATAGCTTGCATTGTGGCCTGTTAAACATACGCTGTACATTTGTGTTAAACATTAAAGAAAAGGGTGCACTGACCAGTAGTAAAAACCTTCTGGTTTTTAAGCATAAAGATGAAATGCCTCCCGTCCTGGGATGCCAGTGCTATACTCCTTTGATGATGAGACTCCCTTCCCAGGCGCCAAGGCCTTACTGATTCGCTGTGTATGAGCTGATCTGCCATCTTTGAAATCTTGATGGAATGTACTCCTGTCATGTTTAATGTTCTTTGCTTTGACAAGATATAAAACTGTGCTGAAAACAATTCAGGGACTGGCAGACTGGCTGGTGGGACAAATCCAGCCCGCCACCTGCGTGTGTACAGCGTGCAAGCTAAGAATGGTCTTTACATTTTTAAATGGAAATCAACAGCAGAACAGTCACCTAAGAACATTATTTGTAGTTCAAATTTGGGTGTCCATAAATAAAGTTCAATTAGGAGACAGCCATCTTTACATTAGAGTTTCTCAGCAGCACCATTATTGACATTTTGGGCGGGATAACTGGCTGTGGGCACCATTCTTTGCATTGTAAGATGTTTAATCACAACCTAGCCTCTAGTTTTTAGACGCCTATAGCATCCTCCACCCCGGTCATTACAACAAAAATGTATCTGGACGTCCTCTGTGGGACAAAAATATGTAAACCAGAGCCCAGTGGCTTTACGGCTTGTCCATGGCTGCTTTGGGGTGACGAGGGCAGAGTTGAGTGCTGTCACAGAGACAGCATGCCAGCAAGTCCTAAAATATTTACTAACAGCCCTTTATAGGAAAACTCTGACGACTCTTGCTTTATTCCATTCTGTTCGTTTAAACAATGTTGGTCATGACCGACTAAACTGATTTTATGAATATTCCCATTAATAGGGCATCAATTGCAGTTTGAAAAATGGTATTCTTATTTAGCTTTAGAGAGGCAGTATATTAAATATTGGATAAGAGCCAAACGTGGGTTCATATTTTGTCTGTGGCACCTAATAGCTCTGTGAACCTGAGCAGGCTACTTAGCCTCTCCGAGCTTCTGTAACCACATACATAGAGTGGGGATGATGATAATCATAGTTACATAGTTATTTTTGTAAAACGACCAGAATGGTGCCTTGGTAGGTAATGAGCACTAGTTGTTTGCTACTAGCATTGACGTTTGTGTTTGTCACGGTCCTCTAGAGAAACAGAACCAGTAGGAGGTGGGTGTGAAGGTAGAATGAGATTTACTTTAAGGAATTAACTCGAGATGCTGGAGGAGCCGCAGTGTGGATGGCAGACTGGAGGTGCAGGGAAAACTCCATGTGACAGTTCAAGTCTGACCATCGGGCTAAAGACCCAGGAAGAGCCGCTGTTGTAGTTCAGATCTGAAAGAAGCCATCTGCGGCAAGATTCCGTCTTGCTCAGGAAAGATCTTTCTTTTATTCTATTCAAGCCTTCACCTGATTGGATGAGTCCTACCCACATGAGGGAGGGTGATTAATTTTACTCCAAGTTCACTTAAATGTTAATCTCATCCAAAAACACCCTCACAGAAGCATCCAGAAAAATGTTTCACTACATATGTGGGCACTGTGTTCCAGCCACATTAACATAACATTAATCATTGCAGTGCTCAACATAGCCCATGTCACAGTAAAAGAAAGAAAAATGATAACTCTTCAGCACCCTGAGGACATTGGTAGAGGACTGGGGTATCTAAATGGGACTTGTTCAGCTATTTTATTATTTTAAAATATATAATAATAATATACAAAATGATGGGCAAGATGTTTTGAATTTATATAATAGCTATAAATAATTTTTTCCGAAATTTTGAATGGAAAACTTGAGTTTGCTTCCAATAGTTTTACCTTAGGTTTTTGGTTGAAATGAGTGTGAACAATGTCTGAGGAATAATTAAAATTTTTTTTTAAATTGAAGTATAATAGAATTCCAATGTTGTGTTAATTTCTGGTGTACAGCATGAAGAATAATTTTTAGTAATAATTTAAAATTTAATTTTTACATCATTTAAATATTTAAAGGACCTGACATTAAATTGAAAGACATGATGTTAAAGCTGTTCATTTTCTCTTTTTGACAAATGGAATGCTGAGATTTCTCATTATAATGAAAATGGATCTCAAATCCAATCTGATGTTTATGTATAACGTATTTCAAAATCAGATGAATCTCTACTTTGCTGAATATTCATGAGTTGAAGCCTAGATATCAGTAAAACGACAAATCAGCTTAAAGATTCAGACATATTGGATAAATACGAAGACACATTTGAAAGCCCACGTAAAACTGCATTTGCCAGGAGACCTCACCACTTATTCACCAGCTCCTGCCTGACTGCATCCCTGTAGACCCCTGGAACGTGTACCCGTCCTGCAGCACCATGGTCCTTATCCACAGTGGGGCTGATAAGGCAGTTGTGCAGATGCCTAAATTAGCCAGACTAGCATACTGCAGCCAAGCAAAGAGCAGAGCAGTGGATGCTGGGTTAGTCTCTACGGGGTCCGAGGAGGCACGCCATCAGAGCAACCTGTGTGGGCTGCCTTCTGAAATGTGCCTGAGGAGACATGGTCAGAGCCAACCAGCTCAGGGTGGAAGCTCCCCCATCTCTGTCCCCACATTTGTAGGCACATTGGTACTTTGTCCATTTACTGAAAAGCTCTTTTTGTTCACCTTCGTTCCCATGCTACAGAGTAGATGCTTAACAATATTTTTGAATGAATGTTTATAAATGACTAATATTTATGTAATCATATTCATCCTTATCTCAGCAGAAAATCCTTGCTTTGTCTTTGCATGTCTAAAAAGGCAACTGATACTAATAGCAATACTATTCATTGTAGTCAAAAATGTGGAAACAACCCAAACACCCATTGACAAATAAATGGATAATCAAATGTGGTACATCCGCACAATGGAATATGATTCAACCTTAACAGGAATGCAATTCTGATACGTGCTACAACATGGATGGAGTTTAAGACATTAAGCTAAGTGAAATAAGCCAGGACGAATACTGTGAGATTCCACTTAGAAGAGGTACCAAGAGTAGTCAAGTTCACAAAGACAGCAAGTAGAGCTGTGGTCACCAGGGGCAGGGGAAGGGATAGTGTGGAGTTATTGATGACAGGTGCAGCGTTTCAGTTTGGGATGATGAAAAAGTAATTCTGGAGATGGATGGTGGTGATGGTTGTGGGACAGTGTGAATTTACTTAGTGTCACCGAATTATACACCTGAATGGTTAAAATGATAAATTTTATGTTGTACATATTTTACGATGATTAAAAAAAACTGACAGGATTTATATAGACTAAGGGAACATACTCTGCCTTAAACAAGTATCCAAGTCTCTATTGTTTCGTAAAAAAAAAAAAAAAAAGGGAGCTTCATAATGATTTGAAAATATCTTTTTATGGCTTTCATCCTTGAAAGTAAAAGTTGTGGGCCAGATGCTCCTAGCGACAGATGGGACAATGAACTACTGAAATAATTACTTCCCTCTGTTGAATATTTAAGTCCTATGAACTGGAGCAGTATGTCCTTCGTAAAGAAATATTGTTCAGCTATTACCAGTCTCAACCAAGTGTCTATAAACCATGAAGGTATTATTTGTTACCTGGTTAAATAAGAAGTAAAAATAAAATATCATATACCTGTTTTCAAAACACTAAACAAGGAAGAAAGATTAAAAAAAAGAAAAGAAATGATCCACCTGAATTAGTAGCAGTCATATTTGTATAATGCGATCATATATGACTTTAAAATTTTTCTCTCTGTTTCTGTATTTTTTAAGCTTTCTAGAATGAGTGCATTTTAAAAATATCTACTTTAAAAGGACCCTGAAATTCTCTTCAGAATGAATACTTAATTCACCACTGTCCTTTTCAAGGATAGTAACTCTCCTTTTATTTAGTTTTAATTGAGGCTGAAATTTGAGAAGAAGCCTGGTTAATCTAGTTATTACTCATTAGCAGTCCATAACTGTTTTAAACCTTGTCTTGCCAGAGTACAGATTTTAAATATTTACTATTATTTCTTGGTATAAATGGCGCATTCACTACTCTGCTCCATATTTTGATTTACCTGATTTTAAACTTGAAACCCTTGCGCCATGGATTTTACCCTTGATGAGGTGCTTCTAAAGGCTCTTAGGAGGTTCTGGGCCTGTGGACCCTCTGGTGGGAAGGAGTGTGGTGGGGGAGAGGGAAGGAGCAGAAAGCGGGGAGAGAGGAGAGGACTGGGGAAGCTAAATGCCTATAATTTTTGCATAATTTTGTTCTGTAAAGTTGAGATCCAGCTAATACCCTGGCAGATATGCGTTTATGTGGGAAGCCTGAGGGCATAAGACCAATGACAACACTGATACAGGACCCTTGACCTTGTACGCATAAGATTAAGAAATACTGGCTTGGGAAGACAACTGCATAGGAAGTCCAAGAGTAGAGTTTAAGACTTAACTTTGTCACTCATTTTATCTGTGATCTCCAGAAGCTACCTTGCTCCTAGGACGGCCTCATTTTCTCATTTATAGAACAGAATTACAACCATTTCTGAGGAACAAACTAAGGATCATTTATGAAGGCTAAAATACTATATGGTGTGTTGGCATTTGGTTTTATTATTAATAAAAATAACCAAAAAGATAGTCTCTATCCTTAGTAAATTCCCAACAGCTAATGTACAGAACAACTGAAATTCATGATGGATTGTAAGTGTCATAAGAAGGAAATACAGTGTTTGATGAAGATTCAAAGGAAGTAAGGAGGGAAGGAAACAAGGAAACTTCATATCAGATTAGGCAGGGACTAACCACCATGGAGGAGGTGACCCTTGAGATTGGCAGTGAAGGTAGGATGTGGACTCTGGCAAAGGTGAGGAAGAGTACCAGGTGGGAGGAATGGCACACGGAAGGGCATAATGATGACAAGTAAGGGGTCTCTGGGATTATAACAACTGTGACGTAAAGGGTGGCGTGTGAAAGGAAAAAAGGATGGAGTCAGAATATGGTCTAATTAGCTTGGGGAGTTGGGACATTCTTCCTTTTCCAGGAAGAGGTCAACATTTCTAACCTTCAGGGCTACCCAGTTGGAGAGGTGGCTTTGTGTAGGATGGTCAGGGATGAAGAGTGGGTAGAGGGGAGCGGACCTGGAAGGAACTAGTGCAACAGCCTGGGTGACAATAAGAGCGATGATTAAATGATAAAACGACGATGAATATTTATTGAGTTCTTACTGTGATACAGGCACACTGTACGCACTGCCTCCTTTAAATTCTTAATTGCGGGCACCGTTATTTAACCTGTTGGCTACAGTTGAAGAAACTGAAGCTCAAGAAGTTTAAATAACTTGCTCAAGATCAAGAGCTGGCATTCCAATTTAGACACACGTTACTTCGTTTTGTTCTGTTTTAATTAAGCTTTTTATTTGGAGATAATTGTAGACTCACATGCAACAGTAAGAAATAATACAGAGAGATCGTATATATCCTTTACCTAATTTTCCATGGTAACATCTCTTGTGCTTCACCTGCTCAACATATCCATTGTCCTCTGAACCCCTGGCAATCACTGATCTTTTTCTGTCTCTCTAGTTTTGCCTTTCCTGAAATGTCATGTAATGGAAATAATAAAATATATAGCCTTTTCAGATGAAGACACATGTTCTTCAACATAGGAAGATTTTGAATTACAGCCTTGCCTACATCTTCTGATTTTTATCAATTATTTTAATCTTCTGGGTTTGCCACTTTTTTCTAAATTGGAATGAAATTTTCTTCTGTTTGTTTTGTAGGGCAAAAGATCTAATCCAAGAAGCCAGGATAGCAATCAATGAGCTGATAATGTTAGAAAGCTGCCCTCCTGACTTCCGTCAATTTACAAAGGCATTGTCTATCCCCAGGGCCAGTGCTTTGTTATCTGACTTGTGTCAGGCCCCAGGAGCTAACTTTGATGCTGAACAGCAATCATCACCCAAGAAGTTTTCTTACTTAGAAGTGCCTTCATTAATTAGTTCCTCTGAAACTTGTTTAGGAGTGAGGCAAATAATTTCTTTCAAGTTTAGTAATTGCCCATCTCTGAGCACCCAATCAGTCTTAATAATGCCCAAGGCGTCTTGTTAGAAAGATCAGTAAAAATGTTGGGTCTTGCAGCTTTAGTCTCGCACTGGCATATTTTACTTTAGCTTTTTGCTCTAATTATTTCTCTGAAGAGTTAACTACTGAATGCTCAGGTTCCAATCTCATGTATAGGGTTTGTTTTTGTTTTTTTGGAGTCACAGAAATGTTAGACGTGAAAACTACCTTAGAGATGATCTGCTAAGAAGTAAAATATTGATTTACTCAGAGTCATGGGGTCAGTTGGAAGCTCAGTCTGGTTAAGAACCTGGTCCTCCTGATATTTAGGGCAATCATTCCTTGTAGGTTACCTGGTACCTGCTCATAAAACAATTGAGGAAAGAAAGAAGGAAGGAGGGAAGGAGGGAAGGAAGGAAGGAAAGAAGGAAGGAAATCTCAAATAGCTAATCACACTGAAAGGGAATATTAAAGATTTTATGATTAACTCATGACTATTCCCAAAGGACCTTCTATTTGAAAAAAAAAAAGATAAAATCATGTCTTCGTGGAATTTTAGAAATTTATGATAGAGCATTTAAGAAGAATTTTTGAAAAGAAAGTCGGTGCTTCCTGGTCCTTTCTGATGAAGCCAATAAAGGGAAGAAAATAGTTTTGAGCACTCAAGGAAATAATGACATAATGACACTTGTTCTCTATTAAATCTACTTTGTTCTCTTTTCTGCCCGAATTTTTTAAATGAATCCTTCCTCTGTAATATATTTGATTGATATAATATTCTTAATGGATATAGCTATGCAAATATATTTTATTTTTTTAATATATGTAATATATATGCCTTTCAAAATAAAAAAATATTAATTCACAAAAAGAACGACCCAGAATCAGAACAGGTATTGACTTATTAACAATGAAGTACTATATAAAATAGCCCCCTCCCCACTTAGTAAATAGGAATATAGTGTAAATAAATGTGAAAGGAGGTGAACGCTTTAAAATTAAATGCAAACCCTAAAGCTGAATACAACATTCATATATGGCTTATTATCTCACAGCAATATTATTTTCATAATGATATATATGACATTTATACTTATTGGTCAGATGCTTCTGACTCGAAAGTTAAAAAAATGCAGAAAATGTAGTTTAGCCAATGCAAGGCATATGTAGACGTATATATATATATACACATACATACTATGCACACACATAACACACTCAATAGAGCAAAAATGTGACCGAGGAAACCCTAAACTAGCTTGGAGAGGGGTCCTGAAATGATGACTTAAGTCCAAATAGACATTACAGTACTAAAGTTTAAGATAAAAATGAGAAGGTTGCAATAAAAAGGCATGTGTCATTATGCAAAAGAGAGAGAGGGGACCCTGGTCTTACAGCATATGCACTAATCAACTCAAAATGGATTAAAGACTTAAATGTAAGACTTGAAACTGTAAAAACTAGAAGAAAATGTAGGGGAAAAGATCCTTGACATTGGTGTTGGCAATGGCTTTTTGAATATGGCACCGGAGCCCAGAAAACAAAAGCTAAAATAAACATGTGGACTATAGCAAATTAAGATGCTTCTGCACAGCAAAGAAAACAATCAACATAATGTAAAGGAAGCATATGTGTTGGAAGAAAATATTTACAAATCATAGACCTGATAAGGAGTTAGTATTCAAAATAGGTAAGGAACTCAAACATCTTAATAGTAAAAACACCCCAAAATAAACAACAACAAAAAACAAATAACCTGACTGAAAAATGGACAAAAGACTTGAATAGACATTTTTTCCCAGAGACGACATACAGATGACCAATAGGTGTATAAAAATATGCTCAGCATCACCAGTCATCAGGAAAATGCAAATTAAACCCACAGTGAGATATCACCTCAAACCTGCTAGGATGACTTATTACCAAAACGACAAAAGATAAGTGTAGTCAAAAATGTGGATAAGAGAGAACCCTTGTGCACTTTTGATGGGAATGCAAATTGTTACAGGCACTATGGAAGAGTATGCGGGTTCCTCTAAAAATAGAGCTACCATGTGATCCAGCAATCCTACTCCTCAGTACACAGCCAAAGAAAATAAAATCAGTACCTTGAATAATCTAAAGGTCCTTGATGGATAAATGGGTAAAGAAATTATGATTCTATCTATATGTCTATGTGTATATAATTTGCTTTAAAAACGAGGGAGATCTTGTGTTTTGCAATAACATGGACGAATCTGGAGAATATTATTTTAAGTGAAATAAGCCGGACATAGACAAATACTGCATGATCTCACTTACATGTGAAGTCTAAAAAGGTCAAATCCATAGTGGTAGAGCGTAGAACAGAGGTTACCAGGGGCAGAGATATGGGGGAAAGAGGGGGATGTTAGTCAGAGGGTGCAAGGTTTCAGTTGTGTAAGGATGAATGGGTCCTAGAAATCGAACGTACAGCATGGTGACTCTAGTTAATAATTATTTCATATTATACTGGAAATTTGCAAAGAGAATGGATCTCAGGGGTTCTCACCATACCCCAAAAATGATAATAATGTGAAGAGATGGATATGTTCATTAGCTGGACTGTAATAATTATCTCACTGTGTATATGTATACCACACATCACGTTATACACCTTAAATATATACAGTTAAAAAATAAAAGAAGCATGTGGAGGTTTAGTTTCTCCCTTTCACATCATAAAAAAGTACGAGTAATTTGCTGTCTACATTCAGCAGTCACTACACTATTTATTGTTTATGCATTTATAGTAAAAATAATACATGCACATGGTAAAAATTCCAATAAGCTATGCAAATGAGTACATGAGAAGAAGTGATGGTTGAAGCCCAGACCTCCCACTTCCCTGTCTGACATGGGTCAGTATAAACAGTTCTGTGTTTCCTTCCAGAGGATATTTATCCATTTACAGGAATATGTATGGATATATCTTTGCATATCCTGGCAAATGGGAAGATACTGTACACACTGTGACATTGCTTTTTTTTTTTAACTTAAAAAATAACTCTAAAATGAATATATTTCAGCATATTAACTAACTCACTCAGCATGAATTTATCACGTGCTCCCATGCTCGGTGCTGTGCAGGGGGCCGGGCCAAGGCAGGGATATAATACACTGGTGAGCAAAGATAAATCTGGACCCAGCTTTCTTGGGGGTTGTGGTTTAGGGAAGAGGCAGGGAAACAGATAGCTGCAAATACTTGTAAATTGTTCAGCATGACAAGGGCTACGAGGTTGGGGTTCTTGGTCGTGGACACTTGGAAGGACATGGATTCCAAGAGTATTTAGAGCGGCAGAGCCTGGCCGGTGGAAAGTGCCTCTTGTACAGATACTCTGCACGTGGCATTCTTTTTACACACCACAAGGTGGCAAAAGTTCTCCAAGGAAAGTGTCTTTCCTTGCTAGGATGATGTCAGAATGTATTTTTTGACTGTGCACATGTGGACATAAATAATTATATAGAAAAGTAAAAACTGTAAACATATCATTCATGCACAGTGTCATTAATTGTATTTCGTGCTCTCCTATCCCACCTGTAGTGACAAAAGACTCGAGGTCATGGTGCAGGAGCGATTTGTAGATTTTACAGAGACTCTTAAGATACAGCACTTTGACCGACATAGTATCATTTCTT
Organism: Camelus bactrianus; assembly: GCF_048773025.1. NCBI lineage: Eukaryota > Metazoa > Chordata > Mammalia > Artiodactyla > Camelidae > Camelus > Camelus bactrianus. Next base: position 12,479,659 of record NC_133548.1, read on the forward strand.
TCTTTTCTTTCCAAGGCTCAGATACGAATCCTTGAGTGCTCCATCAAAAGGCAATGCTTTTAAAATTTACAAACAAAACATTTTATATATTTAAGAAGTACAACGTGTTATTTTAATATGCATTGTGAAATGATTGTCACCATTAAGCTAATTAGCACATCCATCACTTCAGGTAGTTACCATATTTCTGTGTAAGAGCACTTAGCAAATTTCAAGTGTACAATACATTATTATTTACTACAGTCACCACATTGTAGGTTATACCCCCAGAACGTAATCTTAAAACTGAAAGTTTATACCCTTGACCAACATTTCCCCATTTCTCCCACTACCCAGCCTCAGCAACCACCATCCTTCCTACTCTCTGCTTCCAGGAGTTTGACTTTTTCGACTTAACACATAGGTGAGTTCCTGCAGTATTTTTCTTTCTGTCTCTGAATCTTTCTATTTAGCAATGTGCCCTCCAAGTTTATCCATGTTTTCACAAATAGCAGGATTTCCTTCTCTTTGATGGCTGAATAACGACTTAGTCCACGATGTTCCACAAATCACCTCTGCCCCCATGCTCTTGGATGAAGTCTGCACAACTGGACTCCTTTTTTCCCCAAGGCTGAGCGCTGCCCAAGGAAGCTCCTTGGTTCTGTGTGTAAATTTACATTTATGCACCCACACTTGTGTCTCTCCTTATGGTCCCTGAAATAACTTGAATTAAAACAGGCACACAGCTTAAGCTCACCCATATACAGAACTGTTTCAATTTTGTAGAAAATGGGGAACCAATAGGATAGATTTTAAGACACTGAAGTAAAAATATGGTATAAGTTCTTGGAGAATCATCAGAGCAGCTGTGTGGAGGCAGGATGGAAAGCAGGAGGAATCAGTGGCCAGAAGTCCAGTGACGGCACAGGAGTCTAAACACGGAAGGGTGACAGCCAGATGGGGCTGACGTTTTCAAGATAATGCATAGCAGCAGGTTCAGCAAGGGTTACAGAAACTGAAAACTGGTAAATCCGAGATAAATTTCTGGGGAAAAATCAGACAAGACCTGCTGTCTTCATGTGAATAGTCTGTCTGGTGTGTGTGAAGTGGGATACTGGATCAGCCTGCCAGCAGCACCCTTCTTAGCTGGGGGAGTGAAAGTAAATGTAGTTCCATTTTTAAAATTTTTCATATTTTATTACAAACATTGCAGTGATGAAAGCAATCTCCAAGGAAGATTTTGTTTTCCTTTATTCGGAGTGTCTGCAGACAGAGGGCCTAATTTAAATGCCCAGTTCTGGCTCCTGCTGTCTGGGTGACTCAGGTAAGTGATTTAAGCTTCCTAAACCAAAGTTTCCTCACCTATACACTGGAGATAGTGGTAGATATGGGATTCCAGGGAGGATAAATGAGATTAGGAATGGTTATGACCGTGCCTGCCTCAAGTTAGGGCTTCATGGATTTATTTTGTGCAGGAGCCAATCAGGGGAATAAAAGACAGAATGTGCTAAAAACTTTTCCAAAAGAGAGCATATTTTAAAACAGGTCTTCTCTCCAATAAACTTTAAGGGTTTTGAGGAAAAGGACTCATGTATTAAAAGGACTCAATGTATTATAATTCATTCATTCATGAGTTAATTTTTTGCATACTTCCAAGTCTTTGCATTTATGGTTTTCTTGTTAAGATTTTTTTTTTTTTGTATCAGTGAGGGTCTCACCAGGAGACAGAAACCACAGCAATTATATTGACAGAGAAAATTTAAATAAAAAGAATTGCTATTTTAATTATTGAAACATTGAAAAGACCAAGAGCAAAACCTGAGTAAGAAAGAAGTAGCAACTTTAAGAAGCAGCTACAGCATTTAGGGCTGGGGCAAAAAAAGGGGAAAAGGTTGAGATTATTAAAACTTAGCAATTTGAAGAGCCTGAAAAGCTAAAACTCCCACCTCAGAGAAATTGTAGCTCTTCAGGGAAGTTCAGAGGCCCTCCCCTCCTCCCCTATCACATGATCTTGAGTCCCATATATTTGAGGTTTGTGTCTTTGAGGTGCTGTAACCAAGTGTTGGAAAGAGTGCAAGCTGGCATCAAATGCTACTGCAGGAACAACATTGCTATATTGAGGTGAAGAAGCATCTCTAGGGTGACACTGACGGAACAGGAAGGGATAGCAGAAAGGAGCAAGTCTGCTCCTCCTCTCCCAGCCTCCAGCCTCCCTCTGCCTTGTGGTTTGCAATGTCCCTGTCAAAGCATCCTGAAGCACAGTATACGAGTGGGTTTGAAGCTGAGAAGCAATAGCTTACTAGTCAATCAGTGTTTACGACGTTTCAACACAAATTAATCTCTCTTCCTTTGTTCAAACCTTGTCAGACCATTACACTATTTTATTTCCCTTATAAATGCTCACTCTCTCACCTTCCTCTCACTGTACCTTTTACATAAATCTATAATTACATCTCTTACGCATTTTCCTGTGCTTATTTCATGACGGGTTCTCAGAGCGCAGATCAGGGATCTTGCTGGGGTGGGGGGGGGTCTGGACACTTTCATGGATTCCGTACGCTCAGTATTTTCATCATAGCCCAGGATTTTACAGATACTGGCTTTATATTTTACATTGAAGTTAACTTAAAGAATACTATTTGAGTTTTGTTATTGTGTCAGAAGAGTATCACAATTGTCTGGAGACAATTTAAATATTCTCCCCTTTTCTAATTGCCTGTGTGTTTAAGGCTGAATTTTCTTCATACGCTTCAACCCAAACAACGTATCTTGAGACAGTTGACCCTTGAACAGCAGGTGTTTGAACTGCATGGGTCCACTTCTATGTGGATTGTTTTCAACAGTAAATACTACAGTCCACTCCCCTGTTTGAATCCACAACGCGAAACTGCAGACACAAAGGCACCATGTATGTGGAGGGCTGACTATAAATTACATATGGATTTTTGACTCCATGGAGGGTGGATGTCCATAACATCTGCGTTGTTCTAGGATCAACTGTACACTGAATTGAGAACATATATAAGAATTCAGCTGTCTTGTTAAAGCCAGACATTTATAAAAAGATCAAAAGTATAAAACTCTGCTCACCATACCTTTTTTGGTATGGGAATATAGTTATCTGTATTTATTAATCTATTTTATGTTAACATGCAATGGGTATATTCTTTATTTTAAATGAATTAATAAAAACATTTCTTATTTTTTATATCTGAAATGGTAAATATTGTTTGATAAAACCTACATAAACAAAATCTCTTTGGGGTCCTCAATAATTTTTTTGAGTGTAAAGGATTGCTTAGGTCAAAAGTTTTGAGAATCACAGTTTTAGCTGATGGTTGAATAGTTTGCACATGTTTAAACTACATCACCATTCCTGCCTCCCCAAGCTTTAGATTCCTTCCTTTACAGTGTGTAAAGGACGGTCTTGCATCTCAGATGTATTGATTGTGGACTTCTGTTGCTATTATTTCCTGGTTTATCCATCTTTATTCAACTTCCTTAGTCTGCCTTCCTGGCAAACTTCCCAGAATTTCGCACAGTCCCACCGCGCCTCAGGTGTGTGCATTGCCCTCCCAGGGCAGCCCTTGTGCTCTCCACCTGGGTCCTGCTTGGATAGAACTGTCTGTGGACTGAGAAGCAGGGAGAGATGTGGTGTGGTCTTTATCATTATCACTATCATTATCCTTATGGGCTGCGAATAATTCTTGAGCATCTCTTGCGTGCTGACTGTTCTGTGGGTTATTCCCTTCTGCCGAATTCTCATTTTATCACAAATGCATGAATGAAACTCACAAAGCCAAGGGACTTTACAGGTTAATTGGACCAATTATATTCATGATGAATGATCTCTCCCTACTTCAGTCCAGAAAGATAAGTGAGCATTATAATTGGTCACTTGGCACCAGAGTAGCTCATGGAGATCTTTGCTTTCAGCAGCATATCCCAGCGGGGTGCTCAGGTTTATATTTTCTCCCAGTGTTGTTGCCTTTGGAAATAGGATTTTTGTGGCATGAATAGAAGGCACCTTTATTCTAAGTTAATGTGAGAAAATCTGGAATTGAGTTGAAATTCAAATGAAGTAACTCTCTATGTTCATGTGGTAAGTACTATGTTAATAATTAACCAGGTCTAAAAGGTCAATAGATCACCATATGGACAAAACCAAAACACTTCTCAATATAACCCAACCATAACATAATTCTACTTCATGAAATACAATAAGGTTTTCTCTCCTGTGATTATATTTGGTGGAGAAAGCTGAAATGTTTCCAAATGTCTTTTATTCCGTTCTTATCCTCCTTTTCAGTGAAACAGACAATTAGATGTGTACTTGATAGATGTTTTCAGTCTCATAAACTCTCTGTAGTTACGTGTAGCTCTCTCTGTGGCCCACTGCTTCCCCTCTTGTTATCTTGCCGCAAACTTAGTTGTCCTTAGAGTTGGTCAGAGTATGGAAATACTGGTATGGGTCAACATTTTCATGACTCTGAAATATTTCTTTTTCTATGTTAAGAAGTGCTTGGGATAGGAGCTCTTTAAGAGAAGGAGTACAATTTTATCTCCATTAATCTATATCTATTTATCTCTATGTCTCTATCTCTATATATTTATCTATCCATATCTATTTCAATATATAATATATCTCTGTAGTTATATTTCTATCTATATAGGTCACTTTTTTAACACCTAAGATTTGCATATAAAATATAGATATAGATAGATAGGTAGATTTTATGTATAGCTGTGTCCTTGGGGTCATACTGTACTATTATAATTAATATATAGCTCAATTAAGTATCTGATTAAAGTATCAAACAGAATGACTCAGACGGCAAGTGCTTCAAGCCTGGAGAGGATTGAGAGATCACTAAGAGATCAGCTCCTTTTGGATGACCACTCCTAGAAGCATCTACCTCTTAAAAAGTTCTCCCGTTGAAGGGAGATGTTTGAGAGATGAAGAGGAGAGATCTTTTGTAGGGAGAAGGTCTCTGGGTGTCTCTTGAATCTAACAAGGCATGCAGACAGTCTATGAATGAATGGCAAGTATAGGTAGCTCAGAAAAACTCTTTTTGGTGTCTACGTATGTAAGACTACTATTCAATATATTATATTATTCATTACATTTTAATCATTCTCTTTAAAAGGATCCTTGGGAGAAATGATTCCAAAGTTGGTATCAAGAACAGCAACCTTTTGGTTGATCTGCTTGTCTTTTGAATGCTACTAATTGTGTATATGGGCTACTAGAAAGTTTCGAATCAGATATGTGTCTTGCGCAGAGCTGTGAGTAGGACCTGATGGTGTGCAGTAAGTTTTATCCTTGCCTCCACACTATGTCTGGAGCTTGTTTTTCTTTTTCCATTTTTAAAATTTACCCTATTTATCTGTGCCCTGTGTCTTGCATTAAGACATCTTCAACCCTTTTTTACTTGTAAAAGCATTGATAGATATGCAGTACAGGTAAACATTTACATGTATGTCATTTCATATTTTAATACCTGTAGAGGAAAATGAGAGAGATTAGGGAAGAAATGTCTTTTGCAGTTTACATTCCCAATTGTAATTCTGCAAGTGAGCTCAGCATTTTCCCAGCTTGCATAAAAGCCATGCATTAAAGAAGAGGGGGTCTTCTGCACGAGACCACGTGAAACTAGGGAGACGTAGCATCCATACAATTGGAAATCCTTGGAAGATAAAGTACATAGAACTGAATGACAAGTTACAGAGGTGAAAACATCATGAATTTACAGAGAATGCAATATATAGTTTTAACTTCCAGTTTTCAAAGTGCATAATCACATTGGTGATCTCATAAAAGTCTCACTGAACTAAGCAAGGTAGGTGAGAAGATAACGTTTTAGAGGTTATAATTTTATTTAAAATTGACAGCAGCTGACTCAGATCAGAACCTGGGTCTGTTGATTCTTGATCTTAAGCTGCTTCTGGGAATGTGCTTCATTTAAAAAAGATCTTAGCCCCTGACAGCCTTGAAAGTCTAAGGTTTTGAAACATTACTTCTTCCAATCCTCTTTGGCTCATTATGAATCACTTCTACTTTGATAATAAATGTAGCATTGGTATTTATTTTAAAGCTAAAAGTTATAGATTCCATCCTTTAAAAAGATAAGTTCCAAGAGAGAAATTTTTTATTTTTCTAGCTTAATTTTAAGTCTATCACTTAAAAAGAATATTTTTTTTCTCCTCAAGCATAAGAGCTTTTGAAAGCGTTGGATCTAATAGCAGAAATATTATATTTGGAACCCTGACAATCATAATTTACTCCTTTTTTGATTGTGCTGGGTCCCTGTGGGTTGTAACATAGACAGGGAGAGATGGTGCTTCCTCCATTGCAGGCAACATTCCAGTCTCCTGCTTCTAATTTTGAAGGAAAGAAGATGATTAGAGGTTGAATTCCATACATTGTGTATTAACAAACTGCCATAAACTTGGTGGCTTAAAGCAACAAAAATTTATTCTCTTACAGTTCTGGAAGTCAGAACTCAGTATCACTGGGCTAAAACCAAGTTGTTGGCAGGATCACACTCTACCCAGAGGCTCTACAGGAGAATCCTTTTCTTCCCTCTCAAGCTTTCTGTGGGGGCTGGCATTCCTTGTGGTTGTGTCACCTAGTCTCTGTGTCTGTGGTCACACTGCTTCCTTCTCTGGTGTCTGAAGTCAGAACTCCCTCTCCCTTCTTCTTACAGGGATATTTACAGTTGTATTTAGGGCTCATGCTGATAATCTTCCTATCTCAAAACTCTTATTTTTTAACTTAATAACTCTTTCTCCATTAAGTAACAGCCCCAGGTTCCAGGAATTAGGAAAATACCGACTTGAAAAGATACTTGCACCCTAGTGTTCACAGCAGTACTGTTTAGCCATGATATGGAAACACCCCAAGTGCCCATCAAAAGATGAATTGATAAAGATGTGTACACATGCTCACGTGCGTACACACACACACACACACACACACACACACACACACACACAATGGAATACTACTCAACCATAAAAAAGAATGAAATTCTACCATTTGTGGCAATGTAGATGGACCTAGAGGATATTATACTTGGTGAACTAAGTCAGACAGAGAGATACAAATACTGTATGAGGTCACTTATATGTGGAATTTAAAAAATAATACAAGTGAATATATATGCAAAACAGAAATAGACTCACAGGTACAGGGAAAAAGCTGGTGGTTACCAACAGGGAAAAGGAAGGAGAAGGGGCAAATTAGGGTTATGAGATTGAGACACAAACTACTACGTATAAAATAGATTATCAACAAGGATATATTATACAGCACAGAGAATTATAGCAAATGTCTTGTAATGACTTTTAATAGAGTATAAACTGTAAAAGTACTGAGTCACTATACTATACATCTTAAATTAATATAACATTGTAAATCAATTGTACTTCAATTTAAAAAAAGAACTTGAATATCTTTATGGATCATATACAGCCTATCATATTCCCCTAAGTCATTCAGTTTGGCCAGTTTTATTTTATTTTATTTTATTTTATTTTATTTTATTTTATTTTATTTTAAACTTTGATTCTATAAGCAATTCAACCACATTTTGAACACAATTATCCACGGATTAATATTTTTGCTTCCTTTCAGCATACATTTGAGTGTCATACTGGTGGCTATGGTCTCAAATTCCTATAATCTAAGAAAATCTATTATCAAGTTACACATTCTTTTGACTTTATGTATAGATGTCTTCTTGACTTTGTGGAGAAAATATTGAATAAAATATAAGTGTTGCCTTCAAGGAAATTATAGTAAATGTACTTCCAAGGATATTCCAGAATATGGTTAGAATAATAAAAGTATGCTTCTCCATGTAATTCTCTAGTAAAGACAAAAGATTCAAGGATGTGAAGAGAAAACAAAGTCCCTTTTTCATATTTTCCACGTGGTCCCCGATCACCCTAAGTGCAAACAGAAGAAAAGATGAACAAGTCACCATCTCTCAAAAGGAAGACAATTAGATTAAAAATACATGCTTGACACATACTATGTTCTGTGCATAATGACTATATCTTTCAGGACAGCATAGAATAATCCCCAGTTATCCAACAAAAATGATACGCAGCTCAGTATTAACGTGTGCTATAATGAACAATGTTTCTGCATCAGTTGAGTTCTTCAATGATCTAAAATGGCAAATGATGGGGAGCTGACATACCTGTATCTTAAGTCATGACATGCTGACTAATTTTTCCACAGAAAGGAACCAAAGAGACCCAAAATCGATGGACGGGAGAAATTCCACCACAGTGAAGGAGTTCATACTTTTAGGGTTCACGACAGATCCATGGTTACAGAGAGCTCTCTTTTGCATCTTCCTCATCATTTATATCTTCAGTCTCCTGGGGAACATCACCCTGATTTCTCTGATCTGTGCTGATTCTCAGCTCCATACGCCCATGTATTTCTTCATTGGAAACCTTTCGTTCCTGGATCTCTGGTATGCTTCTGTCTATGCCCCCCAAATCCTGATAACCTGCATTTCTGATGACAAAAGCATCTCCTTTGCTGGCTGTGCAGCTCAGTTCTTCTTCTCAGCTGGACTGGCCTACAGTGAGTGTTATCTGTTGGCCGCCATGGCTTATGACCGCTATGTGGCCATCTCCAACCCCTTGCTTTATTCCCAGGTGATGTCCCCACGGTTATGTGCCAGTCTCATTGCAGCTTCATACTTCGGTGGCTTTCTGAACTCAGCCATCATCACCAGTGAAACATTTACCCTGAGCTTCTGTGGGGACAGCCTCATTGATGATTTCTTCTGTGATCTGCCTCCGCTTGTCAAGTTGGCTTGTGATGTGGAGGAGAGTTACCAGGCGGTGCTCTATTTTATACTTGCCTCCAATGTCATCACTCCCTCTGTGCTCATCCTGGCCTCCTATCTCTTCATCATTGCTGCCGTCCTGAAGATCCGCTCCACCCAAGGCCGCCTCAAGGCCTTCTCCACCTGTGGCTCTCACCTGACAGCTGTCACCTTGTACTACGGTTCCATTCTCTTCATTTACTCCCGGCCAAGTACTAGCTATGCCCTGGAAAGGGATAAAGTGGTGTCGGTGTTCTACACGGTGGTGATTCCCATGTTGAATCCCTTGATCTATAGCTTAAGAAATAAAGACGTTAAAGGTGCCCTGAGGAAAATGTTAGATAGAGCCACGTTTCCCAGACAGAGGCTTTGGTAAACAAAGGCTGTATTATTATTATTATTATTAACTATTATTATTATCATTTTATTTTATTTTATTTTTTTTACAGATAGTCTTTATGTCATTGATAAGAGATTGTGGTCTCAGAAATAAATAAAAAAGAAAAGCTGGAAAACTGCTATGCATACTAGCTGGGAATAGATTCTATTGTAATGCTGTGATTCTGAGAAAGTTGAAAAGTTGAAAGTGTTTTTTTTTTTTCTTCAATTTTTAAAATTACTTGACCGTTTGTAAGCTGCTTGTAAGTACAACATTTTAATCTCTAATATGGAATGCTAATTCTGGTTATGGAATCACGCTCATGTTTAGATGGATGAAATGGCTTGCTTCTAATCAAGCAATTCATGGGTGAGAAGACAAGGATGCAAACCCAGGGCTTCTGGCTCCAGAGGCATGTAGTTATTTGTTAGGAGGGAGAGCTACTTAAGAGGTCATAAGTGAACTACCTACTGTAAAATGCCCTGCAAAATACATTTATTTTCTCTTTTCTTATTTTCACATTTTTGCTTGCTATAATGCAGAGATTTCCTTGACAATGTATGTAGGGAAGAACAAACGTCTTTAGAGTCACTGCAGGATTCCAATAAAATAATATTTTCACCAAGAATTAAAAGAACCAAGGGTAAAAGAAGAACTGCTTTATGAAACAGACAGAAATGGACATATAGATAGAGATAGATGAGCAGAGGGACAGACTTCGAAAAGCTTTACATCAAAGAGAGGATTCAGAGTGAAACTCTCTATGAGTTAAACCAATCATTGATACAAGGCCATATGAATGTTTGGATTCCTTTGTTCAGTTTTATGTATGACTGAATGAAAAATTAAAGAATATGTTCATGGGTCACATTTCCTAATTCGAGTAGTCTCTATACATATAAAATGTGGAGTTTACCAACATAAACGCCCTGGTGCTGATAAGCTGTACATCATTTTGCTAAGGTGGCCATAACAAAACGCCACAGCCTGGTGTCGTAAACAGAGGAAATCTCCTCACGGTTCTGGAGGCTAAATGACCAAGATCCGGGTGCCATCAGGGCTGATCTGTTTTGATGCCTCTCCCCGTTGCACGCACACGGCCACCTACTGGCTTGATCCTCACAGGGTCTGTTTTCTGTACACAAGCATCCCTGGTATTTCTCTGTGTGTCCAAATTTCCGATTTTTGTTTTTGTAAAGACACCACTCAGATTGGATTAGGGCTCATCCTAACCACTTCGTTTTAAGTCAGTTACCATTGTAAAGGCTCTGTCCCCAGATGCAGTCACCTCCCAAGGCACTGGAGGTTAGGGCTTTGACATGAGGATTTTGGAGGGTTGCAATTGAGGCTGTAGCACCAAGGGTTGATAGGAGTTTCCTGAAAAGTGAGACAGGGAAGCATAGCCTGGACAGAGAGAGGCGCATATGGCAGGGAAAAACCTTGTAGATCACCAGGTAATTCCTAGGAAAGTCTAATTAGCACAATTTGGAGTTTCTATTGTCAGATACATGTGACTACATGTATGATTACACTGTGACTTACGTCCATGTTGCGAGTCCACTTTTAATGAAATACTCCTCATTTCATCATAGCCTAATTACTATATTATCCCCATAATCCAAATGAACTTTAATTGTGTCTTTGGAGACTGAGATGTCTGTTTCTGGGCTGTTCTGTGGGAGGGGTCCCAAGGGGCTGCTGAGGAAATACATATATTGGGTCCAACAGGGCAGCCCAAGACATCAGAGGAGAGGGCAGAGGGTGTCACTTCCCAGAGTGTCCTTCCTGACCAAGGGTAAGCAGCTGGGCTCTGGGGCAGCTAAGTGGTTTGGCTTCTCTGCGATCTGAGTTGTGACCTCAGACAGTCTGACCTGGCTCTCAAAGGGTTATTCTTATGCCAAACACACACACACACACACGCACACACACACACACACACACACAGAGTCTTCTAAAGAGAATTCCATTAATGATATATATAACCCTCACCTAGAATTCAAATTCAGTCCGGTAGTTAACCCTAGGACATCATATACTTCCTTACACAGTGGAGAAAACAAGAGGACAAAAATGGTGACGTGCTTTTTGACTAGTGGTTCTGGTCCTCTGAGCTGTCCAAGCTGCTAGAGTGTCATATCTTCACTTCTTGGTACTGATTTTCTGGTACTAGAGGGACACGCTCTTCCCTAGAATTTTAAGTGCTCCAGTGAAGGGAGCAAGGAGCAGAGTTCCTGCAGGGGACACACAACTTGAGACGTCATTCTATACGAGATGCTTTAGCATGACTGGCTCTGACATCTTCTTTGTCATTTATTTTATTCACTTTTTAATTCCAATTCATTTCAAATTCAGGAATTATTTTAGCCCATCTTCCCATCTTAGTGGTTATGAGTCCTCTCTGTTATTTACTCTCCTTTCTTATTAGTGTATTGGCGATGTCATACACTGACCAGGAGCGTCCACTTGACAGAAGGTTTGTCCTGAACAGTTGGAGCTAGGATAGAAGTAGATGATACTTCGGGGAAAACCAGCCTCAAATGATAAAAGTAATTGACCATTAATTAACTTTAGAAATATTAATTAAGTGCCAATTGGATGTTAGGAACAGTTTTATACTTTGGGATTCAGCAGTCAGCAAAGCAAAGAAATCTTTTTGCTCTGTAGTTAATGCATTCTAGTGGGGAAAAACATACAACTTAATAAACAAGAGTTAGAAGATGACTGTAGGTCTTGTGGAAAATAGAGCAGGGTCTGAGCAGAATAATAAAGATGGGGATGGTTGGTGGGAAGAGGATATGGAATTTAAAATAGAGTGATAAGAATGGGCAGAAATGTCAGAAAATGACATTTGATTGGGACTTACAAGAGCTGAGAGTGTGAGCCTGGCAAATATCCGGGGAAGAGTGTCTCAGGGGAACAGACAGTTCAAATATCTTTGATGCTGGGGCAGAGCTGCTGTTTTTGAGAAACAGAAAGTCAGCAAGGCTGGAAGAGAAGGACTTGTAGGTAATAGAGGGTTTGTTCATAGAGGAACTTGAGGCCACTGTATGGAATTTGACTTTAACTTAGAATAAATTAATAGATTTGTAGGGTTGTTTTAAGAGCAGGAGTGACATGACTTACTTTTTGTTTGTGTGTTTGTAAAGGACTGCATGGACTATTGAAAATAGACTACAGAGGAATGAGCATACAGACCAGCTAGTAGGATTTTGCAATATTCTTGGCAAAAATGGTGGTAGTTTGGACCACGGTTGTATCAGTGGAGATGATGAAAAGTGCTAAGATTCAGGATATGTTCTGAAGGTAAGGGGCACCAGGATTTCTTGGAAGTTTGAAGAGAAGATGGGAGAAAAAGAGAGTTGATTCATTCCCAATTTGTGGCTTGAGAAACAAGAAGAGTAAAATTTCATACTTAATATGAGAAATGAGCAGATAGATCAATTTGGGGGACTGAAGATTAGGAGTTCAGATGTAAATGTGTCAAGTTAGAAGTATTTATTACTTATCTCTTATAGTTATAGAATGTAAGCCCTGAAAAACTTGGGCATCTTATAGTGGTAGAAATTTTAATTGCAAATCATAACCACAAATTTTATGGATAGATTTTTGGGGATTTGTTGAACCATCTAAAATTTTGTTGTGTTTAAGCCTATGTGCAGTTTTGGATGTCGGGGAGAAGATGTATTGCTTTTGTGAGGTTTTCAAAGAGATCCAGCAGTAGAAAAATTTCAGAACAATTAATGATTTTCCTGGCAAATAGGTTAAGGTATGGACACAGCTCAGATGATTGATTTTTATGGAAACAAGGATGACAATGCAAATCATGGTGTTAAAATAAGATACACTTCCTCTCTCACTTCAACCAAGATGCCTGATGTCTCCAAAGATATATGCATGTATGAGGGTCGTTAATCTCTTCCGCACACTGTATTGTTGGAGGTGAGGTTATCTATTCTTATATTTATGGTAGATTCTCTAAGAGGCTTTAACAAACTGAAGTCATAGAAGGTGAGTGCTGGAAAGGGATCAATCGCTTTGGCATGTGGGTGAGACTGTGTTCCAGGGAAGACAGGTGGCACTCTTAAAAGCATACAGGTTTGTAGCTGCTAATCCCATACTTCTAACAGATAAGCAATAAGGATTTACTGTATAGCAGAGGAAATTACAATGAATATCTTGTAATAACCTATAATGGAATCTAATCAGAAAAAAATCACTAAATCTCTATGCTGTACACCTGAAAACAATACTGTAAAGCAACTACACTTCAATAAAAAAGAAACACACACACACACACAGGTGATTAACTCTGTCCCTATCACAGGACTCCTCAGTCCAAGGCAAATCAAATTTGCACTTCCAAGCCTGTCAATTTTTTGTGAAATGCATGTAAGTAGGTGATCAAAAAAAAAAAATTTAACTTTCAGGATTGTAGAAAGATTATGAAGGGACACTGTTATTCTGGCTTAAATGGTCTCTTGGTGGAAACTTGGCTTTGTTTTTTCTTGAGCTCAGATTTTAAAAATAAATCAAGTGTAATTCATATTTCTCAGAATAAAAATAACTGCCATAAGTTAGATATACTTTCTGGTGACACACAGGGCCAAGCATGTTACGTCCACAGCTCTGATAGTTCTCTTACTTTTTTTTAAAGGTGAAGAAGTGTGGGTTGGGGGCTGTTAAGGACTTTCCCAAGGTGACAGATCTACCAAGGGATGGGATCAGGATTTGAACTCAGGTGCCCTTTCAATTGTGCGGTAATGCGAGGCTGCGTATCCCAGCCCCGTCAGCTCTCAGCTAGGGTTGCTGCTATGTCTGTGTTTAGCCATAAGGTCAGTGAGGGCTGGATTATGAAGAATGGAATGGCCCCACTCCCATGTCAGAGGTCCAGCTTGCTGTTAGCTGGGGTCTCAAAAAGGATGCAGCCGCAAGTGTCATCATTCAGCAAGCAAACTGAGGCTTATTTACATCGTGGTAGCAGAATTCCAAAAGTGAGAAGAGAAGCTTGCAGTGTCTTTTGAGATCCAGGCCTGGCATCTGCATGGTGCTGCCTATGTTGTAAACTGGTGGCCAAAACAAGCCACAAGGTCATTCCAGATGGAAAAGTAGCCTAACAGAATGTACCCTTGATATCATGAAATCACTGAAGAATTGCGGTCACTTAAGAAGTACGTATTATGTAGATCATTGGTTTGTGGTTAATTTATCACTTTTTCTTTTAAATATTAGAGGTTTGGTACCAAATATAATGTGATTAATTTGTGATACAATTAAGTTTCACACAGAAGTCAGAATGATGACTACGATTCAGGCTTTTAATAGAATGTTCTAAGACATATCAGTTTTATTTATCCACTCTTCAAGATTTTGTAGTGTCTTGTAGTTTTCTTACCAAAGTACACAGGGGATGCTTTCATTACCAACCAATCCTTTGAAAGGATCTTGTCTTTAATATTTTTCTAGTATAAGGTTAAATTACTGTATAAATACACATTCCTGGTTAGAAGAGAAATTGAGATTGAGAATCTTTGAGTCTTTTTTATCAGGATAAGTTCCTGGTTTACATAATTCCTTGTAATTCAGTGAGTTTGAATACCTCTTTCCTACCTTTATCAGAAACTGGCCTCAACAGGTCATAGAGAATGAAGGATTTCGGAGAAGTTCTATATGTAAGAGGGAATTTTTCTTCTCTTTTATTTTTTTCTTAATTTAGCTATTTTTTTAATTTTAAAAAATTTAGTTGAAATGTAGTCAATTTACAATGTTGTGTCAATTTCTGATGTACAGCAAAATGTTTCAGTCATACATGTACATACATATATTCATTTTCATTATTTTTCATTATAAGTTACTATAAGATATTGAATGTAGTTCCCAGTGCTATACAGTATAAACTTGTTGTTTATTTTATATATAGTTGTTTTATATAGTAGTTAGTATCTACAAATCCCAAATTCCCAGTTTATCCCTCCCCACCCCCATAGTAACCATAAGTTTGTTTATTATGTCTGTGAGTCTGTTTCTGTTTTATAAATAAATTAATTTGTGTCTTTTTTTTTTTTTAAAGATTCCACATATGAGTGATATCATATGGTATTTTTCTTTCTCTTTCTGGCTTACTTCACTTAGAATGATGATCTCCAGATCCATCCATGTTGCTGCAAATGGCATTATTTCATTTTTTATGGCTGACTAGTATTCCATTATGTAAATATACCACAACTTCTTTATCCAGTCATCTGCTGATGGACACTTAGGCTGTTTCCATGTCTTGGCTATTGTGACTAGTGCTGCTATGAACTTTGGGGTGCATGTGTCTTATCAAATTAGAGTTCCCTCTGGATATACACACAGGAGTGGGATTGCTGGATCACATGGTAAATCTATTTCTAGTTTTTAAAGAAATCTCCATACTGTTTTCCATAATGGCTGCACCAAACTACATTCCCACCAATTTTCCTCTCTTTTAATCCATTCTCTGATCTGAGGTAAGAGTAAACCTTGAAAATGTTAATGAGCTTGTGTTCCTTTCTCATAATGGTGGTGACTACCGTTTGTGCTGGTTTAAAGGCCAAAATCCCTAATCTGGCTTCCAGTGAATTTTGTGAGCTGATAACTCTATGGCTTTATTCTGGTTCCTCTCTCTGTGCCATCTTTATTTAGCCCCTGTCAGCATCTTCAACTCTCCAGACTCTCTCATGTGAGGGACCTGATACATGCTTTTCCTTCTCATGGAAATGCTCTCCCTTCTCATTATCCCCAACAATGGGCTGTATTGCACTCATTTTTCAGATCAAATTTATACATCTTTTCTTCTGAGAAGACTTTAAGCTTAGATATATATGCACAAAAACCCAGAACATTAATTTTTTTCAGTTCTTTGTCTCTTTAAGTCAGTAGTCTACTACTAATACAGTAATAATTGGCTCTGTCCAGCTACTTTAGGTTCCCCCCCCCAAATTATATTGCATTAAAAATGAGCTTCATAAGTTCTAGATTTTTAAAAAATTCCTTAGACAAGTGATAACGTAGCAGAGATGGTTTATAGTAACCATTGAGGTGGTGTCCATGACCCACCATTTTATCTGCTACCAATATAATAACCAAAAATTCCTGCCAAGATAATTCTACTCAAGCTTGAGCATATTCAGAAGGAAGTTGTACAAATAAATAACAACATAGTACTATAACTGGGGAGCTCCCAGGGTGTGTGTGGGAACCAATCATGTGAGTGATATAGTTTGGTGGAAGTTCTAGTAGGTGAAAAAAAGTGGTGAGGAGGGCGTTTGTAAAGGTTTACATTAAAGCCATTTCTAGAACCTTGGATGTATGACTAGAGCATCTGTGCTTCATGCGTTCATGAGACAAGATCCATCAGATACTATAAAGAAACGGAATGGTCCTCTTTAACCACAGTGTCATCAATCAAGTCACATCCTCTCTGAACCTATTAGCTACATTTGAAAGGTTAGGATACCCAATCTTTGAAAGATATCTCACGAAGTAACAAGTGAAGACAATAGACCTTGAGGTAGGAAACTTGGATTTGCATTCTAGTTATAACATTGTTTCTAGCTTAGCTCAAAGAGAAGTGTTTTAATATTTAAATAAATCATAATCTTCTTAATTTTAGTTTGCCCTCACTGCATCTCTACCTGGGGGGAAGTAAGCTGGTCACTGGGGCATTAGCACTAATTCTATAGTGTTTGACATTAGATACCTTCTCTTAGCTTCTCTCTGAGAGCCCTGCAAGTTCAAGATATAAATTTTGAAGGATTCATGGTTTCTCAATTTATCTTTAACACCAAAAATTTGGTTCTTCCTAATATTCACCACCTACTATATCAAAAAATGCTTAAACCATATATAAAATATATATGTATACATATATAAATCTCATGTCAACTAGAGAAAATATGGAATAAAAACAGTTTAAAAAAAAAGCTATTTTCATAGGTGAAGAAATTCAGGTTGTCAGAGGATTATAGGATTGCCTTAATTGGGGAACAGGAGAAAAAATACATTTACAAATAAGAGAGGCAAGCGGCTTAACAGTTGAGAGCACATATTTTTGATAAAGAAAGTTCTGGGTCCAAATACCGGCTCTGCTGTTGACTAGTACTGGGAACTTGGAAATGTTTCTTAAATTACGTGAGGATTATAATAATACTTACCACATACGTTGTGGAAAGAATTAAGTGGTTAAGTATAGAACTGAGGATACTCTCTGAGCACAGTGAGTCATGTCTGTACTAGTCTGTTTGTATTAACGGTGGCAGGGGTGGAACAGTAAACTGGCATTTGTGAAGTACCAGCACGTGCCTGACATGTCAACACTCGCTGACACACACGGGACACTCACATGTTTGGGTGCTCACCGTGGGCCTGACGTTTGGCTGGATGCTTTCCTTTATGTCTCCTTAACTCCATCAGACAACCTGTCATAGCTCATCATTTTTCTCACCTGCTGGACGAAACTAAGGGACTTGTCCTGCATGAAACAATTAGTAAGAAACAATTAGTAAGTAAAAGCCCTAATTCCAAAATCAGATCCCAACTCCCATTCCGGTGGTCTTTCCAAGTCACAGACTGAATTTTTTTATCTTTTTATCTAGATAGGAAGGGGTTCATGAATTGTTGACTTGAGCCATATACCTTTATTTCTTTCAAAACAAAAATCACTAAATTTTTTTTTCATGACTGTTATCAGGCCTTCCCCTCTGTGGACATGGAAATAGGAAATCGCACCATCCTGACTGAGTTCATCTTACTGGGTCTCTCTTCAGACCCCCAGTGGCAGCTGATTCTATTTGGAATATTCCTGGTGCTCTACTTGATCACCTTGTCAGGGAACATGACCCTAGTTATCTTGATCTGTGTCAATTCCCGCCTGCACACACCTATGTATTTTTTCATCGGCAATCTGTCTTTTTTGGATTTCTGGTACACATCTGTGTATACTCCCAAAATCCTGGCCAATTGTGTCTCAGAAGATAAGCGCATTTCCCTGGCTGGGTGTGGAGCCCAGTTGTTCTTTTCCTGTGTTGTGGCTTACACTGAGTGCCATCTCCTAGCGGCCATGGCCTATGACCGCCACGCAGCCATCTGTAACCCGCTACTCTACTCAAGCACTATGTCCAGCTCTCTCTGTACCAGACTCGTTGCTGGCTCCTACACAGGAGGCTTCTTGAATGCCATCGCCCATGCCGCCAACACCTTTCGCCTGAGTTTCTGTGGCAAAAATATCATCGACCACTTCTTCTGTGATGCACCGCCATTGGTGAAAATGTCCTGTACAGATACCCAGGTCTATGAAAAGGTCCTCCTGGGAGTGGTGGGCTTCACTGTCCTCTCCAACATTCTTGCCATCCTGATTTCCTATTTCAACATCCTCCTGGCTATTCTGAGGATCCGCACGGCCTCAGGAAGGCGCAAAGCCTTCTCCACCTGTGCGTCACACCTCATCTCGGTCATGCTCTTCTATGGATCCTTGCTCTTCATGTATTCAAGGCCAAGTTCCACCTACTCCCTGGGGAAGGACAAAGTGGCTGCCCTGTTCTACACTGTGGTCAACCCACTGCTCAACCCTCTCATCTATAGCCTGAGAAACAAAGATGTCAAGGAGGCCTTCTGGAAAGCAACACAGATCAGAAGTCGCCAGAGATGAAGGTTATCTTTTGGCAGCACGCTCTCATTGCACTTTCCATGTTACAAACATGTTTGTAAGTGTCACAACATTTCAAGTAAATGCAACAGGTTATACTTAAAAGATGAAACATTGATCAAACCATTTTTAATTATTTATTATTATTTTGTTGTGATTAAACTATTTTAAATCCATAATATCGAGCTGTTTGATGTTCTACAGTATTGTGTTTTGCTTCTTGGCAGTACTAGATTTTCATAAAAATTATCAGCTTGATTATCTGTGAGAGGTTTTAGAAAGAGAAAAAGAGGAATTGGTTGGGTTTTGTGCATATAGTTTGACTTTCAATCTTAGCAGACTTTGTTGTGTGGGGAAAAGATTGGAATGGCTAAATGTCAGGAAATTTTCAAGATTTTCTGCATATTTATTTTCAGCAAGGAATCCCTCTATATTCTTTCATAAAACTCTAACTGAGTATGTAGAAAATGCCTTTGTAAATTTGTATCTTCTGTATCAGTTTAACATTAGGCAAAAATATTTGAGTTGTTTAAATTGAAAACAAACAAACAATTAAACACCTTTCTAAATCTATGGAGGGACGTGTCTCTAGGATGGTGTATCACCCTGCAAGCAGGATTTGTCACAGAGAAGGGGTATGCCACATTCTTCCTCATTTCATACACCACGTGTTCTCCATGAAGGAAAGTAACATCAGGTGGAACTAACAGAAGCCAACCTACCAACCCACCCACCAACAAAACCCCCACTATATTCTAAACTCAGTGCTTTTTTGTCCTACCAGAAGATTAAATATATATGTATATTTAATATTATATCTATTTACTTATTTTTTATTTGCTTGTTTTTTGGGGTTATTTTTGTGTTTGTTGGGGGATGAGGAGAGGCAATTAGGTTTATTTATTTACTTATTATTTTAATGGAGGTACTGGGGCTTGAACCTAGGACCTTGTGCATGTTAACCATGTACTCACCACTCAGCTATATCCTACCACCTCCTACCAGAAGATTTTAAGTACAAAGAAACCTAAAGCTCCATATTCAGTATATGGCAAGTCTAGTTGGGATTTTTTCCCATACTTTTTATAACACTGCTAATTAGAGATTATTAGTTACACATGATGAATGACTAGCTGGTGCCTAAGAAGTCAAAACTTTGTTATTGAAATATTATAGTCATTGTTGTAATGATCACATACATAGAACTCATTTAAATTAAAAGTACAAAGCAAAAAATTGTGCCCACTCCACTCTTTGCACTAGCTCTGATGTTTCTGATCTTTCATTTGCATTCATTAAATAACACATCACTGCCGTCTCTGTTTTCAGCACAACATTATTAACATTCCTTTTTCTTCGACTTCCACAGAAGTTCTGTAAGTACTGGACAAGAAGGATTAGGGATGTATTCCTCAAATCTCCAGAATCAACTTAACTTTTTTTTCATATTCTCATAAATCCAATAAAGTAGAGAAAATAAATTGGATCCACTTAGAAAAAGAAAAGTAAAATTTAATTTTTTGGGATCCCAGATAGAATATATACACTTCTATTTTGCATTGAACCTAATACTACATTAAAAAAAAACTATATTAATATTAAAATGAATCAGTATATTATAGATTATAATTGTCACTAAAGCAAAAACTAATAAAAACAAAATCTTTTTCAAACAGGTGTTTTATTAATGCCTCTCCCCAGGCCTCTCCTGAAGCAGTCTATTTGCACTGAGCACTGGTTTGGGAAATATCCGTAGCTTAGACTTTGCATTATGTTACCCTGAAGAGTTTCTTCAGAGCTTATTTCACGTCTTTATTCCTCAGACTGTAGATCATGGGGTTCAGCGTGGGGAACAGCACAGTGTAAAATGTGGACACCAATTTGTCCCTCTCGAGGGAATAGCTGGAACTTGGGCGAGAGTAGATGTAGAGAATGGAGCCATAGTACAAGCCATAGTACAAGAGACCAGGTGGGAGGAGCAGGTGGAGAAGGCTTTGAGGCGGCCCTGGGTGGAGCGGATCCTCAGGATGGCAGCGATGATGAAGAGATAGGAGGCCAGGATGAGCACAGCGGGGGTGATGACGTTGGAGGCCAGGAGGAAGTACAGCACATCCTGGAAGGTCTCCTTCACATCACATGCTAACTTCACCAGGGGTGGGACATCACAGAAAAAGTCATCAATAACATTGTCACCACAAAAACTCAAAGTGAATGTGTTGCTGGTGAGTATTATTGCATTGACAAAACCTCCAGTGTAGGAGTAGACAAGCAAGCAGAGGCACCGTCTCCTTGACATGGCCTGAGCATAGAGCAGGGGGTTGGAGATGGCCACATAGCGGTCATAAGCCATGGCAGCCAACAGGTAACACTCACTGTATGCCAGCCCGGCAGAGAAGAAGAACTGAGCTGCACACCCTGCAAAGGAGATGCTCTTGTCTTCAGAGTTGCAGGTCATCAGGATCTTTGGAGTGTAGACAGAGGAATACCAGAAATCTAAAAAAGACAGATTCCCAATGAAAAAGTACATGGGTGTGTGCAGCCGTGAGTCATTACAGATCAACACCATGAGAGTGGTATTTCCTACCAGGGTCACAGAGTAGACAGCAAGGAACACCACAGAGAGGACCACCTGCATCACAGGGTTTGTTGTGAAGCCCACCAGGATGAACTCAGTGACCGTGTGATTGCTTCTCTCCATGGTTTAAAGAGACCTCACCTACAAATGAAAGAGTGAGATGTTTACCGCAACCAGTACCAAAGGAGGTCATTCTCTGTTACAAACCTGTGAGATATGGTCAAGGCCTTGGTTATTGGAGTAAGGAAGATCTGAGCAGGAATCTTGGCTGGGTTAGGCAAGTGATGGAAGCTTTCTGAGCCACAATTTATTTATGTTATTAAAATGCGTTTAGTAGTAGGAGGCCTTAAGGCTGTTTGGCCATTTATTCTTGTATTTAAAAACATTTCTTGAGCCCTTGGTGCTGTCTAGGCATTGGAATACAGAAGTGAGGTTGATAAGGTTGACCCTTACTGAGTCTTCATTTGGAAGGGAGAGATACATAATAAATAAACAAGAAAGTATAGAAATATTTTTAGTTAATGTTAGATGATATTAAGAAAGTAAAACTGGCTCATGAAGTGAAGAGGAACTGGGAGTGGAGCTAATTAAATTCAAATACTGAGGGAAAAATGTCTATTTCCCATTTCCAAGCTACAAATGAACAAGTAGTTCAAAGCCCATGAGATGTGGGAGAGGACCCGTGGTTTAGAAGGTGGTGACACATGAAGGGTGGTAGAATATGCCATCCCAATATGCCACTTTGGCATAAGAATTATTTTAAGCTAATGGCATTAAAAAAAATTAAACAGTAGATACCCAAGTACAGTGTGATCTCCCTTTTGCTTTCTGAAAATAAGAAATAAAACTTTTACGTGAGAGCTGCCCTCCTAATACCAGGAGAAGAGAAACATTCTCATTATCAAAGACAGGAAGCTGAGACCAAAAGAATTCTGCACAAAGAGTTTTTGTTAAAATAATTCTTTTTTTCTTTTTCATCCATGTTGTAGCATGTATCATTATTTAATTCTTTTTTATTGCCTAACAATATTCCTCTATGTAGATACACTATATTTTGTTTACCCATTCATCAATTGATAGGTATTTAATTTTTTCTACTTTCTGGCAATGATGAACAATGCTGCTATGAACGAATCTTGAGTAGACATCCAGGAGCAGAATTGCATAGTCACATGGTAAATCTGTATTTAACATTTTTAAGAACTGCCAGACTGTCTTTCACATTAGCTGTACCATTTTTCAATCCCACCAGCTTGGTGTGAGGGTTCTAATTTTTTCTTAATTTTCACCAAAACCAGTTGTCTGCCTTTATAATATTAGCAACGCAAGTGTGTCTGAAGTGTTAAAATACTGTGATTTTGATTTACATTTTCCTAATGACTAGTAATGTTGATCATTTTTTCATATGTTTATTGGCTATTTGTTTTTCTTCTTTGGAATAATATCTATTCAAATCTTTGACCCATTTTTAATTAGGTTTTTTGTCTTTTTATTGTTAAATTGTAAGAGTTCTTATATATTCTGGAGACAAGTCTCTTATCAGACATATGACTTGCAAATATTATCTCCCATTCTTTGGATTATCTTTTTATTTCTTGGTGATGTACTTTCATGAACAAAGGGTTTTAAATTTGATAAAGTCCAATCTATGTATTTTTTTCCTTGCTTGCTTTTGGTGTCTTATCTAAGAAATAATCTAGCCCAATAGCCTAAACCTGTGGTCACAAAGATTTGCTCTTTTTCTTCTGAGATTTTTATAGTTTTAGTTCTTAAATGTAGACCTATGATCCATTTTGAGTTATTTCCTGTATATGGTGTGAGGTTGGGAATCAACCTCATTATTCTGAGTGTAAATATCTAGTTGTTTCAACACCGTTTGTTGAAAAGACTATTCTTTCCCAACTGAATTGTCTTGGCACCCTTGTCAAAAATCAGTTGATTATTGTTTTGGTTTCTTGTTGTCCCTGTAACAAGTTACTTCATACTCAGTGGCTCAAAATAATACAAATATGTTACCTTATAGTTCTTTAGGATTAGAATTTGGACTCAACCTGGGTCCAACAGGGCTGATATCAAGATGTCAGCAGGGCTGTGTTCCTATCTGGAGACTCTCAGGGAGAACCCTTTCCTTGACTTTCAGCTTCTAGACACTGCCCACATTCCATGGATCGTGATCCCTCTCCTCCATCTTTAAAGTCAGCACCAGCATGTCTCTATGACCATTCTTTAACAGTCACATCTCCCTCTGACTCCTTCTGCCTCCTTTTCAACTTTTAAGGATCCTTGTGATTATGTTAGGTCCAGCCTATAGTCCAGTATAATCTATTTTAAAGTCACTTGATTAGCAACCTTATTTTCCACTTCCCTTGTAACCAAATATATTCACATGTTCCAGGGATTAGAATGTGAACATTTTGGAAGGCATTATCCTACCTACCAAAACCACAAATGTAGCAGTTTTTTGTTTTTTTGTTTTTCCTGGACTCTCCATTCTACTCCACTGATCTTTATGTCTGTCCTTATATCAATGCCTCTTACTGTAGCTTGTAGTAAGTTTTGAAATTGAGATGTGTGAACCCTTCAGCTTTGTCCTTCCTTTTAAAACAATTCTTACCTTCCTTTCGCCTACACATATATTCTTAGTTACTGTTTCACAATTGCTTCTCTTTGTTCAACTTGTAGAAATCATTTAGATTTTGCCACTTCTTTGGGTCTTTATTTCTTCATGAGGGCTTCCCTGTGATATAAAACTTATATTACATAAATTTGTATGCTTTTCTCTTGTCTTACGTCAGTCTAATTTTCAGGCCCAGACCCTAAAGTAAAAATTTGCCTCCTCTGCACAGTTTTCCTCCACAATCATAGAGGAAATTCTCTCCTCAGTTATTCTGCAGGAGCCTTTGACACATTTATCATAAATCCCAGAGAGAGAATCAAACTGAGCATTAGAGTGAACTGTCACAGTGGAGACCTGCAAATTAATCCATCTGGTTATGGCAAGTAAAAAGAAATAAGTTATTGTAGGTCTTTTGGAGTCCCAAAGCCCAGGATTTAGCACTGCTTTCCAGTTTTTATAACTAGCCATGTACAATTCTAAAAAAGACATATCCCAATTTGATACCATCTGTAGTGGTAGTTCTCAGTTCTATCACAGTCACAAATTTCCACTTTACAACAAGCATTTTTTAATGCTTCTTTTATAGTCCTAAAATGAAATTTATAGTTAATGTAACATTTTGGTTCTCTGAGACCCAAAATCCAATCTGGGGGTTGTTCTCCCACACATAAAACAAGCAATACTCTGGACACCAGCAAGGTGTCCAAGAATTCAACAGAATTTTAACATTATCTACCCTGAGATAGCATTGGATTTTACAGGAAAAGGCTCAGTCCCACAAGACTGCTCCTTCTCCCAACTTCAGATACCAGTTGCAAGCCCAGGTTGTTACCTGTACTTCTGAACAACTTGCTATAAATCAGAGGTTTCCAGGAGCCCCACCTTGGGTTTGATTAGTTCCCAGAGCAACTCACAGAACTCAGAGAAACATTTTATCTAGGAGTTATGTGAAGGAATAAAAAGACAGCTGGAGAATATCCCTGAGGGGTAAGATTACTTGCAATGATATTGTGCCCAGTTCACCTTTTCATGAGTCTACTGGGTCTCTGGGGTCATGCAGAGATATGAGCCCATCAGGAAATAAACTCCATGAGAGTAGAAATTTTTGTCTGTTTTGTTCATTGCTATACAACCAGTACCTAGAATTTTACCAGGCATATAGTAGACACACATACATATTTAATGAATGAATGGATGAATGAACAAATGAATGAATGAGTTGCAAGAGAAACAAGTCGATAGTATCAATTTTCTGGGTGGCTTCTAATGATGGCATTTTATCCTTCGACTATCAGCAGAATTGTTTGAGATCTCATATGTGTTTTCTGGCACGAGTAACCCTTGGCCAGTTGTATTGCCTGCAGAAAGGAATAGAAAGAAACAAACAAATCTGCCTACAAAATATCCTTACCAAATATTTGTTTGTCCAAATGGACCGAGTCTGTATTGTCAGCTAAAGAATGCCACCATCTGGCCCTACGAGGGTTGAGTCATTAGCCACTGAATTTTCCCATCCTTCAACACACCCTGAAAAGAGTTCAGGGTGAGGATGAAGAATGAGATACTGTGCTCTGGGAAAACTGGCAGGACAGGCCTTCAAATAGATATTTCTGGGAGAAAATTCTATGAATGCAATTTCTTGCATCTTCCCATAGGAAGAGGAGCACTAAGATCACTAAGATGTCTGTGTCTTCTGACCAGCAGCAACCTTCTACCAAGCCGTGTGCTCGATTGCACGACGCCTCTAAAACCACTTATGTGCTGACCTCCCCTCTTGTGTCTTCAGAGCAGCTCCTCTGAGGCATCTAAGAGGGCGTCCCTCGTGTCTCTCAGGCAATAGTCCTAAGTCCCCAAATAAAACTGAAACTCACGGCTCTCACATTGTGCTTTTTTATTTCAGTCGACAGTGTCAGAGAAGCTTTTCAGGTCAGCAACAGACTTTCTGTCACAGAATGCCACGGTGGATATAGGAAGCCTGCTTTAGAAATCAGAGCTGACTGTTTAAACCAGAGACAGCTTGGATACCATGAAAAAAAAAATGACTTTCAGGCAATTAACAAGGATTCCACTTCTCCACCCAGAGGCGACACTGCAAAGGCTCAAATTCTTTATATGTAAAGCAAGGATAACTTATCCCTCCTATGGTGTGTTGTTACTGAGATAACTCAAAGGAGGACTAACCACAGTGCCTGGCACATCATAGACACTCAGGTAACCAGTGGTTCTCAAATGTCATGCCCATAACATTCACCTGGCCCAGCCCAGAGCTCCTAATTCAGCAGGCTAGCGGTGGGGCCCAGGAACCAGCTTTCACTGAAGCAGCCCAACGGCTTGTCTGTGGATCAAGTCTGAGAGATGCTGAAATAAATATCATTTGTTTCCTTATTTTTCTTTATATCAGGAGTCCTGCCTCCATTATAATGTTGTGAAGACTCAAAGGGTTAACAAATACAAAGATGTGTTGCATGTTTACATTTTAAAAGAGAAGCTACAGACAGATCTACTTTGAATCCTAACACCAACGGAAGAAGATGGGGCACACATTTCCCTGGGCAGGGACTGACTTGAAGAACTGAGTTCTGTGTTTGTTAATCACAGTCAGAACACTGTGACAATCCAGCTGTGTTTGCTAACTAGCTGACAGGTTGTCCTTCCTAACTAAGGACATATTTTTGTGTTAAATTAAATAATGCACTTTTCTTTCAAAACTGTTAAAATATAACCTTTTATATTTAGAGAGAAGCTTCTCTTAGCTGGAATTCTTCTCAAAAATGCCATATGCCTTTGCGCTGTCTTAAAGAATATTAAACAAAAAAATTTGTACTTTTTTGGATGTCTTTTGCTCTTTAGAAAAATAATCTCTAGTAATCACTGCTGCTTCATTCTGTTACCTCAGTTGCCCGTGAGATATTAACACTGCTGTTTCTTTCGTAAGTGGTTCCTGATAGTAGCTTGCTTGTTTGTTTTTCTGGTGTATTTAGGTTATTATTATTTTTTTCTTTCATCCCTTGTCTTTTTCTGCAATATTAATGGATATTTTTGTCTCTAATAATGAAAAGTGCTACTTCTTCTTGTGAACTCTCAGAAGTTTCAGAAACTTCAGTAGGAAGATGGTGAAGATATTTCAAAAGAGGCCCCTTCATTAGCACATATTGTATCTTAGTATGTGAATGATCTTAAGACTGGTTGTGAGGAACAGGTAACATTTTCCGTCTAACTGTAGCATCTGAATTAGTCAACTTACCTAAAATTCTCAGCAACATCATCACCTCAACAGAGTTCAAATCTGCCTGTCCCAGAATCTTTTATGCCAGTTTCTGAATCCCCAGGGTTGTACTTCCTGCAGCCCCTTAGGAGTTCCTAGGCTTTGCTAATAACTAACAGAACAATTAAATAGCATTGCGTGTTGACAAATTGGGTATTATTCAATGATGGGGAATTTTTTTTTTGAGACTACAATTCCCTGGTGAAATGTAACGTCAAAATTTCCATTGTCATTCTCTCTAGTTATGTAGAAGGCAAAATAAACATGTGTGTACATGCTTGTGTATACTATACATTTATATCCAGATATTTGCATATTAAAGCATATACGCTCAGTAATGCTGATATCTTTATTATCTGCTGAATACCTTTTGTCCTTCCAAATCCATTCTCTACACTTTTAACCTGCTCTTTGCTTCAGGATGCTCAGCTGTCTTAACTGTATCAGTAGGTTCCTTTGTGCTCTGTCTGCTTAATGGGTTTAGCCAGTGGTTGTCACTGGCAGGGAAAGAAGTGAGGTCAGAGTGATTTTTCCCTGTCCTCTTTTTTTGCAAAGATACCACAGATGTCTGCATTCCTGGACCTAGACCGTACCTCCTGCCAAGTGACCCATTTCCAAGCTCTCTCTCCAGAGCGTATAACCTCACTCTGTTCTTACACCATCAAGAATAGAGAAGTAACACGCTCTGAAGTTATTAGTTCTAGGGGTAGTACACTATTTCTTGGGATACAAGTAGAAATTATACATATCTTGTGGTAAGTTGGCTTTTGCTGAAATTTAAATCTGGACTATCCAATGGAAGAAAAGAAACAGGCAGGCAGAAAGCTGTATTGCAATATTCAACTCCCAGAGACAAGAAGGGAGCAATTTCCCAATGTGCCACAAACCCTAGATCATAACCAAATATTTTGTTGTTCAGATATTTGTGGCAATGTCTCATGGATTAGGTGATTCTTATGGAATGAAGTAGGTAAGAAAACAACCAAGGTGATATTTTCCTTGTAAGGAAAAAACATCTGTCTTTACTTGGATAAAAACTACCTCAAGATGATCTAGTAGGGAAATGACACTCCTGGGTAATTCTCCAACGTGAGCTACTTTACAGCCACTGAAAACTTGGACCGATGGGGAAACATGGACCCTTTGAGGAAGAATCTTGAAACTTAGCCAATGTGTACACTGTACATCTTCTTCCAAGGCTTCTTATGAATGGCTAGCAACCATTTATGAGAGTAATCTTATATTGGGAAAAGGTAAATATCTAGATCTTCTGTGGGTTATTGGATACTGACTCTGAATTAACACTAATCTCCAGTGATGGAAAAACATCAGGGGTACACACTTGACAGTGGGTCTCGTAAAAATAATTTAAAGATAGTTTTGGCTTGCATGCATCTCTCATTGAGCCCAGTCAGAATAGATATGTAGATGATTATTTTTAAACCCAGACCCAGACATCGTATTGGGTATAGCTACATTCAATAAAACAAACCCCTCATTTTAGCTCCCTGTCCCTGACCCATGGAATGAGGCTTACTGTTGTTGGGAGTTCAGGTAGAAATTTCTGTAACTGCTTCCCCTACACCCCCTCAGCTAAGACAGTGTACAAAATGCAGTGTTGCGTCCCTGGGGGCAAGTGCTGAGATTAGTGCTTTCATCAAAACTTGAAGATGCCAGGTTGGGGATCTCAGTCCATCAAGTTGAACCCCTCTCTTTGTCTGAGGGGAAAGGACTGAGGGTCTTCAAAGGGGAGGTCATGAGTGAACCAGGGCAGAATGCTTCCCCAGAGAAACACCCTCAGGTGCTCTGACCGGTTGGAATCCAGGAAGTACCCTGGTCATGCTGGGCTCCTCCTGCATCGAACTGATAGGGACCACTCTGCTGGGCAGGGCGATTGATGCCAATCACCAGAGAAAAATTACTGGAGGCTGTAAAATGCGATCAAGAAGTATCATGGCTGGAACCCAGGGGATTTAGCAGTGTATTTCCTAGCATCCTCTTAGCCTTCTCTGTCAAAGGAAAGGTACCACAAACAAATAAAAACAAGATAATCAAAGACCCAGTTCTAACAGTAAGATAATTTGGACAACTTACCAGGTAACTTTCATTCAACTGAAGTGCTGAGAAAGTGTGAAGGGACCAGAGCCATGCAAGAAGGGAGGTAGAGAGAGAGGTTTGTTTTGTGATTATAACAATGGGAAGTTACAGTAAATTTCAGCTATATCGATCCTATTGCCCACCTCCTTTTTTTTTTTTTTTTTTTTTTTTTACCAGATACAACACTGAATGTGAATAAAAAACCCCATATAGTGTGATTTTGGGGATCCCAAAAGTCCTGCTCTCCAGAAATGTCCACTGTCCATCACATGCTGTGAAAGACCGTAAGTATCATTTTTTTAAAATAGCATGTGTAAATCCAAGGAAATTTTTGCGTGCAGAAGTACACTCACAAACATTTGTACTTACAAAAATTTGTATTAAAGCTCATATATCTAAAAGACACAGTTTAGAAACTACTTTCTTTTAAGACTTTAAACTTCATTTGTATTTTGAGTAATAAAATTCCCTTAGAAATACATGCTGTAATTTCAAATTAATGTTGAAGATTCTTCTGAATGCTTTACAACCATAAGCTGCAGACGGAACATTCCCAACAGTGAGTAAAAACACTGACTGCCAAATTTACACTTAAACATATTCTAAAACATTCTCTAAAATACTAATGCCATATATTTAATTAAAGTTTTATTACTGTTTTTTTAATGTCTTCCTAGGATCATCATTATCTGTATCTTACCATCTTACTGGAGTCTGGTAACGTTATTTAGACTTGGTTTTGGAGTTGAGATTACTTTTTCATACACAAAATATTATGGCTATACACTTAGGTCAGTGAAATTTACCGTATCTGGGTATATTGAAAATTATTTGGAGAATGGGACTTGTTCACTTCTGTTGAAAGGATTTAAGTAGGAGATCTTGACAAGCAGTTTGAGTATCTTTATTGTAGTTAAATATCAAGATTTACAATGCTAGGATGTTTCAAGAATAGGTTTATTACACCAGCGTAACTTTTTGTTACTGACATTTCCCCATAGAATGATACAGTTAGAATATATTTTATAGAAAATATTTTATTATTAATGGGTAATAGATATCTTTTAGAAAATGAGAGTCTGCATTGGCATAAATAGCTTTTGGTCTTAGAACGTTGTCTAAATCAAGCATCTTAGGGTCATACAGTTGGGCCTAGCTTCTGTTGGGTTACTTCGTGTTACAACAAGTAGTGATGATATATGCTGGATTTAAATTTCAGGTTAATATATATCCCTGCCTGTGCTGATTAGTCTTTCCTGCTCTGAGTGGAGTTGCTGCATTTTGGGGAACTACTTGCTGACATTTTACTTTCTTGCATTTTTTAAATTGCTTATACCTATAGAAATAAGGACGTATTCAGGATTATTGAAATTAATTACATTAACATTGTTTCAGTTTTAAAAATCAAAATTTTATGCATCTCATCATATTTCCTCACTTGCCTAATCACTCCCTTTATATATTGCCTATAAAATTTTTCTCTTTAGAATAATGTGCACCCATAGAGTTTTATTTCTCAAGTTGTTTCACCTCATTGTAGTTATTATTATTATTTATTAAAGTGATTGTGTTTTGATGCTCAAAAAGTCACAATTTGGAAGCAGAAGTCCATGGAAATTCACTACTATAAAATGCAAGAATAGCCCAGTGGGTTATACAATGATTCACAAAAATCATATCTATGGGAACTTGACTGAATTTTTTCCCTAATTGCATAACATGGGTAAGAGATGTAGATTGAAGAGGTCATGCTTGCTAAGTCTAGTTGTACTGATTATTTCATGGATGTCTCTGGATATTTGTCTTAATGATTTTGGGGGAAAAATATGTATAAAATGCTTAAGAAATTTGGTTATGGGTATGGAAACTGATGATTTCCACTACTTAATATTCATAGAAAAAAACTGAAAAATTAATTCAGCATTCTTTTTCTATTCCTAGGAAAAACTATCTAGATACTATTCTATGATTATCAGCCAGTCAAAAACCTTCATATGCTAAAGGAGTGTGCTGTTATCTCACTGTAATAAGATAGAAGGGAGGTTTTGGTTTCAAGTTCTTTGTGTCTAATCTAGAGTTACATGAAATTTAATGAAAATCCTTCTATTATTATATTTAAATTTTATCCTCCAAATTGCCTTAATTTCCTCATTTGGGTGTCTTGAATGGCCAGGTATCAAGAGTGCAAATTCTTTAACAGTCACTGTGAGAATTCTTGATCATGATGGAACATCATGGCTGCACTTCTTGAAATATAATTACCTGATGAAAAATTGTCTTTGCATCTCATTAAAAGGAGTGAATCTTCATTTATTTGAAGAGTTTACTCAGAGCCTCCTTCACATCCTTATTCCTCAGGCTATAGATCATGGGATTCAACATGGGAAACACCACAGTGTAAAACGTAGAAACTATTTTGTCCCTGTCCAAAGAATAGCTCGATCGTGGACGAGCATAGATGTAGAGAATGGAGCCATAGTACAAGGTGACAGAGATCAGGTGGGAGAAGCAGGTGGAGAAGGCTTTGAAGCGACCCTGGGTGGAGCGGATCTTCAAGATGGTGGCGATGATGAAGAGGTAGGAAGCCAGTATGAGCACAGAGGGTGTGATGACATTGGAGGTCAGGAGGAAGTACATCAGAGCCTGGTAGCCATCCTTCCTGCCACAAGCCAGCTTCACCAGGGGAAGCAGATCACAAAAAAAGTCATCAATAGTGTTGTCATTACAGAAGTTCATGGTAAAAGTTTTTTTGGTAATGATGGAAGAGTTAATAAAGCCACCGAGGTATGAGGCTGCTACCAAAAATGCACATAGCTTAATGGGCATGGCCTGAGAGTAAAGCAGTGGCTTTGAGATGGCCACATAGCGGTCATAAGCCATGGCAGCCAACAGGTAACATTCACTGTACCCGAGCCCAGCAGAGAAGAAGAACTGAGCTACACAGCCAGCAAAGGAGATGCTCTTATCCTCAGAGATGCAGATCATTAGGATCTTTGGGATGTAGACAGATGGATACCAGAAATCCAAAAAAGACAGATTCCAAATGAAAAAATACATGGGTGTGTGCAGCCGGGAGTCATTAAAGATCAACACTATGAGGGTGGTATTTCCTAACACAGTCATAGAATAGACACCAAAGAACATGACAAAGAGGACCACCTGCATCACAGGGTCTGCTGTGAAGCCCAGCAGGATGAACTCAGTCACTGTGTGATTGCTCTTGTCCATGGTTATTGGAATCTTACCTAAGAAGAGAAAAAAATGAGAATTCAGTTTTAATCACTGGCCTGAATACATAGAAAATATGTGAAATAATCTATGATCCAACAATGTAAGTTTTCATTTTAGAAAGTATTTTCATTTTGTAATAAACCACTTAGACTTTACAATTATATATATTATCAAATGATAAATTTGGGTACATTAGTCTTTTCAATAGTTTATTTGAGCAAACACTATTTGAATCACACAGCTATCAAATGAATTATGAGTACCCCAAGGAGGAAAGCTAGGAGAGATATTTTTATAGAAAAAGGCACAGATCAAAGCAAGACAATCATTTGATTGGCAATAGATTAAGCAGTTGACAAATCTGGGAAAATCTACCTGGCTGTTTGTGATTGGTGCTTCTTAAGTTTCATTTTCTGGGATTCAAGGGCATTAACTCTGGCTTAACATTTTATTTTGCTTACAATAGTTATCAGGGTATAAATAAGAGCCACCGCAGTCTAATGGCTCACTTGTTTAATGACTTTAGAAATGCAGTTCCAAAAGTCTGAAGTTGGGTACTGTCCCCCCCTCCACCTTAGGAATGATTGTTCAAATAAAGGATGTACTTATAATTTCTGTTTTCTTGTAGTTTAGCCTTCTTCATCATGCCAGTCTGCTTTACTGCTAAATGTGTGATTTCTTAGCTTAAAGTGTTACTTGTTTGTAACTGGAACTCTGAACATCACTTATTTTTAATATATTTTGTGAAGAATCAAGCATTTTTCTTTTAGCACTTCCATATATTGTGACACCCTGAATCCCTATAAATTCTTATCATAATAATACTTATAGGGATAAGAATATACTCAGATTATAAGAATAAAAAGTGAATATATACAATTTTGGGGAGGAAATGTATGCAGGAAAATAATATAGAAAGATGGGATTATAAAAGGCAAAGGATTAACTATTTTTTCCTTATTCTATCAATAAAAATATAATTGGCAATAGTCTAAATAGCCAATTTTATTTTATTTTATTAAAAAAATTTATTGAAGCAGTCAGTTACAATGTGTCAATTTCTGGTGTACAGCATAATGTCCCAGTCATGCATATACATATGTATATTCATTTTCATATTTTTCATTAAAAGTTATTATAAGATATTGAATATAGTTCCCTGTGCTATACAGAATAAACTTTTTTAAAATCTATTTTTATTTGCATGTAGTCAGTTTTAGATGTAAGCAATTCATATACAGTACGTAAGCAGTATAGGAGAATAAACTTACAAGTTATATAGAACTTTTAATGCACTATAATGTTTTTATCAAGAATTTTTATCTTAATAACAATTAGGCAAAAAATTACATATCTTAGAATACGACCACAAGACTTGGCATTCCATCCAATGACAGAAATGTGCTCACTTTCTTCAGGATTCCCTGCACGTAGACTCCAGCTGTGCTCTTGAACTGGATAGACAGGAATATATCTAGTGTCTGTGCATCCATGCACTGAAGGAACAGTTCCAGTCACACTAACTTCCCACCAACTAAAGTTGCTTTATAGCTAAATAAACAAAAGTTTCAGTGAATATGACAGTTATGTGTATGCTCGCCATCTTGGAACTTATAAAAACACTGTTTGTCCAAGGTTTTATTAGTGTTAATAAAACCTATTTCTGAGTAAAATGTAGGACACTATCTGACTGTCCCTCTGAGGCTTTTGCTACCATTTCTCTTCTAAAGGTCCCTGTGTTGGTTCAAACCCACACACAGCTAAATTCAGTGATGGTGCTTTGCTTCTCATCTGACTTGATCTACCAGTAGTTTTTGACAGACTTTATCCATTCTTCCTGCTAGAAACACTCTTTTCACTTGGTTTCCAGGTCATCAGACTTGCCTGGGTTTTCTTCTACTTCTAAAACTTCTTGTTTTCCAGTAGCTTTAGAATTATGGCCTCTAGGTTTGAATTTTGGAATGCCCCAGAATCAACCCTTGAATCTCTCCTCTTTTCCATCCACAGTCACTCTGGTGGACCATCTAGTCTAATGAATTTAAGTGCTGTTCATATGTGAGCCCCCCCATTGTGTGTGTATGTCTCTCTCTCTCTGTTTCCTCCTGACCATGCCTCTTCTCTAAACTCCAGATTCACAGATCCAAATTCCTGCTTAACATCTCTTACACGATGTCCACTGGGAAGGTCAGGAAAAAATGAGTTTCCAATAGTCCATCCGAGGCTGCTTTGCTCTCAGACTTCTCCACTGTAGTAAATGGCATCGTGTCAGTTTAAGGATAATCATTGGATATTTTTTACTCTTGTTTGTCTTTTGCTCTGTAGCTGACTAATCAGTGACTTCTTGATTCTACCTTCAAAATATACCCAGAATCTGACCCACTTTCCCACCTCCGGTGGTTCAGCCCTGCACTGAACCACTGCTATCTCACATCTGCATCACTGCAGAGCTTCCTGATGGTCTCCCTGTTTCCTCCCCACTTCTGTCCTTACCCTGCTGAGTCTCTCAGCCAGAGTGATCCTGTGAGAACACCAGTTAGATCACATCACTGTTCTTCTTCAAACACTCCAATGACTTCACAGTTTATTCAGAGTAAAAGTCCAAATCCTTACAGAGACGTACAAGCTTCTTAGCTTTCTGCTCCCGGCCCCTCCTGTTCTCTCCTTCATGGTTCACTCCGCTCCAGCCTAGTAGCAATGCTGCCCTCTTTTCAACTCCTAGAATAAACTGGTTTCACTCAGAGCCCTTGACAGTTACTCTTCCCTGTGGATAGAATGCCCTTCCTCGGGTATATTTATAGAGAATCCTCTCCCTTTTCTCAGGGGTCAGTTGCCACTCACATTACCCCTTTCCAGGTGTTCCCTGATCACCTTGGTGCAGTCCACTTCCCTGACATTCTTATACCCCTTTCTACTTTACTACTCTCCCTAGTGCTGCTCACTCTCTAGTATTACATATTGCTCATTATTCAACGTATTCTCCTTCCCCTCCAATAGAATATCATCTTTCCCACCTACTTTTGATGCAAAATGTATATCAGTTCAACATTTATCTCATTTAAATTTGTATGTTTACTATGACGTTTTGTGGGCTGTTTATTCTAAGTTGGGTACTGTCAATACAAACTGAGAAGTTTGGCGACGGAGCAAAGTCTTTAAAAACACGGATCCAGGAGAACTAAAAGGGGTTTCCTGTGAGAAAAAGTTGAAAACTCTTGTACTGAACCTTAAACTTAATATCTTCTGTTTCTATTTGTTTTATGATTCTCATAATTGTGCTAGAATTTATCACACATTAAAATAATATCTGAGCATTTTGAATACTTTACTCTGAGTCAAGTACTGTGCTTAATGTTTCATAGGCATTATTTTATTTATTTCCTATTATTTTAATTTAAGAATTAACAGAAACAATTTTACAGAAGACCAAACTGAGATTTCATAAGTAGTTAGTAATTACACAATTAGTAAGTGGTGTTGTCTTACTCCAGAGACCTGGTAAGTCACCTCACTTAATATCTGATATTAGATTAACAGTTGTTTGTGGGCTTCATGGGTCCTTCTCTTTTTGGTTTCAACACCCTAACTCAAAACCAGTAGGATAATTCTGAGAGACTCATGCTGTCACAGGTAAGTACCTCACACATGTAGCATCAGATAAATACTTACTCATGGCTTCCAAATGGTCTTCCGTCAGAGTCCTGTGTCTCTTCCGTTTACAGCCAATTCTGTTTATAAGTACAGAAACATTCTGTTCACCTTTCCCAGGACCGGGACACTTACTGGCAATTGTCATAGTCACAGCCAACAAAGGATGACACCATGGGTCCAGATGACTTATCTTTATTCAAGTTCCCCAGTGTATTTGATCCTTAAGCACCTCAGGGGTTCATAGCTTTGAAAGTCTCTGAAAGGCAATTAACTAAAAAGTGTGTTAAACTCAGTGCCAAAGAAGAGAATTATTTAAAAAATTAATGACACTAATTACTATATTTTAGAAATTATTTTTTATAAAATATCTTCCTGAAGTCTTTATTTAATTGGCAAACACCTATGGAGTATGAATTGCCGTTTCTACTTCAGACAGGGAAATAGATCATGTCAGTTAATTAACTTGCCCGGCGAAGTGCAGTCAGGATTTGAACCCAAGGCGATCTGATTAGAAAATTCATAGTCTTACCCTTAGACCAATTGTGCTTCAAAGACTTAATACTTGAGTCTCTATTCAGCTAACATAATAGTGCTTCAAAAGTGAACTGCACTTATCCTGAGTGTTTATAAACATAGGTTTTGCACCAAACATATTTGGCCTCACTTTTCATCAACTCATTACCCAACTTTTAAGTGACAAGAAACCTGTCATATTGGCTAATGTCCTTAAAAGCAACTTGTCAAGTTTCTCCATTATTTATCTTAGTAATATTTATTGAGTACTCAGTATGCATCAGACACCACACTGAATGCTTTAAAGTCATTGCATTTTAACTTTCACAGTAATCTTGTGAAATAAATATGATTATTATCCCCATTTTAGAGGTGGGCTATATGAGGCACAGAAATGATTCTATGTGCATTGTTCAAAGTCACAAAATGTAAGACTTGTACAAGGAAGATTAAAGCTGTTTCTCTCTGTGCTAATCAATTGTCCACAAATCTCCCTAATTATCCAGCATTTACTGTGTTCCAGTACTCTGCCAGGCACTGTGGAAGGTGATAGAACCTGAAGCATGGGGCGTGGCCTCAAGAAGGTGCACTTTACTGGGAGGCACCAAATCTTTGCAAACAGACAAATACAACAAGTTATGATGGAATTACCTGTTGTACCTGATAGTGAGAGGCAGGCCAGAATGGAGAGCTTGCCAGGAAGCAAAGAAGGAAGCACTGTGTGTGTGATCAGAGGTTTTTCACAGGAGGGAGAAACATGCTTGTGAGTTTGAAGATGTGTGGACAGTTACCATGCCTGAGGAAGACATTTCTGGCAAAAGGCACAGCCACCAAGGCACTGAAACTGGAAATGGAATGGATGGTGGAGGAACTGTCAAAGTCCGTCAGATCCATCGGGAGCACACAGTGTATTTGTTGGCATGACGTTAGATGAGAGTTCAGAGGTATTTTCATGCCACATTCACAAAATTCTCAAAGACAATGCCTTCACTTGGACCAACATTAAGATGCTTGAAGTGTCAGGGGCTGTGGCTAAAGGCTTGGTGGTGTTAGGGAGGCAGCTACCACTGCCGGAATCAGTATGTGCAGAGCCAGGCTGATTAATGAATGCTAAACACTCTACTCCATTCCTACCAATCTCAGGATTAGGGGGATGAGGAGACACCCTCCAAGAGACTCCAAGTGACCACCAGTGATTATAAACCAAATCAGTGGCATGGCTGAGTCTGAGACTTGGTGCCTCTGACTCCACATTCTATGCTTTTTCTCCCACAGCAAATTCCTCCAAAGCCTTCTCCTGCTGTGACATAAATCCTCCTTCTCTTTAGGTATTTTTGCTGTTAGTCACCTCTTGAAGAGAAAGGGGCAAATAACCTTTGATTTCTTAAGCATCAGGCCCTAAGCCTGAATTCTGTGGACCTTCTCAGCTGAAAATGCTCAACTGAGTCCACAACACAAACACACACAAACGAAACAGTGCACACATTTTCACCGTGTTTCCCTTTAGGCTTAAACATGGATGCTAAGTCACAGGTTAAAAGTTTTACCTTAAGAAAGGAGTTCTCTCCCAGTTGGTCTCAACCGGAAGGCTATGACCACTTGGCAGTAATGCTAAGCTGCTGTCCAACATTCATTTTAAATGCATCTTTTGTCTTCCTATCCCCGGGATAAATTTTTTTTTTAATTGGACTTTTCATTATTTTGAGCCTGAGTATAGATGGCCCTTTTTAGTTTGCTGTCCCCTAGGGCTCATGCCACAAAGCTTATTCCTGTGGTAAATAGTTCTCAATGGCAATTTTGTTTTTGCATGTTTGTGTCAATTATAGTTTTATTTTTTCATTCCTCCCCTTAACGTAAATTGTCATTTCTCACCACAAATAGTTGGGAAAGCCCAGTCTCCTTTTTTACTCAGTTTCAGAAACTGCCATAGATGATAGTGAGGTATAAAAACGAAGCTTTGAGGCTCCTGTCATAACAGAATGGAAATGACTGTTGAGTTGTTATGGGAATAAAACAAGATTTCTGTGCCAACAGTAAGTCTGAATCACACAACTTACCGACCTCTGTAGCAAGACCTCATCCCGACATTCTAATATTCAAATCAGCAAGTTCCAGAATCTTTGATAACAGTCGATCCCAAGGGTTTTACATCTATGGCATTCCTCATGGTTTTGTAGCTTGAGGGAATGGCAAACAAGGCAATTAAAGCAAAACTATGCATTGACAAAGTCAGGTCAATTTTACTTAATAAGACTTAGACAGGTTTTGTTTGGAGACTGAGATTTCCCCAGTGATAGATATATTCAGCCATAATTTTCCTTCACGTTCTGTATTGAGTTTTGCCGAATCCAAATATGCGTATAGAAGGCATGTATTCACTATGTACAACTGAATATTAGTAAACACATAGGTATCGATATATCTGTGAGGTGCTTAGATATCGTCCATCTGTCCTTCTAGATAAACTGCCATCCTTCGCCATCCTGTTCCCTGGTCTCCAGGAAACCAACCTGAATGAACTGTATTACTTAAGATGGCCAATGGAGGGAGGAACTAAAATGAGAGAAAACGCTGGGTTCGGAACACTTATTTCCAGACTCTGTCCCCGCACAGGTGGTGACGGCCTCATTAATCCCTAGACCGACGTCCCGGCTTTTATCTGGTTTCTCTCACTGCAGACTCTCCTTCTCTCTCTGGGCTCTGGTAACTGCTCTTTCCCCTTCTCCCTTCAGGCCTAGATGTAGTACGATGATGTGTCAAAGGACTAGTCTATCCTTTGTCATTTTCTCATGTTCTGTTCACATATTTATAGATATTCCCTTTATTAAATTCCCAAGTTGCCCAATCTGAGTGGGCCATTTGGTCTCTGACTGGTGACATAATTAACCTTAGCTGTAGCCCTGGAATCAAACCTTTAAGCTGGGTCTCTGGGATTAGTTTGCTCACGTATTTAAAGAATGAGCAAATATATCACCTGCCAGAGAAATGGGACACTGGTGAGCGCTGGCATGTGGTGGCATCGTGATAATTTAAATGATCATTAGTAACGTCATAGCATGTCTGCTATTGGAGAGCAAAGCACTGAAAGATGAGTTAGTTGTAGCACTGATGGTGCCCATGATGTTGGCTGTAGAAATCATGGGGTCTTCTAAACTGAAAACTGCGACTATCCTTCCGTGAACATGCAAGGGCACTTGGAGAGCCTCAGCAGTAGGTTTGAAGGAGCTTCTCATCTCCTTTAGTCCCTTAGGAAAGATATGGTTGAGGTCCAAGCCACGGCTTGATTATAAGGACTGCAGACAAGCAATACCAATTAAATTCCAAACATCACCAGAT
This sequence comes from Camelus bactrianus, assembly GCF_048773025.1. Classification (NCBI taxonomy): domain Eukaryota; kingdom Metazoa; phylum Chordata; class Mammalia; order Artiodactyla; family Camelidae; genus Camelus; species Camelus bactrianus. Next base: position 12,519,812 of record NC_133548.1, read on the forward strand.
GTTTTATGGTAAGGGAAAGGACCTGATGGAGGGGGGAATTGAGATCATAAAATGATGGTGATACGGACATGGGGCAGACAAGAATGGAGCTAAAAACAAAAATCTTTGCCTGAAGAGGCAGTTCCTAACTTCCCCCACCTCAGAGAGTCAGCTTTTCCCTGTACAAAACTCTTCTAATGACTGTACTCAGGGAGTTGCCTTATGAACTCATGTGATTCTCCTCAACAGCCACCCTCACCCCTCCACATTGCCTCTGTAGTGAATATTGCTTAGCCCAGATGATGAAATCAAATACTTGCTCTTAGAGCAAATATACACTAAAAAAGGTTATGAGACTTCACTGATCTCCATTAGTAAGAATCTAGAAAGCATGCGATTGGCTTCTAAAAGTGGTAAACCAAGGAGAATGAAATAAAGGGATTATTCAAACCAAAGTTATCAACATAGGTGCACCCATATGAGATTCAGGAATTCACAGTGTGTCCTCAAGAACACAGGAATTTATACTATAATTAAGCATTCAGTCTGACTGATTCTTTTGAACTGTTTAATACTTACTGAAGAGAAAAATATCCCCGATGCAATGACGTCAAAGCATGTGGATAACATCAGTACCATAGGCTTAATTAATTTCTTCATTATGTCTCTATTTAGTGTTGTAGCTTACTAAGTTTATTTATATGCTTATTTGTAATCTTTTTGTGTTTTAGTAATATTATTTGGACCTTCCCTGTAGTTGAGGTAAACTTACAAGATAAAAATGAGTAAAAATTTTCACAGGCTAGCAGTGATTTCTTATTTGGAAAATCAAACAGTTTTCCTAAAGTAAATAAAGCAGGAGCAATGTATCAAATGGTTAATTTTTTTAAATAAAATTTTAAAGTCAATCTGACTTTTATATCCACCATTTTAAACAAAATTTTGCTTTTTTTTTTTGTAAAATGATTTCTCCCATTAAAATTATTTTTTAATTCTCAGCCAACATTAAAAAACCTGTTTTATGTTACTATTTTGTGTTAATTTAATACATGAGAATTACTCATGAATAATTTAATCTTGTAATAACTTTATTCTAATTGTAGAACTTTATTCTAATAATTTATTAATTATTCTAATTAATAAATGTACTCAATATTCATCTATTATATCAGAAATTGAGTCCGCATAATTAGCTTTCATTTAGGAACTGTTATCTAATAACTTTGTCTCAACTTGGCTCTTCTGTGTGACAGCTGTCACTGATTATTATTAGTAGTAGCATTCATCAATGCTGACTATTCTTGGTTTTTGTAGAGCTTCCAATTTTACTGGAACTTCTTGGAAAATGGGTCTTTAAATGTATGATTTGCTGCTTATACCAATAAAAATGAACATATCTATATTTATCTGAATTTCTGTTTCTATGCACTATATATTTAGTCAAATCACACTTTTAAAATTCAATCAAAATGGAATAATCTATTATATTTATTCTTCTTATATTCTCTATGTACATTTTTCATCTTTTGAGAATCCTAGACATCCTTGGCTTTTTTTGGGTCAATATATTACAACTAAAAATATTATTTTAGTTATTATCATGATTTAAAAAATATGTATATATCCAGGGCGTCACAACGTCATCAGCACCGGACTCTTGAAGTTAGTTTCTTTTGTTCCTGACTCTTATCATTTATAGAAGCATCCACGTTTCCTAAACACAACAGAATATTTAGGCACATACGATTTATTCTCTCACTCTAAAACACAGACTGAGCTGTCCTCCAAGAATGTTTTATGCTTGTAGGTGGGGAGTGTTAGGGATACAGATTAAGGACCCAAGTCTGCACTCGCAGCACGTCATGGAGTGCAATGGGTCGTCTCCGTTTGGCACAGAAGAAGGGTAGTCTGAGACATGCAGACGTTTTCTTAGTTTAAGGCAATCTCACCAGTGTTTATGTGCTTTTCAGATCTCTTATGAACGACACAGAACAGGCCAAGTGATCTGACCCTTTCAGATCTCATCCTAGCAGAGCCCTCTCTGTTTCCCAGAGTCGTGAGACTCACACGAGGAAGCATCTGCTAAAGGACACCACGTCTGCCGTGTGCTGTTTCTCCTTTGCCCGCTGAGCAGCTTCTACCACAGTGAAATCTCAGGGGGATGACACCCAGTGGGGATCCAGTCTTGGAGTCCCCAGCTTCATGAAGAAGGCAAAGTGGAATTGGACGTTCCAAAAAGGCTTAGGCAGATGTTGTACATTTTAGATTGTTTTCACGCAACAGTTCTTAAAAGTTGGAATACAGTAGGGAAAAAAGTGGAAGTAACATGGAACTCCTTAAGAGAATGCATATTGGGGGCTTAGGTTTGTCTAAATCCACAAATCCACAATTGTATCCTTTTCCAGTAGAAATATTGGGAAAATAAGTTTTCAAGGGCTCCTCTGGGGAGCTTTGGAAAAATACCCATATCTGAGTCCGACCAGCAGAGATTCTTAAGGCCTGGGCTTGGTATTAAAACCAAACAAATAAACAAATGACAGCAGCCAACTCTACTGCATCCAGTACTTGAAAATAATTGAGATTAATTTATATTGTTATTTGGAGACATTATTTGACTCAGCTGCCTCTTTGTACATGGAAAAGACTTAATTAATATTAACCATTTGCTTTTTACTCCCTTCCTTTCTTCCTCCTTTTCTTCCCTTGAGCTCCACGGCAGGGGAGCAATGCAGTGGTCTAGATATTTTAACACCCATTTGAAAAATGAATAAACCAAGGCTTATGAAAGTGAAATGATATGTTTGAGCTCACCAAATCAGTAAATGCCCCTTCTGGCCTTCCTGCTTCCTTATAAAAAGTTTGCATTTGCTAGCTATGCCGTTGAAGATGGTTCCAGAGTTTGCTATGATTAGGGAGAAGAGACCTTAGGGTTCAAATTTGCTATGTGGACAATTGACAGTATACAAGGATCATAACCATCTCTAAATTCCAGTTGATTTCAGGAAATGGCTCTGTATATGGTCTGTGAAGCCTGCATTTTAGGTTTTGCTGTTTTTGTGATGAACGCATCCATTTTCATGATTGTCAGTATTAGGCAATATGGAAGGATGAGAACACTGAGGACACTTGGAAGGCATGGTTTAATCATGGTGAAGGTCCACACTCAGGGGAGGGAGAAGAGAGGGAGCAAGTAACAACCACATCAGCCAGGAATCCCTCAGAACAAATGATTACATTTTAATTACTGGTCTGGGACATTGTCCCTCAAGAATCTAAAATTCAGCCTAACATCCTAAAATGAGAAAACTCAGGTGACTTAGGGATTTTACTGTGTATTCATTCATTAACTCTCTTTTTAATCTATAAAAGGGCTGAGTTGTATTATAGCAGTATCTCATTTGTGGTTATAGGAGAAGATTTATTTTATCTCTGTGAAATTATATTTTTTTGCATGTGGATATCATGTCTATTTTGTCTTTTATGGGCTTTTTTTTGCATGACTATGTGGTAAAGACAGGTATGAAACAGATTATTTCTACACATCAATGATGTTAGGGTATTTTTTATCTCTTGTGCCTATGATTACGATTGCTTATTGAGATATTAAAAAACAACAGTAATAGTAAAATAAAACTATCAGTTATTTAACTAAAGGACGTTTTGGAAATGGGTCAACTCAAGTGCGAAGTATGGCTTTGTTATATATCCTTACAGTGAGACAGGTATATAATCTCTAGAATCTTCAATTTTCTCATATTTGAAATGGATGTAAATATATTGGAGTTGTTGTAAAGATGTAATTTACTACCAGCAAAGTATTTACATATCTTTGTCATGTAGTAGAGAATTATAATACGTAGCATTTAGTTTCTTCTGGTGATTTTTTTTTTCTTTCCACAGAGAAAGATTTTTTCTCAGGGCAAGAGGGTGGAAAAGTGATTTTATTGTCTCTACTAACCATCAGAATTGATTAACTTTTATTACGTTTTGCAACATGACATTCTTGCTGATGTTAGGAGTTGGCCTCTCTTAGAGCATGGCCTTCCAGGAGCCCCTGCTATCATATCTTCCTCTTTCTTTCCATGTGCTATTAAAACCAGATCCCAATCTTTTGCTCAAGAAAATTTGTGAAACTAATTCACAGTAAGTGGTACATTATCATCTACGGTGCAATTTAAAAAAATTTTTTATTTAAGTATAGTCAGTTTATAATATTGTGTCAATTTCTGTTGTAGAGCACAATGCTTCAGTCATACATGAATGTACATATATTCATTTTCATATTCTTTTTCACCATAAGTTATTACAAGATATTGACTATAGTTCCCTGTGTTATAAAGTATAAAATTGTTGTTTATCTTTTATATATATATTAGTTAGCATCTGCAAATCTAGAACTCCTAATTTATCCTTTCCCACCCTCTTCCCATCTGGTAAATGTAAGTTTGTTTTCTATGTCTGTGAGTCTGTTTCTGTTTTGTAAATAAGTTTGTTTTTTTTTTTTCCAGATTCCACCTATAAGTGATATTATATGATATTTTTTCTTTCTCTTTCTGGCTTACTTCACTTAGAATGACAATTTCCAGATCCGTCCATGTTGCTGCAAATGACATTATTTTATTTTTTATGGCTGAGTAGTATTCCATTATATAACTATACTACAGCTTCTTTATCCAGTCATCTGTCGATGGACATTCAGGTTGTTTCCATGTCTTGGCTATTATAAACAGTGCTTCTGTGAACACTGGCAATTTATAAACACTGTAAGTGGTATTTTTATTCAAATGATCATCCCTTTTCTAGCATATTTTCATAACTCAGAGGTGGATTCATCAGAAAAATATTTAGGGTCTTCCTAGTAGTCCTTCCAAATATTCTTCCTTAATAAGGGAGGGAGCAGAATCATCCCTGTGCTGTCTTTACTCTTACTCCTTAAACTTCTTAGTCCTTATGTTGATTTTTTTAACAATAAGTTTCATTGATTGATGAGCTGATAACCAATGAAATCACAAACTTTGGCAATACTAAACACACGTAGGGATTGTATGCATTTGTGAAGGCTCTGAACACCTCTACAGTGATACATCAAGTACTTCTGATGTGGTTGTGTCTAATATTCCTCTACTCTTAGAGCACAAGTATGTTTCTAGCAAACTGAGTGATGTGGCGTTTATGTAATATTGTTTGCTATACTATTTTCACTATGTGTCAGATTCTATGTCAAATTACTAGATGTACTTTCTAGTGTAACCCTCAAGGTAATTCTGTGGATTAAGTATTAGTATAGCTCCCATTTCACATGGGAGAAAATGAGGCTTAGGGAAGTTTGGAAACCTACATAACTGACCCAGCAGAGAAATGGTGGAGTCAGAATCATATTCTGATTGTCCTCGTCCACAGTGCTTACTATGTACTAAGGAATGGAAAAAACATAAATGAGTTACAGGATCCCTAGAAACCCAAAGTCAATTGGCAAGATCGACTAATACATTTTTATTCACATACACACCCCCCAACACGTACAACAATGGAGTATGTTCAAATGATGGAAGTGGTTCAGCGGAGGGGACTCTGATTAACTCTGGGTGAGTTAAATGAGGGAGAGTTTCAAAGAGGATGCCATGCATGCCTAGTATTTAAAATATTAAATAGGAGTTTTCCAGACAGACAAGAAGGCATTTGACAATAGTGGCTTTCATCTTGTGAAGTGAAATGGAGGGTGTACAGTTTACTCAGTGATTCCTGTTTGATTGAGATGATTATATAGAATCTACTGGTAATTATAAAACATCCAGGGCTTCTGCAAACCCATATTTAATTTGGTGGGTTTGCTTTGTACCATGGGCATTATATTTATTTACAAAGTGTCTTTATTCCTCTTGTCTTTATGAGGGAAATGCGGTTCTGTGTGTTCTTACAGAAACAAAAACAGATTTATATCCTGAAAAACTGACAATTGAATAGAGTCAAGGTGGCTTTGAGGAGTTTCAGCTGTAAAGTGACTAAAAATGCTCTTTGAGGAAACTGTGCATTTAGAGGAACTATGAGACTATATTTTTGATTAAGTCGTCAAACTACAGAGTGTTTAAATGTTGAACTAATATATTTATGTTCCTTCATGGGAACAAATTCTACATAAGCATGCATGCCTCTGGAACCAAGACTTTTTATTTTTGTCCTGGTTTTTACTACTATAGATATAAATATAGATATATTATATACACGTTTATTGTGGGTGCTTGTATATATATTCAGAAATTTTTCAAGTGATTTTGGACAAGTTGTTTACTGTCTTAAAGACTTAGTCTCTCCATCACTCGCCTGGGGTGGGGATGAGGAGTGTCAATAATTCCCGTTCTGCACATGAAACAAAGATCCCCTAATGAAGGAGATCTTTATTTTTAGGTTATTGGGCTTCACATGTATTACCTCATTTACCTCGTCCATCAGCTCTGTGTATGAGGATGTCACTCTTGCCCCCTTCCTGCAGATAAAGAAAGTTAAGCACAGACTGGCCATGTGACTTGTGCAAGGAGAGCCTCCCGGCTGGCTCATGGTGGAACCAAGTATGTGATTTCGGCTCTCCAGTGGCAGAGTCTGCGTGCTTCCCTGCTAATCCCGCGATCTGGTTGTGTGCCGCCTTGTTGTCAACTGAGAAGCTCACTGTGGATGTCCTTTGCTGTCATCATAACCACCCCTAAACATTAACAAAGCAGTTTTTATTTTCAGCAGGACTTCCTAACCATTGTTTGGAGGGCCTGGAAGGGAGTTCTGTAACCACCCTTCCTTCCTACTCTTGGTGTAAACAGGACTGTGACTTAACTCCTCTCTCCTCTCTCCACGCCCATCCCTCCTTTACTCCTGGGCTTCATATTTTAGATCACTTAGTTTACCAGTTCATGCTTTATTTGATTTGAAAATCCCTGTTTAAGTCAAAAGACAAGGAAGCTCTCTAAAATATATTATCTGCAAATTAATAATATTTGAAAAATGATGCTTTGCATGAAATAGTCTTTTTCATGACCTGCAACTACTTGGTTCTTCAAATGTCTTCTTCATAAGATTCCCTGCTCCTTCAGGAATCAGAATGCTTCCTTCATCTCAGCTTCCCACTGGACTGTGAGGGTTATGAGAGCATCAGAATGTCTGTTGTGTTTAACAGAACAGGCTCAGCATATGGTACATACTAGATTACCAAAAATATAGTTTATAAAAGGAAGAAAGAAAGAAAAAGAGTGGACAAATGAATGGATGAATGATTGGCAGCTTCTTTTTGCCCTTACAGCTCTGCCTGCCTCCAGGACTCTTCCTCACCCCATGTCCTAACTTCCTGCTTTCATCTGCTGAAAGCCAGTTAACCAAACACATTAACTCTGCCCCTAAACTAAATAAGTTGGCACAGGGTGGGGGCTAAGACGTGCTCAGTGACTAGACCTAGTAACTTTAACTTTTCTGGATCTTTTTTAATAATCTTTTTTTTTCTGAAATGGTTTTTATCAGAGAAGTGAATTTTGGCTGCTAAGGGTAGCAATACTGTGTGTTACTAGGGCTATTAATAATAGTTGTTATTTGTGGGTTGTTTCCTATGTGTAAGCATTGTCTTAAATTCTTTATACACACTATTCAATTTAATCCTCAAAAAATTGGTTCTGTCATCATCCTTATTGTAAATACAATAAACCCATCAAAGACCCCCGTTGCATGGAAGTGGTGAAGCTGGGAGAGCCGGCAGTTAGTGTGAGCCGTCACGGGTTTTGCTGTTGGTGTGCACAGTCTTTGTTCTTAGGGTTTCAGGATGTCTAAACACTAGAAAGTAGAAAGTTGCATCCGGGTGATACAGGAGCGCAAGCCGCTGTTCTGGCCTTTATTTTTAGGTTTGTGGTCAGCACATCAAACAGTGTCTTTTTTTGACTTTTACTTGAGTTATTCTGTGTTGAGTGTAGAACAAAGACATAATCAGATCTTTTTGAAGAGGTGAGCGTGAGCAAGGCTTTGAAGAAGGTGTATGATTTGGAAAGATTATGAGCAGCCAAGAGGGCCTCCCCTCAGAGTAAAGGCAAGAATATCTGTTTAACTTAATCAGTATTTGAGTTTGAACATTCTTTTGGAATATCCTCTTCAACAGCAGAGGGAAAGCTTTCTGCTTATAGTACAACTCAGATATTCAAGATATAATCTCCTTGCTGTCTTATTTTTATCTTGAATTTTCAACATTGTGACGTATAGGGCATTTGATTTTTTTTTTTCTTTAGGTGAGTGAATGCTTCTATGAGAGGGAGGTGACCAAGAAATGAATATGATAAAAACAAACTTCACTGTGACTGAATTTGTGTTCCTGGGGCTCTCATCTCAGCCAACAATAAGGCTCATTCTTTTTATTATGTTCTTGTTCTTCTATTTGTTAACGGTGGTGGGGAATGTTATTATTATCATTATTATCCAGATAGAACCACGTCTCCAAACCCCCATGTACTTCTTCCTCACTAATTTATCCTTTCTGGATATCTGCTATACATCCACCAATGTCCCACAAATGCTGTCCAACATGGAGGGGACAAAGACCATCCCTTTCTCCAACTGTGCTACTCAGATGTTCTTCTCCCTCTCCTTAGGGATGACTGAGTGCGTTCTCCTTGGTGTCATGGCTTATGACAGGTATGTAGCTATTTGTCATCCCCTTCATTATACTCTCATTATGGACCAAGGCACCTGCGTCCAGTTGGCAGCCATTTCTTGGTCCAGTAGTTTCCTGAGTTCCATGGTCATCAACATCCTCACCTTGAGTTTGCCCTACTGTGGGCCCAATGTCCTGAATCACTTTTTTTGTGAAGTCCCTTCCATCCTGAGGTTGGCTTGCACTGACACCTCACTTACTGAGATGGTTGTCTTTATCTTCAGTGTCATCATTGTCTTCATTCCTTTTCTCCTCATTGTTGTTTCCTACGCCCGAATCCTTCTATCAGTCCTCAGGATGCGATCAGCCTCCGGGAGGCACAAGGCACTGTCCACCTGTGCTTCTCATCTGACAGTGGTGGCCTTATTCTATGGAACTGGCATCTTCATGTACATGAGACCCCAGTCAAAGTCCTCCAGGGCTGGGGGCAAGATCATTGCGGTGTTCTATACTGTGGTCACACCCATGCTCAACCCCTTGATCTACAGTCTAAGGAACCAAGATGTAAAAGGAGTTTTAAGGAGAGCTGTTGTGAAACAGAGGACATGAGAGCTCTTCGTGCGACACTGAGGTTAACTGTTAACCTAAGATAATGGACTTTCCAATATGAAATGATAGAATAAAGCATGCCTGGGACAGTCAGCGTCTGCCCTATAACTCATAAAAGACACTTGGTTCCAGCTGCAGACTCAACAAGAAACATGTCTCCCCCAGGGGCAAACCATAACTTTCAGAACAACATCCTTTATTGAGTGACTACTAATTTCTCACTCCTTGAGAAATCTTGGTTCTCTAAAATCATAAACTCTCTGAAATTAATTGCTTCAAATTATATCAGTACGAAGAAACATCTTACTCCTGCCTGAAGGATGTAAAACACCTTGATGGGGAGAAGCATTCTCAATTTTCAACTCAGGTGCAGAACTTCAGATAAGGGTCTTTGGTTGCAACATGCTGCATCGATCTTAATTTTGTAGTTTCCAAGGAAAGAAGACCCTGCATCTACTTTGTGGTCTAAACCTAATTTTGACCCCTTTATACATAGCCCTGCTTTGCAACAAATCTCTCAAAATGTTGCTTCATTTAAATTTTATCTTAACCCTACCCTTCCCCTCAAATCCTAGTGTGTGGTGTTTTTCTTTGCAATGGATCGATAAATCTGATTTTATGTGACTGTAGGCTTATTCCCAGTGCTCTTAGGCTGATTGTGTGGACAGAGAGATAGCAATGATGAGAAGTGGAAGATTTGGTCAAGTATTAATAGATTAACTAATTCATTCACTACACATTGTTGAATGACCTTAGAATATAATTGTAAATAAAATAGAAATAATTCCTTTCTTTACATATAGATAAGTATTTGTAATACACATATAATATACACACTTACAATGACAAATTGTGATGAATGGAATAAGGGGCATGATTATCAAGGGGTGGTGACAGTCAATCATAGGAAGGATGACCTTCTCTGAGGAGGCTGCACACAAAGGAAGGAGAGGTAGCAGTCAGATCGAGAAGAGCTTCTGTTTGGAGCATGGTTGTGGACAAAGACTGGAAATGTGAGATGGTTTGTTCATTTGAGGGGATAAAGGAAACTACTGAGAAACAGGAGGTGTGGCTGGGGAGGCAGACAGGAGACGGACCACGCAGGGCAAAGCTGCTTATGGTCAGGAGCAGGGATGTATTCTCAGCAAAGTGTAAGTGTTATAAAGAAGGGTGGTATGACACCACTTATGTTTTTGAGAGGTTTTTCTGGATGCTGTGTGGGAGAAAAATGTACATATATGTGTCACAAATGGGTGGAAACAAATATTTCCTCTGTTTTGAAGCTTTTCAACCAGTGGCATCTTTAGTGAAGAATTATTCTTCAAATTAAGAGAATAGCAAAATATTACTTCGTATTAGTGTACTTAATAAACTTAAATATGGCCTTTGACTAAATTGTTAAATGAGACATAAGCAATTCCTAAAATTTTCTCACTTGTTTATTTCATGATTTAGATAAAATAAAAAGAATATAATTTCCCTTTTGCAGATATCCAACAATTAAATGCCACCATTTCTTCTAACTACATACAAAGGTTGTATACAATTAGCAAATACATAAATGAAGTCTCCTTCATGAGATAAGTAATGTAGACATCACTGGTTTAAAATTGACTTCAAATGTAAAAAGCAAGCAAGCAATCATCTGTCTTTATCTAGATATCTCTATCCTCTCTAGAATAGATTTATTATGAATTGATGATAAAGTTTATATATTATAAACCTGTCAGAATTTCTTCAGAAGTGGCTTTCACTTTTTGGATGTGGCTGATTAATTTTAAGGATAATAATGCAATATTGAAATGTTTTAATGTCATCATTGTAGGTATAGAGGATATAAAAAACACTCCAACCATACATTATGTTACCAGCTTTCCTAATGGGTGTCTTTCCCTTTAAAGTGAAAAACACTAATTCAGCATTCCAGTTAGTAAGTATGAGGATTGTAAAGCATTGAAAAGGAAGGAAGTCTCCGTGAAGCTAATTATTTCTCATTAGTACCATTCTTCCAGCATAATCTGAAAGCTGAACTGCTTCTCTGATATCATCTGTTTTACCTCTTGCCTTCATTTATTCCTATAGTGGTGCCTTTTTAGGCTATTTGAACTTACCATGATTTAGCTCGCCACAGTCACAGGCAATGTGAATCTTCCATCAAGTGCGTCACAACACAACACCGTCTAAGTCCTGACTAATCAAAACATCAGGCTGAACACATCCATGGACCAGACACTTACAGAGCTTCCCCAGTTCTAGCTGTGCCTGCCACCTTCTACCATGTTGCACATTTCCCTGTTTTACAGAACACTGGACTAGGACTTAGCAGAAGTGAGTTCTCATACTCATAAGGGGTATATGTTTTAATGTTATAGCGGATTTATGTGTCAATCTAGCCCAAAGGACAGCTGCCATTATTTAAGCCCCAAAGTGCTTAAATACACTACTTAGGATTTCCTTATATTTTAATATTTGGATTAGAGCACTTTTGAGAGTGAAATGTAGCATTGTAGATACTTATCCCAGGACAATGGGCAAAAAATAAAACTCCTGAGCAAGAGAGGTCATTGGCCACGGTAACACTCTCTTGCTTAGTTCTCACAGAAACCCCATGTTGTAGGCATTACTGGTACCATTCTACAGATGGGAAAAACCCAGAAAGTGAGTTCAGGAATGATTTCTAGAAGAAGTGATGGTTGATTTGTGACATAAAGCAGAAGCACGTGTTTTCTAGGTGGGTTAGTGGTATTTGAAGCATAGACTCTTATAAGCAAAAGTATGCAAAGGGAGGAAGTTTAAGGTGTACTTGAGTTCAGTGTAACTTGAACTTCTGGGAGGTGGGATGTGGAAGGAAATGACTAAGATGAAGCTGAAAATGTAGAATTTCAGGTGTCACCTATGGATGGCATTCATGCTGTTGATTTCATCATGGGCTCCCATTCCAGTCTCCAGGACCAGGCTCATTATTCTCACTAACTTTGCCCTAACACAGCTAAACACACAGATACCAACACACCTGCTTCCAGAACCCATCACATGGCTGCACATTTTTGGTGTCTGGTTGTTTGAAGCAATCTAGACACCAAACATTTCATCTCACTCCTTTCTTTTCACAAACATTCTTTAAGTGTTCATTATGAGTTTGCTATGATGAGGAGGACACTCAGGTACATCTCACACAGTGTCTGCATTTTAAGGCATTTACACATGTATGTGCATAACTATAACATCCACACACAATCACAAGAAAGTTATAAATGAAATGATTTTGCTGTTCAGAAGAGTAAGTGTTTTTTTTACCAGCCTGGTAGGTCAAAGAAAGAGGGCTCCTGGAGGATTAGTATTTTGCTGGTCCTTGAAGGAAGAGCCAAATTTGGACATTCTGAGACATGGAGTTGGGATATTCAGGGAAGCAGGGAGTAGAAAGAGGAGAGAACTGGTAAAAATACAGAGGTGGAAAAATGTCAGGGCCATTCAAGAATTAGTTTTACAGGAGAATTTGTTGCACAAAGAGATCAGGGAGAAATAATACCACGGAGGGTTTAAGGAGGAGGGCTTGGAATGCCAAGCAAAGGACTTTGGCAATTTCATAGCTTCTGTGTTAGGGAATGGGGTAACTATGGGATAGGACAAGGACTCTTAGACCCTAATTATTCCAGGTAGCCTCTCTATGGCAGAGATTGAAGGGAGAGACTTCAGCTTACATTCCTCCCCTGGGAGAAGACCACACATAATTATGGCTAAAGGTAAGAGTTTTATTCAAGTTTTATGAAGAAAATCATACCATCTTATGCCACTAAACCTATCTGAAGTAGCCAATGTCTACTTGGATTTACCCACCTAAAGGCTGTGTTGCTACGCTGGTTTCCCCAAAGGTCGTTCTGTGGATGGATATGAGACAGGACTTCAGGGAGCAAAGAGGAATCTTCTCCAGAATTCATGAGTGATAAACTCCCTACTCCCCAAGTTATAAATTCCCATGTCCTAAAATTGGTGCCAGATCTTGAGCTACATTCCAACTTCACCATCAAACCTTCCCACTGGACAGCTGGCCAAAATGGCCCATGGAAAAGTCCCATGGTTTCCAGCCTCTTTACCTCTCTTCACTATGTTTCTTCCTTCTGGCATTCCCTTTCTGTTTGCTTTCCTGTTTAATTTCTGGATCATTCTTCAAGAACAGCTCACATGCCCCCTCCTCCATAAAATTCCCTGATCTCCCAAGAGGAGGTGCTGTCTTTCAAGTGTGACTTCCCACAGCACTTTGTCTGCAGAGCTCTTCTGGTATTTATTATTTTGTTTTCCTGTAATACAGGATATTTGCATTTAATTTATCTCCCTATGAATGTCAACTCAGTAAAGTCAGAACATCTTTATCTATATCTATATCTATGTATCTAGCCACCAAGTCTTAAGTCTTAAACACAGATTGTTTAAAAAAATCTCACCTGAGATTTTTCTTGAGCGTGGAAGAAGCAGAATTTAATTTCAGCTTTTTTCATTCTGATGCCTTCCATCTTAACCACATCTGCACTGATTTTTGCCTTTTATAACTCCTAGTGCAGTAATTACCAGCTCGTTTCTGATTAGAGAAAACAGCAATTCATAGGATTTTTGCAGTCTATTATAGAGAGTATGATTGAAATGTCTACTTTTGCTATGTTTTTAGTACTGGCTAAAATTTTTAATGTATAAAGGAGAATTCAGGCCTTTTCAAACATCAGACATTTATTTACCACTGATTTGAGCAAACCAAAAGAATAGATGATGTATAAATAATAGCCCTCATTTCACTGATGAATAGATTAAAGTACAGAGACATTATGGGATTTATCCGACGTGATTACTGGCAGGACTGGGACAAAGACTAACGTGATCCAACTTCCATCCATTTTTCTCTTGTCATTATAAGTTGATATTTGTGCTTCTAACACCAACTATGCAGGAAAAAATAGCTTCCTTATTTTATTGCAACACATTGACCCAAGATGACAGATTGTTAAGATGTAAATGAAGGAAAAATAGAAGGAGCGAATGTTTATTAAATATCTCTTATGTGACAGATTCTTTACAGGGATTACAGCATTTCTTTTGAAAAATGTTAAAAAAGTAAGTTATTCCCATTTGTAAGATGAAATTTAGGCTTATAGAGATTAAGTAACTGGCCCAAGGTCCTACAGAAAAAAAGAGCAGAATCTGAGTGAGGGCTTCTCCAAATAGTCCAAAGCCTGAATTTTGTCAAAAGTCAGAGTGGAAAGTGCAGCCTTTTGATCAGTTTTTGATTTTACTGCTTAACTTTGACAAGTTTGTTGTTGACTTTTCTATATGTCGGTTTTATCATCTTTAAAATGAGAATAATACATATATCTAATGATTGTAAGAACGTAAACAGATTTAAGGTGCTTTGTTTATCGACTGGATACAGCAATAAATTAAGAAAAAAAAAGTTAGTCCTCTAGCAACGAGGTCAGTGAGTAGAGATCCAGAAATGGAATTCAAAGATCTTCCTGATTCTGAGGCAACTGCCCTTTCAATTAGGACATAGACTACTTGGTTTGTAGTTAATGAAAAAGGAAAGCTCTAATTTCTTATTTTTCACACTGCATATAGATTTACACATTGGATTGTATTTTTAAAAACCTGAAGGCCAAATCTCTGGACTGTTTCAGGACTGCCCACTCCACACCTGTCTGTTAACCCCTTTACTTTCTCCATCATGTGACATCAGGGATGTTTTTAGGAATTCATATTGTGACTGAGTGATTTTGAACCAGGTCAGTTTCAACTCACACATAATGACACCCATTAGAAAGTGTGGTGAATCCCGAGTCTTTCATCACTAAAACTCTTAAGTACCTTTCATGATGAATGAAGTTGCTCTTATACTTCAGGGCAACCACTGTGTTTCCCTGACCTTTGACTATACTGCACGAGAGGAAAGGCTGAGATAAAAACATTATTAATTGCCAGTATTTGAAAGAGATGGTGTGATGGAATTTCAGCACATCTGAGAAAACCTTAGCTCTCCTCAGATCTCAGTCTGCTGCCTTTACCTGCTGCTGATACCTGGCAGTCCTGTTTCTTAATTCAAAAATTATAGCCTCGAGAACAGGCAAAGAGGAGTTATGTCCTCCTCTATTGTCAGTCATTGATACATCAGGGTTGATGAAATTATTCTTTGCGAAGGTGGAAAGCATGAAGACTCTTGGCCGCCATGGAAAAGGCTACTGTTTAATTGAGATTAGAAGAGGGGGAGAGAAAGGCATAGGGGAGATCAGGGACTGATCAGGACAATCAGTCCTGTAGACATTACAGTCTTGCTAAAATTAGCCTTAGAGATTGATCTAAATTGTATCTTTCTTATAGAAAGGTCCAGAGTCCTAGAATCCGAGGCCTGGGAGGAGGTCAACATACAAGGTGGACAAAAATGAGATACCCACCTCTTTTGAATAGACCAAAAGGTCCAGTGACTATTAGGTGAAACCAACCACCTGACATAAGGGAAAACTGAGGACAGAAAAAAAAAAAAGGGTGCTGTCAATACTCACACACCTAGTTAGCAGAGCCTAATCTCAGCTCTTATTCTTGGGCTTTGCGTGGCTTCTGATTGTATTGGTGGCAGCAGCTTCTGAGAGATAACAGAGTAACTGGAAGCACATCGAATTCCTGTTGTTGCCACACGTGTGTCTTATGTTTGTGTCCTCTGGAGGCACATATCTAGCATTTGTAAGTTTTTGCTGAACACACGCGTGATTGGATTCTGGGATACATTAAGTCACCGCTCACACCAGCCCCATTCCCATGTGTTTAACTAAATTTTCTCTGACTCCCTTTCATAGTAGATACCTTTTCAACATTTGATCTATCGTTCCCCGCGACCCTGAAAACAAGTACGCTTTAGAGTGATTAGCTATTTATTGCCCTTCTCAAGTCCTATCTCCATTTCTTATGGACACGTGAGTCAATTTTAAATTAAAAAAAAAAAAAAACTAATGCATCTCGCTCAGCATGACTTTCAAAAATACTAATTTATATTTGCTTCATACCATAGAGTTAAAGATTCCTGAAAACCCTCCAGAATTTAAGATTGACTTGCAGGGCATTATGCTCAGTGAAATAAGTCAGACAGAGAAAGGCAAAGACTGTATGATATCACTTATATGTGGAACCTAAAAATACAGCTAATGAGTGTAACAAAGCAGAGTAAGTAAGCTATAAGGACATACTGCACAGCACAAGGAATATAGCCAATATTTTATAATAACTATAAATGAACTATAACCTTTAAAATTTTTGAATCACTATGCTGTATCCTTAAAAATTATGTAATATGATACATCAACTCTACCTCAGTTAAAAAAACTTAAGATTGACGCAGCAGGTGGCTGGTAACTTGTGTAGTGTTTATTGGAAAGTTATTTGCATTTTCCACCTTCTGACACCATCTTTCTGCCACTATTATTTACATGTGGTAATAACAGATTTTCCCTTTTTTTGTTTTTATTGAGGTTTTTTTCCAATTAGTTTTTTGAGAGCAGCTTTCACATCCTTGTTTCGTAAACTGTAGATCAAAGGATTCAACATGGGGATGATAACAGTGTAGAACACAGAGGCCCATTTGTCTTGATCCAGGGAGTAGCTGGATGTTGGCCTCAGGTACATGAACATGACTGTGCCATAAAAAAGTGTGACGCCAGTGAGATGAGACCCACAGGTGGAGAAAGCCTTAAGGCGGCCTTCAGCAGAGCGCATTCTGATGATGGCGATGAGGATGAAGGTGTAGGAGATGAAGATGATGAGGACGGTGCTGAATTCAATGAAGCCACACAAACTAAACAGCAAGATCTCGCTGATGTAGGTGTCTGAGCAAGAGAGGGCTAGGAGCGGTGGGATTTCGCAGAAGAAGTGGTTGATGATATTGGAACCACAGTAACTCAAACTGAAGGTGAGGGAAGTGTGTGCGACTAAACTCACCAGACCAGCCAGGTAAGAACCCAGCACAAGAGCCAAGCAGACTCGCTTGGACATGAGAGTGCTGTAGTGGAGGGGTCGACAGATGGCCACGAAACGGTCGTAGGCCATGGTAGCCAGGACATAGCACTCGGCATCCACAAAACCTACAAAGAAAGCAAACTGTGTGGCACAGCTGGAGAAGGAGATGATTTTGTGCTTTGCTAGGAAGTCAGCCAGCATCCTGGGGGCAATGGCTGAGGAGTAGCCCAGGTCGACAAAGGAGAGGTTGCAGAGGAAGAAGTACATGGGTGTGTGAAGCTGAGTGTCTGTTATGATCAGGATAATCATACCAACATTCCCCACCACGTTGACCAGGTAGACCAAGAGGAAGACCACAAAGAAGATGATCTGCAGCTGAGGGTCTTGAGTGATGCCCGTAAAGATAAACTCAGTCACCACTGAGTGGTTTTCTTTATCCATCTTTCCCATTTTATGTGTGCCTGGGTTCGCTTTATCATTTGCGGTGATTCTTAAAAAGTTTCCCAGTAATTAGATTCTATGACCCATAGGGTAACTCAAATGACTTTGGTAAGGGCAATGGTCTTTTGTCTTCTCCAGAAATCCAGTCAAATAAGCGAAGATGTTAGTGTCTTAGGGATGGCAAATTCTGCTTCTCTGAAGAAATTGGTGCCCTGATGTCATTTATCACATGGTACCAAATGTTTGACCTGATCTGTGCAAGTATCTCCCTAATTAATTAGTAAAAAATAACAGTTTTGGGTGTCTCTTTCTTCTTTCTAAAACAAAGCAGATAATGGATTAACATTAACTCTCACTGCAGATAGGCACACACAATAAAAAGGAAAGACACAGGAATCTTAACATATAACATATCACTCACACACACACACATGCACACACACACACAGAAAGAGAAATACTTGGAGCAGAGGGTGAGAAATATTAGAAAAAGTAGTGAATAATAATTTTTAAAAAGCCAGGAGTTAACTGAATGTCAGCTATATGCCAGAATTTTTAGTGCTTTCACACATTATATAATTTCATCCTCACTATCAATCTATTAAGTAAATGCCAGCATTATCTCCATCTTGTATCTGAAATGAACAAGGCTAGATACTAAGTAACTTTAGCACAGTCAACAGCCAATAAACAGCAGAGCTGGGTCTGTCTGAGTGTGGAGTCTACTCTACTTCATTGTCTTCTGTGAATGTGTGATTTGATGGAGTTGATGTATCTTTATTTTTGTGTCTGTCCTCCTTTCTTCTGCCTCGCCTATTATGCATGGACACAGAATTAGTCTCTGGTTTCCCTGATCTTTAAAAACACCGAGAAGTTTGGCCTGAAGCATAATCAGTGTGAAGACTCAGCTGTGTCTTTGGACAATCTTACTGCCTAGCCAACAGATCGGTGCACAGCTCAGTCTGGGGTTAAGACTCAAGGGTCCTTCTCTCAGGGGAAATAGAGAAAGTGTTATCCAAGTCTGTGGACAAAAGAAGCATGGATTTGGTAAACTTTTTCCTCTTTGATTGGAAGGATATCTTGTCCATTGAAGAATTCTAAGAAGGAAGTGGGCAAAACCAAACCAAACCCAATCAAACCAAACCCAAACATGGAGTAAGTTAGAAATAAGTAGCATCCTCTACCTAAACCTGAAAGGAGAAGTCATGCTGTGTCTTCTCTAATTGGTTTACTGCTTAAGAAAGAGAAGAAAGCAGAGCAGTATAACGCATGCTTTCATGGGGGCGTGGCTATCTTAAATCCTGGGATGATTGATAGTGGTGCCCCCATCCTTAAGTTTCTGCACAGAACACGAGCACCTGCAACAGAGAAGCTGCTCTGAAAATGAGTAATCAGTACCATACATTTGTCTGAAAGTTTATAATTTGCAAAGTACTTATATTTATCCCTATTCAATTCTTTTTTACTATGTTGTGAATGTGTGCATCATTTCATCATACCTTAGGTCAATTAGGAAACAGAGAATGAAAAAACAAACCTTGGAAAAATTATTTGAAAAAGTACAATTCTCATAAAGAACTTGTACCCACAATATAGAAAAAGTTTAAAATTTAATAATAAGAAAATAACCCCCAAAGAATGGGCCAAATGTTTGAACAGACACGTCAGCAAAGAAGATATGTGAATGACTAATAAATGTATGAAAATGCTCTAATCATTTGTATTAGGAGCACACAAATTAAATTTATTGCTGCACTTTTATCAGAATGGTTATTGCTAACTGAGATATTCCTACATGTTTAGTAGAATGGTTAAAATTAAAAACATGTGGGTCATACTGATCGTTGACAAGGAAATGGAAGGACTGAAAATTTCATCCTTGTTGGTGGGAATGTAAAATAGTGCAAACACTTTGGAAACCTCTTGACAGTTGATACTTGCAACACAAGGGATGAAACTCAAAACAGGAGTATCTTACATGATTTCATTTATAAAAATCTAGAAACTACATGCTAGTCAATAGTGACAAATAGTAGATCAATGATTGCCTGGGTACAGGTGTGTGGGAAGAGGAGAAGGAGGGAGGGATTACCAAGGGGCATAAGGAAACTTTGAAGGATGTTGGATTTGTTTACTATGTTGATTATGATGATGGTTTCATGGACATATATACGTATTAAAATATATTAAATTTTATACTTTAAATATAAACAATGCATTGTACATCAGGTATACCTCAACAAAGCTGTTAGAGAAGAACAAACTACCTTTCCCAACTTCATTTCAGCTCATTCTCACCACATGTGACTGCATACATTATTTCATAGGTTGTATTAATGAGGAAACAAAAACTTGGGCTGAGATAACTCGCAAAGTCACACAGTGAGTTAGTTGCAGAACCAGCCATGGAATCAGAACCTGCCAAATTCATCTATAGCACTGTGTTCGTCCCCACCATCCAAGTGCTTCACATAAGAATATAAAAATAACTCACCATGAAAAAATGTAAAAAGGATCTACCATAGTCCTTCCCCTCTCAACTTGTACTTCCACTTTAGCAAGAAGGAAAATAATCCTGTTGTTGACACTGGAAGTACTCCTTTAGTCCAGATTCATAATTTTATAAATGAGGAAATACACCTAGACATCAAGATTCAAAATGCAAGGGTGATCCCCAGCTGTAGCAGTTAGATGAGGGTGAGATGCCTGGTAAGAACACAGCCCGGGGAGTTGGGACTGATCCAGGGCTGAGCATGTGCCGACCTATTCATTTCACTCAATTGGAAAATGTGATTAGAAAACCATTCTTTCCTCCCTTGTAGATTCAACATTCCAGTTAAATGAGGAAGGATGTGAGAAGGTGCTTCATCAGTCATAAAGCACCCGGCTTGTTTTCTCTCACAGTGAACAGACAAGTCCAGGTTTTACTACTTTCTGCTATTAATTTCTAGCGCACTACTTATCTTCTTGGAGTCTTGGTTTTTTCATTTGTTAAATAAGATTAATAACTTTATGCAAAATGGTTAGATTATACATACATATTTAGTCTCTCTCTCTCTCTTTCTCTCTCTCTACACACACACACACACACACACACACATATATACATATGGTGTGAATTTAGTGACTTTTGTTAAGTGCTAATGCATCTAATGCATTTGGCAGTTGTGTGTAAGTGAAGGTGTTTTAATTCAGTAGATGAGTGTGTACTCATGACTCCCTGAAATAAAAAGATTCAATGCTTATTTCATAAAGGTGATGTATCACGGACTGCCTTAACCTTTAGGAAAGGTATGATCTTAATTCTATAGCATTTCCATTGAATAATAAAAACAAGTAGAGATGAGGCTATGAAATTCAAAATCAAAGCTGGTTAAGACAAAAGAAGAGAAAAGAAAACTTCTATATTTTTCTTTTTAGTCTCATATAACTAAAATTCAACTGATCTGACTCTTGAGGAAATGGTCGAACAGTGAGTAAATAAGCATATTTCATGGTTAACAATAAATTCTAATATTTAAAAAAGACCAGCAAAAGCATTGTCTTACAGAAGCAAATATAGGCAAATGTATTTTAGATTTCTATGTATTACTGCTTTTGCGTGTTTAAGTGAAAAGAATACTGGGGCTATAAGAGTGTGGAATCCTGATTAGAGTACCGGTTTTTTCTACAAATTAATTGTTTCAACTTGATGAACTGCTATGTGAGATGCAACTTCCTTGTCTGTGAAAGGAATGGGCCAATGAACGTTCTATAGAAATTTCCAATTCTAGCATTTATTTTGAATTCTGACTTATAATGAGACACCCAAAAGCCAAACCCATGGTCAACGACTCTTTTTGAAATTTTAAGATGGTATGAAACTGGTGCCAAGGAAATCCATGCCCCAAGGAGCACTGGGTAGTATAATGCCCCACTGGCAGTAGGTCATGCGTCTCTCTTTCTGGCCCAGATACTGACCTGTTTTTCACCTTTGGGGAAAGGTCGAATGTCTCCTCTTCTCTTAATGTGCTGTGCTGAGCAGAATCCAAAGACAGGCAATCACTCTAGCAGTTGTCTCTGAGCCACTTGCCCATTCCACCTTTGCTCCTGTTGGCGGGAGGCGTTTAAGCGTCAGAGTCACGAATCTTCCCCAGAGAAAATGTGATGAAATGACTTCTGCACTCACAGGAGGCTCAAGGACTCGATGAGCTGTCATCCCCTAAGGAATTTCACTCTCTCTTTCTCCAATTTTAATGATAAAAGAAGGAAACACGAGGGAATTCTTTTCTCCCTCTCTAGAGGTGATGGTGGAGTCAGTAATGAGTATCGCATGCATGGTTTTCACAAGCCCAAAGCTGCCTTCGTGGTGTAACTTTGACGGCAATTTAGAAAGGTCTGGTTGGTGTACAGTACAATGTCCCAGTCATGCACATACATACGTATATTCGTTTTCATATTTTTTCATTTAAGTTTATTACAAGATATAGAACATAGTTCCCTGTGTTATACAGAAGAAACTTTTTAAAAATCTATTTTTATATATAGTGGCTAATATATGTAAATCTCAAACTCCCAAATTTATCCCTTCCCACCCCCTTTCCCCAGTAAACATAAGACTGTTTACTATGTCTGCAAGTCTGTTTCTGTTTTGTAGATGAGTTCTTAGCATCTTTTTTTTTTTTTAAGATTCCACATATGAGTGATATCATGTTGTATTTTTCTTTCTCTTTCTGGCTGACTGGACTTAGAATGACAATCTCCAGGTCCATCCATGTTGCTGCAAATGGCATTATTTTATCTTTTTTTTTTTTTATGGCTGAGCAGTATTCCATTGTATAAATATACCACAACTTCTTCATCCAGTCATCTGTTGATGGATTTAAGTTAAATTCTATTTTAACCTGAGAGAATCTAGCATAAGGAACTGAAACTTAACATAACAAAAAACTAGTGAGACTGATCTTTTCTGAGAGTCTAATTCAGTGGGCAGGAATAGGAACGAGTGGGGCTTCATGAAATGAGTTTATTATTTTTTTTAAAGGACATTTATTCACCAGAGACTTTGTGGGGTACTTTCCACATGTGATCAACTGAGTCTTCTGATGATAACACTATTGCCTCTGGTTTCAGATGAAGTGAATGACTCATTGATTTATAGGTTAAGTGACTGAGTGAGAATTGCTTAACTTTTCCAGGACACACAACTTAGCATTAATAGTTTCAGAATGAAAACACTCATCTGTCTGAGTACGGTGCTCATGCTGCGTCTTCTTTGATAAGAAGGGCGAGAAGACTGCCACTCATTAGGCAAAGATTCCTACCCTAGGAAGAGATCTAGGGCAGCTTTCTAGACACTTTTGCTTTTTCACCCCTGGTATATATTTACAGTGAAAACAGGATGAAAGAAAGATAAGATTCAAATGTCAAAAACATGATTACATGCTTTAATTCTTTTTTAATTTCAAGAGATGGCATATAAATTTGTTTCAGCTCTGCATTGTATAAAGAAAATGGGAAATGAGTGGTTTTAAGAGTCTCCCTGCCAACACAATTTTTTTAAAAGCCACTTAATTTGGAAATTCAATTTGACCTGAGATAAATTTTTAACCAAGAAGAAAACATTAAAAAATAAAGTCAAAGAAGCTAATAGAAAATCTTTGTAATACTTTTCCATTTCTTCACATTTAGCCTATGTGTGTCCTTGAGGAACTCTTGTAGGCAGTATATAGTTAAATCTTGTTTTCTAATCTAACTTCTTTAATTTTATTCTCAAATCTCATTTTATGATGAAAAGTTAATTTCTAACAACATTTACATATTTTCTTACTAAAAAAATTTGTTTTCAAGTTGAACTTTGATTTAAAATAAATGTTATTCACTCATGTCTCCAGCTGCATAGTAATCCATTGTGTGGCCGTAGCATTGTCTATTTATCAAGCATTCTGTTGAGAGACATTTGAATTGGTTCTGATCTTTTGCTATTGGAAGAAAATAATGCAACAATAAATAACCTAGTGCATATGATTTTTCCTACTCTTACCAGCACATTTCCTGAGTGAGTTCCTAGAAGTGGAATTGTTAGGTCAAAGGGAAATTTAATGTGCAATTTTGCTAATACTTTAGTTTTCCCCTGGCAATGTATGAGAGTGCCTGTTTCCCCACAATCTTCCATAAAGTTTGTTGCCAAATGTTTGTATTTATTTCTCATCTAAATTTATCTATCTATTCCCTCTCTAGTTCACTGTCTATATTTGCCAATCTAAGAATTGGCAAAAAAAAAAAAAAAAAAAAACCCACAAAATGGCTTAAAGACTTCAACATAAGACAAGACACCATAAACCTCCCAGAAGAGAATATAGGCAAAACATTCTCTGATGTAAATCATAGCAGTATTCTCCTGGTCAGCCTACCAAGGCAATAGAGATAAAAGCAAAAATAAACAAATGGTACCTAATTAACCTTATAAACTTTTGCACAACAAAGAAGACTATAAACAAAAGAAAAAGATAGCTTATGGAATGAGAGAAAATATTTGCAAATGATGCAACTGACAAGGGCTTAATTTCCAGAATATACAAACAGCTCACACAACTTAATAACAACAACAACAAGAAAAAAAAAAAACCAACAAATAACTCATTCCAAAAATGGGCAGAAGACCTAAAAAACATTTCTCCAGTTAAGACATACAAATGGCCAATAGGCACATGGAAAAATGCTCCATATTGCTAATTATTATAGAAATGCAAATCAAAACTACAATGAAGTATCACCTCACATCAGTCAGAATGGCCATCATTAAAAAGTCCACAAATGATGAATGCTGGAGAGGGTGTGGGAAAAAGGGAACCCTCCTACATTGTTGGTGGGAATGTCATTTGGTGTAGCCATTATGGAAAATAGTACGGAGATTCCTTAAAAACTAAAAAATAGACTTACCATATGATCTAGCAATTCTGGGCATATATCTGGAGAAAACTTAAATTTTTATAATGGTACATGCACCCTAATTTTCATAGCAACACTATTTACAACAGCCAAGTCATGGAAGCAATCTAAATGTCCATTGGCAGATGACTGGATAAAGAAGATGTGAAATATTGGAATATTACTCAGCCATAAAATGGAATATTTTTCCACAGTGGAAAATTATTCAGCCATAAAAATGAAATAAGGCCATTTTGCAACAACATGGATACGCCTAGAGATTATCATACTAAGTGAAGTAAGTCAGATGAGAGAAAGACAAATACCATATGATATCATATATGTGGAATTTAAAAAATGAGACAAATGAACTTATTTACCAAACAGAAACAGGCTCACAGACGTAGAAAACAAACTTATGGTTATGGGGTGGAAGTAGGTGGGGAAGAATAAATTGAGAGTTTGGGATTTGCAGATACTAACTGCTATATATAAAACAGAAAAACAACAAGATCTTACTGTATAGTATGGGAAACTGTATTCAATACCTTGTAATAACCTGTAATGAAAAATAATATGAAAAGGAATATATAGTGTAACTGAATCACTATGCTGTACACCAGAAATTAACACAACAGTGTAAATCAACTATACTTCAATTTAAAAAAAATTGGCAAGTATTCTCTGAGGGTAGTCATATTTATATTTTTTTCTTATTAGGAATAATATCATGCCAGCATAAATTTTTTGTCTCTCAGCTCCAAAACCATCCATCTCTGCTTTGCTTTGTTGATACTGGTCCTCATACTATGAACATTTCCCCTTCTCCAGCTGTCCAGTACTATGCTAATCAGTAGAGAATGCTGGAGGAACTCTGCTGGAGGAAAAGGCTCTCTTTTTCATACTGATATGTTCCTTCCTGTGGCTGGATGCTGTGTGGTAACCAGCGGCATATGGGATGCTCAGTGGTGCGCACCATTCATCAAGGTTGACCAGCACTCCCGCAAGTAGTTTCCCGTCAAGTTTTGTTCCTGCCAGAGAGGTGGCTTTCCATCAAGTCTTGCTCGTACCTCAGGGTACGGCTGATCAGTGAGTTTCGGTGAAAGCCTACTGAGAGGTTTCTTGATTAGTGGACCCAGCCAGAGAGTGTCCTGGCCACATAGTGGGCCATAGGCATACCCAGCACAACTATGTCCAAAGGAGCCTTGGAAATGGGGGGCCTCTTCCAAGTTTGTTCCTGTCTTCATGTGCTGCCGCAGCCCCAGAGGTAGTGGCTGCCCTTTGTATCTATTCTTCCTGTATACTTTGGACTTTTCTTGACCACTCAGTATTAGTTAATTCCCTGTTACCAGGTAATAAATGTTTAAATTAAATTTTACCTGATATAATTACTGTGTAGTTTTTCTGTTTCCTGATTGGATCCTGGCTGATAGAAAGGTTGAACATATTTTCATATATTTAAGAGCCATTTGCATTTCTACTTTTGTGAAATGTTTATTCATGTCTTGTAATCATTTTTTTCCCAGGGCATATCTCTTCTGTATTTTGATTTATTCACAGATTCTTTTATTTATTAGTTTTTAGGTATTGGAGACATCATCTGTTTGTCTAGTATATAAGGTGTGAGATTTCCCCAGTTTATCATTTGTCTTTTGATTTTGCTAAGAAATTCCTTACCATGAAATAATTTTCTTCTTTTCCTTTCTTCCTTCCTCCCTCCCTTTCTCGTTCTTTGTCTCCTTTCCTCCTTCCTTCCCCCTCCCCTCCCTCCTTCCATACCACCTTTCTTTACCTTCCTTTCCTTTATTTCATCAAATTTATCAATTTTCAATTTTACTATTTCCAGATTTTGAGTCCTATTTATACTCTATTCAGATGCAATTAAATTTAAAACTTGGTGTATTTGACAAGATAAAATGAAAAATAACTTGTGTATTTTTAAATTATGCTTCCATTTACAAAGGACTGCACCATGTTTTCTCCTAGTGCTCGTGCTTTTTAATGTTTTTAAATTTTTATAACTCATTGAAATTTTACAGGGTTTATTTAGTAAGTGGAAAATATCAAATTTTGTCTTTTTCTACAAGGCTATCAACAATAGTTGTTTAATAAAAGTTTCCTTTCCCCACAGTTTTGAGACACTATTATCATATACCGGATTTTCATTTCATTTTATTGGGTCTGTATCTGTATTTTTCTATTCTGTTCCCTTGTTCTTTCACCAGTTCTGTAAAATTGATTTATCAGTAATAACACTGTTTTAATTATAAGCATCCTTACATATTTTACACCAGTAAATCAGGGCCCACCCGATTTGTTCCCTTCTTTTCAGGGATCTCATGTCTGTAACAAGAATAATATCACAGTTTGTTCCCATATAAGAACTAATTCACTCTTAATTGAGGAAAGTATTTATTTACTTATTAAATAAAATTCACTATTTGTCGATCATGTTTCAGACTCTGTGTTGAGAAGAGCCTACTGTATTTTCCCTCCAAAATACCAAAAAAAAAAAAAAAAAAAGCAAGCGGTTAAGCATTAAAATAATGCGAATATTGTCTGAATTGCTAGAGACAAAGCAACCCATCCTTTAAGCTTTTGTGTCCCCCAGCATTTAGTGCAAATTGATTACATTGTACTGAGAGACAAATTAGAGTGTCTTCTCAAAGTGGCATAGATAATGTAAATGCTCATCAGATGTTGATCAGTTTGTCTCAGACTCTGTACCTCTTATATGGAAGATATATTTTAGGCAATAGTAAAGCTTGTAAGTCTCCATCTAGACTTCACAGGCTCATGACTCTTTCTTACTCTGGACAGTAAGGAGGAGAGTCAGGATGGAGGGAAGTCTTATTTGTTAACCATCTGTCTATATTCATTTGATGCAACAATGCATGTTGTTTGATTTACCTACGGCATCACCCTGTGAAGCAGGTTATCAGTATTCTCACACAGAAACGAAGGACCTAAGGCACAAAGCGATTTAGTGCTCTATCTAAAGTCACACAATCAGAGAGGCATGGAGCCAGGACTGAAGACCAAGTCCATCCTCGTCCTTGCTATGTCCCTGCATCCCCTCCAGTTTGCCCCTCACCGTGATTCAGGCAGCATAACTTCTCATCTGTACTCGAAGTCTTTAGAGAAGGCAAGACCAAAGGCTGAGCGAACCTGCTCTGCTTTGGATTCTTCCAATGCGTCTAAGGGGACCAGGCCGCCAACTATCAGAAGAGACAGAAAAAACAGTGTTTAACAATGGTTCGGAATACGGGACTGAAAATTCATTTTTCCACTGGGCCCTGGTGTCCTGAGGGTAAAGGAGAGAAATATGGAAGGGACATGTGCTTTCCTTTGGTTTCAGAGGGAAACAAAAACAAGTAGATTAAAATGAGGTGACATGAGGGATGAAGTCCCCAGAGACCAAAGAACAAGAAGTGACTCCTACTTAAAATAAGCCAGGATGCCCGCTCCAGACTGCGGTCCAGAGCCCCTGCAACCGGAAATAACCGCACACAATATCACAGCTGCACCGCAACAATGTATTCTGTATTTTGAATTGTATTTTTACCGTGACGTAACAGATTGGGATACTGTAAGGAAAAGTGAAGGAGAAAAGACTCAATCTCTGCTGAATGCAGGCGTGACCCTCTTATGACAGGGAAGATGTAAAGCATTTCAGTTCTCTTATCTCTGTAACAAGTGACGTCTAATGTCCATTCCAACTCTGCCTGCTGCTTAACCTGGGAGAATTAGAGTGACTGCCTCCTCTAAGAAGAATATTTGTTTTTCTTTTTTCTGCTTTTTTTTTTTTTTTTTGATGAATTTAGTCCTCAGACAGGAACAAGCAAAAGGATCAAAGGTAAGAAGAAGATATAAAAAGTTCTGTCCATGTAATTTACTGACCTGAGGAAAAATTTAATATCCTGTTAATTTCTCCAATCTATCCAAGACCCAAAGTTCCAAGAGCACTGAATGTTAAATAAATACTCTGTCCATTTTTATTAATAAAATTTTATTAGTCGTTAGGAAGATTATAAGGAGCAATAAAGACTATGATTTCAAGACCTTTTTAAACACCAGCAATTCTCAGGAAATCTCACTATGATTTTCACAAACTCCTAGAAATTGAAAACCCAGATGAAGGATCTCTGGACTAGAGGGTTGACTGCAGACTGTCAGCCAGGGGAAGGGGAATGTTTCAGAGAAAACAGGAAATGCATTTGCTAGCATAGAGGAAAGGTGGAAGCATGTGATCCACAGTGTTAGATGTGAAACAAGTGGTATTTTGCTAAAAATACTATCTAATGAATGTGAGTTCTGAGAAAGACAATTTTCACCCACTGTAACTGTATTTTCTCTTCAGGAGGTGTACGGATTTCTCCCAATGTAACTGTGTCCTAGTGCATCAATAAAGTTCTGAGAATTACAGTATCCATTGCTCTGTGTGTTAGTGCTCACATCCATCATTGATGGGGTCCTTATAAATCACCTCAAATGTTGCATTGGCTGGCTATAAATCTGTAGGTGATCTCTGGCACTTTGGGCAAAGGTCACCAATCTTTTGTGCCTCCCATCTCCCATGTGCGTAAAGAGGACTACAACACTGCTTATCTCATGGGATTTAAATAAAACAGTGCAGGAAGAATACTTAACACAGTGCTTACAGAACATGGGAAATGCTCAGCACAGTTCAGTACTTGTTACTGTTACCCATCATTGCCTTACTTTGTGCGTCTAGCACACGCACACAGTCTGGGGCATTTTATTCTTTTCACTATTTCTGAGAGAAAGGTACTCTCAGGGAAGTTTTCTGGTTGAAGATGAGAGGAAAAGATCTATTCCTTCTTTCTAATTCCTTCTGCTCTTCTTTGAAATTCAAACAGCAAGATTATCCCAAGGAAGAGGACTAGGCTGTACCTCTGTCCAGTGAAATCTGAAGGGAGGCAAGGTAGTGCTGGGGAACAAACAATGTGGCATCCAGATACCCAGGGTTCACTGCTGATTCGCTCCTCTACTTCACTGACCTCCCTTAACAGAAGGTCGTCTTATTAATACTCCTGGACTCATGTGTATCTCCCTCACTGGTCTGTGGTGAGGCTTAGATTAGATACTGAGTGCAATGACACTTTGAAAAGTACTGTAATACTGTACAAACATGCCAAGTTCTATTGCTGGTGAGGGTACTGAGCCCCTGACCCAGGGGGAAGCAGGTGGAGCAGGGCACAGATAGGCACTTCTGTGTGTGGCAGTGTCTGTGAGCTTTCTCCCCAGCTGTGCTCAGTAGATCCTTTAGCTCCAATATTAGCGCACGTATTGGGTTACTTTGATCCCACATTTAAATTCGAGACAATATCAAATAACTTGCTGTTGCAAATGATAAAGGATTTAACACTTTGATCTATAATTTGACAGCTAGATTAGCACCAATCTATCTACTGTTTAATAATAATCTGAGGTCATCGAGGTAGGGAGTTAAAGTGGAAATGGAGAAGAATTCCCCTGGAGCTGTTGCCTAAACTTTTACTTGAGAGATCTAGGCTGGACATGTATATTGATTTTTCCTCCTTCCTTCCTTCCTTCCTTCCTTCTTTCCTTCCTTCCTTCCTTCCTCCCTCCCTTCCTTTTTTCCCTCCTCCCCTCCTTTCCTCCCTCCATCCTTTCTTTCTTTCATTCTTTCATCTTTTACCTTGTATCTTTTTTTTCTTTTGTCCGGGATTTCACTTCATTACACACTGCAAGAGTGAATTTTAGTTCCACTTAGATGACCTAGTGTAGAATTATTCCCCAGATTGAATACAGTGGCTGGAATATTCCACATGCTGGTGGTGATGTGTTCTGGTTCTGTGGTGTTAGGTAGGAGTTTTCTTTGTTGCGTCTGATCTATTACTTTCATCTGGGACGTCTACTCATTCTTACAACTTGATTCTCTAAATTTTGAAGACAATTATCCAAAATGCTCAATATTTAATTGACTTTTTTATGTAAATGCTGATACTGGGAAATTAGGATAGGGTTGGAACCATGCTAGCTGTATGGGAACACCCTGTCTCATGGCTTGGCCTTCAGTTTTTAAAATTTCTCCCAGCCCCAGGAAATTCAAACTTCTTTTTTATTATTATTATTTAGTTTAGTGACTTATTATTGTTTAGTGATGTTTATTAATTTTACTGACTTTCAATATTTTGTATACATTCCATTAGCACTGTGGAGGAATAGTCAGTGGCCTGAATTCATTTTGACCTTTTTTCTCTAGAAGTTGTGTCTAAATGGTATATTAATAAACCACTTAATTTATTTATCACAAATAATGATGCATCTTAAGCATAAGTTCCTGGAATTACCCAATAAATAGTTAATGCCAGAAGTAATCTTAGTTAATGGGTATTAAGTCACTCGTGTCAAGGTCATTTCTTAGTGTGCAACACACCTAGAACTCAACTGTCTTTTCATGTCTTTTGACTTGGCGTCAAGTCCAACACACTTCTTAGTAAGTTTTTCACTTTGCTCTCTTCTGTTAGAATTTGCATGTGTACACACCAGCAAAATGATGTTTATAGCTCTGTCGTGTATCCATCTGACCAAATGCCATGTTCCGTCTTCTCTCCTACTGCAGCTCAGATGACCAGATATATGAAAGAGGTCCAAGGCGAGAATCAAACAGAAGTGACAGAATTTATCCTCTTAGGACTCTCAGACAATCCAGATCTACAAGTTGTCCTCTTTGGATTGTTTCTGTTCATCTATATGGTAACCATGGTGGGTAATTTGGGGATGATCGTGCTAATTAAGATTGCTCCCTGTCTCCACACCCCCATGTATTCCTTTCTCAGCAGCCTCTCCTTTGTTGATGCCTCTTCCTCTTCTTCTGTCACCCCTAAGATGCTGGTAAACCTCGTGGCTGAAAATAAGGCCATTTCTTTTAATGGATGTGCTGCCCAGTTCTACTTCTTTGGCTCCTTCCTGGGGACTGAATGCTTCCTGTTAGCCATGATGGCGTATGATCGCTATGCAGCCATTTGGAACCCTCTGCTGTATCCAGTTCTCATGTCTGGGAGAATTTGCTCCTTGCTAGTGGCTACCTCATTCCTAGCAGGCTTTGGGAATGCAGCCATACACACAGGAATAAATTTTAGATTGTCTTTTTGTGGCTCTAATAAGATCAACCATTTCTACTGTGACACTCCACCCCTGCTCAAACTCTCTTGCTCTGACACCTATATCAATGGCATCGTGACCATGGCTTTCTCCAGTTTTATTGTCATCAGCTGTGTTACGATTGTCCTTGTTTCCTACCTGTGTATCCTCATTGCCATCTTGAGGATGCCCTCATTAGAGGGGAGGCACAAAGCCTTCTCCACCTGCGCCTCTCACCTCATGGCTGTCACCATATTCTTCGGGACAATTCTCTTCATGTACTTGCGCCCTACTTCTAGCTACTCAATGGAGCAGGACAAGATTGTCTCTGTCTTTTATACAGTAGTGATCCCTATGCTAAATCCTCTAATCTACAGTTTAAAAAATAAGGATGTGAAAGGGGCCCTACAGAAGATCTTACAGAAACAGATACTGTAAAGCCATATTACACATCACCCTGTTACAGAGAAGAAAATACGTTTTCATATTAATTGTATTGTCAGGTTGCTTAAGCTGTTTTCCTGTGTTAAGGCAGATTGTTTAAAGTGAGGTATACTTCTTAATCTCTTAGTGTCTTAAATGTGTATTCATGGGCTTATAGGATGAATCAACATACTGGGGGAAGGCGGTGTCTGGTGAAGTATCAGTACTTGGAATTGGCTGACCTGGGTCTCAGTCTCAATGTCAATATTTAGCTTTTTCACTCAGTTTTTTTATTTACAAATATTGGTGTCTTTGATTGGCACCTGGGCAAACAGACTGGGAGACAGATACTTGCATGCAGGAAGTTGATTGGAGAGCGTTCCCAGGAACAGTATGTGTAAGGGAGTAGGAGAACCAGGGTTGGGTAGAAGTTGAATTGTGATGAAGTCACAACAGAGGACCTAGCCAGTTCCACATAGAACCCTGGGGTTGAGGTGATCCTCTAGATATATTCCAAATTGTGAAAAAAGGCCAGGTATTTGTAATGCCACAATGACAGGTTTTGGATATGGGTCCCCCACTGGAAGGGGGTATAGTCTTGGGCATGACAATTCCGTGCAGCAAAGATTATTCTAAGAGTGGAACTCAGCTGTGAGATATCAGTTGCCAATACACTTGAGAAGCTGGGGAAATAAATAATTCAACCCTGAAAGGCAAATCTGGATGATATATCACAGCATCTGTTATAAATAGTGACAGTATTCCCCTCACATGGATGTCAGGAGTACCAAATAATACACAGTCTTATCGGGTGTTATAGTAACATGAATACCACACCAATAGCAGGGGAATATTTTACTGACTTTGCAAATTGGAATATTTTGAGGGTAGTAATCTCAGAGTTAAAGTACTTTAAAATTTTATCTTTAGCCTTGTCAAAGTTTATATAGTTTTCAATAAACATTTATCAAATTAAGTTATCTATCTATAGCTTATTATAGTAGGGCTGGGAACCATCAATCTTAGAGCAATGGGGAAAAAAAAGACTTCTTTGATAGTATGGCATGTTGAAGAAGGACTAAATAATGATTTAGAATCAGGTAAATGTCTATTTCCTATTTCTGTCCACCCCACTGTCTACTGAAGACAAGAACAGAGAACACTAGTGCGCCACATGCCCCAGGTGAGACCACCTCATCCCTGAAAAGCTTGTGAGAGACCACGAGGGAAGAGACAACTCATCCTGTCCACCCAGAGCAGTTCTACGGTCGCCCTACAACCTCCTCTGTCAACTACTAACCATGGTTTCTCTCAAAGACATTCAAAGCTATCATGGCTGGCACCTTCCTTCCTGCTCCCTTTTATTCTAACTCGTCCAGTATAATATCTATCCTTTAACTGCTTCTTATCCACCAATCTAAAAAAAAAAAGATATTTTATCATTATTCATCAGTATTCTTATATCCACATCTCACTGATTGCCCAACTGAGATTCCATGGTCCATTATATAATGACTCATTCTCAATCACTTTCCATTCCATGGTTCTACATTTTCTTCATGTATGCATCTGATTGAATCCCAACCAGTTAAACTTAATTGTTAACTTCACTGTGTCCTCTACTTAAGCTACTTAGTGCAGTTAGAAAAAACCCTCAGTATTCCACTGTCTATTGCTTATCTTTGGGTGGGAGCCAGTGCTGGCTGGGGTTAACTGTGGGTGAGACAGGGTGGGAGCCAAGAAGGGTGCTAGTACTGGATGGGGCTGCCTGCCAGCTGGGGTGGAACAGAAGCTGCTTTGGAGGATCTGTCCATGGTAGGAGGCTTCCTCAGGAGGAAGGATGTATGATGTTGGTTAGGTTGATGGAGAGTGACAGAAACAGTCCTGCCAGCTCTGGGCCAGTGAGGTGGAGGGAGAGAATAAAACAGGTGCCCACCAGCACTTCCATTACTAGGGAGAGTTTCACCAGATCCCTGCCCCTCGGGCACATATTGTAAAATTAATCAATGGATCTTCTCATATGGCACAGGCACTTTTCAAGCTGCTGCCTCTGTACTGGGACTCAGAGTAGTGAGTTTGTTGCAAGCCCTTCAAGACTGAAGTTTCAGTTTCCCACAGCCCTCTGGCTCCCCAGACCTAAGTCCTGCTGGTTTGCAAAGCTAGATGTTATGGGGGCTCACCTAGTGCAGATCCCCCAGGCTGGGGAGCAGGATAGGTCCCAGACCCCTCAACCCTCAGACTGGACCTTTGAGGTTGTGATATCCCCCCTGCTCTGGGTCTCCACACCAGGAGTGTGGGTTCTGACCAGACCATGTCTCTGTCACTCCCACCCATCTCCATGTGGCCTTTTCTCTATATCCTTAGTTGTAGACAATCTGCTCTGTTGGTCTTCAGGTCATTCTCAGAAATAGGTGTTTTGCTGTGGTTGTAGTTTTGGTGTGTCTGTGGAAGGGCGTGAGCTCCGCATCTTCCTAGTCTGCCACCTTAATCCAGACTCCTCCCCACTCCCCCTCAACAACAACAACAACAAAAAACTATTAGTGGAAAAACCAGCATGTAATACAAACTGAAGATACACAGGTGAGAAAACAAAGTTCCTGATTTCATGAAACTTGTATTCAAACGAGGAAGGCATCGTTGTCTGTGCTTAATTTGTGTGCATGTGTGCATAGGCATTTGTGTGTGTGTGTGTGTGTGTGTGTGTGTGACATAGATATGAGTGGTGCTTTAAAGAAGTTAAAGCAGGCAAGAGAATAGGACTGGTGTCAGAGATGAGCTCACTGTGGAAATAACACTTGAGCAAGGCCTGAGTAGGGTGAGTATCACATGAATGTCTGTGGAAGAGCATTACACGTACAATTACAGTGAATACAAAGGACCTGAGGCAAGACCCTCTTTGGTTTACAAAAGGAATAATAAAGAAACAAGTATATGCGGACCAGAGTGAGCAAATGAAAGGAAGGAGAGAACTGCAAACAGGAAGGTGTTTGGGGGGGGGGGATGGCAGATCAAATAAGCCTTGTACTGATAAATAGGCTTTGGACTTTATTTTTTTCATATCACCTTGTAATAGCTGTTTTCCCCCCACCCCAGACTGACAACTGCATGAAGAAATAAACAAGATTGGCTTTGTTGGCTACTATATCAGTACCAAGGTTGCTTCTGCTATATAAAACAAATTCACTGAATATTTGTTGAATGAATTAATGAGTGTGGTGTGAATTATATTCCAGTAGAAAGGAGTAGGCATTTTATTTTAAGTGCAATTCTGAAATTTAGAGGCAGGATCTAATCAGTCCTGTACCATTTAATTCAATGTTGTGCACAATGGAGGCTCAAGACTGTAAAAGAGATTTTGTATTTCTCTCAAAGAGTAAGTTACTCCCCAGGGTATAAATGGTTCATTGGGGAGAATATAGTTCAATTATGTCAGTGAAAAATAAATGAATGTTTTAATTTTGGATTAGCACATTTCAAGCTTCAGACTTTCTAGTGTTTTGTAGAGATGATTAAATCTCAAGAGCATTGTCACAAACTTAATAGGCTGACCCTCTGCCTCAGATTCAGAAGCAGCGTTGTTTCTACTCTTTCTGCTCATAGTTAATTAATTAACTATGCCCTAATTCTATCACAGCTGAATTTGTGATGCCACTTCCATTTTCGTCAAAGCTGTGAATTTCACATTGTAAGGAAGAAAACGTATATTCCTCCAAAACCCCCAAAATAAAACTAAACTAAACTAATAGACACTGCTACTTTCAGAGAATACTTTTTAAGGACAAAAGGTAAGATGATTTAATTTATTTCAAAGTGTTGATATATAGAAAGTTTCCAAGAGGACTCAAAAAATTTAAGATTAAATACCTTAATTGCAATATGTCTGAAACACTGAATTTAATGGTACCAACTAAATTACTGTGGATTTTTTTAGAAGAGAGAAATTTAGGATGACTAATAACAGATGCTAATTTTTTTCAAATATTGAACATGTGTATACATATACATATGTAAGTGTATG
Organism: Camelus bactrianus; assembly: GCF_048773025.1. NCBI lineage: Eukaryota > Metazoa > Chordata > Mammalia > Artiodactyla > Camelidae > Camelus > Camelus bactrianus. The sequence goes on from NC_133548.1 coordinate 12,555,922, forward strand.
TATACATGCCTATGTGTGTGAATATATGTATATGTGGTGTGTGTTTGTGTGTGTGTATAAAGCAGGAAAATTTAATTAATTTTGTGCAGAAGGAGTGCCAAAATACCTGGCATGTGTGCATGTAAGAGCAAATTATTTTATGCTTTTTCATGCACCCACTGAGAAAATGACTGCAATTTTCAGCCTTTATCTACATATACACATCATACACATATGTGTACACATACATACATGTATAGGATCATATATATCATCTAGGCTATAATTCCATTTATGTCAGTTTATATGTTTGTTACATATAAAACTTGTATTTGTATATGTATGCATAAAGTAGAGCTTTATAAAACGGCTGTAAATTTTTAAAAGTGATATTTTGCAGGATAACATTTTAGCCAAGTTTAGGGATAGAAAGATCAGTCAAAAGACTATTGCAGTTATGTAGGTGGAAGATGATGTTGGCTTGAGCCTTCATGATAGGAATGAAGGTGTTAGGAGGTAGCTGGATTCTCGATACAGATATTTTGAAGATATTTTGACAATAAAATTATCTTAGAGACTGGTTATGGAGTATGTGAGAAAGAAAAATTATGATTTCTATAGTATTTATTTATTTGTATTCAATTTTATCTGAACAAATATGAGTAGAGAGCTGTCACTGACTTGAGACAGGCAATGCTATATTTGGCATACATTAAAGGAGGTCATGAGCAAATCAGATTTGGGTCATGTTGAGCTACTATTCAATATTAATGTGGAGATACAAGTCAGTAACTGAATTGTAAGTTGAGTTTGGAAAAGAGGTCAGGGTTGAATATGTACATTCAGGAGTTGTAAGTTTGTAGACAGAATTTAAAGTCATGAGACTGAGTAAGATCACCAAGGTAGAGTGTAAGCAGGAAAGAGAAGAGGATCAAGATGTGAGTTCTGAGCAACTCCAACCTTAAGAGTCAGAGAGAAGAAGAGGAATAAATGAAGACTGAGAAGGATCAACCATATGGCAAGAGGAACACTCAGAGTCTGGTGTCCTGGAAGATAAGAGAAGAAACTTTTTCAAGGTGTAGTTAGCCATCAGCTCTGCCCAATGTTATGGATAGATCAAAACGATGACTGAGAATTGACCACTGGATTTGGTGGTGGCAACATAAAGACTGCAGATGACTTTGAAAAGATCAGTTTCTGTGGAGTGATGGGATGAAAGCCTGATTAGCGTGGGTTTAGGAGAAAACAGGAAAAACAGAACTGGATACAGCAAGTCTATTCAACTGTATCATACATTTAATCGCCAAGGGGAATGCAGAGGAATTGGACGACAGGTAGTGAAGGTAGTATGATCAAGGGAGGAGGAGATAAAATTTGAGAGGTAGGTTAGGATATAGAAAAATTGGGGTTAATTATCACACAAATACACAAGCATAAATATTCACTTTTAAATAAGTTACTTTAGAGTTTAGTTACCTTGTTTTTTGTTGTTGTTTGTCAGTAAAAAAAAAAAAAAAAGAGGTTTAATACACATGTTCTTAGGATATCTTAGAAGCAATCTGACCTACAGCAGAGAACAAACTGTTTGATTTCCCTGATATTTTTGTGTAATTCATTTCCTTGGTTTCTTATCTCAGCAAATGAATCATCCATTCAGAGACAAAGGTATGAGCAACCATTCAACAGTGACTGAATTTATTCTCTGGGGATTCAGTAATCATCCAGACCTACAGTGTCTTCTTTTTATGGTATTTCTAGTCATCTATATGATCACTGTGCTTGGAAATCTCGGCATGATCCTGTTAATCAAGATTGACTCCCATCTCCACACTCCCATGTACTTTTTCCTCAGCAATTTGTCCCTTGTTGATTTCTGTTATTCTTCTGTCATTGCCCCTAATATGCTAGTAAATTTCTGGGTGGACAACCCAGTCATTTCATTCAATGAATGTGCCACTCAGTTCTTCTTTTTTGGTTCTTTTGCTGGCATTGAGGGCTTCCTGTTGACCGTGATGGCCTATGACCGTTATGTGGCCATCTGCAAGCCTCTTCTTTACACAGTCACTATGTCCCCCCATCTTAACATCATGCTGGTGTTGGCCACATATCTTTCAGGCTTTATAAATGCCGCCATTCACACTGGCCTTACCTTCCAACTGTCTTTCTGCCACTCGAATGTCATCAACCACTTTTTCTGTGACACTCCACCCCTCCTGAAACTCTCTTGTTCTGACACACGTGTCAATGAAGTTCTCATTTTTGCTTTTGCCAGTTTTAATGAACTGAGCTGCCTCCTGACTATTCTCATTTCTTATCTCTACATCCTCATGGCCATCTTGAGGATCCATTCAGCGAGTGGGAGGTACAAAGCCTTCTCCACCTGTGCTTCCCATTTGATGGTGGTCACCATCTTTTTTGGCACAATCCTGTTCATGTATCTGCGCCCCAGCTCCAGCTATGCGATGGACCAAGACAAAGTGGTGTCTGTGTTTTATACGGTGGTCATCCCCATGTTAAACCCTCTCATCTATAGTCTGAGAAACAAGGAAGTCAAAATATCCTTAGGTAAAATTTTTAAAACAACCTTATTTTGCTTCTGTATTTAGAATCATCAAAGCATGGGATTTTAGGACTCAGAGGTCACTTAGAAATGACCAGTCCACTTCCATTCACCCTGGGTCCATTTCATTCTGTAGTGAGGCTTTTTTAAATTTTTTTTTTAATTTTTTATTTTTGGGGGGCAGTAATTAGGTTTATTTATTATTTTTTTAATCTCCGGAGGTACTGGGGATTGAACCCAAAACCTCATGCATGCTGGGCAGGCGCTCTATCCCTGAGCTGTAACATCCCCCAGTGAGGCTTTTTTCTGATAGCAGAGTTGGACAAAATGTCCCAGGCATCCTGGGGAATATGGTCACTCTGTATAAATCCCACTTATTCCACAGAGCCTATATTCTTGAAAATAACCAAATATCCCATTTCAACTCCCTGTTCAGAGGTATAAAACCCAGTACTGGCATACCTCAGAGATATTGTGGGTTTGGTTCAAGACTACTGCAATAAAGAGAATATCACAATAAAACAAATCACATTTTTTTTTGTGGTTTCCCAATGCATATAAGAGTTACATTTATACTATAGTGCATTAGGTGTGCAACAGCATTATGTCTTTAAAAAACAATGTACATACCTTAGTTAAAAATACTTTATTTGTAAAAAATGCGAACCATCATCTGAGCCTTCAGTGAGTCATAATATTTATTGCTGGAGGAAAATATTGCCTCCATGTTGATGACTGCTGACTGATAAGGATGGCAGTTGCTGAATATTAGGTGGCAATTTCTCAAAACGAGACAACAGTGGAGTTTGCCACATCATTTGATCCTTCCTTACACAAACAATTTCTCTGTAGCATGCAATCCTGTTGCATAGCATTTTATCCACAGTAGAGCTTCCTTCAAAATTGTAGTCAGTCCTCAGAAACTCTGCCACTGCTCTATCAACCAAGTTCATGTAATATTCTAAATTCTTTGCTCTCATTTCAACAGTCTTCACAGCATCTTTGCCAAGAGTAGATTTTATCTCAAGAAACCACTTGCTTTGCTCATCCATGAGAAGCGGCTCCTCATCCGTTAAAGTCTGATCATGAAGTTGTAACAACTCAGTCCCATCTTCAGGCTCTACTTCTAATTCCAGTTCTCTTGCTGTTTCCACCGCATCTGCAGTTACTCCCCCACTGCAATCTTGAATCCCTCAGAGCTGTGGATCCCTTGAAGGTTGGGATCCACGTTTTCCAAATTCCTGCTAATGTTGATATTTTGACATCTTCCCAAGAATCACAGATATTCTTAATGGCCTCCAGAATGGAGAATCCTTTCTAGAAGATTTTCAATTTCCTTTGCCCAGGTCCATCAGAGGAATCACTATCGATGGCAGCTATGACCTTACAAAATGTATTTCTTAAATAATAAGACATGAAAGTCAAAATAACTCCTTGATCGTTGGACTGCAGAATGGATGTTGTGTTAGCAGGCATTAAAACAAATTAATCTTGTTGTACATCTCCATCAGAGTTCTTCAGTGACCAGGTGCAACATCGCAGAGTAATCATATTTTGAAAAAAAATTAATTTTTTTCCTTAACAGTAGATCTCAACAATGGTCCTAAAATATTCAGGAAACCACACTGTAAACAGATGTACTGTCCTCCAGGCTTTATTGTTTCATTTATAGAGCACAGGAAGAGTAGATTTAGTATACTTCTTAAGGGCCCTACGATTTTTGGAATGGTAAGTGAGCATTGGCTTCAATTTTAAGTCACGAGCTATATTAATCTCTAACAAGTCAGCCTATCATTTGACACTTTTAAGCCATAGAGAGTGTCTCTCTAGCCATGAAAGTTCTAGCTGACATCTTCTAATATAAGGATGTTTCATCTACTTTGAAAATCTGTTGTTTAGTGTAGTCATCTTCATTAATTATTTCAGCTAGATCTTCTGGATCTGGTGTTATTGTAGGGTTATTAACTAACTTAATTCCAGTATTGTTGTTTCTCAAGGAATGGGAAGCCCTAGTAGAGGGTAAGAGATGGGGAATACTGGTTAGTGGAGAAGTCAGGGTGCACACAATATTGATTAATTTTGCTATCTTGTATGGGAACAGTTTGTGGTGCCCTGAAGCAATTATAGTAGTAATTTTTTGTGTCACAATATTTTTTTGTTTCACAATTAATGCTTTTTCTGTCCTTCCTAAGAAATTTTTGATTACCTCATGATTATAAAGACTTTCTTCTATTTTTCCTTTCCCAAGAGAACTTGTAGACTTAGTATTTACATTTAGTCTTATGATTCATATCAAATTTTTGATTTGGTGTGATATAAGGATTGAAGTTAACTTTTTCTATATAGATATCAATTATTCCAATAACATTCCCCAATGAAATACATTTGTACTTTTGTTCTAAAATCCATTTGCTGTATATGAGTGGACATTTTTCTGGATTTTCTATTCTGTATCATTAATCTGTTTGTTATCTTTGGATCTGCACATTGTTTTGAGTACTGTAGTTTCTTATTAACTCTTAAAATTTCTTGAAGAAACATGATGTTGTTTCTTCCTTTCCAATCAGTATAACTTTATTATATAGATTAGAACTTCCAGTACAAGGTTTAATCTGCTATAACTTAAAAAATATAGCCAATTACATAATCACAAAAACACAAGTAACAAACTTACAGTGGCGGTGGGATGTTTCTAACTATATGACTGTTGTGACATTTGTGTAGCTAAAGTCATCAGGCGTTCTTTTAGCAGACACACATCAATTGGTCATTGCAATTGGAGCAGAGTGATATTAAGGAAGGAATTAATGTCTTCAAGTATAATTTAAACACAATTGTCTGAAGGCTTTCTAGAAAATAAAATGAGAATGCATAAAACTCTTTTTTTGAGTTAGCATCATATATTTAGGTAAAGCCTGTGCCCTCTAATCTTATTCATTGCTATGTATATAAAAAAGGAAGCATCAACTTCTTATTGTGGATTTCTGATCAAGGGATCTCATACTGAAAAATATTGATACTTTGCCCTTCCAGATCTGAAAAAGCAAATACACTACCTTTAGGCTACCCATTCAGTTACTGTCGAGCAGTCCTATCTCTTGTTGGAAAAAGCTTTTGTAAATCTCATGATTATTATAATGCTATTATATTTTAAAGTATATCAGAAAACACATACATAAGTACTTTAGGAAAAACTTTCCTTCAAACTAAAAGCTGACATTCTGCTTAAAGACAGACCAAATCTTCAACTTTTTTTTGTAACACAAGGAATCTCCACATTAAGGGATCAGGAAACGTGAGCTTTATAATTCTATAATGAGTTCTAAAATCAAAAAAAAAAATTATTATTTCATGGGAATCCTTAAGCAATAGATTTTATTCTTTAAATTGTATTATTTTGTTTGTGCAAAGAATCAGGATAAAGCACATCAAAGTTGAGATACAGAAATCTTTCCGCCTCAATTTGAAAAATATACGGTACTGCTCAAATCTTCTCTAATGTGATACGTTGGTAACAATCTACATTTTTATATTGCTGTGCAGCTTTATCTCACTGGCTGCTTTCTCACAGTGTAACCCATCATTTGGAGATCTAACACAATTAAAGACGCCTCTCTTGTCTTGGTGAGAGTACACTTTTAATTCGTGTGACTGTGTTGACTGGAATTAGCAGTGCCCTGGAAGATACAGACTAGCAAGGTCATCTCTCGATTCCTTATTCTCTAACAAACACGGTGCCAAGGAATTGATACTGTTCAAATATTCTTCATTCCACTTTGAAACCTCCTCCTAAATCACCAGCTTTATGAATCATCAATTTTATGAATGATCTTGATGCTCGGACCCATCTTTGATTCCTAGAATACTGATGAAATTAAGTCATTAGGGTAGATTGGTTCCAGGATAAGCCCACGATGCCCACGCTCCAAAGGACACTTGCCCCAACTTCCTTCCTCCCGTGGCTTATGTCACTTTTCTGTTCTTCACCCTCTGCTCCTCAAATCTTGCATCTCTTTTATGTTCTTACTTTTCACTCTTATTAGATGACTTTACCTCAGTGTTTATGGAGAAACACTGAAGCTTTCGGATGAGAATACTCTCATGTTTATATACTAAAAGTATAAAACTTATCTTTTCACATTCTTCTCCTTCCATATTCCATAAAAGTGATGGCTGATTTCTCTATCTGTGTTAACGATCTCAGGCACTAAGTACCGAACAGAATACACAGATGTTAGGTAGAGATTTTGGCTTCAAAGAAGAATCTGAGGCCTCAAAGCATCAAATTAAGGTTATACCCTTGAGAAATAAAAACTACTTTAATTGGCTTTTTAAATTTATTTAAAAAATACTCTAGGGAATGTTCCTAAGAAATATATTATAAATCTTCCCACCTTGTTTTGAGAAAATATGGTAAGTCAGCTTTGACAGGTAGGCCATTTTTCTACATTTGTTCACTAAAAATAAGTTTGTTCTTTTGTGCAGAGGTTAATATCCCACCAATGGAGAAAAAAAATCTTTTCTTTCATTGTACTTTATTTTTCTATTCATATGTTAATATTTAATGGCTTCTCTAAAAATTAATTACTATATGCAGGCTCTTCTGATGTATATGTGAAAACTAAATAAAATAGCCTTACGGTGCAATTATTAATGCACATTTTTCCCAGTGATATCTTATTGTCAAAAAAAACCAACAAACCGAGACAGTGGATCCAGCTGGAAACTAAGTCCATGTTTAAACATTATCCTAATGTGCGTCCCTAAACAAATTTCTTTTATATGTTAGTTGCAAAAAAAAAAATGGGGACAAAGAAAACTTCCACACTTTCTCCAGATACTTGAATTCTTTATTTACTGTTCCATTTCTGCCTTCTCAGAGAGACCTTTGCTGAATGGCCATCTGAAAGCACCCCACCTTTATTTTTCTTCATAATGTTTTCTTCGAACTGAAATTCTGTTGTGAATCCTTGGCTATGCGTTTAGTATCTATCCCTTCCCCTACAATATATGCTTATGAGGTTGGGGAATTTCTTCACTGCTGTAACCTCTGAACTTAGAACAGAAAAAAAAAAATCAATATTTGCAGTGTACATAAATAATGAGTGGGTGGATTTACCAAGCAGAGAGAACAATTCTTCATTCTGTACCTTCTTAGCCATATAGCAAAAGATAAATTTACTAATTCAACATCTTCTGAATGCAATTAAGCCAGACAAATATGAGTTGCAAGTGAAAATGCTGTCCTGAATGTGTCTTCTGTTTCGTATCTGAAACAATAGTCTATCAAAGCTGGAGGGAACCTAGAAATTCAGCTCCCTTCATTTGTCCACTTGAATAATACAAATGATCTGCTGCTTTTCATACCTCATTTTTATTCCTTTGGCTTTCTTTTTCACAAAATTTGAAAAAAAATACCAAGTATGAAGCTCTCCAAGAAGACAGGTATAAATTGTACACACACACACACACACATACATACACACACACACACACAAGTAGGACAGAGAGTTTGGAAGTGTGTGTTTGAGATATATACAGAAAGAGTTAACACAGAGATGTAAAGTGAAAGTAATTATGGAAACATTCTGATGCATTTGTTGAGAAGAGTAATTTCCCCAGAGATAAATAGTTCAAAAGTAAATGAAACAAGAATGGAATAAATGCAGAGTCTGGGCTAGACAGAATTCTTCATCTTTTTCTGTCAATTTCAGTTTTTTTTCAAGGGACAAGAAAATGTCTTCCCCAAACCACACTCTGGTGACAGAATTCATTCTCCTGGGACTCACAGACAACCCAGTGTCAGAGAAGACCCTGTTTGGGGTGTTTCTGGTGATCTACCTAATCACGCTGACAGGGAACCTGGGCATGATCGTGCTGATCAGGACAAACGCCCACCTCCAAACCCCCATGTACTTCTTCCTCAGCCACCTGTCCTTTGTAGACATTTGCTATTCCTCCAACATCACTCCAAATATGCTGTACAATTTCCTCTCAGACCAGAAGACCATCTCCTATGCTGGATGCTTCACACAGTGTCTGCTCTTCATTGCCCTGGTGATCACTGAGTTTTATATCCTTGCTTCAATGGCGTTGGATCGCTATGTGGCCATTTGCAGCCCTTTACATTACAGCTCCAGGATGTCCAAGAGCATCTGCCTCTCTCTAGTCACAGTCCCTTACTCTTGTGGCTTCCTTAATGGGCTCTCTCAGGCACTGCTGACTTTCCACTTGTCCTTCTGTGGCTCCCGTGAAATCAATCATTTCTACTGTGCTGACCCTCCTCTCATGATGCTGGCCTGCTCTGACACCCGAGTCAAGAAGATGGCGATGTTTGCAGTTGCTGGTTTTACCCTCTCCAGCTCTCTCCTCATCATTCTCCTGTCCTACCTTTTCATCATTGCCAGCATCTTGAGGATCCGCTCTGCAGAAGGCAGGCACAAAGCCTTTTCTACTTGTGGTTCCCACCTGACAACAGTCACTATATTTTATGGAACCCTCTTTTGCATGTACTTGAGGTCCCCATCTGAGAAGTCTGTAGAGCAGTCCAAAATAATTGCAGTCTTCTATAGTTTTTTGAGCCCAATACTGAACCCGTTGGTCTACAGTATGAGGAACAAGGATGTGATCCAAGCCTTGCAGCAGATGATTAAGAGAAATCTTTCATAAAATTGCAGTTTAAGGATATGCTCATTTGTAATGACTAAGTGTCTGTGACAACCTACTGTTTAGAACCTAGAAATGAGAAACATTGGACTCTGCCTGTGATAGAGTTCCCAGTTTCCATTTTTGAGGATCAACATCATTTAGTCTGTGGGACATTCCTTTAACTCATAACAAACTTCCTTTTGGCTAGGCAAAGAGTTATGTCTCATTCTTAGCAACCAGAATGTTCTCATATCAAGATTTATAATCCTCTTTCAAAATGTGGTTTAAAATCACTGCAAAGTACTTACATTTTGCATAAATAATTGTATGCTTTCTTTTATTTTATAGTTCTGAGAACCACTGTGACTTTCAGGACCCAGATTTAAACTCAATTTTGGTCACTGTCTTAATCAAAATGGTTGATGTATTTGTGGTCTCTCCTTTTTATATATATATATTTTTTTGCATTTTTTTTTATTGAAGTATAGTCAGTTTACAATGTTGTGTCAGTTTCTGGTGTACAGCATAATGTTTTAGTCACACAAGAACATGTATATTCATTTCCATATTCTTTTTCACCATAAGTTACTACAAGATGTTGAATAGAGTTCCCTGTGCTATACAGTATGGACTTGTTGTTTATCAGATTTTGTGCGAATCCTCCTGTATTTTAAAGTGAGAGACACTCTGCCAGAGTTCAGCAGGTGTTCTGTGAGATTCAGTGGGTTTGTGGATGTAATTATTGGTGTATTTGTGGGACAGGCTGAGCTGTGAGTCTCTCTACTCTGCCATCTTGACACCTCCCCTCCTTCTTTTTTTAAATATTCTATTTATTTGTATCTATTTGTGATTTAAATTTTTTTATTTTTAAGTCTTTGGGTGAAACCAGCCTCATAAATTCTTTACAGATAGGATAGACCATAAATCAACAGGTTTAAAAATAATCATAAGTAACACTCAATTATAGTTCAGTGCTCACTTTTACATCACTGCATGTTTAATCCTCACAAAGAAATTAGTGAGAAGATTATTTTTTTAACATTTTTTATTGATTTATAATCATTTTACAATGTTGTGTCAAATTCCAGTGTTCAGCACAATTTTTCAGTTATTCATGGACATATACACACTCATTGTCACATTTTTTTCTCTGTGAGTTATCATAACATTTTGTGTATATTTCCCTGTGCTATACAGTGTAGTCTATTCTACAATTTTGAAATCCCAGTCTATCCCTTCCCACCCTCCACCCCCTGGTAACCACAAGTCTGTTTTCTCTGTCTGTGAGTCTATTTCTGTCCTTTATTTATGCTTCGTTTTTGTTTGTTTGTTTTTGTTTTTGTTTTTGTTTTTTAGATTCCACATATGAGCGATCTCATAACAGAAGGTATTTTTCTTTCTCTTTCTGGCTTACTTCACTTAGAATGACATTCTCCAGGAGCATCCATGTTGCTGCAAATGGCATTATGTTGTCGGTTTTTATGGCTGAGTAGTATTCCATTGTATAAATATACCACCTCTTCTTTATCCAGTCACCTGTTGATGGACATTTAGGCTGTTTCCATGTTTTGGCTATTGTAAATAGTGCTGCTATGAACATTGGGGTGCAGGTGTCATCCTGAAGTAGATTTCCTTCTGGATACAAGCCCAGGAGTGGGATTCCTGGGTCATATGGTAAGTCTATTCCTAGTCTTTTGAGGAATCTCCACACTGTTTTCCATAGTGGCTTCACCAAACTGCATTCCCACCAGCAGTGTAGGAGGGTTCCCCTTTCTCCACAGCCTCTCCAGCATTTGTCATTTGTGGATTTTTGAATGACGGCCATTCTGACTGGTGTGAGGTGATACCTCATTGTAGTTTTGATTTGCATTTCTCTGATAATTAGTGATATTGAGCATTTTTTCATGTGCTTTTTGATCATTTGTATGTCTTCCTTGGAGAATTGCTTGTTTAGGTCTTCTGCCCATTTTTGGATTGGGTTGTTTATTTTTTTCTTATTGAGTCGTATGAGCTGCTTATATATTCTGGAGATCAAGCCTTTGTCGGTTTCACTTGCAAAAATTTTCTCCCATTCCGTAGGTTTTCTTCTTGTTTTATTTCTGGTTTCCTTTGCTGTGCAGAAGCTTGTAAGTTTCATTAGGTCCCATTTGTTTATTCTTGCTTTTATTTCTTCTAGGAGAAAATTTTTGACATGTATGTCAGATAATGTTTTGCCTATGTTTTCCTCTAGGAGGTTTATTGTATCTTGACCAAGTGGGGTTCATCCCAGGGACACAAGGCTGGTTCAACATACGCAAATCAATCAGTTTAATACATCACATCAACAAGAGAAAGGACAAAAACCACATGATCATCTCAATCAATGCAGAAAAAGCATTTGATAAAATTCAACACCCATTTATGATAAAAACTCTCGCCGAAGTGGGTATAGAGGGAACATATCTCAACATAATAAAAGCTATATATGACAAACCTACAGCCAGCATAGTACTCAACGGTGAAAAACTCAAAATCTTCCCACTAAAATCTGGGACAAGACAAGGATGCCCACTATCACCACTCCTATTCAACATAGTCCTGGAAGTCCTAGCCACAGCAGTCAGGCAAGAGAGAGAAATAAAAGGGATCCAAATTAGAAAACAAGAGGTAAAAGTGTCACTATATGCTGACAACATGTTACTATATATAGAAAACCCTAAAAGGTCCACACAAAAGCTACTAGAGCTGATTGAAGAATTCAGCAAGGTAGCAGGTTACAAAATTAATGTTCAAAAATCAGTTGCATTTCTTTACACTAACGATAAATCAACAGAAGAAGAAAGTAAAGAAACAATCCCCTTTAAAATAGCATCCAAAGTAATAAAATATCTGGGAATAAATCTAACCAAGGAGATGAAAGAATTATACACAGAAAACTATAAACCATTGATGAAGGAAATTAAAGAAGACTTTAAAAAATGGAAAGATATTACATGCTCTTGGATTGGAAGAATCAATATTGTTAAAGTGAGAAGATTATTGTCTCCATTTATAGCATTTGGAATCCTAGGCACAGCGAGATTAAATGACTTACCCAAAGTCACTCAGCCACTTAGCAGTACAGAGGCAAATCCCTTGATTCCAAATTTTCTCTCCTTCCAATTCACACTGCAATGATTAAACCCCTTAACACGCTGCAAATGCTGGGATGATAAACTGATGAGCTTATTGCTATACGTGTTCATGGTGATCATGATGAGAGGATATGACTAATAACCCTTAATGTGGGTTTCCTCTGACATTTCAGGTAAACATGATCATTTGTCATCATTACAGTAGAGTTGTCTCACTGTTTCATGGAAAGCAGACAATTTTGATATATGGAAGATCTATTTAGACTGTACTTTATGAATATATAAAATCCCAGATTATAAAAGCACACATGTTTATTACAAATAACTAGACAATGCAAAGAGATGTGACAAAATAACTTGTATGAGTGTTATGTCTTAAGCCAAAGGGTTATTTATGTTTGTGTTTTTTTATATTTCTTCTCAATAATTTTAAACACATATATTATTATACTTGATATAATAAAATTGTAATCATGTGCTGTATACAAATTTGAACATTGATTTTTACTTGATAGTATAAGGTTTATGTTTCAAGCAGACTATTTTTGTGAACACCATTTTAATGCCGTTAATATTAATAATTAAATCATGCTTAAACTTAATTACAAAAATAATACATATTGATTATAAAAAACAGAGAAATACTGAAAATATATAAAAATGTGTAACTTTTCCCCTGATATTTTAACCTATTTCCTCCTGCTCTCTTTTAAGCAACCCTTTATTTTCCCACCAATTTGTGATGTTACCTTTCTTTGTACCCTAAATGAATCCATTTCTGTCTATTTCTTCCAATTTTTTTTACCAGTTTGTTTATGTATTTTAAACCAAATTTTTATCACTAATGTAGATTTAAAATATATTTTAATTTCTGATAGAAAAATTCCATCTGTATTGTTTTTGCTTCCAAATTCATCTTAGGAGAACACAAATCAGATATTTATAGCTATTCAATATTTTTACCTAAGATATTATGCATACGAGTGTTCAATCTAGAAAGTATATGCACACATAAACATGAAACTCCAATCTAGCTTTCCATACATTACATATCTATTATAAATTATATGACAAATATGGAGAAATATCTTAGTAATATTGTTTTAGTTCGGTCCCCAGGTCTGATGGCAGATGTATGCAGTGAAGCCCACAGAGATGGGATGGAAGGTGTAGGAGAGTTAAGTTTTTTGGCTGGAAAAGTGGCCCACAGTCAAGGAGAAAAGCATTTAACCTGTGCACTTTAATGTTGTGTATTTATTAACTTTTTACACAAACAGTTATTTTTGCACTTTACCTTTTATTAGGTTTCCATTATGCACGTTATTTTTCCACAAAGGTGTCTAAATGCAGACTCTTACCCCTAACTATGTTGTCCTTTGCCAGGAATTGTCCTCCAAATACACATTCTCTTCCACTGTGAGTAATTTCAAGACACTGAGAAAAAATTCTATATTGATCCAAGTTAAAATATGTCTTAAGTTTTTAAATAATCAGAAGAAAAATTTCCAAGCTTCATTGCACTGGAGAAATTCACAGTGGAAAAATCACTCAAATTTGATGGTAAAAGAGACAGCCAGTATTTTGGTGAAGTATTTGCCCCAGGTAAAGTAAATTAGTAACCGTATTAAGGTATAATAAGCTCATAGAAATCATATGAAGTACAAAAACATTATCATATAAATTAATATTGAAGGCTAACCATAAAAATTAATAAAAGCCCCAAATGCTGAAATTAATGAGTAAAATTGTTAGTAATCACAAATATGAAATATCATACTGTTTTGTGTATCTACATTTAAGAGAGTTCAAAATGACTGGCACTATATACTTTGATTGTGTCAGGAAAAATAATATACAGTTTTTCTGAAAGTCAACTTAATGTTATGTTTTCAGGAGTCTTAAAAACGTTCTACACTTTTACTTTGTAAGTCCTATTTTTTTTTAAAAATGTGTTGAAGGCATACAAAGAAATGTGGGTAAGATTTTCATAGTAATATTTGTTTTATAGCTGAGAAGAAGGAAAGAAGTGATGTATTAATACAGGCAGCCCAGGAGGGTGGGAAGGGATAGACGGGATTTCAAAATGTAGAGTAGATAAACAAGATTATACTGTATAGCACAGGGAAATATATACAAGATCTTACGGTAGCTCACAGAGAAAAAAATGTGACAATGAATAGATATATGTTCATGCATAACTGAAAATTGTGCTCTACACTGGAATTTGACACAACATTGTAAAATGATTATAAACCAATAAAAAAGGTTAAAAAAAAATACAGGCAGCCTCACTTTGCACGATCTCCTGTAACTGAAATTGGTGGAACCTGGAAATGGCTTTGCTTTGTGTGGATCTGCATGACCACAGCGCTGTGCAAAGTGGGGTCTTTCTGCATTCAGTACGGTTAGGCATAGACGTATGCAAATAGAACTGAGGTTGGCTGTATGTAACTAGAAACCCTGGAAAGCTGTGTTGCCTGTGATCAGAGAGGAAAGTTTGAATATTATGTGACAGATTTTGCATTAGAATGTGTATAGACAGTAAAATGAAGATTCCAGTTAAGGGAAGGGAAAATCACTTTGCATAGCTCTTTATGGAAAAAGAAGTGTTTGATAAGTTTGTAATATATGAGAATTAAGGAAACATAAAATTTGTTTTTTATATCCATGTACTGATTTTCCATGATAAACAATTATTTCTTATATAGGCAAGAAAACAAGCAAACAAAACCTACGTATTTTCAATTCATCCAGATCCCAAGATGCAAAGTTAAAGGGTCTTTATTTATTATTAGAATTTAAATATGAAAGTAGGAAAAAGCAGAGGTTCAAAACCTGTTCTATAAAAGTGTTGAACCAAATGGTCATCCATGTGTCCTCTAATTCAAGCTTCTATTATTTTCCCCCTTAAAACTGTTGTGCTTCTGAATAGGTTGAATTTCTTCAGTTGTAAACAAAGCTATAATTTTATATTTGTTAAGGAGGTGATGGGGCAAGTAAATCATTCTCTATCCATAGTGTTTTAATCTGGAAAACAAAATTTTTCTTTCATTCAGAAGTTTACTTCTTAAGAGAAAATTCATCCAAAAAGGTTTTTTTTCATCTCCTCAAGCTTAAACATCATTATCAGTTTCCTAGCATACAATGACATTGAGATGAAGTGACACAAATTAATGCTGATTTCCAATAAATAATGTCGATGGATCAATGTTTTCTGTGTTGAATTTATATCTACTCACATATTCACACATGTACCCAATGGAATGAACACTCTCGATAGATTGAGCTTTACTGAGGATGTAGGAAAATTTGAGTACTCAGTTGTTGGTAATTTCACACATCACTACATCCAAAAAAGAAAGAAATATAAAGAGAAGGAAAAATAAAACTTTAGAAATCTACCTTAATATAGTATATGATCAGAAATAATAACTTTCATATTAAAGAATTTCTTAAGGAAGGAAAAAAAAAAACTCCCTAAATTTTAAAAGGAGGTAATGTCATAAAATGTCACATATCAATGTCAAGTTATATTATGCTTGTCAATAAAGACCAGTTTCAAAAGAATATCCGGCGATCTGGAACATGCTTATGCTGCTATTTTGTTGTAAAACACTAAAACCAAATCTTCATGTGCGCTTGAGCAGCTGCTAAGTCAAAAAAACCTCTTTGTGGGAAGACAAGAAATGAAAGGTAATATGTAACCTATAAGAACAGTTACTAATGTTGTAGGGACAGATGATATAAAACCCTTCTCTAAAAAAGGAAAATTCTGAATCAGAAGCAAGTATCCGTTATTGAGAAAGGAATCTGTATTGGTTAAAAGAAACCAATGAAATAAACTGTGGGATCATTAAAAGATGTACACTATCAGGTTCTTTGCTGAAATAATGAAACACATACAGTTTTATATTCCAGAGAAATAGACTAAGAAATGTACCAAAAGTGCAGTAAAAAATGATCAAAATTTGAGATTTGAGTTTCTTTTGAGAAGATAATCAGTTTCCAGGAAAGGGAACTATGTATATATCCTATGAAGGTAAATCATTTTCATATTCATAAAATGCATTGCAATACACTTGACTTTGCTGGTAAGAGTGGCTCAGCCAGGCTTAAGTATTGCTGACCTAGGAAGTGAAAGGAAGAAACTTTATGCTAACTAATCTACCGGAATAAGTTCTTGAGTGAGACTAAAACAATGACTCTGCTTAAGCGTAAACAGCTCACTTCTGTTGCTGTGTTTCCATCAACTGTCGTTTCCAAACAATTTTCTCCTTCATTGTTTCCGTTAGACTCTTACCTGATCCCAAACTCTGCAAATATATATATTGTATGACTGTTATCCCAGAGAATTGCATTCAGGCAGACCTACAAGGGATAATTTTGTATTGTTTTTGAGACTTTTTTTTTTCCCCCAATTGGGAGCCTGTTGAAATAGAATTTTTCTCCATTATACCAAGGTTTCTCACAAATATTCTTCTTAAAGCCTGTTTCACATCCTTGTTCCTAAGGCAATGGAGAAATGGATTCAGCCTGGAACCCACAAAAATACAAATGCTACCACAGTTTTTACTTGTTCAACAAATCACTCATTTAGTGGTCGCGGATACATGCCTCTATAAAACACACTGACAGCTGTCAGGTGGGAGCCGCAGGTGGGGAAGACTTTGCTCTGCCTTTCATTGGAATAAACCTTCATAATGGTGATAAAAATGAAATGTAAGAGATGAGTATGATAAGGAGGGAACCTGTGAGGTTAATCCCTGTGGACACAAACAGGGCAGTTTGCTTTATATAAGTGTCAGAACACATCAACATTAAGAGGGCTGGTCAGCACAGTAGAAATGGTTGATGGCGTTGGGTCCTCAAAAAGATAAGTGAGAGGTCAGTATTACCTGCACGGTGGCCACCATGGACCCCCAGAGGTAGGGGAGAGTGACCAGGCAAATGCAAAATGGCCTGCACATTCTGCTGTTGTAATGCGGGGGACTGCAGATGACCATGGGCTGACCATATCCACGGCACTGAGCAGGTAAGACTCAGTGAGGAGCAGAGTCATGAATGTTCAGAAAGAACTCTCCTAAGTGTTTCTTTTGCCCACTCCAATGTACTCCTTACAGCTCCTCATCTAAGCCCTTTTCTCCCCCTCCCCCTTCCCTCCCCTTCCCCCTCTTCCTCGCCTCCTCCTTCCTCTGTCTTCCCCTCATCTCCTCCTCCCCCTCCCCTTCTTTTTTCTCCTCCTCCTCAATCTTCTTCCAGGCTTTCTTGATACTGGAAACAAGTAAATGAGTGGTGATCAGAGATAAGCCAGCTAGCCTTCTGAATTCCATTCTTGATGTAATTGTTTAAAAAAAAACAAAAAACTGTTCAGGTGAAGAATGGGCTTGAAGAAAACCTGAGCTTTCAATGCTTAGCTTCTGACTTGCTTTAATATAACTAGGAAGACTCCTGATAGCATTGTGCCTCTGTTGTTGTGTATTAAGAGTACCTCAGTATTACACTTCCAGTGAACAATTGGATCTGCTTGACTTCGATGAAAGTGAAACTTACCTTTAAATCAATTTTGGTGAGGTAAATTTACTTAGAGTAAAATGTAGAAATTTTTAATGTAGTTGGACAAATGTGCACAGCCATACAATCATAAATCAAGTTTTCAAGGCTGCTATGCAGGTAGGGAGAGGGCGTGGGAATAGGGAGCAAAAAAAAAAAAAAAACAAAACACACACACACAAAACTCACTTTCAGTGAGATTCTGATATTTTTAGTTGAATAAATACTCCTAGGATTTTTGTAAGCCTTCAGTTACTATCCAGAATTCTGAAAAGTTAATTTTGACAAGTTTCACCAGTGTTTTCATGGGAGAGCAGACTTTGGGAGGCCATCACACTTCATTCAGAAGTTGAACTCCTTTTAATACAATGGTTTTGTGATTCATTTAAGTTATATTAGTACTTTGTTCATTTTTTTATTTCTGTGTAGTATTCTATTATATGGGTATATCAGAATTTGTTTATCTATATATCTGCCAACATATGTTCGAGTTTCTTTGTGAATATATACATTCTTTGTTCTTGGACAAAACCCTAATACTTTCTGGGTCTTATTTGTATAAGGGACTAAAACACTTTAAGTAATTTTAGAAGAAAAAACTAGTTTTCCAAAGAAGCTGAATTATTTTACACTCCATCAAGTGATGTATTATGACAGTTAATTTAAATTGTCATTGCCAATATTTTGGCAATCTTTTTAATTCTTTAAATGATGGGGTTGTGAAGTGGTATATCTACGTAGTTATAATTTACATTTTTTTGACAATTATAAATATTGAAATTCTTTTCATATGGTTATTGGAGATTCATATTTTCTTTTATGAAGTATCTGTTCACATCTTAGACTTGTTAAAAATTGGTCTGGTTGTATTTTGATCAGTGAATAGTGGAGGGTCTTTATGTATTCTGAATAGAAGTGCTTGTTAAAATTACTGAATATGAGCGTTTTTTTCCTAATCTGTGGCTTTCCTAGACTTTCTGCTCCTCAGATCTCTTCCACACTTCACATTTCTACTTCTCATTTTCATCAGGTGACCTCATCTTAGTGTTTATAAAGAAACAAAGCTTTTGGTTGGAATTCCCTCTTCCTTACTATAACCTAAAAACTAAACTTCTCTTTCTTCATCCCATGGTGCTAAAATTAATGGCTAATTTCTCTGTCTATGCTAAAGATTTCACACACAGTATGAAGCACTGTAAATACATGTTATGTAGTGATATTGACCTCAGAGGAGAACCTAGCTCCCAAAGCATCAAATTGTCA
This sequence comes from Camelus bactrianus, assembly GCF_048773025.1. Lineage (NCBI taxonomy): Eukaryota > Metazoa > Chordata > Mammalia > Artiodactyla > Camelidae > Camelus > Camelus bactrianus. Next base: position 12,575,035 of record NC_133548.1, read on the forward strand.
TTACGCTTTTGAGAATCAAAGACAATTTTAATTGTTTTCTAGGATGATTTTTAGAATAGTCTAGGGAATACACTTCGGAAATACATTATAAATCTTCCCGCATTGTTTTTTTGAAAATATAGCAGGTCTGCTTTTACAGGTAGGTCATTTCATACATTTGTTCACTAAATATATGTTTTGTTCTTATGTGTGGAGTTTAATATTTCACCGTGTGGAAAACTTGCATCTAAAAGTACCTCACCCTTATTTTTCTTCATTTTTTTTTTGTACTTGCTTCTAACTGACATCGTGTGATGTATCTTTATCTGTGTGTTTAACATCTATTCCTTCTCCTACAATATATGCTCCATGAGGTTGGGGGATCTGTTCATTGCTGTAACACCAGACACTAAAACAGGAAAAAACAATTCAATCTCTGCAGTGTAAATGAATAAATGAGTGTGTGAATTCACACAGAGCAGAGAGAAAAAATCTTCGTTCCATAGCTTCTTAGCCATATGTTGAGATAAAATTCACCAATTCAGCATCCTCTGAATGAAATCAAGCCAGACAGCAATGCGGCTCAGGTGAAAATGCTGTACTGAACATGAATCTTCTGTTTTGTATCTGAACATTAGTCTATCAGAGCTGCTGATATCCTAGAAATTCAAACTCCTTCATTTGTCCATTTGAGTGATGCTAATGACCTGATGCTTTTCATAACTGATTTTCATTCTTTTGCCTTATTTTTCCCCACAAAGTTTAAAAAAATATCAAATGTGAAGTTCTCCAAGAAGACAGGTATAAATGTATGAATATATGTATTAAAATATGCAATATTCTTAGAGTATATCCATATACAGTATTATTGTGTATTAATAATGAATTAATCATATATATATATACTGAAGGGAGAGAAAGAGAGAGCTTTTGCTATAGAAAGGGAGACAGCAGTAACCCAGAGATACAGGAAAAATGTTTGTGTAGAAATTCTGATGTATTTGTTGAAAGAAAAGCCTGATTTCTACATAGATAAATAGGTCAATGAGTAAATATAAAATGGATGGAATAAATGCAGAAGCTGCATCAGACAAAACTCCTCACTTTCTTTGTCACTTCCAGTTTTCAATGGTTAAAAAAATGTCTTCCCCAAACCACACTCTGGTGACAGAATTCATTCTCCTGGGACTCACAGACAACCCAGTGTCAGAGAAGACCCTGTTTGGGGTGTTTCTGGTGATCTACCTAATCACGCTGACAGGGAATCTGGGCATGATCGTGCTGATCAGGACAAACGCCCACCTCCAAACCCCCATGTACTTCTTCCTCAGCCACCTGTCCTTTGTAGACATTTGCTATTCCTCCAACATCGCTCCAAATATGCTGTACAATTTCCTCTCAGACCAGAAGACCATCTCCTATGCTGGATGCTTCACACAGTGTCTGCTCTTCATTGCCCTGGTGATCACTGAGTTTTATATCCTTGCTTCAATGGCGTTGGATCGCTATGTGGCCATTTGCAGCCCTTTACATTACAGCTCCAGGATGTCCACGAGCATCTGCCTCTCTCTAGTCACAGTCCCTTACACTTTTGGCTTCCTTAATGGGCTCTCTCAGGCACTGCTGACTTTCCACTTGTCCTTCTGTGGCTCCCGTGAAATCAATCATTTCTACTGTGCTGACCCTCCTCTCATGATGCTGGCCTGCTCTGACACCCGAGTCAAGAAGATGGCGATGTTTGCAGTTGCTGGTTTTACCCTCTCCAGCTCTCTCCTCATCATTCTCCTGTCCTACCTTTTCATCATTGCCAGCATCTTGAGGATCCGCTCTGCAGAAGGCAGGCACAAAGCCTTTTCTACTTGCGGTTCCCACCTGACAACAGTCACTATATTTTATGGAACCCTCTTTTGCATGTACTTGAGGTCCCCATCTGAGAAGTCTGTAGAGCAGTCCAAAATAATTGCAGTCTTTTATACTTTTTTGAGCCCAATGCTCAACCCATTGATCTACAGTTTACGGAATAAGCACGTGATCCGTGCCATGAAGCAAATGATTAAGGGAAATACCTTTCATAGAATTGGACTTTAGCCGTCTGTTTGTTTGTGATTACTAAGTGTCTGTAATAACATAGTGATTCCCTCCAAAAGAAAACCTAGTCTTTTATAGTCATTATTTGCTTGTCTTCATAAAATCTCCTTAAAATTAATACCTTCAAGACAAATTATTTTAATAAAAATTTTAATGTTGAAATGAAAATATAGTTTCTTTAGTGAAGAACCTCTGAAAATAAATTGAGTAATATTCAGTAATTCCATATAACAATTTACACATTTACTTACTTGAATGTAAATATAATTAACTCATTCTAATGGTAACATTAGAAATTCATCTCATTTGAATTTAATAGTCTACAGAACTACCATGAGGCTCTAAACTGAGTGATTAAGTTTTACACTTCATTTTTTTAGAAATGTTATGAGCTAATTTATTCTTCAATCTGTGATATAGAACAATGGCTCCAGTGCCTGATTAATCTCTAGATTCACCTTGGGGAAATTTTAAATATATGGATCTCCCAACGCTTTAAACTTTAATTTAATTTTTCCCCAGCTCACATCATAGATATCCTGAGAAACTTTTTGTCCATTTGTAAATATTGGGTTCTGCTCCTCAATATTGAAAATAAATTATCAACGTCTCTATGAGTTTCCAGGGATATGGATCCAATTCAGGTATCAAAAAGTACAATGGTATTCTAGGTGTACTTTTAATGTAGTTGCTCTGACTCAGGTCTAGTTTATCAAGAGTCGATAGAGTCTATCAATGGGTCTGTAGATCAAAAAATTGCCTTGAAACAATATACAAATGAGTAAGCGTTTACCCACCTCTCTGGAAGAAAACACCCAATGTTTACTTTGGTTTATAAATCTATCTGTGAAACATTATTTTCTAGATAAGACTATGCTAGTTGTTCTCAAATTTTCAATTGAGAAAAGCAATAGTATAGAAGCGTATATAAAGAGATACATGATTCATTCACATTGTACGTGCATTAGTGGTCAACCAGATAATTGCATATTGAAACATTGATTTAACTTTCTTTACACTGCTTTAAATGTTTGTATTCTAATATTGTGCACTCTGTTTTTAACTAAGACCACAATACTAAATGCTCGTATGAAATCAATTTCTAAATTTACTGTAATGTGTTCAAATTAGTTTCCAAAAAATCATCCAGGTGAACTGCAGTTTTAGAAAATTGAACTTCATTCTCAAGTCTCAGTTGATTGAATAAGGCTGATCCTAGTGAATATGTCCACTATAGATAAATAAATATAGGGACAGATGTGAGAAAGTAACATTTACCAGTGATATGTCCTAAACCAAAGGACAATTTCTGTATATATTTTGTTAAATTTTTTCAATAAATTGATATGCTTATATATTCTTTTAATTAATAAGACACAATTGGAATAATATGCCATATTCCAGTTTGAATATTAATTTTCACTTGATAGTATAATGTTTATATTTTCATACAGACTAAATTTTTAGTGAACATAATTTTTAATATAGTATAATACACAGCATCAAATTACACTTGAACTTAATTATAAAAATATTACTTTTCAATTGTAGAAAAGAAAATTGAAAATACTGAAAGATATTTCAATTTTGGAATAAAGTTTAGTTTCAATTTTGAATAAAAGCACAATTTATTTGTAATCTCTTATTAAAAGAGACCTTCTCTCGGCATTTGATGTATTTTTTTCATTTGTTTATTTCAGAAACCATTATTCTGTCATATTTATCCTGGTTATTTTTACAACTGTCATATATATCTATGTATATATCTTTCTGATGTTTCTTTAGGATAGATTCCTAAATGTGGAAATGCTGACTTAAATGCTAAATTTTTCTATGGGTAAATTTTTCTCTAGAAGGCATCAACCATGTACACTTATGACTAGTAATGTTTGAGAGTAAACATTTCACTGTATTTTTCTTTTTCCTTTTTTCTTTTTTTAAATTGAATCATAGTTGATTTACAGTATTATATTAGTTTCAGGTGTACAACATAGTGATTCAATGTTTTTATGGATTATACTCCATTTAAAGTTATTGTATATGAGTTCATTAGTGTCTTCTTTTTTCTTTCTTTAGAGTCCACATATGAGTGATATAATATGGTATTTTCTTTCTCTTTCTGGCTTAACTTTACTTAGAATGATGATCTCCAGGTCCATCCACGTTGCTTCAAATGGCATTATTTTATTCTTTTTTATGGCTGAGTAGTATACAAAATAGAAACAGACTCGCAGACATAGTAAACAATCTTATGTTTACTGGGGGAAAAGAGGATGGGAAAGGATAAATTTGGGAGTTTGAGATTTGTAAATATTAACTACTATATATAAAAATAGACAAAAAACCAAACTTCTTTACAGCACAGGAAACTATAGTCAATATCTTATAATAACTTCTAGTGAAAAAGAATATGAAAATGAATATATGTATACATATGTATGACTGGGGCATTGTGCTGTACACCAGAGATTGACACATTGTAACTTGAATATACTTTAATTCAAAAAAAATAAAAAAAGAAAGTGATGGTAAAATCTTCACTATATTCCTTATAATGTAAAATATATTTTTATAACTTATTTTATGCATAGTAGTTTGTACCTCTAATCTCATACCCATGTCTTGCTCCTTCCCCTGTCCTTTTCCCATTGGTAGCCACTAATTTGCCTTCAGAATCTCTCTACTTTGTTACATTCATTCATTGTAACTTCATTAATGTTAGAAAATAGTATTTAAGATTATTAGCTTCTCTGTTGTCTCAACTGAAATTCTTAGGAAAGGAATTTTTTAAATTGGAAGAAATGAATTCAAATATATATATTTAACCAGTAAAGGACATACATCAGTTATATATTTTCACAGTCATATTTTACAGAAGTATCTTGAATATTTGAGATACAATGTTGTTGTATGTTGTAATATTACATATAACCCTTTTCTCACATTTTAACCCACTTCCCACTGCTATTTATTAAGCAATGCTTTATTTTCCCACTAATTTGTGATGCTACTTCTCTGTACAATGAATGAATCTTTTTATTTCTTCTTTGACCAATCTATAAGTATTTTAAGTTAAATTCTTGTACTTTATATAGATTTAAAACACGTTTTAATTCCTAGTAGAAAAATTCCATATTCATTACTTTTCCCTTTCAAATTTATCTCAGGAGAATACAAACCAGATATTTCTAGCTATCCAATATTTTCAACCCAGAAATTATGTATATATTGGTTCAATTTATGAATTATATGCATACATATACATAAAACAAACAATTGAATATGGCCATATACATGATAAATATTTACTGTAAATTACTGGAAAATGTTCAAACATATTTTAGTATTTGTAGTATTGCTATAGACCTACTGTATAGCACAGGGAACTGTATTCAATTTCTTATAATAACATATAACGGAAGAACATCTGAAACGAAAATACATATGTATAACTGAATCAATTTGCTGCAGACCTGAAGCTAAGATTGTAAATTAACTACATGTCAATAAAAAATTTTTAAAAATTAAAATAGTAGTATTGCTATAGTTCAGTCCCCAGATCCAAAGAGATGTATGGAATGGAGGCTTCAAGGAGGGCAGCTTAGGGATGAAATGTTACAGGTGACTTAATTTTTTTTTGCCAGAAAGGTGGTGGCCTATAAATGAGGAGGAAATCATGTAACCTTGGGGCATTAATGCTGTTTATTTTTCAACATTTCTAAAAACATTTATTTTTGCACCATTCCAGTGTCCATAATGTAACATAGTTTTCCAACAAAGATATCTAAATACAGACTCCTATTCCTACTGGAATTTCCTTTTGCTAACAGCTGTCCTTCTAAAGAACTGACATGCCCTGCATACCCTCAACTGTGAGTCACTTAGTCACTGAAAAAATTCCGTGTTGATCAGAATTGAAATAAATATGAAATATTTCAGCAATGTGAAAGGATGTCTCTCAGCTTAATAGCAGTGCAAGCAATTCACAATAAAAGTCACTTAAATTTGATCATAAAATAATTTAAAATTATCAGCACCCAACAAGTTGACAAAAGGTTTTGCCACAAATAAGATAAAGTGGAGACAGTACCAAAATATAAGCTCATAGAAATCATTCAAATAACAACATGTTGAAGGCTATGAATAGAAAATTGATAAAAATTTCAAAATGTTAACATTAGTGAGTAAAACTGTTGGTAATAAAAATATGAATTAAATACTGCTTTGTGTATTATATTTAAGAGAGTTCAAAAAGACTGGCACTTTGGTACATTGGTAATGTCAGGAAAAATAATAATACATATTTTTTTCTAGAAATTAATTTAACATTATGTTTTTAGGAGTCTTAGAAATGGACGCTTTTACTCAGTCTACTTTTCAGCATGTGCTGAAGGAATAGTAAGAAACGTGGGGTGAAGATTTTCATCATAATGTTAGTTTTATAGTTGAGATAAAAGAAATCATAGATACATTAATAGAGGCAGACCTCACTTTGCACGATCTCTTGTAACTGAAACTGGTGTAACCTGGAAATGTGTCTTTGCTTTGCATGGATCTCTGTGACCGCAGCATGTTCAAAGTGAGGCCTGCCTGCATTTAATACACAGTTAGGCACAGACATGCGCAAATAGAACTGAGGCCCACTGTATGTAACCAGAACCCCTGGAAGGTTGTGCTGGCTGTGATCACAGAGGAGAGTTTAAATATTATGTGACATGTTTTGCACTAGAATGTATACAGACATTAAAACGAAGAAGTTCCCAATTAAAAAAAGGACAATTCATTTTATATAGTATTTTTATGAAAAAGGAAGGGTACTTCAATATATACATTATGATAATTTTGTAAAATACTAGAATTAAGCAAAAATTAAAACTCATTGTTTTTATCTTATGCACCCATTTTCCATGATAAACAATTATTGCTTTATAAGCAAGAAAACAAAAAGTCCATATTTCCAAACACATCAAGGGGGAGAGGGTACAGCTCAGTGGTAGAGTGCGTGCTTAGCATGCATGAGGTTCGGGTTCAATCTCCAATACCTCCATTAAAATAAATGAATAAATAACCTACTTATCACCCCCACTAAAAAACGGGAATAAAAAGAAATTTAAAAAAAAACAACAAACTATCTATGTCCCAAGATATAAAATTAAAGGATCTTTATTTATTAATGTTAGAATTGGAATATGAAAATAGAAAAAAAAACAGAGGCTCAAACTTGTTCTATAAAATTGTTGAACTGGATGGTCACTCAGGGTCCTTCTAAGTCAAGCTTCTATTATTTTTCTTTAAAAATATTGTACTTCTGGATAGGCTAAGCTCTTCAGAGGTCATCAAATCTATCTTTATGTGTCTGTTAGGAGTGAGTGATGAGGGCCACTGACTGTCAGTTTCTCTACCTACAATGTTTTAATCTGGAACCCCAATTTTTCTTTCATTCAGAAGTTTCCTTCTCAAGAGAAAGTTCCTCTGAATAAAGGCTCTTTTCTTCTTGAGATTAAAGATCACTATCATTGTAGCTAGCACACTATAAAATTGAGAAAAAGTGAAATAAATAAAAGTTGAGTTCCAACAAATTGTATCTGATGCATGAATGCTTTCTGCATTGCATTTATATCTGCAATATTCACACATGCACACAATCAAATGAGACTCCCAAGACTATTAAGGATGTGGGGTAACTAGAGTTTTCATTGGCTGGTGTTGCTTTCTTATGAAATAAATGAAAGAAATATAAAGACAATGAATAAAACTGTGGAAATCTATCTTAATATAATAACTGATCACAAGTAATAACTTACAGATGTAAAGATCTTCCTAAAGAGGGAAAAATAAAACCCCTTAATTATTAAAACGAGGTGGTGAACTATATATGTCATATCAGTGTTGTTATATTATGCTTTTAAATAAAGATCAGTTCCAAAGAATATCAAGCAGTGTGAAATATGCTTATGCTACAATTTAGTTGCAAAACACTAAAACCAAATTTTCATGCATATTAAACTAGCTGTTATTTTAAAATTGTTTGTGGCTAGAAATGAACTGAAAAGTGATGTGTAAAAAACTGATGTGTACAATTGTTAATATTGTAGGGACAAGATGATATAAATATCTTATTAAAGAAATGAAAATTCTAAATCAGGAATGGATATCTCCTATTAATAAGGGTGTCTGTTTTGTTTAAAGAAAATGAAACTAATCATTGGGTTATTAAAATGTAAAATATCAGGTTTTTGGCTGAAAGAATAAACATATATGGGTTTCCATTCAAGCAAAGTAGACATAAAAATTCATCGAAGGTTCATTCAGAGCAAGCATAGAAAATTAGAGAAATGAGATTTTTCTCAGAAGATAATCACATTTCATTAAGGAATATACATAAGATATACCAGGGAAGAAAATCAGTTTCTTATTGAGGAAATTTACTACAATGCGCATCACTTTGCTGGTGAGAGCAGCTCAGGGATGCTCCATGTTGGTGACCTAGGGAGTGAAAGAGAGAACTTCTCTGCTAACTAATCAAGTGGAAATGAGTTCTTGAGTGACGCTAAAACCGTGAACAGCTGAATCGTAAACAGCTGACTTCTGCTGTTGTGTTTCTTGCCCACCATCATTTCCACACAACTTTGCCATTCTGTTTCCATAGGCTCTCACTCGATCCCAAGCTCTGCGTGCATCTAAACTATGATTGCTGTTCCAGAGAGTTGCATCCCAATGTTGGCAGAACCAACAAAGCATACTTTTGGATTGCTTTTGAGATTCTTTTTTTTTTTTTTTTCATTGGGAAACTGTTATAATAGGGCTTTTCCCCATCGTACCAAGGTTTCTCATAAATACCCTTCTCAAAGCCTGTTTCACATCCTTGTTTCTCAGGCTGTAGATAAATGGATTCAGCATGGGACTCACAAAAATACAAAACACTGAGACAATTTTCCCTTGTTCAACAGATTGCTCGTTTGCTGGTCTCAGATACATGCAGAACAGGGACCCATAGAACATAGTGACAGCTGTCAGGTGGAGCCACAGGTGGAGAAGGCTTTGCGCTGCCCTTCAGTGGAACGGATCCTCATGATGGTGATGAAAATGAAAACATAGGAGATGAGGATTATAAGGAGGGAACCTGTGAGGTTAATCCCGGCAGACACAAACAGGGCGGTTTGCTTTATGCAAGTGTCAGAACACGTCAACGTTAAGAGGGCTGGGTCCGCACGGTAGAAATGGTTGATGACGTTGGATCCACAAAAGGACAAGTGAGAGGTCAGTATCACCTGCATTGTGGCCACCATGGACCCCCAGAGGTAGGGGAGGGTGACCAGGCAGATGCAGAGTGGCCTGGACATTCTGCTGTTGTAATGCAGGGGGCTGCAGATGGCCATGTACCTGTCGTAGGCCATGGCACCAAGCATGTAATACTCAGTAAGGAGCAGGGTCACAAAAAACAAAACACTGGGCCAGACACCCCGTGTAGGAAATGGTCTTCTTCTCAGATAAGAAGTGCACAAGCATCTGAGGAGAGACATTCGTAGAATAAAACATATCTATGCACGCTAAATGGGTGAGGAAAAAGCACATGGGGGTTTGCAGCTGGGGAGTGAATCTGATTAATAAAATCATCCCAAGGTTCCCGGCCAGGGTGACGAGGTAAATCAGGAGGAAGACCCCAAAGAAGACGGGCTGCAGGTCTCGGTGAGTGGTCAGTCCCAGCAGAACAAACTCGGTGGCCTCGGTGCCATTGCACTGGGGAAATAGCTTCATTTTCATATTCTCTATTAAGAGAAGAATAATTTTTCACATGTAAAAAAGAGAAATGAGTTGTGTGCAATTCAAGAATAGATAAAAATGAATCAGCACCCCAAAAAACTGGTTTTGAAAAGAGAGGTTTCAATAAGTTGTTACCTCCTTCAGAGATGGAGGAGTTTCAGCAGGTGCCTCCCGCGGTCGGTGGTGCTGGTTAAACGAGACAATGTATTTGATAAACATACTTTGAAGTCCATGTACCATCTGTGCTGGCTGCTTTGCAACACCCACCTTACCTCGCCTAACACATCTGAATCTGAGTTGGCTCTTTCGTGTCCCTCTTTGGAATCAGAACCTCAGATGTTCAAACATAACTACCACCGTTGTCTGATCGTGACATCAGTGCTCGATCAGGGAGGGGGTGGAGGGGGTGACTGGCTTTCTAGAGATTGGTTCTATCGTTGCCAGTGCAAGCATACCTGCTGTAACTGGAGTGGCATATACTCCTTGAGAGCCTCGTTGTGTATTTATTCAGATTCAGTTCTTCCTGGATTTCTTACTTATTCTCCAACAGCAATCAACCTCTTGGGTCCTTTGAATTTCTCTTCACCCCATCACCTTTGTTTCAAACCAACAATTGATGGTCTGCATTTTTCTTCCCCCCGTACTCCCTATGATCTCACTGATCTCTTTGTATCCCACAAAATCCCAATTTATTTTGTATTATATACTTAATATTCATTGTATTGTATATTTAATATTCATATTTCAGTTAACCTCATACCTTTGACTTCCCACCTTCCATCTAAACTAGCAGGAAATCTCTGCTCTACTTCAGCACCTTGCCTGTTGAATCTTAGAACAGCTTGTCAGCATCTCCTCCACTACCAGTCTGGTCTAAGATGAAATTATCTCTTGCCAAAGCTACTGTTAATGATTTTTCTCCTTCCAGGTTGAAACTTCCTATCCTCCAACACAAGCCACTGATCTTGTTATAAACATAAATCCCATCCTGTTAGTGACCTAAAGTGGTTTGCTAACCTTCTATCACACTTGGGCTAAAATCTTCACTTTGTACCGGGATCCACAAGGACTTATGTGATCATTTCCATCACTCCAAACACTTCCACCACGTTCCCTTCAGTCCTTTTTTTCCTGCCACAGTGACCTTCTTGGTGTTCCTTGAACATTCCTGCCTCAAGCCTGGGCACACACTGGTCCCTCTGCCTAAAATGCTCTCCCCTCAGACCTGTAAGTCACTCATTCCATCACTTCCTTTAGCTTTCCCTTCCAATGGAGTCTGTGTGACTGACACACGTGTCTCATCTCAATCAGATGTGCTGATATGTCATGGCTCTGGAGAGGGAAGCAGGCAGTAAGTTGTCTCACTGCTCTACTGTGCCCGGGTGACTTCCATTCAGAGGAGAGGGGCAGGAAAGCATGTCTAAGCCACGTTCTGAAATCCGGTTTTACCTGCAGTGATGCCAGTAATATTAATATCTGACTCCCCTGGGTAGTGTTCCGCCGAATCAGGAGCCAGAAGGAGGGTGATTCAATGACCCCTTTAACCTCCAACAATGGTGGAATCAGGAATATCTCAAACTTTAACAAAAGGAATAATTATTATTATGATAATGACTATTACTGCTCCAACTTCCACTGCGACATTTATTAACTACTATGTCCCATCTAGCCTGAGTCCGGGACACGACATAAAATAAAGTGCTACTCAGATGGTGTAACTGAAGGGAATTTAAGGAAAAGACAGAGAATCAGTGAAAGAAACGTTAAAGAAATTAGGCAAAGACTTAAGCACCTGGATGCTGATTGCAGAAGGCAGTTTCCACCGTAACCCTGAAGTGGTCGGGGCGGGGGCAACTGTCTGGAGTCCAGTGAGGACCAGAACCAGGAAGAGCCCCGGCCGCCTTCTTCTCAACACACAGCCCAGCAGGAGATTCCTTGGAAGGACGCAGCTACTCCAGCACCTTCGTGAGAAACTGGGAGAAAAGGAAAGGGCAGTTTGGCTACTGTTCTCTTCCTCCCACCTCTGACGTGCTGGCCAAAGTCAGCTGGAAACAAGACAACAGGCTGACAAAGGAAGAATCACCAGCATGTTTATATTATCTGAATACCCACAATGTCTCCAATGCTGTGCATTATAATGCCTATTAAAAAATGAAGAGCGATGCTCAGGATCAGGAAATAACCAGTTCCAGTTCAACGATAGTTCATTGATCGCCAACAGTTTTCTAGACTCCAAGACTTACTCCCCACACCATGCTCTATTCTACCCTTTGTAAGAAAGAGAACTTAATAGTTCCCCCAAGTCAAGTCTCCAACTATCGAGGCACTCAGGCATTAATTAAAATAAATAATGAATCCCATTGTTTCAATTTCAGGAGATTTGATCTCTTGATGATATTGGGGAGTGGCAAAAAAAAAAAAAAAAACTGTGTTCTCAATCAGGTTATAATTTAAGAAGAATAAAACAGTGGTGGTTGTTTATAATCTGAACGACTGTCTGCTAGAAATAATTGCACCACGGGGAGCTGGTCCCTCTATGGTTCTGCTATAAACTCCTCTGTTCTTCCCAACCACGCTGTCTTTGGGAACCACTCTTCTTTCACAGGTAGGATTAGTCATTGTTAAAATATATTTTATGCTCTAGAAATAAATATTTTAATGAACAAAGATGAAACTATGGCCTGAAACATATTCTGATGAATTATATAATATCTTAATTTAAATTCTGCTATTCTTCTAATGATTGTCTTCTCCCCAACCAGGGTGTCTTTAAATATTTTATTTTTCCCCTAACCTCTCCCTGCTTGAATATTTACTGTCACTGATACGTGTGGTGTTGAGTGCCACAGGCACATTGTTTATGTGCGGCATGCTTATCTGTTTTTACACAAAGATCACGGATTTACTTTTGTGCCCCATGAACACACTCGTGCCCCCAATAATTGGCTATATTTTACAAAGCCACGGATATCCTGAGCTGAGTCTTAAGCTTTGGTGATATGCGGGCCACTTGATATAGACAAGAGCAGGGGAAATGGACATGCATTGTAGGGTGAGGGATCGTCTTGAAAATGATCTTTAGTTTAGAAGGGCTGGTAGACAGATTCCAGTTCTATAAGGATCCATGTCATTTATCAGTGCCACCTCCTTGAGTCCACGTAGCTGTGAAAACATGTGACTGATGCTTTGATACCACATCAAAAGGTGTACTGATATCACAGGGAACTATAATCAATACCTTGTAATAGCCTATAGGGAAAAACAATACGAAAAAAGAATGTAAATAAATATATATGTGTAACGGGATCACTATGCTGTACACCAGAAATTAACACACTGTAAACTGACTATACTTCAATAAAAAAATAATTAAAAAGGTATAATAGGAAACAAAGGATCCTAATTTCAAGGAAAAGTAATGTTTAAGGGAAGTATAAGTAAACAATTTATGAAAACTAAATCAGGAAAGAATAAAAGCTTTCCAAGTATGAAAAGACTTTCAAAACAGGATTTGGAAATGTGACTGCCTATACACAAAGGATCTCTATATTACTTTAGATACTTAAAACATCAATCTCATGCTTGCTATGCTATCTCCTTGTGTTACGTGCATTTACAGGTTGGAGAGAAGAGGAGTAATTATCCGACGACATGATGTGGGTAATGGAAAAGTGACCGAAGACAAATGCATTTTTATTTCCTTTACTTTAGACCTCGTTTGAAGCTGAGCAAACACAATGCTAAGGACAAACTACACAGCAGTGACTGAGTTTATTCTCCTGGGACTGACAGATCGGGCGGAGCTGCAGCCTGTCCTGTTTGCGGTGTTCCTAGTCGTCTACCTCATCACGGTAATCGGCAACGTGAGCATGATTTTCTTAATCAGAACTGACTCGAAACTTCACACTCCGATGTACTTCTTCGTCAGTCACCTCTCCTTTGTAGATCTCTGTTACGCCACCAACGTCACTCCTCAGATGCTGGTTAATCTCTTGTCCAAGAGAAGAACCATTTCCTTGCTTGGTTGCTTTATACAGTTCCACTTTTTCATTGCCCTGGTGATCACAGATTATTACATGCTCGCAGTGATGGCTTATGACCGCTACATGGCCATCTGCAAACCCTTGTCATATGGCAGCAAGATGTCCCGACGTGTCTGCCTCTCTCTCGTTGCTGCTAATTACATTTATGGGCTTGCAAATGGTCTGGCACAGACCATCCTGCTGCTCCGCCTCTCCTTCTGTGGACCCAATGCAATCAACCACTTTTACTGTGCAGACCCACCTCTCATGGTCCTGGCCTGCTCAGACACTTACGTCAAAGAGACCGCCATGTTCGTGGTGGCTGGTGCCAACCTCACCTGTTCTCTCACCATCATCCTCATCTCCTACATCTTCATCTTCTCAGCCATCCTGCGCATCCGCTCAGCAGAGGGGAGGCACAAGGCCTTCTCCACCTGTGGGTCCCATCTGACCGCTGTCACTGTCTTTTATGGGACACTGTTCTGCATGCATCTAAGGCCCCCTTCCGAGGCATCTGTAGAACAGGGGAAAATTGTAGCTGTATTTTATACTTTTGTGAGTCCCATGTTAAATCCTTTGATCTATAGCTTTCGAAACAAAGATGTTAAAAGCGCAGTAAGGAAAGTGATTCAAAAGAAATTGTTTGCCCAGTAGCATAGACATTTAGTCACAGGTATGTAACATATCAGTGTTCTCTACCAATTAGTGAGCATTTAAAATAACAAATCACTATCTGTCATTGAGTATGTTTTTGTCTCCTGTAATTTGCCTGTGAGACTTGGAAGAATGTGTCAAAGTATTAGTTCGTGTTCATAGCGTTGTCTCATTCTATTTAAAAAAAAAACACACACATAGAAAGTCAAAGACAAGACTAGATAGCATTGTTATTGCTCTAAAAATCAATAGTCAATAAAGGACAGATAATTTTGTCCACAGTAGTCATACAGATGCAAAGATATAAAAGACATAAGTAAAAAAATGATGCTACAGCAATGACAATTTGTTAGATTTTGGGGGGGTTTAAGGATTTCCAAACTATTTTCCAGAAACTTGTTAACCGTAGCATGAGAGGTTTTCATTTGATTGTTTGGTTGGGTTCTCCTTCTGTTCCAATTATATATCAGTGAAGGTCTTTGGGGATCTCAGGTTATTACTCTAAGAACTATCAGTCCATGTTAGTACTGGTCTGATGGAATCCTCATAAAGTTTTTTGATGGAAATGCCTGATTTCCTTTAAGTTTTTTATTATTTCTTTTAATATTTTTAACCACTATACATCCCTATAGTAAAACTGCTTTTGTGGTTTCTCTCTTTTTTTTTTTTCATCATGAACTATTACCACCATGGACCCCAAAACAGAAAATACCATAAAGACCACTCGTTCAAGCATATGTAATCATTGTTAAGTCTTCACTCAGAGCTACTTTGTCCCAGACACTGCACACCTCTCCAGTCACGGGCCCCGCTGCTCTCTCTGGTGTCTCCTCCTGAGGCACACATGGCGGGGAAGCCTCTGGTGCCGAAAATCTCATAGAGCAGGGTTCTAGTAGTCAATCTAGTTGAATTTTCTGCTTTTTTCAGATCTTATCCCTACAAATATTTTATTTTTTCACATATAAACCTGAGATGTTTGTGGATTGTCTATTTCTTTTTGTAATTTTTTTCTGTAAATCGTGAGGTTAAAAATCATCTCAAGTAATAAACTAGCAGTGTATCTATTATGATTTGTAGCTTCCATCTCATTTCTGATACTTAAACTCTAACAGCCTATTCTGTGATGTTCATACATCTTAAGCAGTATTTTTTAAAAAATATTTTTAGTTATTTGATGCCTATTGTGTGTATTTCTCCATATTTTATTTATCTATTTATTTATTTATTTTCATTGAGTTATAATCAGTTTACAGTGTTGTGTATTTCCCCCTATTTTATATTGAGGTATAGTTGATTTACAATATTATATTAGGTCCTGGAGGTACAGTACAGTGATTTATAATTTCTAAAGTTTACATTCCATTTATAGTTATTATAAAATAGTGTCTCTATTCCCTGTGCTGTATAATACACCCTTATAGATTATTTATTTTATATAGAGTTGTCTGTCTCTCTTAATTCCCTACCCCATCTTTTCCCTTCACCCTTCCCTCTCCCCACTGGTAACCACTAGTTTGTTCTCTATATCTGAGAGTCTTTTTTGTTATAGTCATTAGTTTGTTTTGTTTTATATTATGGATTCCACAGATAAATGATATCATACAGTATTTGTCTTTGTCTTTGAGTTTTTTCATTTACTATAATACCCTTTTATTCTCTGGCCCTAATTCCTTGTAATCACTGAGTTTCTTATTTTATTGTGAATATTCATACTTTGGAATACTTTTTGACAGATTATTTTGTCCTTTTAAAAAATTTTCCCTACGTCTTTTTCCCTTTACTGACTAGGAATTAAATTGTATTTTCTATGTTCCTTTTCTTTTTACTTCTCATTTCACTATTACTCATTTTATTTTCTATTTTTAATAATTCCCTTAAGTTTTAATACACGTACTTGACTTAACTAAGTCCATTAATCACTAAGTCTACTTTGCTAGGAAATAATAAAGGGAACTTAGAATATTCTAATTCTGGTTACATCCTGTTTCTAACTTACATGCTTTCATTTGCAGGTATAGAATAAATCACTGATAATAAATTATTATTTATTAAGTATAAACCTTAAATATTCTTATATGTATTACATATGATTACAATTATAATTGTATTTAATATTTATTCAGTATCAATATTCCTTTAACTTTAGTGACCTTTTTCAAAGCCTCTCTCACTGTTTGTATCTACTCTTCATTCCTGATTGTTTTCTTCCGTGTGATGAATACCTTTAGTCAGTTCTTTCAATGAGAGTTTCTCTGTTTTCAGTTGTCAGAGGGAAATTCTTGTCTTAACTTTTATTCTCAAAGAAGAATTCATTTGCTTATGCATGGCGACAGACAGATACTTGCTTGCAGTATTTAGAAACATTTCATTTTCTGGCTTCTTTAGCTTGGTTATACAGATAGTTGCACTACCTGATTGCTGGTTATTTATCAGTAGGTGAAACATTCCCTTTTTAAAACTTGCTGGTTTTCAGTTTCCGTTATTGTCTCTGTTGGGACTTGGTTATTTTATCCTCTTGCACTTTCAGAGCCTCCCTGGCTGATTTCTGGAAGTCATAGCCTCTTAGTATGAGCTCTCACAATATCATATAACTTTAACTTACAGAACTTGTGATCCATGCCTCCTTTCATAACTTTTCTCTATCTTTTAAGGACAGTAATTGTCTAAGGACAAAATTGATGTCAGTATCACTTGACATTCCCAATAGTGATCTGTAAACACTCTGTGTGCACAGTTAATCTTTAGTGAAGAGTTACTGAATAAATAAACCATGATGCTAGGCAGAGAGTTGTGAATTAGTGGACTTCCATGTAAACATTTTCATTAGAAATCTAAGATTTTCTCATGTCATAAATTAAATTGCAAGTTGTAGAGAATCAGTTGTTAGACCCTCAGATCCAACTGAGAGATCAGTTTAAATGAAATTAATTCATGTAAACTTATTAGCATAGAAAACTTGTACAAAGACACTTTAATTCATGATTCCTTATGTTAACTCATATACTATTTCATCTTTAAGTCTTACTACGTTATTGTTTGAAATTAGAGTCAAGTCCTAGTGTTTCTGGCCAGGTTTATAGCACTACTATTATGAATAACAAGAAAAATAATGTAATCATTTTATATCTTTCATATGATTAAGCCAATTTTCCTCTCTTGAACTCCATCCAGCATTCATTCTCGAAATAAAAAAATGTAGATTATCATAGAGAAAATAAAAAAATTAAGAGCCTTAAGTCTTGCCTTTGGCCTGGGCATACTAATATCCATAGAAAAAAGTCATGAGGATGTAAGGCCTTAGGAGAGCTCTCTGAGCCTGGCTGTCCCACACTGCTTGCTGGAGGCCTGGCCCTGAATCAGTTTGATGGGCAGCCAAAGTGAAGTAAACTTCAGGCTCTTAGTAGTTCATACTTGGACATGAGTTAATGCTCCAACAGTTTCTTTCATTTCCATGGGGCATAAACAGCACCCAGGTTTCCAAATTTCCAGCATCTTCCTAACAGAGAAATAGGCCAATAGCTAAAATGTGGTGACTGGGACAGGTGCACCAGCGGAGCTGAGTAACCACAGCAGACTTCCTGGGCCAGGACTCATGATGTAGACAGAGCAGACCTAAGCAGGGTCTGTAATTCCCTGAAGAGCCAAGATGCAGCCAGGTCAGCAGGGAGGGTCAGCAGGGGAGATCAGCAGGCCCTGTCAAGCCCAGAGGGAACAGCGACCCCAAATTGCACTGGTCCTGGCAGCCGGCAGCAGAGCAGGCGGTAACCATCCATGTCAGAGACCGAGAGGGACCCGAGAGAAGCAGGAAGGTAATGAGTGCAGATCAAAGCCTCCTTTCCGGTGCCAGGAGGCCTCCTCAGTCACATGAGGGGAAAGACGAGACTATGAAGGGCTGGCCATTGCCTTGCAGGGAAGGATCCACCAAAAGAGTTTATTTAAATTATTGACTAAGTCCAAAGTTGCTCTTTAAAAGAAAACCATACTTCACAAGTTCATGTATGTAATTATACCTTGACGTAAGGCCCCAGGTAATATGACAATTAAAGGTATTTGCTTATTAGCATTTTTTCTGAAGAGATAAAAGGGAACTATGCAAATAAACACTATTGTCATAAACATGCAAAGAATGAATAAAAGCACTTTTGCTGACAGGTGAGCAAAGGTCGGAAAATTAGAAAGCCCATATAAAGTCTGTATTTTGTCACTCTGAGAATACCTTTCTGTCCAGTTCGTTTGTTGCGATGGTGAAAGCTCTACTATAATATAATTTATTCATATTTTATAACACTTAGTTCTAAATACAGGCCACTGTCATATCCTTCATTAAATATGTTGGTTAGAAGAAATTATGTTTTAATGTGTAGTTAAGAAATTGTGTTTCCTCACTGAAGGTGAGATGCTGGGTTCACTATAGAAATTTGAGTTTGCTCACTAGTCTTATGGGATTGAGGTGTTGCGATGACCTTGCAAATGTTTTTACAATCATCTTGAACATCATAAACTCGGACACATGCCCATGGTAGTCTCAGTCACCTCTGGATTTCCTAAATTCAGGTTGAGCAAATAGAACTAATTGGTTTCATAGTAGATTCACTACCAAAAACACACTGTAAAAACTTGTTTTACCATCTCTTTGCTCAGCTGGATGGGACGCCCGTGGACGAGCAAAGCACTTCCAGAGATGTGTTAAAGCTACATTCTCACCTTTTCTTTACTTTGTCTGGTGGTAGAGCACATATATTTACAATTTTTTAGCATGGCAGCTAGTATCCTCTGTTGAGTGTTTATTAGATACCAGCCACGAGTGTGCTAAGTATTGAAAAATGGATGTACATATTCATTGCCAAGGAAAGACAAAGTTTATTGAACACTTGCAATGTCCTTGTGATACAGATATTATAAAGTATTTCTTGCAGATGAAAGGCCTGAATATTGGAGAAATTAAAGTTTTCCAAGAACACAGAGCTAGGTTTCAAATCAAATGCTACTGTCTTACATATGAATGACTAATAAGAACATGAAAAAATGCTCAGTATCACTAATTATCAGAGAAATGCAAATCAAAACTACAGTGAGGTATTACCTCACACCAGTCAGAACGGCCATCATTCAAAATTCCACAAGTGATAAATGCTGGGAAGGTTTGGAGAAAAGGGAGCCCTCCTATGCTGTTGGTGGGAATGCAATTTGGTGCAGCCATTGTGGAAAGCAGTATGGTGATTCCTCGAAAGACTGAAAATAGTCTTACCATGTGACCCAGCAATCCCACTCCTGGGCATATATCCAGAGGGAACCTTAATTCAAAAGGACACCTGCACCCCAATGTTCATAGCAGCACTATTTACAATAGCCAAGACATGGGAACATCCTAAATGTCCATTGACAGATGACTGGATAAAGAAGCTGTGGTATATTTATACAATGGAATACTACTTAGCCATAAAAAATGATAAATTAATGCCATTTGCAGCAACATGGATGGCCCTGGAGAATGTCATTCTAAGTGAAGTAAGCCACAAAGAGAAAGAAAAATACCATATGATATCATTCATATGTGCAGTCTGAAAAAGAAGACAAATGAACTTATGTATAAAACAGACTCAGAGTCATAAAATACAGACTTGTGGTTGTCAGCGGGGAGGACGGTGGGATGGGATAAACTGGAGTTCAAGATTTGCAGATACTGAATGGTATATATAAAATAGATAAACAAGTTTATACTGTATAGCTCAGAGAACTATATTCAATATCTTGTAGTAGCTTATTGGTGAAAAAGAATAAGAAAATGAATATATGTATATCCATGTATGACTGAAGCATTGTGCAGTACACCAGAAATTGACACAACATTGTAAACTGATTATACCTCAATAAAAAAAATACTGCTGTCTTAGGTATTTCTGGGCTGGCTCAGAAAACACTCCAAACCATATGGGTTTAGATATTTAATGGGTAATAATGTTTCAGATAGTTTTCAAAATTCATGAACATCTGTATTTATATTCATTATATATACATACCTATACATACACACCCACATATACACACATCATGTGTATGTTATAAAATATATTATTGTTGCTATACAACCAGGCACAAAGAATAGGGTCTGGTACTAGGCTGACAGTGTGATAGTAGTGGATGAAATTGAAAAGTGGTCAGAGCCATTCCTTATTTTTCTTGCATCTTGAATTCCAGGTCATGCCACTTCCCTAAAGTTGAAATTTTTATTTCAGAAATGAATCAATTGAAGTTTGTAAGCTTTTAAGAAAAGAGATCTTCCAATACTGTCAAAGTACCATTGCAAACTTCTCTGAGGTTACTTTCAATTGCAGGAATTCCTTCCTTCCCTTCTTCCCTCTCTTCCTCCTCCTCGATCTCCTGGATTTCCTTCTCCTCCTCCTCCTCCCCATCTTTCTTCTTCTTCTTCTTCCTCATGTAGGAAAATTTGACTCTTTAGATATTTAAAAAGTCAAGGAGGTGATACCTGGCTATGGGAGGGTGTGGGAATTAGAAAAGGTCATCAAGGATGATGGAGACTTGTGGGATGCATAAACAGGTGAACAGGGGTGCCAACTGTGAGAACAAGGATTAAGACAGAGGTTTTTAAATGACTTTGGAGGGAAAGAGACTGAAGGACATTTCTGATTTCTCTCCATCGACCCCCACATGCTTGCTGTGGTAGGGTGAATGGAGGTTGGTGAGATGATGAAAAACATCATTTGCAGCTGCCTGGCTGTCAGCACAAGACATCGTCTTCTCTGTGTGACTGACACACGTGTCTCATCTCAATCAGATGTGCTGATGTGTCATGGCTCTGGAGAGGGAAGCAGGCAGTAAGTTGTCTCACTGCTCTGCTGTGCCCGGGTGACTTCCATTCAGAGGAGAGGGGCAGGAAAGCATGTCTAAGCCACGTTCTGAAATCCGGTTTTACCTGCAGTAATGCCAGTAATATTAATATCTGACTCCCCTGGGTAGTGTTCCGCCGAATCAGGAGCCAGAGGAGGGTGATTCAATGACTCCGTTAACATCCAACAATGGTGGAATCAGGAATATCTCAAACTTTAACAAAAGGAATAATTATTATTATGATAATGACTATTACTGCTCCAACTTCCACTGCGACATTTATTGAGTAACTACTATGTCCCATCTAGCCTGAGTCCGGGACACGACATAAAATAAAGTGCTACTCAGATGGTGTAACTGAAGGGAATTTAAGGAAAAGACAGAGAATCAGTGAAAGAAGTGTTAAAGAACTTAGTCAAAGACTTAAGCACCTGGATGCTGATTGCAGAAGGCAGTTTCCACTGTAACCCTGAAGTGGTCGGGGCGGGAGCAACTGTCTGGAGTCCAGTGAGGACCAGAACCAGGAAGAGCCCCGGCCGCCTTCTTCTCAACTTGGAAGGATGCAGCTACTCCAGCACCTTCGTGAGAAACTGGGAGAAAAGGAAAGGGCAGTTTGGCTACTGTTCTCTTCCTCCCACCTCTGACGTGCTGCTGGTTTCTCCCACCGGCCAAAGTCAGCTGGAAACAAGACAACAGGTCTGGGTGGGGCAGGCTGACAAAGGAAGAATCACCAGCATGTTTATATTACCTGAATACCCACAATGTCTCCAATGCTGTGCATTATAATACCTATTAAAAAATAAAGAGCAATGCTCAGGATCAGGAAATAACCAATCCCAGTTCAACAATACTTGATTGATCTCCAACAGTTTTCTAGACTCCAAGACTTACTCCCCACACCATGCTCTATTCTATCCTTTGTAAGCAAGAGAACTTAATAGTTCCCCCAAGTCAAGTCTCCAATTATCAAGACATTCGGTCATACATTAGAATAAACAATGAATCCCATTGCTTCCATTTCAGGGGATTGATTCCCTGATGATATTAAGGAGTGGCAAAAAAATCATGTCCTCAATCAGGTTATAATTTAAAAAGAATAAAACTGGTGGTTGTTTATAGTCTGAACGACTGTCTGCTAGGAATAATTGCACCACGGGGAGCTGGTCCCTCTATGACAACTCTGCTATAAACTCCTATGTTCTTCCCAGCCTCGCTGTCACTGGGAATCACTCTTCTTTCACAGGTAGGATTAGTCATTGTTAAATATATATTTCAAACTCTAGAAATAAATATTTTAATAAACAAAAATAAACTATGGCCTGAAACATAATTCTGATAAGTTATTAAATATTTTGGTTTAAATTCTGTTGTTCTTCTCAGAGTACACATATGTATAAATACAGAGTTGAGTAGTATCATAATGGAAAAAGAACTAGAGCAAAGGCTACAAGAGAGAACCTCAAGGTGAGGGTGAATGTCAGGAGAACCCCTTCTGATCACTTGCAAAGACTTCTCCCTGAGCTTTCCTTGCTCAGTCTTGCAGGATGTTGTGTTCTGTTTTTGTAAAAGAAGATTATTCCCATTAGTACTCAGTTAAATGATCTGGAATGGTCGTTGCTTGCACTGCCTCATAGCAAAAAAATGAATGGAGATATTCATTATTTTGGCTCTTGGTTAAGGATTTAACAAATAGACTTATTAAATATACAACCTCAGCATGAAAAGAATCTTTGCTTTTTATGTGAGTTACTATAATTTTTGAATTTTTAAAAGACACAGAATGATTATGATTTCACTGATGTAGGTGCCTGGTCTTGCCTTTCCCCTGGTAGATAAATCCAAAGTCCTCAAGTGCAGAATGAGATCATGGAAATGGGCATGAGAGCAGAAATGGCTCATTTACGAAGTGCCGTGTGTCCATCCTTGGCCCTATAGCTGTTAAGAAGAGTCAGTTTAACATTGATATGCCTGACCCTGGGTTATTGAAGGAAAATGTAGATTTTTCTATGACGGTCTTAGTGGTCACTTTTATGCTGCACACCTGTTGGAAGATGCACTTTACAATTTCTTACATACTGTCTCAGCTGTGCAGGTAATAGTGATCATAATTATCAGTATGACGCTTCACATGTTTTAAAGAACTGAAATCATTCAGGTTATCGAGTTTTTCCTTACATTTTGCAAGAGTTAAAATGAAGGAGAGTTACAATAAAATCATTACTACCTGGGGATATGTTCATCAATTTTTTTTTTAATGATCACCTCCTCCCCCAACAGAGAGTCATTTAATACATTATTATTTTTACCCAAATCACTCCCTCCTTGAATATTTAGTAAAACTCATATATGTGTACTTGTGTATATATACACACATATATGTATATATATATATACACACACACATACATGCACAAATACAAATAATGTTTATGTAGGGCACACTTACCTGTTTTTACACAAAGAGCACTGATTTACTTTTGTGCCCCCAATAATTGGCTATATTTTACAAAGCCATGGATATCCTGAGCTGAGTCTTAAAAGTTAAATAAGATTTGGTGATGTGTAGGCCACTTGAGGTAGACAAGAGTGGGGGAAATGGACATGCATTGCAGGGTGAGGGACCAGCGTAAAAATGATCTTGAGTTTAGAAGGGTGGGTAGACAGAGTCCAGTTCTCTAAGGATCTGTCATTTATCAGTGCCACCTCCTTGAGTCCATGTAGCTGTGAAAACATGTGACTGATGCTTTGATACCACATCAAAAGGTGTACTGATAGCACAGGGAATTATAATCAATACCTTGTAATAGCCTATATGGAAAATAATATGAAAAAGTAAACTAATATATGTACATATAAATACATATATAATGGAATCACTACACTGTACACCAGAAATTAACATAACATTGTAAATCAACCGTACTTTAACAAAAAATAAAAATAAAAAAAGATACATTGAGAACAAAGGATCCTAATTTCAAGGAAAAGTAATGTTTAAGGGAAGTATAAGTAAACAATTTATGAAAACTAAATCAGGAAAGAATAAAAGCTTTTCAAGTATGAAAAGACTTTCAAAACAGCATTTGGAAATGTGACTGCCTATACACAAAGGATCTCTATATTACTTTAGATACTTAAAACATCAATCTCATGCTTGCTATGCTATCTCCTTGTGTTACGTGCATTTACAGGTTGGAGAGAGGAGAAGTAATTATCTGACGACATGATGTGGGTAATGGAAAAGTGACCGAAGACAAATGCATTTTTATTTCCTTTACTTTAGACCTCGTTTGAAGCTGAGCAAACACAATGCTAAGGACAAACTACACAGCAGTGACTGAGTTTATTCTCCTGGGACTGACAGATCGGGCGGAGCTGCAGCCTGTCCTGTTTGCGGTGTTCCTAGTCGTCTACCTCATCACGGTAATCGGCAACGTGAGCATGATTTTCTTAATCAGAACTGACTCGAAACTTCACACTCCGATGTACTTCTTCGTCAGTCACCTCTCCTTTGTAGATCTCTGTTACGCCACCAACGTCACTCCTCAGATGCTGGTTAATCTCTTGTCCAAGAGAAGAACCATTTCCTTGCTTGGTTGCTTTATACAGTTCCACTTTTTCATTGCCTTGGTGATCACAGATTATTACATGCTCGCAGTGATGGCTTATGACCGCTACATGGCCATCTGCAAACCCTTGTCATATGGCAGCAAGATGTCCCGACGTGTCTGCCTCTCTCTCGTTGCTGCTAATTACATTTATGGGCTTGCAAATGGTCTGGCACAGACCATCCTGCTGCTCCGCCTCTCCTTCTGTGGACCCAATGCAATCAACCACTTTTACTGTGCAGACCCACCTCTCATGGTCCTGGCCTGCTCAGACACTTACGTCAAAGAGACCGCCATGTTCGTGGTGGCTGGTGCCAACCTCACCTGTTCTCTCACCATCATCCTCATCTCCTACATCTTCATCTTCTCAGCCATCCTGCGCATCCGCTCAGCAGAGGGGAGGCACAAGGCCTTCTCCACCTGTGGGTCCCATCTGACAGCTGTCACTGTCTTTTATGGGACACTGTTCTGCATGTACCTAACGCCCCCTTCCAAGGCATCTGTAGAACAGGGGAAAATTGTAGCTGTATTTTATACTTTTGTGAGTCCCATGTTAAATCCTTTGATCTATAGCTTTCGAAACAAAGATGTTAAAAGCGCAGTAAGGAAAGTGATTCAAAAGAAATTGTTTGCCAAATAGAGTAGGCATTTGG
Source organism: Camelus bactrianus (assembly GCF_048773025.1). Lineage (NCBI taxonomy): Eukaryota > Metazoa > Chordata > Mammalia > Artiodactyla > Camelidae > Camelus > Camelus bactrianus. The sequence continues at coordinate 12,600,652 of NC_133548.1, forward strand.
TCACAGGTGTGTTAACATATCAATGTTTTCTAACCAATTGGTGAGCATTTTAAGTTAACAAATCACTATCATTGAGTATTGTTTTGCCTTTTGTAATTCACCTATGAGACTTGGAAGAACGTGTCAAATTATTAGGTTATGTTCAGTTTTGTCTCGGTGTATAAAAAAAAATTCACATAGAAAGTCAAAGACAAGACCAGATAGCATTGTCATTGCTCTATGCAATCAATAAAGGGCAGATAACTCTACCCATAGTAGTCATACCACTACAAAGTTATAAAAGACAAAATTACCAGTCATGCTGTAGCAATGACAATTTGGTAGACTTTGAGGGGGCTTAATGATTTCCAAACTCTTTGAAACCACATTTCAACCATAGCAGGGCAGGGTTTTTTGATTGTTTGGTTGGGCTCTCCTTCTGTTCATAGTATATATCAATAAAGATCTTTGGGATCTCAGGTTATTACTCTAAGAACTGTCATTCTATGTTAGCACTGGCCCAACAGAATCCTCATTCATCAAGCTTTTTGATGGAAATGCCTGATTTAAGTTTTTTATTATTTCTTTTAATAAAACTGGTTTTATGGTTTCATTTTTTTTTTTACTATGAACTATTACCAGCACACAGCCCAAAATAGAAAAATCCCATAAAGACCACTCTTTCAAGCATATCTAATCACTGTCAAGTCTTCACACAAGGCTACTTTTGTTCCAGCTACTGTGCACCTCTCCGGTCATGGGCCCCACCGCTCTCTTTGGCGTCTCCTCCTGAGGCACACAAGCTGGGGACGTCTGTGGTGCCGAAAAATCTCTCAGAAAAGATGGGAGTTGAGCAGAGCAGGGGTCTAGCAGTCAATCTAGTTGCTTTTCCCGCTTTTTTCAGATCTTATCCCTCTGAGTATTTGTCTCATACATACAGCTGAGAGAGTTGTTTGTGTGCTCCCCGCAGAACTCAGGGTAAACAGTAATTTGACATTATGGAGAATACGACTGAGGCTTGCAATTTGCTTTCTGATCCCCAAGTGTTCCAATTAATCCTGAAAAAGGTGATTCCCAGTGCCACACTCATTCCTGCTGCTCCTCAGTCCTTCTGAGATTTGCTTTAAGGGCAGGTCCCTGCCTCCCATATCCTGCTAGAAATATGGTTGCCTTTGTGGGCTTAGAGAGGCATCAACGAACTCCCTCAATCAGAGTCTGAGAAAATAGGTGCCTGTCAGAGCCAGAAGTAAGTCTTTTTGTTTCTATTTTGTTTTCAGTCAAGAGGAGATTGTATTAAAGTCTCAAACTGATGCCCACAAATTTGTATCTTGTTTGCTCAAAATATATACATGGAATCCTTTCTGTTTTCAGTATCAGGTTAAACTGCAACTGATTTCCTGGACAAAAAACTTATTGAAATTCTATTGATCTTTCTGGACAATAGTTTACAGACCTGCCACTAGAGCAAAAGAATCAAGAAAGACAAACATTCTGTTCACCCCACACAAATATAAGGACATGTCTTCACACATAGGACAGAGCTGATCCTAATACTAGGCTTCTCATCCTTAGAGCACAGGCATCTAAGAGCCACTTACAGAAGCAGCTCACCTTTCCTCTGGCCTGACTCAGGCAGCCGGATCAGCTGAGTTTTTCCTTCTCTGTAAACACATACTCTTCATAGTCTTTTTTTTAACCTCTTTCCACTTGTCAGCACTACTGCTCTACTTCAGTTGGTGATGTCTGGATCCCACATAAGTTTCTATGCTTGTGAGTCAAGGATATTTCAGATCCAACAGGCAATCATTAAGTGACATGTAATAAATGAGATCTTCTGCAAATGAATCCTCAAGTCCAATTTCCTGCCATGTCTTTATAACTTTGAAATTCCTACATCCTGATCATTGTTTTTCCATTATTTTCTGTCCTGGTAACCACCACCTCTTCTCTCTCTTTTGGTGCTGAATGATATGAGGAATCTCCTGAGCTGCCTTGCTGCTGTCATACAAATAGATAGACTTTTTTTCAGAGTATTTCTTGTTAACACTTCTTGCAGAGAAGCCGCAACTAACTACCTAACTACCAACTCCTGTTCTCCAGTGGAGGTTGTGACATTTTGGCAGGAAACTGATAGGTAGAGATGAACCAGATTCTCAATGAAGTGAAACATCTGTGTTTTAGGAAACAGCTCACTTATGACCTTCTGTGCTGCTCTGCGTGAACTCTGTACACACACCCATGCATACAAGTTCCAAAGAAAGGTCACGTGTGGTGTCTTCATATCTTTTTGATATAAATTTCATGTTATACGTATTTTACTATAATTTTTATTGAATGAAAGATTCTTTAAATTCTGTAGTGCTTTACAGTTTTCAAAAGTTTCACACATAATTTTGTATAATCCCATAATAACCCTTTTCCTCTACCCCATTTTGCCCCTCCCCCTTTCCCTCTCCCCACTGGTAACCACTAGTTTGTTCTCTATAAGTGTCTGTTTTTTTGTTTTATTCATTAGTTTGTTGTATTTTTTAGATTCTACCTATAAGTGATATCATACAGTATTTGTCTTTCTCTGTTTGACTTACTTCACTTAGTATAATGCTCTCCAAGTCCATCCATGTTGCCACAAATGGGAACATTTCATTCTTTTTTATGGCTGAGTAATATTCTATTTGCATATGCACTGCATCTTCTTTATTCACTCACCTGCAGAGGGACACTTAGATTGTTTCCATACCTTGGCAACTGTAAACAGTGCTGCTATGAGCTTCGGGGTGCATGTATCTTTTCAAATTAGTGTTTTGGGTATTTTTCTGGATATATGCCCAGGAGTGGTGGTGATGGTTCAGTAATAGTTCTGCTCTTTATTCCTCCTAGAACACTCTTCTTAAAAGAGCTTTGTTGCTTGCTTTCCTTCTCCTTCAATTTGTTGCTAAAAGAGTCAACTTTTCATGAATTTTGTTAGTATTATTATTAAAATGTGAACTTCCTGTCTTCCAAATTCCATTTGAAACACTATGGACTGACTTACAGCACAGCCTGTTCACTAGAATGTGGGTGCCACAAAGGCAGGGGTTGTTGAAGGTTCTGTTCATTTTGTAACTGAAGTGCCTAATCACACAATATGCTGAGTACCAAGAAATACTTGTCTTATGAATATCTAGTCTGACGTCCACAAAGACATGAGAAGGAGGCAGGACAGATATTATTATTTCCACTTGCAAATGAGAAAATGAAGTGAATCTTGGTTAAGGATCACTGTCTGTTTTCAGTAACTATTATTAGCATATTCAGCAAATATTAACTAAGCACATAACATTCTTGGTAAAGGAGATATAGGTGCAAAAAAACTTGTCACTATCTTTCTAAAACTTATAATAAAGTAACGTAGAAATGAAGCAAGAATTGTGCAGGTTTTGAAAAATATTAACCAAGAGTGAACAGACAAAAATAAAAGCATCTGGGGAGAAGGGAGGAGGGGACTCAGGATGGTTAAGTGGTGAAGGCGAGCTAAAAATCCATCAGGATTGTAATACCACTGGATAAATACAATTGTGATTAATAACTTAAATACTAACCACGCCAAAGTTACTTCTTTTCTTTGTCAACACATTATGTCTTTACTGTAGACTGTTCTCAAAATACTGCGGGAGAATTCATTTGATTTGATAATTCTTTATTCATTTATTTGACATATATGACTGTGCCTTTTTAAAGTGTGATTCTAGGAACATCTTCATTAGAGTCTCCTGGATAATTGTTAAACGTGAAGATTCCAGTATCCCACGTGACACTTTCTGAAACCAACTTTCTGTCAATTTGCTTGATTAACAAGCTTTCTCAAATAAACGCTTTGTACACTAAAGTTAAAAAAATCCTTAACTCTTCTAAGGATCTGACATCACAAAAAGCTCTGTAGGGATACAGAGATGAGTGGAAGTTTGCAAATAATTCATTCTTTCATGCTCATACTATTTTTTTCTTTCCCTTTTTACAATTCAGTATATAAATATATGCTTAGAAGTCACAGTACAATAATGAACTGGACTTTGTCCCGGGCACTGAAGAACTCATATATGGGTAGAAAGGGGATACATTATGGGGATATAATGTGCTCAAAATAGAGTATGTAGGGCGTGCATGAAGCAAATAGTAGAGAGGGATTCATTTATACTCATGTACGACAGGGATGGGTTGAGACATTCTCAGAAAGGACTGGCTTTTAAACTGAGCCTTACAGGGGAAAAACAGTGCAGGGAGGTAGGGGATATGCAGCTCTGGTGTACAGATAGGTAACAGCTGTAGGTATAATTATGGTTATCTACAGGTACAGCCATAGGTACAGCCTGCAGGTAAGAGAGAGAAATACAATAGTAGATCGGTATATAGACAGCTTAGATAATGGCTTAGGTGTAAGTATACTTATCAGTAGGTACAGCCACTGGTACAGGTGAACCTAAGGTAAATATAATAGTGCAGTATATTGAGAACGGAAATGATGACTCAGTAGAAGTACAGCATCGGGTTACGGCAGTATTTATTTGGGATAGTATCTGGAGGGGGAGAGGAATATCATTTCAATAGTCAGTAATGCAATTTGCACCTTCACGTCTGCTTTCATTGCGTTTGTCCCAGGTGCAGGCACAGACTCAGAGAATGCCCATCACCAATGGCAGTGCGATAACAGAATTCATTCTCCTGGGGCTCACGGATTGCCCAGAGCTCCAGCCTCTGCTCTTTGTGCTGTTTCTGGTCGTTTACCTTGTCACCCTCCTAGGCAACCTGGGCATGGTGCTGGTGATCAGACTGGACCCTCGCCTGCACACGCCCATGTACTTTTTCCTCACTAACCTGGCCTTCGTGGACTTGTGCTACACCTCGAACGCAACCCCGCAGATGCTGACTAACCTGTTGTCAGAGAGGAAGACCATCACTTTTGCTGGCTGCTTTGCACAGTGTTACCTTTTCATAGCACTTCTCCTCACCGAGTTTTACATGCTGGCAGCAATGGCCTATGACCGCTACGTGGCCATATGCAGCCCTCTGCACTACAGTGTTAAGATGTCCAGGCGTGTCTGCCTTTGCTTGGCCACATTCCCTTATGTCTATGGTTTCTCAGATGGGCTGTTCCAGGCCATCCAGACCTTCCGCTTGAACTTCTGTAGATCCAATGTCATCAACCACTTCTACTGTGCTGACCCGCCACTCATTAAGCTTTCTTGTTCTGACACTTATGTCAAAGAGCTTGCCATGCTCATATCAGCTGGCTTCAACCTCTCCAATTCCCTCACCATCATCCTGGTGTCTTATGCCTTCATCATTGCTGCCATTCTCAAGATCAAGTCAGCAGAGGGAAGGCACAAGGCATTCTCCACCTGTGGTTCCCACATGCTGGCTGTAACCCTATTTTATGGGACTCTCTTCTGCATGTATGTAAGACCACCAACAGAGAAGACTGTTGAGGAATCCAAAATAATAGCTGTCTTCTACACCTTCTTAAGTCCAGTTCTCAACCCACTGATCTACAGTCTGCGGAACAAAGACGTAAAACGAGCACTGAAGAGAGTCCTCAGATGAAATATGGTCACTAAGGTGGTAACACCTCCAATTTCCAATAAACCATAAATTCTAAATTCTTGGCTCAAATATCTTTGCATTTTATGATGAGTTTTCATATTCTTTATGGATATGCCTCAGATGTCCTCGGGTCTGAGAGAAAATGAGTTGCATTTATTAGTCTAGGCTCTTACCCCTCAATGCTTTGTCCGTGGACCAGCATAAATGTGAGATCATGCAGTGTTTTTCTTTCCATTTGTCTGACTTATTTCACTTAACAGAATGACCTCAAGGATCTTTCATGTTGTAACCGATAGCAGTTTACTTTTATTTTTAGGCTGAATAATGTTCCAATGTTGTGTGTGTGTGTGTATGATATCATCTTTATGTATTAATTTATTGATTGGCCCTTAGGTTGTGTCCATGTCTTGGCTGTGATGAATAATGTTGCAATGAACATGGAGCGAAAACTTCTTTTAGATCATGATTTTATTTCCTCTGGATATACTTCTAGTCCAGAAATGCATTTACTGAAGCATACGCTAGTTCTATTTTTGAATTTTAAAGACATCTCTGTATTGTTTTTCATAGTGACTATACCAATCTGCATTTCCCGTCAGTAATGCGTTCCTTTTTCTCCACATTCTTTCCAGTACTAGTAATCACTTGTCTGTTTGATACCAGCCATTCTGACAATGTAAACATATATCTAACTGTGATTTTAATTTCCATTCATCTCTTTGAGTGATTTTGAGCCCCTTTTCATCTACTTGTTGGCCGTTTGTATGTCTTCTTTTGGAAAAATATTTATTCAGGTCCTTTGCTTATTTTTTTAAAAATTAAATTTTTACTTTTTAAATTCAACTTCATGGGTTTCACTTTTAGTTTTGTGAATACATGTGATTGCTTCTTAATTATACATGGTTTACAAATATTTTGGTTAAAAAAATATTTGCAAATATTTTCTCCCCAAACCATAGGTTTCCTTTTCATTTTGCTGATTGTTTCTCTTCTTGTGCAAAAGCTTTTAAGTTGAATGTAGTCTCATGTGTCTAATTATGCTGTTGTTGCCTGTCTTTTGTTGTCATACACAAAACGCCATTGCCAAGACAAAAATTCAGAGTATTTGCACTATGTTTCCTTCTAGGTATTTTATCATTGCACATCTTATGTTTAAGTCCTTAATCCATTTCAGATTAATTTTGGGGAATGATGTATGTTAGGAGTTCAGTTTAATTCTCTTGCATGTGGTTGTCCAGTGTTCCCAACACCATTCATTGAAGACACTATCCTTTTCTTATTGAATATTTTTGGCTCCCTTTTCAAAAATTAATTGACCACATATGTAAGGGTTTATTTCTGGGCTTTCAGTTCATTGGTCAATGTGTACATTTTTAAATGTCTGTCCCATACTGTTCTCATTACTACAGCTTTGTAAAATAATTTGAAATCAGGGAACCAGGAAGTGTGATGCCTTTGGCTGTGTTCTTTCTCTGTATCCCTTTGACTATTCAGGGTCTTTTGTAGTTCCATATGAGTCTTGGGGTTGTTTATTCTGTTTCTGAAAAAAATGCCATTGGAGTTTTATAGGGATTGAATTAAATCTGTAGATGGCTTTGAGTAGTATGAACATTTTAACAATTTTAACTATTCCAGTCCATGAACATGAGATATCTTTCCGTTTATGTCATCTTCAAGTTTTTTCTTCAATGGCTTATTGTTTTCAGTATACAATCTGTTGACATGTTAAAATTTATTTCTAAGTATTTTATTGTTTTTGCTGCTATTGTGAGGTTGTTTTCTTTATTTCTTTCTTAAATAGTTCATTGTTAGTATATAGAAATGTAACTGATTTTTGCATATTGATTTTATATCCTGCAATAAAAAAGAAATTTTTTTTATTAGTCCTAATAGTTTTTGGGTGGACTCTTTAGGGTTTTACAAGATCATATCTGCAAACAGACAATTTTATATTTTCCTTTCTGATATTGGATGCTCTTTTTTCTTTCCTAATTGCTCTAGGTCAGACTTCTAGTACTATGCTGACTAGGAGTGGTGATACTGGGCACCTTTGTCTTACTTCTGATCTTAGAAGAAAAGTTTTCAACATTTTGCTACTGAGAATGATGTTAACTGTGGACTTGCCATGGATGGTCCTTATACTGAGATATATTCTTTCTATACTCAATTTGTGGAGAGTTCTATGTTGAAGGAATGTTGAATTTTGTCAAGTGCTTTTTCTGCATCTGTTGAGATGATCATATGGTTTTTATTTTTCATTCTATTAATTGATACATCCACTTCTTCACAAAAAAACCTGCTCCCTGTGGAGAAAGTGTATAATTATAATAGGGCACAAATGAATTTGAAATTTCTTTTCTAAAATTTGATATGTGTCCTTTATGCAAGTGATTTAACTTCATTTGGTCGGTAATAATAAAAACGTTATAAGATTTTTTAAGCTTTATTTTATTAATATGTAGTTTTCTTGCAATAAAATGTATTCACTATAAGCACAGTTCAATGTGTTTTGACAAATGTGGGCACCCATATGACTACCACCACAGTTGAGATACAAAACTTTTCATCACTCCCCACATTTCCTTTTTAGCCCTTTGTGGACAGTTTTTTCCTTGCATATCCAGCCCTTGTTAACCACAGATCTGCTTTCCTAACTATAATTCATATAAATGAAATCAAAATATGCATAGCCATTTTTATGTAGGTTCTTGTACTTAACAAAATGTTTTTGGGAATTATCCAGTTGTTGGTTGGGCCAGTAATTTGACATATTTTCTGTTATTGAATAAAATTACATTTTTTTTAAAAAAAATTGAGGTACATTGTTGTGTTAATTTCTGGTGTAACAGCATAGTGATTCAGTTATATATATATGTGTATGTGTGTTTGTATGTATATATACATACAAACACACAGATTATATATATATATATATATATATATATATATATATATATATATATATATATATATATATATATATATATATTCCTCTTCATACTCTTTTTCATGATAGGCTATTACAAGGTATTGATTATAGTTCCCTGTGCTCTACAGTGGGACCTTGTTGTTTATCTATTTTATATATAGTAGTTGTGTCTGCAAATCCCAAACTCCCAATTTATCCATCCACCCCTCTTTAGCCCTTGGTAACCACAAGTTTGTTTTCTATGTGTGTAAGTCTGTTATGTTTTGTTAACAAGTGATTTGTCTCATTTTTTTTTTTAGATTCCACGTATAAGTGATATAATATGGTATTTTTCTTTCCTTTTCTGGCTTACTTCATTTAGAATGATATATCTGCAAGTGCATCCATGTTGCTGCAAACTGCATTATTTTATCCTTTTTATGGCTGAGTAGTATTCCATTGTATACATATATCACATCTTCTTTATCCAGTCATCTGTCAATGGACATTCCACTTGCTTCTACATCTTGGTTATTGTAAATAGTGCTGCTATGGACAATGGGGTGTTTATATCTTTTGAATAGGATTACATTTTTAAGATATACCATAATCATTTACCCACCCATCTGTTATCATAATCTGGGTTGTTTCATTAGGTATCAGACTGTCTAAAGTACCAGGCTAATGACAGTGTGATTTCAAGGGCCAAAGACAATTCTTCCTCCAAACTGACATAAACTCACACAGAACAGATATGATTATGACAGTTGAAAATCATGACTTTCTACCCTCATAAATGAAAGATGCCTTGTTCTGTCTTCCTCACTTGATCAAGGCACTGTGTATATGAAGCTATCACCTATGAGTTACATTGCTAGACTTTTGTGAGTAGAAGTAATCATTTTCTCCATTGTGTTCCTGTTCTACTTTGTAACTAAAATGTTTAGTGCATCTCACACTATATTCAATATTGTGGCCAAAAAATCAAATAAATTGTGAAGTTGGTATGAGGGTTAGAAGATCATAATAAGTAGTTTAACAGCTCTTGACAAACCATAGTGCATTTACCTTTTAATGGAAGAAGCTGCTGCTCAGCTTTAGTCATGTTATTTCCATGCCAGAATGCAAGCCATGGGGAGTCAGATTAGTCCGATTTAAAAAAAAAAAATTCATAATACTGTAATTCACATAAAATTTGTCAGTTTGAAAACATCATGTGAACAAAAACAAAACACATTTGTGGGTGAAATCTTGCTCTATTTTTTTCAATAAATTTCCTTAATAAATATTTATGTGGCACTTAGCATGTTTCCATTACTGTACTGAACGCTGTGTATATAGTGAACATGAAATCACAGTTTCCTATCCTCTTGGAATTAGTAGTCTGGAAAAGAAAACAAATCTTACCAAAAAAAAAAAAAAAAAAAGCACTATATTTACAGTTAAGATTGTAAGGAATGTCATAAAGAAACAACAAGGTAAGATAAGCTGGAATAATTGTGGTGGTGAGCAGGTTTCATTTGGGTAGAGAAATTGACCTTTAAGTTGTTTAAATGATGGGTAGGCAAGAGGTTGAGGAAGTCAGGGAGAAACAGTATTCAAGGCAGTGACAAGAGCTGTGGGAATGGCCTGAGTCTGAAAGAGGTTCTCACAAGACCAGTAATGGCTAAGCAGACTGACGAGGGTGAGAAAAAAAATCTAGAGGTAGATCATGGTAAAAGCTTTGATTCAATACACCATGGAAGAATTCACGTCTTTTGCCTTCACAATTACACTAATAACTATTTAAGAATATGATTATATCATTTTTATCTTTGTACCTCTTGGATCAGAGGATAATCGAATACTTCGTAAATAGAAAGAAAAGATAGACACACTGTTTTTACTTTTAGCCTGTGTATTTCACATGAGTTCAAGTAAATAAAATACTGCTAAATTACATGCTCACCAGGTTTTCCATAAAATATTACTTTCCAACACTTGGGCCCAACACCTTAAACTCACTCTACTACAATTCATTATGATATCATGTCCAAATGATTTTACTCGCCGGGTTTTATCATTTAACCACTTTATTCTAGATATGAAAGTCTATTTAGCAAACATTTACTCAAAAGTAATTTTGTAGAAGACATTGACAAAACATGATTCAGACTGGGATGATATCACAGAAACATCCTTGTCTATGAATTATGTAATCATTTTATATCTTTATTAATTATTCTATTGATCTTATTAGAATAAGTGGTGATCCATGATGCAGAAACTCCATGAGAATAAACTCCTGATCACCTAAAGTAGTCAGCTCAAAATGATTACAAACTGATGAATCCCATTGTGCCAATCCCCAGACTCCAATGAGTATGACTCCACATAATTACTATTTTCCCTGGAGCTTTCTCTTACAGCAACATTATAATTATTTCTCCAGAGTGTGTTGAAAATGCTTTAGGGGTAAAAGCTCCCAATTACAAGGTGGGTATAAATCATTCTCAGAAACTCATCACTTGGACCACTAGTGTCTCAAGAGAGAATCTTTCCTTGGGTCAGGTAGGGATGAAAATTCTGACTTCTGTTCTTGCATTTTCTCTTCTTGTTTCACCTTTGGGTCTTCATCAGTAGGAGTCTAGTGACAACAAAAACAGCTTTGAATGTGAGCTTAATTTCTTAGCCAATTAAAATTAGTCTTTATGTATTGCTTATTTAGATTGGTCACTAGAAAATATAACATTTTATTGGAATCGTGTCTTTACACTAATCATTTTCCTTTACAAATAGCATTCTTTCCATTCATTCAATAATTTAACACACTGAATAACCATATTACAGTAAGCACTTGACAATCTTATAAACATTTTTAGAATAGTATCTGTTGAAAGAATAGTTTTCCCCCTCAAAAATATTTATGGAATAATTCAAAAGAGAAACAGACAACCTCAAGCAGGAATTATACTCATTCTAGCAAAAAAAAAAAAAAACCTCATAGAACTTTACAAATCTCTCTCTAAATTAATGGGGAGAGAGACATATTAACTAAGAGACACATGACTAGTAATGAGGGTAGGATTTGTAACTACATAAATGAATGTAACACATAATGGGAATTTAAAAATTATTTAGTCAAAGTCTGATATTGAATAAATGAGGACTCTGAAGTCCACAGAAAAAAAAAATCACTAATAATAAGATAAAAAATCTTTTCTAAATGAAGACGCACAAGAGTTTTTACTGGTGTACCATTGGCTAGTACGAAGCTACAATGTGTAGCATGATCTATAATTTAGTTTCATGCTTTGTAATCAGGCAATGTACCTTGCCCTTATATTTGTGAGATGTTGGAAGGGAGAGGTAGGTGGAAGGTGCTGGAGCTCATTATGGTAGAGTAGACAAGGAAGGTGCTCCTTCCAGGGAAATTTATATTCACTTGAGATGCATGGCTCCACCAACCACATGACTTACGGACCATTTTCTTCATTGCCTACCTTAAAATATCACTATTTGCCCTGCTATTCTTGCAGACTTACCTGTCTCAATGACAAATTGAGGTAGTTTCTAGACTGCAACCAAACTTCAGTAGCCCTTACATCTATTTTCTGTGATCCCTTTCTTGGGTTCAATATCTCCTATTCTCCCACTCAATCCATTTTATGGGACTACAGAATGGTGGCCCTATGCACAGGGGATAACTAGTGACTGTGACAGCAGCTCATTGTTATTCTGCTACATCATACACTTGCATGTCAATTGAACCCTGAGAAGGGAAAACTTTTCCTCGATAAATATTTAAATGAGTAGCATTTCAGGTACCAGTGACACTTGTAAAGGTGAGCTTTGCACTTTCATTGATTGATTTTTTTGAGGAGGAGAAGAGGAAATTCTTGGAACTCCAAATTTTCACCAAATATTGATCATGTTGACCAATTTACCATAAATGGCACGTCTCATTTTTTGCTCAGTGATTCCAACTAAATTATGTTTAATGCTTTTTTCCTGGCATCTCTACATAAAGAAAAAAACTGAGTATCAATATCCTTGGGAATCAAATTCATTAGTATAATCAAATCTATGTTTTCTCTTTTAGCTAGTTATTTATTATAATTCCAATCCAAAAGAAAGCAATTTGATATTGGAGAGTCAATGAAAACTAATGTGGAGTTTTATTTCCGTTATAGTTCTTGAAATAAAGAACACAGACTTTAAAAAACTCATTGCTACCTACACTGACTACTAATGACCCAGAGATTTCAAACTGGACACCAATGTCACAAGAAAAACCCTTTTTAGAAGAGTGTCTGTTTCCCTACCTCCCTAAAGTTTAATTAATTCTTTGTGTGTGATATTTCTCTTACAGAGATCAAAATATTCATGGCTGTTTTTAAATAGGTTCAGCAATCTCTCCAATAATTTAATATGAATTATTCAGTATTGTATGCTGGAAAAGGATTTAGAAGATGAAAGAGTTATGGAAGAAAAATTTTGATACTTACTGTATAAGTATCAAATAAATAAACAATATTTCTAAGTACAAGGGCACTTTGGGTGCAGTAAAAATTAAGTAAGGAGCTAACAAAAGCCATCCCCCCAGCCATTAAACATGAGCCTCTGACACATCCCAGCAGCACACACTCTTCAAAAGCATAATCTTCAGTTAAATTTCTTTCAAGTATTCCAAAGTCATTCAGATGCTTACTTTCAGTTGGGGGTAAAAAAGGTTTTAGCTCTAATGCAACTAGCTTGAATTCATCATAGAAATTTCTTATGCCATTAAAGTGGAAGATTTCGTATACTAAGTGTACGTTTTCCAAATGGACTCATCGTTCTGGTGAAAGTGTTCTGGAAAGAGCATTTCTGTCATTTATAAATCCCAGTTCTCTGATTATTGTACTTTCCTCCCAAAGGCCAAAGCTGTAGATTTAAGCCCTGCAAATTACTTCTTTTTCAAATTTACAGGGAATTTTTGTTCACATGCATCACCGTAACATGGATGTAACACACATAAACACGTACATTCCAAACAAATTCAAAAACATGCTGCCTTGTATCTGTCAGGGGTATTCACACTTCTCGGCCTTCTACGGGGACTGTCAATTTGTTTGGCTACTTGCCATTTTAAAATGTTTTAGTTGACACAACAGATCAGCCCTACGTGGAGATGGGATATTTTCGATTTCTCTTGAAAGCTTTCTGTCTCTGCAGGTACTCTTGATCCTATCTAAATGTCCTCCTTACACTTGTCCTTCTAGAAAATTCTTAGTTATCCTTCAAGCCCTAGATGAAGGTTATCATTCTTTGATCCATGTCCTGATTCCAGAGCACAATTAATTACTGTGTTCAAATCTTGTTATTGAACTAATTACTTCTAACTTTAGTTTTCTCTTCATATATCTCCTTCCCCATGAAGGCACCAACCAGATCTTTCAAGTTAAGCACTGTTACCAGTTATCTTTATTTCCCTGGCAAAGTGATTTGCATACACATAGTGTTGACTGCTCTTTATGTACAAAGATTATCTTATTATAATGACTAACTCATACAGGATCATAAAAATATTACAAGATCAAAGTAGGTAACTTCTGAGGGTACTTGGTTCAATCTCTAGGAACAGCTTAGATACTGCAAATATAATTGGTGAGTTGTTATTTGAATCTCTGTGGATCAAGCCTACAGATTTCTTTTGTTATGCTCTGGGTAAAGATAGGTTTAAAACTTGAATTATTGCCAACACTATATTTGATAAGTTTCATATAAAAATAATAATAATGAATTCTGATATCTATTTAAAATTGGATGTGTAAGATCTTGGAACACAGGGCCAACATTACCATACAGGTAAAAGTCAACTGGCCTTTGTGTCTGCTGACTCTTTAGTCTGGAATAACCCTCTAGTTTTCTTGAGTTCACTCTTATACCCAACCCACTTAACTCACTCTTGTTCTCTGATTGGTTCCCATAGTCATTTCAGTTTTGATTCCTTATCTTATTTATTGTATCATTTATAAAATAACACATGAACCCATTGAGGATCCATAATGAAAATATATTCTCCAGACTCCTGGCACAAGAATTTCTCAGTCTATTCTTTCATTATAATCGATATTACCTAAAATGATAATTTTATCTGAAAGTGTAATCCTTTCGTTATAATTAATGTCACCTAAACTCTATACTAAGGCTAATTCTCTTTCTCTTGATTAGTTTCTTTTTTTTTTTCCTTTTTTTTTCTTGGGGGGAGGTGGAGGGAGGTAAGTAGGTTTATGTATTTATTCTTAGAGGAAGTGCTGGGGCTTGAACCCAGAACCTCATGCATGCTAAGCATGTGCTCTACTACTTGAGCTATACCCTCCCCCTGATTCGTTTCTTTTTATAACTTCTGGGCATTATAAGTCTGTAACGAAGATGGTTGAACTATTCATATGTGCTGTTAGAAAATTTAGAGTCAAATTTGTGTTCCAACAATAGCTCAGATTTGCCAACTGTTTTTGTGTGCTGTAAACTCCTTAAACGTTTTCTGGGATAAATGAAAAATAAATAAATTAATTAATAAGCAAAGAAAATTGTGATCTAAGTTTGGCCACTTCCCTTTTCCTCTATCCAAGTTTCTCTTGCTTTATTCACACAAACTCTTCTGAGTGAAAATTCCTTCATGACTAATTCATACAGGACTTCATTATTTCCAAATCTGGAGTCTTTATCTTTGGTCTTTTCACACAGGAATACCACAATCTCCTGTATTTTTTGGATATAGTAGTAAAATGGGCCCTGGAGAATTTTCTTCAAATCTCTGTAATTTGGAGCTCTCTATTACAGCAAGTAATGAGTGCGATTCTCAAAGGTCAGACTTCTAAATATGCACACACTGTTAAGAACTGCAAAAGTGTTTTCTATTACTTGTCACTGTTTTGTCTCGAAATGTTCCTGGAAAAAATGATAAAGCCCATAATTCTGTAGTAAATCATAAGTGGTGGTTAGTGGTTCATCGATTTTAAATAAACTTTAGCTCATAATTCCCTCATTCTCCAACAAGTTGGAGTCACAGGAGCCATTCTCTTTGGGAATCATCTGCACATTATACACTTAGATATTACAGGTTATGACCTTCTTAAAAGTCCTACTTCCTACAGCTCCTGACTCTGCCTAATAATTGCTATGTGTGAGGGTAGTTGAGAGTAGAAGAAAAAGAGAGAGAATGAGAGACAAGAAGCATATGATGGACTTCTCATTCACTTCTAAATTTATTTTAATTCATCTAAGTGAACAATGCCTGCACCTAAGAAAATGGTCAGAAGAAATTCCAGCTTAGTGACTGAATTTGTTCTCTTGGGATTAACGGATCATCCAGATCTTCAGCCCATTCTTTTTGTGCTGTTCCTGGTGATCTACTTGATCACTGTTGGGGGGAACCTTGGGATGCTGGTCCTGATCAGGATAGATTCTCGCCTCCACACCCCTATGCACTTCTTTCTTGCCAGTCTGTCCTGCTTGGATTTGTGCTATTCCACTAATGTGACCCCCAAGATGTTGATGAACTTCTTATTAGAGAAAAAAACCATTTCCTATACTGCTTGTTTAGTCCAGTGCTATTTTTTCATTGCCATGGTGATTACTGAGTATTACATGTTAGCTGTAATGGCTTATGATAGGTACATGGCCATCTGTAACCCTTTGCTTTATAGCAGCAAGATGTCTAAAGGGGTCTGTATTCGCCTGATTGCTGGTCCATATGTCTATGGGTTCCTTAGTGGCCTGATGGAGACCATGTGGACACACCGCTTGACCTTCTGTGGCTCCAATATCATTAATCATTTTTATTGTGCTGACCCACCCCTCATCAGGCTCTCCTGTTCTGACACATTCATTAAGGAGACCTCCATGTTTGTGGTGGCAGGATTTAACCTCTCCAACTCCCTTCTCATAATCCTCATCTCCTACATCTTCATTCTCATTGCCATCCTGAAGATGCATTCTGCTGATGGTAGGCGCAAAGCTTTTTCCACCTGCGGGTCCCATCTGGTGGCAGTGACTGTGTTTTATGGGACCCTGTTCTGCATGTATGTTAGACCTCCCTCGGACAAGTCAGTGGAGCAGTCCAAGATCATTGCTGTTTTCTACACTTTTGTAAGCCCTATGTTGAACCCCATCATTTACAGTCTGAGGAACAAGGATGTGAAACAAGCTTTCCGGAAAGTGATCAGAAGAAATGTACTTTCGAAGTAAAATTACAGTGCATCTTTCTTTAAATATTAAATAAAAGATATTTATGAGAACTGGATACAACTTTAACTGCATTTACAGAAAAGTCAATTTTAAATCCATGATGAAAATCTATAGTCTAACAACAAAACAGTAAAGACATAGGTATAGAAGACTTACAGTTTTACACGTGACATGTGAGTGCATTGTGTGTAAAAGACTGGGCATTATACATGTCGATATGGGGGATCACTTCTCTTTCTTTACACACTTTGGTATTTGTAACTTTATATGTTTATTTTACATTATAAAATTTATACATTCTCACAGTAAAACATTCCATCTCTAGAAGAATATACAGTGAAAGAGTAAAATGTTTCCTTTTCTCTGCCTTACCCTGATCTTCCATTGTCACGTCTCAAAATTACTATTAACAATTCCTTACATTTCCAGAAAGCTTCCGTATATCCACAAACCAGTGTATGGTATGGCCGTATATGTATAACTGTATACACAAAACTGTTAATACACATGTTGACTATCATGAGCTAACTTTTAGTAGTTTTAATTCTGTATCATTTACTATGCAGGGGCTTTGATTTAATGGTTTAGAGGATGTGACCACAGCTGCTGTTGACCTGCTGTCACCTCTGGGAGACAGAACTTAGGATAACAGCCTCGTGTCCATGACTGACATCCATTTATTTCCCTCTACCTGTGACAGTAATTTTCAATAAGACGTCTTCCTCTTTAAGTCCTAACAGGAAACAAGAATCTTCAAATAACTTATTTTTCAGATATTAACTCGTGAAGCAGGCAGAGAATGGCTGGTACAAAGATTTAGGTCTTGCCTCAGAAGGAATTTTAGCTACTCTAGAGTTTATCAATAACATTCCAGTCTCCTAAAGCCTAAGATTTTCATGCCTTCTTTCATCTCTGCCTTCTAAACTATTTTCCAAGATGTGACGGGTATTTGCTATTTATCTCATAGTTTAGATTTTACCCACAATTGTTTTTTGTCACAACTAGTTATCATGAATCCAATTTTAGAATTAATTATGATGACTTATCTGGAAGTATTTTAGTGCTAAAGGATGCACATACAAGTTGATTTTTTAAGATGTTAACATTTCAGGTGACTTTGAAGCTACATAGCATAGGCAAAGTTGATGAATGTTTGCCAATTTTCTACAATGAGCCAAGTCCTGCTCCAAGTACCAAGGACACTTCAAGGAGCACTAGGATTGTATAGTTTTGTGAAACTGCAAAGATAAAAATCAATACAATTTGCTAAGTGCTAGAGTATAAGAAAATGAAAGGGCTGATGCTCTAGAGGAATCAATTCATTTTGAGTAAATTAAAGATTGTCTTATGAATGTACAAGGCAAGAATCTGTTCATCTTCTGCACACCTGCTCCAACATACTCATTGCTCCCAGTACAATGTTATGCCAGACCAGGCAGGGTCTGATCAAAACAAGTGTCAGATGTTACTTTCAAAGGAAAAGGAAAGGACACAAAACTGTAATGTCTCCCAATTGACATATTTTTCTCAGTTGTATTTCAAAGCATCCTTTCTCTCTTAGAGCTTATTTTTGCTCAGCATTTCCTGCAGAATAACATTCTCATATTCATTGATTCTATATTATCCCATACAATTATTTCAACCTTTCTACTACTAGAGCTTGTTATTTAAATAAATTTGAAAGTCAGGTTGCCTACAAATTCTGTTAAAACACACATACAAATAGGTAACTATTCTTGTAACTTCTAACATTCAATTAATAGTTTGTCAAATTCTACTTAAACAAATATCTGGAGATATATTTCTTTTAAGTACACACTCATATAAAGTTATGTAAAATTATTTCAAATGTTAACTCAAGGTCCATGTCTCTATCTTACCACCTAGCTTGGCTTGGCACCAAATAAAGTTTCCATAATGATTATAATGTTAAAAAAAATAAATAAATGAATGTCCATTTTGAAAGTAAACAAAGTGCCTCCATTTTTGCATATATAAGAAAACTTTTTTTGAATGGACCGATAAGTGACTCTGAGGAAGCGTATTAGTTACAAGCCAGCAGTACTGCTCAGAAATACAAGTGCCCCATGTCACTGGTATTTATGACCGACACTAGCAACATGAAGCCCATGGTTTTGCACACGCGCACACAAGTTTCAGGTAAAAGAGGTTTTTCACTGAGTACTTTCATGAACTGACTGGCTGGCATTAGACAGTCTATTTTTCAGTTCCTACTTCACTGTGCTGGCCATAGAATATGCATATGCTCGTGACGTACCTTTTCTATTAATGAATTATTTCAGTAGACCCTGGGTTTTTACCCCCAAATTAGAGAATCTCCTTATTAATGATAAAGTCTTTCATGAAGAATGTTAAAACCATCTCTTACATCCTTGCTCTTCTCTTTTTAAAGGTATATCTGTTGGATTCTACATTATTGAACAAACTAAGCAATGTGATGATGGAAGAATCTAAAAATAGAGAATATTTACTATACTTTTCTAAGGAACAATCGTTATGATATGATAGTTTATATTTTTCTTTCCACCTATCTGAAAGATCTTGACTCTAATTGGTAGTTTTTCTAATGAAAAACTGATCTATGTGTATTTAAAAAAAATAATTGAATGTTCCAGGGAATGATAATACTATAAGTCTAACATTTTTATTCATATATAATATATTTTATTGGGAATAGTGGATATCTGAAGAATGCTTAGATTTCACACTCACACATGCATACATGAAGGAAAGAGAGAGAAATAATAATACTTCCCAAAGATCAGACACTGTTTTAATATATGTTGTCTCACTTAATGTGGTCACCAACAGTATTATCTCAGTATTATAGTTTCTATTTTAAAAATGAGCCTACAGAGACTATGGATTAATTAACCTAAAATCATATAGCTTAGAAAGGAAGTCCAAATGTATCTGGTTTCAAAGTTACTGATTATTTTTCTTACAATACCATACTTTTTTTGATATATTTTTTGAAGGGAAAAACCATGTCATGAATAAAACTATCCTTTTCTGTCTTCCAAAAACGCTGTTGATCAGGTATTTGCTAGCTGCATGCACCCTGAATGATATAATCCACTGTGAGAAAACCTCCTGTTTTATACTCTATAAGCAAATTCTGCCTGTTCAATAAAGTGGGCTTTGTAATCAGATCCTGCCTCCATCATTTATCAACTAAATTAATAGTTAAAAGCATGAACTCTGGAATCAGATTTACTGAGGAAGTTACTCAACCTCTCTCTGCCTCAGTTTTCTCCTCTATAAGATTAATATATGATACTTTCTTATAGGGAAGCTGTGTGGAAGAAATGGTTTAATACATAAAACACTTAGAACAGTGACTGTTACTTAGTTTTCCCTCAGTAAAAGCTAACTCATTGCTATTATTAACTAGAAAATTACTTCATCTATTTGAGACTCATTTTCCTCTCACAGATTTCTGTATTTTTCCACTGTTACATTTAACAGTTTTTAGATATAATACCCTTATAAGTTTGGTTATTTAACTAAAATCTGTGTTCCCAGTGATACTGTAAATGCCATAAGGTCAGATGTAATGTTTGAAAGCAATTATTTCTCTATTGCTTAGCCTGGGACAATAGTCTGTGCTCCCTAAAAAATAGATAGATAGATAGATAGATAGATAGATAGATAGATAGATAGATAGATAGAAATACAGACAATTTTTACAAAGCAGAGAGCATGTCTTACAAAGTGATGGGAACTAGAAAACATGAAACGCACTGATGTAATCTTAAATATGTATAATTTATTCATGCATAATAAATCTGTTTTTATTTCTATAAACAGAAGAATTCATCTGGAAATGTACAGAATAAATCAGACAAGAGTGAAGGAATTTAGCTTCCTGAGGTTGACCAGTTGTCCGGTTTTGCAGCTTGTCTTCTTTGTTTTATTTCTACTTATTTATAGCATCTTTATTGTGGAAATGTTAGGCCTAACTCTGGGGATCACGCCCTCATGTTGTCTCTTTGCCAAGCTGCCAACCTCACACAATTTGGTTAACTTTTTATTTAAAAAGATCATTTCCTTCTCCAACTTATCTGAACTGTATAACGTGATCACACTCCTGTTAACTCAATATTTTGTTCCCGTTGCCCTCAGTGATAATGACATCCACATAATTACCTGCTTTTCATGTAGTTATAGTTTTGAGTCCGTTGCCTATGTAAGTGGTTCTGTATAGACTTGTTTAACGTCAGAATTGTTCTCTCCAGAGCTGGCAACATGGAACATCATTATGGCGGCTTGCCACTTTGTAGCTACTCAGACCAAATAAAATTTTTATTTACCAGAGACCATATTGGAATTACAGAATATGCCTAGAAGTATATAGGAGCCTCAAATTTGCATTTTTACAAACACATTTTCAATATTTTAAATCTCTGTAAGCCAGAGAAACCTCTCTGCTTTTAAATCTTATAAACATGGCTAGGTAATGATGCCTACTGGAAAGAATCAATAGCAAAATTAAAATACTATCTCTCTTATATGTTTGTGACTCTTCTTTAAAACTGACAAATAAATAGAAAGAGAACTGTAACATTTGAAAATATGAAGAAATCCATAGTTGAATTACTACATAGATGTTTTTTTCCCAGAAGCATAAAGAATCACTATATGAAAAATTTGAAAGGTTCGTATTTGATCATGTTTTTATGTATGAAATATTATAAACATGATGTTTTTATTTGTCTTTCTTGATAGGAAGTGATTCCTTATTAAATAACAGAATAAAATCTTATGAATTTTCAAAGAATGTTCAAACAAGAGTCAAGAATAATAGCTAGGTTATTGACTTACTGCAAATCTTTGGTTCTGAAGCCTTGATTCCTCAGTTTACAAATCTTGTCTGTCTCACATTCTACAAATAGATGTCGGATGGTAATTCAATTGTTGAATGAATTTTCCTGAGTTTAGCAAATCAGAATGCATGTTTAGGTAGCCATTGATTTGGGAATTGCAATATATTTAAAATTTATATTTATTTTGATGGTCTTGGTTTGAGAGATCTATAGAATAAAATGGATTTTTTCCTAGAAGACTTGCTCTATTTAATGACCTTAATGGCAGCCTGTTTCACCTGGGCAAGACTATATTGAGGACAAGTTTCATCTTATTTTACATCTCAATTAATAGAAATATCTTAATATGCTTGTGGTGACATATTAATTTAACTCAGCTTAAAGTCATTAAGGTTTATCAAAAGCAAGACACTGTAGTTTTTAAGAATGATTTAATATATGCGTACTGCCTATAAAGAGTGATGTTTATTTATGGAAAAAAAACCTCACAACTGTTTTACCATGAGACTTCCTAGGATAAGAGAAACTGCTAATGTATTAAAAAAATTGTTTTGTGAGCACAGAGGAAGAAAAAATTAATTCTGACTAAGGCTTTTAAGGTAGTTCTTCCGGAGGAGATGACCATAGAGCTGGGCTTTGGAAGTTGTATAGAATTTCAAAAGGTAGAGGTTGGGTGCAAAAGCATTTTCTAAAGAAAGAGGCAACTGATGGAAGGGAGAATAGCTTGGTTGTGCCTGGGACACCAATTACAGACAAAAAATCCAGAAGAGGTGAGGCTAAATAGTAAACTGGATCACACGAGGAGTGAAGGGAGAGCTTTGCCAACATAATTAGACATAATTTGATATAGGTAGGAACCATCAATACTCTAACCTGAGTAGCACCATGAGGGGCATATAAGGGGCATATAACTTTTTCATTGTTCAACATGTTTTAACATGTTCAACGTGAGAGACAAGAATTCTGTGAAGAGCAATGCTTTCTTTTAACCAAGGTAGACAGTGACTGCATAAATGGCCACCATTGTTAATCTTACATTTTTATAAGCAGGGCTGTCTATTTTGTGTGTGTTAGGAACTAGCTTAACTAGTGTATTTATACAATTTCTTATTTGCTAGGAATAAATGCATGGTTAGAGATAGTTAAAAAACTACATAGAAAGGTTAGGGTTAATTATATGGGAAGTACTAATGCTCATAATTTGAGAATTTTTATTTCTTCTAAATACTAAACAAAGGAAAGGCAGAAACTAAAAATTCCATGTGGCTTTTTTTTGCCTCACACATGGTCAGATATTTACACACATTCTAAAATTTCAAATCCTCAAAGAAAGCCCCTGGGACAACATCTCCAAGGTGAGAACACTGAGACTTACAGAGGTAAGTTGTCTGCACAATTATAGAGCTTATGTGTACCACAGTTGTGATTTTTCAGATGAAATCTGCTCAGTTCCAAGACTTATGTGCTGAGGTGAATATCAGTATTAAGGTGAATTTATGAGGTGAATATCAGTATTAAGGAGATCAGAAATATTTCACTACAAAATATGTATTTTTTAAATTTTGGAAAGTGTGGGTTCATCACCAGTTGTGGGTTCTGGCCAGCAGAAGTCCCACCGAGATGGAACGATTTACTCAAGACTGGGGGAAAGTCAAGAGCGCGAGAGGGAGTCGGGAGCCAACTCTGTGAGCCTCTCAAATCTCTTATATTTATTGAGTACAGTCAGAAGCAGGAAATTAGGGAAGGACAGGGTGGGATCACAATAAGTACAAAGGCTTTGTTTGTTGTTGGTGTTTGGCTCAAGGTCAGAAGACCCTTTTTGGGGAATCCTGTTCGTGTTGAGTCTTTCAGCTTATCAGGGCGGAACGTATGGGAATCAGCTGCTTGACAAGATTTTTCTTGGACTCAGGCGGCTGTGCCTGTCTTAGGTTGCTCCCTCAGGGGATCTTACCTTCTCACCTCTGAGTCCGCAGCGCAGCTTTTTATAACTTGTTTACCATTCCAGCCCAAGGCTGTTTGGGGGATAGAAGACTAACAGCTGGCATGCCAAGCATTTATAGCCCGGGGCCTGGGTCATTGTTAAAACCTCAAGGCCATTGCTAAGTGCATCTTCTTTAAGAAGATAAGCGGCTGGGATCCTTACAATTTGTTAACCCAATCATGGGCTCCCACAGGAAAGCACCAAGATACCTTGGTAGACCATTTTTAAAGAAGGCAAGACTGAAGAATGTGAACACACAAGAGGGTACGATGTGATGTCTCGGTGTCCTTTGCTGGGAGATGAGGAACAGATAGTGAGATATTCTGCAGGGAAAACCATGCACACACACTGGAGCAAAAGGTGAACTGCTTACAATAGTATGAAGAGGAAATAAGCAGTACTTGAGGTGGTTCCAGGGAATAAGAGAGAGAGATAAGAAATAGGAGGGAGGAAAAATAAGAGAAATTGGAGATGTGTTATGAAGCTGGGGATTAAATATGGAATCAAATACTGTAAGTAGCCAGGGGAAAAATCCCGTGTTAGGGTGCAGTGGGGAATTTAGAGAATAAATGTCTAATGTTTACATTTTATTTTTTTATTCTTTCTGTGACAAATATTATCTTTCACCTGCATTCCATAGAATTGCAATGTGTGTGTGTGTGTGTGTGTGTGTGTGTGTGTGTGTACATTTTGGACGTCTAAATGGCATGGAACGGATAGAAAAGAGGTTGAAGGCGATTTTGAAAGCTCTCAAGAGGCTAACATCTGGGCTACTTGAGCATTGTTATCACAGTTTTAAAGTAGTCATAGCATGGTCCTTGGGTGTAAACTCTGAGGGATTAATTAAATTTTAACTAACAATTATCACTTGATGTAGATTTAGCTTGTATAGCAGTCAGTCTTATGGGAGTCCTGAGCACTGATTGCATTCGTTGGACAAGTTTCAATTCCCACTAGAGTGAAAGAAAATGACTTAAACAAGTTAGAAGTTCAATTCTCATTTACATGAAATTCTCAAGTTCAGCCCTGCCATGATTTTAGGAGTTTCAATCTGCTTTTTCCACCATCTCATCCGGATGATCCGGGATGGCTGAGCACTCCATCCCTATCACAGCCAGTGGCAGGCGGACAAGTGGAAGAGGAGGGCAAGCCTGTGTTATAAAGGTTCAGATACAAATTGCACATTTCCCTTTAGTTACCTTCTCTTGTCTGGGACCTACTCTCAGGTGGTAGCAAATCTAGCTTGAGAATAACCAAAGAAAAGGGAAGTTGTTGTGGTTGTTTGCTTTGTTTACTTTGGTTTTGCTTTGTTTCTTAACTGCTGCCCCATAAAGACCAACTCTGGATCCAAGGATCAAAACTAATACAGATATGGGGGAGGTACTGCTTCTAGTTTAGACTCCAGTCAAATCCCAGCCTGTAGGTCTGTCTTGCCACATGACCCTTCAGTCTGTTCTCACAGTTGAAGCAACATGCTGGACTAAGTAATTTCTGTGGTCTAATTCAGGTCCTGTGACTGAAAAATTAACTTTGTTGCAGTTTATTGAATTAAGTGGAAAAATGTTAGAAGACTTTTTGAAAGTTTTCCGGTACATTATACTGGTTCCCATTCATGATAAAAGTTTTGCAACTGTTTGGCTTTTCAAAGATTTATCTCTTCTTTTATTTTTTCCCCCCAACTAGCACCTAGTCATTGTAAAATAGGAATACTGAGATTTTATATCTACAAAGGTGAATTAAGATATATCTTTTAATTGTTATCAGAAAAAGAACTTTTGGTACAAGATTCTCGACTGCTAATTAAGTTATCTGGTAAATTCAATTAGATAAGTGGTGAGGGTCCATTTGTTTATTGACACTGAGTGGCAAAACCTGGGATGAGAAATTTGATGTAAGGTTAAGTAAAATATGGAGAGCAGACAGAGTAGAAATGGAAATGGGTAAGAAATGTGACAGAAACCAAAAAGATAAATAGACTAAGAGAAATAACAAAAATTAACAAAGAAAAACAATTGAAGTTGTCTAATGGCAGACACCCAGAGTCAGCTTGAGCATATTTGCTAGCATTTAATTAGATCTTGTTCTAATTAACCACTATGTCTGGGGTCTATTAGGACAAAGACAAGTCATAGAAAATGAAAGCAAAAAATGCAGAGAAAAAAAATGTTCTAAGATTCTATGATATTTTTCCACTTAAAAAAATTCTGTATTGATCCAAAGTTGTCATTTCCCATTGAAGAAAATTATGAGAAGAAACTTCACTTCAGTGACTGAGTTCATTCTCCTGGGACTGACCAGTCGCCTGGAATTGCAGATTCTCTTCTTTGTGCTGTTTCTGGCCATTTACGTGACCACGGTGGCAGGGAATCTTGGCATGAGTGTCCTCATCCGGGTCCATGCACGGCTCCACACGCCCGTGTACTTTTTCCTGAGCCACTTGTCCGTCATGGATCTGTGCTTCTCTTCCAACGTGACTCCAAAGTTGCTGGAGATTTTCTTATCAGAGAGGAAAACCATCTCCTATTCTGCTTGTCTGCTGCAGTGTTACTTCTTTATTGCCCTGGTCCCTGTGGAGATCTACATCCTGGCTGTGATGGCCTTGGATCGGTACATGGCCATCTGCAACCCTCTGCTTTATGGCAGCAAAAGGTCCGGGAGCGTGTGCACCTCCCTCATCACAGTGCCTTATGTGTATGGGGCACTCACTGGCCTGATGGAGACCATGTGGACCTACAGCCTCGTCTTCTGTGGCCCCAGTGAAGTTAATCACTTCTACTGTGCTGACCCGCCACTGATTAAGCTGGCTTGTTCCGACACCTACAACAAAGAGTTGTCCATGTTTGTTGTGGCTGGGTTTAACTTCACCTACTCTCTCCTTATCATCCTCATATCCTATAGCTACATATTCCCCGCTATCCTGAGGATTTGTTCTTCAGAAGGAAGGCGCAAAGCTTTCACTACCTGTAGCTCTCATCTGACAGCTGTCACCATATTCTATGCAACTCTTTTCTTCATGTACCTCAGACCGCCCTCAAAGGAATCCGTGGCACAGGGGAAAATGTTGGCCGTGTTTTACACCACTGTGATCCCCATGATCTACAGTCTTAGGAACAAGCTTTCATCAGAGAACTGTTCCACAGAAAACTGCTTTCTAACTACATTTGGGTTCTAATTTTAAGCACTTTTATTTTGTATGTCCTATGACCTTCTTTTAGATCTTAGTACAAAAATAATTTGTCCAAATCCATATCTTTTTCTTGAAGGGGTGGGGGAAGTTTTCAGAGAGAAAATTTGACTAAAAGGAATCCGAGCATCGATGTCAACTGGTAAGAATTTTGAATTCTCCAGGAAGACTTTGCTTGTTGAGACCCAAAAGTAAAGACTTGTACATTGATGGATCACTGCCAGTAAGAAATTCAATTTACTCCTTGGGAAAAAAAACTATTAAAGCTAGAATTATATTTTATCTTTGGAAGGTTTAGTCATACAGTTTTGGCTGTCTCTTAATGGGGATTATGCATTTTAACATGTAGCCAATAACTTAAAAAAAAAAACCAAAACACTTCTGCACAAATTTACTAAATAAACATGCCTTCCTTACAGCTGAAAACCAGCACTGCACTTGAAATTTCAGAGTGGGGAAAATTTCCCCCCTACCTCATTTAAGTTCTTTTGACTGGTCTAATAATTAAATGGACACAGGAAAGATAAACATAATGAAACGATTTAATTCATATGCACAGAGTTGTCATAAAAAATGAGATGCTCAAAGTGACCAAAGCAAGCTGTTTACATACCATTTTTAGACAAGTCACCATTATTTGTGAAGATTTAACAAGACCAAGGCGCTTGTGCTGGGGTACTGAAGTAATGAAGAAGTAACGAGGTTTGTTATACAGCTTTCTGGGACCTGGATTCTCTTACTGTGGTGACAAAGATGCTCTCTATCCTCCTGCTGTGGAGGATACCTTTACATGGGAGACTTTTTTTCCCACATTTGAGGAAAAGAGGAGGGTCAGAGTCTTTTTTAAATAATTTTTTTTCACTACCTGTTTCTCAAGTAACTTTATTTCAAAGTAACCAGTATGCAATTGTGGTTCATCTTGGGGTGTCCTTCTCTGAGCCCCAACAAACTCATCCAACCTACAACACAAGTCTCATCTCATTTAACTCACCTGGCAGCTCAATTCTTGGCCCTTCTTCCACTAAACCCACCTCTGGCCTGAAATGCACCATAGACTTGGTCCCTCGGGAAGCACGCTTATCTTGCCATGATATATTCCTGCCTATTCTCTTTGAACTCCTGAAGAAAAAATAAGAAAAAATATTAATTGGTCAAATTGTATTTCTTAAAAGTCTGAATGAAGAGATATAGTTACTTGATAATGCATTGAACATGTGTCTAATACTAGTATATCAACCCATGAGGTGTGCAACATAGTTATAATAAAAAGTCACCTCACATTTGCACAGCACTTTGTAAATTCTACGGTCCTTTTCCTTACCCCCACTCGATTGCACAGAATATGAAGAGTAGATAATACTTATTTTCAATGGGAACCATGTGAACAGAAATTATTTTTCCTATAAAGACAAAAACCTTGCAGCTCAAATGTCAAACTGACCACAGAGAGTCAAATCCAGCACCAGCTCTTCCAGTCTTGTAGGTGTGGGTTTTCTGGGTGCTGACGCAGACAGGTCCCCTGAAGGTGACTTGGAGTTTTAAGGATAATCACCTGCATGGAAGATGAGAAGCCAGTGATGAGGTGCACACAAAGCGAGCGGTGAGAACAGAGACCCCTCATGGAACTGGGGTTGTTGAAGGGTCCCCATCTCTACACAAGCAGAGTCAGTGAGAACAACAACAAAACCAAAGTAGTCTGTTTAGGCTTTGACTAATGGAGACGTTAAAAATTATCTCATCTGAAAATTTAAAACAATAATTGAATTATTATGTCAATTTAAGGTTTAGATTTACACTTCTTTCATGATCTGTCAGATCCTAAGCTCGAAAAAAAAAAAAAATTAAAGGGCTCCTAGTTTGGAAAACACTGCATGGGACTGGCACAAACATACACAAATGCACGTCAAAGGAGTGAACTCTCAGCCACTCGGACCTCCAAGAATTTCCACAGATAAAGCTCCTGTTTATGCAAATTTTCAGGAAAATAAGAAAAAACATAGGTGGATACTCTCAACTTCAGATATTTGCATTACTTGATGCAAAGTATGACAAAAATACACTTACTAGTTAAAAGCGATAGAGGTTAAATTTAAAACTATGAGACTATAGATTGCAATATACAACCAGATCTTCAGAGGAAACTGACAGTTTAGAACTGAGGAAAAATTGGGTTTGTCAGGAAAACCATCTTCCAAGAAGGAGAAAAAACAGGTGACTATACACACACACACACGTACACACACATATATAAATACAGACTACATAGAGCAATAATACCATATAATTTGTGGGTTCAAAAAGATACAACTGACTTCCTGGAAAACAGTAGATTATCAAGAAGGAGGAAATGATGGTAGCTAAGTTTTGTTTTTTTTTCCTTTAATCTTTGTATTTTTAGGATAGTAAAAACATTGGGTATCTTTAGATTTATTAAGGTTAGTGTGGGTGTTAATCTACCAAATGTTATTAATGAAAGATTAAACATGGAATCTATCTAGCCAAAATTCGGGAGAAAGATGGTCAATAGATAACACATTTATAGTGTTGACTAAGTGCAGAATGATATTCAAAGCTCTTTACAGACTTTTTCCCAGATATTTACAGATATCTGTCAATCGTCTTCAGAACAACTGAGACACATAATGTTATTGTCTCAATTTTAAACTCAGAAAACCTGAAACAAAGAGTCATTAAATGACTTGCCCCAGATTATACAGGAAGTAACAGGCGGAACTGGAAATTATGATGTGATCTAGCTCTAATTTATGGTAGTTTGTTATAATACTACTGAATCAGTCCATAAGAGTGTGGGATAAATAGCACAGCAAATTATGAACTGTTCTCAACAATACACATTTAAAGAACCAAGTCACATGTCACAATGTGCTCAACTTCACTGGTGATCAGGAAAATGCAAATTACAACTACAACGCATACCACCCAGCAGAGGGAAAAGAAAAGAAAAAAAAAACCTCATAATATTAAGTATTGTAGAGACTGTGGAGCAACAGGACTACTTACATAGTGCGCTCGTGGGAAAGTAAATGATAGAACCAGTTTGTAAAACTTTTCTGTTTGTAAAACTCAGTATCAGCTTAAGCACAATATATGCATATCCTGCAAACCAGCAACTCTACCCAGAGTTCTACCAAGCAGAAATGGATGAAAGTGGACATACAGAGATATGTGCAAAAATGCATTTTGTAATAGCTGCATCTGGGTGCGCTCTAAATAGTTCTCCAAAATAAGAAGAATATATAAATTAAGTACAGTCATACAATGGATACTACACAGCAGTGGTAATAAAAGAATTACTGCTGTGCTCGTTACCTTCAGCAGCTTGAGTGGAAACCATGCTGCAGACTGAATATTTGTGTCCCGCCAACATTCACATGCTACAGTTTAACCTCCAGTGTGGCGGTGCTAGATGTGGGGGACTTGGCTAGTGATGATGTCAAAGGCACAGACCTCAGGAATGGGATTAGTTATTTAGTTATTAGAGTATGCTAGCTAGTCATTCATATATTTACGTGTACTTGTTGATTAGTTTCTATTAGGCACTATTATGGTCATGAGTAGTTATCAATCTCTTCTACCTGTCACATTCCATGGGTTTTTCTTCTGGAAATTAACCATCTACAGCTATTACCATTTATTTACATCTCATAGGCATCCCTTCAAAGTGCAAACTCCTCTACAGGGAGGATGTAATTTTCATATTTGTATTCTAAAGATCAAAAAGCCTTGAACTTTGTGTTAAGTATATTTTTGCTGACAACTTTTAATTTTCAGATGACTCATTTCTCTGACCTTAGAGCAACACTTTCAGTGTGTTCCCGCTTTCAGTATGTTCATTATTCTTGTCTTAATAGTTGGTTATCAGGGGGGAGGTAATAGCTCAGTGGTAGAGCAGGTGCTCAGTATGCACGAGGTCCTGGGTTCAGTTCCCAGTACCTCCATTAAAACAAATAAACAAACAAAATTACCTCCCCATCCCAAAAATATAAATAAATAAATAATTTTAAAAACAAAAAACAAACAAAAAATAGTTGGTTATCCAATATATACATAGATACCTCTGTCCTCTCTCAGTTTTGAAGTCTTCTTCACCGTGACCACCAACACATCGCCACCACCACTGTCATCACCGTCAACCACAATAACAAATACAATCTCTTGTTGGGCTCCAGAAAATGAGCTGGACTTGGTGGAAGACATAATGCATCAGTAGATGACTGAACTGGGAAATATGAGATGAAGATTTGATGGAAAACTCACTTTGTCTTTGTGGGATTCCGTTTGTCAGTGTTCAGAATGAACTTTACCTGTGTTATCATCAATGTCTTTTCTAACCTATGTAACTGTATGTATATATGAAACATGTAGACAGAATTCTAAGCATTTCCAAATTTAGATTATTATATTTCTTTGACATATAACTTATCTAGATTTTTAAAAAAAATTTCCCTAAGTATTGAGATACTTACGTTTTTAATTTTGTCTTTAGTCCCCAGCTTATTGGCACAGGGTGATTACAAACAACCTGAATGCAGATCATTTGTTGAAAAGCTTTCAGACTTGCTTTATGGTACATGTATTGATGTCTAATTATGGAAACACTACTGAGATAGCATAACTAAAATCTTTTGCATATTTTTACAATATTTACCCCAGTACAATTTTTTTCCGTATCTTTAAAGGAGATACTGGGGGTTGAACCCAGGATAAGCTCTACCACTGAGCTATACCCCTCACTTCCAGCATGGTACAATTTTTAACCACAGTTTCAGTGATTTAAAAAATCTTTTATATCTCTCCTTAGATAATCAACCAATGCCTCACGTATGACAAAGACATGTTCAGAAGAAACTACACTGAAGTGACAGAATTTCTTCTCTTGGGTCTGACAAGCTGTTGCGAGTTGCTTTCTTTGTCTTGTTCCTTGCAGTTTACATAGTCATTGTGATAGGAAACCTGGGCGTGATTGTCTTAATCAGAACTGATGCTCGACTTCACATGCCCGTGTACTTTTTCCTCTCAAGTTTGTCTGTTTTAGATCTGTGTTTCTCCACAAATGTCACTCCCAAAATCTTACAGAATTTCTTATCAGAGAAGACGACTATCTCATATGCAGGCTGTCTGGTGCGGTTCTGTATTGTCATGGCTGTGGTCCTTACAGAGCACTGCATGACGGCTGTCATGGCATACAACTGCTACGTGGCCATCTGCAATCCTCTGCTCTACAGAAACCCAAGAATCAAGAAAGAGTTAGAATCAGGTTACTTGGCTGGTCTGAAAAACACATTACCCAAACCTCAAATATTAGATCCAGAAACATACGTTTTTGGGGTCACAGGCTGAATTACCATGGGGTGAGAGAAGCAGCACCCAGTGGAGGGATGTGCCCAATAGTCTAAGTACTGGGCACCCCTGTGGTGCTTCCTCTCACATCTAGACCTGTTTCATAGAAGATGCAAGAACGTACTAAGCAGTAGTTCATATATAATGATTATTACTATTTTCTTAATGTTAATAAAATCTAAGCATTAGTTCAGTAAATGAGTCTTCTGCTTAAAAACAATTTTGCCAATAGAAACTCAATTTATCAATACTGTGATTGTTATGATTATGAGGAAATGGAGTATGGTCTTCAGGGTTTGTGAGCATTTATTAAAAATGTGTTGACTGATAGGTGGTCCAAATGGTCTTGCTTCTCAGTTATTATTGTTAAAAAGCTTATTCAGTTAATGTTCGTTAATACTATGTAATTATATATTATATACATAGGACGCAAGGAAAAGGGGACTCAGAAATAAATAATAAATGTGAAAGCTGAGTTTTTAACATCTGAAACAGTATCTTATCTTTGGAGAAAGGGAGAGACAAAAAGTAAGCTCGAAGTTTTCAGGCTGTGTTTGCCTGAGAAACAGAGAAATCTATGACCTTAATCCAATTTCTTTGTGTTAGATTTGGGAATAGAGGGTAGACATGACACTTATTCCATTAGATTTTTAGAATTCAAGTACAAGGGTGGCCTGTATTCTTTTTTTCTCACTGAACCACAAGCAACAATTCCCCTAAACAATGATTGTCCCATGTGTCTGGCTGGAGAGGGAGGGTCTCAGTCTCCCAAGGGCTTCTGTGGTCCAGTAGAGTGTGGTAGCTCCAAAGTATTTCCTGTTTCTCAAAGGAACAAAAAGCACATAAAAGTAAGAAAAATTAAGAGGTTGCAGAGTTCCTAATATGGAGAAAGCATCCAGTAAGAATGGCACTATAAAACTAGAATATAAGGTCCATGCGAGCAGGTACTAATATTATTTTTTTTCCTGGATTTCAGGCACATAGTAAATAGATAAATAAACAAATAAACAAATAAATGCATGTCACTGTCTAAAGA
This sequence comes from Camelus bactrianus, assembly GCF_048773025.1. Classification (NCBI taxonomy): domain Eukaryota; kingdom Metazoa; phylum Chordata; class Mammalia; order Artiodactyla; family Camelidae; genus Camelus; species Camelus bactrianus. The sequence goes on from NC_133548.1 coordinate 12,633,739, forward strand.
TAATGACACCAAGGTTAAGAATACTGTGTTTTCCAATGCTTTGGGGGTACACTTACCCTCTACACAGGAACAACCTTGTGGAAAGCAAGAGTAGGAATTAGTCAGGTTAACTTTCTTCCACTTTGGAAAATGGAGCCTTAAGATATGAATTAAGCTCAATTAGAGGAATAAAGTTGCACAGCTTACAATATAGAGATCATGAACTAAAAATTATACCCATGGCATTTGCAATTATAAGTCAGTAAAAATTAAAATTATATTCCTCAAGTGCATTAATTTATTTTCTCTCCAAAACGGGTAGAAACTATAGGCATGAGAAGGATAGCTATTGTAGATCATCTTCTATCAATTAAAATAATTTATTAAGACAAGACCGGACGCATTCAGGGTGGTATGGGGAATTTTTTTACAGTGTTAAAAAATAGAACAAAATATAAACCACAGCAATAAAAAACTGTCAACCCTAATGCAAGAATTAAGTTGGGTTTTAGAGAAGTCCATTAATTCTTTCAGACAAGGAAAAGCCCATCTGAGGCTCATTACATGTGTATATGACATCCTTCTTTATTCTCCCATTGCTTACAATTCTTTCTTACTGAAAAATGGGAGCAATGTTCTTCATTAATACAAAGAATTGTGCTAAGTACAGATTATTTGAAATATATGTTGTGGCTGATGCAATATTGACATGATTATTATCACATGGGAAACTAAGAACCACTCCCACCTACAAATGCAGCACAGTCACCAGGATACAGAGAAAACACTGTAAAAAAAAAAGAGGACAAAAAGCAAAATCTCAAGTTCTTTTAGCCCTTTAATTAATTAACTAATTTAAAAAACTCTAATTCTGCTGAGAGTTATTTTGCTCTTGAGTTTCATTTTCCACTACAGGTGATGCCATCTGTAGCATTTTAATTATCTCTGCAGCTTTCTGTCCATATTCTCCAGTGAGAAAGCCCCACAGTGGGAAATCCAGCTCTTATAAATCCGTCTGAATCACGCAGTGGTGATATCAGATGAGATGTTTCCAAGAACATTTTTTCTTCATGCACAGGTAGGTTCATGCACAGGTAGAGTCCATGTATTTTCATAAAGTCAGTCCAGAGTGTGAGCCCTCTAGGTTGCCCTTGTAATTCTCCGTAGGAAGAGAATGTTCTGGAAGGGATATTAGGAGGTGCCGTTAGAAAGGCCTCACTGTGGCAGTGGTAGTCAGTTGTGGTTGGGGGCTCTGGTTTGATGCCCTTGTCCAAGAACTGCAGTCATTCAGTGGCAAAAGTGTACACCATCCTACCCAACAAACAATGAGAATTCTCCCCATAAAGGGTCACTACGTGGCAATCAAACCGCTGTGTTTCTGTTTTCTCTGCTAACGACATTTTCTCTTCAGTGCAAGTGCTGGTCTCAGTCTCTCCCTCTCTTTCTGTCTCTGCTTCTCTCTCCTCCTCATATACAAACATAAAGTCATGAAATTAAACTTTTATATAGTACTAGCACGTATAAGATACCAGTAACGTGTGTTCAAACACAGTTATTGATAAAAAAGCACACTGGACCTCAAAACATTCATAAATGATCCTGTGCTCCTTCCAATCCAGACCATCTTTTCCTCATTCCACCTCCTACACACTAGTGGTTGGGGTTTCACATGGGGGTAGCCTGAGGAAACATCTTCTCTTGGCATGTGATCTTCTAGCATTCTCTGCCCTGTTACAGCTAGCTCCCTGACGAAGCCTGTAGGACTTGGGCAGTTGTAAATCATGGGCCCAGCATTTCTTAGGATGGCCAATTATCTTGGTTTGCCTAGGACTGAGGTGTTTCCCAGAGGCAAAACTTAACATTCCTAAACCGGGAAATTTCTGGCCAAATTGGGTGGGCACTATTTATGCCACATTTCTCCCACCACAGACTGAGCTGGTAGCAGACATAGATGGATTTCATTACAGGGTCAACTGAATCTCATTCTGCTCCCCTGTGCAGATTTGTCATTCAGTGGCAGCTAAAATTGAAGGCCTCCTTGGAGCTGAAAACTAAGCTCATGTAACTTGACTTATGCACTGATACGCTTATCACAAAGTGCTTAAAGCCTGATACCATTTTCCTTTTGCTTCTATTTCTTGATTACATTTGCTATAAAAGTGAAAAAACAGTTTAAAAACTTCTCATTACATATATAAGGTTTATTAAACATCAAATAAATCAATAACATTGTAGAAAATGTTTCTTTACAATGCCTGTATAGAGCGTATAGAGGAGGCTGGGAACATAAACAGATTTCTTACCTAAATGTGCGGGAAGTGGCTAATTATTTGGAAGAGGAGGCAAAAAGAATCCTGCAGATCTCCCTGAAGCACAAAGAGGATATTCGAATAGACTTGACAGCATTCTCTATTTCCTTCTTTTACCAGTTCATGGTTAGATGAGGTAACACCTGTTTGCATTTGGTGCTTTGGCAGAGGCAACCTAGAGTGTCATTCTTTTTACTTTACTTTAGTCACTACCAACATTCCAGGGGAGGATGAAAATCATCTATTATTTTTCCAATCTCCATCTGATATCTATCACATAAATTTCAACCAAGAGATGAGTAGTGGGAGGCACAGACATAACAAGGAAGCTAAGATAGAGACAAATTCTAGGGGATGAAGAAGGAAGGATACATCTCAACTAATGATGGGTAGGAAGAGAAATAGGCAAGAAACAGGTTGGTCATAATAGCTTATTATAGATAAGAGAAGAACCAGTGATTTTTCAGAAAAGTGTTAACTACATGAATGAATGGATGAATAAATAAATATAAAAGTGATGATGATGTTTTTCTAACTTGTACTTTGATGGCAAATACAGGATATTTTATGAAGAACCATCAGCTGTGCACTCCCATGGCCCATAAATAAATAGACCATAAGTAAAATCTTACTGCTGGTAAATGAGCTCAAAATATTTAAACTAGCGTATCAAAATGTGCTAGAAGGGTCCAGAATCCAGACAGATCGGCCATCTTAATCTGATACAGCCAAAAAGTATAAAAAAGAAACTTCCTCTCTAAACCCTCAAAAATTTTCCTTCACTTTCTGGTACATTTTAAAAATTTCATTAAAGTGTAAATAATTATAGAAGAATAATACAGTCCTTCATTTAGTTTTCTGTTGTTCCTATTTTATTCAAAGTTCTAAGAAAAAAGGAAGAGACTGCTATAGAATGTGTTAATGCTTCAAGACTCAAGGGAGGAGAAGAGTTTAAAAAAATGGAGGTGATGCTTCAATTTATCTCTTTTAGGCTTATTTGCAACATGGACAATGGCTGGCAAGGATTCATTTTCTTATGTTGATTTTCAAAATAAAAAAAAAATCACTAAATCAATGTAATGCTTTAAGAGGTTTTTTTCTTTTCTTTTTTTCCAATAAAGATAGTTGTTTTATTTTAAACCATTTTATACAGTGTTATTAAGTCATATTTTAAATAAAAACAACTCAAGCTTTCAAGGTTAAGAAATGGAGGTATCATTTAACTTTCTGATTATGGATCAGCATTTCTCTGCCTATGACTTTGAATAAATTTCTTACATATTTTATAGACCTTCTAACTCTATAAATCTAGTGAATAAATAAAATGTATGCACTTCCTAAAAGTTGGGGCCATTAGTAAAAGTTCTTTCCCTTTCCAGGAGAGAGTCAGAACAAAAATTCTCACTGTAAACTTTTTCTTTATAAACAAGTAAAACTAGATGCAATAAGCTATGTCATTATATTCTATAATTTTATATTATTCTGCCACTTTCTCTGTAAAAGAAAACTTATGTGTATATATATGTGCATAAGGGAAAGAAATACTGCTAAGTAAAGACATGGGGGAAGGAGAGGAGAGATGAAAAGAAAACTTGCAGAGGAATTGAAAGAGGGATCAGGAAGATAAAATACAAATGAAGAATGACTATAATTGAGATGTGTATTTTTTATTTCTGTTTATTTTATTAGACAAAGTGCATCTCTGCCTGGATCACATTCAAGAAAATGCTCACTTTTACTGATGTGACAGAATTTATTCTCTTGGGACTAACTAGTCGCCCTGAATTACAGCTGCTGTTCTTTGTGGTCTTCTTACTGGTCTACATCGTCACCCTGGTTGGGGATGTTGGTGTGATCATACTCATCCGGATCAGTCCCCAGCTCATCAGCCCCATGTATTTTTTCCTCAGTCACTTGTCTTTTGCAGATGTGTGGTTCTCCTCTAACGTCACTCCCAAAATGTTGGAAAATTTGATATCTGAGACCAAAACCATTTCCTACCCTGGCTGTATAGTGCAGTGTTTCTTCTTCATTGCCTTCGTCCATGTAGAAGTCTTCATCCTCGCTGTGATGGCCTTTGACAGGTACATGGCAATTGGCAACCTCTGCTCTACGGCAGTAGAGTGTCAAGGATTGTCTGTATTCGACTGATCTCTTTCCCTTATGTATATGGCTTCTTTATAAGTTTCATCTCCACATTGTGGACCCATGGCTTGTACTTCTGTGGGAATATTGAGATCAACCACTTCTACTGTGCAGACCCAGCCCTCATCAAGATGGCCTGCACAGGAACCTTCATTAAAGAATACACCATGCTCACATTGGCGGGTCTCAACTTCTCTTACTCTTTACTAGTCATTATCATCTCCTACATATTTATCCTTATTGCCATCCTAAGAATGCACTCAGCAGAAGGAAGAAAGAAAGCCTTCTCCACATGTGCATCTCATTTGACAGCTGTCACCATATTTTATGGAACTCTCTTCTTCATGTACCTCAGAAGTCCAACTGAAGAGTCTGTGGAGCAGGGGAAAATGGTAGCTGTGTTTTATACCACGGAGATTCCCATGTTGAATCCCATGATCTACAGCCTCAGGAACAAAGATGTGAAGGAGACCATGAGCAAAGCGGTCAGTAGGACATACTTAATGAAATAAAATAGAAACTTAAAACGTATGACGAGACCCATGGTTCAATAGAAGGGTTAGAATTAACCATTTCTCTTGGATAATGTTGAGAAAAATTGTTATTTTTGTTTTCAATGAACAGACAAAGATACTATACAATTGAATAAGGAGTAAGATGTAAGGATAAAAGAAGCACATTGTAAACAAGACTCCTGGGGTCTATAACACATGACGAGATGAAAGCATGCTGACAACAGCATCCTTTCCCACACAGTGTCAAAGTCGGCAGGTCATTTTGGAGCTGGAAGTGTTTGTTATGGCTTTTCAGTATTTTACAAGTCCACTCTTTCAATTCTGTGTTTAGAAGAACTGCAATGGTCCCTTCTTGCATCTAAAGGAGGTGGTGGTTCAGGATGTGTGTTGTTATTTTTAAATACTTAAATTGACTATTATTTCACTAGTAGTCATTGGTATAATTGTAGACAACAGCCCTGACAGTGGAATCATTTCTGCAGAATATGTTACAAGCTCCATGTAAGAAGTGCTAATGAATTTAACTGTATGCTATATGAGTTTACCTTTTCAAATGTATGCTAATCAATTAAATAAACCTCATTTACATGGAAACATATGTATTTAAATCCTATTTGTGTCTTACCTTATGATGACTATCAGAGGTAATGACACAATCTCATTGGTTAGTTTTGGATTGTATTTCCATAAATCCATTGGGGAAAGTGTAGAGATATATTTACTTTTTCTTTTTTTCCTTATTTTTGAAGTGTTTTAGGGTTTGGTGGTAGTAGAAACCAGCTGAACCCTCACTGGTTCTAACTATATGCATTTGTAACTTGTCATCCATTTTATATCTGTTTTTAAAATTAACGTCATCAATATAACAGATGCCCTGAATTGTGTTTTTTTAATGATATTGTTGCCTCTGTTTCAAAATACTTTTACTTAAAAGATGAGAACAATTTGAGGCACAAATTGCTGATTTTGATTGTAAACGCACAAAATCTGTAACATTTCTTGTCAGGATTGAAGTCCTGTTCATTTTCTTTTATCTAACAATATTTTGTCAAGAAATTTAAAACATAAAGCAGGATTTTCACAAATAAAGCAAAATCATGCATGCATTATATATGTGTATATACATGTATACATACCTGTTACACACCCATCCACATACATGTACATGTATGGATATTTCTGTTTGTATGTGTGTGTGTGTTTGTGTGGGTCCGTGTGTTTCAGAGTAGTCAACCTGATCAAGACTTTGCAGGAGTTGCTACTTAGGAATTTTCCAAAGGATCAGACTAGTTGTAACACAAATTAACCAACATAATTATGTCATTTATTACACTATACGTTGTGTTATATGCAGTCTCGTATTACACTATTTCCCCTTCCACTACGTTTAGTAATTTACTCCAAATGGCCTACTTCACCCACAACAGAACTATTTTCTCTACTTAGCTCTCTCTTGACCATAGATTGTAAAACTTAGTCCACTTGAAAACCAAAAGATTTTAGAGGTTGTTATGGCCAGCTGTGTTATTTTAACAATTATAAGCAAACTGTATGGGGGGAGGGGATAGCTCGAGTGGTAGAGCACGTGCTTAGCATGCATGAGGTTCTGGGTTCAATCCCCAGTATCTCCTCTAAAAAAAATAAACTTAATTACCACCCCGTCACTGCCAAAACAAAACAATTTAAAGTATAATAACAAATAAATAAAATATAAAAATAAAATGTTTAATAAATAAATAAATAAATAAACAAACTATAATCATTCACATAACAGCTCATGCAATGGGTACATACATTAGCATATTTATGCTTAATTTAAACAATTTAGAATTTCTTTTTTGCATGTGGTCTGAAGCAAGAAACTAATACTAATTTTCATAAAATATTAATTGCCACTTGTTTTTTTTTAATAATCTCCCTGTTCCTGATAATTTTTAAATGCCAGTAATATTATACATAAACTTGTTTCTATTTCTCTTAGTTCGTTCCCCATCATTATAATCTGTTCTTTAATTAACCACTCATTCATCTAACAAATATTAGCTGAGTGCGTATTATGTACCAGGCACTGTTTTAGTTATTTGTTATCAATGAGCAAAACAAAAAAAAGAAATTCTTGATCTCATGAGTCTAGTGGTGTGAGAAATATGTAAATAATTAGCATAATATATAAATAAATCATATAGTATGTTAGATATGTTATGGTGAAATCTGGAAAAAAATATGATATAAAAGAGCAAAAGAGTGCTTCTAATTTAGGCATGGGAATGAAGGCAGATTTCATCGAGATGATAATTGAGCAAAAAACCTCTGCAGGTGGCTTAGAGCTGAGCCACGCAGTTGTGTGCTAGGTCATAATTCTAGTTACAGGGACTCATACTTGTTTCATCTTTCACTGGAAAAGCTGAGTCGCACAGACCGTGAAGTACAGAACACGGGACTGGCTTATGCAGGTCGAGTGACACCATCACCAGGTTTAGTGTGATGCAAACCCAAAGCAAATTATGTCATTTGATCCCAGGACACTTTCAAAATAACTTGAGTTTGAGTTTGGGGAAAAATAAAATTGTGCTAATTGTATATAAAAAAAACAACCCACAATCTCATCAGTATGTGTTCCTCTGGAGATGCACTTTCCTCAGGGTCATTTCTGAAGAAATCTTCTTAATTGCTTCTTGTTTCCTAATGTAAACATTTAAGGAAGACTTCTCCTGTGTCCTTCCAGTTTCTCTTTTGCCTGGTTGATGATGTTTGCCATCTCTTCTACAGCCTCCACTTTTTAATTCTGCATTCTTTCTGGGAACACTTCTGTTCATTCTGAGGTTGGTACACAAATGCATCGATCTGGAACTGGAAAATGAAGGTTGCATCTTGAATTTTATTTACATTTATTCTTTATCATTAACATTAACATAATTAACATTATTTCATAAATGTTATCTGTGTGTAGATCTGTATTTGTGTGTGTCAGAGAGAGAAACAGAAAGAAATTTTCAATAGAGATTTGATTATTTGATTATTGCAAACTATTAATGGAAGCTACAATTTCCAGGAGTGCATTTAATAATAATTGTGCCTTGAATATTTATTATGTGTTAATGTGTAATAAATCTTTTCATATTCACAAACACACAAAGAAATCAATACTGTTATTATTGTTACATCATATTAGTACAGTGAAATTATAAACAAAACAAGAGTAATCCTGTCCAAGTTCTTAAATAAGTCATGGAGCCAGAATTGAGCCAGGGTCTGACAAAGCAACAGAATTCTTTAAATGGAATACTTAATATTCTCTCATGCCTGAACCTGAAGGAGAAAGAATCCACATTTATGGGTAACTTAATTTGAAATACAAAATGCTGCAGTATGGCTGTTTGGGTACATCTGCTTTGCCAGGAGATGGTGAGGAAAATCCTGTCAGTGCTTCTAAGTTCCCCAGACCCTCCTTTTCCCCCAGATCTCACGCCCGCTGAGATCAGAGCTGATCATTCCACTTTCCTGTGAGCTCACCAACACTGTGTATCATCTGGCTAATCACCACGCACGTTTACATGGATTTAATTTTTGCAAAGTACTAACACCACCACTTTTTTATATCTTCTTTTTTTTCTCAGTCATCCTTGGTTGTCTGTAATTAGATCTGGTTTTCAAACAAGAATTCCTCTATTGCTAATCTCTGATAAATCCAAGAGTGTGAAAACCACAGGCAGCCCAGGCACACTCTGCTGACTCCGCATCAGTGTGATCTGTGGAAAGGCTTGACATCCTGTTCCAGGCACAGAATCTCCCCTTCATCTTCGTATTTCCCCTGTCTTTTGTGATGCTGTCTTAAACAGATCTTCCACTAATTTCTCTTTGTCTATGAACCTGTGAATCTTAAAAAATCCATTTTTTCTTGTTAAGGAAATTCTTCTTTTTCAAAAGTAAATATATTATTTTTTACATTTTTACAAATGAATTAGCATAGTTTGGGCAGTTTACAGATCTGTGATCTGATTTTCCCGTTCCTGTTCCCATGGACTGAACATGTTCACAGGCAGCTCGAAATGATCCTACAGCACATTCAGGACAGATACAGTCCTCCCTCAGTATCTGAGAGGGATGCGTTCCAGGACCCCCACTGCATCCCAGGATACTGAAGTCCGCAGATGCTCAAGTCCCTTCTACAGAACGGCATAGTTTTTGCACATAACTGATGCACACCCCATACTTTAAATCATCTCTAGATGACTTCTAACACCCAATGCGATGCAAATGTTATGTAAAGAGTTACCATGGCCTGGCAAATTCAAGTTTTGGCTTTTGGAACTTTCTGGATTAAAAACAAAATTTTTCCATTCGAGGTTCATTGTATCCATGGGTGTGGAACCTGCAAGAAGGCTGACTGTACTCAAAATATGTTTGCTCTCCTTTCCAGACTTTCTAGGCTCCGCTCTAAAGCCGAGCACGTAGCAACACACTACAGAAGCGTGCAACCAGCAGAGAATGAGAATGTTTTATCAATTTGTCTTCCTATTTGGTATTACCTGTTTTTTGTTTTTTCCCAAATCTGTGAAAACAGTTTTTTGATGGTTAAATACAAAGTTGAACAAGGTTTTAATTTGAGTGGGCATCAATATTTAACAAAATAGTTCAAAAATAAGTTTATCTTTATGTCAGAATGATTCCACGGAAGTTCAAAAAATAAAAAGATGTGAAGAATTGGGTTGTCACAGGAGATATATATGAATATAGAAGCAGGTTGTGACGCATTTGCTCCACACTGTCGAGAGCAAACCACACCATCACCGTAGTCACTCAATCGCCTGTCATAACGCAACTGGTTTATAATTTTGTTTGCATTACTTTACATTTTTTTTTAGCTTTACAAGTGCCACACGTGGTTACTGAGCATATCTGAGAAACTTTGGAATTAAAAAAAAAAACCCAAACAAAAAATACCCATATTACTACTTTCCACCTGGTGATTTGATGTCACCTTTTACTTCCTAAAGACTCACAAATATATTCCTTTAAGAAGATAATATAAGTTTTATAGCATGAATGATAAATTGGTAGATACATAATTTTAGTAAATTTATTAATACACAGACTATGAATCATAAGCTGAGCAATAGCAAATCAAGCGCTTGATTTAATCTTTAATATAATTTTAAGGAAACTCTGCTTTAGGCATAGATTGATGCCAAACTATAATCCCAAGTGATCACATGTGTTCTCTAAGCTTTAATGTGTCTGTGTCTGACTACGTATTCTTAAATCCAAATGGTCACGTCCAATTGACCATTGAAAACTCTTCAAGGGGAGAATGAGTTCCATAAAGGTGACATGAAGCCTTGGGATGGGGAGGTGGTTGGATGGGGAGAAGAAACCAAAATTATACAGAAAGAATGGTATTCTTTACATCACAAAACAAAGGATTTTATCTTTTCCAATTTTAACTCTTATTATTCCTAATATTTTTAAGCCATGAGTTAATGCCTCAATTTTTTACTAATTAGCCTAAGACTCAGGAATCATTTGTCAGTCTAATTTACTTGGGTTCGTAGCATTCTCCTTCCTCATGAAAAACCTTTCTTTCCAAACGGGGTGAGTAGAAGGCAGTGGATTACCTTTGTGAATAAGAGTGTGTTTATTTTCACTCTGGCAATGAGGTCATCTTCTTACCTGCTCTTATCTTTCCTGGTCCTAACACGAGGATAACTTTGGATACGCATCAAAGGGTAGTTGCACCAAGTGTAATCCTGGAGGTGAAAACAAGGGTTTGGGGAATAATCAAATGACATTTAGCCCTTGGAGAGCATGGCGCAGTCCCAGCTCCAACAAACTCATCGCCCTGTTGCAAAGCTCTCTCTGGAATCTTTTTTGATAGAATTACTCTCTGTGTTCCAAAGAACCTCAATGTTGGCTGATTTTGAGGAACTCTCTCTCTGTGTCTCTCTTTTTGCTTTATTATTCTCTCTCCTTTCCTTCATCTTTAAGCTAAGTAAATGCCAGCTAGACTAAGCATAATAGAATTCTTTCCCACACAGCTTCTCACAGTTTACCTTTACTAGATAAGTCATGTGTCTCTAAGAGTTTGCAGAAGATATAAAGATTTCTCATTATCTGATGAATGAACCCTTGTGGATTTTTCTCCACAATACCTATTAACAGCATACAGAGCACTCGTGTTTCTATAGGAAAATAATTTCGGAAATATTGTTCTAGAAAAATGTTCCTATGACACAACCTATATCCAAGAAGAACTCCATTGGATTGCCAAGGAAAAGGCAAACATTCCCCACTTTCTGCCTCCAGTATAACTCTGTAAGAGTACACCACAGTTTTAGAAAGACTATTGACATCAATACCACTCTAAATAGACATTAATCTCCTTGTCTCACTTATATTTGATCTCCAGAACATAAGAGTGGATGATGTCTGGTAGATTATTATAATTACACATTAGAGATGCCAAGAGTCCATGTCCAGGTACTGTGCATAATGTAGGAATGTGTATAAATGGCTTACACCTTTATTTTGATGACTGCTGTGATCATCAGTTCATCCCTCTTTAAATGAGTCCAAGGATGAGGTTAGATTAAAAATAATTTTTATTTGACAATTAGGGCTGATGAATTACTTGATTAAGTGGCTTCCTTCTCTAATCATGGAGAATATGCCTATGATGAAACAGAGATAACATAGTAATTTTGAGTGATGATAAAAAGAGAACTATAGACCTCCAAAACATCTTCAAAATATGAAAATACCAAACAAGCCAGTGTTGGAAAAAAGGGATGTTGAAGAAGTGGTCTTGGAAATTTGGCTAAATTCACTATCGAGTACTAGCGTATTTCAATCACATTTCGTACACCTGTTATGTAAGTAGACTCTGTATTTATCCAACCAGGGAGCCTTCCGAGAGTACGTTACATTAGCAAATGGTCAGAAATGATTTGCTGAAAAGAGTAGCAAAATGCAGTCACAGATATTTAATAAAGAAAAAAATGAAAAAGGGCATGGATGAAAATAAAAATTAATAGTCAATATGTGATTTCAAAATTTATTTCCTTTTAGTTTTCACAGGAATTTGTAACTCATATCCACCCAGAACTGAGAAAATGCTCAATGTCACCGATGTGACAGAGTTTATTCTCTTGGGACTCACCAGTCGCCGGGAATGGCAAGTCCTCTTCTTCATCACTTTCCTGCTGGTCTACATCATCACCGTGGCGGGTAATATCAGCATGATCATGTTAATTAAGGTCAGTCCACAGCTCGGCAGCCCCATGTACTTTTTTCTAAGTCATCTGTCATTAGTGGATGTGTGGTTTTCTTCCAGTGTCACCCCTAAAATGTTGGAAAACCTGTTATCAGAGACAAAAACTATTTCTTACGCTGGTTGCTTGGTACAGTGTTTCTTCTTTATAGCCCTTGTCCACGTAGAGATTTTTATTCTCGCTGTGATGGCCTTTGACAGGTACATGGCAACATGGCAATTGGCAACCCTCTGCTCTATGGCAGCAAAATGTCCAGGGTTGTCTGTATTCGACTGATTTCATTCCCTTATGTGTATGGTTTTCTGACGAGTCTGGCAGCAACGTTGTGGACGCATGGCTTGTACTTCTGTGGGAAAATTGAGATCAACCACTTCTACTGTGCAGACCCACCTCTCATCAAGATGGCCTATGCTGGCACCTTTGTTAAAGAATATTCGATGATCATACTCGCAGGCATTAATTTCACTTATTGTCTAACTGTGGTGATCATATCTTACCTGTTCATTCTCATTGCCATTCTGCGGATGCACTCGGCAGACGGGAGGCGGAACGCCTTTTCCACTTGTGGCTCCCATTTGACAGCGGTCGTCATATTTTATGGAACTCTTATTTTCATGTATCTCAGACGTCCCACAGAGGAGTCCGTGGAGCAGGGGAAAACAGTGGCTGTGTTTTACACCACGGTGATTCCCATGTTAAATCCCATGATCTACAGCCTCAGGAACAAAGATGTGAAGGAGGCCATGAGCAAAGTGATCAGCAGAACATGTTTAACAAAATAAAGCTGGTTATTTTTGTCCTCTATGTTTTATAAATATGTTGCTCAACAGATTATTGCTCAGTACATAGCTAAAGACATTTAAAATGCTGAAGACTTGTAATTGAAAAGAAAAACAAGAGAAAGATTAAAAATCAGACAAGAAAGTAGTTTGACCCATTCCTGTTGATATAGGTAGTCAAAATTAATTAAAAAGTAATAAGTTAATTAATAGAAAGTATTATTTGAGCCAAAATTCAAGGCACACTTATTGAAGTTGTTCATATAGGTAGCTAGAGTGAAAGGATTTTATTTTTCTTATTCGAAAACCCAGTGGATGAATTTAGAAAATATCAATTTGCCTATACAGAGAGCAATTTGAGCAGAAAAAAATAGCGTATTTCATTTATTTTTCTAGTGCGAGGGCATAAAGAAGGAGGTCTTGATAATGGCTGTGAGATTGTGTGATATTAAAGCTTCTTTCAGTATGAACAATTGGTCTGTTCAGAAATTACTATTTTGAAAATAGCAATTCTATTGTATTTAATCCCTTTCAATGTTTCTGGTGTTTAAGAGACACAGCATGTTTTATAGATTCCACTCACTGCTGTATTTCAACTCCAAGGTTGCCAGGGATCAGCCTGTGTCCATCTCACGGCTAAAGTGTCTTCTTTCTGACTGAAAAGTGGGTCAAAGTAACAGATGTTTCATTTTGAAAGCACAGTTTTCACTTAAAAAATTAAATTGATAATCATGCGGAATATTTTATACATTTGTGATTTAGATATGGTACTTAAATACTTTAAAATAATTTTTGTATTTGAAAGAAACAAAATACTGAGGATGTCCGTCTGTCACTAACATTGACATGTACTGATATAATATATTAATATAATCTGGTTCTCTCTTGCACCTCATTTAGGCAAGTATAAGCATGAGGCAACAACCTTACAACTTGAACTTCCATAAAGTTTCTGGGTCCTCTAATAAAAATAAATAAATGAATAATAAATAATCTGCTCTTTTGGTGTAGAAAATACGTAACTACTGAAATGTCAATCACACATTTAAATGATGCATTTAAGTAATCGCAAATTGATCTGCAAAGATGTAAATACAATATGAAATAGGTGCAGTGTGAGGACAAACATTCTTCTTTGGACATTTTTGAGATTTTATTTTCCTTAAGGGAAACCAGTGATGCATATGAACTCATTTCCATGTACAAGCACATATATCATGGTCAAAACTTTAAAGCTATTTGCATATAAATAAATTGCTTATTCAGATTAAATTATAATAATATTACTTTGCTTAGAGTTGCAAAACTTAAACCCCTACAAGAATTTAAGATTTTATTTACTTACTGTTACTTTTTAGGTGAGTTAAAAGTAATTTCTTTTGGCAGTGATACCATTAATTCACTATTTATTGGAAAACTCGACATACCAAATTAGTTGCCGATTACTAACAAATTTTAAAATATGGTTTTAAAGCATTTTAATACCTGTGAGCAAATGGCCTTGGATGATCTTTGTTACATCTTTTTCTTCAAAAGTGAACCACTTTCTCTGCTTACTTTTCGGAGTGTTGGTTTAGTGTTACATGAAGAATGATGACAGCAAGGTAAATGGTTAAATCATGTTCCTGGTATGAGTTTCCAAATTTCAAATAAATTTACGAGTGACCTTGATCTAATCATTTCTTGTTATTCATCCAGTTAAGTTTTAGGTTCTAGTGTCTGACTCCGAGATCTCTTCTGGCTCATAATTTCCATAAGTTTGGACTCTTGAGCAGAACGTAAAGCAATTTTGCCATTTGCTGAAAATTCAGAATAGTTTTGTAAAATACTTATAAAAATACACCTTAATGTTACATTCATTTCTACATCTATCAACATCGTTACATTTCAGCGTTTCCAACGTAAAGTGTATTTATCTTTCTCTGTCACTCTCTCTATTTTGCTCTCTCCAACACACACACAGACACACACACACACACACATTCTTCTTTTTAAACCTACATTTACTTGAGAGAGTGCACGTTACATTGTAATAACATGGTGCCAAAGAGTTCACCGGACGCACTGTCTTCATAATGAGTGAGAAGGAACTTAGAGTTGTGGGTACTCGGGGATAAAGAATGCAGAGGAAAACGTTGCCTGAGCACGATTCTGTCTATTATTTTGCAGATGGAATTGGGGCAGTATATAGCTTAGAGTTTATGAACGATCCACATGGGCATTCTGTTTCTTTAACCTGTTAGCTACCTAAACTTGGTAGGAAAACTTAACCTCAGAGTTATTTTACATATGCATATTTTTATCCTTCAACATAGCGATGATATTGACCACAGTCCTACAGAAGTGGCGACATCATACTTGTGAACTGTTTATAAGAGAAAATGCAAAAAGAATTTCAAGACTTTGAGAGCTTCATACGAGACAGACATTGTCCTGAGAGTTAGCCCTAGGTTATCTGAGATCCCTACCCCAGCCTGTGGGACAGTAGTCTCACATTCTGCAGATGAGAATTGAAGCTGAGAATCATTACTCACCCAAGGACACATAATTAAAGTGCAGAGTTAAGAAGGTTTGATTCCTGATCCTCTGACATCAAATTCAGTGCTCTACTGACTCCCAGAAGAGCCTCAATTAAGTGAGACAAGTTGTTCTACTATAATCAACCAATGACCTCTACTTTTACTCATTCTCCCCAGATGTTTCCAAATGGTCTCTGAGGCACCTGCCATGTGTCTAACATCCATGAGAGGCGTAGGGCATGCATTGCTGTGATGGTCTCTCCTGAGAGATGATGCTTATTAGAAGTGTAGCACAACAGACATAAAACGACTGACCAAAATTTTATAATGCAAACCAAGAATGTTTTTCCGAGGTGCATAATTGCCAAGTGTGAATGGAAGGGAGCAGAACCCGTGTGAAGGAGGGAGAGATTAAACCATGATACTAAGAATTTTGATTTCTTAATTTTAGAACCGTAAGAATTAGTCTCCTGATTAGCACTCCTTAACTTCTCTTACCCCTGAGACGTTTCTAGAATTTTAAGTATCGTTTCTTTCATAATTACCTGGGTAGTTCCTTGGGGAGAGGCTCTCAATCCTCTCAGTGTTTAAGGTTTTATTATAAATAGTGAGTCATTATCATTTGCTTTTCTCACTGCTGAAGGTAGGTCTGCAAATTTTACACTCTTTACAATACAGATTAATGCAGTCACATCTTTTAATTTTTATTCTTGTTTTGCAGAGTAGACTAAGACCTCATTTGTAGACTTATTGGTTATCACAGTGTTTTATTGTGTGGAAAAATATTACAGGGAAATAGTCTTATTTGTATCCACAGTTTATGTAAAACTTCATATGAATGATCTGGCTACAATGGGGGTTTACAAAAAATTTATCCTTCATTATTTATCCTTTTACCTCTTCTCTACAATGACCATTGATTTTCACATTGTGTTTTAAAATAAATGTACATGGAGTTGAAAATTTTGTGTCAGTGGAAATGATTGAAGCAGTAATTATACCATCACTGTTTCTCTTCATTAGAAATTCCTAAAACATTATTAAAATTCATTTTTAAAACTCATATGTTACACATTCTATATTTTTAATTGTTTAATAGATGATGCACACTTATATAATAAATTGGCTCCATCCCAGAAGTCACTTGGCCATCTGGTCCTAGGACCTCGGGAGCGCCTCACCTTGAGTGGTAGCGTGAAGCAGTGGTCCATTTGCTCTGTAGTTCAGCCTGCTCTAGGGTCATGCAAAGCTCTTCTGGTTCATCAAGAATGAACTATTCAAAGGATAACATTCTTCTTTTTTGGAAGATCCTCGAACTGAAATTTTAAATGTAAAGAAATAGAATACTGGGATAGGTTATCAAAGAGGCAGAAATATAAGGTTATTAAAGATGCAACACGGAAGTTGAATTAATTGGTTTGCATCTCAGGCTGACCAGTTAGCAGATGTCCGATCCAGGGAGACCTTCTTAGCCTTTCAGTGCTTCAGTTTCCACATTTTTAGATTGACTATGCGAATAGAACCTGGTCCATCGGAACTTTACGTGCAAAGGATTTAGTAAGCATTCAACAAAAATTAGCTATTCTTTCTCATATTTTAAAGCTGAGACAGTTGCTAAAACTGTCTTTCCTAGAGGCTTTAATAATATTGGAATACTGTAATGCATTACATAAAGCTGATCTAGAGATCAGGACACTTAAAAAAATCTGAAGTGTGAATATCGCTGCGAATCAGTTACATTTAACAACTAAGCCAGGCAGTTTAAAGAGTTCCAAGATGAATGAGACAAACGCTACTAGCACAGAGCTGGTGATTATGTGTAGAGGAAGAAAACTGCACACATCACGCAGGAAGCAAAACTGAAGCAGTTTTAGTCTATGTTTCTTAGATGCCTTGATGCTTTTGTTAAATATATTTTATGCTTAGTAGTACCATTAACCCAGTCAGACTCTGTCGGTCAGAGCATTATGGGCTCATCGAGCAGGGTCAGGAGTTTTCACACAGGAAAGTCCCTGACCTTAGCTCTGCTTCCTGACCAGAGTCTGCATCTCTCATCTGGCTGAGTATTTCCACACTTAAGAGAAGCCAGATGATCTACAATCATGGAAATCTACAGTAAGGGGGAAGCCAGATCAGAAAATGAAGCTTCAGTGTCTCCTATCTTATGTGCCCAATTTACTTTATACATGGTGTACTTCATTCCCATGTGAATAATGAGAGATGGGAAAATAGTTCATAGAGACTAATGAACTTCCTTAATGTCCTCTGCTATGGATTGGAGGGGACCGTGATATAATCATGGAATTTACACACTGTTTAATGTCAAAGGAATGGCTCTAGAAACACTCTTTTTCTACATGGCAAGCTAAGAGTCCCTTTTGCATTTTCATTCTCTTCTTTCCCATATTTCTACATGGCTGGCTTCTTCTCACTAAGTAAAGAGTCATATTTTCAAAGAGATCTTCTATCACCCTGTCTGCATCCTGCCTCTCCTTGTTTCTGATCTCATTGGCAAACTGTGTGTTTGTCACTGCAGCTCCAGTCCCTGAAGTATCTCACTTGTATATTTATCATTTACTTCTTTTCAGCAAGAATAAATTATGATGCAGGCCAGAATCCTGTATATCTTGTTTAACCTCCTATTTCCAGAATTTACAATACTTCTAGATATAACAAATATATCTGACATATAACTGGCTTTGATGTTTATAAAATGAATTAATCTAAGCAATTACAAGCAAAGGCCCATTTATATGTCAGTAACATCCCCTTCAAACACTATTAATATGGAGAGCTTAAATTCCCAAGATGATGATAATTATACAGATGCAGCCTTAAGAACTCACAGCAAATTTTTATTTCTTGGAGAAGTCAACAGGGGAAATGTATTAAAAGGAGAAAAGATTTCTTGGGAACATGTCCCTTGTGGTGACATTAAATTTGCATATAAATAGGCATAGAATTGATTGTTCCTGAAAACCGGTTTAATCTGAAATGAGAGACAATAATTATTAAAACATGTCACCTCAATTTTACCTCATGGTATTTGTCTAGGTAGTTATCTATAGACATAATTCTGATATTGGGTGCTACGTGGTTTAAACACCTGTGGTTTACGTTTTCTTTTTTTTTTAAGATAAAAGCTATTAGAGACTGTGCTTTTAAATACCTCTCACCTTACCCTGCTAGTGGCAGTCATCAAGCAAGTATCATGTAAGGCTAAACAAACTAAAATGTGACTAGGAATTTCATTATGTCGAAAGCACGTGGTATCATGTACTTGCATAACGTAGGACTAACATGTCAATAACTAGGTTATAAGACCAGCGTATAAGACCACTGTCCCATAAAATTATATAAATAAGAGGCTACTGTCCAAAGCATGTGAAAATAGGTAAGTTAATATCACACTTGTATTTGTATTTTTATTGACATTGAGAGCCAACTATCATACTGGAAAATGGCATTCAGTGGAGTTTCAGAGGATTCACTGTACTTACTTCCCTGTGAGTACTAAGTGGCTAGCTGACCTTGCGTGAACATTTAACACTGATGAGTCTCAAGCTTTTTTCTAAAAAACAATATATTCGAATGGATTTAGTCATTCTCTGACAACTCTCAGTCTGGCTTTAGTCTTATCTGAGCCCTGGGATGTTAACATTATGGTAATAATTTACCAAATATAAATATATATTTCTAGTAATATGTGAATGCAATTGTCTATTTTAGGACTAAGAAACTGATATAAATATTGATGGTCATTACCTATAAGACCTACTAAAGGAAATAATTGTGCTTACATATTCTTTTATTGGACACTGTGTGAAACATACATTAATTTTTTCAATTATTTGAATTAGAATACAGATACACATGACACAAGACTTTCAAGAATAAAACAAATCCATTGTTTTTTTTTTTCTCCCACAGATGATACAGACTGGGTCTCCATGAAGGCAATGCTAAATTTCACAGAGGTGACAGAGTTTATTCTTCTGGGGTTGACCAGTCGTCAGGAGCTTCAAGTTCTCCTTTTTGGGGTGTTCCTAGTGGTTTACATGATCACTCTGTTAGGGAACATCGATATAAGTATTTTGATCAGCATCAGTCCCCAGCTTCAGACCCCTATGTACTTTTTCTTGAGTCACCTGTCTTTTGTGGATGTGTGGTTCTCTTCCAATGTCACTCCCAAAATGCTGGAAAACTTATTATCAGAGACAAAAACCATCTCCTACGTGGGATGTCTGGTGCAGTGTTACTTTTTAATCGCCCTTGTCCACGTGGAGGTCTGTATCTTGGCTGTGATGGCCTTTGATTGCTACATGGCCATCTGCAACCCTCTGCTTTATGGCAGTAAAATGTCCAGGACTGTCTGTATTCAGCTCATCTCTGTGCCTTATGTCTACGGATTCTCTATTAGCCTAATATGCACCCCGTGGACATATGGCTTGTACTTCTGTGGAAATTTTGAAATTAACCACTTCTATTGTGCTGACCCTCCTCTCATCAAGATTGCCTGTGGGGGGGATCCACATCAAAGAATACACCATGATAGTTACTGCTGGGATTAACTTCACATACTCCCTCTCAGTGGTCCTCATGTCCTATACCCTCATTGTAATAGCCGTGCTACGCATGCGCTCTGCTGATGGGAGGAGGAAGGCGTTCTCCACCTGCGGGTCCCACTTGATGGCTGTTACCATGTTTTATGGGACTCTCATATTCATGTATCTCAGGAGGCCCACTGAAGAGTCTGTGGAGCAGGGGAAAATGGTAGCTGTGTTTTATACCACAGTGATTCCCATGCTGAATCCCATGATCTACAGTTCGAGAAACAAAGATGTGAAAGAGGCAGTCAACAAAGCAATCATCAAGGCAAACTTGGGGCAGTGAAACTGCAATAGATATTTCTGAGTATGTTGCTACTTGTGATGTGTCCTGGCATGAAAGTTCCTAGCTCGATACAGACTGTCTAAAGGCAACTCTTACATATACTAAGAGCTCCAGTCTAACCCAGTGATGCTTTTACCCCATGCATGACCTCTAAATACTAAGATTGTTATTCTGCATATGCAACTATATTATTCAAACTGACATATTACACATTCAAAGTGTATTCAAAATTGTGTTGTCATTGGATGACTCATAAATAAGTTGAGATAAATACATGGTGTTTTGGAGATATCTTTGTTAGAGTTGAACATGATTTCTATGATATTTTCTTTACTCAGATTTCATAAGAAATATATAATTTCATGAGGAAAAGAATAGGAATTCATCTCTCTTCCCTGATTACAGAATGCTGATGGACCCTGATTTACCAAATAACTTTTTGATAATGTTCATACACACATGGACTTTTGATAACAAAATTGCATTGAGAATCTTCAACTAGTGTTGTAACACAGTCCTAAGTTTTGTTCTCAGTATGTATAGCTTGATAATTATCAACACTTTTTGTGTGTCAAACAATCTGTTTACTTACCCTGATTCTACTCCTTAGCATGGATTCTGGTTAGTTTTCTTGGTTTTAAAGGGTGAAATATTTATGACATAAGACTTTCCTGTCTTCATCTTAATAAAAAAAAAATGAACCAATATGAGCTTTCTGATATTTAAAAATCTAACCTTTGGTCATAGCCTTCATCCTATTAAACCTTTGGTTGATATGACTTGAAACTATTGTTTGGTTCTAATTTCTTCTCATGAATGTTACATTCTTTGGTTCTGTTTTAGCAGCTTAAATCAAGCTTCCAGGGCTTAGAGTGGATCAACCAGATAAGAAGCCCTGTTCAACTAAAAGCCATTGCACTGGGTATGCATTAAAATATGGTCGATACAGCTCAAAATGATATCCATCAGGGCCCAGTTAAAAGTTCTCAAAATCTCACTGTTCCATTTATCTAGATTGGTACCCACTTAATCTACATTCATTCTTGCTACAAGAATACAGACTTTTCTGTATTAATGACTCTCATCAGCATAAAGGTGAATGGGAAGTAGAAGTAATTTCTGATGATTGAGTTTATTCTTGGGACTAAAGAAGCCCTGTTTACTTACCCTGATTCTACGCAGGGCTAATTGAATTAAAAGGAGTGCACAATGGAAAATGTGCAGGAGGACTCTGAGAAGT
This sequence comes from Camelus bactrianus, assembly GCF_048773025.1. Lineage (NCBI taxonomy): Eukaryota > Metazoa > Chordata > Mammalia > Artiodactyla > Camelidae > Camelus > Camelus bactrianus. Next base: position 12,655,386 of record NC_133548.1, read on the forward strand.
AACATATGGTGGTGGTAACACCACTGGGAGGATGGACTAATTCAAGCACAGAAAGTATGGCTGCTCAGGCTAACTTGCTAATTAACCATAAGCCACGTTCCTTCCGATTGGATCAGAGAAAAGGTAGCTGGTGGGAGGAGGGCTGTTATTTTTCATAAATTTAGGTTCTGAGCAGGAAGAAAAAGTACCATTAATTGCTATTGGAAATTATATTAACAAAGTGGATTTCTTTTTTATGTTGTCAAACCACCCAAATCTGGTTCTAAAGAGTTCATGTCAATGTAGTGTCAAAGTAGGACTACTCGAGACACTTTAGCTTTCACAGAGATTGGCATTACAGCCTGACAGTCTAAGACCATATTTCCTCTGATCCCTATGGCAGAAATATTCCTCAAGGGCCACTATTTTATTTTTTTCTTTTAGAAGTAAAACACTAGCCCTCCAGCTGTTAGCCACAGTTGCCCTCATTTCTATTAGCCAGGTAGCTAACGTTGTTACAAATGTTTTGGCAATGAGCTGTCAGTAGAAAGATATGTCTAAAACCCAAGATCATTTCCTCAAGTCAAAGCCACTAGAGCTGGACTTGTTCCTTTCTCTTCCTTCTTGAAAATGTTGCCACTGAAATGGTTGCTGTAGACTGAGACAAGAAAGCCACATGTGGAGGGTCTAATTGCCTAACCCAAACCCCATATCTCACACTGTCCCCTGAGAGAGGAATCTAATCCTATTTCACTAAGTCACTGCATTTTGGGAGTTTGCTCCTTACAGAGCGTGGCTGAAATTGTTCTTATAATTCTTTCCAGGAACATGGTCCTTAGCACCTGGCTTCTGCATCTGACCACTTCCCAGGGCAAATGTTGCCTTGAGGATGAATGTCTCCTCAGAAATTGTCTATTCTGACACTGAGTATACTGGGTAAAGAAGGGTACCTGGTTCTCTGTCTTACCAGAAGGAGGGAAAACTCAACCTCCAGTCTTAGATGTTAGGTTTATCCCCCTTTCCTAACTACTTGATGAGCCTTTGGACTTGTCATGACCTCCAGCTGTCACATTTAGTTGGTTTCGAATCCCTTTGGCCCCAACTTATAGGTGGCTTCTCCTCACTAGTCTTTGCAGATACTTACAAGGCTCTGTCACAGGCTCAGGGAATCTCAGCCACTTCCTCTGTGCTGTGTTTGTAGGTGTGGACCGGGTGAGTTTCCACCAGACGTTTTAGACAACACATCTTTAGTTCTTCTTACTTAGCATGAGTTGAATTGTGTCCTGATAAAACGAATATATTCCTTCACCAATTTGCTGCAACGTTGGGACTCTGGTTTTTCTATTAGGCTTTTTGTTTCAGTAAACCAGGCTCTACCTCGGGGATGTAAGCTATCATTCTTGCTGCCCCGGGAGCTCTTCAAACCCCTCTGAGCTTTCTTTCTGAAACTGTGTGATTTTGCAGCAACCTCACCTGAATCCACTGTGATACCCAGAGGAAGGGGCAGCAGATTCCTCTCCAAAGAGTCACTAACCTTTACATCTCACTCGCATCGCCAGGCTCAGGTTGGGCCCTTACTGCTTGTTTCCAGGAAAACGGCTCCTCTATCGTTAGGAGATCTTTTCTACTTTCCAGTTTTCTGTATAAACTCCATGATGGTCTCTTCACTGTTTAATACTAAGCTTTGGGGATTACAGAACAAGCAAAATAAACATAGCAACAACAAAGGTGTTTTCCTTATTTGAGTTCTTGCCCTTGACAGTCATGACTTCCAAGATTCATATTTTGGTTTGATGCCTCTGCCCCCAAAGAAACTAATCTAGAGCCTGAAAGGCATAGTTGTAATTCTGCCTTTCTTCAGAATCTGTACCGTTTGCATCCACTTAGAACACCTCATTGTTGATTTAGTGATAGAGTTGGTGTTGGTTAGGGAGGATGTAAAAATAATTTTTAAGATACATAATTTAATATGACAATATTGATGTCTTCACATAAATCTAAATTCTAAATTTAACCATGAACACTGACCTAACATAACTTGGAATAGCAAACTAAAGTGGTTATCATGGGCTTCTGATTAACTTCTATAATTTCTCTTGCCAGTATTTCCCAAAATACAGCACAAGAGATAATTTCACATAGTACCCAGAGATTGTGTTATTTTAACTTTTTGAGTGTTTGGAATTCTTGTTACTTTATGATGATTTTGGCATGGATTTTTCTCCTTTGCAGTGGTTACAGAAAGTTTAGTTTTCAGATTTATTTAAATAAGCTTGTGAGTCAATTAAAATATATTAAGCAAATAATAAATGTGTTGGGCCAATGCATGAAAAATAACAAAACATAATATTAACTAAAAGTCAGAAAATGCAACCCTATGGCAAGTCACTACAATCACACACACACACAGACACACACACACTATCATATATATATAGATAGATAGGTAGATAGATAGATAAACACATAGATAGATAGATAGATAGATAGATAGATAGACCTAGTTACTCTATACATAGTATATAGTACAATATGTGTATACTATATATACTGTAGTATATAAGTATATGCTTAACTCAGCAGCTTCTCGGGGTACTAGCTTTGTATCAGACACTATTTCCCGTGGGGTTTTTAAACCACCCCATCTTTAATTTTTTCAGAGCTCCATAGTTTCTGCAATTTCCAAGACTATTAAGTCATTCAAGCGGCACAAAATCTGGTAAGTCATTTGTGAAAGTCTCTGTTGTCGTACTGTTTTTTATTGTAATTTTAGTCATATATATATATATCAAAAGAGAATTGAAGGGAAATCAGGGAAATCTATCGGAGGGACACCAATGGGTTTCCCATGTTGTTCAATTAACTGTGACTCTAGGACAGAATCAGCTTTGAACGCCTGAGCTTTATAAGCACCCCTCACTCAGAACTTAATATTGTTCAGGCAACTGTTTCCCATCACTGACAGGTGGTTTTGAGGAGCCTGGTTAATGAAAATCATCGATGCTATTCAGCAACACCTAGCTGGAAGTGGTAATACTCAGGTTTCAACACAAAAGCACAATTCCAAGAATGAGTTTTTTTTTGTTTTTGTTTTTTCTAATTTACTGAGATGCCATAGCTTGAACACAGGCAGATTTTGATTCCTGGTCATGCCTGGTTTAGAATCATGAGCCTTTCATGAGATGAAAGCAGGACTGACAGAGAAAATGAAAAAAGAAATCAGCTCATGGTAGTGGAGGGCTCACACGTGATCCTAGCACATACATCATTGGCATAGCTTCACCTCGTTCATTTGATAATGAACTTCATTTGTTCATTGCTTGTTCACTTTGTTCATTGTTTATTGTTCACAACTGCATTATCAAATGAACAAAATTATTTCCTGGTTTGCTAGATTCATTCTAACACCTATCACAGTACGTAGGTCATGGTGGCACAATATTATAATTCAGCAGGCTGACTTATTTAGAATCCATTCATTTTCTAGTTGTCTTATTCTTAGAGGAGGTCATTGAAAGGATGTTTCTGCTAAGTGACTCACAAGATAAACCCTGGCCATTTGGTGGCTCCTTACTCACTCCCTTCTCCTTTGAATGTATGTTCTGCCCACTGTTCCCAAAGTAAAAGGATGCAGATGTTGTTGAGACCATCTGGATGGTATGTGAAAATGAATCAAGTTAAAGCTTCTTTATACACGTTGAAGATTCTGGCAGACAAATGTAGAGATCTACATCCAAGGCAAGCCTCATATGTAAGTTCTTTTCCTTATCAAACCTGCCACCAACGAATCTAAACTGGCCTGTTGCTAGCTGCCTCTTCTCCCAGAGTCTCCAACACTGTCAGGCAGGAAATATTTTGTTTGTTTGTTTGTTTGTTTTTTGCTCTCCAAGAATGACTCACAAAATCATGCACATGGTAGACATGAACATTTGAATTTATGCTTGAAACAATAATCTATTACATTCCAGTTGAAGGTTTAAGCGGGTTTTGGATTATGTCTCTTTATAGTACCCGAACATAAACTATATTCTTGACATGTAATAGCCACCATATTTATCTCTTGGTTTTAAGCTACCCCTTCCTGTCCCCCAACCCACTGTAATTTCCTCATACCCCTAAATCCTTAAAAGACCTTTAGAAAGCACAGCTTTGCTTAGGGAACTTAGGGATAGCTCTGCATTTTTGTTTTGATAGAGTAATAAAAGGGAATATGGTTTTCCAAAAGCTAATCCTGGTTCCCAGATCTACATGGTGAAAAATGACTTTCTTTCAAAGGATGTGCTAATCATGCAATTTCAGGGAGTGGACAGTAGTGAATCCAGGGGTCAGAAGCAGAGAGAGGAATGATGGGTCACAGACAGGGAACATTGGAGGAGGAGGCTATCACATGGAATGACATAGAGATGGATAAGAAACTTACTTCATCACCATCCTTGCCCCTTTCTCTGTCTTCCACGATATACAAAACAGGAACAATTTTTAAAAGACTGATTAAACCTTATTATCAGTTGAATAGAAGCTAGTCAGGTCAAAGTTATCAGTGTCACATATCCTAAGAGTAGCAATTTGTTAAAAATGTAAATTCTATTCATTTAAAAATTTCCTCTTACTATCGATTACATGAAAACTAGAACTCATGTACAAAATCATTTTACTCATATAAAGAACAGTAAAAATAAAATGTACTTCATCAAAAGATTAGAAAAACAACATGTCTATCTGCAAGTGGCATTGTTCCAAGTCAGGCTTTGTTCAAGTCACTTTTTAAAGTTTATTAGAGGCAGGACATAGCATTTGTCAATGGCTTTCCTCAAGGCATTCTTTACTTCTTGGTTCCTCAAGCTGTAGATCATGGGGTTGAGCATAGGAATGACTATTGTGTAGAACACAGAGGCCATTTTGTCCGTGTCAAGGGAATGGTTTGATTTGGGCTGCAGATACGTGAAGATCAGAGTCCCATAAAATATAGTCACAGCGGTCAGATGAGAGCCACAAGTCGAGAATGCTTTGCACCTCCCTTCTGTTGACTGGATTCTCAGGATGGCAGCCACAATGTATAAGTAAGAAATAAGGATGGTGGTCAAAGAGCTGATCAAGTTGAGTCCAGCAAAGATGAAAATCAAGATCTCCTTGAGGCTGGTGTCTGAGCAGGCAAGGGCCATCAAAGGGACATCATCACAGTAGAAATGATTGATGACATTGGGGCCACAGTAGATCAGTTGGAAAGTAACAACTGTGTGGAGCAAAGCAACAGAAAAGCTGTATAAGACAGGGCCCGTTACCAGCTGCAGACACACCTTTGGGGACATGACCACCACGTAGAGAAGAGGATTGCAGATGGCAACATAGCGGTCATAAGCCATTACTGAAAGAAGGAACATCTCCAAGATCAAGAAGTTCAGGAAAAAGCCCAGCTGTGTGGCACATGCATAGAAAGATATGGACCTGTGTCTGGTCAGGAGGGTCTGCAGGAGCTTGGGGGCTATTGATGAAGAGTAGCAAAGGTCTACAAAGGCCAGAGTACTGAGAAAAAAGTACATGGGCGTGTGAAGTCGAGAATCCAGTCGGATTAGTGAAATCATCCCAAGGTTTCCTACCAGAGTTAGAGAATATACCACTAAAACGAGCAGGAAGAGAATGAGTTCAATCCCTCTGCGGACTGAAAAGCCCAAAAGAATGAATTCCGTCACCCTGGTGCTGTTCCTTTCAGTCATTTGTTCCAATCTCTCAACTGCTGAAGAAAGACAAGTTAAAGACCGAAAAATTACCGGGCATAAGAAATTGTCACCAGGCATCAACTCTTGTGTGTTTCAGCTTCAGAAATTATTGTTCATTGTGGTAGAATATCAGAACAAACACATCCCATTTCAAACTCTCCTCTCTGGCTGTTTATAATTTTATGAGGTCAAAAGTCGAGTTCTCATAAAGATAAACCAATTAAAGTCTGCAGAGTAAAGGTGAAAAGATGAACCAAATGGTGTATGTTTGAAAAGATATTTAATATTTTAGATTCAGACCATTTTCAATTATATTGAATAAAGAGAAGAAACCATTTTTTTTATTTCCTGCTCCCGTATCTTCTTCTTGGTAGAGCAGAACCTTAATGTAGTAATTTATTGCCTTTTTGAGTAGATATTTTTATTTGTTTTTTAAAGTATAGTTATCTAAATTAAAGTGTTGTGCCATGTTGCATTTTAACTATTTATGACATTTATAATCAAGAATGTTTTCTACAATTTCTGTTAAATTTTCAGTGATTATAACTGCATTCCTCCTTTTAAAAGGTGGTAATCTCTTTGAAAACGAGAGAAATAGAAAATGTGAGAAAGTGAGATTCCTGCCTTATGCTGTTCCACTTGGACGATGTGTCATTGTGAATTCGATGCCCCTTTCAACTTCTAAAGGAAGATAAATAGCTAACTTTAATTTCAAGAGGAATGTAATAAAATAAAAAAAAATTATCATCCTTATCAAATTAAAAAAGTGTACAAAGTAGAAAAAATAATTCCTGTTTTCTCCTCAAACATTTTGTCCAAAGGGAAACTTTTTTTTCTAATAGTTTAGTGAGAGTGGTCAGAAAATTATTCCTTTAAATTTTTTTCTTCTCTCTCTATTGAATCATCTTAATACTATTACTTGTACCTAATGTGCTCTCTAAAAACAAGAAACAAAAAATATATATGCATACATACACAAACATGCACATACATATATACACAAACACACACATATACATACAGATATGTGCATATATACACACATACACAGTTACATATAAGTGCATATATAAAACCTGACATGAAAACAGAATTTCCCTCTATCCGTTTATTTTCCACTTAGCGAAGTCGAAACCCACCGTGTGAGAGGTGTGTTTGAACTGGCTTGTCTTCCTGAACTGGCATCCTAACACAGCTACGGTGCTATAGCTCACTATTCTGGGAATAGAATAGAAGAAGAAATGAGAAAACACTGATTTGGCCGCCATGTGCTCACTACCATCCATGGCAACATGACTCTGGTCCCACTCTCGGTCTTCCACGATAAGTATCCTTTCAGATGTTTTAGGGGTAATTAGTGGAAGTGTTGGTACTGAGTTACTTTTCTTTGTGCATACATTGGAATTAGGCTTATTTTTTTATTTTTCTTCTTTTTAATTAAATAACTTTCAAAACCCGGACACGCTCATCAATTTCAAATTGACCCATGAATGTCTCTGATAGATGTTTCTTAAACCTCAGCATTCCCCCCTGAGAGAAAGACAACTCCCACACACACAAAGGTTCTTCATCAGAGGATTTGACTTCTGATTGTTTATCAACAGATAAAACGTGTTTTCTTCTTCTAAAGGACACCCAAGTCTCAGGCAGCAGTTGAAGAAGATATTTCATTTGGGGAGGGTTAAGAAAGGTGTTTCGTTCTTGAGAAGAGACATCAGCTTCATCTAGTTGGAGCTGAACTAGCCAGGGCCATCTCCTTTGTTTTAAATTGGGGAAAATTGTGGATGACTTGGAAATAAGGTGCTATGTAATGACCAACAGCAGTACTTGTTAACCTACCAGCATGTGGAAGAAATCTTCCCCCGAATATTTCCCCAGGGGTCTCCTTTCCAAGGACTCTCTCAGACAGTCGAGATATGTGAACCAGTGCTCCAGGCCTTTATATAATGCAGTCTCGATTCTGTTGAGAGTTAATTCCCAGTGTTCCCCCAATGTGAGCGCACCAGAGTGCAACTGTGCACCCTCCAGGGTGCAACCTGATAAGAAAGTTCCAATCAGATGAAGATTAGCTGATAAAAACAAAGGTAACTTTAAGTCATGTTTGAAACTAGAATAATGTCAGCATGAAATCACTAGTCCTTGGTTACGTATGTCCAGTTCAATTGCTATAAACAAAACAAAGAAAAGCAAAACCAAATGGCAAACAATTTAAATATTACAACTACTTTTAATGTATTCATCATTTGTTTTCATTTGTCCCTTCCATTCCCTGTGATCTTCTCAGCCAAAGGGATTCTGATTCAATTATTTGTTCTATATTTACTGAGTGTGTTTTATACCTTGAAGTTGTAAGTTATCCAGCAATCTGTTTGTTTACTTTTATAATATGTAATCAATAAATACCTGATATCTACATCCTAGAGAGTAAACATTTAACTCTTTATAATCACCTGGCATTGATTTGTTGTATGACCTAGGCAAGAATTAAGCTATCATATGTACAAATAGCTAACTAATTGCCCTGATGTTATTAATTGAATAATCCACCTCTTTCTTATTAATTTACGGTTAATGGACTTTAAACATATCGCCTCATTTACTAAAATAATTCAATAAAATCAACCAGTTTCTGTATATATTAAAAAAAAAAACCTTGGAGTATTAGTATTGATAGGTATGGGGCATTTTTATATATCCTTTATTTTGTTAAAAAAATATATATATACATACATTTTTCTAGGATGAAAAGAAAGTACAGTTGAAACCTGAACAACACAGGTGTGAACAGCGTGGATCCACTCATAGGAGATTTTTTTCCAATAAATACGGCTCCAGTAGTAACACCTCCCGTGGTCGGGTGGCTCTGCAGGTGTGGAGCTGCAGGTGCAACTCTGCTGTAAACTTATAGGCAGATTTTCCATCTGGAGGAGTTGGTGCCTCTAACCTCATGTTGCTCAAGGTCTATGTTAGCTGTTTACAAAATCTGATATACAGAAATATATGAAAAAAAATCTCTAGAAGTAACTGCTCTTTAAGTTTGGGGACGATTCATTTTTCATTTTTCTTTTTTTTTTTTTTTGTATTTTATTAAATTGTGTTCAGAGTATATGACAATTTACTGCTTGTAATGAATTTTTTCCCAGCAATTCATTTCTATGGGGAATTGGTTCCAGGACACCTCTTCCTTCCCCCAGCGCATCATTGCCCAAACCAGTGGATGCTGAATTCCCTTATTCACAATTGCATAGGGCAGTCGGACCTTCAATCCAGGGGTTCCACATCAGCGGATTCACCAGCCATGGATCTTGGATGAATCACACATTCAGGACCCACAAATATGAAGGGCGGATGGTATCCTGGGATACATAACATTCGACATTCTTCCCAAAGCATGTCTCTAATTTACTATATTAAAATCTTGTTATTTTTTTCTAATTTGGAAAATAATAATGCTATGATAAGTTCTCTTAGTCAAAATTGGTTTAGAATGATCCAATATTTTTAGGATAAAATATTAAAAAATAGAATGAATAAAATAATGTGTCTGTTTTAAAATACTTTGCTTATTGCTAAATTATCTTCTTTTCCAGCACTGATCCTAGCAGAGTTGTGTGTGTTTCCATGTTGCCTCCAAATCAGGTCCTCCGACATTTCTCAAGATCGTTCCAGTAAGCCTTTTCCCCCCATTATTCAGTGGAAAGTCCCCTTACCGAGGTCGTGTTATTCAGCCTAACAGTGGTATTTGCCGTAGCTCACCACTCCTTGGTTAACCTTCTCCACTCGAATTCCCTCCTCTCCTGGTTTTCCTCCTGCACGTTCCTTCGCAGGTTCTTTGCTGGCTCCTCCTCATCGCCTTGACATCTAAATGTTGGGGGGACATAGCTCAATTTCTTGCAGAGCTGTAAGCATGTCCATATTTTTCTGCAGGAACAGTAACAATTATACATGCAGGTTTTACTTTTCCAAGCTTATTCTCTAAAAATGGTGTTTTCTCTTTTATGTATATTTCATCATTAGTAAACTACATATTAATCATTGGTAAGATTTATATTTTAGCGATAATTAAGCACATATTAGCAAAAGAAGAATCATCCTTTTAAAAAAATAACGAGCTTGGCATAGGTGGGAGTCAAATTGCCAAAAACTTTCTGAGAGATTCATTTTTGCTCAACAATAATATATTAAATCCCCAGTTTGTGTCAGGAACTACAGATCAAGTGTCTAAAAAGGGACTTCTATTTAGTTCTTTTTTCTTTTTAATTCCTAAATCAGTTTACATTAAGCATTTTATTTTCTTCACCCAATTTTTGGCACTTAATTCCTAACGTACCTAGTTTCAGTCTTTCTTAGTTAATGGCAAAGGAGTGTATGGCTCCGCATGAAGGGTCTTCTGAATGTACCTTCATTCACATTCTTTTAGTTTTTACTGAAACACACACACATATGCAGTTATTTCCCTGAGGCTTTTAAGCTGCAAATTTGACTTATTCCTTCCAGCAAGTTTATTTTATTCATTTTTCATGGAGTGACTGAATTTGATATCTTTTAATATAATGTTTTGATTGTGGTAAGATTTTTTGTGTCCTGCTCGTTTCTTTAGAAAATGATCAAACCAGAGTAATAAACACTTTATCACAGTTCAGGTTATAATTTATATTCCGAAAGTATGCAGAAACCAACCCTTTGCCCACTTATTGCAGCTCACAGACCATCACCTCCATCCAAACTGTGCACACGTGGTATATGCTGTCTCATACTGCCTGTAGATGTATTTCACATTTGCTATTGCAATCTTATTTCCATCTGAGTAGACCTTTGCCTTTCAGACTTTTTTGGATTTCTTCATTCAGGGAAGGATTAAACCCATCACTATCCTTTCATGCATTCTAGCAGGGCATTCCGCCCATAACATATGTCAAAAACCTTAATTGTGAAAAAAGTAATAGCTTGACATCGAATTTGAAAAGTTTTAATATGTGATTAAATTTCCAAATTTGGGGGAATTGGTCAATATGCAGTGTCTCTCCACAGAATTTAGAAATTCGCAAGTGCCTATTGTTTGCTCGTGCTGTATAATATGAAAAAAATTAAGTTAGCGTTTCCATCTCTGGTCAGGCTGCCAAAGTTCAGAATATGTGGGAAAATTAAGAAAAATGCCATTTTTTTGGTAGCAATTGTAATTCTCCTCTTGTTGATTTTAATTAAATAATTGCTGATTATTAAGTAAAGAGGAATTGAAGTCAGTCATTGCTTACGTGTTAATGATGAAAGTCTCTCTGGGTCTTATTAAAAAATTCTTCATTGCCAACAGAATTCCCTACTGTGGATTGCTAAAAGTGGATTTACTTGCTAATCAGTTTCAAGGGGGCTTATTACAATGCATTTCTCAGCTTTTTCATGGGACATATTAACAGAAACCAATCTCAACAAACATGAAGTTTCAACTTCAGATTAATGACCATGCCGTGTAGTTTGAATGTGTTGAAATAATCATCTGATTCCTCAAGGGCGGCAGTTTCCTCAGCCTTGAATCTCTTTCCTCTGGGTGACAAGAAAGCAGTGGGAAGAGAAGAAGATTTGGAGCAGGATCTGGGTTTGCACTCAGGCTTGTCTACTCTGTCCCCATGTGCACTTGGGAAGGTCATAAACCCTGAGCCTCAATTAAGAAATAAAAATACTACTTACAGTGCATGGCAAGTTTGAGGAGAAAACCTTTAAAAGATATTACATTACTTTGCAAACTGCAACCTGATGATTCTGTGATGATTAGGAGAAGAATGATCATGATGACAATCGTGACAACAGTGACTGAAGTTCATTAGGTGTTTATTAAGTTCCAGGCCAGGCATCAAAAAGTTCTCCATACAGCACACCACGATTCCTCGCAAACACTATAATGTTGAAAAATGTTTCCCCATTTCAGATAAGAGAAGCCCAGAGAATTTAAATAATTTGCCTCAAGTCACAACTGATGAATATGTTAGCTGGAATCAAGATTCAAGGTGGAGCTGCAGAATGGATATATAGTTCAAAATTAATCTAACCCTAAAATTCTCAAGAATGTGTTATTATAGCGTCCCTTTTAGTATGTATAATGAAAATCTTGGATACTTCTCTTATTTGTAGTAATAGTTTGAATATTGCTGTAAGTAGGTAGGTAGATACATACATACATAAACACATATATAAATATGCATTTATCATTACATTATGTTACATATCTCAACCAAATAAATTATTTTTCACTCCTCAAGGAGAATTTCACTTTAACTATGAATCTCTTATCAAGCCAGCAACCTAACCCAGGGAATAGTAAACTATGTAAGTGCATCTCTGCATTCTCTTATTTTTAAGATACATGCATATCATATAACATGTAATTTTTCATTCTGAATTTCATTTTTTTATTAATTTATCTGTGTATCCGTCTCTTTCAAATTCACTGCATGTCATTCCACAGTGTTAAGCCACTATCTTGTTTAAGGGAGCTCTTTGAAAAGTATCTGACTGTATCAATCTTGTAGATAAGACATTCCCATTGTTTCTATCTCCTATAGGATTCAGTCCAAACTCATTAACGTGAAAGGCAACACTCTGCGTCCAGGGCCTTGACTGTCTCCCTGACTCCCCTGCTCCCCCCTCCACAACCTGCCACACAGTCTCTCCTTCCCTGACTGTGACTCTTCCTGCTGTGTTTGTGCTTTCTGTGTCAGTGAAACGCTTTCCCACAGCTTTTCCATTCTGCGTAAATGTCTCATTCCTTCTCATCTTCTCACGACAAGCTCAAAAGATAACTTTGTGGTAGAGATTTTTTTTTCCCAGTTTACCTCAATCTTCTCTCTACCTGACCCCCAAGTGGAAGGAGGGCTGTTCGACCATTTCTCAGTATCCTCTGTGACCTCCTTGTGTCAGTTACGTTTTTCACACTATGTTGTGATCTGCGTGTTCCATATGTCTCTCCTCTCACTCAGCTGTGAGCTACCTGAGGGCACAGACTCCAGCAGAGTCATAACTTTAACTTCAGTAATTTATATAGGGTGACAATGAAGGTTATTATTTTGTTATTTTAGTAAACACTGAGCTAATTTGAATAAAATCTAAAAGGAAAGCAGCAATGTATTATAGTATCATTTCTAAGCCAAAAATTCCATTCCTTTAGTGTCTTTTTATCTGATTATTTTTAATGTATATCTTAGTTCAATACATATACAAATAATAGGTCTCACACTGTTGTAAATAAGTTTTCCTCCATTGTTTTTTCTACATTTCTATTATAATGGGGTGTCATATGGGGGAAGTTTTAATTATTCTGATTGATTTCCTTGGGGTTTGCTGATCACATTATTTGTAAAACATATTTTTACTTCTTTCTTTCAAAAATCTATGCTTCATCCCTGATAAGCCTTAGAGGCGGGTAAGAACTAGTTTCTGGAAATCGGTTTGGTTAGATAAGGCTTCAGATTTCAAAGGTCTTTTTAATTCAGAATGCTTATTAAAGGATTGCTAGTTCCCTTTTAACTAAGAACCGAATTCATTATGTCTTTTGGAATTAAGACCAGTGCCCTCTGCTTTAAAAGCCAAATCTTCTTCTCTTTGTTGACATATATTAAACCCTGTTTCTAAATCTTAGTTCTAAGCTCTTCCTTAGTCAGATTCAGAGGTATTAATTTTAAAGGACAGTTTCTTACTTATTTAGAAAATATTTTGAAGGTATATACATACATATATGTACGTAAATATGCATTTCTTATTTTTCCTGAGTAAACATTTTTTGGCCTCTATGATAATACTTTTAACAGAGACGTGCTAATATTTCAAACCCCAAAATGATGCTACTTATAAATTTTAACAAATTTTAATCTTTATACTAAAGAAACTAATTATTATATACTCAACTCTTTATTATGGAAATTTTCAAACATGTACAACATTCGAAGATTTGATAGAATAATCCCCACCCCACCACCAGAAAAGCTGCTGGCCTCAGCGTGTCCACTCATGGTCAGATAGGTTTCATCCAGTCCTCTTACCCAATCTATTAACCCCCAAAGATATTTTGAAGTAAATCTCAGACTTTACACCATTTCGTCAAGTGATATTCTCCAGGCACAGGCCACCAGGAACCTGCAGCCACAGTTGTGTTGCTGTTGCTTGCTTCAGCTAGGGAGCTCACACACCACGGCAAACAGGGGCATCTCAGTAAGAAGTCTTAGGGACCGGGCTTTCTGAGAGATTTCAACCTAAGAGGTTGTTTATAACGGTTCAAGAAGGCACGGTTACACTTTCAATTGGATGATGTCAAATGAGTTGGTACGTTAATGGTTCCTGTTTAGAAAGTGGATATATTGGAGGAAGGCGAAAGCTTTACGTGGTAGAGAAGCAGCAGTCCCTTGTGTTGGCCGGATGGGCAGGGTGTCTGACGGTTTTATGGTTTAGGCAGCTTTACTGGTTTTGCCTGTGCTCTGCCGTTATTACAGAGGGATCCTGCTTTGCCTCACTTCACCACCTTTACCACGTAAACTTTTCTCATATTCACGTTTTGGGAAATCATTGATATTTTGTAACAGAATGCTACGGCTTAGCTTTTAGTGCCAGACCAGATAGATCCCTTTCTATTGGCTGCATCCACCCGGATCTGGCTACTGGGCATGTGTGGGAGATACAGTGGATATGACTGTGCTTTGGAGCAGAGCAGGGTGGAGAAGGGTAAATGAAGGTTATGTCTCTGGAGTCTGTCACAAGCATGGCTCTTCCACTGACTTGGTGTGTGACTTTGACCAAGGTGCCCGACCTCTCTGTCCTCTCTGTACTTCAGTGCTTCCCTTGTAAACAGAAATACTGATAGTATTTATAACAGAATTCTTCTGAGCATTACGTGTACTAACACACAGACTGCTTGCAAGAGTGCCTGCCACAATATAAATGACCCTATGTAAGTGTTTGTGGATATTAATGTTAGTAATGTTACTATGCTCTTTTTTGGGGGGTGGTAATTAGGTTTATTTATTTATTTTTAATGGAGGTACTGGGGATTGAACCCACAACCTTGTGCATGCTAAACAAGCATTCTACTACTGAGCTATACCCTCCCCCTAAGGTTATTAAAGATGGTGATGTTCTTTTATTCACTCCTAGCTGGAAATGGAGAGAGATAATTACATAAGGTTGAGGAGCCTTACTTTGCTCATCTGTTTAAATGACCACATTAAACTAGCTGATCTCAAATGTTTCAATTGAGGGTGATGCAAATAATGAGTGGTGGGAACTTGAAAAATTGAAAGCAAGGGTTAGAACACAATCTTGACATCTGGTGGTAAGTTGTCTTTCCATATGCTTATAACTTACTTTTCAGAGTGCTTATGTATTCAATTATATATGAGTTTACTTATTTGACAAGTTTTTTGTTTTGTTTTGTTTTTGTTTTTTTTCAATAAGGAACCGTGTTAGTAGTCAGGGATTCAGTAGTCTGCAAAACAGACACAGACCCTGTCTCACAGAGCTGACAGTCTATTGTGAGAGAGACTTAAATAAACAGTTAGACAAAAGGGCATTTAATCATAAGCTGTGGTCATTCCTTTCAGGTAGAGGTACACAGTGATGAGAAAATATAACAGAACCCCAGGAAGTTCAGGTTTCAGCAAAACATCCCTTAGAAAATGATGCTCAGTTTGAATTCTCTAGTAAGAGTTGACAAAAGGGATGGGAGGTAGGGACATTATCTAAGAGAGAAGAAACAGTGTACCAAGTTTTGTGGCAGGAGGAAACTTAGGAGAAGTGATGGTATAGTCACTAAGAAAGCAGTGTAGAGGGTCCTCAACAAATTAAAAATAGAACTTCCATATGATTCAGCAGTCCCACTTTTAGATGATACATATATAATCAATATATCATTATATGTATACATATATATATAAAATCATTGAAATCAGGATCTAGACTAGATATCTTACTCCCATGTTCATTGCAGTACTAGTCACCATAGCCAACACATAAAAACAACCTAAATGTCCATCATTGGATGAATGGATAAAGAAAATGTGGTGGGTACGTAGAGTGAAACATCACTCGGGCTTAAAAAAGAAGGAAATCCTGCCACATGTGAAACCACGGATGAGCCTGGGGGATATTATGATGGGTAATATAGGCCAGTCCTAGAAGGACACATGGTGCGTTATTCTACTTCTGTGATGTATCTGAAATAGTCGGTCATAGAAACAGAGTCAGATGGCGGTTGCCAGGGACTGGGAGGAGGGGTGAATAAGAGTTGTTTAATGGAAAGAAAGTGTCAGTTTATAAGACAAGTAGCTCTAGAACCTGGTGTGCAACACTCTATCTAGTTAATACTACTGTACTGTGTACTTCAAAACTTAGCAGCAGAGATCTCACGTTAAGTGTTCTTCATACAATTAAAAAAAACAAGACAAGGAAATTGTGGTATCAATGACAGGAAGTAGATAATGTACACATTTTCAAATTTCAGAAGAGACTCAACTAAGACTGGAAAAATGTTTACTGTATTTATTAATAATGTGAGAGTCAGGCTAGAAAGGACTGGCTTCAGTGGCGTAGGGAAAAGCTGGATGGAAAGAACAAACGTGTACAGGAAATCGGAACAACTGCATGATTTCTTCAAGAATTTGGGCTACTAGAGGGGGTGGGTATAGCTCAGTAGTAGAGCATATGCTTAGTATGCATGAAGTCCCAGGTTCGAGCCCCAGTACTTCCATTAAAAAAAAAAAAATAAATGAATAACCCTAATTACCTCCCCTGCCCCACTTAAAAAAAAAAAAAAGAATTTTGGCTACTGCTCTGAGCTGTTTTACACACACACACATTCTGAAATTGGTTGGAAAATGGTTTTCTAGTTTGAAAATTGTGGAAAAAGCTGGATTTCACCATTAATAATAATACATTTCCCTTATAGTGTAGATTCACCAAGAGAGACTCTGACACTGTGGTAGAAATAGTTCTGTTTTTCAAGTAAGTTCTTGGAGTATCCTCATTTTATTTATTATTCTGATTTGTCTTACTTTTTAAGCAAATATCTTTTGAATACTAACTACTTATCATAGAGTTTGCTGGGATATTTGCATACAATAATTCATCTAACATTCACAAAAACATAAGAGATGTATCATTTTGACTTGATTTTACAGTTGAGGAAATTGAGACTTAAAAAAAAAACAAATGTGGATGTTGTCCACATTCTCATGAGTTCAGTTATCCAAAATTTAAATGCTGGTTTTATTCTTCCACATAACTTGATATTCTTATTCAAATGAACCAAAGTTTACTGTTCTTTTTTTTTTTTTTAATGCCTGTAGTATAGCCTTCTTTAACTTTACTGGAGATTGACTGGTATACTTGAAGTATAGTTCCTTCAAGAATACAGGTAATTTTTTAATCCCCAATATAATTTGTCCAGCTCATCTTACTTCCAGAAAAACAGGGAAGGGAATATTACCACATTCAGGTATCTCTAGAGGTTCAAGTTTAGACTCAGAAGGATCTAGGAACTAATAAATCACCCGAACAACTTCAGAATGAGCTCTCTGGGAGCCAGGATCTGGCTAAGCAGTGAGTCATACAGAGTTTGTACATGGAGTGAATCGCCAACCCTCCAGCCACAAGCTGGCTTCCCGGTAAAGACATCTCCCCTTGGTGAGCTGTGGCATTTAATTGAGCCAGTCTGCTTTTAGAGATAATGCCTCTAACATCCTGATTGCATTTCTTACTTTCATGTCCTCTCCTTTGCAGTTCTTTGTAAAGGATATCTGGTTGTACTTAAAATACTGCACCAATCTTCTAATCTCTTCCTCCCTTCACTCTGTCTTTATCTCTCTCTTTTACACACACACAGACACAGATACATTAAATGACCTTATATTGAGTTAACCAAATAGAATTACCTTCCCTCCTGCAGTGGTACCCACAGAAGAGAACAGCTCCTCTTCTAGGTTGATGGATTAGAAATACGAGAGTAGGTGAGATTTCCTGTCTAAAGTTGTCCCATGGGAGTGGGTCACCAAGAATGGCTGTATACTTAGGTGTAGGTAACAACGCTTTCTGAGTCCATTTTTGGTCTTTGGAAACACCAAACATAAGGTAAAAAATTTCTTCTTAAATAAAGAACGGATGCTCACTGTTATTTTTAATGTAAAATAGAAATTGGTGTTTCATTTCTCTAATATTGCTTCTCAGAATAGGTATTTGGCCTCAAATTGCACTCTAAACAATCAGACTCAAACCAGTGCATCCCAGCCTCTTCCCATGCCATGTCATGTTATTTGCATGTGTTTTGGGATACACGGAGGGAGCGTCTGATGGCTGAAGAAGTCGCCAGGGCTGCACATCGGCAGTGCACTGGTGGTAAACAATGCCTCTGCAGGCTCTGGTACAGAGATCAAGCTCCGTGTAGCTGGAGAATGAAGGACGCTTGGCTTGGAAAAGCCACTGGAGACCCTGGCAGAGCACCAGGCAGGACATGGTATCACTAGGTGGTAAGCAAATCAGGAAATTTCTTGATTAATAGAGCAGAGAATAAGAAAGAGGGAGTTTCTCAATGACCATTTTTCTTCTTTCTTATAATTAAACACAATTGTGCAAGCCATT
Source organism: Camelus bactrianus (assembly GCF_048773025.1). Taxonomy (NCBI): domain Eukaryota; kingdom Metazoa; phylum Chordata; class Mammalia; order Artiodactyla; family Camelidae; genus Camelus; species Camelus bactrianus. The sequence continues at coordinate 12,673,694 of NC_133548.1, forward strand.
TCTGTGTAAAAGTAGTTTATTTTTACTACTGAAACTATTTCTTTGGTTATTTTACCTTTTTTCTTAATTTACTTCTTTAAAATTCAGATAAACTCACACACACACACACACACACACACACACACACACACACACACACACACTGATTGGGATTTTATTCTTGTAACCATAAGTTACTATGGATTCTATGCATTATAATAGTAAAATATTTGTTTGCATTAAAATTAAAATTATTTTAGTATAAACTGATTACAATAGCCTATAAACTTCCAATTTTTATGATTAATCATTAAACATAAATTTAACTTTTGTTTGAAATTTGTCTTATTAATTAGATAGGAGTGTTTTGCTGAAAGGAATTAACTAAATGCCTAAACTGTTTAGAACTCTGAATAGTTTTATACTTTGGAGAAAGGAATCATATAAGATTTCAGATGAGTGAGAAATATTTTCATTTGTAAGCTGGGAGAAGGCTGGACTTTGAAAAGGCAAGATAAAAAAGGACCAAAACCATAGGTGCTCTCAGGCAATCGTTTTCACAGACAGACTTGGGAAGCGGAGGTACTGAAAATTAATCTTCTTAAAACTGCTCTTGTCCTCCTAACCCTTGGTGAGTCTTTTCATATGAAAAAAAATAGGCATATTCTAAGTTGAATTTGACTGGCATGATGGACTCATTCAGTCATAGCTTGGGCAAACAAAACCAAGAGAAACAAGTAACTTTGGAAGTATGTGTGAGTTACTCCTGCCATTCAAACTGTGGACTGAAATAAATGCACAACCTAAAAGCTGAGTTATGTTTTATTTGGTGGACAATTCTGAGGATGCAGCCCGGGATGACAGCCTCTCAGATCACTGAGGGACTGCTCTGAAGAGGTAGGGGAGGGGCTAGGATATATAGGAGCTTTACAGCAAAGACCAAGTAGTTGGAACATTAAAAGATTGCTTGTTAACTAAAGAAAACCAGGCATCTCAAGTTAAAGAATTTAGCACTTTTCTGTGTATGGGAGGAAGCAAATATTTGGGCTCAGTGAATTCATTCCTTTGACAAGCACCTAGCCACCTAGGGCCAGCATCCTGTCCTTTCTTATTCTGAGTCCCCTCAGAGTGCACTATTGTGAGTGGCTGCAGAGACCAGGCTGCAGACTTGTCTTCACTGGGGGGTGGCGGCAGCTGCTGATGACTTGATGGCTTCAGCATTCTCTGTTTACTGATATGGTTTGCAGTATTTTTCGTTCACACAATCATTGAATTTGTTCTTTCGACTACTGATTCTCAAACATGGCTATCCATTAGAACCACTGGGGAGCTTTAAAAATGCTGATGCCTCAATGTTTCCCAGATGTTCTGAATAAATTGGTAGAGGGGTGCCTGGATATTGGGATGTTAACAACTTCATAGGTTTCAACGTGCAGTAAAATTTGAGGCAAAACTCACGTAGGGAAAGATGCAATGAAGCAAGAAACACGTTGCTCATTAAAAATATTTTGCGGTCAAATGTGTCAATGCTTTAAGGATTTCCCTCAAAATTGATAGAGTGTGGGAATGTCTGAATAAATGGTGAGGCTTTGTGTGGTAACTGCTTCAGAGCAATCTCAGAAACTAACTGGAGCCTACGAAGAAACATTACTTTTAAAAAACAGAGGAATTAATAAAATAATCTAGAAAATTGTAGATTAGGTGCAAAATCATAAATGCTGCACTCTTTAAGCATTTTAAAGGTTTTCATAGGTAACTTTATTTCCATGTAATTTTTAAGTTTTTTAAATTTGGAATCCAAACTCCAGCTTAACATGCAGCTCCATTATATATAAACTTCATTTTTGTACCATTAATTTGCTGCGTAAATATTCCCCTTAATAGTAAGTACCTACTGTTACGGAAACGACAGGCCAGTCAAGAAATAAGCACCACTCGGAGGGTTGGAGTGCTCAGATGTATTACGCCGGCGGGCTCAGAGGGGCTTCTGCTCCGAAGCTCTGAGCACCTCCAAGGCGTCCGCATGAGGTTTTATAGGGTAAAGTACAAGCTTGGGGTATTCGGCCAATAGGCATGGGACAGCTTTAGCAGCATTATCATCACAAAAGTGGAGGTGGGGAGGCAGCAAACCAACATTCCAAAGCCAGATATGTATCTTTGAAAACCCAGCTGGCTAGCAAAAAAACATAAACAGCAAACCAACACTAATTAACTTAGATTTACAAGTTAGTCCAGCAGAACTCAGATCAGTATTCCGATACTTAGACTTGTGAGTTATCTTGTTAGCCCAGCCCAGCCTCTCCTTCACAGTCCTAGACCTGTGAGTTCTCTTGTTACACCAGCCCAGCTTTTCCTTCACACTACCATAGTTAATGTTCTCATTGATGCATTTATTTTCTCACTGAGCTGATTTGACATGTATGTTGCACCCACCACAAACCTGAAGTTACATAAAATAGAAAACAAAAGAAACTAATGCACAGGTGGCCTTTGTTATTTTAGTAAAATTTTATGATAGATTATAAATCAACCTCTTCCTCTGACCCCATTTTTCAGCAAGGGGTGGTCTGCTTAACTTTTCCATTGTATTGTAGCCTTTTCATTATTCTCAACTAGCAGTCAAACCATGTCATCACAGCTGGAATTGATATAAAAGACTGTGAGAACACGTTGAGTATGTTCAAGCCCTGTAGAGAACCCTTAATTGAGAGTGTTCTTGAGTGAAACAGTCATTTACCAGGAGGGACAGCATGACATAATAACATTTTAGAAGCTCAGGCTTCTGCAATTTTACCTTGGCAAAGCACATGGAAAGCTTAGCAATCTTTAAGAAACTACAGATTTTATGTTTGTCTTCTCTAAGCTTGAAACGTTAGGTTCATACTATAGACAAATGGATGTATCTGCCAGGATGGTTGCTGGCAGATACACTGGGCAGCATAGTTTGATGTTTAGGAATATGGGCTTTGCAGTCAGACAAATCTGATCACCCCCATACTATACCATGTGATCTCTGGGACCATAGCTCTAAACCTGGGTTTTTTTCAATTGTTAATCAGGGATGATGGGATAGAATTTCATCATACTCTCAGTAAAAGACTATCGTAAGTCAATTCATGTTTTGCGCAAATTAGAATATCTGATAAGGGCAGTCCTCAGCAGCAACAGATAAATACTTATAGCAGCAATAAATAAAATTAAAATATGAAGGAGTTCGATGTGATGATCTTCCAAGGCTCCTTTCTTTGTTAATATTTTATGGTTCCACTTGGTGGGAAAATAAAGCCAGGGGCAAAAATAAATTTCAAATAGACTAACGTTGGGCTTAATGAGATTAGTCCTTTTGTTTTTCAGAGTTGGCAGAAATAAAAATAATTGCAATTTTTCAGAAGTGTTCATCAAGAACTGTACCCACCTGTATATGTTTCCAGAGAAGTTTGATTACAACAGGCTGTTCTTTAGGATACGTTGCTAAAAGCGAAACCTACTAGAATAAGACTTTGGGTGTCGCAAGCCCTTCATAAATATTGACACATATTTATGGCGAAAGGGGTTTATCTACATGTAGTTTAGAATAAGTTATCTAATAAAGTACTTAATGGTAACTCTTTGGGCAACAAACTTCAAAGTGTGGTTAATTTTGAATTGGAAAGAAAAACATGTCTCCTTAATTTTTATGCAGATAAAATTGGATGCTTTCCCACAGTTCTGGTTAATTTCCTTTTAGCTTCTACAGCATCCAGTCCTTACTCTGTAAGTCAGGGAAGGGACGCAGGAAAGTGAGTCAGTCACAGATCGCTTTGACAATTTTTAAAACTGTTGGAATGTGCACAAAAATGAAAAACGGGAATATAAATTTGCTTTTATTTATAAATTATGTATTTTTGTGCTGTGCTGCCATATTTATATGTGCATAGAATATTTAGGGGCACCAAAACCACTGAAATATTACTGGTAGCTGTCTCAGGTGCTTTCTTTCAGATGATATTTAAGTTTAACCAACATTCTCCCATTGTTTCTAAAATCACAAAACAAAATAATGCTTAAGAGGTGTATTCTGAGAGCAAAGAACTCTTTCCCTGGGGCAAGAATGGCATGTCGTTGGAGAGCTAAGGTGTCCTTTTTGTCCACAAAGTAACACAATTCAAGGCTAGAAGATGCTAGTGAGCACCTCCCCCAGCACTGACACAGGCCATAAAAAATATAATTCTTGTTCTTCATCTTATAGTAAAATCTGCAGCCTTCATCAGAATCAATGGCTGAAGTTAATGTCACTCATGTCACTGAATTCATTCTCAACGGAATTACAGACTGGCCAGAGCTTCAGGCCCCATGCTTTGTGGTGTTTTTAGTCATCTACCTGGTCACTGTGCTGGGCAACCTTGGACTGGTTTCCTTGATCAGGATGGATGCTCGGCTCCACACACCCATGTACTACTTCCTCAGTCACTTGGCCTTTGTTGACCTTTGTTACTCCTCTGCTATCACGCCGAAGATGATGGTGAATTTTGTTGTGGAACACAACACGATTTCTTTCCACGCTTGTGCAATACAACTGTGCTGTTTTCTCACCTTCATGATCACAGAGTGTTTCCTTTTAGCCTCCATGGCCTATGATCGCTATGTAGCCATCTGTAGACCCCTGCATTACTCCACGTTGATGTCAAAGAGGGTCTGCATTCAACTAGTGGCGGTTCCATATGTATACAGCTTTCTAGTTGCCCTCTTCCATACCATTATCACCTTCCGCCTAACTTACTGTGGCCCCAATGTTATTAACCATTTCTACTGTGATGACCTCCCTCTCTTGGCTCTGTCCTGCTCAGACACACACGTGAAGGAAGTTCTGATCTTTGCCTTTGCTGGTTTTGATATGATCTGCTCCTCTTCCATTGTCCTCACCTCCTACATCTTTATCACTGCCGCCATCCTGAAGATTCACTCTACCCAGGGGCGACACAAGGCCATTTCTACCTGTGGCTCCCACATGGTGGCTGTCACTCTCTTTTACGGCACACTGATCTTCATGTACCTACAGCCCAAATCCAACCACTCCCTGGACACAGACAAAATGGCATCCGTATTCTACACGGTGGTGATCCCCATGCTGAACCCCCTAATCTACAGCCTCAGAAACAAAGACGTGAAAGATGCCTCCAAGAAAGCCTTGGAGAAAGGTTGTGAAACTGTAAAGATGTCAAATTTAAGAAAATAATAGTAATAATAGTTTATTAAACACAAGAAGGTAAATGAATCAAGCTTTCTCTTTCTGACATTTCTTATAATTCTTTCCCAATCAACTGGAAATGTGGCTTTGATATGTTCTACCAGGTCCCTGGTCAATTCTGGAAAGTCAGTTTGATTCTGAGTCCTGTTCAGGCCGCCATAGCCTTTAGAGATCAGTGAAATTATGTTCGAATAGAAACACAGACATGGTCTCAAATACACATACATGTATCCGAAGCAAGGACATCACTGTGTTTTTGTTAGAACTCAGGACTCTGCAACCAAGACTGCCTAAACTTGAATTCTATCTTCTTCCTTTTTTGACTGTGCAGCTTTGGGCCAGGAACCTGAACTCTGTGTGACTATCTTTCCATTTTTGGAAAATAAATAAGACCCAACTCACTGTTTGGTTTTAAAGACTAAACATATTAATATTTATAAAACACTTATAGCAATACCCTGTGATAATAAGTACTATGTAATTGTTTGCCATATAAGTGTTTGTTATATATAATTAAAAAATAATTCATCGAGCTCTCAAAAATTTGCGTCTTTAAGTAAGAAGGAAAAGCCTGATTAGGTTTCTACTACCTGCCGGGCACTTAATCACGTAGTGTTACTTGTTGCAATAAAACAAATCTCAGAGTTGGGTAAGATTTCACCTCTGGGCCTCAACTTTTCATAAATTGTGTAAGGTCACATAATTAGTATTATGAAAATTCTAAATGCAAATGAAAGTCTTTCTGAATTTTGTTTTCTTAACCACTATGAGTATTATAGAGTATCTGGACTTAAAAATGTCATTATTGGATTTTTTAAAATATAAGTGAAATAACATGGTTTATAAGAAACTGTGTTTTAAAATAAATAACTGATACATTTGCATATTTGTTCAAATAGAAATAACCTTTGTTTATAATGTCATTTATTCAATCACCCTTGTAGGATCATGATAGGAAAATATTAGTGATTTGACATGCTTTAATTATTTTAACATTTCATAAAAAATAGTTAAATTAGTGATTTAGTATTATCTTATTATTTTACCATTTTAGAAGGAGATGCTGACAGTTACAGTCGCTATATAAAATGCTGTTTGAGGTTTGCAGTACAAGGGGATTATTTCTTCTTCTGAGATTAATTTGTAAATAACTCATTTATGCTGCCATGAGGTGCTTTTCAAATCTTGTGAACTGAATGAATTCTCAACTTTTTAAAGCAGGTTTGACAGAGAAGCATGGTGCTTCTATTTACCACACTGTGTCTTGTGAGTGTATATTTGTATAGACAGATGTCCACACACATCCTCTCACATATCATGTACGGGGCCCACAGGCGCAGCATAGCCAGTCTCTCTTACAGGCAAAGGAGTTCAGACCTATAGAATCTTAATGCCTCACTGAGGAACACCACTTTTCTGGACTTTCATTTTATCTTTTTCCTTCATAATATTTATAACAGCAATGCTTAAACACTAATTGAATCGAAGTTTACACTTCTTTACACAATTTTAAAAGCTAGGGAAAAAAGGGTGACTCACAAGATGTCATCCAAAAACTAGATTTAAATTAATCTTTTAATTAGAAAACAATTTGAAAGATATGTGAGCCTGAATCTGGCACAACAAACGGGCCTTTCATGTCGTACTGGACGCTGGAGAAGAAAGTAAAGGGAAAAAGTGACCACGTTTGGGGCAGAGTTTCTCCACCTTCATCATCTCTTCACTTATTTTGTTAAAACTAAGATTTAACAAAATTAAACTCAAATCTTGTGGGTTTTTTTCTAGTTTTTAGCTACATGTTTATTAATAAATTACATAAACTGTTTTGGATCTCTTTATTTTTAAAATATCTATCTCAGTAGGTTGTTATAAAAATTAACTGAGACTGTCTATTTAAAGCATTTCATTCAGCTCCAGACACACAGAAAGACATTCAATAGATGGTAGCTTTATTTTTACTTTGAAAAGTTTGAAACTAAATAAATGCATAATTTATTAATGCAATTTTTACTAAACGTAACAAAAGCAGCTTAATTTTTTTTCAAGAAAAAATATGCTTATTTTAATAGCAGAAATGAAGGATTCAAAATTCAGTTTAAAATATGTTTGTAAATAGATAAACAACAAGTTTATACTGTATAACACAGGGAACTATATACAATATCTTGTAGTAACTTACGGTGAAAAAGAATATGAAAACAAATATGTGTATGCTCATGTATGACTGAAGCATTGTGCTGTACACCAGAAACTGACACAACATTGTAAACTGACTATACGTCAATAAAAATACATTAATAATATGTTTATAAACACACACAAAAAGAAATTAAAAAGAGTTAAATTGCTTTAAAGATTACGATAAAATAACTTGTTAGCTTTTATATTTTCATTTTGTTGATTCTAAAATAAAGCATATAATGTTGGCAACTATTTCTGGAAAGGAAAAAAAAAGACTACTACCTGAAACCAAATAAAAGAGTAATGTTGATGTAATAAAAAAGTTGATGTAATAACAATGCTATAAATAATTAACATTGCTCATTAGGTGTGAGTCAACATATATGAAGTGCTTGCCCTTTGCTAGGAGCTGTGTGATGCCTTTTATATTTGTAAGCTTATTGAACCTTCACAATTAGTCCAAGACAAAGGGAATTATTACATCCTTTTGCTGATGAAAAAACTAAAAAACAGAACTGTGAACTAATTTACCCAAGATAACAGCTATTACTTGGAAAAGCTAAAATTGCTAGCCAAACTGTGTGAATGAAGATCCACGTTCCTAATCACACACTTACACAGAACAGGCAATGATTTAAAATGGTGTGAAATGGCTCCAATGGACTAAACTGACACAGCATAAGTGTCACCGAGTGTTCAATGTCAGGCTGCCCTTGTAGCTGAGTTGCAGGAAGCGGAGTGCTAGGAAGATTGTCTAGAGTGTTAAAACCAAATATCCTTGCTCTTAAGCTTCAACATGCTTTCAAGACTATCTGTGCAGCACGCTTGAAACATAAGATACCAGATGTTGATTTACCATTTCAGTACAACGCAGATTTCTCAATAGATGACACGGAATTCAGATAAAGCCTCTCTTTTCCAATACTGCTTCTTTAATGAGGAAGAGGGTGTTGTGGTCAAACAGGATTAAGATCTCTCTCTGTCTCTCTCTCTTTTTTTCTCTCCCCTTTTATAATTCAGTAAATCATAATTTACAAAATGTGTTTCATGTGGAAATCACTAAGAATGAAACAGTGGGTGAGACATATTCTGAATGGATCTGAGCCCTGGAAGTGAGGAAGTTGGTTCATTTATCAGCATGGTGACTCTAAATGAGCCACAATTCCAAGTCTTCTGATGCCATCCTGTCCAATGATTTTTCAGTTACTTGACAGCCAAACACAACTTCTCTGTAATTCTTTTCAGTGCACTTTTTACTTCCTGATTCCTCAAGCTATAGATCAATGGGTTTAACATGGGAATCACCACCACATAAAACACCAAGGCAAACTTATCTGTGTTCAGAGAATGGCTTGACTTGGGCAGTAGGTACATAAAAATGATTGTCCCATAAAATATGGTGATGGAGGTCAGATGGGAAGCACAGGTGGAAAAGGCTTTCTGACTTTCTTCAGCAGAACGGATCCTCAGGATGGCAAGGAGGATGAAGACATAGGAAATGATCACGACCAGTAGAGAGCACAGCGTATTGAACCCAGCGATGACTAACAACATCAGCTCTTTGACCTGAGTGTCAGAACAGGCCAGCGCAACCAAGGGCACGTCATCACAGTAGAAGTGGTTGACCATATTGGAGCCACAAAAAGACAACTGGAATGTCGCCACTGTCTGTACGAGACCCACACTGAACCCATAAACATACATGCTAGCGATGATTCGGTTACAGAGTTTTTTAGGCATGAGAATGACGTAGAGTAAAGGGCTGCAGATGGCCGCATACCTATCATATGCAATGACTGACAGCAAATACTGCTCACAAACTGCAAATGTGATGAAGCAGCACACCTGAAGGGTGCATGCATAAAATGTTATGCTTTTAACATCACGTAGGAAATTCACCAAGGTGTTGGGGGTAACAGAGGATGTAAAAGAAAAATCAACAAAAGCCAGGTGGCTGAGAAAAAAATACATGGGTGTGTGAAGCTGAGGACTGACTTGTATTAGCACAATCAAACCAAGATTACCCACGACACTAGCTAAATAGATTACCAGGAATACACCAAAGAAAATGGCTTGAAGCTCTGGATTATCTGTGAGTCCCAAGAGGATAAAGTCAGACACTGCTGAATAATTGCCTTTTGCCATGGTACTGATTTTCAAATATTTTTACAATAAAACCCCCAGAGCACACATTCTGAGTATTCCTGTCTCCCTTGGCAATAATCAAGCAGGTATTAGAAGCTGGTTCTGACCCACCATGATCTTATGATGAATGTGTTCAGAGGAGAATCTTCACGTTAGCTCTGGCAATGGAAATAAAAGCGAAAATAAACCAGTGGGACCTAATTAAACTTAAAAGCTTTTGCACAGCAAAAAAAAACCATAAGCAAAAAGAAAAGACAATATTTGCAAAGAATGTGACTGACAAGGGCTAACTTCCAGAATGTAAAAACAGCTCATACAACAACAATAAAACAAACAACCCAATCAGAAAATGGGCAGAAGGCCTAAACAGACATTTCTGCAATGAAGACATACAGATGGCTAATAGACCTGTGAAAAGATGCTCAATATCTTTAATTATCAGAGAAATGCAGAACAAAACTATAATAAGGTATCACCTCACATCTGTCAGAATGGCCATCATTACAGTGTCCGCAAATGATAAATGTTGGAGAGACTGTGGACACTGTTGGTGGGAATGTAGATTGGTGCAGCCACTATGGAAAACAGTATGGAGATTTCTTAAAAAACTAAAAATAGACTTACAGTATGATCCAGCAATCCCATCCCTGGGCATATATCCGGAGAAAATTCAAATTCAAAGGTATATTTGCACCCCAGTGTTCATAGCAGCATTATTTACAAGGGCCAAGTCAAGACATAGAAGCAAACTAAATGTCCATTGACAGGTGACTGGATAAAGAAAATGTGGTATATGTATGTACAATAGAATACTACTCAGCCATTAAAAAAGAATGAAATAATGTCATTCAAAACAACAAGGATGGACCTAGAGATTATCATATTAAATGAAGTAAGTCAGAGAAAGACAAATACCATATGATACAACTTACATGTGGAATCTTAAAAAATGAGGCAAATGAACTTATTTACAAAACAGAGACAGACTCATAGACATATAGAAAACAAACTTGCAGTTATGGGGAAGGGAAGGAGAGTGGGGAGATAAATTAGGAGTTTGGGGTTAGAAGATACTAACTACTATGTATAAAACAGATAAAACAAAGTCCTACTGTATAGCACAGGGAAATATTCAAAATCTTGTAATAAACTATGATGGAAAAGAATCTGAAAAGTAACATATATATATATGACTGAATCCCTATGGTGCACAACAGAAATTAACACAGTATTGTAAATTAACTACACTTCATTTTAAAAAAAATGACAATATGTCTTCTTAGATTCTTGACCTTGGGATCGGGGGCCCTGCCATCATTCCACTTGCAAGTCCCACTCCATGGCTCTATTTGAAAAAAATGATTTAAATGGCAATAGAGCAAACGCTAAATATCTAAAATTAATTTTTTTAATGACCATAATTTTCTGCCCTTTCTTTCACCTCATTTATAACACTTCAACTTTTTATGTATCTACTCACTGCACTGGTATAGTTAAATAAAACTAGGTCGGTATTTTAAGCAAAATAATACAAAATAATTTTGGTAGAGGATACATATACATATGATTATACTGTATGCTAGACCAGCACTTTAAATTAATGATGTCTCTCCCTACACTATATGAATATATACATAATGAGTGTCTTTTCCCAATATATTTATTAATTACAAAGGAGAAAAATTAATTAAATATGAAAAGACTAGCTAACAAAGGTGTCCATCAGACTGATCAAATTAAATGATAGATGATACCCACTGTTGGTAAAGGCATGGGAACGTGATGTAGGCTTACACGTCCAATAGAGGCATAATTGTCGTCAACTTTCTGGAGGGTAGTGTAAGTGTAAGCTTCAAAATTATTTAAAATAGTCCTGCCCCTTGACATAATGACTTCAACTCTAGAAACTTAGGAAAGTCATGAAAAGTATGCAAGTGTCTGAATTGTTCTGGTTTTACTTGCTCCAAAACAGGAAGTTGTCTAGGTATATTCTAATAGTTGTTTAGATCTTACATGGCTCTCCAGTAAGTTAGTAAATGGCAACTATAAAAGCTGAAGTAGGTCTACATTTATTGATACTGAAAAGCGTTCATGATATAATCAAGTTAAAAAAGCAGCATGCTAAACAGGTTATACAGTGTTAAATAATTCCTGTATATTCACATCATATGTAATGACCTAGAGATATGCATGCAAACAGAAAAACGCTCACATTGTATGTGTCAAATGATACCAGTTGTTCTGTCTATGAGGTGATACTGTGGTCCTTCTTCCTGTTCTTCTTAATCAGTCTTCACAGTCTGTGCTGTACTCTGTGTCCACACACTTGATGTCAGTGTCACATGTATATTTCTGTCTTGCATTCCATGTGTATGAATATTGACAGTTTAAGTTTTCATATTGTTATTGCTATAACTTGTGCTTATCTGGTGCCCGTATGGATGTCTGAAGTATTTTGAATTATTTACCACTAAAATGCACCTCATAATCTCACCTTTTGGGGGGAAATGTCTCATTGTGATATGTTTCTTAGGTAGATTCATAGGTTAAGAAATTTGAACTACTTTGGTAATTGAAAGCAGTCATCCTCAAAAAGGACAAAATCAATTTACAAAATCACCACATTTCAGGTGAAAATCATGACAATTTTTTCTTTTATATTCATAGTTCTGTACCATATCTTCAGTTTTCACCTGAAATTCTTAAATTTTACTGTAGATAGATTTCTAAATGTTCATCATATTCAAATAAGGAGTAGGAAATCTGAAAACTATTAATTCAAAAATCTTTTACTCTTAAATGTTTTTTATCCATTGTCTTTTTTGATCTTACGACCAGAAAATTAGTAGTTGGTATTATTTTCACCTTCTTACTGATGAAGAAACTAAGGTATACAGAAGTGAAAAAAATTGCCAGAGATCTTTTTTTGACCTGGGAAATGTCAGACCCAGCAGGATTTTAGATGCCAAGCAATCTAGGCCCTTTCCCAGAAGAGCTGTGATGCAGTGACTGCTCCAGCCTGCCAAGATGGGAGGTCAAGGACAGTAATGACAGGCATCCGGTATCTAGAGGACAGACTCAAAACCTGCTGCAGGGGCTTTGGGAGAAAACTGGGAGCCACTGAAATGGTCCAATAGTAGGCAAATGTGTTTAAATAAATAATGAAAAAATTAATGTTTGAGAAACATGGATTAAGCTAGTCCTGTGTTCTGTGAGCAGTGAAAATATATGTTAAATCTCCCCTCTCTAGCTGTTAGTAGCAGCTTTGTAGTCTTTGTCATTAAGCATTCAAATGGCATATATATATTAATACCCATATATATTAAAATGATATGCATGAGTTGCAAACTCAAAATCAATTTCTATGTAACTGAAAATTATAAAATTATTACATTTATTTGAAATGCATACAGGCGCATCTCTATCTCTGTCTCTCCATCTGTGTATCTACCTGTCCATATCACAGTTATCAGTTGTGTAGGGTAACCCCCATGTATAAATTGCTCCCTCAAGTTTATTAGTAGAGTTGGGACAAGAACTCAGGTCTTTAGACTCAGAGAAGGAAGGGAGATGATAGGCATGCACCTGCCATTTATTATTACCTTTTGTATGTTGTTTAAGAGTTTAAAAGTCTCCAAGTTTTGTAGTATTGTCCTTATTTAATTGGTAACTAACCTGGTGAGAGCCCACACCTAGTACAGTGCCCTCCTTGGACTACAAGGCGTACGTTCTTCTCCCAAGGATGCATTGCCTAATGGGTTCACTGTGTTCTAAGAAGCTATTCCTTACCCAGTAATGACCAACTTACCCAAGATCTGCCCAGTATAACTGTACATAATCCTTGCTACTGGCAAGATGGTCTATGATGTTTCAATTATTTTGAGTGTGTTTATTTAGAATGTATGATGCCTCTGGGATTCTACCTTGAATTACACTGAATTACATTATTATTATTATTAATTTTTAGACAGTTGGAAAAAATATAATGAGGTCTCATAGGCTTAAAAAAAAAAAGCAGTTCACTTGAGAATTAGTCTTTAGAGACTAAACCAGACTTTAGGTCATGTTAAAGCAGTGATATTGAAAAAGTTACAATACAATACTGTTCTCTTGAATAAAGAGAATTTGTTAAATATATCAATATGGAGCAGTTTTATATTGTCATATTTTCTGAAGAAACTAGCAAATCAAGAAAAATTATTTGTGCTATGCATCTTTTTGTTTTCACATGGGATATTGTTAATAAAGCTGGAGACTTCTGAACTGGGGATATTGGACGGGTGGAGAGGCTGAACTTTTGTCCTATACTGGTTATATAAACAGATAATAGCTTTCATGCAATTCTTCATTTGAGAAACAGGAAATCTGGAATAAATTCTTATGGAGCAGCTAATTAATTATTTTTAATGCATTTTCATTTGAAAAGTAAGAGAATGGACATAACTTCTTATGTTTACTCTTATGTATGAAATCTCATTCTAAGTAAAAATCTTCAGAGAATTTTATTGTACAGTGAACAGATATGTAAAAATCACATATGAGGAACAGGCATTCTAATATTTTTAAGAGAAAAAAACGTGAAGGAAATTTCATTTTTATTTATTCAAGTCACTTTCTTAACTTCATGAACATAAAAACCTGGTTTCCATTGATGATCGCTTTTTTCAAGGCATCCTTCACCTCCTTGTTCCTAAGGCTGTAGATTAAAGGGTTCAACATGGGAACGATCACCGTGTAGAAGACAGAGGCCATCTTGTCTGTGTCCAGGGAATGGTGAGAGCTTGGCTGTAAGTACATGAAGATGAGGGACCCGTAGAATATGGTGACTGCCAGTATGTGGGAGCTACACGTGGAGAAAGCCTTGCGTCTCCCCTCAGCTGAGCGCATCCTCAGGATGGCAGAGATGATGTACACGTAGGAGACAAAGACAACCAGGAGGGAAGAAATGAACATGATACCAGCACAGACAAAGATCCACAGCTGCTTGGTGTGAGTGTCTGAGCACGTCAGCCTGAGGAGAGGCATGTCATCACAGTAGAAATGGTTAAGGATGTTGGAGTGGCAATAGGAGAGGTGAAAGGTGAGGAGGGTATGGAACAGGCGACCAAAAAGCTGTAGCTGTAGGGGGCAGCCACAAGCTGGATGCAGTTTCTTGGGGACATCACAGCCATATAGAGGAGAGGTTTACAAATGGCCACATAGCGGTCATAGGCCATGGAAGCCAGGAGCAGACACTCAGCTGTCAGGCAAGCCAGGAAACAGCCTAATTGAGCAGCACGTGCATTGAAGGAGATCACGTTCTGTTGGTACAAGAAGTTCCCCAGCATCTTGGGTGCGATGACAGAAGCATAACAGAAATCAACAAAGGCCAGGTTGCTAAGAAAGAAGTACATTGGTGTGTGGAGTCTCGCATCCATTCTAATGACCAGGATCAGACCCAGGTTGCCTACTACTGTGAAGAGGTAGATGGATAAGAAGAGCACAAAGAGGGGCATCTTCAACTCCTGACGATCCGTGAGGCCCGCGAGAATGAACTCTGTCACCTGCGTGCAGTTGATCTGGGTCATGCGTCTTCAGTATGTCTGCTTGAAGAGAGGAGAATTAAAGCAGCTGAATTAAATTAAATTTGAATTGTAATATCCTTTAAAGCCACTTCATTTTTAACAGGAAAATGCTAATATTAAAATCATTAGCATCCTTGGAGCCAGGGGATGGGACAAAGATCAAAAAGAAATCTTTTGTAGGAAAGGCACATTGTGTTTCCCGAAGTCGATTGCGTTTAACGTTAAGAGCTGTGGGACATGATTCAGTCCACACTGGCTCTCTTTTCAAAGCTCTTGACTTTATATTATTCAAATTTTGCCATCAATATTTCAAAATTTTGAACTATTGTTTTTCCAAAAAAAAAAATCCTAACATTGATAATATAAAGGAAATTGAATCTTCTGCAGTGACATTACCCAGACAGACTTGCCCGTGTGATACAAACTTCACATTGCTGCAATGCTATATTCAACTGTTGTATAACATTACTTATTGCCAAGAAGTCACCATACGTGACTACAGAATCTTCATAATTGTGTTAATGCAAATGCTGGAAATAGGTAACTTTACGAAAGATGCTAACGCATGCTTTACAGGCTGTTTATTTACTTTGTTTCTTATGTGCCCATTCTACAGATGGAGAAAGAAGTCTGAGAGATTAAGCACCTGCAGTATACTCAGGCAGCCAGTCTCTAGCACAGCTGGGATTCAAACTTGTGTTTTTCTGAGGCAGCAACCCACCCACTATTAAGTTCTCAATACTCCCGATTTGTTCTGTTGGTGCATTGCCTAGATTTCACCAAGCGTTTATTGATATTGTGAAGGAAAAACCAGTTTGGTCTAACAAGATAACTCACAAGTCTAGGAATGTGAAGGAGAGGCTGGGCTGGTCTAACAAGATAACTCACAAATTTAAGTATCGGAATACTGATCTGAGTTCTGCTGGACTAACTTGTAAATCTAAGTTAATTAGTGTTGGTTTGTGGTTTATTTTTTTTTGCTAGCCAGCTGGATTTTCAAAGAGATATATCTGGCTTTGGAATGTTGGTTTGCTGCCTCCCCGCCTCCACTTTTGTGATAATAATGCTGCTAAAGCTGTTCCATGCCTATTGGCCTAATACCCCAAGCTTGTACTTTACCCTATAAAACCTCATACGCACATCTTGAAAGTGCTCAGAGCTTCGGAGCAGAAGCCCCTCTGAGCCCACCGGCGTAATACATCTGAGTACTCCAACCCTCCGAGTGGTGCTTGTTTCTTGGCTGGCCTGTCGTTTCCGTAACAATATAATGTTTCACAGACATCTTTCTATGTAAAGCATCAACTGAACTGATCAAATTCAGTGAAAACCTTCAAATTTTAAAAACATTTTGCTTAGTTAAAATAAAAGTGATATTTACTTTCTAATAGAATTATATCAATGTACATGGCTCCAAACTAAAAACATACAGATTTGGATTATTTTTATATTAATTTTCATGTTTTTACTGTAGTATTTTTGTGAAAGAATTTCAATCTAAAATGAAACTGGAAGATAGAAAGTGGAAAATCTCACATATATGCCCTCAGGCAAACAAAAGGTAAGGACTGATGAGGAGTGACAGGCTGATTTCCCTTAAATGCTTGATGTACCGAACACTGAAATTTATCCAAGAATCTCTCTGCATCATTGAGCCCATAAACTTGCTGCTTGGACTTGTGAAAAATTCAGAAACAGCCAGAGCAAAGTAAATGAATAGTAACTGGTAGAAGTTTACCATGAACACATCAAGGATGGTCTCTGTTTTTTTGTTTTTGTTTTTAATTTAAGTTTAAATTTAATTTTTTTGGAGAGGGCACCCTGATATGAACTATGTTTCTTTTAACTGACTCTGATTGAACTCCCCCTTGTTTATATCCACTCCATAAACACAGCCTACCCTAAGCCCTCAATGGATTTGTTTGCAGCTTGCTAGAGTTTATGTTTCCCAAATTACAGCTCAAACTATTCCCAAACCAACTCATTTTGTACAATTTTAAGCTTACCTCAGTTTCTCTCTTTTTTTTAGGTTGACATTTGAAATGGATTATCTTCATTCATTTTACCTATCCTTATGGTCTGATGTTCGTAATTAAAATATAAACCTCAATATAAGCTTTAATTTAGGACAGAATAAGATAACTAGAAATGAGTTTTGTTTATTGCTATACATTTTCTTTTAGTAAATCCCATAAAGCTTATGTCATATTTCTCTCTCTTTCTCCACACAAAAATTTAAAAAGTCTTAAGAAAACATAAATTGCTCAGCACATTCTAGAAATTAGACTTGCAGAATCATCAGCCTATGCATTCTGATTCTTATCTATTCATGCTACATTAGAAGCATTTATTTTATCATGTTGATAATGATCTTTTATATCAAAATACAGTAGGGCATACCATTAAAAGTATGAGACTAGAGTTTGAATCATGGCAATGTTATGTACTAGTGAGTGTGCTTCTTAGTGAAATTACTCAGGCTTTCTTGGTTTGTTTACTGAAAGAAATAACAGAGGCACACTCCTTCTTAGAAAATAAATGTAAAATTTCCATTTGAGTTCACTTATATTGTTGTATTTATGAAAAGGAAATACTATGGAATTTCTCATAAAAACTTGTATTTATGAAAAGGAAATACTATGGAACGCTTGCTTTTTGAATGACAGGTAACTACTGAAAACTATCATTTCATTGATACGTATACCAACTGGGATACAGTGGAGAGAACCATGAATAAAATTGGGAGACCTATATTTAAATGGCTCCATCACCCTCTAGTTACATTAATTTGAGCATGTCAAAAATTCCATTTGTCCCTCAGTTTCTCAATCTGTAAATGGTGCTATTTTATATCTAAAAAATGCAAACATTAAGATAAAATAATGTGTCTGCACATAGCCTACACGAGCAGGTTTTAAAATAGAAAATATTATGTTAAAATTGCTCCCCTGATCTAGTAAAAGGTAGATGTAGGGTGAAGTCAGTGTAATCACTTTAAAAATTCACTGGTAGCGGGGTAGACAGTGCTCATTGGTCAGCGTAAGATACTAGAACATGGAATTTACACAACAAGACACAGACAATCCTTAACGGTTGGATGCAGACATCTGTAGTTAAAGATTTATATGCAATATATATGTTAAATTAAAGACACAGAAGAGTGTCTCATTTTTATTTTTAGCTCTTCAAATAATAGTCTCAACATAGAATAAATTAGCAGAAGAATATATAGCCTACTTGATACATTTTCTTATGTCAGGAAACAGATGTAAGTATACATCAGGAGAAGGTAGATGTTCTTCATAAATCATGGACGTCAAAATCAAAAATAATTTTTAACTGTGTCTTTGTGCAAGTGTCTACAACTTTCTATGGGAAGAGGACAGTCTTGGATGCTATTGATCATTACGTGAGATGAGTAGGTCATGGAAGTATTTAAAAGCCTAGTTAGTGGTCAAATATATAAATTCCATTTTGAAATAATCAAGCAACTGTTTGATTAGAAATCTGGCTTACAAGCCCCATAATACCAGCTAGGACTCCCCTGTTCAGCAGCTGTAAGAACTTCAATATGCCATTTCATCTTATCTTAAAGGTGGCACATGCAAATGTATGCAAATGTATTTGAAAGTATATTATATATGATCTTTTAGCATCTAACCCATGATATTTTATCTTCGACTTCCATTTACATCTTTTCACTTCTGCCACAGCTAACACACGTTGATCTAATTAAAGTAATTGTTTTGTGGTCCTCGGTTACAATAAGAAGACTGTATATGCGTCCCTGCTTCATATGTTCTTTTTCCTGTGTTCATTTCTACCAGGTGAATGGTGAATGAAGGGTTGGAAGAAAAACTCGTATTTATCCTTCAAGGCCTATCAAAATCCCACCTTTCCTGTAAAGATCTCCCTAACTTCCAATTCCCATGCTCTGTTACCTGCCAGTTTTCATTTTTGCATTCTGGAAACATTTTATGCATAAATTATTTGCACATCATTTGTAGTTTCCATCTGTTTCCATATTTGTTTTCTGGAGAGACTGTAGACATGGGTAGAAACCATGACTTTTTGATTCATTTCCTAATGCAGCCCCTTCTAGATGCTTGGTAATGGGGAATTAAAGATTAATTTTGGTAATAAAATTTCAATTTATTTCTCCTGCTCATAATTAATGTTCTTTAGTTATTTCAAATATATTAAGGGATGTAGTGATGACAATTTTAATGTGCTCACCTCTCATTCTGGGTAAAATGACTAGCTTTCGCAAAAATGAAAACAGTTTAGACATAGTTTACAATCTAATCAATTAAGCGCTTGACTTGTCCAAATGATTGAGTAGATTCTATCTTAGAGATCTCAAATTTTTACTCCAAACTAATAAAATGTATATCATATAATAGCCCATACCTATACAGCTGAAATAAAATTAGAAGAAACATTCTTACCCTCGTTTCTAAAATGCCACCCAAAAAGTTTTATTTTAAAATCTATTCTATTCTAGTTGACTTTAAAAATTCAGATTTTTGTCACAATTTTTAAAAACAATCTTCATAACTACCTGGGTAGAGGGTGTTCCTATTTCTTCTCCAAGTGGGTTTGTGCAGCAATGAACTGCAGGGTTTTATCAATGACCTACCCCAAGGGATCTTACTGAGGGTCTGACGTAAGATCATCAGGAAAGCTACAGACCACACCCCAGAGGGAGCCCACGGTCTGCTGGAGATCAATTAGCATCGCTCTCGTGTTTGAGGAACCTCACAACTACAGCTCTGCCTTTAGTATGACATTATTGCCCTAGCATCCCCTCGTTTTTGAGCTGCTATCATTTACTGATTGCTGTCTTAATTGTTCATAATGTTTTTGCTCAACAACAGGATTTAAGTCTATCCTTGAAAAAGATAAGAAACTTTCCAACAGCATATCTTTCAAAGAACTAAATATCTAACTCTTCCAAGGATCTGTTTCTGAACATGTTGAGACATGACCCTCTTTGGCTTACTCTTTGAAATGCTCATGAAATATTCATTTCCTCTTCCAGGTTATCTCTATCCATTATTCCTTAATTTCCTTGGTGAGCTCTTCTAAAGAGCACTCTTCCAGATTGATTTCTTAGCCAATCTGTGTCCATAGCAAGGGGGTGCAGAAAGAATTTTATTTTAAAACTTATTAAGAAACAATGCATCTGCTATGAACTCAACTGTATCCTCCCAAAATTCACAGGCTGAAGCCCTCCCTTCCACTGTGATGGTGTCTGCAGATGGGCCTTTGGGTACCTCCCAGAGGAGGCTAGGGTTAGATGAGGTCATGAGAATGGGGCCTTCATGATGGAATTAGTGTCCTTATAAGGAGAAACACTAGTGTTCCTCTCTCTTTCTCTCTCATTCTACACTCCCCTCCTACCCTCCCCACCCCCACCACATGCACTAACACAGAAGTGGTCATATGAGCACACAGTCAGGTAGCAGCCATCTACAATCCAGGAAGAGAGCGCCTACAAATAACCAAATTGTCCAGAATCCTAATCTTGGACTTTCCTGCCTCCAGAACCATGAGAAAATAAATTTCTGTTGGTAAAGCCTCCCTGTTTTTAAAAACAGTATTTTGTTATGGCAGCTCAAACTAACATAAACAGCATCTTTAAAGAAACAAAATAATCCTCAGTACTGAAAAGGGTTTTATTGGGTTGGTGGGGGGAGGGGTAGGAAAGGAAATATGGAATTATTTTTCTTTTTCCAATATAGTACATTTTCTGTTGTCTTCTCAGTAATTGAGGGGGTCCCGCATTTAATTGAAGGTGCACCAAATACTTCAGATATATCTCTGAGAGGTTTCAAATAGACAGAAGGTGAAAAACACAAATTAACTTGTATCTAGTGAACTAAAAGACGTAAGTGAAAGGAGGATCAGTAAGGCATTTGATGCAAACCCTGGGGTCCAAAACAAGGGGAAGTTTGCTTCTCTAGGGACTGCGGATTTGATGATGGATAAGCAAACGATAGTGAATATGGTTTGTGAGGAAACAGCAGGGGACTTACTTGTTTCATATACTGACTTTGAATATACAATTTACTGTGTAGTTTTCTATGAAACAAATTTCCAGTGATAACACTGGGCTTCAATATAATGGCCATGGGAGGGTCGGTGTGTTAGTGTGTGACACTGTACATGATGCATTAACACATGTGGTTTATTGAACAGGAAGAAGCAGCAAATCCTTACATCTCACAGCTTGGCATGATCGCAGTTTGTCAGTGTTAATCAGGATAAATGTACTAGCATGAAATATGCTTAAGATATGTGAGTATTCTGTGAATATGCAGTACTTAATGTTGTTTTAAATGGGCAAACATACTTAATACAGATGGAAAAATGCCATGGCTTTGTTTATGTCTTGCTATAAAATGGCATGAGTTGTACTTGGTACAGGGATGTTGGAAAATTAACTAAAAATCTTCTATATAAACTGATGCATATGAATAAGTTAGCTTGAATTTGAATGACAACAAAGAGCAGTTATTAGCCACAAATTGTTAGGATTGTGTTTCTATGTTATTTCAACATGAGTTTTTTATATATCATCAAAGGCTCTTCCCAGAGAATGTTTTATCTTCTCATTTCTTAAACTTTAGGAGAAAGAGTTCAATTCAGTTGATCAAAGCTTTGGGGAGGGGACAGTATTTGACTAGGAGATACATTCAGGGAATTTTTAAGATGAAGAAACTGTTCTGCATGTTATCTAAGTTACTTGACTCTATGCATTTTTGTCATAAATTTCATAGAACTGTTTATTACAGAGGCTAAATTGTGTATACAAATTAATAAAAAGTTAAGTAGATTGTTAGCCAATACCAGTGGCTGGCAGAATGCTGGCCACACTATGGCAAATGTGTTTAATTCTGTTATCAATGTATGACATAAACATAAACTCAAGTGGGGAGATTTACTGACCTAAGTAACTTGGAAAATGGTGTTTTGATTAGAAGGTGTAAAATTATAGGCAAAAGAAACTGAATACAAACTTTACATTCTAGTTTGTAAATTTGTTTCCTGGGAGGGTTCAAGTTAATTCTGGAATTACTGTAAATATATGTTGAGTTTGAACAAGTAATTAAATAGCTTTTAAGTGGTAGGATCCAGGTTTCTCACTGTTGGAGAGGAACTTTACAGATAAGTATGAAATTGAAGCTAGAGTGAATCCTGTGGCCCTGGGTTAGGGTAGGAGTGATATCAGAATAAATTCACATTTATCCTTTCATATATATACACACACAGTGTTTTCTTCAATTCTCCGCTGGAAAACATCCCTCAACATTGTGTTTTTCACTTGTATAAAGAAAGTTTGGGAGTCTCCCCAACCCCGACCCAGCAGATCTTTATTTGAAAGCCCAGGAGAAGCTGAAAGTTTTCATTGCATCTCCAGTGAGAAAGCACCATTGGGACTCATTTATTTCACATTCCTTTTTGAGTTGTCACCAGAGAGCGATCGGTGAGAACTTGGGAACTGAGCCTCTATAAATAAACTAAATGTGTTAATACAGTTATTTAGAAACTTCTTCGTATTGGGAATAAATTATGACAAAAATTATGACAAATGGGGCTCATAGAAACCTTGGATTCCCAAACATGTCTTTAAAATTAACCTCATTTCAATAACATATTTTTAATCAGAACCTCACAGCAGTTTTCACAATTTCATGTTTTCCCTAGCAGTATTATTAAAGAAAATTTATCTTTAACAGTTTGAAAAGAATAACATTTTCTAACCAGTGTTGGCTGTCCAGATCTCAAATTTTCCAAGAGACAAAATTAATTTTTTTAATCTTAGGTTTTACAATTTTCAGCCCATAGTGGACTTTAGATCCTCATGAGTGCTACTACGCTTAATGAAATTTACAATTGCCGGTACAAATGGACATGAATGTGATAAGGAATGGAGGAGATTTAGTTATGGTTCAGGAGTAACAGCTGGTGAGAGAGATTTCCCTTGGCAAAGCAGAATTCCTAGGATGCTTATGAGAAATGGAAAACCAGAAAATTACTGAACAGCATGGGATCATAGATCATATTGAATCCCAGCGTTTTCAGACAGTGCTTTAAAAATAAGCTGGTTTTCTGGTGATGACTCAAGTGGTTTCTGAGTCATCTGAAGTCAGCTGTGTAGAAAACGTGTTAAGAAGAACAACGGGACAGAGATTTGTGTCTATCACCTCATTCTACCAGAGTAATGGTAGCCTTTAGTGTTCATTGCTATTAACATTAAGAATTCATTTTTGAGCAAAATAATTCTGTAAAAAAATTAAAGCCATATACCTAACGCAATCCCATTATTTTACCAATGAGAAAATGCTCACCTTAAAAGGGAAACAGTAAATTTCCAAAAGTAATTCAGCTCGTGGTTCTATCTTAAGTCAAGTCCATACCTCCTAACACCCACATCTATTCATTTGTCTTCCTCTCCCTCGGAAAAGGGACCCAGAATTTTGTGACTAAGAGCAAACTAGGTCTGATTACATATTCTAAAGAATTCTTCAGACTTCTATTTTCCAAGTTTCATGTTTTAGACTTCTAAGCCAATTTTGTGGTAGGAAGAGGTGCTGAAAGTACTCAAGTAAGATTCAGCAGGCTAAGAAAGGTTAATGAGTGCCAAACTATTTTAATGTTTCAAAATACGTTTATTGTCAAAATGACATTGCTTGCTGGAAAATTACACAAATAATGTAGTGTATAGAAATTATAATACCATCTTAAGTTGAGTTCACCCCAAAGGAGACACTGAGTCAATGATTTGTGTAAATGTGATTTATTAGGAATTGTACCCAAAATAGTTATTGGGATGAGAGGTGGGACCTAAAAAAAGAAGTAATCCAAGCCATGTTGTAGAGTCAACATCCTATGATAGAAATTTAGGTCAGATTCCATGGAAGCGTTCTGGACAAAGGGTAAATCAAACTTCAGAATTGCTAAGAGTGAGCAAAGGAGATTGAGTATTTATAGCTGACTCTTATACAACTCCTAAACCATAAATGTATGAGTTAATCTCTGTATAACTTAGAGTCAGTCCTCCGTATCAGCAGTTCCTCTGCATTCCCCAAATCAACCAACCACAGACCTTGTAGTACTGCTGTATTTACTACTGAAAAATATCCATGTGTAAGTGAACCTGTGTAGTTCAAACCTGCATTGTTCAAGGGTCCACTGTATACTCCTGTGCACATATCAGTCATTGACTAAGGGCTGTCCCCCATGGGATGTAAATTTCCAGTGACTTCTGCCTGGCATACAGACATAACTGCTTCCTGAAGCGCTTTTCCAACAAAGAGTTGTAGGCACTGCTTCTTAAGAGGGGAAATGCACCAGGAGCTGTATACAAATATGGTATAGAGGTCTTCTGAGGCAGCAGTTATCAAAGTGCAGTGCTGGACAAGAAGCATCAAGAAAACTTGTTGGTCTGCCAACTTGGGAGCTTCTTGGGTGAAACCTAAAACTGGCCACCTGTACAAGAAGGGAAAGGAGAGACCAAAGGAACAGGCAGGTCATCCCAGATTGGTTGGTGGCAATTTTAATAAGCAAAGGAATGTGCATATGAGACTTGACTTCTGGTGGCCAAGAAATGAGTAGATCTCAGCATCTGCTCACCAGAATCTTAAAAGTTTATATAGAGGATTAACTTAGTTCTCTCATGTATAATGTCCAACAATATCTTACTCTCTCAAGGCTGCCTCCTTAACAATATCCCCCACTGTGGGAATGGTGGGCAGAACAATGTACACTCCAAGGATAGGGCATGGGGGATGGTGAGGACCCTCTGATTGCCCAGATCCAGCTCAAAGGTCAACCTGTGGTCACATCCTCTCAATGACCTCCTCCAACACTTGGAAACTGCAGTTAGCTGTTGGAAATGCAAATTCTTTGGCTCCACACCAGACCTACTGAATGATAAACTCTGGGAGTTTGACCCAGCCATGTCTGTTTTAACAATCCCTCCAGATAAATATACTAAATATTCCAATTTCAAGGCAGAAATATTCAGAGTTTATTAAAAAGGCAAAAATCCAACTATTGGCTTTATATGAAACATAACTGACACTCAGACATAAGTAAATTGAAAGTAAAAGACTGGAAAACTATTCTGTGCAATAATAACTGTAAAAGAGCTGGAATACTTATACTAAAGGAAGAAAAAATAGACTTTAAGAGAAGAAATGCTACCGGAATAAAGAAGGACATTTAATAATAATAGTAAAAAAAAAATCAGTAAATTTAGCAATTACAAATTTAGGAACAACTAACGTCATCCCCAAATGTATGAAATAAAAACTGACAGATGAGAAAACATAATTCAACTGAGGATTTAACAGCACTCTTAATAATTGATGGAACACCTAAAAGGAAGACCAACAAGTCTGTGGAAGACATGAGCAGCACCGTCCACCAGCTCAACCTGAATGAAATCTATACAATTGTTAGGAAAAAATTGTTCAGGGCAGACTTTCTCAACCTTGGCACTATTACCATTTTGGACTGGATAATGTTTTGCGAGGGACTTTCCTGTGCACTGTGGGTTACATATGCATCCAGCTTCAACCGTCTAGGTAAAAAATGGTATCCCTTTACACCATCCTGTCCTGGTGAAAATCAAGACTGTTTCCAGAAATTTCCAAATATGCCCTGGGGGTAAATCATTCCACATTGAAACCACTGGTTCACAACTGTCTTTTAGTATTTAACTGGGAATATACTATTAAAAAACTCTTCAAAATATATCATTAAAGCACTCTTACAATCTTAAACTTGGTGTTCAAGATGTCTCAGTTTTGTCTACTCTTGTCCAGTTCCTCATTGTATAGCTATCAGATGAGATGATGAATTTTTAAAACATACACATTTTTTTTAATTTGAGAAACGACATGACACAAATTCTTATGGTAATTTCTACATATGAATTATAATTCTAAGACAAACTCGATTGCTAAGAATTCAGAGAATGATTTTACTTCATAGTAAAGAAATTTTTATTGAAAACCAAAGAAGATCAAGATACTCTACTAGTTTTAATAATTAAGGGGAAAAATCATTAAAGAAAGCCCACTTTTGTTTAATTAAATCATTTTTGAAATGTTATGAACACAAGAGTATGGTTTCTACTGATGATGACTTTTTTCAGGGCATTTTTCACATCCTGATTCCTGAGGCTGTAGATCAAGGGGTTCAACATAGGAATGATCACTGTATAGAAGACAGAGGCCAGTTTATCTGTGTCGAGAGAATGGTGAGAGCTTGGCTGTAAGTACATGAAGATGAGGGTCCCATAGAATATGGTGACTGCCAGCATGTGGGAGCTACATGTGGAGAAGGCTTTGCGTCTCCCCTCAGCTGAGCGCATCCCCAGGATGGTGGAAATAATAAACAGGTAGGAGACAAAGACAACCAGAACAGAGGAGATGAAAGTAACACCTGCACAGGCCAAAACCCACAGCTGTTTGGCGTGAGTGTCTGAGCACGTCAGCCTGAGGAGAGGCATGTCATCACAGTAGAAATGGTTGATGGTGTTAGAGTGACAGTAAGAGAGGCGAAAGGTAAGGACGGTATGAAACAGTGCCATCAAAAAGCTATAGCTATAGGGGAAAGTGACGAGCTGAATGCAGATTCCTGGGGACATCACAACCGTATAGAGGAGAGGGTTACAAATGGCCACGTATCTATCGTACGCCATGGAAGCCAGTAGCAGGCACTCTGATACCATGAAGGTGAGGAAACAGCCTAACTGAGCTGCACATGCATTGAAGGAGATCATGTTTTGGTGGTATAAGAAGTTCCCAAGCATCTTGGGTGTGATGACAGAAGCATAACAGAAATCAACAAAAGCCAGGTTGCTAAGAAAGAAGTACATTGGTGTGTGGAGTCTCGCATCCGTTCTAATGACCAGCATCAGACCCAGGTTGCCTACTACTGTGAAGAGGTAGATGGATAAGAAGAGCACAAAGAGGGGCATCTTCAACTCCTGACGATCCGTGAGGCCCGCGAGAATGAACTCTGTCACCTGTGTGCAGTTGATCTGAGCCATATCTCTTCAAGGCAGCTGCCTGGGGAAGTAGAGAAAAGAGTTAAATTCAAGCTGTCCGTATATAAGTGGTGGTTTTTTTTTTTAAAGCATTTTTTTTATTGAGTAATAGTCATTTTACAATGCTGTGTCAAATTCCAGTGTAGAGCACAATTTTTCAGTTATACATGAACATACATATTTTCATTGTCACATTTTGTTTTTCCGCTGTGAGTTACCACAAGATCCTGTATATATTTTCCTGTGCTATACAGTATAGTCTTATTTATCTATTCTACATTTTAAAATCCCAGTCTGGCCCTTCCCACCCTCTGCCCCCTTGGCAACCACAAGTTTGTATTCTATGTCTATGAGTCTGTTTCTGTTTTGTATTTATGTTTTTTCTTTTTTTTTTTTTCAGATTCCACATATGAGTGATCTCATATGGTATTTTTCTTTCTCTTTCTGGCTTACTTCACTTAGAATATGTAAGTGGTGTTTTTAATCCTTTAATATCTTGCAAAGAGATTTGATGCTAATATAGAGATTGTTAACATAAGGGGTTCTGGGAACGGAATGGAGAGCACAAGGATGTAACATGTGGGAAATGCACATTTCTCTTCTCCCAAATCCATTGTCTACTCAAAGATGGGAGCTGTGGAACTGTCTGCATTTACAACTTTAACCTGACTTACTAAAATGCTTAGCTATTGCTTTCATTGTAAAAAATGTTAACATTAATAACATAAAGGAAAACAAATCTTCTGCAGTGGCACCTGCCTTTGATGGATCCTTTCTGCAGTGGCAGAAACACCATTTTATATTTTTTATTTTACTTTAATAATTTACCACTTAAAGGTCTTTACAGAGTGAAAAGTATCTTCATAGTTATGTTAACAATGCAAATGCTGAAAAGGGGTAAGCATGGAAGGTAAAATGAGGAGTTTATTTACTCCATTTTTTTTTAAACTAAACCTTTATGTGAAGACCATATTGCTTTGAGCACTTTACAGATGAAGAGGAGATTGAAACAGAAACACCTAAAATGAAGTCAGAAAGCTGGTCTGAGTACAGTTAGTTGGGTTACAAATCCACGCATTTCTGACTCAGGAGTCTACGCCTCATTATTACGCTGTCCCTTATAGTGTATCTTTTTTGTTCTATTGTGAGAAACTTAAATTATTTTCATATTTTTCTTGCTACAATAATCCACAAACATCTTTATCTCTAGAGCATGAATTACATGATCAAAGGAAATAAAACCTGATAAAAGTTTACAGTATGTTGTAATGTCATAATTTAGAATAATATTGATATTCTGTTTCCATGCGATTTGGAAATGTACATCTCTTCATGAGTCAATTTACAAGTCTCTTTCAACTTTTTTACCTGTAATCAAAGAGACAGATTTGAATTATATTTTGATGGTAATTTTTGTCTTCCTAGTTTAAGTTGAAAATCTATTTATTTTTCTTATTTATTTTGACTGGTTTTCATGACTGAATTATTGAATATCCATGTAAAATTAATTTTAACAAAGTGTAAAAATTGTAGAGCTAGGTTCTTACTACTATGTCAAATGAAATCTGTCTCTCTCACTCCTTTATCTTCTCTCTCTCTGTCTTTCACTCTCTTCCTTTCTATGTTTTTGTTTCATCTCTCTCTCACTCTTATACCTGAAAAATAGAAACAAAGCTTTCTTGAGAAACTCATATGAATTGTTTTATACGGTCTAAAAATTACATCAGAAATAAATATGGTAATAAAATAAGAGCTGGTATTCAAATTTTCTTCAGAATTTACCAATTGCTCTTTTGTATTTGCAACTTTTATTCAAATTATCAAAACACGCATTATAGTTTTTTTGTTTTTTTAATAAATATGTTTATTGAGAAACACTATTAGTAATAACCTTCAACACATACTTCTTCACCTAATTTTATCCTGAATAAGTTGTTTATCCCCTTCTGAAACTCTAATAAAGATGGAGGTTTAATGGGTAATACCAACAACACGGAGATTTGAGATAAGAACTAGTAACTCATCAGTTCTAAATACCTAATTTGCATTTAAAATAAAAGTCAAATTTGATTTTTTAGAAAGGGAAGTGAGAGAGAGAGATAAAATAAAAATTTTATGGGGAGGTTCAGACCAAGACCCTTCTTAGACTACTAGCTTTCAAACTCAAACCTTCTGACCACAAACCACAGAAATAAATACCAGTTACATGATGGTCTGGAGCAAATAATATCCAGAATAACACTCTTATTGCCTGGTATGCACTTAGCTTGAATGTTCTTCTGTGTTCTACTGTCATATGTTCTGTTTTACTTTAGTCAAATAATTTTGGCTTAGATTCTAAAAACTGAGTTCATCATATAGTAGCAGGTACAAGCAGAGTTTCAAAAACTACACTCTAGTCCACCACACACCATCATGATTTTCACAAAAGTAGATAAGCAACTTTTCCATAAACACCTCCCACTCTGATCTACAACCGAGACTGTGCATCCTTAACATTTGATTGTGTCTAACTGCTACTTCCTTGGGAGCCTACTTCAATTCACTCATTCCCTCATTCAGTAATGTATGTTGAGAACTATTAATTTCCAGACACTATGCAGAGTCTGAAAAAAGAGCAGTGAAAGAGCGGACAACAGACTAGATTGGAAAGAAAGCTTTATCCACCTTCTCTTGAATTCTCGCTGTCTTTTTCTCTCAGCCATTTTTCTGCACTTCCAAAACACATTACACTCACATTTGTACATAGAAATCATTTTACTATATATTAAAAATAAGGTGTGAATTATATTTAAAAGCATATGTAACTTTTCACAATCTTGTCCTTGAATGTTTTTATAGTTCCAATTCCATTCAACTCTCCCAACCAGCAATGGATATCCATTGGTTCAATTAATATAATTGGTCTCTTCTTGTCAACAACACCCTTCCATGCTTCTCCTCTGTCTGTGCCATGCCTAGTCCTCTCCTCTACAAGAAAAATGAATAGTTAAAGGAAAACTATTTCTCCTTTAAGGTCTGTTGAATTATCACCTCTTCTTTGAAGTTACTCCCCAAGTTGAGTTAACATATATCATATTTGTGTTCTAGAATCACTTTAGACATACCTCATTTATATTTCCTCTCACATTTATAACAATCATCTGTTTCCATGCCTCTTCCCCCGATAGACATTAAACACTTTACGGTTGACTACCTCACTGCTTTTGTTTTTGTTTTTAATATTTAATAAAGTATCTTCTAAATGTTAGGAAATGGGGAAATAAAGATTAATTTTGGATTAATTAATTTAAGATTAATACTGAAATTATAATATTTGACTATTTCTTCCTCTTATTCCCAAGCTGTATTCTTTGCTTTGGAAGATACCTCTAGGAACAAAGTGATGCCCTTTGTCTAAAATACTCCCCTCTAAGCCTGAGTAAAATCTTATCTACTGTAAATATAGAAAGCACAGTTTTGACATAGATTGTAATCTGATCAATCACAACCATTTTTTTTTAATTTTATCATAAGATTCTAAACTGGAATTTTTATGTTTTTTAATTTTAAACATATATATAAAAGAGTAATGTAAGTCATTATATAAATTTTCCATTTGAATGCATTAAAACATGTTGATCAGTTGCCTATTATGTATTAAGTATCTTTCTGGGTTTTGAGATGACAACAAATAAAGGTCAAAGCTCAGCCATCAGAAGCTTAGCATGTAAAGAGAGGAATCAAGCAGATTTAGACTAGAGAGTTATAATAATCTGATAGAGTTAAAAGCCGGGTATCAAAAAAACATGAAAGGAGTTCTTGGAACTAGAAGACTTTGAGGAGGGAAAGGTTACGGAAAGATTTCCTTGGGTAAGCATTATCAAAACTACGTGGAAAGATTTAAGACAAAGAAAGTTTTAAGCAGATACTATGCAAAAACCTAGAGTAAAGTACATATATAATTTCTACAAATTCTAAATAAATGACTACATCATACTTGTTCAACCTTACTTCTAGACCTGGTTCTGTCTTTCATTAGATACATGAGCTTGGGAAATTCACTTGAACATTCTGAAGCTCAGTTTATTCATCTGTATTTATATTTTAAAAAGCCATTCGACTGGATTAGCTCTTCTTTCCCTTCTAGTCCTTTAGTTGGTTTTGTTCACATCAAACCTGGATGCTCTTGAAACTTTCACCAAAACTAATATAAAATCAGACAAAAAACACTGTTTATTTTACAAAACATACTCCAAACATTTTTTTTTATTCTAGTCCATTGTATTATTTTCTTTAATTTTTCAAATTCTTATCTTGAGCTATTGTAGTGATGATTTTACACCTCAGTGAGTCAAAGCTCACCATTCTGAAATACACTCTTCTAACCTACCTGGGGAAGAGTAGGTTACTATTTCTCCTGCTAATCGTTTAGATGGCAGTTGATTGCATGGTTTTGCCAGTGTCTCTGTCCCAGTGGATTTTACCTCAGAGCATGATGCGAGGAAGATTATCAGAAAAATTACAGTCCATGTTCCACTGGGATGCCAAGGCAGGCTGAAGATTTATTGATGTGATTCCCTATCTTTGAAGAACTGAGTATCTATAGCTCTGCTTTTAGTATAGTATTATTGCTCTAAGATTCTCTTCTCCAAATGTTATCATTAGTTTATCTTTAAAATGATTTTTGTCATTGGAGTTTATTAGCATCAGTCTTCGAGTTTGGCTTTTAAATCAGGTAGGAATATTCATTTAAAACTTCTTACAAATAACTTCTTATGAAATATGTATCCAGTTCCTCCAAGGATCTACCCTTCAATACTGCATGCACAAGACATTTAGTAAAAGCTCTGGGCATTAGTGTACATCATAATCGCTCTGACCTGTATGATGAATAAGGAGTACATTGTCCATGTAATGTGTGGGCAAAGAAGGGAAGAGTTGTGTGTTTTATATACTGGTTATGAATGTAGAAATTTCCCCTTCATTTTCTATTAAATAAATATTTAACTATAAAAAACTAGACTGCACTATAATAAAGAGGAGGTAAAATTTGTATTTCTTTTTCATGTTGTATAAACAGGGCACTTTAACTCAAAGACAAAAATATAGAAATCACTTTTGATTACCAGTGTAAGAGGGTACTCCTCATTTCCTTTAATAAATACTATTTTTACAAGATTACCTTTTTCTGTTTACAAATGAATGGTGTCTACACACTTATAGCTATAGTAAATTCACAGTGCAGTTACTATAGGCATTTTCTTTCTTTCTTTTTTTTTTTTTGATGTGACATCTGTGAATGAAAAATACTGCAAGCCGTATTAGTAAATAAAGGATGCTGTGGCCATCAAGTCATCAGCCTCTACCACTAATTCAGTATACGAACAATCAGGCAGCCTGGCCTCTGCAACCACCTCCGACTGAGGGGACTCAGAATGTGAATGGCCAGGATACAGGCCCTAGAGAGCTAGATGCTTGTCAAAGGAATAACTTCAATGAGCAGAGACACTTGTTCCCTTCCATACATAGAAAAGCACTAAAATCTTTAACTTGTGATGTCTGGCTTTCTTTAGTTAACAGTCATATTTTAATGTTCCAACTACCTGGTCTTTGCTGTAAAACTCCTATATATCCTGGCTCCTCCCCTACCTCTTCGGAGCAGTCCCTCAGAGCCATCTGAGAGGCTGTCATCTGGGCTCAAAGGGGTTCAAGTCCTCAGAAATGTCCACCGAGTAAACCATAACTCTCAACTTTTAGGTTGTACATTTATTTCAGTTGACATATCTTTTTAAAAAAATGAATGATAAATGGAAGGAATTGAAGAAACACAAGCATTGTGATCTACCGGAGAGGGGGCTATAAAACAGATAGGACTGGGGACTATTTACTCAATAGTTTTATAAAGAAACTTCTGAGGATTAAGAAAAATATTCAGAAATTTCCTTCCAAATGAAGCTGTATTCATAGCACTACTAGTATGCACAACTTGAAATTAAAAAAAAAAAAAAAAAAAAGACACGAGGCACTTTATCATGAAACACTGAGTGTTTTAATTTTCACTATTTGAGAGTCCAAATGAAACCAAGTATTTTCTGGGATATTGTTTGTGTACCAGTTACATGACTAGTCTAGAGGTCTAAGGGTTTTTAGTAAATTAATTTCAAAAAAGGCTTATTGTTCTTCTTCACTGGAAATGTCCAGAATGGTTATATGCATGATATAAATAGTACCCCATTAATTTATTATCATACTGGCTAACTCAATTCTGATTTGATAAATCTGAGATATAGTGTGTTTAACTCTATTTATTCAGTTGTACAATAGATGTTGGTGTACACTCAAAAACTAACAGAAAACAGAAAAAAATTTTACAAAAACAGTTCAATTTTTCCTCTAATAATGTAAAGAATTTTCACAAGAATGACTCATTGAACACTTAATAATAAAAATACAGTCTGTTTATTACACATACTACAGAAGACTGATTCTTATAGTAGGGAGAAAGGAATTATTACAGATTCTACCAAGTCTAATCAAATAGTACTCAGCACGAAAGCATATTCAGTGATGGTATTCTTTATTTTTCATTAAGAAATTGTATAGATTATAACAATTGGAATAAAAAAATTGAATCATATTTGATTAGCATTCAAAATATAAATTTATCGGAAGTGTATATTTTTTCATTCAAACAATGCTAAGAAAGAGTTAAGGGTTTTATTTTAAACAACTTGTCAGTTTAATTTTGCTAACTCAGCTGTGAGAGGGTTTTAGCCATCTGTAATTCTAGTTCCTCAAGATGCCATGATCAACTATACCCAAAAATACCCAGGAAGGAAAAAAGGGAGCCAAAGAATAAGAAAGAGAGACTTACTTTTCTCAATCACTAATTTGTTGCTCCATTTTAACTTATTTTTTTTAAGCTGGTGTCTCTCCAAACTTCTGGAAATAATTCTTTCAATCTAGCTAACTGCACACTCCATGAGAAAATGAGTAAATAATGCTTTGTTTCTGTATCAACCTCATAATTCCAAGAGCTTCAGTTTATTTTTTAAATTAGTGCCTCCCAAATCTTAGCCCCTTTTAATTGCTAAGATTGCTTGTAAGCCTATAAATCAGCTTCCTAAACTTAGCTTTCTCTGACATAATGACAGCCTAACTTAACCATCTCTTCATTTACCTATAGTGCTAAGATGACATTTACTTAAAGAACAGCATGAATTTGTCAGAAATCTCTTTAAGGCAGCCTTCACATCCTTGTTTCTCAGGCTGTAGATCATGGGATTCAGCATGGGAATCACCAGTGTATAAAACACAGAAGCCATTTTATCAGTGTCCATAGAATGGTTAGTTTGAGGCTGTAAATACATGAATAGCATTGTCCCATAGAAAACTGACACGGCCACCATATGTGAAGCACACGTGGAAAAGGCTTTCTTCCTTCCCTCTGTTGAATGTATCCTTAGGATGGACAAAACGATGTTGAAATAAGATATGATAACCATAATCATGGAAAAAACCAAATTGGTCGAAGCTGATATAAATACCACTGTTTCTGCTAAGTAAGTATCAGAGCAAGATAATGCTAACAGAGGGGCAATATCACAGAAAAAATGATTGATTACATTGGAAGAGCAATAAGACACAGAGAATACACAGGATGAAGCTACAACAGCAGTGGAGAAGCTGTAGAGGTACGTGAGGGAAACCAGCAGAAGGCAGACCTGCCGAGATACCACCACCACGTAGGGCAGGGGGTTACAAATGGCCATGCAGCGATCATAGGCCATCACAGCCAACATGAAAACCTCAGCTACAATGAAAACCAGGAACCCTCCCAGCTGGGTGGCTCATTCATAGTAAGAGGTGGTGCGTTTCTTTACTAAAAAATTGATCGGCATCTTAGGGGCAATGACTGTAGAATTCCCAAGGTTTGTGGTGGCCCGCTGTTGGAGGAAGAAATACATGGGGGTCTGAAGTCGAGAGTCAACACTGGTGAGAGTGATGATGGTCAGGTTCCCTGCCACGGTCAGCCCGTAGACACCCAGGAACACAGAGAAGAGTGGGATCTGGAGGTCTGGACGGTCTGAGATTCCCGTGAGAATAAACTCAGTGACTTGGCTGAAATTCCTAGGAGCCATGTAAGAGTTTGGAAAGTCATGTCTTCAGGCAAGAAAAACAGACACGGTTACAAATTTTAAGAATTATTTTCTAGGACTGTCATTGTGTGACAAAGGCAATTCCTTGGATGAGATTTTCTGGAATTATGTATTAATCTCAGTTATTAAACTCAAGGTTCTAGGTCTAGTAAATCAACTTTGCAATCATTTGGTAAAGAGGAAAAGCAAGTATGGAAAATTAAGTAGACGATTCAGAGTCATGCATATTTTGAGAATTTATTTCCCAAAAACCTTATAAAATAATGAATATCTTATTAGTTCACAAAAAGTACAAGTCATATTTCATATTTTATGTCTCATGCATTGAGTATGAGAAAGGTTTGAGTAATTGCATGACTTCAAATAATTGAATGTCTCCTTGTGATTTCTTCGTGTGAGATTCTTGCTTTTCCTGAAGAATGAATGATCTAGTCACTATCTTGCTCCTTTTTCTTTATTCAAATCCTTCTATAACTTTGAGGTACCTTGAACTTACACATTTTACCATCCAGATTCTCTGTTAACTCCTTTTGCTCATTTGTTAACTCAGATAAACATACATGGAGATGTGTCCTCATTTCAGTTTTTTGGGTTGCTGATTCTCTGTTTAGATTAAAAAGTTGGTATCTGTGAAAATGTGACCATTTTTGTGATTTTATCCACTATGCTGTATCAGATAATACATCATTTTCTTTCCTCTCATAATTTTTTTCCTTCTTGTGCCTCAAGTTGATGTCATTCTTCATATTCTTTCCATTTTTATTTTTAACCAGTAATTTAATTTGTAGAATTTTGTAGCATTACTTATATAATTTTTAAAATGTATATGGACTTAATTTTCCATTGATCTTTTTCTTCACATAATTT
This sequence comes from Camelus bactrianus, assembly GCF_048773025.1. Taxonomy (NCBI): domain Eukaryota; kingdom Metazoa; phylum Chordata; class Mammalia; order Artiodactyla; family Camelidae; genus Camelus; species Camelus bactrianus. The sequence continues at coordinate 12,709,859 of NC_133548.1, forward strand.
TACACTTTTTATATTTTTTACTGTAATAATAATAGGTTTCTTATTTTAATAAAGCTTCTATGATCCTCACATTACACATATTTGCCAAAAAATGAACATGCAATTATAATATGCATGAATATTTTCCTAGAGATATTTGTTTGAAGGATGATCACCTGCTCCTAACTACGCAAGTTAGAGCCCCTGCCCAGTTGTAATTGGTATTTCCAGTGATGGGCACCTGGCCCAGGGAAGTCCTGTCATAGTCTCTTACCTGCAAATTTGGAGTTATGTTCCAGAGTATTAACACTACATTGACATTTAGACCACAATTTAATGTAAGATGTAACCTTTAGCAAAAATTTAAGTGTATATATACACACACACATATATGCACAAATAATCATAATTGTAATTATAAAGTGGGCAAGAGGAGCCTTTTGAAAATGCTGGATATGTTTATGACATAGATTGTGGTAATGGTTTCACTGTTGTATATTATCTTCAAATTCATCAAGTTGTGTACATTAAAGAGGTACAGCATTTTGTATGTCAGTCGCATTCATCATACCTCAATAAATAGGTTTGAAAAAAGATATATATCATAAACGCCTGAACTGTAAAAGGTCAGAGCCTTTGAAATATTTTATCTCTTGAAAAAGAATAAAATTTAAAAAAAAAAGGAAAACTGTTCTCCAGTGAGAAAAGGGAATGAAGCAAGAATGCAAAAAGAATTGAAGCAATAAGACCGCAATAACTCCTAACATTACTGAGCATTTGTTATTCGTTTGCTTCTGACAATAAACATTGTTCTTCCCCTTAATTTCTTTGAGTCATACTCTTACTCATTTGTTTCCTACTCATGCCAAGGAATATTCAAGATTCAGTTAAATTACTTACCCCTCACCTCTGGATCTACAATTCCAATAGTAAGAAAGAGACAAAGGGCTGAAACAAAACATAGGGACAAGATAATTGTAGATTGTAGGAAGCACAGTCAGTAAATTACACACAAAGATGCATGAGGATAACCTGGGAGAACTATTTCAAACAGGACATTAAAAGAAGGCCTTTCTGAGAGGTGACATTTGAACTGAAGCCTAAAGGATGGAAAGGAACCTACTATTGAATAAACCACAGGAAGAACATTCCAGGATTCCAGGCACAAGTGTATTTCTTGAAGATGCTGCTCTGGGGTAAAAAGTAACTAAGTTTTGGAGTTTTTTCTTTCTTGTTTGCTTTTGAGAAGGAATTTAATGGATGCCAATGTGACTGGAATAATAATGAGAAAATGCAGAATTAGTAGAATCAGATGATGTAGGTCACAATAAATATTTGAATTTTATTCTAAGTGAAATGCAAGGCATTGGTAAATTTTAACATAAGTGAATAATATGATCAGCTTTCCATTTTAAAACAATAACTTTCTATTATGAAAATAATGAATTGAATGATTGGAAGGGGATAGAAATTATGAGCAAAATTTTTAGAACGATTTAAGCAGTTGCTTTAGGATACCTGGTGAGAAAATTTCTGATGTATAGTTATATTCTCAAAAAGGAAAATCATGTAAAGTTTGGGTAACTGTGTATCTAATTTTCTTTCACAGGTTATTTTTGTGAAACACACTTTTTTTTCATTTTAGCTAATATTATAGAAATATAACTGTGATATAAATAATCTCAGTGAGCAAAAATCTATTGTTTCAGTAGTGATATAATTTATTTAAATACAGAAGACCTAAGGACGCCAATTCTAATTTTGAAACATAAATAGCTGGGTGATATTTAATGATGTATTGTCTCCAAAAATGTTAATCTTGGAAATAAGCTTTACTTTAAGTAGCATATTACTTGATCATTCATAATGCCCAGTGCCTTCCAAAATGAAAGTGAAGTGGCTCAGTTTAAGGTATAGTTTTGGATCTTTTGAAGGTTATTTATAGAGAAATAAGATAAATATTTTCTACCCACCTCTAATGGAAAATCTGCTTTAGCTTCTTAGAATTTCTGTGGCAGTGAGGGTTGATGGGGCCTTATAAACCACTGAGAGCCCAATTCTGAAGCACAGGAGACTCTAGCATCTACAAATTGCCTTCTGCATCCTTTGGGAAGATGTCTTTTGGGATTGGCTCCTTCACAAGATCTCCCTGTAGGAGTTCAACCAGACACCCCTGCAGTCTTATTTTGTGGCAGTCTGACCTACATTATTGAAGGGAGCTCAACTCTATGACATCAGATTAAAGTGTATTTGTAGAGGTAACTCATTTGCAGTCAGAGATTTGTTATTGCAAAAATGCAGTATTGAAAAGCGAGAGACCATTGGGCTAATGGTGAAATTGGAACAAACTCTATCTATAAATTATATTTGTTTTATGCCACTATCTCTAGTGGGTTTTTTCCCCTCATTTTTAGTTCAAAGAATACAAAATCTGTACAGTTATTATTTTAAGAAATGGGATAGAGTGGATATTAAAAGGAGGATGTGGGGAGAGGGTAGAGCTCAGTGATAGAGTGCATGCTTAGTGTGCAAGAGGTCCTGGGTTCAATCCCCAGCACCTCCATTAAAATAAATAAACCTAATTACCACTCCCCCCGCCCTCCCAAAAAAGGAGAATGTGTCCTCCTAAAAACAATCCTCAGTAATAAAAATATTATTTTAATATTTTCTTTATGATTATATTTCAGGTGAGAAAAGGAAGACGATAACTCCTAGAGAGGAATCAAAACAATATTTAAAAATAAAGCCTTTGTGTCATGTCTATAAATTTCCAGTCACACAAATATATTTTTTAAAGACTGAATGTTTTAGATACACATTCTTGCGTGTTTAAAGACTAAGAGAATTATGTAAAAAGAAAACTGGCCTGAAGGATTTCTCTTCTTTGGGGCTTAAATCCTCTTTGTAACAATACTTATTTTTTTTGTCATAAGATTTTCCCCTGTAGGCCTTAAATTTAAAGCTGGAAGTTGAAGTATACAGCGAAATGCCATTTATATAGGGTGTATATGCATGCACACGGAACAGTAATGTATACTTTGCAAGAACACAAGAAAACAAATTCACCTTGAATACACTGGGATGGTTACCTCGTGGAGGTAGCCGGGACCGAATAAAGAAATAAAGACGAGAAATGTATTCGTTTTCTTGGACTGCCATAACATAATACCACAGACTTGGTGGCTTAAACAACAGAGATAAATTTCCTCAGTTCTGGAGTCTAGAAGTCCCAGATCAAGAGGATAGCACATTTGGTTTCTTCTGTGTGGCCTCTCTCCCTGGCTTGCAGATAAATGATCAATCATTATTGGGTTAGGGCTCACCCTAACAACCCACGTGAACTAATTACTCCTTTAAAGGCCTGGTCTCCAAGTACACTTACATTCTGAGATACTTAGTCTTCAACATATGAATTCTGGTGGGACACAATTCAGCCCAGAACAAATTGGAAAAATAAATAAATAAAAGAGAAGGGCTTTGCCTGGCCTAAAAATGATAAGGTGTCATGACCTGAGGGAGGTACTTATTCTGGACATCTTGCTCTAGGTTTCAAAACACTTGAAAACATGCATCTCTCCAGTAGGCAGAAAACGGCTTCTCGAAATCTGCTCTGCAGAAGTCATACAAATTAGTAAAATCTACAAAAATCTTCATGAGTATTCTTAGTATGGAGGAATGCTGGAAATATGTATATGGTTTGTCAATTTATTAAGTAAAGTATAGACATATATTTAATATAAATTTACATATCCTTTAAAACTTTGTCTATATGGATTATAAAAAAAATTCTCAAGTTAGAAAAGTAAGTTGTAGGGAATATGATGTATTGGGATTTTTTAAAAGTTCTTTCTATATGAATGATACTGCAGAATGCTATTAATATTAATTAACTTTATTTATATACTGTAAAAAGTAATGGAAGTGCTATAATTTGGTAAAGAAATATATGTGACCAAAAAAGTATTTGCAGTATAATGTAAAATATTACTCTAGAAAATAAAATTTATTTATAACAGTAAATACGATTAGGGACAGCATTGAAAACTACCATGGTAAACAAAATTGATATTTTTAGAGAATGCAATTTTGTATTTCTTTTATTTTGCTTAATTTATGTTTTCTTTCTTTTTTATTTACATTTTAAAAATATTTTCCAGCTTTATACAGATTATAATTGATAAATAAAATTTGTATGTATTTCCAGTGTACAATATGATATTCTGATATATGTGTATAAAGTTGATGTGATTATTATAATTAGCTAATTAACATATCCATTACTTCACACAATTTTTTTTCTTTTGTGGTGAGAACACTTAAGATGAACTCTCAATAAAGTAAACCACAGTGTATTAAAAAGGGACAAAATAAACAAAATGCATAGATCTGGGATAAAGAGACCCTAGTTCAGATTTTGATTTAATTCCCCACAATTTTCTCTTTAAATGTTAGCATAGATTGAAGCAAGCATGACTAGGGTAGCGTATATATTTAAAAAATTTTAAAAAGTCCATTTCAAACAGCAAAGAGGAGACTAAGACATGGAATCTGTTTATTTGCTGAGTGAGTACACAATGGGAATAAAGTATTGTTAGTGGAGTCCATTCAAAATATTGGCTCTGTGTATACACGAGCCCGCGAAGAAGACAAAATAGACGTAATAAAAGTGCAGTTAACCCTAGAGTGTGTCATTCATCTCTAATCTTTGTTATCGCTGCTAAAGATTTTCAAAATATTGATGTCATTTTAGTAAATGACCAGATAACTTAATTTTCTTGAGTTTGCCAATCTTAACGCAACTTGTTTGTTGGGAGGCTATCATAAGCCAAAGTTAGCTATAGTTTGACAGTCTATGGGAGACCCAGAGTTAGCCTATATTTTTCTCACGTTTTTTTTTTTTAACATTTTTTATTGATTTATGATCATTTTACAATGTTGTGTCAAATTCCAGTGTTCAGCTCTCATGGTTTTTAATTAAAAAAAAAAAAAAACTTCCCAAATGCTCATTCTAGCCTTGAGATTAAAAAATATGAACACAATCAGATTGAAAATTCCATTCTGAAGTTCAAGCTTTATTTCTTATTCAGCTTAGATTCTTGAAGCAGCTTGTTCATATTGTGTTATAATCAGAGATTTAGTTACTTTCTTGCCTCTTGTCTAACCCACATATTTTTCATGGTTCGATTTTATTTATATTTAATATACAGCGACTGCTGTGACATATACATTACTAATTTTCTGGTTAATGGTACTCCACGTTGACTATTTAAGACTTTTTCTTTCACCTCTGCAAGTCCAAATTTGAGCAAAAATTTGTCATGATCTGCCTTACCTCTAAAAAAATTTAAGTTCCAATATGACCTTGAAAATCATTTGGGACTTAAATTATCTGGCTGCCATATTTATTCAATTGAATTGGAAAAGAGTACAAGGAGTTTTAAGAGAAAGTGTTTTATTCAGAAAAAGAGAAAAAGAATCTGGTAAAACATTCCCACTTTTTGATGCTATAATCAGAGTGACAGGGTATTAAACAACAATCTTTGGACTTAATTTGTAACTGAATATTAAGATATTAATGGGACATTTTGCATCGATTGGTTAAAGTTCTCTTCAGAGCATCTTTTACTTCTTTGTTCCTCAGGCTATAGATCAATGGATTCAGCATAGGGATCACTAGGGTGTAAAACACAGAGGTCATTTTATCAATAGCAAAAGCATGGCTGGATTTGGGTTGCAGGTAAATAAACAATAATGTCCCATAGAACACGACCACCACTGTCAGGTGGGAACTGCAAGTGGAGAAGGCTTTGTATCTCCCCTCCGTTGAGTTCATTCTGAGAATGGTCACAAGAATAAACATGTAAGACACAAGAACCACCAAGAGGGAAGAGAGCAAATTGCACCCTGAAAAGATCAAAATGATCAATTCTAACTCATGTGTGTTGGAGCAGAGCATGGATATCAGAGGCAGGCGGTCACAGTAAAGGTAACTGATGATGTTGGAGTCACAGAAGGACAATTGAAATAACTTAATGGTGAGAAATAGTGACACAAAGGTGCCATAGAGATAGGGAGTGAGTACCAGCCCCCAACACACTTTCTCTGCCATGATGACCCCGTACAGAAGAGGCTTGCAGATGGCGACATAGCGATCATAGGCCATTGCTGATAGGATGAACAGTTCAGTGATGATGAAAACCTCAAAGAAGGCTAGCTGGGTGGCACACCAATGGTAGGAAATTGTATTTCTGTGCACCACAAAGTTGATCATCATTTTGGGGCCAATGACAGCAGAGTAACCAAGATCAGTAATCGACAAATGTCTAAGGAAAAAGTACATGGGAGTATGTGGCTTGGAGTCCGAATGGGTCAAGATAACCATGCCCAGATTGCCCATCACTGTGACCAATATGCCCACCACTATATGACCAGGAAGATTCCAAAAAGAGGTGCCTGCAGCCCTGGGCTGTCAGTGAGCCCCAGGAGAATAAATTCTGTCACTTTGGAGATTGCAGTATGATTATGTTTCTCCATATGGTTCATCCTGGTGACCTGTGTGTAAAATCAGTACTGATTATACTTGAGATGCTATCTTCTAAGAGAATTTCATACATGGTGCATGAGATACAGTCATTTTTCTTTGTCTCAAATTGTAAATAAAGATTCCTCTTCCCATCAGGCCAAAACTATACACATCTACATTCACACTGCAGTGAAAGGGCCTAATGATTAGCTTTTTTGATTGTAATATAAGTTCCTGACATTAAGCTTTTGATTGCTGAGGATTTCAAAGACATCCTTCTCAAATAAATATATTTCCAGCTACACAATCAGGTAGCCAGCCTTCCCTGTCTGTTAAATTCTCTTTTAGAAAATCCTAGATGATATAGGTAACTGACTGCTTGATTGACCCTGCTTTTCCCTTCCTGCATTTTAATTCCTACTCATGTTTTAAACGCACCATTAAAAAGTGAATCTAGGTGTCCCACCCTTGACCACAATCAAGCCAGAACTCATGGTATTCTCTCTCTCCCTCTCTCCTCAGCCTCTCTGCCTGGCCCTGAGTATGCCATGTACCCTCCAGAATGTGTGCAATAAACCTTGTTTTTCAAAAGTTCCCTGAAAATTGTTGCTTAGGTGCATCCTGCAATTGTAACAAAATTCACAAGGGCTGGTCCAGCCACCACCCAATGGCTCTGGTTGGGGAAATGTCTGTGGGGGCCCACTGCAAATAGTAAGGGGCACTAGAGTGCCCACAGGCTTTCCTCGTTGATAGAATCACTACCAATAGGCTGAGACTAACACGAAACACAGATTCACTGACACTTTAGTAAAGCATGTTTTAAGGGGGCAAGACATTTTGAAGACATTTTTTTGAGATGGCTACTATGGCCTACTTCTTTTTACCCAAGTCTTTTGAAATATATCAAGTGACTTATTATATTTCAGGTTTTAAAAATTTCCAAGTAATTTGTAAAAGAAAAAAATCTACACCCAAACCATAAACCTTATATTATTAACAATCACCATATCTGTTTAAAGTTGCAAGACACAAAAAGACTTTCTAAACAGTTGGAGTGATGAGTTAGACGGTGATTAGAAAAACCTCTGAGTACTGAGTACAAATTCCAGTACTTTTCACCAACTATAGCCCAGCTTGTTTTCCCAACAGAAGATCCAATGTTATAATATTTTAATTTCAGAATTTCATTGTTAATATCTTTGTCCTCATTTGCCACATTAGTTGTTTCTGACTATTGAATCACCTCGAATGATCTTCCAATCATACATCCCTCTTCTACATAAAAAGGGCTTGGCCATTCTGATTATTTATCAATGCTGGTGGATTATGGAAATTGATGTAAAGAGACCCACTGGAAAGAAGAATACAAATGAATATCAAGCACTGATAGAGAACTCATTAAATGCCAGGCATTTACCTGAGCACTTTACATATGGTGATTCATATGATCCACACAATAACTCTAGGAAATAAACTGTACAGTCAGCTGTCTGTTTTCACAGGGGATTGCTTCCAGGACCTGCTGCAGATGCCAACATCTGCAAATGCTTAAACCTTATGGTCCACCTTCCATATCCACAGGGGATTCTGCATCTGCAGATTCAACAAACCATCACTGATGAACATAGTAGCATACGTACTGAAAAAAAGATCTGCATGTAAGTGGATTGTGTAGTTCAAACCCATGTTGTTCGAAGGTCAACTGTATTAGCATAATCCATCTGAGTGTCAAGGAAACTGGGGCACAGGAAGTGAAATAACTAATGTCACCCAGGAAATAAGTGGTATTAATAAAAGTTACTCTGTCTTCAGAATATATCCTCATAAACACAGAGACATTCTTCTGCTTTATTAAGGTCACCCTAAGCAGAGAGGAAAGGAAAGTGGGACAGGAGGGACACCAGTTGAATTAGGATAGAGAAAGATTCTTGTTAAGATAGATAACTGAAGCATTAAGTTTATTTGAAAAACTGAAATGATCTAAATGCACAGAACAGAGTATCAGAGATGACATAACAGATCTGTCCTGCACACGAGTCCTACTGATGACCGGAAAGTACATTGCAAGGGGAGAAACTGTTTTGCAGAACTTAACGCCCTTCAAGCTCTACGGTGATGATTGGGTTTAAGCTGTATGTCCTGAGAAATTGTGGAATACCAGTGTTTTCTACTCACCTTACTGGAGAATCTGCTTTGACTTTTACTGTTTTAATCCTCATTGTCTGTTGCAGAATGTTTTTAAGTGTTTTGCTATCCCCTTGAGACTCATTTTGTTAACGTTTTGATCTGATTCAAGGATTAAAAAAATGTACCTAATCACCTGAGGGAGGGTGCCTTGTATACCTGTTAATTATTCTCCAAATGTTCTACTAGGAAAAATAAAAATATTTTGTGCCTGGGTCTAATGAAATAAATTATACATCACTAAACACTGAAAAACATAAGTATAACTTTGTCAGCATCTCAATTACAAAATATAATATGCATATTAGATGTATCACACACACATGTACACAAAATGCACGAGCAAATGAATAAATGACTTTGTAGCAAAAGATTATGCAATATTTGATAATACAGTGTCCATTAACCAAGAATATTTTTGATGGACATATAATCCTTATGTCAACCTACAGGTTGACAATTGCAGGTTGAATTCCAAGGATTTCTCTTTATCATTGGTTTTCAGACATTTTATGTGATGTGATTTGGTATAATTTCCTTTCTGTTTATCCTGCTTAGAATTATTTTAGCTTCTTATATCTTGGGTTATAGGGTTTCTTTTTTTAAAATTCTGTCCAACATTCTTCCAATGGTTTTGCTGCACCATGTAATGTCTTCTTTCCACTTGGATCTACACTTAGATGTACAGTATGTAGCTTGTTATTTTTCTACAGATCACTAAGACTATTTTCATGGTATTTATTCAGTATTTTTGTTTCTCTCTGGCTTTGTTTTAGGTAACGTCTGTTGTTATGTGTTTAAGAGCAGTTACTGTTTCTTTTTCACTGTATAATCTGCTGTTACCCTTATTCAGCAAATATTAGTTTATATCTAGTACTCTATTTTCATCTCCTGAAGTCCCATTTGGTTATTTTTAATCTTTTTTTTTTTTGCCTCCTCAAAAGGTTAGTGTTTTTATTAAGTTATTCAGTATGTTGAACGTATTTATAATAAATTTAAAGTCCTTGCCCAATAATTCCATCATCGTGGTCATCTAAGAATCCATTTTAATCATCTCCTGGATGAGATCACATGTTCCTGCTCTCACATACAACTAGTATTTGGGATTGAAGGCTAAATATTGTGAATTTTTATGTTAATAAGTGTTGCATTTTTTTCTGTCTTCTTAAAAGAATGTTAAATGTTTTAAACAGGGATTTGGTGGCTCTGTTTAGGACTTGTTTTCAAATTGTATGAGCAGAAGTCTAAAGTAGATCTTACCTCTGAGATCCTCTATACTGGATGCCCAGGTGTTGAACAAAGATTCTGCTTTCTGGCTTTTTGTAACTATAATGTCTTCCTGGGCTTTGTCATCTCTGGAATTATTCAGCTTATAATTCTGTGATTATTCTTTGTTAATAGATTTGTGCATTTTGACTGTAGGCATGACCAAATTAATGTTCAGTAAGAAACTCAAAGAAATCTTGTAAAATTGTTACTTTGAATGTAAATGGATTAAAGTCTCCAAAGGCAGAGACTAGTAGAATGAATTAAAAAAAAAATCACGATCCAATTATCTGCTCTTTAAGAGGATTACTGTTTACACTGCTGTTTTGTGCAGAAAATACAATGAAAACATGATTGAAAAGATACCTGCCATAAAGAAAAAAAAAAAAAAAACCTGGCAGAAACAAACACAGTTTGGTGACATAGAGTTTAATAAATGTTTCTGTTGGGAGAGATGGGGGATTCTGTGGAACCATTAAAGGAAGCATTGGATCAACAGCAAGGAATGTTGGGATGTTGGGGAAGGAGTGACATTTAATTGAGATCTAAAATATGAAGATTCATTTGGCTGAATATAAGCAAAACAATGCATTTACCTGTGCATTTTAATTAGCCTTTGCTCTGGAGCCAAAAAGAATGCAATTATATTTATTAGAAATATTATCAAGTAACGTTTGCCTTTTTCATAGTTTATTAAAACAATATTCCGTATTGGGTATTAGGTACAAAGTTTGCATTGATTCTTAAAGATCCTATAAAAGGCGTTTTTTACTTCTTTGTTCCTTAAGCTGTAGATGAAGGGGTTAAGCATGGGGATCACTAAAGTGTAAAACACGGAGGCCAGTTTATCAGTATGGAAGGAGTGAGCAGAGTTAGGCTCCATGTACATAAAGAGTAGAGACCCGTAGAATACAACCACCACTGTCAGATGTGAACCACACGCAGAGAAAGCTTTTCTCCTGCCCTCTGCAGAACGCATTCGAAATATGGATATCAGAATCAGTACATAGGACAGTAGGATGGCCAGGAGGGAAGAGATCAAATTAAGTGCTGAAAATAGTATGATCAACAATTCTATTTCTTGTGCATTTGAGCAGAGCGTAAGTAACAAGGGGACATCATCACAGTAGAAATGACTGATGACATTAGAGCCACAAAAGGGTAAAGTAAAAATCTTAATAGTGAACATTAGAGCCTGAAAGGTACCATAGAGATATGGGATGCCCACCAGCACATGACAAAGTCTCTGGGACATGATGACACTGTAGTGCAGAGGGTGACAGATGGCCAAATAGCGATCATAGGCCATGGCTGACAAGATAAAAAATTCACTGATAATGAACATAAGAAAGAAAGCCAACTGTGTGGCACATGCATAATAGGATATGGTATTTTGATCCACAACGAAATTTACCAGCATCTTGGGACAAATGACAGTAGAATTACCAAGATCAATGAAAGCCAGATGTTTGATAAAAAAATACATAGGTGTGTGTAGATGAGAGTCCACTTGGGTCAAGGTAATCATGCCCAGATTGCCCACCACTGTGACTGTGTAGATGATGAGGAAGACCCCAAAAAGGGGGACCTGCAGTTCAGGCTGCCTTGTGACTCCCATCAGAATGAATTCAGTCAACGATGATAGATTCTGTTGGCCCATTTAGTCCAGTTAGCTTTTCTGGGAAAAAACAGTGGGTTTATTATTAGTTTCATGTAGCGTCACCTACACAAAGTATAATATATGTAGACAGAATGGATGTTTTCTTAGTAATAGGACATTGGAAAATAATTTCCACATCTGATTTTGAAACTAAAATAAATGATAGACTCTTTTACTTCCCAAGAAAGGGTAGTCAAATGAAACACATGCTCTGTTATGACACATGAGATTCTAAAGCATCAGAAATATTTAGAATATATCCATTGATTTAGAAAAATCCATATAGGTGTTAACAGAGAAATGTTAGACTTCATTTCATCTACACAATCATATCCCAATTTTTCTTTTGTACACTTCCATTTTTGTCTGAGAATTCTTGCAGTGCTCTCAAATTGTACAAAAGTGTATATAAAGAACATAACACTGGAATTTTAAAATATTTCAGTGATAAGTGTCAACCTCTGCATTTTATAAAATTTATGTAGGAAGTCAGTAAAACCAAGTGGAACCACTCTGATTGAAGATAATGAACCTGCTTTAACTTAATCCACCTGGATTCCCTTCCTTTCACATTCAGTTTCTTCTCCATGAAACTCTGGAGCCCTGTAAGCATGATTTTCAGTTGGAGGAGTCATTGGAGTTCAACATACTCAATCAGGCAAAATGCAGGGTAGAATTATTATAATGTAATAAAATGCTCAGTTCTAGCCTGCCCAGTCCAAATGGACCAAGGCAGAAACTCCTCTCTATCAGGTGAAAATTCTGGGAGTTGTTGAAGAAAAATTTAATCAGTCGATCTAAGAAAGAAATGGAGGATTTTATTCAAACCAAATTGAGGATTATAATCCAGGAACAGCCTCTCAGAAAGCTCTGAGAACTGTCCACCTATTAGAGGTCAAAACATAGTTACATAATTTTTTGAAACAGAGGAACGTGCATTAAGTGATGTATTATTGACAGTTTACACGATCCAGCTCTACCCGTACAAGGTGAGTAGTGGGTCATGGGTCATCGTGGTCCCTGACAAGATTAGAAAGGAAAGCTCTCTCCTAAGGAGTTACCTCATTGATAGAACATTGCTCTTTATGGCTGAGCTGATGGGTATTTCTGCTGATGGGGGCGGTTTGGTACATAATGCAGGCACTCAATGCACAGAAGGGGGGAGAAGAGCTTAAAAGGCAGAGGAAAGTTTTTATGTTTAAAGTTCTTTGACTTGCCTTAGAGTATAAATTTTTATTTCATCAGAGCTGTCAGGGAGGAAGAAATTTTCCTCTACCCTTCTAAGTTCTTTTGGCTGGTCTAAGAATTAAATTGCTGTGAGACAGATTAACAGGAGAAAATCAAATAAAATTTATATACTGTGTATACATGAGAGAGACCCAGGAAATTTGAGTAACTCGCCCAAATGACTGAAGTCCTCACCTTAAATACCATCTTCAGCTAAAGACAGAAGAGGATGTTGGGGGTAGTGGTTTGAAATTTCAAAAGTGAGGGAGGCAATTCACATGGAGATGGAAAAGCAAGTATTTGGTAAACAGATGTTTGCTGGGCCATGCACAGACAATGGTACACAGCGTGAATACTGATCTCATCTCGATGCACTGCCTGAGTTTCCCTCACCACGCTAGGCAACTGTCTCTTTAGCTGCCACTGGTGATAGTTCTATTCTGGGAACAAGCCATTTATCTAATTACTTGGGGATAAGGGAGAAGTTCAATGTTTCTTCCTGAATCTTTTGGGCCTTGGTGGTTTTCAGGTGGAAATAATCCACATGCCAAAGAAACTTTTGGTGGAGGGGGGGAGTTGCTCCCCTACAGAGTCCAGCAAAATGTCACCTGGAGTATGAAGCCACCAGCGGCACTTGGCAGGACTCTAGATATCGCTCGTTTTTAGTGTGGATTTAGCCAGTTCGATCCAAGGAATAGGAATGAGGGAGGAAGGCAATAGTGAATATTGCTGAGCCATTTCTCTCTTTTTCCTGGATGATTCTGTCTGTTGTTCCTCCATTGAGTCCCATTCTGCTTACAGGATTTTTGTTTTGCTTTGTTTTTTTTTTTTGTTTTGTTTTGTTTTGTTTTTTTTTACCATTTTACAAATAATAGTCAAGTGTTTCAGGACCTTCTATTAAGGTTTTCCTGCAGAATGAGAGACACACTGAGTTAAGCAAAGGAAATCAAAATTCCAGTCCCGATCTTACCACTCTGAAGTTTTCAGTGTTGCTAAGAATGATTCTAGTGTTTACTGAGTTTGTCTCCATTTTCAGTGTCAGTTATTACTTCCCTCTGAAGATGTCTTGATTCTTTGGGCTTGCCCATTCTAGTAAGAGAATGTGCTAAGTGAAAAATACAGTATTGCTAACTATACACAATGTTGTACAGCAGATCTCTGATACTGTTCATCTTGCATAATTTAAATTTCATATTTGTTGATTAGCAATTCCCCGTATGATCCAGCAATCTCATTTCTGGGCATTTATGAAAAGCATTGCCATCAGGATATTAAAGTGATATTAATACCTTGCCCATTCTTCTTATTTGGGAAAGGATATCTCTGGTCATGTTTGGACATCTTGATGCAACATTTTATATACTTCCATTTAGGGCTAACCATTAGCACAGGCAGGATACAAAAATGACGCAAAAGGATGACTGCTTTTCCATCCTCAGACCTGGTGATAGCAGTTTGGAATTATTTGGGTTTCAGGGCTTTCTCCATAACTCTTAAATAATTCTATTTATTTGCCAGTCTACTAACTCAGTTTGTAAAGCCTGTTCTGAAAAAAAAAAAATTAACCAAAGGGTAAGCAACCAGTAGGGAAAACAAGCAGACAACTAAAAAAATCTATATATTCATGCATGGGAGTTTATCCTTATATAGAAGGACTTGTATCCTTATATTCAAATTATGTTCATTTAAAAATATTGCAAAATTTTATAAAATATTATAATATAGTACATATTGTAACATATTATGTTTCAAACATTGCATTGGATGTGTTTATATAAAACTATACTTATCAAATATTATATAGGACATATACTAAGAAAAAAAGTTTAATCTGAAATTCAGATGTGACTGGGTATCCTGTATTTTATCTAGAAATCCTAACCTTAATAGATTCTAATAGATGAGATCAGCGATGATTTTTTCAGATATTTCCAACTTCTTCTTCACATGCAATATCCAAATGCACTTTCAACATTCAGAAATCAAAAGGATATATGACATCTAGTAAATTCATAGGATTTAAAGTCCTAACAATACTGTAGTACTCCAGTTAAAAAGGGAAATAATGAACTTTTGTGGTATAAAGTATCAGCTGTCAGTGACCATAAGAGTGTCAATGGTCAGCAGCCAGAAACCATGGGAAATTACCAACACCCAGGTGATAATCAAAATCAACCTTCCTCTCTACTCACCTTTAATGAAGTACTGGGTTTTCTCCAAAATTACATTTACTTTTTCTCTGGGTAGGGAGAATATAGGCCTTTCCTCTCTCTTTGTGATGATGCCTGAGGAAATAGCATATAATTTATTCAGATGATTAAGCCCAAATTATCTCAGTGATTTTTTTTAAATTGCCTGTGGTGCTTACTAATTATCCAGGCCATCCTATATACTCCCTAGTGAAAAAAATGTAACAGGCAATTTAAGGAAATGGACAAAATAAGATAAATGATCTGTACAGTTTATGGAGACCTACATAAATGCACTCACTCCCATGCAGAGTCGATGATTAAAGTAACAATGGAAAATACTTTGACATCAGCTTTATCCTAGTAAAACTGGAACAGTTCAAAACTCATGATACATTTTACGTGACATTATCATCATCACATAAGATTTTTTCTTTGAATTTATTATTCAGATAAAACTATGTAGTAGGCACTGGGTTAAAGATATATAAAGAAATTAAAACCTCATCTTTAAATGAGTGCTATACCTGCCTTGTCCTTTCCTATGGTAAACCCACAACGATTGTTGCAATGCCATGTATTACTCTAATGATTGCCTCAACTGTAGTGTTTCTTGAGCTGAAATCCCACCACTCTTGGGTAATGTTCAGTACAACCTCATTAAGAATAAAATCTAATATAAGATACTACTTTCCTTCTCGTAACATTTCGCTCATGCCCTCTTTCTCTATAACTTCCATATGTACAAGAATTGAGGGAAATTCACATACAGCTAAAGATGCATACATTTTGAAGAATAATTTATTTGTTCCTAATACCTAAATCAAGATATAGAACATTTTCAACACCAAAGACATCTCCCTGATGCTTTATACCCCCTACAACCTAGACCATGCCCATCAGGAGGAAATTTTCCTTATCTCTTGACTCCCCAAATAATATTGTCCCACCTCCAGCAACTGCAGCTCTGGTTTCTACCCCTAAACTTATTTTTCCCATTTCTGAATTTCATATAAGTCGAATCACACAATACATACTTTCAATCTGGTTTCTTTCATTCAGTATAATGAGTTTGAAATTCATCTCTGTTGTGTTCTTATGGATACACGGTCCACCGTGTGCATATGCCACGATTCCTTATTCTCCTATTGATGGATATTTGAGTTTTGATTTATTATAAAAAGTCTAGTGTAAACACTCCTATATAAGTTTATTTGTGAACAGGTGGATTAATTTCTCTTTGTTAGATCAAAGTGAAATTATTTTATCATAAGGTAAGTGTATATTTAAGTTTATAGAAAACTTCAAGCTTTCCAAACTTACTATAGCATTTTACATCACCAACAAATATATATGTGATGTCCATTTTCTCCATATCTTTGCCAATATTTGATGTAGATTTTTTTTTTATTTTGAAATGGAACCTGGGGGAAATCATTTCATTGTGATTTTAATTTTCATTTACTTGATGACTAAAGATAATGAACACTTTCCTTTGTACCCATGGGTCATTCATCTAGCTTCTTTTAAAGTATCCAAACTTTTGCCCATTTTAATGTGATTATTTTTCAATCAGTTTTTTTGGAAATTTTATATGTGTGCTGGATAAAACAGCTCTTCCGAATTTTCTTCTAGAAGTTTTATTGCTTCAGTTGTTTGGCCCAGGATCCTGCAGTGATACAAAGCAGAGTTGTGCTACCACTAGGAGGGGCAGAAAACTCTCTCCCACCTGAGCGCTCCACATATACAGTCAGATGTGGGAAAGGGGATGGCGTATGTAGGAGAAGCCATAAAGTAGTGAAGCCCCAGCCCATGGTGCACAGACTCTCTGATGACTGAGAAGGTAGCAGAACCAAGAACCACTCTCTGTCATCACTTTAAGGGTTGCTTTCATTTTCTTGTACATTTGTGTGTCAAGGAATTTTGGATTCTATCTTGGACATTGTAATATCATGCTACAAAGATGTCTGAATATTGTTATATACTTCTTAAGAGGGTTGATTTTATTTGTTCTTTTTCTTTTATATTTTATCAGAAAATTAACATGGTTTGACTCAAACTACAAGTCCTGTCTCCTGGGTGGTAATACAAATGTTACTTCATATCTTTAGCTCTGTCTGGCATACTGGGATCTGCTCCACACTTCCATGGCTCAGGGTCAGTTAACTTGGTACACAGAGTATGAATCTAACATTCCCTGGCTTTCCCCTTCCTGGAATTCATCCTTTATTTTCCTTTGACTGTGTTTGTCCCCATTCTGGCTTTCCGTTCTTTAGCTCAGAAAGGCAGTGTGTTATATACAAGTTTCCCATTTGGAGTGGATCAAGGCCTTTCTCAAAAAAAAATTTGTAAAATGAGAAAATCACTGGTTCCATTCGTGTCTAATGCCTTTCAGACTCTGCCTGATTTTCTGTCTCCACTGATTGCAGGCTTGTTTTGTTTTGTATTTTCTAAGATATTAGTTTTTTAACTGTGAGGTGGCATGTCTTAGCAAAGCTTACTTGGTCATTACCAGGAACAAATAAGGAAAATGTATATTTCTTTGAGTTTCTAAATTATGTTTTTGCCTGATACAGAATTATTGTTTGATATTTTTCCAGTGTTTTAAAGAGGTTGCTCAATTTTCTTCTGCATCCCATTATTTTTGTCACAAAGTGTGTGTTCATTCTTATCTTTTTTTTCCCTGTATGTATTATTTTTAGGTCTTTCAAGTGTCTACACTTTTAATGCTTTCTATTTAATCTCTTGGTACTTAAGTGTGGATAATTTCTATTGTCTTATGTTCAAATTCACTAATTTATTTCTGTAATGTATAATCTGCCTTTAACAAATACACAATAAAATATTCATATCTGATATGGTATTCTGCCCTAGTCACTCAATTGGGTTTTCTATCATGATTCTTCTCTTTTTAATATTCATGTTTGCCTTGGAATTCTTAGAAATGTTTATCACTGTTTTAAAGTTCTTATCTGCCAATTCTATCATCTCTGGTTTTCCTGGGTCCAGATATGATGATTTATTTTTCATAATGTTAATATTTATTAATGTTTCATAATGTCAATGGTTATGCATAAAATATTCCTTCTTCTTCAACATGCATATAAATATTTCTTTGGATGTTGGACATTGTGACCATTTTTCAGTTGAGTCCAGAATTTTAAATCTTTTTTCAAACAGTGTTGAGCTTTGTTTTGGCAGGAAATTTATTTACTTGCAAGTCTGCTTAATCCTTTTGTGAGCTAATGTGGAGTTTTGTTAGAGTGGAGTACAGTTCATCCTTTCCTCTGGGGTCAGTCCTCTCTTCTGCTGTCTCCACTGAAAGCCCTAGAGATTCAGTGAGATTCCTCACTAAGATATGACAGAACTTGAATGTGTCCCAACCCTGTGTAAACTGGTGGTTTTCATCATGCAGATCCCTGGTGGCTTCTTTTTCCCTGGTAGCTGTTATGATCTAGCGTTATGGAATCTCACCTTAATGAGTAGATGCAGTTTAGAAATCAACCAGCATCTCACGTTGATATGCGATCACTTCGTCAGCTTGGGTGTCTCCACTCCAGTACCCAGTTCCACGTGTTCCAGGCACCTTATCCCTTCCTGATCTGACTTTGTGTCTTTATCTTGACATGGTTGTTGTCTTCTCCATGTACCCACCATCACTCCATGTCAGGGACCAGAATCATGTCCCTTCTCTCACAGGTCCTGGTTTTGTGCTGAGAGACATCAAATATATGAAAACTTCTGTTACATGCCTCCCTCTAATTTTCCAGTTGTTTTCAGCAGCCTATTTATTAAAATTCAACATTCCAGGTACCAAGACTGACAAAAGCCCTCAGGAAATGCATACTACCAGTTTCCCTCCCGGTCTAATTTGAGCATCCTTCCCATTTTTCCCTATAGTGATGTTCCATGTTTTCTCCATGATTTATAAAAGCCTATTTCCTGTTTTAGTAACGGATTCCTAGATAATCTAAGTGTCTTTGGGAGTACATTTATTATTCAATCTTTCTAAAAATGAAGATTTGATCATTCTGGTAACCCCCTTGTCTCTGGTGTGTAACATGATGCCTAGAGGGTGGCATCCTTCGGTAAATATTAGTTTGATGAATGTAAGCCTTGAATTTACACATTTCTAGAATTCTTTCCAACGTACTCTACACAGTAAGCTGAAATTAGTGACAGGCGACCTAACCATCAGAACTCGTGTTTGTGTGTGTTGTGTGTGCATGTGGTCTTTAAAGGGTCTTTAAAAGTAACAGCATTTTCGGGTTCCTTATCTTGAACATCTGCATAAAGACAAAATTTGTAACAAACCTAGCAATGTCTAACCACTTATCACTTAGGTCATTTTCTGTTCTATGGAGGAAATTCTTCTCAATTATTATTCCTATTATATGTTACTGAATTCAAGAATCCCCTCCCCCTAGCTTGATGTTTTCTTAAATTCTTTATAGCATTTTAGTTAATTACAGACTTTAGGGAGATTTATGAGTCATGGGAAAATGTAAAGTCCCTTAAGAGCAGGGCCTCCCAAGGTTTCATGCATTGCTCTGTAACATTTAAGCTGTAAGGGCTCATTAGAGGCTGATGTAAAATGTATATGTGTATACAGTTCTCCCTTTTATCCAAATTTGTCCTCTTGGAGGAAAAAACAATATGTTAAGACTTTATTTGTTGGTTCAGTATTCTGCTTGTTGTGTATTAATAGTAAAGATTTACCTTCAATCCTTTTACCTGCAGGTGTCTTCAGTTACATACTATTAATATATTGTTTTTGTTATAAGTAAGAAAACATGGAAAAGGACATGAGGTTTCTAGAGCTGAAATTTTAAAATATTTTCTTTTGGTAAGTTAAACTTATTTTATAAAAACTGATCTTTTTCTTTTCTTTTTAGAATTTCCTTATTATCCGAAAGTTTGTTTTAAATCAGATAGAATCATGAATGTTTACAATATTTAATCCAATTCCATTCTATCCATGCCACCTCTGTCATTCAGTTCTATTCACAATACCACCTGAAGTTATGCAGGAGATGGGCATCCCTGAACAAGGAATATAGTTTAATTTCTAAATTCTATCTGGAAATCCCATCTCCTTAATTATGCTTTCAATGAACACTATTCACAATCCTTCTTTGAGAAAATTTTATTTAACTGGTACTCTAAAACATGAGTCAGAGAGCTAGGGGAGCTTTCTAACCAACACACGTATTCCTGCAGTGATGGAAGTGTTCTGTAATTAGTGCCATTCAATGCAGTGGCTACTAGCTGCAAATGGCTATAGAACGCTTGAACTCGGGATTAATTCAAAGAGCAGAAATTTCCTCTAGTTCTATTTAAATATTCACATAAAGTTACTAGCTAGTGTTTTGGATAGTTCAGGTGTCATGGACTAATGTTATATTTGGTTTTGAAATACCTAGATTTAATATTATTGCTGAAAGAACTAATACATTTTGGCAAGTATTTTGGTAGTGGCTAAGAAGCATATAAGAAATTGTGTGATGTAGGTGTAATTATGCTCTGTCTGAGAGAATATAAATTACTTTACCAAAGTCAATAAATCAATAAATGACAGAAACATATTTTAAAAGCAGTTTGGGCTAATGCCAACCACTTCCCTTTTTGTGGCAACTGAAGTATATTAATTAAAGTAAATCAATAGAATTGACATAGATAAACCAAATTTTATCATTGTGTTTATATCTTTATTCCTAAAAATACACTTAAGTATATTAATTAAAATAAATCAATAGAATTGATGTAGATAAACCAAATCTTATCATTGTGTTTATATCTTTATTCCTAAAAATATACTTAATCTTGACTAAATATAGAATATGGGAGAGCTCTATTCTATTTTGGATATATATATTTTCTTCAAAAAGCAGGATATATTAGAACAAAAAGCCTAAGTAACAAAAAGTATTTAATGAATGGAAACTGGATTTAGAAAACCATAACAGTTTATATACATGTATGTATATATATATATAATTATATAAAGGATAAGAAAAAGTATTCCAGACCAATAGGTAATTGTGGTTATCTACATGTTAAATTTTATCTTATCTATGTATGTGTGTATGTGGGTATATACATATATATATTTATATATGCATAACTATAATTGATATATTAAATAATTAAATATAGAAAATATTAGGCATATAATTTTTATAGAAATTTATATAACAACACATAAATAAGTATATAAGCATAATGTGCATAAGAAAAAAAATCAGCATATAATTTACTATGTCTTCTAACTGCTCCACGCAGGCAAGATGTAGTTCTCTGTGCTCTGGGTCTCGCAGTTGAGTGAGTCCACTGATGATCTCCTTCCATGGTGCTGATAAGGAGGCATCTGAAGGGGCCAGAAATTTAGGCACTTTTAAGAGGATCATGACATCATCTTTGGTGGTCAGAATCCCATCTCATAATCTTTGTCTATCTCTGCTTATATCATAGTGCTTTTGTGGATTAGTTACATAGGTAATAGTAGAGCTCATTTGAGATCTTCTTGTAATTCACTTCTTTTATATCTAAAAATGAGGAGTTTTAAAGAAGGCTTAAATTAAATTTTGTAAATTTTCACTTGTCATCAATGTCCTTCATGCCAGGTGTCATTTTCTTATAGAGGCAGGCACTTTGGAGACAAAGTTAAATTTGTAAGAGCCAAAATGCATTTTCATCATTTTCTTACAGAATAGAACTACACGTAACACACACACACACACACACACACACACACACACAAATCAAAGCAATCTAATCAAGCTCCAAGGACAGAATCCTATAATGTTTCTGTTATCTTTTAATAATAAATATCAGATTCTCCTGTGTCCATTCTAACTCGCATATATTTTTCACCTCAGACTTCAAGATAAAGAATTAACCAATGGCTGAAGAGAATTTTACGGTTGTCACTGAATTTATTCTCTTGGGACTGACAGACCGGGCTGAGCTGAAAGTTGTGCTTTTTGTGTTGTTCCTGGTGGTTTATGCTGTTACTTTGGTGGGGAACCTGGGCATGATCTTCTTAATCCAAATCAGTCCCAGGCTCCACACTCCCATGTACTTTTTTCTCAGCTGCCTTTCATTTGTGGCTGCCTGCTACTCATCTGTTATTGCACCAAAAATGCTCACCTGCTTCTTGGTTGTGAGGGAAACCATCTCGTTCTCTGCCTGCCTAATGCAGCATTTGTTTTTGGGGTGTTCATCACCACAGAAGGCTTCCTGCTGTCGGTGATGGCATACGACCGTTACGTGGCCATTGTCAACCCTTTGCTTTACAAGATAGCCATGTCTAAGAGGACATGTGTAGGGCTGGTCACTGGATCATTCATTGGTGGAATGATTAACTCACTGACACACACCATAAGCTTAGGGAGACTGTCCTTCTGTGGCTCCAATGTTGTTGGTCACTTCTTCTGTGATGTTCCCCCACTGCTAAAGCTGTCTTGTTCTGATACCTCCATGAGTGAGCTGCTGCTGTTAACCTTCACTGGGATCATCGCCATGGCCACCTTCTTGACTGTGATCATTTCCTACATGTTCATTGCTGTTGCTCTTCTGAGGATCCACTGAGCAGCAGGCAGACAGAAAGCTATCTCCACCTGTGCCTCTCATCTGACTGCTGTGACCATATTCTATGGTACCATAAGCTTTAATTACATTCAGCCAAATTCCCAGTATTCTGTAGAACAGGAGAAGGTGGTGTCTGTGTTCTACACACTAGTGATTCCCACGTTAAACCCCCTGATTTACAGTCTGAGAAACAAAGAGGTGAAGGATGCTGTGAGAAGAGCCATAGAAATGAAACATTCCCCCTGTTAATTCCAAGTCATTTACTCCTACAGCACTCAACAGTCAGTTCTTCACTTGCTAACATTAGCATGAATCCAATGAATTCTAGAATTTCTAGGATAGTACAAATCATTTTATCCTACATAGTGCTTTTCACATGAGAAAATGAGACTAAGAATTAGAAGTGACTTAATCACAACTGCATTAAACTTCAGGTTATTAATATTTGCACTAATCCCTCTTAATACAATAAATTTAATAAAATTATTTTATTCCTCCATAAAATTGCATTCATACTTTCTGGTATTTGGAAAACTGAGTCTTTATGAATGTGTATGTACTTTTTGAGATACAAGGAGTTAAAACTTTTTCTAAGATACTTAAAATTATTTACTAAGAAAATTAATTGTTTACATGACATTTTCTCTTATTTTTTAAAACATGCATTAAATGTTAAATATTGGTAAATCCCCAAGTTAGCTCAAAATGAGAGGACAATTCCAAGTGAGGTTTTTCAACTGGCAGTGATTTGCTTACTTTTCTTCCCTTTCTTAGACTTCAGTGACCTCAGTAACAAAAATATGAGTTGTGAGAAACTGACCCTATTATAATTTTCAGTTTGCAATAATATACTCCCCTGAAAAAAATCCGACTAAACTATATACATATATAGAATTACTACATTTGGGAGTAAGTAAAATTCATCACCTTTTCCCTCCATCTCTGCCTTCAAGAATCTACTTCAGATTTCTTCAAGATTAAAACAAAAAATCTCATAATTAAATCACATGATGGGTGTCACTGCTGACCTAGAGCTTCTGTTCTGTTCTGGAATTACTTAATTAAATAACTTCATCACTTCCCATCATTTTGAAATCATTATCTCTCACCAAAGGTACTGTGAAGAATATTGTAATAAATTTTGAAAATAATTACTTATATACAATTTTCTGTATTTTAGAGTCTTTATTAACTTCTGAGATCACAAGATACAACCTGGGGTATTTAAAACTAATGAGAAAGTGTTTAAAGTAGTTAAACAATTTTACATTTGCTGTTTCATACTTGACATGAAGACATAGTCAGTAGGCTAGTAACAATGACAGGATTTAAAACAGGAAAAGCAATTTTATTACCACTATAAACAACAACAACAGAACTACAGTAAATGTAGTTATCTTTCTATATATAGTTTGCAACACATGGGGCATGAAAGTAGGTTGTTTTGAAAAAAAAGTGATATTCATTCAGGCGGGATGTGAGTCAAATTCTATAAGAGTGTAGTTCCAAATAGAGTAACCATCTTTATCATTATAATGCTATTATAATTATTATAATAGTTCATAACATAACAATAGCAATTGTAAAATATGCCTAATTATTTGAACTTTTAGTTTTTATATCCTGATTATCAGAAAACTTTTCTTAAAATCTCTTTGATGCCAATTTGCTATCCACCTTCATTTAGTATATTTTAGGATAAATTTCTTCATTCTTTATCTTACAAATTTTTCATGTCATTAAATTTTCATTTTTTATTTATTCATATGTATTTTATAATATGTATATGCTTACTCAAATCTCTGAAATTGTTATTGACCTAAATCTGTATTTTCTTCTTCAGACTCATGAAGACTTGCTTCCAGCCCTATTTGATAATATCTATATAAGTATATTTTTTTCCCTAAATTCTGGAAACCCAAGGGTCTTTCTAGTAACTAGCTTAATTTGGTAGAATCTTCTTTTAGGAATATGTGAATTTGCCTCTGCTGAATGCCAGGTAATCGCCTGCACTGACTGGGCTCTCCAGCCCAACTCTGTTAGTCCTGTCGTCCATTCTAATACTGATTTTGATTTTATTGCCTGATTTTGATTTTATCCCTGTTTCAGCTCATTGGCTTTTGAGGCTCTTTCTTCTACACTCAGGGCTGCCATATTTAGAAATCTACAATTCAACCAAGACAGAGTTGTGATATAACAAAAACATCATTTGGGATATATTGAAAAAAAAACTAAAGAGATCTGACCACTAAATTCAATGTACTGGAGGGAAAAGCTCTTATTAAAAAAATTATGTCAACTGACAAAACTGGAATATAGTTAAGTTAGGCAAAAGTAATATCAACTTTAAATTTATTGAAGTTGACAGTTATACTGTAATTATGCAAGAGAATATCTCTGCCTTTAGTAAATATACACCAAAGTGTTTAGGGATAAAGGACCATATTGTAAGTTACCCTCAAATGCTTTAGGGGACAAATGCTTTAGGGGACACGCAAGAAAGAGAAGACAAACAAAATGTTAATCACAGGTGAATAAGTGTATTTTTTTCACTTTTCTTATTCATGAAATTTTTCTGTATATTTGAAATTACTTTCACATAAAAAGTTTAAAAAATGCCAAAAAAAAAACCCACCCCAAAACCCTTCCTTTGGGGGTTCTTGTCCAACATATTGTTAGAAGGTTAAGTTCTTCTCATGTTACCAGCATTCTCCTCTGATAATTTTAGGATGTATATTAAAAATATACGTATTAAATTCTTAATCTGCTTTGTAAAATTATTTCAGAATTTTTTTTTGCTTGTTTTCTGATAGAGGAAATAGAGTTAAGGAAATTATTTATTTATTTTTTTAGATGTGTAGTGATTTTCCCCATCGAACTTATATTTCCGTGAAGAATTTTTTCCATTGATCATTGTCATTACCTAGGAGAATGGAGCCCTAGTCCATAACTGAACTTGGTGTGTTATGAAAGAAAGGTATTCCTTGTGACAAGAGAACTCGGGCTGTCATTTAACTGCTCTTACATAATTCTACCCAACCTATTGCATTATATCCCCACCACACACACAGAAAAAAAATAAAAAAACACTTATTTTAACTTCCCTCCCTACATTTTTAGAAAGCTTTTAGCCCCTAGGTTAGTGAGGAAGCAGAAAAGACCATCAGAAAGACTGAGTCTGCAGGGCTTCTCCCCTGAGCCTAAATACATTCTTCTTTTTTGTCTATGACCTATAGTTTGCTGCTGATCCCAAGAGCAGAACTGGGTTGGCCTTGCTTGGTGTTGAAATCAGTGGTGATAATGACACTGCCAGAACGATTTTCAGGGGAGAAAAATAAATCATTTAACATCTCTTTTTGGAAAGAGTTTGTTTGTTTGTTTTTTTGCATTCTAATCCATATCACAACAGTGGGCTGTTGGGGGATATTTGGCGGGGCCAGTGATATGGGTTGGTAAGAAGAATTTACCAAAGGCAAGGGAAAGTTTGAGAACAAAGGAAGGTTCAATAGTTATGCTGCTATAGGCAACAGCAGGCCACACAGGCAAGAGGTGCCCAGCGTGCCCCCTGAATGTGAATGTGCAGGGTCTTTTGATGAGGAAGGGGCTGTGTACACAAAGGCATAGGGGAACACATTTCTGATTGGCTATAAGTGAGGTAAGGGGCTCTGGTGTACAGGAGGACAGTGGATTTATGACTCAAATAAGATGTAGATATCAGCTGACACATGAAAGGTACTGGAATTTATGATTCTGATAAGGAGGAGACATGGGCTGAGAAGAGTCAGCCTGAGCTACGGTGAGACTAGTCATTTCCCGAGGCTGGTAACTGTGCTCACACAAACACCAGTCAGGAGTTTACCTCCAAAAGAGGAGCAGGCAGATGCCTAAGGGCTGCAAGTTGCGGGGGCGGGGTCCGCAGGCACCAGTCAGCACTGCGTGGGCCACTGTGCATTTCTCGCATTATGATTCACCTTGTTTTCATCTAGATAGCTTTCCTCACAGGTATTTATTTATTCATTCACACATTTATTCATTCATTTATTCTCCCTAATCCTTTGCTAAGAACATTGCCAATCAGTCAGCCTATAAACCTTGTCTCTTTGAAGGAGGTCTTATCCATTTTCTTTTTTTTTTTCCCTTTTAGTCTTTATTCTTAAAAACATTTTAAGTATATTTCTGGCTTTCCATAGTCTTCTTTTTGAAATGTTCTTTCTCATTGTGTTTTGTGAGTGAATGGTGAGTTCACATCTAACAGGACCGTCTCTGTGATATCCTGGAAGATTGCTTCTGTAGGGCAGCGCTACCGACTCAGATTACCATTATGTATAGTAATTTCTAGCTTGAAGGAGCCTCCCTTGCACAGACAGCAAAATCCAAACGTGAACCTGGGTGAGAAACACTGTGGTACCGATTCTTAGATAAGGCTCTTTTCCCAACCAGGTATCAGATCATGTTAGACAAGTTTACCTGTAATTTTTGCTGATAAGCAGATATTGTTAGCATTTATAATGAAAATGTCCATTTTTCAAAGTAATGGATTTATATTTGGGTGCTATTAGAATTCTGTTTTGTTCATGGGACTAAAGACTTGGTATTTTTTTTTCAACAAACTGAGTCTCACTTATAAAATTAAAAATTTTGCCAAATGCCTACAGGAGGGTCATGATGTCTGTGTCCACATTGGTGTCTGATTTTCTTCTTTTTCTTCCTTTTAAGCCTGATAACAACTTCATTTATTTATTTATTTGTTATCTGCAATAGTTATAGAATATTTTACTTTTATATTTAGTATTTCAATATATTCTATTAAAAGTATTTTTTTGAGGAGGGTGGAGTTATATAGAGTCTTCCACTTGTAAGAAGGGGAAGTCCAGTCATGTGTGCTTGTCAGTGATAACCCCTGTCTGTCTAGTGTCTAACAGGACGTCCAGCTTGACTTCATTCCTCAAGAAACATTTGTTAAATAACTGAGAATATTGACACTAAATGTAATATCTGATAGGAGTGAAACATGGTCATTCGACCTGTGATACAGAATGCAGAATTTGACTCTGAACAGAAGTGTGTAGATATGGGTGATGGCATGTTGCTTCCTAGGACGTTTTTAGAAAAAATGGCATGGCAAGCCCAATTCCACTTAGCACCCTTCTGCCTCACAAAGGGCAGGACCAGTTCATACTACATCTTAATGAGAGGCTCTCCAATTTATGCAGATTGTTTACAATCACTATTTCTACTATCTTCTCATCCTTGGCTTTATGGTGCTTTCCATACTTTGTAACATGTTTTTGTTACAAAATCTTAGAACAATGTGTTTTGTAACACATCTTAGAAAAAAACAGTTCCACTGGGACACCTTGAGAAGGTCCCATGAGAAACCAGGATGCAGACCACAGTGTGTTTGGTGGGTGTTGCTTTGGTGTAATCAGTGTCTGAGCTGCAGGGATTCTGGCCTCATTAAAACAAAAACCTATATATTTATATGTGTGTGCTTGTCCTTTCTTTCCAACTTGCCCTCTTTGAGGAGAGAATTAAAGATGTAAAATTTTTACAAAATCCATTATGTTTATTTTGTACTAAGTTGCACTTGATTTTTTTTCAACCTGGAATGATTTTCAGTTTTCTACCCTTAAAATATTGATCACTCTGAATCTCAGAGAAATATTAACTGATTTCATTTCCAAGAAGAGAGTAAGAAACCATGGAGGTGTATGTGAGCATTCTAAATAAACTGATATCCTAAAAGGGTGTCCATCTTTGATAAGCTAATTGCATTTCATGTGCTCCTATTTTATTTACTTTTCTCAGATATAGCACTCATTCTGCATATAATTGAAAATTTCAAACATGGTGGAGTCCTAGCAGTGTGTTCAATCTTAAAATTAGTGTAAGTTAAGTTCATAGCATATATAATTCAATTTATAAATTTGCCACCAAATTCTGCTGCTAAAGTTAAATAGTTTTATATTTTGATGGTTAACTTGATTTCTAATTTTTTAAGCATTCTAGTTCCTAGATTATAGTTTACAATAAAGTTCATAACTATATGTGGCTGTTTATAAACAAAAATATTCAATTAATAACCAAAGAATAACAGAAGAAAGAACAGGTATAAGACAAATTTGTGAAAATGCAGTTTTGAAATATTCAGACTTATTATTTTTTGACAATGCTCTCCCATTTGTCAGAGTTGTTGGTAATCTTAAAGATCATGTAAAATATTCTTTAAAAAGTAGATGCTTATTTTAATTATCTCACATTTAACAAGGCTAGTTTCTAAATTATAAACTGAGATCACCCTGCAATTATTAAAACAAATAAACACAAATAGTGCTTAAGCACTGTAGAAATGCTCTGAAATAGAAACTGTTCAATTACAATATTTTCAAAGTTTAATGCCCATCAGTATGAACCAAAAAGCATCACACACTAAATGGGTATCACTGTTCTATCCAGCTAGCCATGCCTCATATATGTAAGGCATGTAACTATCTACCTCATTGTTCAGTGCTTAATTTATACTCAAGGCAACACTAAATACTTTGTTGGAACAGTCCCCTTCAATCCTCTCAACAGCCTTGGAAAAGAAAATATAATTATACCCTGGATGCAGGAAGTTAAATTGTCTAATGAAATAAAACCTGTTATTATCAACAATAGGATTTGATCCAGGAGTGATGGATTCCCACCTTCTCACTGTTGTGGCAATTGAAACGTTTTAATTAAGATGAGTAAGTGATATCAATTAGACATAAACCATAATAATCACCATCTGTTTCTCATTATTTCTAAAACAACACTCCAATTAATAGAGAAGATGGGAGAGACAGTTAATTCTGAAACAGAAGAACAGCTTTGAATATAGGGCATCCAAACTTTGCATGTAAATTATACTTTTAAAAAGCCTTAAAACTGTGTAAACTGTCTATTATAAGGTGAAGAATTTGTGTCTCCTGGGCTGGAGTCCTGCTAAATCCCCCCAAAATATCCCTTTATTTCCATCAGATCTTTATTTCTGAAATTTTAGTTAACTGACATCAGTAATTGTCTGTATTTGAGATATATATATCCTAATATATTGTAATTTCTGCATCTTTTGTTCCCACGCCAGATTTTTTTTTAATAGAAACACAGAAATGGCTGAAGAGAATTTTACAGTTGTCACTGAATTTATTCTTTTGCGACTGACAGACCGGGCTGAGCTGAAAGTTGTGCTTTTTGTGTTGTTCCTGGTGGTTTATGCTGTTACTTTGGTGGGGAACCTGGGCATGATCTTCTTAATCCAAATCAGTCCCAGGCTCCACACTCCCGTGTACTTTTTCCTCAGCTGCCTTTCATTTGTGGATGCCTGCTATTCATCTGCCATAGCACCCAAGATGCTGACAAACCTCCTGGTTGTGAAGGGAACCATCTCTTTCTCCGTTTGCATGGTGCAGCATTTATATTTTGGGATCTTTGTTACCACAGAAGGCTTCGTGATGTCAGTGATAGCCTCCTCGTAAGCTGCATGCAGCATACAATTATGTCAACTGGACTCCCATGCATCATTTTTGGAAGAGTATTTTTATTTATCTGTTTTTCCATATAGTCCCCACAAATTCCTTGAGCTAATTCTGGAAGTGAGCTCTGTCAAGTAGAGGATCATCAGGTGTCCCATGGACTAGAAACAATTACACAAACTAACCATTAAGGAATTTCTTCCACTTTTTAACTTTGACTTTTGTTATTTGCTACATATTCCTTAGATATTTTTGGAAATGTTTACTAAGTCCATTTCTATAATGTTTTACATACAAATGGAGACACATTAAAATGCTGACCATTCATAGAACCCAAATTATCCAATGTCAAGTTGAGATTTTGTAAACAAAAACATATTACCCATAACTGCAGCCCCTTATATGTTTTATGACATTTCTTTTCCTCTGTCCTATATCTCTTAATTCCTTTTTACCTTCCTACAGTTTTTTTTCTGGACAATAAGCTACTGTATATGTAACTTATCCAAAGCTAAAGGTACTACTTTCTCTGACAATGTGACCCCCAATTGTTTTTATGTCATGGGGCTTTTAGGTCAACCTCACATAATATGTTCCTTGAGATCACTTTTTTCATAAGTTTTATTTTCATTCAGGTTAGCAAGGGAAGTTACGGAGCCTCTGCTGTACCAAACGGTTGCAGCACACTCAGCAAATCACATGTCAGTTAATATCACCACTTTATTTTAACAGATTTTCCAAGCCAAAGTACCCTCTTTTCTAAGATCATACATTTCTAGACCAGGAGAGTCAGTTGAGACAGTTTTCATTAGACTTCAGTTTCTGTCTAGTTTGTGGACACCATTATAACCCAGCAACGAAGGTCAGGTCCTCACCAACTTGGGTTTCCAGTTACCAGTTTGAAGGCCTAAGTCCGACCTGTAAGTCAGACAGCTTTGCAAATGACACATCAGCCAGTCCTTCCCTCCTGAGGGCTTGCTGTGCACATTTTAATTCATCAGTTTTGTGGTAGTTGCAGGACAATTGCACATTTCCTCATCAGCTTTACAAGCAGACTGTGCAACACAGCCATGTTTCCTGGTGGAGAGATCTCTCTCTGGTCTCTGTCTCTGTCTGGGCAGACATGCTCTTCTTACGATGGTGAACCTCCAGGAAAACCCTTCGGATGGAGCTGGCATAAGAAGCCTGGCCTCCAAGGGCCTCGAGCCTCTCTTAGACTGTTGTGGCCAGTCAGCTTAGCCACTGTAAGTGTTGTTGCCACAGAGTATTTGCAGAAAGGAGCGACTCAATTTTAATCACGCACTCCAAAGCATTACGTCACGCCAGAGATTATTAGTGGTGTATATTCAATGGGGTATGATTCAAGGCTTCCTATAGTGGATAATATTTATTTTTTTGTTTTATGTGAATACAAACTGATACAAGTCAAGGCTTCCCATAACTGGATATGCATTACAATGCAAAACACACAAGTTTGTCAGGACTTCATACAAAATATTTTAATCCTTATCATCAAGAAGCTAATGAAGGTAAGATTGCCTGTAAATACAACGTAAACTTCTGTTCAAATATGAAATAGTAGGAAATGGAGAAGCACCGCATGCCCTTGTGAAGGGCATGCCCCTCATAGTTCCCAGGTATGAGACTCATATGTACTAGAAATTAGAATAGAACCCCTCCTGTTCCATGACTTTGAGAGCTGTCTTCTTGATAGCATCCCTGTTCAGCTCTCCAGCGGTTACTTTCTCCAGGGGATCCTGAGATACTTGTGGTACCGATTTGTTATTTCCCACACTCTCCTTCTTTCCTAGTGGCACATTTCTCCAATGAAGAAACCATACGCAGATGCAGTTTGACACTTGGGAATATGATGATTATTGTGGGTCATTAAATATCTAATGAATTGCTTATTCTAAAGATAATATCTAATTTTCAGACTCAAGCTTCTCAATTAGTATTGTTTTTCTCTCTCATTTTTAGTCACTCTTTCAATGACATATTGTGTAGGTTTATCAGTGAAGCTTCTTTCCATGAAGTTGGTAGATATTCCTGAGTTGTATGTTCCTTTCATCTGTCCAGTCACTGTGCTGGGCAGCCATTGGGTATTTCCATGAGTCAGAGCAACACTTAATATGTGTACCTTTTTGGGAAGGTGTTTTTCACATCTTGGTCTATAGATGAATGCTACACCCTAAAATACCATAGTACCCAAACTTTGCACCTGCATGTGACACTCAGGCTTTCCCCACTGCATCATTTAGGCGTACTGTCACCATGCATGTAATGGATCATTTAACAAATCCTATCTCAACAGAGCTTAATTAAAAAAAAAAAACAGTGATCATATGTTATGCTTTATGGCTTTCATTGTTTAAGTAGCTCAACAGTATTAGAGTCAATATATTCTCTTGTCCTTAAATTAATTTCTCAAGTGGCTGAATCTCATATAAAAAGCTTCTTCAAAGTCTGAGAAGCAGAAGGTGATGGAGTATATTTCCCTCACAGACTTCTCTTTTTTGGGAAAGACCATTTATCTCTTGTATTGTGCCTTACAGAATTCCTCCTACAAATCATTAGGGATATTTCTTAAAATGGAAACTCCCTTGTTTCCTTTTCAACATGCATATTCCTGACAACTTAATATTAATTTTTGACCTCCTTCAATTTATTATAGATCTACTTAGATTTTGTCTTGTCTTCACTTTGCTATGGATTTCTATTTTAACAAGGATACAGAAACAACTGGAATATAACTTTTAAACATGGATAATTACTTTTTTTTTGTCAAAAAGACAAGAATATTACAATCTCCTAAACCAAACTGCCAGTTATGAAAAAAAGAACAATGACTTGGGAGAACAAAATGTACAAATCTGGGAGCTTATGAGGGACCACAAAATTTATCTTAATTGGAATATCTTCTGATATCAACAAAATGGACTGGTTGAGACAAAAATCAAGCACAGGATAGAACCTACAGATGTTTGGTGAATCTACTAGTCTCATATACAGAAGTAAAGGAATTGATGAGTAAAGAAGTGGAATCCCAATGTTTAAAATAAGGATATTTGATTAAAGTAATATAAGAGTACTTCAAGTCATCAAATACACAGATAAAACAATGAGAAAGAGTATGAAGGCTAAAACAGAAGGAAAAGAAAGGACTTGGACACACAGACAACACACTCTACAATTTTATTCTAATAGATGAGAAAAATATCAGAATCATTGACAGCTTTTTTCTGGTCTATATCCACCTAACACATCCTACTGTATTATAACATTTACTATACTTCTGTATGTAATTGATAGTTCCCACTCAAGGTAGTCAAATATTTTTACTATTTTGTTCATTAATTTATTTACAATAATTAGAAATACCTGGCATATGTAAGACAATCTATAAATATATGTTGAACTCATTTATGCTCACTATTTCTTTTGGAGGCAAATAGAGCAAAACTTAAAGTCCATAACTAGTTTATAGGACTCATATTGTATGTAAACTTTGAGAAAAATTATTGCATAGTTTTTTCCACGTCCTTTGTAGGGCACATTTCACATCTTTGTTCCTCAAGCTATAGATCAAGGGATTTAACATGGGGATGACAAGGGTATAAAATATAGATGCCACTTTATCAGTGTCAAAGGAATGACTGGACTCTGGTTGCACATACATAAAAATCAAAGTCCCATAGAACACTGTGACCACAGTCAGGTGCGACCCACAGGTAGAAAAAGCCTTCCTCCTACCTTCAGCAGAGTTCATCCTGAGAATAGACTCAAGAATGAGCAGGTAAGACACGAGAACTATCAGAAGGGATGAAATCAAATCAAAACCAGCTAAAATCAGAATAATCATTTCAGTTTCATGAGTATTTGAGCAGAGTAAAGATATCAAGGGGAGACTGTCACAGTAGAAATGACTGATGACATTGTAGCCACAGAAGGATGAATTAAATACCTTTACAGTGACTAGAAGAGACACAAATGTGCTATAGAGATAGGGGACTGCCACCAGCACCCAACAGACCCTTTGTGACATGATGACTGTGTAGAGCAGAGGGTTACAGATGGCCACATAGCGGTCATAGGACATTGCTGACAGAATAAAAATTTCAGTAACAATAAAAACAAGAAAAAAGGCTAATTGTACAGCACAAGAATAATAAGAGATAGTATTTTGATCCACAACAAAATTTACCAACATTTTGGGTCCAACTGTTGTTGAATAACCTAGATCAGTAAGAGCCAGGTGTCTGAGGAAGAAGTACATGGGTGTCTGCAGCCTGGAGTCCACCTTGGTGAGGATGACCATGCCCAAGTTGCCCACCACTGAGATCATGTAGATGACAAGGAAGAGCCCAAATAACGGAGCCCGCAGCTCAGGGCGGTCTGTGATGCCCATGAGAATGAATTTGTTCACCACAGTTCCATTGTGTGTTTCCATCCAGGTTTTTCAGGAAACCTATTTGGAATAGAGACATCAGCGTAGTCAACAGGTTTTATGTATTATCACTTGGGATATTTTTAGTGTGCAAAGCTAGTGTAATAAATAAGATACATTTAAACTTTCCTATTTAGGATATTTGAAAATCAGCCCATCTCTTACATATCCTAATATGCATGAATACAGATAGAAACAGAGACAGTCACTGGTTTTCAAATAGAAGTTATTTTACTAACCTAAGAACATTTATTAATGTCCAGAAGATTTGTTGGTTTTCACAGCTGGGAGGTGGATGCTGTTGGCATATAATTGTTAGAGGTCAGTTATGCTTCTAAACATTCATTCTATAATGACCCATATCAGTCCCAAATCTCAATACTGCTAAGGTTGAAAAGCCAATTTGATATAGATAGATAGATGATAGATAGCTAAAGAGATACATACAGAGATACATAGATAGGTGTAGACACGTAAGATACATAGATACATATAAAGAAAAAAGTTAAAACCTAAAAATTTGAAGGTTACATATGTAAACTATTATTGTGTTGTTCTTTTGGGTTTTCTGTTAGTCATTTACATAATTGCAATCACATAGTGACATGTATAAATTACATTTAATAATATGGCTCAATGCATGTGCCAGTTATATAATCAACTATATTACACAATTAAACAAAAATTCTAATGGAAATGTAGAGCCAGAAACTCCAAAAAGTATTGAATCCACTACACAACACATAGTTCTATAAAATCCTGTATATGAGTGATACAGGCTGAAACAATTAAGACACTTGGCACATATTAGACAGGTGTATAAATAAGAAAACTGTAACAGATTGCAGTGAGAATTGTCTTTATGTGAAGAAACATATGAGACACACACACACACACACATATATATATATCTGTGTTGTAATAACTCCATTTATAGTATATACAAAGGGTTACCAGATTACTTTTGGCAAATAATTTAACTTACATGAAACTTTATTGTCATATACAAAACCAATACATCCTTACAGGATGGTTGGGTACAAAATGAAAAGATTAAATATGTCAATGTGTCTATACTACTTGGAAGTTAAGTACATTGGAGTTTTTATTTTTATTCTTTTTAATAGTGACAATAATTAAACTCACAGAGCATTTCTTTACATATTCGTGGGTAAATTCTTCTGCAGTGTGGCATCTTCTCTGCCAGGGCTATGATGATCAACAGGTGAGGAACAGGTCAAGTAGGATGGGATGCCTGTGATGTACTCTAAGCCCTACCCTTTCCCCCTTCTCTGTGACTAAAATTGGACCACCAAGGTGCTATTATTTTGGAATTATTTACCTTTTAAATGTCTTAGCTATTTTAGAGAAGTATGAATGTAAGTTTATTTTGATATAAATTTCTTAAAATATTTGTCTTCCCTTAGAGACATTTTCACCAAAATTGACATTTACTAACTTGTATGTAACAATTCAAACGCACTTTACCGTGCAAGAACCCAGAAGTATATGTGGAAATCTGAGCAAACTGAAAGAAAGAGGAGTAATTTGCATTGTTTTTATTTATTGAATGTTATAAAAACCTCCTTTGGATAAAGAGATACTATACTTTAAAATAAAGTGTTTAAATTCCCTGTGTTACACAACACTGTATGGCTGAAATTATGTGCAGTGTAGAATGGCTGTACGTGGGTCCTTGGTTTTTACCTTAAATTCTACATCTTAAGGCCACAGGAGCTCCTTCAAACTGTGATATAATATAAAACACAGATAAACATTTTTATATAATCAAATAGAAATGTGTCTGAATGTCCCTAATAATACACAGATTAAGAACATACCAGAATAAGGTAGATGGCAAATTAGGTAAGAGAATTATTAAATTTAAAATACTGTGAGCCTGAATGTTTTCCTTAAAAAGAATAGAAATTATACTGGTTACAATAAAAACTACAGTGACAGTAGTCTCCGATCTAGAAGAAAATCAATAAAAACACACAATTTTATAACATGAAATATGAAAATGATTATATGAAATTTGCATTTAATGCACTTAAAATATTGCTTATAATTTTGTGACCTCGTGAGAGCCTGCCTTACCTGGATGCACACACTCTTCTTATATCAGAAGTATGGGAATGGGTATAGGTAGACAGTCATTACAGAGAAATGTCTTCAATACGATACATTTATTAAGAAGCAATATAAACCTTGTTTTTGTTTTGTTGTTTTGTTTTGCAAATATGTAAGGCTGAGAAAAATCAGACTTGGTAAATTCCAATTTCCCTGTAAGGTAAGAAAAGATGGAAGTCATTATTTTTCTCTCTCTCTCTCTTTCTTACAAGCTATAGCGTTCTACACAAAGACCCAAATAGCTTTTTCATAGTTTAACAACTTTGTTGAACACTGATTGTAATTTTTTTTAAGCTGTACTCCATGAGATAATCATATCTGCTTTCTGCCAGATCATTTGAAATTGAGAAACATGCTGAACATTCTACCATAACCATTAAACTGGGTCCTTAAAAGTCTGCTAATATCCCAGTAATGCTTTTCACATCTCAGTGTGCGGCAGAAGTCCCCTTTTGTCCCTTCAAGGGATCTGGAAAGACTCATACATTTATTTAAATAATCATTAAATATTAAATTGTAATTGGGGGGTCACAAAAAAAGCACCTAGAGCACTAATTAAATAAGAATTTGGGAAGATATCAAAATGAGAGATGAAATATTCACAGCTTCTTAATTTTGCCAGTTTCTAAAAATTCACCTCTCTTTAGTTAGGCTTCGCTTGCTCTCAGTTTTGGCCTCCATTAGAGACAGTATTGTTTCTGTAAAGGAAATAACATGATGATGTTTCAAAGATACTTTTCGGCATTTAGTCGGTCAACCACTCAAAAAATTAATATGAAGAGAAAGGAGGAGGTGTCCTATTCCAGCTCAGGCATGACGGAGTACGGGAAAGCAAAGAGAAGTTCATCAGAAATGGCCTCATTCTTCTCAGGCTTTGCCATTGGGTTAAAGTGAAATTTTGAAGATGTCACTTTAGCATTGACGGTATTGAAAACTTAAAGGCGTCACATGAAATAGTCCATCATTTTACCTGTAATGATGCCTCTGTCTTGACTCCCTCATGTGTTTCTTACACTTTGTAGTGAGAACAGTTTATGGATTTCTTTCCCCTTTGGAGACTCTCCCTGAGGAAATGCCAAGCAATTTGTTGATTATCCCTAAAGTATTGAGAGCACAACAAAATGTCTGGAGATTGTCCTTTAATTGTCACGGGCAATTTGTTTCCAGTGCCTTTTCTTTCTCTCCTTCCTTTCTTCCTTCCTGACTTCCTGTCTGTATTCTTTCCTCCCTTCCTCCTTTCTTCCCTGCCTTCCATTTTTCACTCTTGGTTAAACCAAGCTCCTTTTGTAGCCCTAAGGACACTCGATTAAAGCATTGTGCCTATCAGGCACGCCAGTCAGGAGTCAGCACCTCCACAGTGGTCTTCTCAAACGTATGACCTGTAGAAATGTTTAAACACGGCCTTGTTACATCACTTACACATTTTTAAGGAATTAAAATAACACATGATGCTGCTATGAGGTGTTGCCTCCTGGCTTTGTTGCCCATGTGACTGTTTTTACTTGTCCCTCAGAGACAGAAAAGAGTCACTGTTACTTCTCATTTCATTCTGACTTTCTCTCATAGGTCTGTTCACCACTTCTGTGCTGCTGCTTTTCCCCTTGACTGCATAGTGCACCGTTAGTTATTCCATTCTGTGCAGCCCCTTTCCAGTACAGACCTATTCCATCACCACAAGTGCCCTTGCCATGGAATTACTCCCAAAGACAGCCTAAGAAAGCAAAGACCTTCATGTGCCTCCAGCTGTAGAAGCACTAATCTGAGATAACAGGTAGGCGACAGTGGGATGGGACTGTCCCAGCACTAAGAAGGCAATTATGATCGAAATGACAAAGTCCCCTTATGGACTGAAAAGTTTTCTTGAGGCTAATTTCCCTAAGAATTGGCAAAAGTGCTGGCTGCCTGTCATTTCATGTCTCCGGCCCCAGCCAGTCAGCCTCCCAATGCAAGCCAGACATCCTGCACCCTCAGCTGGCAGAAACCTGGGGGGACATTCCTGCTGGTTACAAGCTCTCAGGACACATAAAAAGGCGTGTGGGGCCAAATGACATCCTTCAAAGTCCAGTGACCCCCGATTCTGGGCTCTCAGATGTCTGCCTGTGATCCCGCAACACAGAAGTACATTCTTTACTGGGTGTTTGTGCCCCAACAAACTAACAGCCCTAGGTAATGCCTAACCTCACAGCTGCTCAGGCTGGCCTGTTTCAGCCCACCTTATGAGAGTCATAAACCCCACTGCCCTTCACAGACCCTAAATGTCTTACCTCTCCTACAACCAATCAGAGCCTTGTGCACAAGCTGATCATGCACCTGTGACCCTCCCCTATGAAAGACCCCAGAAGCTGGCCCTCGGTGCTCACACAGGCCCCTCTCATCTGTGTGGCTGCTGTCGTCTCCGACTGCACCCCTCATAAACTCCTTTACTCTTCTCCTCCTTCATCTTTGGTAGATTCTTTCACCTCCAGAGACACCGGCCCGCTGTGTTCCCCAACAAGGAGTGTTGCTGAACGCAAGTTCTTGTGCCCGATGCACAGTGAGGCCAAATCGACCTAAACATTGGGGTCTGGAGCAGATCTGTTGCAGGGCTGAGCAAGGAGGACTGGTGGTTCATGCTCAAAAGATGTGAAATTCCCTGGCAGTTTGC
Organism: Camelus bactrianus; assembly: GCF_048773025.1. Classification (NCBI taxonomy): domain Eukaryota; kingdom Metazoa; phylum Chordata; class Mammalia; order Artiodactyla; family Camelidae; genus Camelus; species Camelus bactrianus. The sequence continues at coordinate 12,749,200 of NC_133548.1, forward strand.
AGGGAAGAGTTTTTATAGGCAAAATTGGAGGGAGAGCCACAGGGTGTGTGGCCCTTCTCTGATTGTTTTGTGGTGAGATAACAGGTGTTCTAGGAACCTTGCGCTCAGCCTGAATTTGCCTTCCTCCACCTGGGTGGGGGCCTTAGTTCCTGCAGAAGAACACAAAGGTACATTACTATCTGCATATGTCTCTTGAGGAGGAACCAGGACCCTGCTTATCTGTGCACTATTGTTTCTTGGCTGCTGCTCCTTTGTGTCTGTGTTCCCTCACTTCCCTGGTTAGTAATTGTTTGAATCTACCCTTTGGAACCCAGGCTGAAGCCTTTTCCCTACAAACATGGGATGGGGGAAACAGAAAGGCTTTTGTATCCAAGAGGGACCCACTGGGTCTTGCTCTGTTTCAAGAGACCCTCATTTATAGATTTTCCTCCTTATGGTAAACAACACAAAAGACAGAGACAAAGGAAAACAATGACAGTTTCTGGGAAGCTAACAATCAGTGATAAACCAAGGGCATCCGGAACCAAATTCACATGGGTCACAACTCAAGGAACTAATTCTTAGAAATTCATTTTCTCATGTCCGAATTTGGAAAAGAAGGGACAAAAGGAAAACTTTGTCTTCCTCTCTTAACTTGGCACTGCAGGCAGAGACCTGAGAGAATGACGTGGTAAGAATATTTACCTTTGATGGCTTTAGATCACAGGAAAAACTTATGTGCTTATTTACCATCTTTCTATGTTATTTGATAAAGCAATTGTTCAAACATTTTACCCGTTCTGGAGATATTATTATTTACTATTATTGTTTTGTGATTTCTCTACATATTATGGAACAATCCTTTTATGAAATAGGTTACCTGAAAATAATGTTTTCCAGAATGTAAGTTGTTTTTACATCCTCTTAAGTGTATCTTTTGAAAAATAAAAGATTTAATTTTGAAGTTTTCTAATGTATCAAGTTTTTATTTTATTGATTTTACTTTTGTTGTTTTATCTAAGAAGTCTTTACATTTCCCAAGTCATGAATATTTTCTACTATGTTTTATTCTGAAATTTTTAGACTTTTCAGTACTACATTTACATCTATGATACACTTTTTTGTGTCTCTTTGTATGAGTTATAGATCAAAGTTCAATATTTTGCATACGTATATCTAATTAGTCTGTCCCTATTTGTTGAAAAGTTTATCCTTTCTTCATGAAATGCCCTTTTCCTTTTGCCTTGTAGAAAATTTGTTGCTCATCCAGGCATGAGTCTGTTTCAGGTCTATCAATCTTGTTTCATTGATCTGTTTGTCATTTCTTATACCAGTACCACTTTTAAAAAAATAACTATAGCTTTGGAATATGACTAGACACTTATTTAGTGTTCTCTTAGTGTTTGCATTACATTACTTCTTTTTTTCTAAGTTAATTAAGCTATTCTAGGTTTTTTTTGCATTCATTTATATATTTTGGTTTCAGCTTCTCAATTCCTACCAAAAAAAAAAAAAAATGCCTGTTTGGATTTTTATTGGATTTGCATTAAGAAAAATGTAGTATTTTAACAATATTGAATAACCCAGCAAATAATTATAGTATGGCTCTCATTTATTTCGTGTTAGTCTTCTTTAATGTTTTTCAGAAATGTTTCCTAATGTTTAGTGTACAGGCCTTACAAATTTTTTTCAGATTTATCTTTAAGTATTTTATAGTTTTGATACATTTGTAATAGGTACTTGAAAATTCCACCTCTAATTTTTGATTGCTTATGTACAGAAATTTAAAAAAAAATTGTGTGCGGATCTTTCTTTTGAAATCATGCTAAATTCACGTTAGTTCAATTTTTTCTACAGATTCCATTAGATTTCCACCTCTATAATCTTGCTCTGTATCAATAAATACAGTTTAACTTCCTGCTTTCCAATCTGACTTTTTCTCTTCTTTTTCCTTGCCATATTGTGTTGGGCATGTCAACTAAAAAAAAAAAAAATGCAAAACCTAAAAATTGAGAATTCTGTTTTACTCAACAGACTTGCTGAGGACCTAAGCCTGAAAGACAGCCTCTCAGATAGTTCTGAGGGACTGCTCTGAAGTTAAGGAAGTAGCTAATATATATAGGAGGTTTTGGTAACAAAAACCAGGTAGTCAGGAACAGCAAAAGATTACTTTGAGTTAAAGAAAAACAAACACTTCAAATTAATGAATTTAGTGCTTTCCTATGTGTGGGAAAGATGCCGGAGGCTGGGCTCATTGAAATCATTACTTGATGTGCACCTTCACTACCTAGGGTCAGTATCCTGCTCTTCTCCATCCTGAGTTCCCTCAGGGCACACAGCTAGGGGTGGCTGCAGTGGCTGATGGCTTGATGGCTGCACCATACTTTGTTTGCTGATATGGCAGGGGACAGACTCATTCACAGATATAACCTCCAGTACCATTTGAATGTAGTTGAAAAGAAGAGGCTTACTTGCCTTGGTTCTGATTTAGTGAAAATGTATTTGAGTTTTTAATATGATATGTGATGTTCCCTGCAGGTTTTTCACTGGTTCCCTTTTATCAGTTTTAGGGAGTTCCATTTATTCATTTGGTCAAAGTTTTTATTCCTAAAACATATTGAAACTTTAACATGTTTTGCTGAATTTATTGAGATGTCAGAAAAATGTTTCCTTTTTACTCTCTTAATATGGTAATTTTAATTTTGAATGATAAAGCCCATTTCTGGGATAAGGCTAACATGGTACATTGTTGTTTCTACATATTGCTAGATTCAATTTGCTAGAATTTTTATTAAAATTGTTGCATAATGGGCATAACTTATACTGCTGTGTTTTCTTATAATGCTATATTATATTCTAATATTCTTCACAATATCAAATGAAACATTTCAGTTGTGTTCCAATTTCTGATTTAATTTTTATATTTTGTGTAAAAATATACAACTTACTAAGATAAATTATATGTGTACTTAATAATGAAATAGAAAATAACCTTTAAAATGAATAATATATAATAACAAAATTTGTAAATCTTGAAACATTTTGGTCTTTCTTATCGTTTATCATTTGAAGGAGTATAAAAGCCACATCAAGATTTATTTTAGAAATGAGAGATTGTGTTATGTTTAGTCATAGTTTATTTGTTTTTCAAATCCTCATATTAGAGGGTTTTTTTTTTCCTTTTCTTACAAGAATGTTAATAAAAAATCACTGAAAATAACTTGAGGACGTGACTAAGAAGTATTAATTAAACATTTTCATAATCTAGCAGTCACCAATAACTAATGTTAGCATTTCACTGTATATCTGTCCAAGGTACATTTTCTGGAAACCAAAATTTATTTGTCTACATTTAGCTTTGCAAAGATTGTTGCTGCAGAATAGCTGCTGTGCCCTGAAAGCCAGATGCAGACTTGGAGGCAGAGTTTTGGGGAAAAAAAGAACAGCTTTATTGCTTCACCAGGCAAATGCCTTAGAGACTGTGCATCTGTCTTGGAGTTAAGGCCTTGAAGTTTTGAAGAAAAACTAGATGGAACAGAAAAGGTAATAACAACCAGGAGACTTACAGGGCACTGCTACATTTCTCTTAACCTTGATGAATCTTTCTGGCATCATGGGGGAACTGTGGAGGGTCTGACCATTCTTCTGAGATTATCTATCAGCTCATGAGCTTCTTCCTGGAGTGTATCCTCTGGATTAAAACTGTTGTAAAGAATGTAAGGGAGAAATTGGGGGATTGCTTAGCACAAAAGCAGTAAGGGAGAGAGAGCAAATTGCTGGATTTCCTGGAAAGAATCCACAAACAGTTTTAACATCAGGGAAGTTAGTTCATTTCCTACTCCTTCAAGTTCATCCTCAGTACATATTTTTTCTTAATAATTAAAATAATCAACTATTTAAACACTTTATTATTATTTAATCTCATTTGCAAATATACATGTAATTTTTTAATTCCAATGATTTATTCTTATTTAAATTTGATTGACTACATAGAAAATTTTATCCCATGATGGTGGACAATCAGTCCAGTCTCTCTATTATGTAAATAAAGTTTCATAAATGTTAAAAATATTACAATTAAACAAAAAGGTGGAAATTTAGAAGGGCTAGAAGATGTTTGTTGAGAAACATAACATATAAATACAATTGCTACGTATCTTACTACATTTTCACTAGAAATATAAGATAGACAAAATCATGGGATTCTCCCCTTTGCTTCCTACAGGGAGTTTATCAAACCAAGACAGTCAAACACTAGATCCTAATAAAAGATATTGCACACTCATAGGAACCAATATTTAACCCAATAAGAGGCAACAAACCTAGTTCAATAGAGCAGATCTCTCATGCAAAGATACAGAAATGATGGAAAAGCAATTTTAATCAAGAAGTATTTTTTTTTCAGAGAGATAAGGAAATGTAGCAATCCTATTAGACACAAACAAACAGTTAGAAATCAAGATTCCTATGAAATGTAAATAAACATTTTTAAAATTGGAAGCTTCCATGGAGGACCTCAAGAAATTTCTTTTTGTTTTCTTCCAGCTTTACTGACAGAATTGACAGATAATAACACTGATATAGTGCAATATGATTACAATTTAGCATTAGCTAACACCTCAGATCACATGATTACCATTTCTTTTTTGTGGTGACAATTTTTAAGACCGATTCTCTTAACAACTTTCCAGTACACAGCACAGTACTGTTAATTACAGTCAAGAAAACATGTCTTAATTGGCATTTCCACTTCTGTAGAGACACAGACTGACTTAGATTACGAAGATGTGCTGACTTTTGTGAGTTACTGAATCCCTGAGTAAGTTGAGCTAATAGACTTTGCAGGACGTAGATATGAAAACAACTGCACTGATGAGAATAGAACAGGATCCTAAGATCCCCCATGTGGTATGGGAGCATCTGAACAAATTCAGATGATTGATGTGTTCAAATCATTACACTACAATGAGCCTCTTTGAAACCACAATAAGTTCAAGTTTAACACATGCCTTAGACGAGTATGAAGCCAAAACAGAAGGGTGTACTTACACAAAAACACATGCACCTGCCCAAATATACGTGTAGACACGGGGAAGTTTATTCTAATAGTTGAAAATAACAATAATCATCTGAACTCCCCTTTTGTACCTACTATTCATCCTCACGCCCATCTGGTATACCCAATCTCCTTATCTGCTCTTAGAGTCTGTAACGTCCTCATGCATTCTGAGGTATGATAAAATTTACTTAATTATATTTATAATTCATCTTTCCTCATCAAGGAAGGCAGACAGTGTTTGCAGTTTTATGTGCTAATGTATGTACAATGCATAGAAGTGTGACTGGCACATAGAAGACCATCTCTATATGGGTTTTGAACATATTTGTGCTTGTTACTCCTTTTGGAGACACATGGAGCAAAGTTTGAAGCCTGCAACCTAATGCACAGGATTCCTACAGTACATAAACTTTAAGAGAAAACATTGTATAGTTTTTTCCACGTCCTTTGTAGGGCACATTTCACATCTTTGTTCCTCAAGCTATAGATCAAGGGATTTAACATGGGGATGACAAGGGCATAAAATATAGATGCCACTTTATCAGTGTCAAAGGAATGACTGGACTCTGGTTGCACATACATAAAAATCAAAGTCCCGTAGAACACTGTGACCACTGTCAGGTGGGATCCACAGGTAGAAAAAGCCTTGTGCCGACTTTCAGCAGAGTTCATCTTGAGAACGGATTCAAGAATGAGCAGGTAAGACACGAGAATTATCAGAAGGGAGAAAATCAAATTAAAACCTGCTAAGATCAGAATAATCAGTTCAATTTCATGAGTGTTTGAGCAGAGCAAAGATATCAAAGGAAGACTGTCACAGTAGAAATGCTTAATGACATTGTAGCCACAGAAGGATAAATTAAATATCTTTACAGTGACTAGAAGAGACACAAATGTGCTATAGAGATAGGGGACTGCCACCAGCACCCGACACACCCTTTGAGACATGACGACTGTGTAGAGCAGAGGGTTACAGATGGCCACGTAGCGGTCATAGGACATTGCCGACAGAATGAAAAGTTCACTAATGATGAACACAAGAAAGAAAGCTAGTTGTGAGGCACAGAAATAATAGGAGATTTTATTTTGATCTGCAACAAAGTTTACCAACATTTTGGGTCCTACGGTAGTTGAATAACCCAGATCAGTAAGAGCCAGGTGTCTGAGGAAGAAGTACATGGGTGTCTGCAGCCTGGTGTCCACCATAGTGAGGATGACCATGCCCAAGTTGCCCACCACTGAGATCACGTAGATGACGAGGAAGAGCCCAAATAACGGAGCCTGCAGCTCAGGGCGGTCTGTGATGCCCATGAGAATGAATTTGCTCAGCACTGTTTGATTGTAGTTTTCCATCCAGACTTATTAGAGAAGGTATTCTGAATAGAGACATCAGCATAGTCAATAGATTTTATGAATTATCTCCTCTGAGATGTGTTAGTATGCAAAGCTAGTGTGAATAAGATTCATTTAAACATTCCAGGTTAGAATATTTGAAAATAGACTCATCTGCCAGACATTAAAATCTAGAGATAGAAAAAAATATGGAAATAGATCAGTGGTTCTCTAATGTAGTGATTTTACTCCTCAGATAATATTTAATGGTTTGAGGCCAGTTAAGCTGTTCAGTATTTCACTGTATTTACTTTCCAAACTGTAACAATATTCAGCCAGTGGTCACAATTGTATCAAAGCTGAGAAACCCTGATGATACACATATAGACAGATATAGAGAGACAGACAGACAGAGTTACATAAATATGGATAACAAAACAAAAAAGAAAGCACAATAAAACAATGTTAAAGCTTCAGGTATTAAATATATGGGCAGTTATTTAACCATTCTTTAAAATTTTCCTTTTACTATTTATATGGTACAATCACATAATGACATTTATAAAATGCATCAATAATAGAACATAATACATATGACAATTATATAATAAAAATTTCAAACCACAAATTCCAAAAGTTCATTTAACCCACTACTCAAAACATAGTCCTATGAAAGATTTTATACCTTCAGGTGGTACTGGCTGAAAAGTTAGTGCTTGGCAGATACGGATAAGTGTATGAATAAGGAAAGTATAATGGGTCTCAGTTGGGATTATTTTTGTGTATATGGTGAAACATACTGGGAAATAAGTGTATGTAAATACAGTTTCTGCCGTACCTTATGTATGGTATAGACAAAGGGTTAATTGGGCAAATAGTGTAAATTATCTAAAACTGTTTGTTCTCCTATACAAAGCAAAGTATTTTGCAGGGTTGTTGGAAAGGATAAAGATTCCATGATTCAATGAGTCTCTGTTACCTGGAAGTATTTTTCAAATGTCAAATATATAGTTCTTTGTTTTTTTCTTTTTTAATAGTGATGGTAACTCTCCTGGAAAAGGTTTTATATATAAATTTATTCTCTGGAATGTGACTCCTTTGGCGGAGCTATAGTGTTAGATAGGTGAGGAATTGGAAGGCTGTAACACATGCAACTTACCCCAGTCCCTACCCCCTATTCACGAGTAAACTTGAACAATTGAGTTGTTATTCTTTGGGATTACTTATCTTCTAATTTTAATCCATTTTACCAGCATTTTAATGCAAGTTCTTTTGATATAAATTTGCTTAAAATATTTTTCCCCTTGCAGCATTTTCATTAAGATTGAAATACACTACCTTGTGTGTAACAAATCAGAAGCACTATGTCATGCAAGAAACTAGGGAACTACAAAGAAATCTGGGCCAACTGGGAGGAAAAGAGGTCACTGGTAGTGGTTTTACATAGTGAAGCTTTGTAAAAATTCCCTTTGGATTATGGGATACAATACTTTTTTTTTTTGATACAATACTTTAAAGAAAAAAATGTTTAAAATCATGATGATGCACGATACCATAGACACAAGATAAAACGCGCCAAAGATGAGACATACATGGATTCCTAGATGTGATTTGAAATCCTTCTGCACATTAAGCCCACAGGAACTCTTTCAAACTATGATAAAGCACATAAGTCAGATAACCATGTATATAATGACATGAAATGTATCTAAAATACCTTAAAAACCCACAGATAAAAAATTATAGCAGAGTAGGAGGTGAATCACATGTTAAGGTAAGATAATTATTTTTGGTTTAAAACTTCCGGGCATCAGAGCTCCTGGGTTTTTGTTGTTGTTATTGTTTGTTTTTTATTTTCTCTCTTTTTTTTTTTTTAAGGAATAGAAATTATTCTTTTTAAATGAAATTGCAAATCAAGAGTCTCTGAGTGGGCTCTAAGCAGACAAAAATATAGAATTTCACCACATTAAATATAAAGGTAATTACATGCAATTTACGCTAAATTACTGAAAATGTTGCTTCTAAATTAGTGATCTTCTGCTATTCTACACTGCCTTGAAGCACACACTTTTTTTTTTTTAAGAAACCTGGAAATGTGCATCAGTAGACTGTAATATTAGAGAAATAGTAAACCCAATAAAGGGGGGGATAAATCTTGGTTTTTGCTTGTTTTTTTTTTTTGTTTGTTTGTTTTGTTTTGTTTTCTTTTCTTTTTGTTTCCCTTTACCATCATGGAAGGCTAAAAAAGCAAACAGCACATAGTAAGTACCAATTTTCCCATAAGGTAAGGGAAGATAAAATCATTTTCCCACACCAGCTTTTGAGTTCGATGGAAAGAACCAAATTGTTCTTTCACAGTTTAGTATCTCTGTTGAATATTCAGTTTTTATTTTTTTGAAGCTATACTCTTTGAGATAATTATATCTGGTTTCTGTCAGATCTCACTAGACAATGAAGCATATGCTGAATATTGCATCATTAACATAAAACTGGGTGCTTAAAAGGCTCCTAGTGTCCCAGTAAAGCCTTTCCCACCTCAGTGTGAGGTGGCAACCTCTTTTTTCCTCATCAAGTTATCAAATGAGAATTCTCTTTCTATGGTTATTTAAATGATCATTTAAAGTTAAATTACCTTTGAAAGGATTACAAAAACAGTCCAGCATCACTAAAAGAGTATTTGGAAGGACATCAAAATGAGAGACTGAATACCTGCAGTTTCTTAATTTTGGCAATTAAAAAATTTCGCACCTCTCTTTTTTAATGGAGGTGCTGGGGATCGAACCCGGGACCTTGTACATGCGCTCTACCACTGAGCTATACCCTCCCCCATCACCTCCCTTAAAAGAAATATTTTACAAACAATACGACAATGATTCAAAGAGGCATATGAGCTTTTAGCCTCTCAATCCATGTGACAGTATTCAACAATTTAGAAGAAAGAAAGAGTTCCTATTCTTACTCTAGCATTATGGCTGTTAGAAAGAAAACAGGACTGAATCAGAAATGGGCACATTTGGCTTTGGCTTTGCCGTGGAATTAGAGTGGAACTTGGCAAATGTCACTGAGACAGTGCGGATATTGGTAGCATACGGTACCACGTGAAATATGCTATCATTTTTACCTTTAATGAAGCCTCTGTCTTGACTCCCATATGTGTTTCTTAACATGGCATATTGAGAACAATTTATATATTTTGTTCACCTTTTGAGACTCTCCCGGAGGAGATGCCAAGCAATTTGTTGATTATCCCTAAAGCACAGGAGAGCACAGCAAAATGCCTGGAGGTCGTTCAATAATTGTCAAGGACAATTTGTATTCACCAGTGAGTAAATGTATTATCTGTTTAATTCCTATTTTTCACTCTTAGTTAACTTTCCATTTGTACCACACAGGACTCGTGAGTAAATGGTTGGATGTTTAGGACCAGATGATCAAGAGTGCCCGAACCCACAGAGGTCTCCTCAAGTGGGTAACATGGTGGAGAAGTGTTAAATTCTGTCCTATTACATTCTTTGAAAAATTTAAATAGAGTAAAAATGATGCATTAGGGAAATGTGACCTGTTATTTCCTTGATTTCAGTTGTTTTTGTTGTTTTCCTTCCCTCTGAAGCAGGCATCTGTTATTCATTTTTCCTCACTTCATAGAGTGTTGCCATCTTTGACTAGTTACAACTTCTCTTTTGATATGTTTTTTCCTTAATTGCATGTTGCAGCATTTCATTTATTCCATTCTGTGCAATTCCTACTCCAATTTTTCTTTCCCACCTAGAAATGTTCTACTAATCTACGAACTCAGTATATCTTATAGTTCATTCAGATCTTCTTTGATTTATTAATCAGCCTACTTTTCCACATACATATCCTGCACATTTTCTGAGTTTCTTACTATTTCATTACACTTGTGTGATTGTAAGTTGTACATGTATATACAAGTGAGTATATACATATATATTTTGATTTCTGCATGTTATTTATATACATATATAAATTAACATCTTGCTGAACTCACTTTGTGGGGAGAATTCCTTGAGATTTTTCTATTCAACAGCACGTTGTTTGCAGTTACAGACCATCTTACTTCTTCTTTTCCAAGATGATGATTTTTATGCATCCCCCCCCTTTTTTTTTTTGTACTTTCTGGGATTTCCTGTTTGATCTGCTTTATACAACGATAGATGTATGCATTTTAGATTTTTTTGTAATTTAATTTTGGATTATTTACTCTTTTAAGTCAGCATCCTTTCCTCTGCATAATAATTTTGAAAGTCATCCATGTTTTCATTGTACCAATAATTCACTACTTTTTATAGCTCTGTGATATTCACTTGCTTGGATAGCCCACAATTTGTTTATCTATTCTCAAGTGGATGAACTTCTGGATTGTTTTCAGTGTCTGACTGCCACAAATAAAGATTATATGGACATTTGCATACATGTATTTGTAATGAAATGTGCTTTCATATCTTGTGGGTAAATACAGGGCAGTGGAATAGCTAAATACTGTGTTAGAGTCATGTTTAATTTTTAAGACAGTGAATCTTAAATCAGATGTTTTACAATATTTATATATCATTTTATTTTCTATCAGTAATGAATGAAAGTTCTTTCACACAGAAACAACTAGATACTCTACTTGAATATAGTTTTATCTCATCAAAATTTAAATGAAAATTATTTAGTGAATAATGAGACTGAACGACTTTTTATGTTATGTACCAGTTCCTGATTTTTACATTTAATATTCTATGGAAAATATATTTTCTGATACAAATTATGTATCTATTTGATAATGAAATAAAGACCAATTTTTGAATGAATGAAATATTTTTCAAAATATGTAAATCTTAATGCATTTTTTCTTTTTGTTTTATAACCTGAGGGATAATCAAAGATACTCCATTATTTATTTTAGACATGAGATACTGGGTTGCATTTATTCACAGTTTGTTTTTTCAATCCATATATTACTAACATTGTACTGTATTTTTGTCCAAGATACATAATCTAGGAAACACGTTTTTAAAAAATGTTTATGTATGCATAGCTCATACTTAGGTATATAATTTTTCTTAATAATTAAAAAATAAACTGTAAAAATGCCAATAATATTTACCTCATTGACTGTATATCCTTATGAATTATTTTTATTCAAATTTGATGGGCTTCACTGATAATTTTATTCCACAATGATGAACTCAGAAAACAGTTCAGTATCTCTATGATGTAAATAAGTCTATTGAATATTAAAAAGTAATACAAATGAACAAACAATAAGAGAATTTAATGAGGGTCCAAAAGACATGACAACTTTATAAATGACTACATATTACACTGCACATTCACTAGAAATACAGTATCATCCAAATCATGGAATCATCTCATTTTGCTTCTTCCAAGTATGGTCATCAAGTTGATGTAGTCTCAATCAAATTAAATGAATCTTAATCAAAACATAGTGACCCTCAGTCACATCAAATTCGTGGAAAGGCAGCCAAATTAAAGCGAGGCAACACCCCAATTTATCCCAGAGCAGACCTCATAAGCAAGAAGACAAAAACAACTGGAAAATGACTTTTAAACAAGAATTATTCTTATTTTTCAGAAAGATTAAAAAAGAAGGTAACAATCCCTTAAACAAAAGCAAGTGGTTAGGAATCAAGATCAGTTGGTAAGAAAAATAAAAAGTAAAAACCCAGGAAGCTTCTATGGCAAACCACAAGAAACAGAGCTCAATTGGTATATCCATTTTTATAAACAAATGGAATGATTTAGACAAACTTAGCTGTTGTGTTGGTCTGGGTCACTGAAATGCCAAGTATGTTGAGTTAATCAACTATCTAAGGTTCATATGTGAAAGTAATGATACTGATGAGAAAAGAGCAGGACACAAAGATCCCCTTGTGGGAAGGAGACATTGAGCAGATTCAGATGAGTTCAGATTAACACAATACACTGAGCCTCCTTGAAACTAACATCAAGTATGTTTTAACCCACCGTATAGAAACGAATGAAGGCTAAGCAGAAAGCATGTGCTTACAGGAAAGCAAACATACATACACACTAATATGCAGGCACTGGAACTTCTATTCTACTATTAGAGAATAACATAAGTCATTTTAATTCCCTGTCTGTACCAGCTAATGTTTTTCACTCCCACGGATCATACCCACACTCTTTGCCTGTGGCTATAGTCTAACCCATATAATGGGACTCCCTAACCCATTATACTGTAGCAGTAAGTTACCTAATTATTATGTTTATAATACATCTCTTCCATCAAAAAAGGAAAAGATATTTATTGTTCATTAACTAATGTATTTAGAGCACTTAGAAGTATGGCTGGTGCTTAGAAGTCAATCTCTAAATATATGTTGAACTCATTTATCCTTGCTTTTCCCTCTGAGGGAGCACATAGCAATGCTTCATAATGTTCATAGCCTAATTCAGAGGAACCACATAGTAAAATGAATTTAAGAAAAGATATTGCATATTTTTCTCCATATCCTATTAGCAGCATATTTTACATCTTTGTTCCTCAAGCTATAGATCAAGGGATTCAACATGGGGATAATGAGGGTATAAAATATAGAAGTCACTTTGTCAGTATCAAAGGAATGTCTGGACTTGGGCTGCAAATACATAAAGAATAAAGTCCCATAGAACACTGTCGCCACTGTCAGGTGGGATCCACAGGTAGACCAAGCCTTGTGCCGACCCCCAGTGGAGTTCATCCTGAGAATGGTTACAAGGATACACAGGTAAGAGACAAGAACCACCAGAAGGGATGAAATCAAATTAAACACTGAGAAAATCATAATAATCAATTCAATATCCTGGGTATCTGAGCAGAGCAAAGATAACAAGGAAAGACAGTCACAGTAGAAATGACTGATGACATTGTAGCCACAGAAGGATAAATTAAATATCTTTACAGTGACTAGAAGAGACACAAATGTGCTATAGAGATAGGGGACTGCCACCAGCAGCTGACACACCCTTTGCGACATGATGACTGTGTAGAGCAGAGGGTTACAGATGGCCACGTAGCGGTCATAGGACATTAGTGACAGAATGAAAAATTCACTAATGATGAACATAATGTAGAAAGCTCCTTGTGTGGCACAAAAGTAATAGGAGATTGTATTTTGATCCACAACAAAACTTGCTAACATTTTGGGTCCCACGGTTGTTGAATAACCCAGATCAGTGAGAGACAGATGTTTGAGGAAGAAGTACATGGGTGTCTGTAGCCTGGTGTCCACCATAGTGAGGATGACCATGCCCAAGTTGCCCACCACTGAGATCACGTAGATGATGAGGAAGAGCCCAAATAACGGAGCCTGCAGCTCAGGGCGGTCTGTGATGCCCATGAGAATGAACTCGCTCAGCGCGGTTCCATTGTGCGTTTCCATCCAGGTTTATCAGAAAGCCTACCCTGCATAAAGACATCAGCACAGTCAACAGCTGTTGTGTAGTATCAGCTGGTCGTGTTTTAGGACGCTGAGCTAGAACCAATATGACAAGTCCAAATTTCCAATTCGGGGTATTTTAAAATAAACCCGCCTGCCACAGTAAACATGTATTACAATGATAGATAGATAGATAATCAGTGATGATAGAGATGGGGCTGGAGACAGAAATAGATCAGTGGTTTTTCAATCGGGGATGATTTGTAGCCCAAAGAACATCTGGAAATCTTTTGAGGCAGTTTGATTGCCACAAGCAGAGTGAGTGAAAGAGGGGAGCTACTGGCATCTGATGGTTGGAGTCTAGTGATGCTGCCGTTTGTTCCGCTACGTTAGGACTACACCCCCACACACTACAACACAGTTTTATCAAAACCAAAATGTCAATAAGGCCAAGATTTACAAACACTTACATAGACAGATATAGATAGATATAAATACAGATGTAAATACAGATATAGGCAGTAATTTTTTTGAATGGTAAAAAAAATGTATATGAATATCCCTAATAAGCTGCTAATTAAAAAAATACCAGAATAGAAGGAGGATGGCAGGGTAGAGTAAAATGATTAGTGGTTTAGAAAATTGACTATCAGCGTTTCAAAAGAAAGAGAAAGAGAAAGAAAGAAGGGAGGAAGGAAAAAGAAAAAGGGAATTGATACCGGTTACAAGGAAAATATGTGTCCAGTGTCTCTTAGTGAGCCATAAGAAAGGGAATAGAAAAATACAGCACTAACAGCATTCAATTATGTATCTATACTGTATATGTTTACAGAAAATCCACCTTTTTCTCACATAAAACATGGCTTATAACCTTGTGAGTGTCTGATATCCTATCCCCATGTGCTTACCTCTCCATGTCAGAAATACTGAACTACTCTTAAAAATATTTAAATCAAAGAAATAAGAAGCAATATAAATCTTGTTTAAGTACAATGATGAAAAGCTAAAGAAAAATTGTATTAAATGCTGATTTTCCAGTAAAATAAGAAACGTTACAGTTTCTGTCACCATTTTTAGACATCTATGGACAGCATCAAATTGCGTTTTCAAACTTTACTATCTGTGTTGATTATCTGACTATTATTTTTAAGGCTTTGTATCTTTTGAGAAAATTGAATGTGTTTCCTTCAGATTCCACTGGAAACCACACATGCTGTATATTGGACCATCACCTTAAAACTGGATACTTAAAATTTTTCTGAACACCAAAAGTTATTTTTCATATCAATGTAAGATTTTGCTCATTTTGCTCATCAGAATTTCAGGAAAAATATCACATTTATAGATTCTTTAATTTGATATTAATTATTAGAATATTTTGAGATGAAAATAAAAAGAGCCACAGTTACCAACTGACTAAAGATTTAGAAAGACATCAGACGAGAACCTGACCACCTGCAGCTTCATGATTCTGCCATAATTTTTATTATTTATTCCTGGCTCTTTATTTAGCCTTTCTTGTTCCACGGTTTTGTCCTTTCTTAATCATATGATTAAATATTTATATAGAATATAAATATTACATGAACAACATGGCACTGACATTTCAAAGATACTCATTAGCATTTGTGAAAATATTTGAACAATTAATCTGAAGGGAAGGGGGGAAGTCCTGTTCTGCTCAGGCATTATTAATAGTAGGATGTACATGGAACTAGAAGTCCTCATATTTTGCTGTGCTTTGTCACAGAATAAAAGTGTTATCTTGCAAATGACTCCGAAACTATTCAGATACAAGTATAATATGATGCCCCATGAAATATACTGTTTACCTGTAATGGAACCTCTGACTTGGCTTCCCCATGTGCTTCATAAGGTGCGTAGTGAGATCAATTTATTCATTCTTTTTCATCCTTTGAGACTCTCCCTGAGGAGACCCCAAGCAATTTCTTGATTGTCCCTGAAGCACTGAGATCACAACAGAAAAAGGGAGAGTGTGTTTATTAGTCCAGAACAATTTTACACACCAGTGAGTTAGATGTATTTTTGTATGTGTATTACATTTCTACCTTTTACTCCTGTAATTTTCTTTTTTTCCTGACTCTGATGTTTATTTATTTTTTGCCCATGTGGTTAGACTATGCCACCCAGTTGTTTGGTCAAACATCAGTCTAGATGTGGCTATGGGGATATTTTTCAAATGTGATTAACTTTTAAAGCAGTAGATTTTGAGTACAGCCAACTTCCTTCCAGAATGTGGGTGGGTCCTTTTCTATCAAGAGTAAAGACTGAGAACCCCTAAAGAAAAAGGAATTCTGCTTCCAGATTGCCAGAAAGAAATTCTGCCTCAGTTTCCCGCACTTGTGCTCAGCATCCACCCTTGCTATCTGCCAGGCCCCAGAATCACATTGTATAATCTTACACGGTCCTGTGTGGATATTGATACAGCTACAACTACACTTAAAATGATACTTATTTCCATTCTTAAGTGCTCACACAGCAGTGAGATCTCTTGATGAGAACAAATATAGTGTGTCAATGAATTTTGTTAACTATTTCAGATTAATTATATCAAAACGCTCTTCCACAAGTAAATATACAAGTTTTCCTCTATGACAGTTGCCTTAACTATGTTCTCTCTTGTTAATTATTACTACAAGGTGTGTGTATCTATTATTGACTTCTTCTTGTTTTTGGTGTGATTTTTGGTAGGTCTAGTAATTAAATAAACACTTTATTGAGGCATCTTTGAATATAATAAACTGCACATATATAAACTGTAAAATTTGATGTTTTGACATATGTATGCATCTGTGAAACATTAGAACAATCTTGATTAAAGAGCATACCCATCACCCCTAAAGTTTCTTAGCATCTCTGTAGTGCTTCCATTCTGCTCTTTCTTATCCTACACTGTCCCAAGCAGCCTTAGACATGAGGTTTTATTTTTTTTAACTTTTTATGTTAAAGTAATTATAGAATTACGGGAAATTCTAAAAAAGAGCACAGGGAATCCTTGTGCCCCACTTAGTTTTTCTAGTAGTGACAACTTGCATAAATCCATTACAATATCACGAGCATAAAATTAACATAGCTACAACTCACTGACCAGATTTCAGCAGGTTTGCGTGCACTCATTTGTGCCTTTGCATTGATACAACTCCATGCAACTTTATCATATGTGTACACATGTAACCACCATAACAGTCAACATATTACAACTTATTCTGTCACCAGGATGCTATCTCTCATGCTATTCCTTTAGAGACACACCCTTCCCTTCGGCTCATTTCCTTGTCTGTATCCCGTTAACCACTAATCTGTTTTTCATCACTGTCATTTTAACTTTTGAAGAGTGTTTTATAAAGGAAATACCATTTGTTACCTTCTGCAATAGGCTGTCTTCACCCAAGACAATTTTCTTGGGGTCCATCCAGGCTTTCGTGTGCATTGATGTTTGTTCCTTTATTACTTATGAGGATTTGTCCATGGTATTGATGATAGACTTTATTTACTCACTGAAAGACATGTGGGTTGTTCCCAATCTTAAACTCCTGCAGACAAAACTTCTATAACCATTTTCATCAAGGTGATTGTCCAAATGTAAGTTTTCATTCCTGGGCTGAATGCCCAAGAGTATGATTGGCAGGTTGCTCTAATTCTGATGCAGTAAAACTTACAGATGTTTACTTTTACAGATAGTGATTTGGATGCTGTGTCTATAAACACTTCACTAATTATGGGTCCTAGATAGAGACTTTGCTCTGTGTTCTTGTCTAAATGTTTTATAGTTTTACATTTTACATTTTCTT
Organism: Camelus bactrianus; assembly: GCF_048773025.1. Lineage (NCBI taxonomy): Eukaryota > Metazoa > Chordata > Mammalia > Artiodactyla > Camelidae > Camelus > Camelus bactrianus. Next base: position 12,766,791 of record NC_133548.1, read on the forward strand.
CTATTTTTAACCAGTTTGATTTACATAGGGTTTAGGTCAACATTACTTGTAGCTTTCTTTGTTTTTCCTTTGAACGTCCTGTTACTCCAAAACCATATTTAAACATTCTTTTGTTAACTCACCTTTGTACACGTATGAAGAATTGATCAGGCTTTGGCAAGGTCTACTTGTGAGCTCTCAAATCTGCTCCATCAATTGATGTGTCCATCTCTCCACCGGCACCACCCAGTCTTGATTTCTGTAGCCATATACTACGTCTTAACATGGCATAGAATGTTTCTTCTTTATTATTCTACATTTTAACATGTGTTTTAGTTATGCTAGGTCCTTGGCCTTTCATGTACATTTTAGTATAAGGTCATCTGTATCTCCAAAATATCTTGCTGAGTGATTTTATTTGAGTTCACATTAAACCTATAGATCACTTTGGACAGGACTGGTATCTTTATTACATTCAGTCTTCTAATTGTGAACTGAGTATGTTTACCAACTCATCGAGATCTTCTTTGATTTTTTTAATCAGTATTTTATATTTTTCTGTATACAGATCTTCTTCATTTTTTCTTAATTTCACCAAAGTATTTCATTACACTTGGGTGATTTGCATGTTTCCTTGTTTTCTACCTCACTATTTCATTATGCTTGGGGTGCTTTCAATGGTATGTGTGTAAATTGAGTTTTGAATATTAAACTTACCTCACTTTTCTGAGATAAGTCAATAATCATTGTTCGCTATTGTTTTTTATATATTATTAGATTCAATGTGTAAAAATTTTGTTTAGAATTTTTGAATATGTGTTAAGACTGATATTGTTATTATTTTTACAATAATACCTTCTCCTGTACTTTATACAAGAGGAAAATTCTTCTAATAAAGTTGGAAAATGAAACTTCTCTTTTGTTTTCTGGAAGAATAAGAAGATAATTGGTTACTTCTTTTTCCCTAAACATTACGTGGTGTTCCCTAGTAAAGGCACCTGGACCTGATTCTGGTGGGGAGTTATTTTTAATACAAATTTCTATTTGAGATCATTTTTATTCTTGAATTTTTTATAGTATTTCTTAGTGTCCATACACATGTATATATATATGATATATATAATATATATATACACACACACACATATATAATTTAAATTACATCCATTTTTATTATTCTGACATAAAGCAGATTGCTATTTCAAACACAAAATTAATTTGATAAAGTTTCTTTTGTATGTTTCTTTTTCTAATTTCTATTGTTTTAAAAAATTATTATGGTATTGTGTAATAAATTTTCTTGATATTCAAAATATTCTATCGAACTTTTCATTTACATAGAAATTTCTGGGTTTTTTGAATGTTTGTGTTCTATGGAAAATTAGACAACTTCCTTAAATAACATATGTCTACTTAATAATGAAGTAGAGAGTAACTTATAAAATGAATGAAGTACATTATAAACTTCAGTAAATCTCAATACAATTTGTTCTCTTTTTGTACATCTTTTTAAGGACTATCATTCTAGGGCACACCTAGATTTATTTTAGAAATGGGATATTGGATTGTGTTTATTTAGTCAAAGTTTGTTTTTTTTTTTTCAAATCCAGATATTAGAGACTTTTAATTCTTAATTATAAAAGTTATAATTATTTACTGAAGATATTTTGGGGAAAACATATAAGCAAAAAATAAGCATTTTATTAATCTCAGCTGCCACCACTACCTAATATTAATGTTTTGATGTATCTCTGTCCATAATTTTCTAGGAACAAAAACAGTTTCTTATATTTATATATGCATAGTTTATACTCAGGTTTAATATTTTTTCTTGGTAATTAAAAAATCAGCTGTAAAATTTGTGCATATTTTTAACATGATAATATTCCATTATTTGGGTCCAATTAATTTTGTTTATTCAAAGTTATTTGACTACAGAGAAAATTGTAGTCCATGTCTGTACACAGAGTCCAGTCCCTCTGTGATGTAAATGAAGTGCCATGAAAGTTAAAAAATATTAAAAATAAACAAAAATATGGAGGAATTCAGAGAAGATATGGAGGAAGTTTGTCCAGAGGCGGTAAGATGTACATCAGTCGTTACATGTCATGTACACTTTCACTAGAAACACAGAGTAGACCAAATAAAGGGATTAGCTCCTTTAACTTCTTAAATCAATGCAGTGAGACAGTGGATCCTAATCAAAATACAGTACACACTCAATGAATCAAATTTTAGGAAAGTCAGCAACATGGAAGAGAAGCAACAAAACTAATTTATCTTGGAGTAGACCTCTTATGGAAATAGACACAATAAAAACATGACTTTTAAACAAGAATTCTTTTTGTTTTTAAGAAATTTATTTTAATTGATACATCCACTGGTGTAGACAAAGGGACTGATTTAGACAAAATGAGATCTGTGATGATCTTCTGAGTTGCTAACATGCCATGATGTTGAGTTAATGGACTAGAACTCAAACATGAAAATAATAGCGCTGAGGAGAAAAGAACAAGACCCTGAGATGCCCACGTGGAATGAGGGGTTTTGAGCAAATTCAGATGAATGTTGACTTTAAATCACCTCACTCCAATGAGCCTCCTTGAAACCACAATCCAGATTGCTCTTAACACATCCCGTGGAAGAGAATGAAGACTGAACTGGGATAAATGTGCTCACACAAAAGCACACATGTGTACACAAACATGTATAGATACATGAAAGTATATTCTAAAGGTTGAGGATACTACAAGAGTCATTTAAATTCCCTCTTTGTGCCTACTATTCTCCCTCACTCCCACAGAGCACATCCACTCTCCTTGACTGCTCTTATGGTCTGTAACGTCCTAACTCATTCTGCTGTACTCCAGAATTAACTTCATTATTTTGCTTATGTTTCATCTCCTCTTGTTAGAGATGGCAAAGATTTTTTTTCTATCTTTCTTACACTAATAGACTTATAGCACTTAGAAGTCCAACTGACACATAGAAGACATTCTCTAAATATATGAGGAACTTATTTGTGTTTGTTTTCCCTTTGAAAGCACGCACAGCAAGGTGGAAAACCCTTAACCTAATTTATAAGAATCAGTGATCTTTAAGAAAAGATATGGCAGAGTTTTTTCCACGTCCTTTGTAGGGCATATTTTACATCTTTGTTCCTCAAGCTATAGATCAAGGGATTTAACATGGGGATGACAAGGGTATAAAATATAGATGCCACTTTATCAGTGTCAAAGGAATGACTGGACTTGGGTTTCACATACATAAATGTCAAAGTCCCATAGAACACGGTGACCACTGTCAGGTGGGATCCACAGGTAGAAAAAGCCTTCCTCCTACCTTCAGCAGAGTTCATCCTGAGAATAGCTACAAAGATGAGCAGGTAAGACACGAGAACTATCGCAAAGGTGAAAATCAAATTAAAAGCTGAGAAAATCATTATCATATATTCGATTTCATGTGTGTTCGAGCAAAGCAAAGATATCAAGGGGAAATTGTCACAGTAGAAATGATTGATGACATTATAGCCACAGAAGGATAAATTAAAGAGTTTTATGGTGACTAGAAGAGACACAAATGTGCTATAGAGATAGGGGACTGCCACCAGCAGCTGACACACCCTTTGCGACATGATGACTGTGTAGAGCAGAGGGTTACAGATGGCCACGTAGCGGTCATAGGACATTGCCGACAGAATAAAAAGTTCACTAATAATGAACATGATGAAGAAAGCCAGCTGTGTTGCACAAAAGTAATAGGAGATTGTATTTTGATCCACAACAAAATTTACCAACATTTTGGGGCCCACCGTTGTTGAATAACCCAGATCAGTAAGAGCCAGGTGTCTGAGGAAGAAGTACATGGGTGTCTGCAGCCTGGAGTCCACCTTGGTGAGGATGACCATGCCCAAGTTGCCCACCACAGAGATCACGTAGATGACGAGGAAGAGCCCAAATAACGGAGCCTGCAGCTCAGGGCGGTCTGTGATGCCCATGAGAATGAATTCGCTCAGCATAGTTAGGTTGTGTGTTTCCATCTGGGTTTCATCAGAGAATCTATTCTGGATAGAGACATCAGCACAGTCAATAATAGTTCCATGCAGTAAATTCTGGTGATTTTTTTATATTCAAAACTGGTATAAATAAAATAAATCCAAATTTGCATATAAGCTCTATTAAAATAATCCATTCCCTGCAAATAAAACATACATGTATAGAAACAGAATCAAAAATCAAAATAAAGAGAAAGTTGGAGAAAGGGAGAGACTTGTAATTTCCAAGGGGAACAATTTGTCCCCCAAAGAACATTTGATAATGTCTTGAAGCATTTTGGTTGTCACCACTGGAGAAGGGGTGCTGCTGACCTCTAATGTTTATAGCCCAGCGAGCCTGCTAATTATAGTACTATTATCAGTGTAACCCCCAACAAGAGAGAATCATATGGCCCAGACTGCCAAAGAGCTAAGATTGGCAAACCCTGATACATGCGTCGCTATATACAGGGATTGATATAAAGGTAGAAAGAGGAAGCAGAGATGAAAAGAAATGATATAAACTTTAGATTGTTTAATAGGTCAAGGTAAACCTTTCTACTGTCTTTTCTAGAATGATAATTGTATTTACACAATTATGATCACATTATATAACTCCTGCCCTAATTACATCATAAAATTTTAAAGCCCAATTTCCAGTTATGTGTGAAACATTTAGAAGCCCCTGTTTTAAAACAAGTTTATTTGAAAGATCTTATGTACTGATGCTACAGGATAAAAAAATTAACACAATTGACTAATTTTGGACAGAGGTATAAAGGTAAAGAAATATTATCAGACCATATTAGATATTATTTGTCTTCATACAAGGAGACTTTCCAAGAAATATACATAAGATGTAATCTCTGTTATATCTCCATTTTTGGTATATACAAAGGAGAACTTGGGCAAATGTAAATTATTTTAATGTCTTTAAATCAGCCAAATCAGCCATTTCTTGTGGGGTTATTGGGAAGATAATTGAGAATTAAACCTTTCAATGTATTCTTGGTACCTGGAAATACCCTCAGATCTCAATTACATAGGATTTTTCTGTTGTTTGTTCTTAATTTCTTAGTAGAGATGGCATGTTACCTAAAAGGGATTATCTTTATTCATGAACATATAAACTATTTTTGTGTGACTTAACATTTTTGTGAGGGTGTGATGAGGAATAGATCATGTATTATCTAGGCAACAGGTCCCAGTGCCCCTCACCATGACCCAACTTCATGACTACAATGGGACACCAGTGTGCACTTCTGGATAATTTATCTTCTACCTTACTTAAAACATGTAATATATATTTACCTCAAATTAAACATGTTTCCTCCCTTCAAGTGCACTTTCATTGTAACACAAATTCCAAATTGTTTGTAACACATAAGGTGTATTTTGTCAAGGAGGATCCTAGGCTAGTGTGAGGAAATTCAGCAAATTGAGACAGTAATGTCACTGGAACTGGTTTTATATAATGAAGTTTCGTAAACGTTTCTTTTGGATAAAAGATTCTCTGCAGAAAAACATAGGTTTAAAATCACTACATTACACAATAGGATACTGGCAAAATAAAATACATAGACAATTATATATATTTTGATACATAAATACTTATCTATTATATAATTATTTTTACGTTCTCTATATATTTATATGGACTCCGGAATGTTATTTGATGTTTAAGTGCACATTAAAGCCATAAAGAACTCCTCCATAGCATGGTACAGCATTTAATGCAGACAAATAAAAGTCCAATGAAATAAAGATGTATATGAATATCTCCAATAAGCCATCATTTAAAAACACCAGAGTAGTTTCAGAGTAGGCGGATGTCAGCTAAGATAAAAGAAATATCAGTTTAAAAAGTTGTATTAGTGTGTACCTAAAAAAAAATAAAGATAAAAGAAAGTAATAGAATTGTTCCTAACTACAAAGAAAATAGCAGTATCAGGAGTCGTAGTGAGTTATAAGAAAGCAAAAAAAAAAAAAAAAAAAAAGCTTGTAATATCAAGTTATAAATATGTTTAAAGGAATAAACACATCTCGCACAAACCGGGCGTGTAAGGTTGTGAGCCTCCGATACCGTACCTGTCCCCAGGTACATACATTTCTCATGTAAGAAACACTGAACTACAATTAGGAAAAACGTATTTTAAATGAATGGAAAAGGTGATATAAATCTTCTTTAGGTGCAAGGGTGAAAGGCTACAGAAACAAATTACGTTGGTAAGTGCTGATTTTGTTGTGTAATAATGGGGGATTGAAGACCTTTTTCTAACCAGCATCAGAGTTGTAGGGAAGGCATCGAATTAATTTCTCATAGTTTATCATCTGTGCTGATTATCTGATTATTTTTTGAAGTTATACTCTTTGAGAAAATTATATGTGCTGTCTGATTTCACTGGAAACTGAACATGCTGTATATTGTACCTTCCCCATAACACTGGGTCCTCAAAATCTCTTAGCCTCTAAAACTTGCTGTGCACATCTCAGTGCAGGTGGAAACCACCATTTTGCTCATCAAGATAATCAGAAAAAAAAATATTTACACATTAATTTAAATATTCATTAAATATACAATATTTTGAGAAGGGACTGAGAAGAGCCCAGTGTCACTAACTGACCAAAGATTTGGAAGGACATCAAACCAGAAACTGACCACCTGCAGCTTCATAATTCTGCCATTTTTAAATTTCTTACTCTTCAGGCTTTCTTGTCTCTCAGTTTTGTCCTTTCTTATTCATATGAGTAAGTATGTAAACAAAACATAAATATTACATAAACAATATGGCACTGACATTTCAAAAATACTCATTAGCTTTTGTGAAACTATTTGAACATTAATCTGAAGGAAAAGGAAAGCCAACCTGCTCTGCTCCATGCATTATCGATGGCGGGATGTACATGGAAGTGGATCAGAAACCCTCATACTTTACTACGCTTTATCATAGAATAAGTGCTCCACTGCAAATCACCAAACTGCCTGGATATTGGTAAAATACGGCACCAACATGAAATATGCTGTCTGCTTACCTGTAATGAGACCTCTGTCTTGGCTTCCCCACGTGTTTCACAACACGCACAGTGAGCTCAATTTATAAATTCTCTTCCACTTTCTAAGACTCTCCCTGAGGAGATGCCAAGCAATCTCTTGATTGTCCCTGACGCACTGAAATCTTAGAAAAGGAAGGGATGTGTTTATTAGCGGTCCGAGGCAATTTGTATAGCCCAGCAAATGAGTTCTATTATTTGCGTGTATTTCATTCCTACTTTTACTCTTGATTAGCTCCCTATTTATTCTGTTCTCTAATTTACTCTAATACAACCACATAGTGATCTAGATTAATATATTTCATCCATACAACAAGTCTGCCAGTATCCCCCTAGCTCTGCAGTGGTCTCAAATGAGATGATACAACAGAGATGTGCCTAAAAACTATCTTATTGTATCACTTAAAATATTTAAATGAACTAAAAATAATAATGTTTGTATATGTAAGATTGTTGCATTCACTTTTTCTTTTTTCTTTTTTCCAATAGGGAATTACTGATTTAATTAGTTACTCCTATTTCTCATTCTCATTTTATACTCATCACTGTCTGTATAGGATTTCTCTTTCATTATATTTGCCTTCATTATATTTCACTCTTTCTTGTTTTTCTACCAAGTCCAATACACACTCCAATTCTCGTCTACCTTGACACATGTTCTGCTGTGCTTCATATATGCCTTGCATGATCAATATACATATATACAAGAATACAATATACAGAATATACATTCTTGCAGAATACATGCACAATTTTGTGTGCATATGCTTTAGTATGCATAAGTTAAGGGGCTGTAAAATTGCATTGTTGAATTTAATTCACCAGTTATCTGTGGTAACATGTGACATTTTTACTTCTTTATTAGTATAGTCAAAAATGTAATTTCCTAGGTCTTTTCTTTATTGGTAGATATTTTGTTTGTATCCAGTATCAGCTGTTAGTAAAACTACCACAACATACAGTCCAAGAAGAAGCCTTGAGTTTACAATGTCAATATGTTGTGAACAACTTTTCCATGATACACACATTACACAGCTGCCTCTGTGTGTGTGCCTGTGTGGATATAGCCATGGATATATTTACAGGTACACTTACACACATTTCCATGCTTATGGGCTCCCGAAGTAGTGAGATCTCTTGGTAGGAGCAAATGTAAAACTTCTATCACTTTTGTTAACTACTTCAGATTGGTTGTACCAATACACTCGTCCATAAATAAATACACGAGGTTTCTTGGATCTCACCTCTATGAGAGGTACCTAAATTATGTTCTCTTGTTAACTAAGTGATATTATAAGATGTGTGTTTCTGTTATTGACTTTCCCCCTCCTTGTTGGTTAGATATATAGCATGTTTAATAATGAAACAGTTTATCGAGGCATTTATTTATTCTGGCATCACTGAATACAATAAACTGCACATATATGAAGTGTAAAATTTGATAAATTTGCCTGAAGGATATTCAGCTGTGGCCCACTCTTGAATTCCTTCTTGTGTGAAGCCAAGGAACCATGCTTGGCAAGGTACATCCCAGGGATTCAGCTGAGACCTAGGACATGGCCCTCCTCTCACCCCACATTTGCTTTACCTGTATCATCTCTCTCTTTCTCATTTTTTTTTTTTTTAGTAAAGATAGATTTATTTAGGGAGATACATCTTACACAGAGTGTAGGCTGTGGAGGTTAGGCGCTCAGGTTAAAGTAAAAGGAGATACACACTCCATAGACAGAGTGCTGACCATCACCAAAGATGAGGGAGCAAGGGAGGTGGCTATGAGGCACAGTGTTGCTAGTTTTTATGGGCTTGATAGCTTTATATGTTAACAAGTGGGAGGACCATTCCAACTACCCTGAGGAAGGGGCTAGGCTTCCCAGGAATTGGGCCACTGCCCACTCTTTGACCTTTTATGGTCAGCTTTGAAGCTGTCATGGTACCTGTGGGAGTGTCATTTACCTTGTTAATATTACTACGAACGTACAATGAAGTTCAAAGTCTACCAGAAGTCAAATCTCCTGCCATATTGAGTCTCAAGGCTTACTGGGAGTTGAATCTTCCACCATTTGGTGTTAATTGCTGTGTCATTCCTTGGATGGCTGTGCCCTGCCTCCTTCCCTCCTGTCCCATATCCACCAGTGTAGACAAATAGACTGATTTAGATAAAATTAGATACTGTACTGATCTGAGTTGCTGAAATGCCATGATGTTGAGTTAATAAGCTCTCTAAAACTCATGTGAAAATATACTGCTGAGGAGAAAAGAACAGGACCTTAAGATCCCCGTGTGGAAGGGGAGTATTTGAGCAACTTCAGATGACTGTTGATTTCAAACCATCCTACTCCAGTGAGTCTTCTTGAAACCCCAATCAAGTTTGCTCTCAACACACTCCACGGAATAGCGAAGGAGTTGGAAACAAATGAACTTCCTTGATGCTAAAACTGTTTGTTGATTCTTTCTAAGAAATTCTGCATTTTGCTTTCTCTCCCTTAATGCTTTCTATGCTAAACAATCCATAAACATTCAATAGTTTAACCAGGAAGTAGGCAGTGGGTCAATCACCTCAGAAGAATAGACAGACTCTTTTCAGCTCCCCCATGACACCAGAAAGATTCATGGAGGTTAACGTAGCAGCACCCTGTAAAGTGCCCTGATTATTATCACCTTTTCTGTTCCTTCCAGTTTTTTCTATGAAACTTCAAGACTCCAACTCCAAGATGGATTCACAATCTCTAAGGCATGAGCCTGCCGTGACTCCGCTTTGCCTGGCAAAGCAATAGAGCTGTTCTTTTCTTATTCTCCCAAAACTCTGCCTCCGAGTCTCAATCGATTTTGGGGGTACAGAGGCCAGTTTTGTGGCAACAGTAGCATGGAATAATATGAAGCCCAAAATAGAATGAAGGCGCTAACACAAACACACACAGGCACACAAGTAAGAAGGAGTACAATGCAAATTAACAAACTGGCTTCACTGACGCAAAACCATTTGCTGAATCATTCTTTACTGAGAATAACTTTAACCCAGAGGCTATGCTCCAGGAAGAAGATAACAGGCTGATAATCTCGCAAGAAAGGACAGACACTCTGGAGTTCCTCCTGAAGATTCGTTGCATTTAAGAGGAATACAGCTCCTTGTAAAACGCCCTGATTGTTATCACCTATTCTGTTCCACTCAGTTTTTCTATAAAACCTCAAGACCCCCACACCATGGTGGGCTCACAGTTTTTAAGCCTGCTGCGGCTCGCTGTGACTCCCTTTGCCATGCAAAGCAATAAAGCTGCTCTTTTCTTTCCTCCCCAAACTCCTCCATCCAAATTTGAATTTGCTTCTTGGGTGAAATTGAATTTGCTTTTTGGGGGTGGAGAGGCTGATTTTTTGGCAACAAGTACAAACACATATAGATACTTGAAAGTTTATTCTAAAGGGGAATTTAAATGACTCTGTGTCATCAATAAAAAGGTGAATGGAGCTGTACAGGAATATAGGTTTCATATGAGGTTGAACTTAAGTTAGTATCAATTCAAATTAGATAGTTTTAACTTTAGGATGTTATGTGTAATAATCCCCCTTTAAGCAAAATAAAATATGCATAGAATATTCAGGAAAGGAGATGAGGAGGGAATCAGAATGTATCACTGCAGGACATCAGCAGAATCAGGCTAACCAAGAGAAAGCCATATTCAAAATGGTAGAAAATTCTGTGAACTTTTTGCTTATCTTTCCCCCAGCGCCATATCTGGAACAATTCGAAGTGGTTAGGAAAGAGCCCCCTGGTTCCAGTTGCCTCCCTCAGGATAGAAGGAAAGGAATGGAACTTGCCTTCCTTTCTGTCTTGTTTAAGGGCTGCCCTGGGAGTGCCTCGGGGTTTCTGCCTCTCTACCTCAGAGCACTAACAGGAATCGTGGCAGAAGATGAATATCAACACGGAGGTCAATGGAAGACACTGAGGCCTTAGATGACTGCTTGGCAAAGGTATATCCTTGGATGCCTGGGGCAAGGGGTTGTTAGCAACTGCAGACAACACAACAGAGCAAACAGCTAAGGCTCTGAGAAGAAGCAAAGGTGAGACTGTTAGAAAAATGAAGACATTTAAAACCGGCAATGTATAGCATGGAGCTGGGACAAAAAATGCGTGCTCAGATTCAGGGAAGACACATCCTCAGAAGAAGGTTGAGAGGACTCTGGCTTTCACGCCAGGCTGGTTAGTAAAATCTAGACCACAAAAAAAGGGAGAAGTTACTGTTTTTTCAAATGCCCAATTTTCAACGAAATACCACACAGCATCACGAAGCAACACACAAAAATATCACAAAGATACAAGGCAAAAAGTCCCATTCAATCACACAAAATAAATGTCCAATATGTAAACAAAATGAAGATATAAACAAGGGATGTTGTAGAGAAAAACCTTTGTTTTGTTGGAGGTTTACAGGGAAACCATGACCTTTCCCACGGGGAGGGCTGCCAGAACAAAGAGTGCCTGCAGCAAGGAGATTGCAACAACCAACCGCACCCCCTCACTTGTTTTTTTTTGTATTAAAGGAGCCTGTATTCTGGATAGAGCAGGATGTCCAAGATATTAGTCTGCCATCCTCTCGGTCTGCCTTGGGGCTGTCATGGCGCCTGCGGGCATGTTCTTGATCACGGGGTTACAATGAGCATGTGATGAAGCTCAAGGTTTACAGAAGTCAAACCTCTAAATCCTCAAGGCCAGCTGGGAGTTGATTCTTCCACCATTTTTGTGTTAAATTGCTGTCATTCCTTGAGTGGCTGTGCCCTGTCCCCTTCCCTCCTGTCTCAAGATTATCAAAATAAATAATAAACAAGAAAGGCAATTAAGAGTCATATAAACTCCCCTTTTGTAGCTACTCTTCTTCCTCACTCCCACATAGCATAACCCACTCTTCTTGACTGATCTTATGGTCCAATGCATTCCAAGGCATTCTATTGCACTCTAAAATTGACTTAATTATTATGTTACATTTCATCTCTTCTCAGAGATTGCAAAGACTTTTCTGGGTTTTTTTTTCCACTGATGTATTTATACTACTTAGGTGTGTGTTTAGCACATAGAAGCATACTCTAAATATATGATGAACTTATTGGTAGTTGCTTTTCCCTCTGAAAGCACACACAGCAAAGTAGGAAGTCCTTAACCTAATTTATAGGAATCACATTGACAGTGATCTTTAAGAAAAGATATGGCAGCGATTTTTCTGCATTCTTTGTAGGGCATATTTTACATCTTTGTTCCTCAAGCTATAGATCAAGGGATTTAACATGGGGATGACAAGGGTATAAAATATAGATGCCACTTTATCAGTGTCAAAGGAATGACTGGATTTGGGCTTCACATACATAAATATTAAAGTCCCGTAGAACACGGTGACCACTGTCAGGTGAGAACCACAGGTAGAAAAAGCCTTCCTCCTACCTTCAGAAGAGTTCATCCTGAGAATGGCTACAAGGATGAGCAAGTAAGACACAACAACTATCAAAAGGGAGAAAATCAAATTCAATCCTGATAAGATAAGAATGATTAATTCAATTTCATGTGTGTTCGAGCAGAGCAAAGATATCAAGGGGAGACTGTCACAGTAGAAATGACTGATGACACTGTAGCCACAGAAGGATGAATTAAATATCTTTACAGTGACTAGAAGAGACACAAATGTGCTATAGAGATAGGGGACTGCCACCAGCACCCGACACACCCTTTGAGACATGATGACTGTGTAGAGCAGAGGGTTACAGATGGCCACGTAGCGGTCATAGGACATTGCCGACAGAATGAAAAGTTCACTAATAATGAACATGATGAAGAAAGCCAGCTGTGTTGCACAAAAGTAATAGGAGATTGTATTTTGATCCACAACAAAATTTACCAACATTTTGGGGCCCACCGTTGTTGAATAACCCAGATCAGTAAGGCCCAGGTGTCTGAGGAAGAAGTACATGGGTGTCTGCAGCCTGGAGTCCACCTTGGTGAGGATGACCATGCCCAAGTTGCCCACCACTGAGATCATGTAGATGATGAGGAAGAGCCCAAATAACGGAGCCCGCAGCTGAGGGCGGTTTGTGAGTCCCGTGAGAATGAATTCGGTCAGCACGGTTCCATTGTGTGTTTCCATCTGGGTTTATCAGAGAATCTATTCTGAATAGAAACATCAGCAGTCAATGACATCATATAGTACAACTGGTGATTTTTTAAGTGTACAAAGCTGACATAAAGAAAATAAATTTAAATTTATATTTTAATCACAATGAAAAAATCCACCTCCTATAAATAAAACATCCAAATAGAAATATATTAAGAAATAGAGATAAATATATAGTTGGAAATAGAGAGAGAGATTTCTAGTTTTCCACCGAGGATGGTTTACTCCCCCAAAGGACGTTTGATAATATTTTTAGGCATTTTGATTGTTACCACTGGAGGTGGTTTGAGGCTAGTGAGGCTGGTACTTATCCTAACATATTATGGCAGCCCTCAACAGCAAGGAATTATACAGCCCAAAATGCCAAAGAACTACATTATCCAACCCTGATAATATGTGTAGATACAGATATGGAATGATATAAAAGTAGATGAGGGAAGTATTTCTGAAAAAAATGATATAACTTTTTGATCTTGTTTTAAAAGTGAAGGTAAACTTTTCTATTGCCTTTTATATAATGACAATTATATACTTACAAAATTAAAATCACATAATAGTACATCATACATGTGCTAATGATATCATAAAAATTAAAATAAAAATTCCAATTGTGTGTGGAAACGTTTAGAAGCCCTTGCTTTAAAAAAATATGTTCATGTGAAAGTCCTTATGTCTACAGGTGAGACAGGATAAAACAATTAACATCCTTGGCCAATATCAGACTGAGATGTAAATAAACATAAGGAAATTCTAACAGATCATAGTCCACACTTTTGTCTTTATACAGGGAAATATTCCATGAAATACACATAGGTTGATATAATCTCGGCCATACCTGGACTTTTTGTATATACAAAACTGCACTTTGGGCAAATGTTGTAAAGTATCTTAATCTCTTTGTACACACTAGTAAGATCAACTGTTTCTTGCAGGGTTGTTGGGAAGATATGTGAGAATTAAACACTTACATGCATTCATGGTAGTACCTGAAAATATCCCTAAAATGCATAGAATTTTTTTTTGAGCATTTGTTTTTAATTTCTTAATGGAAACAACATGTTTCTGGAAATGGATTATCATTATACATGTACATATATATGTTTCTTGAGTGACTTAACTTTTGTGTTAGGGGTACGATGAGGAATAGATGGAGAACTTCGTAACAGTTCCGAGTGCCCCTCAACACGACTCATCTCCATGGCTACAATGGGGATCCTTCACGTGCTCTTGCTTTGGATAACTTATCTTCTATCTCACTTAATATTATTAATATATATTTATCTAACAATTAGCATATACCTCCTCCCCAAGTGCACTTTCATGATGACTGACATATACTGAATCATTTAAACATGTAAGGTATGTTTTGCTGTGAAGGAACCTAAGTTAGTATGAGGAAATTGAGCAAATTAAGAGAAAGTCGTGTCCCTTGCAACTGGTTTCATAGAATAAAGGTTCATAAACATATCCTTTGGATAACGAGATTCTCTACTTTACAGAAAAAAAGAAAGTTCTAAAATCACTATATATTACACAACATCATACTGGAAAAATAAAATAAAAAGATAAAATACTAAGAATATTATATAATTCCAGAATGTTACTTTGTCTGCCTTCACATTAAGGCCACAAAGATCCTCTGTATAGCATTTAATGCAGACATATAAAAATGTGATAAGGTAAAGATATATATGAATATTTCAATTAAGCCATCAATTAAAAAAACACACACACACACACACAAGAGTAATACCAGAGTAGAATGAGGGTGGCTGGCTAAGGTAAAAGAATTAGTGATTTAAAAAATTGTATTAATACTTACTAAAAGAAAAAAAAATAAATAGAATTGACCCTGATTACATGAAAGTTAGTCAGAAGAAAGAAAATAAAAATATGTTTATAAAATTAAATTATGTATATGTTTATAGGAAATCCACACTCATCTCACAAAATAACATTGTTTATAAGGTTGTGAGCTTCTAACATCATACTCTGTCCCCACATACATGCCTTTCTCATGTCAGAAATACTGAACTACAATTAGGAAAACAATTTTTAAATAATGAAATTGGAAGTTATATAATCTTGTTTAGATGCACTGATGAAAGTGTACCAGAACAACTTACATTGATAAGTGCTGAGTTTCCTGTAGGATAAGGGAGAGCTGAAGAGCTTTTCCTTACCAGCAACAGAGTTGTATGGAAGGTACCAAATTAATTTTTTATAGTTTACTATCTGTGTTGATTATCTGATTATTATTTTTAAAGCTATATTCTTTGAGAAAATTGTATGTGCTTTCTGTCTGATGGCACTGGAAACTGAACATTGTACCTTCACTGTAACACTGGGTACTCAAAATCTCCTAGCTTCCAACAGTTGCTTTTCACATCTCAGTACAAGGTAGAAACCTCCTTCGTGCTCAACAAGAGATCAGAAAAATTCACATTTATACATTGATTTCAATATTCATTAAATACACAATATTTTTGAGAAAGGAATAAGAAGCGCCTAGAATCACTAACTGACTAAGGATTTGACAGGACATCAAACTAGAAACTGACCACCTGCAGCTTCTTAATCCTGCCATGATTTCAACTTTTTATTCCTGACTCTTTAGTTAGGCTTTCTTGTCCCTCAGTTTTGACATTTCTTCTTCGTGTGACTAAAGTCTATATATAAAATTTAAATATTACATAAACAGTATGGCACTGACATTTCAAAGATGCTCATTAGCTTTTGTGAAAATATTTGCACATCAATCTGAAGGAAAAGGGAAGCCGTCCTGTTCTGCTCCGTGCATTATCAATGGCAGGATGTACACGGAAGTGAGTCAGACATCCTCATGTTTTACTGTGCTTTGTCATAGAATAAGTGCTCTACTGCAAATCACCAAACTGCCTGGATATTGGTAAAATACGGCACCAACATGAAATATACTACCTGTTTAGCTGTTATGAGACGTCTGCCTTGGCTTCCCAGCGTGTTCCAAGACACACATAGTGAGATCATTTTATGGGTCTTTTTCACCCCCTGAGACTCTCCCTCAGGGGATGCCAAGCACTTTCTTGATTGTCCCTGAAGCACTGAAATCATAACAGATTACAAGGGAGAGGGTAATTTACTAATAGTACAGAACAATTTGTTTTTACCAGTAGGTGATTTAGATTGCATTCTTACTTTTTACTGTTTATTAACTTTCTATTTTTTCTGCTTTGATAGTTAATTTCTGCATCCCTTTGGCTAGGCTATGGCACCCAGTCATTTGGTCAAACATCAGTCTAGACGTCATTGTGAAGATTTAAAGCTTTTATTAACATTTAAATCAATAGACTCTTAGTATAGACAGTTATCCTCCTGAATAGAGGTGTGCTTCATCTAATTAGCTGAATGTCCTAAAGAGCAAATACCGAGGTCCCCTGATCTCTCTATATATATTCATATATATGTATGAATCTTCTTTTGAATCTGTTTCTCTGAGTAACCCTTCCTAATACAATCCCACAGGGAAATGGATTTCTATATTTTATCAATACAACAACTTGTCAGTATTCCTCCCATCTACAATGGTCTCCACAAATGGGTGATAACTGAGACATTTTAAACAATGTCCTATCACATTATTTGAATGATTAAATGAACTCAAAGTAATAATGCATTATGTATATGAAGTGTGATTTCCTTCAATTATTTTTTCATTATTTTTCTTTCCTTCTTTTTTTTTTCTTTTTGACCACAGAGAGATAAATTAGTTACTTACACTTCCCATTCTCATCTTATGTTGTATTGTCATCATCTCTTTAGGTCTTCTCTTTCATTACATTTGCCTGTGTTACATTTCAGTATTTCTTATTCTTCCATTATGTCCAATTTTCACTCCAACCCTTCTTGTCTAACTTGACACATATTCTACTGTGCTTGATATATACCCAGCATGATCAATGTGGTCTGCAAAAATGTAATATTTTCTGTGCATGTATTTTACTGTATTATTTTGCCCTAAATTGTTTTGTTGCATTTTAGATCACTTTATTTGTCATGAATCCATGTTGTGAAATTTTTTTCGTTTCTTTCTTCATTATAATCAATAATATATGATAAATTTCATACATCTATTCTTTATTGGTAGGTATGTGTTTCCAACCTCAGTTATCACCAACACTGCTACAACATACAGTTCAGTGAAAAGTCTTGAGCTTGCCTGGCTAATATGTTTTAAACAAAATTATCCATGATTTGCATTTCACATATCTGCATTTGTGTGTTTGCATGTGTTGATTTAGATAGATAGATAGAAACGTACATACATACACCTATGCCTATACCCATGCCTAAGCACACACATGGTAGTTAAACCTCTTGATAAAATAGAATATAACAAAACGTTTTATTTTGCTAAATATTTCAGATTGATTGTACCAATACAATTTTCCATTAGTAAATGAATGAAGTTTCCTGGGTCTTCACTTCTATGACTGGTACCTAAATGATGTTCTTTCTTGTTAATTAAATATTATTTTAAGGTGTATGTTTCTATTCTTGACTTTCCCCTTGTTTTTAGTTTGATTTCCTGGCATGTTTAGTAATTAAGTAAAACAACTTTATAGTGGTATCATTGAAGACAATAAACTGTAGATAATAAAGTATAAAATTTGATGAGTTTTGACATATATATGCATCCGAAAAATCATCAAAACAGTCATGATAATGAACATACCCACTATCCCCAAAATTTCTTAGTGTCCTCTTTAATATTTCAATTCCTTCCTTTTATGTCCCACAATGTTCAAGATAGGCTGTGTTTTTTAATGTTTTATTTTGAAATAGTTATCAAATTTCAAAAGCTTGCAAAAAAAGAGAACAGAGTATCCCTATGACCTGCTTAGTTTTCTCTACTGGGAACAACTTTGAAGAAACAGTACAATATCACAGCCATGAAATTAACGTTGGGACAATCCACTTGGCTCAGATTTTTCACCAATTTTGTATGCACTCATTTGTGTCATTTTGGGTGTGTGTGTGTGTGTGTATGTGTATATATATATATATATATATCCATGTAATTTTGTCATATGCTTACATTTGTGTAACCCCACAACAATCAGTATACGGACCTAGTCCATCACTACAACAATGGCTTATACCATTCCTTTACAGCCATGCCCACTTTCCTTCTCTCATTATAGTGTCCTTGACCCCTGCCAACCACTAATCTATTTTTCATCACAATGATTTTATTATTTGAAGTATGTTTTTATAAAGGAAAAATCATTTGTACACTTTGGCAGTAAGCTATTTTTACTCAACATAATTCTCTTGTGTTCCAATGTGTTTGTGTGTGTTACCAATTGTTTGTGTTTTATCATTGCTCTGTGACTATTGTTCTTTTATTATTCCATAATATTAATGATACAGTTTATTCAATCACACAAACATTGAAAGACACTTGAGTTGTTTCCAATTTTCAACTATTACAAATAAAGCTTCTGCAAAGTTTTGTGCAAAGGTGATTGTAGGTATATCCATTTCTATTTCTCTTGGATGAATGTTCCCATCTAAAATTATCTAGTTTCACATTTTGTATTTGCCATGATTTGTCATGATTTGATTTTTTGTATGAATTTTAAGTCAGCATTCTAATTTCTTTTCTTTTGTTTTTTGCATATGGACTCCCAGTTGTTCCACAATATTTGGTATTCTTTTCTCATTGAATAAACTCTATACCTCTTGAAAAAAATTGGTTGGACTCTTTTGTGAGGATGTATTTCTGGATTATCTATTCTATTCTATTGATATATTCCTGACCCTTCCACAATACCAGCCAGTCTTGATAACTAACTGAAGCTAAGATCATCTTGAATACTCTACCTAAAGCCCCTTGGATTATGAGTTTGTTTATTCTCTATGTAACAGATTGGCACACTCCCTGCCTCTGAGCTCTGAGCAGTCTTTAATCTTTCCAGATGATTCTTTCTTTAACTTTGAGTGGCTTTCCTTTGCATGTGTTGATCCATCATCTGTTGAACAATTGTGGGGGATTCTCCTCCAAGATCCAGTGTCCTTTGTCTACACAGCTCTCTTATCTTCAACACTCCTTCTTGCAAAATCGAGCTACCCCTGGTTTCACAGGGCTCCCAACTCTCTTTCTTTATCTCAAAGATTCTTCTAGGCTTCACTTGGGTTTTCCCTTTTGCCACTGCAGCCTAAAAGCTCCCTTGAGACAGGAAGAAGTTGGGGCACTTACAATCAAAAATAATTTAAGAAAACCACACCTCATATACACAATTTATGGTTTCTTTTAGTTCATTTAATTATTTAAACAGTACAATAGAGCAGTCTTTAGAAGATATCCACTGTCATCCATTTGAGAAAATGATTACAGAACTGGACAAATACTGAAGGCTTGTATAGATAAAATATAAATCTCAACTTCCCTATATGGTTGTGTTAGTAAGGGTAATAATAGAGACAAATCCAAAATATGATTATACATACACACACACACACACACACACACACATACATACACACATATCTGTCTCTCTCTATACAGAGAAATACAGAGAGATTTTAAGGAATTGGCTTATGTGATGGTTGGGACTGGTAAGGCAGAAATCCGTGAGTCAGGCTGGCACTGCAGGAGATGTTACTGCAGTCTTGAGTACAAAAGTGGGAAACAGAGGTAGAATTTCTATATTTGCGTCTAGAAGCATAGTTCTTTTGTCTTCAGGGACTTCAGTATTTACCTCATTTTTCCCCTCATCTCCTAGGGAAACTGCCCTCGGTTGCCTGATGTCAGTGTTTTGAAAACTATCCTTTCTTATATCTTATCTTTGTTTCTGTTTCATTCTGTTCTTCTTTTAGTGGGAAGTTAAATCCAGTCTCTATTACTCCATATTAGTTGGAAGCAGAAAAAGGTCTTCAGCATACTTACGGTGAGTTCTGCAACTAGCCTTTCTATTCTTTTACATTATTAATCTTTTGTAAGCCTCTTAAGTTGCACAGAAAATGAGACATATTTTTCTTAAAAATATGTCAATAATAAAATCACTTCTTCCCCTATGACTATTCTCACCCTGGCTTAATCATTGTTCTCTCCCAAATGTATCATAATAAACACCCCTCAGGACTCTCTATTTCCAAATCTTAGTATCCTACTGTCTGTCATTTGCACAGCAGTCATAAATGTCATTTAACCAAAAATCATCATCTCTTCCAGTTCCTAAGGACGTTTCATGCTCTAACCTCCTTTGACTTTGATGTTCTTCAACACAATCATCCTATTGTCACTTAGGGACCATTGCATGGACAGTTTTCTCTCCTGGAAACAGTCGTCACCAAGATAGATCCACAGTCCACTCACTCAACTTCTCAATGTTTATTTAAATATCACTCTTACAGAAGCCTCCTTGACAACAGTAATTAACATTTAAACCCCATCCTGGTTTCTTCCTCTTTCTATTTTCATATTGCTCAATAAATGTTGGCAATCATACTATACAGCAAACAGGCTACATGTGAGAACACGTACGAATGACATGTCATTTGGACTGGAAACTAGATACGGGTAAATATCTGAAGTATGAGCAGGAATTAGTCATCTGTTTGTGACATACTTTGGTTTTAAAATAATAAATCATTTTCTTTATTTCTATGCTTATCATGCATTGATTTTTGTTTATCCCATAGAGGTAACATTAAACAATGCTGGTTATAGTATACATAGATTAATATATAATTTATTGTTAGCATATCCTACAGTGAATTTTAAGTAGAATAATTGCACACATTCTCCAGGTTCTAAGTAAGGCATTTTTCACCTCTTTGTTCCTCAAACTGTAGATCATGGGATTTAGCATGGGTATTACTAAAGTATAAAATAAAGAGGCCATCTTATCAGTATCAAATGAATCACTGGATTTGGGCATCACATACATAAAGAATAGAGTACCATAGAATATGACTATCACTGTCAGGTGAGACCCACAGGTGGAGATAGACTTGAACCTGCCTTCTTCAGAGTTCATCTTGAGGATGGCGACCAGGATCAAAGTATAGGACACAAGGACTATCAGAAGAGATGAAACCAAATTAAAAGCTGAAAAGATCAGAATTATCAACTTAATCTCCAGTGTATCTGAGCAGAGCAAAGAGATCAGTGGCTGAGTGTCGCAGTAGAAGTGCCTAATGACATTATAACCACAAAATGATGAAGTAAAACTTTTTATGATTGTCAGCAAAGACAAAAAGACACTGTAGAGATAGAGGATTGCCACGAGTGCCTGACATAATCTTTGGGACATGATGACTGTGTAGAGCAGGGGGTTACAGATGGCCACATAGCGGTCATAGGCCATTGCAGACAGAATGAAAAGTTCACTGATGATAAACACACCGAAGACAGTCACCTGGGCAGCACACCAGCTATAAGAGATTGCATGGTCATCTACAGCCAAGTCGACTAGCAATTTGGGTCCCACAGCTGTTGAATAACCAAGATCAGTGAAAGCCAGGTATCTAAGGAAAAAGTACATGGGTGTTTGCAGCCTGGAGTCCACCTTGGTGAGGATGATCAAGCCCAGATTACCCACCACTGAGACCATGTATACAATGAGGAAGAGTCCAAATAATGGAGCCTGCAGCTCAGGGAGGTCCGTGATTCCTATTAGGATGAATTCATTCAACACTGTCAGATTGCGTTTGTGCATCCAGGCCATTTGGGAAACATATACTGGAAATGAATATAAAAATAATTGTTAACTTTCATGAGATACATCTGAGATTATCATTGTAATAATTGATTTAAGTCTTACATCTTTTATTTATGGCTTGATGATTTAATTGGCTAGCCCAACACATGGCAGCTTATTCGCTCTCTCTTGCAGCTCACCTAAGCTGTTGACAGGTTTCTTAGATATGACACCAAAAGCACAAACAGCAAAAGTGAACATAGATACACTGGACTTAATCAACATTAAAACAAAACAAAACAAAACTTTGTGCAGCAAAGGAGATTCTCAAAGAATTAAAAATGTGATTCACACAATAGAAAAAGATTGCAAATCATATATTTGATGAGGATCTAGTACACAGAGTATAGAAAGGACTTCTATAACTCAACAACAAAAAGACTTAACGACCCAAATTTGAAAACAGGCAAAGACCTTAAATAGAAATTTCTCACAGAAGATATACAAATGGACAATAAGCACATGAAAAGATATTCAACACTATTAGTCATTAGGGAAATGCAAATCAAAGCCACAATGAGATATCACTTCATACTACCCGTCCCCACCATGACTATTTAAAAAGAAAAAGTTAGAATTGCAAATGCTGACAAGGGTGTGGAGAGATCAGAACCTTTATCCATCGTTTTGGGGGAATGTAAAATAGTGTAGCCACTATGAAAATAATTTGGCAGTCACTCTATGAATTAACCATAGATTTGCCATTGTGACCCAGCAATTCCACTCCTAGATATATGCCTCAAAGTTCTGACAACCACAGACGCTCCTACAAAATCATGTACATAAACGTTCATTGCAACATTTTTCATAATAGTCAAATAGTCAAAAAAGTCAACATTTTTCATAATAGTCAAAAATAGTCAAAGTAGTCAAAAGTCATAATAGTCAATAGAAGCCACATAGGTGTCCATCTAGTAATGAATAAGTGTGATGCATCCATACAATGGAATATTAATAAACCATAAACAGGAAGAGATACTGATACATGCTGCACCATCCATGAGCCTTTGAAGCGCTGTGCTAAGTGAAGGAAGCCAAGTATAAACAGCTACATGTTGTACATATTGCACGTATCCATCCCATGTAATACCCAGAACAGACAAATCCACAGAGACAGAAAGCAGGTTATTGTGGCTTGTTCAGGAACACTGAATTAATTATCAAGAGACAATCCATTTGGGGACCAATTTCAGTGGATATAAAATTATATATATTTTTATGTACGAATCTCAACTGGCTGAATAAATGAGGTTATGAAGTGTGTCCTTTTCTAAATCCATGCTAATAAGTACCAGTCTCCTTGTATGTGAGAAAAGTTTTGAGATATTTTTCTCACCATTCTTGGAGTTCTATGTAAAGCACTAAATGAAAAAAAATTCTACTCATATTATTTTATATGATTAGTGAAGATGATCTGGTTCTGAGCTTTTAAATCTTTTCTTTTTCTCTCAAGATTCTTGAAACATGTACAAAATACAATAGGCAAGGCTTAGCATTGGACCATCACTATAAAACTACGCTGAGGAGAGAGATTAGAGAGGTTAAATCATTTCCATCCCTGCCCCGTGCACCAAATACACATTCAACACTAAAATAAGTGACAGTAAATGTATTCTACAATGAGAGATCAAAAATATATATCTAAATTGATATATTTAAACACCAAAGTAATTTTTGAGAAGGAATAAAGGGAGTTTTACTAGGAGCTACTAAAAAGAGAATGGTAAAGACAGTGTAATTTTAGGCAAAATATACATTCCTTTTTTATAATTTTACAAGGACTGTTTTTTGCTTAAATCTGTGTTTGTATAGATTTTAATCTTAGTTCCAATCTCCTTTAGATGTGCATTTTAGTCATTCAAGGGACAATATAATGGCATTTCAAATACTTGTAGGTGGGAGAGAGGAGCAGTCGTACTAATCAGACATTATGGTGTGATGGAGTGACCATGTAGTGAAATAGATGCTTTAATATTTTACTTTGGCCTTCCCTTCAACAACAACAAAACTAGTAACTTTTAAATGACATTGATCCTTTCAATGATATTGGTAAATATGGGAAACACATGGCATATCTGAAATGCTGAAACAAATGCCACTAACTAAAAATGACAATATCATATTTGACCTCTTGATTAAGGATCCAAGTGAAAAAAATAATTATAAAAATCTCAAGGTCTTGTTAGTTTCTTAACAATACTAAGTTCCTTTTTAGAGATATTTCTTGACCAAAGAGTACAAACTTACCACATCAAAGTAAATGCTTAGCTTCCATCAAAAATCATAATAAAGATGTTTACAACATGGTACTGGCCCAGAGAAAAATATATGGGTTTCTTTGCTCCTTTGAGACTCTCCCAGGGGAGAAAAGATATAATTTGTTAATTACACCTGAAGCATTTTAAGTTTTAAACAAGGCCAATGGGATATCTGGAAATTATACAGAGTATATTTATATTCCTATACAAATAAAATTTTGTTAGATAACTTCCCACAGTTTCTCTTAGGTTAAGTCTTTTCTACTGCAGCTCAGAGATCTGGAATCAAACCACTGTGTCTGTAAGACAGGTATTTTAGTTTCTCTTGCAGTCTTTCATTTTCTCCTCTTAATGCAATGGATTTGATGACTTTACGGCTGATGACATGATGGAGAAATATTTGAACAATTCTTGTATTGTTTTAAAAATTCACACGGGGAAATAATACATATGCTTAGCTGCTTCCCCCTTATTTGTGGTGTTTTAAACTTATTACTGAAGTGTAATATACATATTAACAAAAGCATACTTCATAAATAACTTTTTAAAATAGAACTACCATATGATCCAGCAATTCCACTCCTAGGTATATATCTGAAAAAATGAAAACACTAATTTGAAAAGATACATGCATTCTGATTTTCATAACAGTATTATGGAATAGCCAAGATGGAAGCAACTTGCATTTCCATCCACATATGAATGGATAAAAATGGGTATGTGTGTGTATATATATGTGTGTGTGTGTGTGTGTGTGTGTGTGTGTGTATACACAGACATACACACAAACACACACAGTGGAATAATACTTAGCCATTAAAAATGAAAAAATTCCATTTGCATCAAGTCCATGGATGGACTTGGGGGGTATTATGCTAAGTGAAATAAGTCAGACAGAGAAAGACAAATATTTTATGGTATCATTTATATGTAGAATCTAAAAAAAAAAAAACAAACTAGTGAATAAAACAGAAATGAAGCACTCAAAGATAAAATACAAAACAAAAAAAACCCCCAAAAAACAGCTACTCCTATATCCCTTTTATCAACACCAATATTCAGTCTAGATTGGCTTAGTCTTAAATGTATTTCTGTTTGGGTGCATTACTTACATTGAAATTGCTGAGTCATGGGATACTCATTCAGAGCAGCAAATACTGCCAAATGTATTTCCAGAGTAGTTATATCAAAGTGCATTCCTACTAGCAGTGAAAATTGTTGTGATCGCTCAGCATCCTTGTCAAGATTTGATGTTTTCCATTATTTTGTTTCTAGCCCTTCGGGATGAAGGGTACGGGTGTCACTGCGGTTTAAGTTTGTGTTATCTTATGCTGAATGAAATTAAAAACGTGTTCACAAGTTTAATGGTCATTTAGATATTTTCTTTTGAGAAGTGCTTGTTCATGTCCTGTGTCATCTTTTTGTAGTATTTCATGTCAAGTATTTATTGATTTGTGAGAGTTTTTCTTATATTTTACATATGGGCCCTCTGTGAGATACACATGTTTGATTATGTACATCTAATAAAAATATCCTCTCCCAATGAGAGTTTCCCTTCCCACATTATTAATTTTGATGAATAGAATTTCTTAAAACAGTTCAACTAAATTTTTTAAAATTTTATATAGTTATTGCTTTGTGTGTTTTGTTTTAAAATTTGTACATATTCCAATATCACAAAGATTTCTCACTATGTTTTCCTCTAAAGTGTTAATTGTTTACCTTTCATATTTAGATCTTTAATCTAGGCAGAACTGACTCTATAGGGTTTGGCTAGGTGCTCAGATTCTTTTATTTTTTTCTCAAAATAAATATTCAAATTACCTAATAGTATTTATTGGAAAGATAATTCCTTCTCTTTTGGAAAATAGTGATGCCTCTGTTTTAAGTCAGGTAACAATAGGTGTGTGGATCTGTCTCTGGAATCATTTCATTGCTCTGTCTGTCCTCAGGAAAATGTTTCTTTAATTATTAAAGCTTTATAACAGGCCATGGTATCTGGCCATGTAGCTTCTGCAAATTTATTCTCTTTCTTCAAGATTATCTTTGCTATTTTTGGTGTTTTGCCTTTCTGAATAAACTTTACAATAAGCTTCCGAGGTTCTAAAAAGAAGAAAAAAGAAGGGAAGGAGGGAAGGAGGGAAGGAAGGAAGGAAGGGAGGAAGGAAAAGAGGGAAAAAAGGAAAGGAAGGTGGGGCAAGAGAGGGGGGAAGGATTTATGTTGGGATTATATTGAACCTATAAATCAATCTAAAGATAATAGACTTTGTTACAATAATAAGTCCTCCATTCCATGGACAAATGTGTTATCAGTTAAATTTTTTATACCTACTATTGCTGAGGGATTAAATATTTTTTGTAAAATTCATCCCTAAATTAGGTTTCATCTTTTATGGTTTTGTCATTATTTTTATTTCCTGCAATTTTATTTTCTAATTTGTAGTTGGTAGGATATATGAAGTTGATTTTTCTAAATTTATTTTGTATCCAGTAACTTTGCTAAATTCACTTATCATTTTTAATAAATTATGCATTGTTTTTTCACTATATAGTTAACCATAACATATACCAAATTTAGAAAAAATGGCAGTATGTGATTTTCTGTTTTCATATCTCATTTTTTTCTTTATCATCATAAACCAACTACTATGTTCAATGCATACTAAATATTAATGGTGAGACTCAGTATCCTGATCCTGGGACCAATTTCAGGACACAATTTCAGGATCTGAGGGGTCTGCAGGTACCCTGGTTACTCTGAGAAGGGCAGAGGGTAGGGGATTGGAATTTGTTGTCCATACTTGATCCTATTCTTGGCAGGGAGAGGGAAAATGGCCCAGTGGCTTCATTAGTGTTTTAAACCTTCAGAGTAAAAGATGTCCTGTTGGGAGAGAGGGTTGTCCCTGGGTGTGGATGAACAAATGTCCCCTGCAGGACTTGGTCCCCCAACCTTAGGTCACCCAGAGAAGATTATGGGTTTCCTGGGGGGGTCTCTGGACATATTTCCTCAGAGATCAAATCTGAATGATTAGAAGCAGGGCCCTCCTCTCCCACTAGCCAGGGCCAGGTCCTGGGATGTGAAACTGACACTGGCCAGTGGAAGGTTTTACTGCTTAAGTAACTGCTTTGGTCATAGAACGGGGTGGGAGCATTTCTATGAGAAAATTCTTATTGTCCCTCAAGCTTAGCTTCTGGGAAGGATTCAACTGTTTCTCTCCACTTAGCATAGAGTAGACACTAGGATTGAATTTTTGCTAGGTCATGTGTGTTAAAGGAGGACCATTTTTTGGACTTAAATCTGGATTCAAATTTCACTACATAGCCTCATGATACAAGGTATAATCACTGTTTAATCTCTTACATGCCCTCTGCGAATATGTGCCCTGGCAGATGGTTGTGAGCTTCAAATGACATAAAGCATAGAAACTTCTGCCATGTAGAGATGCTTAAAAAAATTGTACATCTTATAATTATATTATTATAAAAATGGAACCAGGTGGACCATTTCAGGAACAAAGAGTATACAGATTTTCTTTTATTTTAAAATTTAAAAAAGGGAATTTTGTTATTGCATTAAATATATAAGAAAATTTAGGGAGATCTGACTTCATCACATTTATTTCCTCCAGCCAATGGGCATAGTATATTGCTGCATTTGTGTCTTCTTTAATAACTCAATAATGTTTCCATAATTCCTAGCAATAATGTCACACAAATCATTCATTAGATTTTGCTTTGAATATTTTACAGATTTTTTTTCTAGTGTGATGAATTGTTTAAAATTTTGTTTTTACCTGTTTCATCTAGTATATAGAAACATAATGAACTTGTGGTATGCTGAACTTGTATCCACCAATCTTGAAAAATTCACCTTTATTTCTAATGTTTTAGCTTGAAAATTCTTTTGGATTTTTAATTAACACAATTATGCTACTTGAAAATAGTTACACTTTTATTTTTGCTTCCCTGAGCATATGCATGTTTACATACCGTAATTTAACAGAAATCTGAAGTACCTGCAGCTACAAAGGAGATAGAGTTAGAGCATCATGAAGGCCGATATTTTTGATGCATTTTTCATTGCTGTATACATGCCCAGCACACAAAACAGTCACTGTTGTCTTCCATGTGTCAGTATGCCAGTATGACGGGCACTAGTTTTTAAATACTGTGTGACACACACACACATGAAATATTTTATTAAAAGACGCAAGCATACCTTTGAAAACAAGATTATTTAATGGTAGATGCAGTAAAAAAGACTTCCCTTCAATTGCAACATAAATATTTGGCAATGTGAGAACAGTGATCTGGACTTCAGTCTCTTGCTCTGAAAGTTGAGGACAAATCAAAGTTGATCAGTACTTGAATATCTGTAAGTTGAAAATGAGAAACATGTTTCTAGTTTGCATTCCTTTCACCCATTACTGCTTTCTCACAGTTCATCACATGTAATAAACAGTTGTCTACAGTCTAATTTGTTTTATATGCATTCTCTATTGAACTTTAAATAGGGAATTTGCACAGATTCTTCCACATCCTATGCAGGGCACCTTTGACCTCTCTGTTCCTCAAACTGTAGATCATAGGATTCAGCATGGGAATTACCAAAGTGAAAAACACAGAGGCTATTTTATCAGAATTGAAGGAGTGACTGGACTTGGGCTGCATGTACATGAAGGAGAGAGTCGCATATAACACAACTACCACTGTCAGGTGAGACCCGCAGGTGGAGAAGGCTTTGAGCCTGCCTTCTGCGGAGTTCATCCTGAGGATGGCCTTAAAGATCAGTATGTAGGACACAAGGACAATCAGAAGAGATGAAACCAAATTAAACACTGAACAGATCAGTATGAACAACTCAATTTCCCGGGTGCTTGAGCACAGCAAACTTAACAAGGGAAGACTGTCACAGTAGAAGTGACTAACGACATTATAGCCACAGAATGATGAAGTAAATATCTTTATGGTGGTTATCAGAGACACAAAGGCACTGTAAAGGTAGGGGACTCCTACCAGCACCCAGCACACGCTTTGGGACATAACTGCACTGTAGAGCAGAGGGTTACAGATGGCCACAGAGCGGTCATAGGCCATTGCCAACAGGACGAAAAGCTCACTGATGATGAACAAGATGAAGAAAGCCAGCTGTGTGGCACACCGATTATAGGGGATTGTGTTTTGATCACTAATAAAATTTACCAACATTTTAGGCCCCACAGTTGTTGAATAACCAAAATCAATGAAAGCCAGGTGTCTGAGGAAGAAGTACATGGGTGTCTGCAGCCTGGAGTCCACCTTGGTGAGGATGACCATGCCCAAGTTGCCCACCACTGAGATCACGTAGATGACGAGGAAGAGCCCAAATAACGGAGCCTGCAGCTCAGGGCGGTCTGTGAGTCCCAAGAGAACGAATTCTTTCAGCACCGTGTGATTGTGTCTGTCCATCCAGGCCATGGAGGAAATTAACTGTGGGAAGAACCATCAGAAGGGACACTGGGTATCAGAAGACATCATCTGTGAAGAGTTTAGTGTTCATAGTCATTCTGTGTAAGATAGATCCCATTATTTTAGACGGAGTGATTTAAAACAAGACTCACCTCCCTCATTGAACCTGGAACCAAATTTAGAGACGGTTACAACCTAAGGTATACAGCAGCCATCTTATTTTTGTGTGTCATGCACTGGTTCTCACCTCAAGGTACATACATTTCCTTTACAGCTCTGTCAACAACATATCCTTAGAGAGGTTTGATCAGAGTGGGAATTCTTATATTTTTTCAAAAAAATTTTTTTTTCATTTAAAACACAAGATTGGTTACAACGTATCAATTTTAGAAAGAATTATAATGAAAAGTAATAACCCTCTGCTTCCTGACCTTACAATTTAGCCCCAGTCTCCAAAAATTGTTATTAAATTCATTTAATAGACTTTGATTTACTTCTCCTCATTATAACTCCACATAGACAAATGGTATTTTCATTGCACTATCCATTTGATGTTTTAAATTGTACTCTCATTCAACCATGCTTTCATGAGTTTTAAATATTGTTTAGTGATGTTTATACTTATAGAAAATAATGTAGCAAATTTTCAGTAGTCCCCAATATGCCCACTCTACTGCACATAAATAACTTTTATTTCTTCAAGAAATGTGTATCTGAAACTTCAGCAAATGTATGCTGATTTTTGAAGTTTCTGAGTTTTTCCTATATTGCATACCAAGTAAACCCTGCATCTATAATTTATTCAATCTGGGAAAGAACAACGGATAAGTACGCCCACATTTGCTTTGACCTTAGCCCAATATCTCTGAAATGATGGATTTAATATTGTAGTTGTTATATTTTTCTAACACAATTTAAGACAAGTAAAAATTAAAACCATCTAGTAAACTACTATGGATATACTTATCCAACAGAAAGAAACATCTCTGTGAAGTAGAGAATGCTCTCTCAAATGCCTCAGGGGCTGGCAAAGGATATCACACTGCGTGAAGGATAAGGATGAAAAATAAAGACAGGCGTACGGAATAAGAGGAACTAGATATTGCGTGATTCATTTGAAGTAATTTAATTTTGTTTAAATTTACATGGACAGGACAAGATTATACTGTATAGCACAGGGAAATATATACAAGATCTTGTGGTAGCTTACAGTGAAAAAAAATGTGACAATAAATATATGTATGTTCATGTATAATGGAATTTGACACAACATTGTAAAATGACTATAACTCAATAAAAAATGTTAAAAAAGGAAATCATACTGTTTAAATAAAAACAATAAAATTAAGAATAAAAGGGGAATTTCATAACTGATAAAATATTTATAAAAAGTAAACTGAACTACTTGTAAAAGGAGACAAATTAAAACTTTATTGAGAAACATGACAAAAGAAATGAATTCAAGATTAATTTGGAAGATTAAATCTGCCTCAGACAAGTTACTTTCACAGACACAAAAAGGAAAAATAAACATTCACTAGCAGCAACCAAACAAGGAAAATGGCAAAGTCAATGCCTTTAGCTACAAAAAATTACACCCAAAGAAAGCAAGTTTCCCACGGCTTCTTCAGTGTGGCAAACCTCTTCATCCAAACATTTGCCGTATTTTACAAATCCTTGGAGTTCTTCTGAAACTGAGCTGAGTTGATGTTTTTATCTGATCCTCCCCTCATCATCCCCACCCAAGCACTAGCTGGAAAGAAACAAGGAGACTGATCAACAAGGCTGACTCTTTTCTGATGGAAGCACACACTTCAGAGTTGCATCAGGACTTGGGGGATGGATCTGAAGCCCACGGATGTCCTCTCGTGCAAATGCAAACACCCAATCTCAATTAAGCTTTCTAGAAATCTTTGCAAATAGCCTCAACTGAGATGCATGGTTGGTCAAACTCAGAATACTGTATTCCCATGCAAAGGAAGGAGAGAAAGAACCAGAAAGAATAAAAGAAAGAAGAATCTTGAATAGCTCTAACGTACGTCAGGCTCACCAATCTTTCAATTAGCATCCTCAAAAATATGTACATATATTATTTTAAAACTTTTTAAAAAAGACAAACACCCATACTTCTCTCATCCAACCCAGCTAATAAGGCTACAAGTCCTTCCTTATATATGTTTTCACCCCCTATTGTGTAAAAGACTTTGCATTTTCTCAATAAAGGACCACTAACTACAATTAGGTGGCGTTAGTGAAGGATGTAAAATCAATATAAATCTTTTCTAATTGCAACTTTGGAATTTGACCAACTGTGCTGCTTAGCAAGTCCTAGTTAGAAAACACCAAATTTTTGTAACTTAAGATGCTCAGTGTTATACTCAGTGTCATCCCCTAAACTGCTATTATGTGGCTCGTCATAATCCTTGAAGATTTTTTAAAGCTAGATTCTCAAATGCGTGGGTGAAATTCTAAGAGCTGAGTAACTGTTGGTGTTTCATCTGTGCCACATAACGGACCTTTGGAGAGATATGGGAAGGTCTCCTGCTCTCCTCTTCCCATCCTTCAAAACACATTTTTTCCTACTCACTTGTGATATGCACAATTCGTAATACAAAAAAGATCGAGAAGAAAATGTCCCTTAATGCATCTAAGTACATTATGAGCAAGAAAAGGCAGTATCGTGGGCTAGATTATGAAGTGTCTAAGGAGTGGTGAGTTCACCAATGCTAAGAGTGCAATGCATGCACTAGATTAATGATTCTTCCAAAGACTGATCTCCCTTGACCATTTAATGCCATTGATTTTAGACTCAGTTTTGTGCCCACTGTCAGTATATAGGCTATACTCCCAAGCCTTTAGCCTCACTATTCATATAAAAATAAATTTATGTAAAGATAGTAGGGCAAAGACATCTCTCATGGTGGTGTGGTGGAGATATTAGCCCCAGTCAAAAATCTATTTTGTATTATTTTTGGCTTTGCCATCAACTTACAGTTACAAATATCACTGTAGCAGACACATCTGTCTCCCATCACTTGTCATTTTGAGTCACCCGTGACTTGGCTTGCAGCCATGCTAGATTATTTTCTGGTGTGCTGGTAGCATCCCATCTCAAGGGTTTGACCTCTTTTCCTGAAGGCAAGGTATCTTGAGATCTTGCTTAGACCACAGGCTAGGCAGTTTGGGAAGTACCTGAGATTTAATGTGTTGAGGAGCAATAACCAACCAATAAGGGACAGGATTCAATGGATAAATATCCAAGCCTTTCTAATCTTCTTCTGGATAATTCCTAAAAGAGTTCTGAGGGACACTGCAACATATTAAGTGATTGAAACTTAGTTGAGTACAGCAGTAATTTATTCTTTACTGCACACTTATTACCCTTCTCAGTCTCACACTCCCTGTTTCTCTCATTTTTGCTTCCTAGAATCATCTATCAAATTAACATAATATACTCAGCTCCTGACCTCAGAATCTTCTCTTGGGGAAATCTGCAGTCTGACAATTATAGGGTATTAGCAAAAAAAAAAAAAAAAAAAAAAAAAAAAAAAGCCATAAATATCTAGAACACAAATGAAACTCTATGGATGCATGACAATAAGAGATAATGATAACATCCTATTACTGAATAACTGAAAGCCTGAACAGAAACTATAATATCTGAGGCATTGACTCTTAGACACAAAAACTCTGACCTGATGATCAGCATCTTTGCTTAGACAACATTCAAGAGTTTTCAGGAAGTGACTACTCCCCCTTCAGAATGTCTATGATCTAGAATTGCAGTATAAATATAGAAGTAATGACACATAGAAATGAGGTCCCTTATTATCTTCAAAGAACATCAATAATAGTGGTCAAGAAACCACAGTTATGAAAAGAGTTTATTAATATTCATGGTACAGAGTACTGAGACTGGCATTGGTGACTAAAACTCATATCTATAATTTAAAATTGAAGACCAGGGTCAAGAACTGTCACTGGAGCTAATCTAGTAATTAGGATAATCAGTGCCATCTACTCACCTAAAACAAGGAATGCCTTCTTGTTCCCCGATGTGATTGTTAGTCTGACTGCAGTCAGAAGAATTTATGTGTCTGTCCCCTTTGAGATACTCCCCTGGGAACTTGATGCAATTCCTTGGTTATTCCCAAAGCATCTGAGAATGGAAACGATGCTACTGATCTTTGTTAATTATTCAAGGTATTTTTGATCTCCCTACAAAAGAAACATCTTTTATGTACAATTCACCTGCTTTCTTTTTGTTATTATTTTTACTGCTCTCACTCAAATACCTGGATTCAAGTTTATTAATTGTTGAATACATGCATTCATCACCCATAAATTACCTAAACATCCAGTATTTTCCACAAAAGCTTCTTCCCAAGTTTTTGTCTGAGGATAAAGACAAAACTCTTTAAACATGTCCTGTAGTGTTTTGAAAGACTCAGAAGGAATGAAAATTATGAATATGCATGTAAGTCTTATTTCATTCTTAATTAAAAGGACTAAACTGAGTTACTGATACCCTCCTTCCTTATCCCATAACTGTCATGAGTCCTGACTTCCTGTCACCACTTCAGTTCCCATCCCCCACACAGGTACCTCCTCTACAAAGGTTGATGTATGTCCTTAAAAAAGAATACAGACTTATAAAGTAAATATAATGTATATTTTCATGTACACTCATGATGTTTTATAACTCACTTTGATACCTGAAGTTTCCCACTCAACTCTGTTTTTGAAGCACATTATTTTTACTACGTAAACACCAGTACTTTGTGGTCTTCTTTTTCATAAAATTACTATAATCTGGACTATCATCTGGATCTCCCTCCATTCAATATATGTTTGTTCCCATAGTAATAGGCATTCAGTTAGTTACTAACTCTTGACTTCTACATGTATCACCATAATTAACAAGTTTGTGTGTGTGGTCCCCACTGATTCATGAGTTAACATTTGTGTGATCTATCTCCTTGAGAGGGTCGGGTTCCTGATATGAGAAAAAATAAGTAACATTAATTTATTTAAGTAAATATGGATATATTTTAATATTTCTTTTATCAATATATAAATTCTATCATCTAGCCACAAGATGTTCATACTCTGGACATCCAACTTATGAATATGTACTATTTTTACATATGACAGGGATTGCAATAAATAATTAAATCAGACTTAACTTTATAGAGCTAAAATTGTTTTACTTATCTTAGTACAATATTTCTTAAAAATAATCCAAATATTTTTCTGAACTTGAAATGGAATGATGTACTACAGTGCAATCCATGTCAATGAGAAAGTTTAGAGATAACAGAGACAGATAAGCATATAATTTTATTATAGTTTTAATATTCAATTGTCTGTAAAAGTGATAAGATTAACAATTTTGGATAATGCTGATGGAATAGTTATTGAAGTGACCCCAGAAACTGACACACATACCCTGTAGCAGAGGTGGGCTGGATAATTGTGAAATCTTTTTGTTTTTCTTTTGACTCCTTCCACCTATATCTCCAGTTTTCAGTTCAATCTACTTCTTTTTTGAACAATTTCTTTGAATGGACTTTTTCATTTCCATAGAGTTGTCTTGTAGAAATATCCCTTTGGAAAACAAGGATGGCAAGTGTGACCTATGACAATGAAGACAAATGAAAATAATTCTTATGGACTTAGGGGAAGGACATTAGAAATAGACTCATCTGGAAATAGACAGTTTACAAAGTGATTTTTTAAAAAATCATTAGTAACCTCTTCTGACCACGAAATAAGAAAATCTCCTTTGGATGCCTTAAAATTTCACTATTTCGCATTTGAATTAAAAAAAATCTGAATTGTGCCAATTTCTATTATCTTTTTGGTAATTGATGTAGTTGAAATTTTTTTTTTCCTAAACGAGCATGTTTTAAGATGTACATAAAAATGGAGATATGTGCTCACAGCCCTTCAAAACAAAAAGACTTGCTGTGAAAATAGCAGGGTCTTTTTCAGTAAGGTTTTGGATTTAAAGTGTAAAATGGCAGTGATTAGTCTGAATTTGGGAAGCTGAATGGTTTTTCTTATTTTCGTGACCTTGAAAGGATTCATTGTGCGCTACCCAGGATGAACACATTTACAGTGCCTTCTGCCTAGGGTATCCCTACATTACAGAGTTGGGCCCAAGCTATTTGCTGCCTGTGCTGCAGCTACAGAGAGAGAGGCCCCTGTGGTTGCTGTTCCAGTTCTTTCGTAACATTCACAGGTGCTCTCAAACCTCGCTTCATGACTGTGCCTCCCATCTCCTATATCCCCTAACCACCACCAAGGTTTTGCTGTCACTGTTTGGACACAAAGGCCATGGAATTGCTTGAGCACTCAGGTAGACATAACCTGAAAGTATGGGTGACTTAATGTCCCAGAGCACGGGCTGTGAATAATTGGAGATGAGAGCTGGCAGATAAATCCTTTTTCCCATCTTACTTCATTGAAAGCCGGTGCTTGGATGATGGGCCTGCGTGGTTGGTTTGTTGCAGAAACTCAGCCTCCATACCCCGATTACCAAATTGAGACTCGAGAACAGTTTTGGAGGAAGCAGAAAAGACAGCTTTATTTCTTTGCCAGGTTAAAGAGATCATAATGGCCTAATGCCTCCAAAGTGTGAGCCCCCTGGGGAGAGAATTTAGGGGTTTTTTAAAAAAGTCCACAGGGCAGTGCTGGTTTCCATAGAGATCACATACAGGGTAACACATTGTTGCAATGTTGTTCTTGTTTTTGTAGATGCAGCGGTCCCCTTCCTTTGGCTAGGCATGCTATCTCTGGTCTTAGGAATCAATGACCCATGTCTCCTAATTTTCCTGGGCCTAGAACAGAGAGGGTTTAGGAAGGGGGCCTATGGAAAAGTGCTCCAAATAAAACCTTGTGCAGTTTAAAGTCAGGTAGATGTATATGTCTAGTATTGAGGCAGGCTGAGACCTGGGGCCTGTTGCTGCAGCCCTTGTACAGGCTGGGACCTGCACCTCGAATAACAAAATACAAAGAAACCACAAGGGACCAAAAGTAACTGCACGCATACGTGGTTAGGGCTAGTTGTGAACAAAAAGATACAAAAAGCATAAACCCGACTGCCATTTCTGAGGTGGCAAGAGCAGAAGCAGGGCGCGGCACATGATCCACACATGCAGCGCCACCAGGGGGCTGGGCAGACCACCCAAGCCCTCCTCCAGCCCAGCCCCAGTTGGCGACAGCATGAGAAAAGCCATCCAAACTGTTATACAACTAGCACTTACAAATGCCACGTGGTCGCCGACGACAAGCTGAGTTGTTTCACCATTTCTGATAAATGGGTAACAAATGGTATGTGAGTGCATGTATATGTGTGTAACCAAATACTTTGAACCAAACATTTTTCTTTATCCTTCCTTTAAAGAGTGCTTTGTGTACAGTTTGTTTAGAACAGATTTTGTAGCTAAGTAATGTAGAAAGAGTATATAGCGTATGCTTTTGTGAAACCATCATTGAGGACTAGTGAATGAGACAGG
This sequence comes from Camelus bactrianus, assembly GCF_048773025.1. NCBI lineage: Eukaryota > Metazoa > Chordata > Mammalia > Artiodactyla > Camelidae > Camelus > Camelus bactrianus. The sequence goes on from NC_133548.1 coordinate 12,803,979, forward strand.
TACAAGATTTCAGATTGCCCATCACAAAGTATGCCAGTATAGATGAAGATGTTATAGACAGAATGATGCACTCTGGCCACCCTGCCAAAGATGCCTATGTCTGAACCCCAGGACCTGTGAATATGTTGCCATGGAACATGAAATAAAGAGATTTCCTGATGTGATAAGTTAAGAACCTAGAGATGGGGTGGCTATCTTGGATAGTAGTGTTTTGTCTGTATAAACAGAGCTTTGGCACATAATGACTGTTGTTTATTTTATTTTTTTTGAAATGAGTACTTTTGAGAATTGGTGTCATCTTGAGAACAATGACTTTTTTGTGTGTTAGTTAGTAAGATTATTTTATTCCGAACTGCACTGAATAAAAATGCTCAAAGAAGTGTTCACTGGCATGATATCACAACAAAGGTAATTACCTCTACACAATGTTTAATATGAGAAAATGATAGGAAAAATAATTATATGTCGTATTTGGATAAATATCAACATTTTGCTTTGTGTACGTGGACTAGGTGTGGGGATGAAAGAGTAGAATTCCATTTTATATGTTTTTTTTTTCTGTCTTTTTTGTCACATGTTCCATTTTAATGTATATCTAAGCATTTTATGTTTAGCTTTTATTTTCCCCTAAAGGTTTTTTCCCCTTTGGTATAAATTTATTTTAAGTGCAAGATAACAATTGGTCCAAAAAAGCTGATAAACTGATGGGTAAAATGCTGCAAAATATTATAAAACTTTTAGTAGTTGAAGAAAATATATCTGTGACAAGGAAGATGACCTCCCTGACTCTCGACAACCATCTAAGGAATCGTCCCTGCAGGTATATCTTCACTATAGGTTATAAGACTTTCTCTTCCATGTTTAAAAACTCTTAAAACCCTTTAAAAACTTATATTTTATCTTACATTTTACATTAATGTGTTTATTTTCAAATAATTGAAATTTAGTACTCATAGTAGTGTATTTTCTTTGGTCATTTAATGCATTTTTCTAAAGGGAAAATTTGATATTTAAAATTGGGATAAAAAGGATTAAGGTTTTTTCCTTTAAATTTAATGGAATTTTAAACTATTGACTGCCTCATCACTTTGCAGCATTTTTTAGGACTAAATAAAACCCTTAAATGAAGATAGCTGTAGTTTTAAATTTATACTATTTTGAGTGAATGACATGGGTTATCCAGGAATCTCTTCAATGCATCCTTCACATCCTTGTTCCTTAGGCTGTAAATGAGGGGGTTCAGCATTGGAATCACTAGCATGTAGAAGTCGGAGGCCATTTTATTAGTATCCAATGAGTGGTTGGTGCTTGGCTGCAGATACATGAAGAGGAGAGTCCCATAAAACACAGTGACAGCCATCATGTGGGAAGCACAGGTGGAAAAGGCTTTCCATCGCCCCTCTGACGAACGCATCCTCAAAATGGCCAGGGCAATGTTGAAGTATGATGTGAGAACAATAATTATAGAGAAAAACAAGTTGGTCCCTGAAAAGGTAAACACTGCTGTTTCTGGATTGTAGGTCTCAGAGCAGGACAATGCTAACAAGGGGACGTTATCACAGTAAAAATGATTGATCACATTGGAGGAGCAGTAGGACACAGAGAACACACAGGAGGAGACAGTCAGCGCGGTGGTCAGGCTATAGAGGTACGTGAGGGAGGCCAGCAGAGGCAGGTCTGCGGGGAGACCACCACGGTGTAGAGCAGGGGGTTGCAAATCGCCACGTAGCGGTCGTAAGCCATGGCAGCCAGCATGAAAATCTCAGCCATGATAAAAACTAAGAACCCACCCAGTTGGGCTGCACATCCATAGTAAGATATGGTTTTCTTTGTAGCCAAGAAGTTCACCAGCATTTTAGGGGCAATGACGGTAGAATTGCCAAGATTGATGATGGCCAAGTGCCGGAGGAAAAAGTACATGGGGGTTTGAAGCTGGGCGTCAACATTAGTAAGAGTGATGATGCCCACGTTTCCTGCCACGGTCAGCCCGTAGATGACCAGGAACACGCAGAAAAGCGGGATCTGGAGCCCCGGACGGTCTGAGACTCCCATTAGCATGAATTCTGTCACTTGAGTGAGATTCCCGGGAGCCATTTATTTTGTTGCTTTCCTCTTATAATGGAGAAAATGGAAAGAATTTAATGGACAATAAAATACTATTTAGATGACAGATTGTTATTTAATGTTTCATTTAAAATCAGTCTTCTTTGGCTCACCAACACATAAAAGTTTCTGATCTTTCTTAATTGTTTTTCATCTCATCTTTTTATAAAATTTAGGGATACCAACTCTCAAGAAATGCATTTTGGATCTTAGAATTGCTTGACCAAGCTCTTAATGCATTTATTCACATTGTATATAGTTTATGTTGGATGACTATATATTAATTTATCATATTATTATATGTAATAATATTTATAATGTTATATTAGCTATATTAATATATATTTCATGGATATATACCAGCATGTATGCCGGGGCCAGCCAGCGAGTCAACAGGTCCTGATGGTGTGGCTGAGAGACTGAGAAAGAAAGAGACAAGACAAAGAGTGGGGTCGAGAGGGACGCACTTCAAGCCTGCAAGACGCTAGGCTAAAAGTCGCCGCCCGCTTTATTTTTCAAGCTACTTATATACTATTTCTACTGTTATCGATCTTTTACATGTCCAGTTGTAAAAGACAAATGTCTCAATCTTCAAGGTTTACAATTTCTAGCAAAACATTTTAACTATAGCTTTTAAGATCCTTATCATTCCGGCCATTAACTAGATCCTGTTTATCTAGATTCCTTAACCTCTCTGAAGCAGAACATCTAAAGAAAAACATCTGGTGGCCATTTAACTTTATTAACTCTCGGGGTGGCGGGACAGGGAATGTCTCTTTGACCTTTCCCAGAGCCCTGCTTTCAGCACTTTAAGGTTTTTAGGCCTTTTCTCTTTGCCCTCAGCCCTCAGGTTGTGAGGTGGCTCCCCCATTTTTATTTTAGGACTAATAAGCTACGGAGAGGTCAAGGAAAGAGTGTTATATTGATAATTTTTTCTTAAAAGTGATTTGGGTAAACATCAGCATTCGTTGAGTTATAAAATCAGACAGACATCGTACCATACAAGGTCCACAACACAAAATGATCAATATTACAACAACAATCACAAAAGCATGTTTTCATCAATCAGTCTTAAACCATCCTATAAATTGATTAAAAAAGGGGTGATTTAGGATGATCCATCGCCTTAACTTGTCTTTGTATGTCTTCAACACCCCGGGATACATTCTCAGATAAATCAGGTATGAACACACAACATCCGGTATGAAACTTTATAATGGCACAAGTTTCTCCTTGTGTAGCAGTAATAATATCCAAAGCCATCCTGTTTTGTATAACAGCTTTTCTCATTTGTTTTTGCTCCTCATTTAAATCTTCAATAGCCCGTTTTACATCTAAGAGGGCCTTTTGAGTAAAATTGGTCAGTGCATCAACTTTAGTCATTATATCTATATTACCCAATGGAGGTATAAATATAGATGCCAAATAATCATACCAATCAAATACAGATCTTCCCCAGCGGGCATGCAAGTTGGGTAAATTAGCTGGGATACTATCAACAGTTTTTACAATTCTTCCTGGAGCCATGACAAAACCAAGTGTACAACGGCCAACCCATCCCACAGGTAACCAAGGCCAAACATTTTTTTCACATAACCATTTAGTGCCATTAGGTGCAGACCATCGTAGGCCAGGGTTATTTCAATCAGAACCGGGCCAACTAAAAGGCTTATTACAATCAAAAGTAACATCCACAATTAGTTTACATAATTTGGGTGCAATTTTTCCCATATACCTCCAGTCCTTGTTGGATAAGTTCATATGATTGTAGCCACATTTTTGTTCCTTTTGTTCCCAGCAAATGTCGGCTGAACTGATTAATTGTCCAGTTTCAGACGTCATCCACATAAATTGGTCCCATATTTGATAAAATTTATCTTGAAAACGAGCGGTTCTGTGACGTCCTCCTTTTTCATTCTTATTAGTAGAATTCAGTTCATGAATGTAAATGTCCATAGCATCCATATTAGTTATATTGACATCAAATATAACCTCACTGTTACAATCAGACTGTGAACACCATGCAAGAGCCGAAACATTTTGGGATTTTAGCATGGAATATATTTCTTTTTGTTGTCTTAAAAAATCGCAAACTGCTGAAAGATCTTTTGTTTGTAAGGGGGCTACCCACCATGGGAGGCTTCCCACTGACAGCGGCATAGCACTACATACCCAACAATCAGATGAATTGTAAAATTCAGCACAGGACTGTGCCCAAGATAAAAAGACGTTCCCTCTTGCTCCTGGGACTGGCATAACAGCGATGGAGCAGGCCAACTACTAAGCCAGGCCAACTACTAAGCACATTAATGATGTTTGTGGATGATCTGTAGTATTAGCAATGTGATTAGCATGTTGGATCAATTGCTGGACTTGTTGTGTCGTCGGTAGAGGTGTCTTGTCCTAAAGCTGCATCTGCTTCATTCCTTTTATCACTGATTTCCTCCGTCGCGCGTACCAGCCTTTCCGGGAGCCAGCGTGGCGCCTTGGCATCCTGTGGAAAAACACAAACATGGCCTCTCCCCATATCAAAACCGGATCAGGGCCAGCCCATACATTAGTAAGAGGATCCTTCCATTTTACCATAGGGCGTCGAGCAGGAACCGCTCCCCACAGTCGTTGTGCCGCAGATTTCCCTTGAATATCGAAAGTTAAAAAATTTAAAACAAATAAAGCATGATTTAGCTGGTTTTGTGGAGAGGAGGGATATAATTCCCCCTTTTTTATTTTAAGTAATTGATGTTTTAGTGTTTGGTGGCTGCGTTCAACAATGCCTTGTCCCTGAGGATTATAAGGAATACCAGTTTTGTGACAAATTTGTAGCCTTGTACAAAAGGTTTGAAACATTTTGCCAGTATAACCTGGACCATTATCAGTTTTAATAATTTTTGGTTGGCCCATAATAGCAAGGCACTTAAGAACATGGGCAATACAATGCTTACTGGCTTCACCCGTTTGTAAAGTGGCATGAAGAAACCCGGAAAATGTATCAATGGTAACATGAACATAAGGGGTATTGTGAAATTTTTTTATATAGGTTACATCCATTTGCCATAGATGATTAGGAAGGAGCCCTCGAGGATTTATGCCATAATGAGGAACAGAAGTAAATTGAGGGCAACGTATGCAAGATTTCACAATTTGGCGAGCAGCTTCACGAGGAATTTTAAATTGTAGACGCAGACTATGACTATTTTGATGATGCAGGGCATGTGACTGTTGAGCCAATTGATAAGCTGTAAGAGAATAAATTTGAGTAGCATCGTCAACTTGAGCATTACCAGAGGCTAAAGGGCCTGGAAGGTTTGTATGAGCTCGAAGATGTCCAAAATAACAGGGATGTTGACGAGATCGCAGGAGCTGCTGTATATCGAAAAACAACTGATTAACGTAAGTATTAACAGTGCCTATAAAAGGGACAGTTTTTAAAATTTGAAGAGCATGAACGATGTATTGACTGTCAGAAAACAAGTTACAAGGTGAATTTTGAACTGCTAACAATGCAGCTTGCACAGCCAGAAGCTCAACCACCTGTGTTGAAGATTGAGAAGTATTCCAGGATATAATTTTATCATCAATTTTATAGGCAGCAATGCCATTAGAGGAACCATCTGTAAAAACATTTACAGCCGACGGAAGAGGAGTAAGAGCTATACATTTTGGAAAAAGAAAAGGATGCATTTTTGTAAATTGAATAAGTTTATTAGCAGGGTAATGAGTAGTAAGTCTTCCCGGAAAATGAGTCAGAGCAATAGCCCAAGAGTCATTAAATTGTTTTAACCATGTCTGTTGCTCAGTAGTATATGGTAGACAAATACATGCAGGTTCACGTCCTAGATAAAGAACAGAGGTACGACGTCCTTCTGCTATAAGGGAACAAATTAAGTCAGGATATGGAGCCAAAGCCTTAGAAGGGGAAGTATGTATATGTATCCAAAACATTGGTGCATTTTGATATAAGACCCCCATAGGCATATGGGCTGTAGGTAAGATAAGTAACCCCCATTTTTTAGTATAGTCACAATAGGAAATTTGTTGTTGTTTAATAGCATTTTCAACCAAATGTAATGTTTCACAAGCTTTTTCTGTAAGTTGTCGAGGGGATCGTGGGTCAGAATTACCTTTTAATATATCAAACAAAGGTTTTAATATTCCAGTAGTTAATTTTAAATAAGAATGTATCCAATTTATATCTCCCAATAATTTTTGAAAATCATTAAGTGTGAGCAATGAATCCGTCCGTAGTTGAATTTTTTGAGTCTGAAATGTATGTTTATGCAAACGAAACCCCAGGTAAGCATAGGGACAATAACGTTGAATTTTTTTGTCTGCTATCTGTAAACCACATTTTTTTAAAGATTGAAGCATTTGATCAAACATGGTTAAAAGAAATCCTTCATTTTGATGTGCAAGTAAAATATCATCCATATAATGTATCATATAAACATCAGGATATCGTTTTTGAGTGGAATTAAGAGCAGTAGCAACAAATTTTTGACATAAGGTAGGACTATTAGTCATACCTTGTGGTAAAACAAGCCAATGATATCGTCGCATGGGTTCCTTAAAATTATTAGAAGGGACACTGAAGGCAAAATGTTTACAATCATCAGGATGTAAAGGAATCGTATAAAAATAATCTTTTAAGTCTATAATAATTTTATAAGTCCCATCGGGTATAGCCATAGGGCTAGGGAGTCCAGGTTGTAATGCTCCCATTAGCTCCATGGTTTCATTTACTTTTTTGAAGTCCTGCAGTAATCTCCATTTGCCAGATTTTTTCTTAATGACAAAAATAGGAGAATTCCAAGGTGAATTAGAAGGAGCTATATGTCCGCTATCTAATTGTTTCTGCACCAATTGTTTTGCGGCAAAAATTTTTTCTTGAGTGAGGGGCCATTGATCAACCCAAACTGGCTCGTCAGTATTCCAAATAATTGGATCAGCATGGGTTGCAGGACAGTCAAAGGCCCCTGCTAAAAATACCCTAATCCTTTTCTATTATTCTTGATTTGTACCTCTATCGGATACTTAATGCCTTGATTGTTCTTTCCTAGGCCTTCATGGGGAAGCAAACCCTGAGTGAACAACTGATTAGCTACAATATTATTAGGACTGTAGAGAAAAACACCCATGTGTGACATGACATCTCTGCCCCATAAATTTACTGGCAGACCGGGCAGAATATATGGTTGAAAAGTTCCTGAATGCCCTTTAGCATTTTTCCAAGTTAAAACTGCAGAACTTTGCTCAGGATTATGAGTCTGTCCTATGCCTTGTAAAGTAGAAATAGCCACCTGTTTGGGCCACGTTCGTGGCCAATTATGTGTAGCTATAACTGATATGTTGGCCCCCGTATCTAAAATCCCTTTGAACTTTTTACCTTGCACCTCAAGACATAATTCCGGGCGCTGACTTCCAATTTGTTGTACCCGATATAAATCTAAGGACCCAAATCCTGATGTACCTCTTTTTTTATAGGACTTAATTTTTCCCATAGGTACAGTGGGTAATAAGATTAATTGAGCAATTCTCTGACCTGATGGAATGGCAGTTATGGTTTTCGGTGAATGAGCCATTACTTTAATTTTTTCCTCATAATCAGCATCAATAACTCCGGGGGCCACTAGGAGCCCTTTCATAGTAGTACTGCTCCGCCCTAACAAGAGACCAATGGTGCCAGAAGGTAAAGGGCTGTAAATCCCTGTAGGTAAAGCTTGCATTCCCACATCAGGAGTTAATACTGTATAGGAGGTGGCACAGAGGTCCAATCCTGCGCTTCCTTCGGTAGCTCTGAAGAGGTCTGTAATAGTTGCCCTGGAAGAAATGGGTTGTGACTGACTCCTGGAGGAGTCTGAATGGCCCCATAACATTGTTTCGGGGCCTAGGGCTGGCCCCTCACCCAGTTTCCCGAACTAATAGGCTGACCGTTAATATCAGTTTTAGATCTACAATCTTTAGCCCAGTGTTTCCCCTTTTTACATTTTGGACATGTCCCAGGAGCTGTAATTAATGTAGATTGTCCAACAGGCTGCTGGCCTCTTCTCAGGCATTGATTCGCCTTATGGCCCATTTGTCCACAAGCATAACAACTACCAGGTGGGCCAGCAACTCGGGAGGTTCCTTGGAACCCCTTTTTTGTTTTATTTTGTTGAGACAAAATTTCTTTCATAGTTTTTCCTTGCAAGGCGGCGGCAATGGCCACCCCTTGTACATATGAGGGTCCAATGTCTGCACAAATGCGAATATAATCAGCTAAATGCCCCTTTTTTTTTATAAGGCCTTAAAGCAGCTTGACAAGTGGAATTGGCATTCTCATATGCCAGCTGTTTTGCTAATACCATACCAGCCTGTTCATCTCCTATAATTTTCCCAATTGTTTCCATTAGTCGAGCAACAAAATCCTGATAAGGCTCATCAGGACCCTGTCGCACTTTTGACAAATCCTCAGTCTTATTTTTTGAATTTGGTAATTTTTCCCATGCCTTCAAGGCAGCTGTATTTATCTGAGGATAAGCTCCGGGAGGATAAGTAAGTTGAGAATTAGTATCCTTATATTGTCCCTCTCCTGTCATCATTTCAAAAGAAATTTGAATATTCAGCTGATGGTTAAGAGCAGCAGTAGCAGCACAATTTTCATAAAACTCAGATTTCCAGAGCAGATAATTACCTCCTGAAAGGCATGCTCGAGCTACTTGCTTCCAATCATTAGGAGGCAAAAACTGATTTCCTAAGGATTCTATTATAGCCTGTGTGAAAGGTGCTGTAGGCCCATATTGGGCACAGGCTATCTTTAGTTTTTTTAGCTGTTTGAAAGGTATGGGTTCATAATAGCGTTGCTGTCGAGCATTCTCAAAAACTGGGTACATTGTTTGAAAACCGGGGAGAACCTCTCCCTCTTTATTAGCCTGCAGCAAAGCCTTTTGTAGAGGACTCAAAATTTCCATTGTTGCCTTTTCTCCTGAAGATGTTGTTAAAATATTATTTACTGGAGGTGGATCTAAACCGGCAATAATAGAAGGAGAATAACTGGGAGGTGGAGGCAAAGGAGGGGGAAGTAAAGAATTAACATTAGACCTTTCTTCCATTTTGTTTTGTCGTATGCAATCAGTAATTAAATCCTTAAGTTTAGAAAAGTCAAATTTATTTTGTTCTGTATTAAGAAAAACTCCCCAAGGATCATCATGATGATAACAAGCAGCTTGCTCTTCTAATTCTGCTTGATCTGCAGGATCTAACTCAGAGTCAAACGGGTCAGCGGGTGGAAAACCCTGAGAAACAGACAATTTATCATTTTTTACCTCCTCATTAAGAGGCTCTGGAGGTGCAGATGGAGTACACTCTATTTCTTTTTATTCTATTTTAATATCTCTCATTTTTTCTCCTTTAGGTGCAGGATCTAAACAATCTCTAAATCAGTTGCCAAAGAGGAAAAGCATCGGCTGGAACTTTATTGGGGCCATGGGCTGTATAAAAATCATGTAACTTTATCCCGACCTTTTTCCATGTTTTCAAATTTACAGTGCCTTGTTCTGGAAACCAAGGGCAGACCTCTTCTACGAACATTAAAAATTGCTCCAGTCTTTGTTTAGTAACCTGAATTTCCCTTTCTCGTAGCATCATTTTTAACATTTGTACAAATAAACCCCTACTACTACTTTGCCCCATTTCACTCTCAATATACTCTCCCCGCCGACAACAGTTTCTCTGTTAATTTTAATTTCTTAATACGAAGACTCCGGAGTACTCACCTCTCTTTTTTGGCGGCGGTCATCACAGCCCACAACGCCAATTCAGGTCCCTGTTCAGGCGCCACTTGCCGGGGCCAGCCGGCGAGTCAACAGGTCCTGATGGTGTGGCTGAGAGACTGAGAAAGAAAGAGACAAGACAAAGAGTGGGGTTGAGAGGGATGCACTTCAAGCCTGCAAGACGCTAGGCTAAAAGTCGCCGCCCGCTTTATTTTTCAAGCTACTTATATACTATTTCTACTTTTATTGATCTTTTACATGTCCAGTTGTAAAAGACAAATGTCTCAATCTTCAAGGTTTACAATTTCTAGCAAAACATTTTAACTATAGCTTTTAAGATCCTTATCATTCCGGCCATTAACTAGATCCTGTTTATCTAGATTCCTTAACCTCTCTGAAGCAAAACATCTAAAGAAAAACATCTGGTGGCCATTTAACTTTATTAACTCTCGGGGTGGCGGGACAGGGAATGTCTCTTTGATCTTTCCCAGAGCCCTGCTTTCAGCACTTCAAGGTTTTTAGGCCTTTTCTCTTTGCCCTCAGCCCTCAGGTTGTGAGGTGGCTCCCCGCACATGTATATATGTGTATCTATATATTTACACATAGACACATATGCCTCTGTATGTGTGTGCAGTTCTCATGCTAAAGGAAGGGGACCTATAAGATGCTGATGAGTTAGAGTGATATCCAGTTATTTTTTCCTTAGCTGCTGCAGGTGGTCACTCCAGCCCATGCCTTATTGTCATTCTTGGGAATTTCAGTCTCTTTTTCAATAGGAAACTTTCAGTAGCCTGAGTTTTTCCTTAGCAATCACTACCACCCTGCTCTGCTTCAGCTGCCCACAAGCACATCTACACTTCAGTACTGATGCTCGGTAGCATCATTCAGAAACTCAGAATCCTCTTTTCTTAATCACATTTTCTTTCTTCTACCAGATAAACCACTTCTGTTCTACGAGTCTGAGTTTAAGCTGCTCAGACTCTCAGTAGTATTTTGTTCTGACAGCCCTCCCTTCCCTTTCCAGCTTGTACCTCTTTTCTTTCAATAGTTTGAAGCCGGTTTTGATTTTTTTTTAATTTATTATGTATAGTTTTGATTTGTCAAAGTTGGATCTGTTTGTTTTTACTTGTATAGAGAAATGAATGGAGGAGAGACTAACATTTTTTGGGTGTGATGTAGTCTGTGCCCAGACATGTGAGATATTTTGAAGAAATTTATCTTATTATTCTGTGGAACTGTCCTAAAAGGTGGATATAATTATTTATGTGTCTGATGAGACAATTTCAGCTCAGTGCGATTCAGTTACTCAAAGAGTCTGTATTGGATTTGCTAATGGTTTAGTTTTGTGTTGTGTTTTTTATGTTTTTGTTTGCTTGATTGGTTGGTAGGTAGGTTGGTTGGTTGTCAGTCTACCAGTTAGCTGTGTAATTTTTACCACATATTTGCAATCTTATATTGTATGAATTACATGAGATAATGCACAAATGTAGGTTAGTTAGCCCAGAGCCTGGTGATAATGAATGAAAAATAATTAGGACGAGTAGTTATTGATATTAGCATGTTTTGGATAATTTTTAATGTGGTTTCTTATTTCAGTCCCAGTAACTCATTCTACCTTATTGAGACCTTTTATAGTTGAGATAGAAATAGCAAATGGATTATTATTTAGTGTATTCAAAACACAAAGGCACACGATATCCAACTGTATATTTAACAAACAATTCCAGATGTGGTCTCTCAGAACATGGTTCTCTCTTAAATTTGTGGTGATGTTTGTTTCTCTTAAAGATCCCCTATTCCGTACATCAATATGCATTTGATGAGCTGGTCCTCCGGGGTTGCACTAGCGATCTCTTCTCTCTTGTCTCCTGCTGTTGCCAGTAGATGTAGTGGTGTCCAGGCTTTTGTTCTGTCCCAGAAGGAATTCAGAGGCAAGACTTGGAGGTTAAGAGCATAAAGCGGGGATTTATTAAAGGATAAAGAGTGCATTCTCAAGGGGATAGCGAGCAGGCTCAGGTGAGCAGCTGGCCTGAGTTTCTTTGGCAAGTTGGTGACACAGAGTGTAAATATGAATGGGCAGAATATTCATCGGAGAGGGAAGGGTTTGGGGTCGTAGTCCCTAATTTTCATCCCAACTCCACCTTCCCAAAAGGAGGAGGGATTTTTTCATTATTTAGTCTGGATTGGAAGTGTCATGGCGTCGGTGCACGATGGGTACTTCTAATCTACAAGGCTAATTTTATTGAAATGAGGGCATAATGAACAAAAAGTTACATTTGGACACTGAAGATTCCTGCCTTTTCCCACCTTTCTTTGTTGGCCTCCAGGCCACTCATCACCCCAAAAGGTGTGACAGTTTACCAGCCCAGAGGATCTTGCTTTTCTTTCTCTGCCCAGGGACCCCTGTTGTTTACATGGTGTAGGGTTCCCTGTGTTTGGCCTGTGCCCCTCTTATCTGCCCAATTCCTCCCATTTGGCCTGTGCACCCCTTTCTCTGCTCATATCGAGCTGTCTGCCTGCTCTAACAAAACTATTGCATCTAAAAAAATTGCATAGGTAAGCTTTTGATAGAAAACATAGTGGCAACATTCACTTTAATCAAAATATTTCTGTTGGTTTGCTGCACATAAGGCAACTCATGCATGTTTCACTCTGAGATGATATATTTGACAAACTTATCCTTAATTTAATAAGAACAAAAAGGAGCATCAATAGGAATTATTGTCTGCTCTGAATTTGTTCAATTAGCTATAGAAAGGAGATTATTTGTATATATCCTTAGCTGTTATTAATTATCTCTTATAGTGAAATGTAACTGGTGGCAAAGCTAGGGTTTTGTTTGTTTGTTTGTTTGTTTTAATTGGGTAAGCACATGCCACTGAAATCCAGTTTCAGTAGAACAGCCTCAGTTTTCTCCTATTTCTTCAGAATCTTGTTTGAGTTAACATTTATTCCTAAGAGCTATTTTAATTTTTTACAAATAGTTTTTTTTCCCTCAAATTTGTCTTTTGAAAAAAAAAAATACTTAACAGGTTTACTAAAATAATAAATTACCAGTAAATACAATTTTAAAATATACCTGATGTAAATCATTTATCTTACAACTTGGATGAAAAATAATATTGCAAATTAGTTTTTAAATAGCTTCTGAGGTGATTTCGAGGGTCTGTTCCATTCGTCTCTAACTGTAGAATTTGTCCTAAGTTATTTAGATGTGGACTGTAAGGGACAAACACTGCATCTCAATACATGCTCTCCGTGTCCACCAGCAACACAGAGTCTGACTGCTGACAGCAAGGACTCCTTCCATCTTAGGGTTTATCACCCTGAGCAATGCAGAAAGCAGAAAGGGGAGAAAACTTGTTTTAATTGACATTCAGTCACTTAATAGATCTTTCTTGGAGACGTAGACTCATATTTCAAAGACACTTAAGAAGTTTCCTATATGGTGTTGAGACAGGAAGGGGGCAGGACACAGCCACTGAACGATTGCTACAGCAATTAACATCAAAATGGTGAAAGATTCAATCCCCAGCAGGCCTTGAGGCTCAAGATGGGAGATTTGGCTTCTAGTAGACCTTGAGCTTCATTATACGCTCATTGTAACATATTAACATGGTGAATAACATGCCCACAGGTGCCATGGCAGTCCCAAGGCTAGCCACAAAAGGTCAAAGAGTGGGAAATGGCCAACTTTCTGGGAATCCCAGCCCCTTCCCCAGGCTAGTTAGACTGGTCCTTCCACTTATTAGCATATGAAGTCAATGAGCCCATAAAAACTGGCAACACGATGCCTCACGGCCATTGCCCCCTCTCTCTCCCTTTGGAGAGGGCCCGCACCCTGCCTATGGAGTGTGTACCTACTTTTACTCTAATCTGAGCACCCAACCCCCACACCTCAGGGCCTTTCTCTTGCCTTTCAATGTATCTCTCTGAATAAATCTACCTTTACTCAACTGTGGCTCGGTCTTGAATTCTTTCCTGTGCGAAGCCAAGGACCCACACTTGGCGGCCACATCCCAGGGGCTCAGTGACGCCTGGGACATGGCCCTCCTCATGCCCCACATCCATTTTTCCTGAATCTGTGTAGACTGCCCTCAAAACATCCCCAGTTCCACCAGTTCTAGGGCAAACATTCTTTTTTAGGTTAAGGTAAAAAGCACACTCCCTGTAATAGACTCTTTGCTATTCTGTACAAATGCTCAAACAGTCTAATTGATCAGGACAGATGCTGGAAACTATTGTTTAAACTGTATCAGCATCACTTCCACTCAGCAAGCAGTGGGCAGAGCCCTGAGTCACTTGGAAAAGAGAACGGAGTAGACAGCATTTCAGTTCTGCGCCTGATTTGAATTGATAAAGCTTGCAAGATACTTGCTTACTAATTCCCATCCGGAATTAGTAATAAATAAGGTATTTGCTTTTGCTTACCTGCACACAGAGATCTGCTGAGACCCACTCTTAATGCCTTTGCAATGAAGTGTGCTGACTGGTTTTTACAAGTGTCTCAAGTCCCTGAAGACCTTTATGCTGAATTCTTTATTCATGGCTCCAATCCCTGAACATGAGAACCAGAATTCCCAGTTACAGGTCTGATTCCCCAGGGAAAGAAAGACAAACTGGATGCTCATTAGTCAAGTCGCCATGCAAAAATTTCACCCGAATAGGGAAAATGTGGAGGTAGTTTAGGGACATGCTTACCTACTCATATGAATAACTATCTCATTCAATGTTTGCACACTTTTGATTGTTTTAAATTGTACCCCTATATTTTCTGGGGAGTGAGGCTTCTGGCCCTGAGGTGGACAAAAATCTAACAGTTAAAAAGCACAAGATTCTGGCCATGATGTTCAATTTTAAGGTGATCAATGGGAATAGAATCGAATGTGAAACTTCCACTCTTGTGTTAAGAACTGTGGGTTCTGGCCAGCAGAAGTCCCACCGAGACGGAATGAATTACTCGAGACTCTGTGGAAAAGTCAAGAGAGCGAGAGGGAGCCAGAAGCCAACTCCATGAGCCTCTCAAATGCTCCCATATTTATTGAGTACAGTCAAAGGAGGAACCACTGACAGTTGTGTGATGGAATGCAGGAATTTAGGGAAAGACAGGGTGGGATCAAGATTGTAGAAATCACAATGAATACAATGGCTTTGTTTATCTTTAGGGAAGTCATGGGGAGAGGGGAACAAAATACATTCTTACAGTTGTGTTAAATCAGACCAGCAGCCCAGCCAGGTCCTTGCTTTGGGGATAGAAGAATATCTAACAGCAGGCACGCCCAGCGTTCACACTGAGGGCCTGGGTTGTTGCTTTGCAAGGAGCAGAGTGCTATCTAAAACCTCAACTATGCAAGCAAGGCATTGTCTCTGCTTTTTATGGCAAGGAGACTGGAGTGTGGATGCACAGGCGCCTGCTTGCAAGGCAGTTACTAAGCACATTTGTTCTTCTTTAAGGAGACAAGCGGCTGGGGTCTGTTACAAGTTGTTAACCTAATCATGGGCTCCCACAAAGAACGACCTCTGTTGTTTGCCAAAAAAAAAAAATCAGGTGATGTACAACACAAAATCAGGATGGCAATGGTTATAAAGACACTGAATATCCATTTTTAAAATGAATTTTTAGGGCACTGTATGATCAGGCCACGCTGCTGTTTTTCTCTCTGTACATCCCCTGCTCGACCAGTCCCTGCTTCACCTGCACCCACTCACCTGACTGACATTCCCTCTTAATCCTAGAGCCTAGTCAGTCAACACCGACATACTTGTCCTCAGGCCCTAACTAGTGATTGTTCTCATCTTTAGATCAGGGCTGTCTCTGCAAGGAAAGTTTCTCAAAGGGACATGCCCCTCTGCTTGTTTCCCTGGTAATTGATGAGCCAACCTGAAACAAAGCCCTCTATAATTAGTAACCTCCCTTTGCCCCTCAACCCCCAGTGGCCACATCCTGCCTGAGTTCTACAGCACCCGGTGGGATGTCCCTCCAGGACTTTGCTGCAAGACATTTCAGCCATTAAACCATCAAACCATTGATGTTTCTGTTGCTAACTCCAGGCTCTTTTTTTTGGTCTTGCAAGTACAGGGCTTGCAAGCCTGCAGAGTATGGCTCAGCTGGCACTTATCATATACCTGGCACTATTTCTAGTCTTTAATCAAAATTATTTGGATGGAAAATATATTTTTTTCACATAATCCTATGGTCTTCCATACAGCATATGGAAATATTGCAATTAAATACTGGTAACACTCTTTAATTTTCCTTTTTGTGTGGAATTTTCTAGTCGATAAGCATTACAGGAGAAAGAGTCTATCTAAATAGTTTGTCTTTGTATTAACAGCATCTAAAACAATACCCAGGAAAGAGCAGATGTTCAAAAGTTATTTGTTGATTGACTGGTGGAATGAATTATGACTAAATGGATGAATGAATGAATACAATATCTATCCTAAAATTCTGAAATAAAGTATGAGGTTTTTGTTCCCAGGGTGGTAGTCTATCTTTAATATGATTTTAACCTTGATGAAGAATCAGTGACAGCTTGCATATCTTTCTCCAGAATATTCATTTCTGTAAGGTAGGGACGCAACTGTTTTTTCTTCATCTTGATAGTCCTAATATTGAATAATATTATGGTACATTCTCAACTCTAAAATAAAAGAAGTAACAGGCACATTGTGGAGAATAAAATGAAAAATACAAAGATTTTTACCAACTTTGTTACTCATTACAGTGAATTGACATCCCTGAGGTTCTTTCCAGAGCACAAACATACGCATGAAGGTTGTTGTTGCTTCCTCGGTAATGTTCTTTATATACTGTCTTTGATGTGACCAAAGACACCGTCTGTACCAGTTGACAATAATTTCATTCTCTCATCAGCACTGCCAACTTCCCCATGAATTTATAGCATTCCTATAACATTGTAGAGTTGTTTTTTTTTTTTTTTTTTTTTTGTTTTTGGTGAGGGAAAGGTGACTGGGCCTATTTATTTATTTTTACAGGAGGCACTGGGGATTGAACCCAGGACCCTGTGCATGCTAAGCGTGCGCTCTACCACTTGAACTATATCCTCCCCCCTAGAGATTTTTAAAAACGATTTCTTTTACAATTTCTGCTACTGATGCTTTATTTCACAACTCGATCTCTCACTTGAAGCTTATTCTTTATTGTATGGGAGGTATTTTCCACTTCGTAAGTCTTCAATATGCTATTTAATAAACTCACCTTGGTCACTCAGTCAAAACTCTAAGAAAGTACCATTATTTGGTCACAAAATTTCACCTTTCAAATATTTGTAAGAATCACACACACATATGTGAATATGCAGAAAAATGACGTTACAGACACTGTATTTTCATCACTGACATTAAACAACAGTTTTATCTTTAGGAATCATTATTTTCAAGTAACACATAATTGCATGTAAGCTTAATTTTTACTGATCCAAATGTCTCTAATACAACATTTTTCCATTTTCTCAGATCTTTTAACTTATTTTTATTGTGGTAAGAACACTAAATATGAGATCTACCTTCTTCACAAACTTTTAAGTATATAATATAGTTATGCTAGTTACAGATACAATGTTATATAACAGATCACCAGAATTTAATCATCATGCATAACTGAGACCACCCCCATTCTCCCATTCTCTCTGTCCCTGGCAACCACCATTCTACTCTTTGCTTCTACATGTTTGACTCATATAAATTATCCTCTGTGACTAGCATATTCTCCTCAGTAATATATTGTCATTTCATCCATATTCTTTAAAATTAAAATATTTACTGTTATACATATACATATATATAGTTTATGTATCCAAGAACATAACAGTAAATGATTTATATATCCACATGCAAAAAATGAAGTCAGACTCCTAACTCACACTATATATAAAAATTAACTCAAAGTGGATCAATAACCTAAATATAAGGGCTAAAATTAAGAAACTTTTAGAAAAAAATAAAGGGGTATATATTCATGACCTGGATTCAACAATGGATTTGTGACCCGAGAATCACAAGCAACAAAAGAAAAAAATAGATAAATTAGACTTTATTAAGATTAAATCCTTTGTCCATCAAAGGACATTGTCAAGAAAGTACAAAGGCAACCTACAGAATGAAAGAAAATCTTTGTAAGTTATGTACTTGATAAGGGTTGAATATCTAAATTATATCAAATACTCCTAAAATTTAACAACAAAAGTCAACAACAACAAAACAATTAAAAATGGGCCAAAATCTTGAATAGAAATTTCTCCAAAGAGAGATACAAGTGGCCAAAAAGAGGTGAAAAGATGCTCCACACCATCAGACGTTAGGGAAATACGTACCAAAACGCAATGAAATACAACTTGACACCAACTAGATTAAAAAAAAACAAACCACAAAATAGCCAATGTTGGTGAGTATCCATAAAAAATGACTTCCTGGTGCATTAATTGGGAGAATGTTAAACATAAAATAGTTCAGATGCTATGGAAAACAGTTTGGTGGTTCCTTAAAATTTAAATATAAAATTACCATAATATCCTGCAATCACTCTACACATATACTCAAAAGAATTGAAAGCAGGTTTTCAAACAAGGATAAGTACACTATTCACATTAACCAAAAGATGGAATGATGTCAAATGTCCATCAAAAGATGCATGGGTAAACACATTTTGTTATAGGCATACAATTGGATGTTATTAATCCATTAAGTCTCAATTATGCAAGATAAATGAGCCCGAGGGATATGCTGTACCTCATTGTGCCCACAATTAACAATACTGTGTTATATACTTAAGTGCATGTTAAGAGGTTAGATCTCATGTTAAGTGTTCTTACCACAATAAAATAAGAAACAATGAAGTTCTGATACATGTGACAACAGGTATGAATCTTGAAAATGTGCTAAGTGGAAGATGTCAGGCACAAACTTTAGTACCGTTTGGTTTACGTGAAATATCCAGGATAGATGCATTCACAGGACTGAATGCAGGCTGATGGTAGCCAGGGGCTGGAAGGGAGGGACGAATGCTGAGAAATTGCCTGATGAACACTTAGGAGCTATTGAAATGGAACTAGGTTGAGGTGTGGTTGCACAGCATTGTGAGTGTAATCATTGCTATGGAGTAATACCCTTTAAAATGATTAATATCACAGTATGTGAATTTTATGCCCATAAGTTATTTAAAAAAATGAATTTGGATATAATTTTGCATGTTCCATTGTTATCTGTGTGTCTTTTTAGTGAAGTTTCTGATTTCATGTTTTGCCTATATAATTTGTGTGTATTCTCGATAATAAAATTTGTCTATCATATGAATAAAATAGTCCTCTGTTAAATTTGTTTGTGATATCTTTTGTTTAATAGAAATTTTAAATTTGATGAAGTCATTAGTTGGTATTTGCAAATTACCCCACTTAAAAAGGAATTAAGGGTATTCTGCTTACTTTAAATACTCTGAAAATTATTAACAATTTCACTGTATTTCATAATGAAAACTTGTTTTTTATAATGAATATAACATAGTAATAAAATTGATTTTCCATAGTCACAGTAGTCATCTTTGACCTATTTTTACCGTAAAAAGTCCTTTTCTTGTAAAATGAAAACAGTTTGTACATCCATTTCTCTTCCTTTTACTTGGCTCCGATCCTATCAAGTGATCATTTTAACCGGAAGTAAACCCTACGTACAATTTGTCATTCATAAGTAAGTTGTAACTGGTTAACTGCATATTTATGCATCCAATGACAAAACACTATAATTTTGCAGATAGTTTAATTAATTTATGTTATCTACTGAATGTCTTATTCAGGAAAATTTTTCTTTCACTCACATGTATGATTTTGGCACCTTTCTTGGTTAATTCATTTAGCTATGCATTGTGTCCTGAATTTTCTGGCTCTATGAACTTATTAGACATTCAAAAATTGCTTCCAAAGTGGCTGTAACTTTTATACTCCTACCAGCAGGGTCTGCATATTTCCTTTACTCCGTCTCCTCACTAGCACTTGGTAGTCCCAGACTTTTCCATTGTTGCCAATGTTATGAGTGTGGAAGAGTGTTTTATATTATTTTACACTTACATTTTCTAGATCATTATTAAAGTAAAGTGTATGCATTGGTCTAAAGATGTTTCTTCTTTTGTAAATTTTCCATGTGTATTCTTTGTCCATAGTTCTATGGACTTTCAGCCTATTACTTATTGATTTAACTGATGCATAACTTTATTTCCTCTTGTCTATGGCTAGTTCTTTTACTATATCTGTTATTGTTTTTTATTTAGACCTTTAAAATGTAAAGTGTAAAATTTATTTTTGTGATATTGAATTGTGTTTAAAGATCTCTTCAATGCTGAATCACATACACACACACACACACACACACACACACACACAGTGCAAAAGCACATTTGCTTGGTTGGATATGCGAGGATAATGAATATCAGTGACCATGGTTTAGTTTTGACATTTGAAGGAGAGGGAACCATGTGAATCGCAGTGGGGAGAGTCTTTCAGACAGGAGAGAATAAATGCAGAGATATTGTGTAGGAATAAATGCTGGTAAGAGATGTTCTTCATAAGAACAGTTTGGTTGGTATGTAAACTTATTCCAAACTTAGGGAAATAGCCTTAGTTTGGACTCTAATTCTGAGAAGATCATCTTGTTGGAATTAAAGAATAAAGATACTCCTTTAAGAAGAGAATGAGTTTTCACAAAATTATAATTAAAAATTAATAAATAGAAATGAAGGAGGGAAAGGCAAACACAAAACTTAAAATTACCTCTGAAGGACACATCCTTGCAATGAAAACATGGTCTGTTGGAAGCAGGGCTTAAACATGCACATTAGGAGAGACTCTTGTGCACCATGGTTTTGGAACTGAGAGTGAGGAGAGGTGGCGACCACCAGGACATCAGAGTGTTGTAGGACCCCCAAGGCAAAGGGAGCTGAAACCTGAGTCAGGACCAGGTCTGTAAAGAAACCCATAAAGATGGGTTGGGGCTTAGTGGTGCAGAGAGCCAAACACACAGGCCAGCTGTGCTTGACTCTCTGATGTGCTTGTCTGTCATTTTGAATGTAAATAGGATCTTGATAATTGCTAATGTTTTTAATGACTTTGTTTTCTATGAGAAACTAAAGATGCATTTAATGTTCCTGCTCTGAATGAAGTAAGAAAAAGGGGAGAAATGCCTTTTCACCAATCAGAATGGTAGTGAGCTCAGGAACTTGAACACATTATCTATGGTCCCCAAAACACAGGCTGGGATTAGATACATAGTTTATAAATCTAAAGATGGAGGCAGAGTTCTATGAAATGGAGTCAGAAACCAATGACTTCATGCAAAGTGGTATGAGATCATGTGAACTTGGTTTTGCTATTGGTTAGTTGGTATTTGATCAAACTAATCAGATATAATTATAATGTTATTTATAATTACAAATACTGGAGCCCATACATTTGAGTTATATGCAGATGGAAGAAAACAGTACATAACATTCTAAAGTAAGATTTATGTACACGCATGCCTGTATGTGTGTGTGTTACATCAATAGTATGGCTTTTGCATACGTACATGCATAAACATATGCATGTATAAATATGTATATGTATGTATACATGTATCAGTAGAAACATGTTAATAAGCAAATGGATGATACAATTTTTTCTGCATATAAGAAGAGCATAAGTAGAAGGTTGACTATGATCTTTATATTATAATATCCAGGGAAAACAGAAATACATTAATAAACTGAAAGCATTTTCATCATGTCTTCTTGATGTTGAGACACAGAACATCATTCTCAATTTTTTAATTTAATTTTTACTGTGAAAATACACTTTATTGATAAACCAATTTTTCCCAAACACTTTCTGCATTGACTCTTTGATATCTTTGTTCCTCAAACTATAAATGATTGGATTCAGCATGGGAATCATGATGCTGTAAAATACAGAAACTATCATGTCATGGTCCAAGGCGTAGCTGGAACTTGGTCTCACGTACATGAAGAGAACTGTACCGTGAAAAATGGACACAGCAGTTAGGTGAGAGCCGCATGTAGAGAAGGCCTTCCTTCTCCCTTCGGCAGAATGCATCCTCAGGATGGCCAGCAGAATGAAGCCATAGGAGATCAGGACAATCAGGATAGTGACTACCTCAATAGAGCCCACGAAGCAGAAGAGTAGAAGCTGGTTTGTGTGAGTGTCAGAGCAAGAAAGAGCGAGGAGAGGAGGGATGTCACAAAAGACGTGTTTAATTTCATTGGACGCACAGAAGGACAGGCTAAATGTGGCCGCTGTGTGCACAGAAGCATTCACAATGCCACCAACATAGGAAGCAGTGATGAGTGGCACATAGACTCTGGGCGCCATGCTCACTGAATACAGGAGGGGGTTGTAGATTGCTACATAGCGATCATATGCCATTGCAGCCAAGAGGAAGCATTCTGTGGTCCCAAAAGTAACAGCGAGAAACATCTGTGCTGCGCATCCAAGGAATGAAATGACTTTGTTTTTTGACATAAAATCTGCTAACATTTTTGGGGTAATGACTGAAGAATAGCAGGCATCCACAGATGATAACACACTCAGAAAATAGTACATAGGGTTGTGCATCCGGGAATCCCCCATGACCAATACAACCAGTCCTAAATTGCCCATCAGAGTAAAAAGGTAAATTGCTACAAACAGGAAGAATAAGATGCTCTGCAGTTCAGGATCATCCGTGAAGCCCTTCAGTACAAATGTAGTGACTTCAGTGACATTCTGCATGTTGACACCTCATGGAACAAAGTTAACCAAACATTACAATTCATTTGCTACAAAAGAATAAAGAACATTGTGACTCAGTGTAGTGACTCAAGGGAATATGAGATATGTCCTCATATTAATTTCGGGGGATGTATAATTTCCCAGGTGCAAATCAGGAGAGAGTGACAAGGCGGTGGGTCAAGTGTTCATGCCCCTCACTGCAGAATCAAATGAAAATACATGGGTGTTCACTTGCTGATTGAATTCATGCCATTTCTAAGCCATCATGTCTGCTGGTTAATTGACCACTGCATTCTGTTAGCTGTCTTCATATTAAAGCCCATTAAAACACCAAGTGATTTGCTAAAAAATAATTTCCTTCTGACACTGAAACTCATGAGATAGTATATCAGTGTATAGATCATTAGAACAGAATATCAGCATTACAGACCTTTCAGTAATTGTAAAAAATGATTTGCTATAATTTGGTCACCTATAGAATGAGAACATTAATATTTATGCCACAATATTGAAATAACTACTTTTTTAAATGTGAGGAGGAATCATAAGAAGGCTAGCCCTGATACAATTCTTGACATTAGTTCAATGATATTCCTTGTTCAGGACAAATAACAGAATTTAGAATCTGAAAGGACGTGTTCATAGGCCAGGTTCATGATTAAAAGCCACATTTGACTTTAGATTTGCTCTCCAAAGTTTACCCACTTTAAAGTACCAATATATTTAAATGACCAAGGGGAGAAAACCATACGCATCCAGGCAGACTAATTAAATATGTAAAGCAATAAAGATATGAAGCAATTTCCTTAAAATATGTCAGTTTTGGGTTATAAATTTAAGACTACCCTGTAATTGAACTTTGTCATTAAATGCATGCATTTTTGAAGCATTAGAAAATATTGGATCACAAAATTAGTATTATAACTAATCATTGAATAGAAGTGGCAAGAACCTTAATCCAGCTATTGCATTCTTTTTTAAAATATATTTTTATTGAAGTATAGTCAGTTTACAATGTACTGTCAGTTTCTGGTGTACAGCATAATACTTCAGTCATATAGGAATATACATATATTCATTTTCAAACTAGATATTTCATTCTTTACCATCATGTAACATATATGATTTGTGATTATTAATACACACCAAAACATTATTCTCTCAGGATAAATCCAATGAATCACATTTTGATCATATTTTTTTACTCTGTTCACTCTTTATGTCTCTGGATTATTCCTTAGAGAATAAAGAAGTGTTATGAATTGTGTATTCTGTTGATACCAAAAAATACACATACAGCTCACCACAATTCTATTTTCTACATTACAGTGAGCTTAAATTGACTTGGGTCAAAAAGAGAGTGAAAGACTACAAAGTTAAATACTTCAGCTAAATCCCTCTTTAAACAGGCATTTCTGCTAGAGGCAAAAATGAAAGTTATACTGGGTACAACTAAGTCAATATTAGAATATATTGAAAGGAGTTAGAATTATGAAAAGAAACTGACTATAACTCTTGAAGAATTCAATAATCTACAATCAACTTTTAAAATTAATATAAGGCTTCTTCAAAAATATAATTTAATGGAAGACAGAAAAACCCAAATATCTCAGAATCAACACTGAAACACTAAGTTTGCAAAAGAGGAAAATTAGTAACAGCCAAGTGCTGAGCACAGGCCACAGGAACGGACTTCTGCATACATTCCTTCATTTCCCTTTTATAGCAAAACATCCCAGAGTCAAGTTTCAGTCCAAGGTCTTCCTCATGATGCATGTACTTTTCACCATCTTGCCCTGCCTCCTGTGATACCATGGTTTCTCTCTGTAAATGACTTCCTTCTTGCTACTCTCAGTGAAATAAATAAGATAAATTTAAAATTTGTATATCCTTCCATGAGAGACAATAATGATCCCCAAATGTCATATACCCAATGGCTGACTGACAGAAAATTTTCTCTCCATTCACTAATGTTCCTACTTTTAAAATAAAGCCTCTTATTCCCACTCCCTTTATTCACCTTAAGTTACCTTCCGACAAAGAAATTACATAAAATGTCTAACTTACAAATCTATTGACCTAAATATGTAAAGAGTCTTTCCTATTTATGTTCCCTGGCATTCTTTCACTCAATTTTTATTCCACTCTGAGTTAACTAAAAATTTCTATCTCAGATTTAAATACGAAAGCATATCATGTAGTTTGAGATTCAAGATTATAATTTCTGGTGTATTTTGTAAATGATGGAAAAGCTTTCTTCTTACCTGTAGAAATGAAGCTACTCATTTCATTAAGCCACACTATGCATTCTGAACATCTGAACTCTTATATCAGGTTCTCAAGCTCTTCTTGAAGTCTACAGGGATGCCCCAAGTAGAAAACACACTAATTCCCTTCTGGGACCAAAAAGGAGCAGGAGGATTTTGGTTTTTCACATGGTAAACAGGAGAAAGGTACACTTGTAAATAGTATGAAAGATATTCTAAAACTCATTGGGTAGTTTACAGAGAGGATAAGTTATAAATAAAGGGATAGGAAATATTGACAACAAATATAGGACAGTATGTGAATAACTAAAATTCTATGTAATAGAACATTAGAATCTTAGAGATCTAATAAAGATGAAGGTCAAAATTTGAGTTGTGTAGCATCTTGTGTCATCTTGGGAACCCCTTATACTAATGTATAGACTAGTGCTAGGCTATGTACTTAAAGAAATTCTTCAAAAAATTGTGAAAAATACATAGAGGCTTAAGCTTTACACTCAGAGATACTAAATTAATAGATAGGAAATGGAATCTGATTTTTAAAAGAAAGGAAGAAGGAAAGAAGAGATGACGGAAGTAAAGGAAAAATGAAAGAT
The DNA here is from genome assembly GCF_048773025.1 of Camelus bactrianus. Taxonomy (NCBI): domain Eukaryota; kingdom Metazoa; phylum Chordata; class Mammalia; order Artiodactyla; family Camelidae; genus Camelus; species Camelus bactrianus. Next base: position 12,829,466 of record NC_133548.1, read on the forward strand.
GGTACTGATATACATACAATTATCAAAAAAAGATCTATTTATTAGATGCATTCCCAAATGATCCATATATTCAATGTGACTCTAATTAAAATTAAACAAGCTATTTTTTAAAACAAATTGACAAGGTAAATCTACAATTTATTTAAAAAAGCAAAGAAAGAAAAGTAGTCAGAGCAATTTTTAAAAAGAAGATTAAAGTAAGATTTACATAACCTAATTTCAAGATTTGCCACAAAACTAATACATCAAGGGAGTATGGCACTGGTGAAAAGATAGACATGGAGGTCGGTGGAATAATCTTCAGCAATAGATTCACACAGTGCAGTCAATTGATTCTTGACGAAATTGCTAAGGAAAATCTACAGAAGAAGAATAGCATTTTCTAACGACATTGAATTTATAGAATAGCCTCATGTCACAAAAAAACAGACATGACTCATTCTTTGCATCATATATAAAAGTTGTCTTAAAATAAATCTTAGGCATTAATGTAAAACCCTAATACAGTATCATTTTTAGAGAAAAAAATTAGGACAACATTTTTGTGATTGTGGGTTAGTCACAAAATTTTGTATAAAACACAAAATTCATGAACCCTAGGAGAAGAATGATAAATTCTACTTTGTCACATTTAAAGTTTGTTTTGTGAAAGACCCTGTTGAGAAAATTAACAAACCACAGACTGAATAGCTATTCAATAAAGAATATGAATATTGACTAAGAATATGAATTTATTGTACAGAATATACAGAGTACTTTAAAAACTCAACAATATGAAAATAAAAGGAAAGATAAACAATTAAAATATGGGCATACATTTGAATAGACACTTCACTAGAGAAGGTACACTGGTAGCAACTAAGCCTATAAAAAGTAATGTTCAACAACATTTGTGATTAGACAAATACAATTTTAAAACCACAATGTGATCCCATAATATCTATCAGAATGACTAGAATTTTTAAAGTGTAATAGTAGATAAGAATACAAAGTACTCACAGTGATGGAGAGCAACCAGAGCTTTCATCCATCCACTGCTGGGAGGAAAGCAAAATGGTGCAGCTCACCCAGCAATCTCACTAAGTCTGATTTACCCAGGATAAAAGAAAACATGTCTACACCAAGACCTGTATGCCAATATTTCTAGCATCCCTATTCACTATATTCTAAACCTTGAAATAACCCAAATGCCCATCAACTATTGAATGGATAAGTGAACCATGGTACAGCTTTACAGTGGAATACTATTCAGCAATGAACAGGAACACAGGGAGGGTATAGCTCAAGTGGTGGAGCACATGCCTAGCATGCATGAGATCCTGGGTTCTATCCCCAGTATCTCCTCTAAAAATAAATAAATCTAATTATCTCCCCACTACTGCCAAAAATATAATTAAATAATACAATAATAACTGTATCAGTCTCTCACAGTCCCTTTGTGACTGTGAATGGTTGAGAGCATGTGGCAAACTGAAGAAAAATATAAGTTCTACTGGATCTCCCTTGTTAACCAACGTTAATTTTCTCTATTTTGGTCCTAGTTGCATGCTTGTGTGGGTATGTATGTCTGTGTGTGTTTTATTGTATGTGTGTATATTAGATATTTTAAAATTTATTCTGCATAGATTTATTTAATCTGAGTAATCTATAGATAATCTATGCAATAGCTTCCCTATAGATTAATATTTAAGATTCACAAATTATGTGGCTTACAAAATCCTACAGAGCTTTAAACTTCTGAGGTCTCCTCCACATTTCCATGGCATTTTTTTTTTTTTTTTACTTTTCTTATTACCTTGAATAATAAACTTACAATAAGCTCAAAATGTATACTTTAATCTTTCTAACCAAGCACTTTGTAATTTGAAGAGAGTAAATGTGTAATGAATTTTATTGACTATAAATCCATCTGCTAGATTCTGCAAAAGATATATTGTGGTTTTACATTACTATAGTTTACCATATTTACTTACTTGTTGCAATGTAAAATGGCTTATATTGCCAGGATGAAAGCATTGGTACTCAGAGAAATTAGTGCTAACCCAGTGTCAGGGCTATGGTATAAGAATATGTCTCACATCTTAAGATTTCCTATATAGGGTTAGAACATGTATATGGTTTTTGAAGTCATCATTTTAAACGAGACATTGAAAACGTTATTCATTTTATGCATATTGACATGTAGTACATTATTTTAGAGCCATTTACTTTTTTTATTATTGAGTAAATCATCATATTGCTGTTTGGAACCAGAAGATAATTGGGGCATATTCCCCTTGGGGCATCTCCTGTGGGCTTTACCAACAGTTAAGTAACTGAATATAAGAATCTGAAGGAACCCTATTCACAATGTACTGATGATTGCATTTTCTGTTCCACAGGTAAGAGAAATTTTCAGATCATCTGCAGAATATTTCAGGAGTTGGAATCTAAATTATCAAAATTAATTATGTTATAAAATCCTTGGTACCAAGGCTTTCTGTTGTTGCCATTTCCACTGGTGAATAGAACACATTCATCACAACATAATTCATGCAGTGTTTGTCTAAAAATTGAAAAACAATACTTCTTGGAACAAAACAAAAGCAAAATAGACAATACTGTTTCATGTTTGTAGAAGTAGTGAGAATACTCCCAACAGAGTGTTAAGTTTTTATTTTCCTTCTGGAAGAAGACAGAGCAATTCAAAGTAAAACGGGAAACTTGTCAACAGAAGGCAAGAAAACATTTGACCTACTCACCTATCTGGGGGCTTATGTTTTGATGTGAGAAAGATAATCAGTAATTTTTTTATGCTTGTTTTGTTAGTTACTTAATGTGGAAGCCACTCTAGCTTACTACTTGTGTCATAATGTTTCTCTCGTCTTAAGGGTTTGGAAATATCCGAATGCATCAAAGATCATGTTTTATTTTATTTCAGTGGGGGTGGGAGGATGAGAGGGGGAAGATCAGATCCAGAATGATGGAAGGATATAGTAAGAGGTGGGAAAAAGTGGTGAAAAGCGCATGTACCCTGGGGGAGATCGGGACTCAACCTTGGCCGGCACGTCTTAGCTGACAGGGATTCTGTAAAGGTGAGATAGAGTAACGTGTGCAAAGCCCCCTTCCTACAGTTCAGTAACTAGCTGTTATTATTTCTCTCCTCCTTTTTGAACTTAGTGTTTCAATACTCAGGGTAAGGTATTTGGACCCTTCCACCTTGCCTTAAAGTCGTATATTGACAGTTCTTTCTGGGTGATCTTGGCTTTGTCTTTTTCAGAAGGTTGCTGGTATGTACATTCGTCTCCTTCTATCACTTTTTCTAATCAAGATGGCTCTTTCTCTCACGGATGGAATTTGAATGAATTGAAACTGGATGAATTTAAATAATGTGCAGAAGATTATTTGCAGCACATTAGGTACCCTGAAGACTGACTCAGATTTTTTGAAGGGTAGATTTATAAAAAATAAATGACTTAAACAAAAACTATCCTCCAACTAGTGTTATAATTACAGGTGAATAATAGAACTCTGAATTCGTGTTCAGGTAACACTGAGAGCCCTAATTTGATTAACCATGGGACAACACAGGAAAGACTTTTTCTATGCCTTCTAATTTTCATTTCTTGCTAAGTTTTTTTTAAAAAAAACCCTTAAATATTAAGGTTGATGTCTAGGTGCAAAGATTGTTTTTGTTGTAGTTATATTTTTAAATGACTAATCTCTGAGTTTATTTAACTGTTACTTTTAGATAATAGTTACCTACCTGTCATTTTCCTGTATAAAAAAATCAGTGATATATAATCAAATGTTATGCTGTAAGAGAAAAAAATCATATTTCTTATTTTTATTATAATTCTCCTATTTCACTACAGAATTTCAGAGAAGAAAATGTATCAATTATTGAGAATTTAGATTCCCCAAAACAAAACGAAAGACCAAATAGTTACCCAAAAAGGACAATACTGAATATAAGTTACCATATGATTTTATATTCAATCATGGCAATCAATTCAATTCTCAGAAAAAAATTAATTAGTTCTTTTCAGAAAAATCTAATGGAGCTATAAATGTTTTTACAGAGATTAACTCATAAAATACTACAATTCAGTAGGCAATTAGTCAACCAAACAAATCTTATTTAGTCCATTCTACATTTAAAGTCACTTTAAATATTTAAATTTATTAATACACTTTATTAATATGTATTCTGCTTTTGAGATAAATATTAGTGTAATAATTACATAAGAAATCTTTCTTTAGCTGAAAACTTTGTGTTTTAGTGTGACTGCATAGGAAAAAAGCTAATAGAATTCAGTAGAAAATTAATCATCTGATTTGAAAGGTTTTAGAAATGACAGGAATTGAACCAGTGAGTTAAATCCCAAGTCTTCCATCTGATTCCACAGTGAATGGTGTCAACCTTCGGCCCACCGTCTTATCACTGTCTCTGGAACTGCTGCTGGGAAGTTTTGCATTTTCAAGGAATAAATATGAGAATAAAGTTCACATTTCTTAAGTCACAATATTGCTCACTCTTGTCGTAGCACTATGAATGATACTTTTACGAATAAATTCAAGTTTGTTTCATGAACGGTCACCATGCAGAATGTCACCAAAGTCACTCTGTTTGTACTGAAGGGCTTCACAGACAAGCCTGACCTGCAGATCTTCCTGTTTCCCCTGTTTCTAGTGATCTACCTGTTTACTCTGATGGGAAATTTAGGACTAGTTGTGTTGGTCACCAGGGCTTCCCGGCTGCACAACCCCATGTACTATTTTCTGAGTCTGTTATCATGCGTGGATGCCAGCCTTTCCTCAGTAATTATCCCAAATATGTTAGTAGATTTTATGTCAAAAAATAAAGTCATTACATTCTTTGAATGTGCAGCCCAGATGTTTCTCATTGTTACTCTAGGGACCACAGAATGCTTCCTCTTGGCCGCAATGTCATATGATCGCTATGTAGCAATCTACAACCCCCTCCTGTATTCAGTGAGCATGGCGCCCAGAGTCTATGTGCCACTCATCACTGCTTCCTATGTTGGTGGCATTGTGAATGCTTCTGTGCACACAGTGGCCACATTTAGCCTGTCCTTCTGTGCGTCTAATGAAATTAAACACGTCTTTTGTGACATCCCTCCTCTCCTCGCTCTTTCTTGCTCTGACACTCGCACAAACCAGCTTCTACTCTTCTACTTCGTGGGCTCTATTGAGATAGTCACTATCCTGATTGTCCTGATCTCCTATGGTTTCATTCTGCTGGCCATCCTGAGGATGCATTCTGCCGAAGGGAGAAGGAAAGCCTTTTCTACATGTGGCTCTCACCTAACTGCAGTGTCAATTTACCATGGAACCATCCTCTTCATGTATGTGAGACCGAGTTCCAGCTATGCCTTGGACCATGACATGATAGTGTCTGTATTTTACAGCATCGTGATTCCCATGTTGAATCCAATCATTTATAGTTTAAGGAATAAAGATGTTAAAGAGGCCATGAACAGAGTATTTGGGAAACTTTGGTTTATCAATAAAGTGTAATTTTCAAATTAAAGATAAAATTGAAACAAATGAAGAATGATGTTCTTTGTCACCATATCAAGAAGTTATGATAAAATGGTTTTAGTGTAGTAATCTCCCCTATTCTTTTTAGACATCTTTATATAAAGATCATAGTCAAACCTCCACCTGTGCACTTTCCACACAGGCAGAAAAAATGAGTCTTCCATTTGCTTCTAACTTAATTCACTCAGATACACAGACACATAGACAGATGGGTACAGATAGGCAGATACTGACTGCATCATCGCAACAGTATGAGTGCTGACACAGCAAAGTATGACAGGCTAGTGGCTTAAACAGCTGAAATTTATTTCTCACTAGTCTAGAGACCACAAGTCTGAGTTCAGGGTGAAGCCAGAGTTGCCTTCTGCAGTCTTGGTCTTTGTATTATCAATTGCAGTCTCCCTCGCCCTGTGTCTTCACATATTCTTTTCTCTCTGTGAGTCTATTGCATTAGAGTCCACCCTAAAGATTTCATTTTCACTTAATTATCATCACAAAGACCTTATCTCCAGACACAGTCACATTCTGTGGTACAAGGATTAGAATTTGAACACATGAATGCTGACATATATCCTCTGTTTATTTACACACACACAGTCGCATATGCATGTTCTCTTTTCTTTAAAATGTATACTATTAACTTTCATCTCAATGCAAGTTAAGTTGGATAGGATTCCAAGTTGCAATTGCAAGTAACTTTATAATTATATCTGACAAGCTTGAGCAAATACCACCCAATTGATAGCAAACCTATAGCTGACATACCCCTGTACCACTTTCCATGGAATCATTGATTTGGACTCCAGTTTAAAGCACTTTTCTCCATCCTTAGATCTACGCATGGGCATCAATCTAATCCCAGCCAGTGAGTCAGGGATCAGAGATATGTGTTCCAATTCCTAGTTTCACTGCCATGATGCTTGTGAGGGTACCTTTCTCTTGTTTTTATTTGTTCATCCAGAGCGTGTACATTAAACTCATTTTATAATTTTCCACAGAATACAGAGGCTAGGAATTAGCATTTATCAGGATTATACTTAAACTCAAAAATGACAAACCAAGTGCAATTTACAGGGTAAGGTATATCTGCTCTTGGATTTGGTTCTTTCTGAACTAAGCCCCTCTACATCTTTCTGGGTTTCCCTACAGGTCTGATCCAGACTCAGCTTTGCTCTCTTTTCCTTTGGCCCTTACCCCTCTGTGATGTCTTTGCAGATGCCACCGCTCCTCATCGCTCAGGCTTAAGAACCAACATACAGAAATCATCCCTACTACGCACACTTTTACTTCTGCTTCCAGCAAGACTCATTTTTATTGCAAGGATATGTGCCCTTCAAAGATCATTTTTCCTTAATTTCTTCCTTCTTCCCTTCCTTTCTTTCTTCTTTCTTTCCTTCTTTTTCATTCCTCCATCATTATTATTTGTATTTTGTGAAAACCCTTTTGATTCCAGTCTTAGAACATAGAATACAACCTACATATATTTCCCTAAAGTGGGATTACTAAGTTTAAGAACAACTTGACAGCATAAACAGAGAGCATTTCTTGATGAAACATATTCTTCCCAATTTTTCTGCATTTTTTTTTCCTATTTGGAAAGCTCTCTCCACTGCTATTCACACAATTCTTTCCTTTAAATCTCTCTTCTTAGTGAAGATCTTATTTGACAGTTTATCTGCTTTACGTCTCCTCACATTCCTTGTTTATTAAATGCACCATTGCATTTTTAATTATTTTGCATAATATGCAGTTTAATTTCTATTTGATTTATTGTCTAATCTATTTTCCAAAGTCTAGAACAATGTCTGATACATATTGTTCCTCATAAATATTCCTTTAATGAATGAATATTATAGGTTAAAAACTGTGAATTTTTTTTTCAATTCAACTCAGAGACACTTGTAAAACAGAGACAGCATTTTTTGTGTCAATGTTAGTTATTGTTTAGATTTTCTGGTTTATTATTTCCTTTAAATATTTTCCTCTTCTTTTCATTAGTCTATTTTGCTCTTCTTTTCTAGTCTTCTGAATTGGATATGAATTTTCCAAGGAAAGTTATGTCAGTGACAGCCCCCATTTTTTAATATGTCATATTTTTGCTATCAAGCTATTTGTTATTTTTCTTATTTCTCTTTGAATTGAAAGTGGTTTAGTAACTTATCTTTAAATGCCTAACTGAAATTCTTTTTATTTGTAACTGAAAATGTTTTTATTTGTCATTTTTACCAGACAGAATAAAATTTTTAAATATTCTGAATTCAGAGCATTGTTTTCACTAATTAGGGCAGTTTTTATAAATACGCAAGTACACTTGAAAAGAAACTGAATTCTCTCTTATTTATGGTCAAAGCTTAATATCTATATATTAATTTCTATAAAATAATCATATTTAATGAGTGCTTTAAGTTTCTATGCCCTCTTCAATGTTTTCTCGATTAAAAATTTTAATTGATGTGTATTAGGGTTTCTTAATGTTGGTATGATTCCATGTATTTTTGTCTTTTCGTTTCCTCTGTGAGAAGTTTCCTGTTTTATAATATTTGTTGCTACGTGACTATTTTGCACAGATAACACTTATCTTTAAGTTTTCATCATGAATTAAAGTCCATCAATACAATGTATCCTTTTTTGTTTATTTTAATCTTTCCTGCAATCTCCGTTTTTGACATTAAAATGACAATCAATGTTTTGTTTTCGTATGTACTACCTAAATGCACATTTGCCCATACATTTATTTTTAACTTTCTGAAACAAAATTTTTAATATATTTAGCTTTAAAAATACTATCTGGGAAGTTTTATTTTAAAGATATGTTATGTGCAAATATATTCTGTATTTTGAATCAACATAATATGCTGATAGATTGGATGTGAGACATATGAGAAAATGTCAGGATTATTTGTATGTCTTTGCCTAAATGAGCACAAAGATGGCTTCCCTTTACATACAATTAACATTTAGATATTGCTGGTACCTACCTGAAAGTTATCTTGTGAAGATAAACCATGTTAATTATATCTCTAAAACCCTTTGAACGTTGTCTGGTGCATAGTAAGTGCCTAGCAAAGTATGTTATCACCATTATATCTATTAACTTTTTTGAGGCAAACACAGCTATTTATGTTTCTAACATGCTCTATTCTTGTCTTATTTTCTTGATCATATTTTTATTAGATAGCATTTTGGCATGACACCATGAAAATAGCATTATGTTGTAAGTTATTTCATACTACATTTTACATTGAATTTAATTGCAATTTTCTCTACTTAAGTGTAGTCCACAAAGTCATAGAATCTGTAGACTGTATTTGTCAACACAAATCAACAGGATACATTTTGTAATCATAGAAATAATTGAAAGCAAAGTAAAAGCATAGTTTATAAAAAAGACTAGGAAAATGAAAAGAGCACATAAATGTATGAAACAACATAATGCTTATAAAAGATGAGAGACGAGCCAAAGAAGCATAATTTGAACAATTGCAAAACAAAACAAATAGCATTAGCTGTAAATATAGAGTCTAGACAGCATGGATATCAAAGCAAAAATAAGTCATAATAATTTTAAATGGCATTCACATTGGATAAGGAAATTTTTAAGTAAATTAAGTAAAGGAAAATAATGTATATTTAAAAGATTTGAATAAATTAGTTGACAGTTTTGAATTTGTAAAAAATTTTTTTAAAATTAACTTAAACATTTTGCAATTTCACATTTTATTTTTAATATTTAACAAATATTTAAAAAAGAATCGACTATAATTTTATAGAGAAAATAATATAAATTTCAAAAATAAAATTGTTATAATCATTTTTTAATAAAAGCAATCTATATGTTACCAAAGTTTACACACAAAAAAATCTAATACTTGGAAAATGGAAAAATATGTTCTTAAATAACCTTGAAATAACAAAGAACATGAAAATTCCAATTCTAGATTATGTAAAAGAAAAATTTTAAAATAAAGGAAATTTTAGCATATTATCTGACTAAAGTTTATGAGTTGCCACACAATCTGAATACATTGTAAATTCATAGCTTTACAATTTATCTTTGTTAAAAAATTTAAAACAAATGAGTCAAACATTTAATTCAATATTTACTTTAATGATTATAACAAACCTATAGAAATTAGGAGAAAGGCAATAATTTTTTAAAAAATACACAGAATTTCAACAAAGAAGCAGTTTACTGAAGCTTGCTGACGCATCACACAAAAGTTAGCTTTTTGAAGTTTTCAGGTAGCCACCATTACATGCAGATTTAATGTGATAAATTTACAAACATGTCATGTCCAAAGCATTGCAAAATGACAGTCTGAATTTGTCTCATGTGCAAACAACACATTCAGCTTAGGTCTCAATGACAAAGGAATAATCAATGGTTAAACCTGTAAGTGTACACAGAATGCTTCAAAAAACTACATAGGAAATAACAGAAATATTGCTTAAGTATTTAATATATACATATACATACATAACTGCCCATCTGGAAGAACATGTACACAGCTGTTAATAACTGTTAGGGCAGTTCCATTCTTTTAAATTTTTCAGTATTTTTCAAATTTTCTCGAATGGTAACATATACCATTCTAAATCCAAAATTGTGAAGTGCTGTTTTTCCTTTGCCTTTTGTGTTTTTGTCCTTTAAATCAATCAAAAGTAATTTATAAAACAGAAGGGAATATTCTTTAAGAAAAAAGCCCATGTGCATTAAAAATACTCAGGAAAGTGAGTATTGTGATTATGATGGCCAGCATTTATTGGTACCGCCTTAAATGTTTTATATCCATTATCTGATATAATCTTTATATTAACTATATGGACGTGGAATAGTTACTTATCTCATGTGGTCAAGGACACTTGAGACTGAAGAGTTTCAGTGATTTATTAAGGGTTATGCAGCTAAAAGGATAGCAGATCTAGAGCCTGAATTCTGGAGTGTTTGCTTCTAAAGCAAATCCTCATAATCACTCTGCTATGTTGCTTCTCCATAAAATATGAAATAATCAATAAAACTGTTATCGTTGTTCCCCCAATGGAGCTTTTTATCCATAATGAAATTCTCTGAAGTTGGAGTATGCATAGGAATTTGTACGATACAGTTTAAAGATGACAACTATATTTTGTTTCATTTTGCAAATCAGTTGCCCTTAAAAACACAAGTATTTAAACCATAGATTTAACATTTCATAGTTTCCAATTACCATATGAATTTCTAAAGGCATATGCCTGGAAATGCCCAGATCATAGTCAAGCAAAAGATAGTGCAACAGAAGAAAAAAAAATTAAAGGATTCTACTGTCTCTGGAAAGACAGCAAGGAAATACACTGTAGGCAAGAAAAAAAATATATAGATGAATTTAAAAGTTTAGCATCACTGTTATTTTAATTGCCTGGATCCATCTCTCTTCTGAGTGACTCTACAGAGAGCATTTTTTACTTCTTTGTTCCTGAGACTATAAATGAATGGATTCAGCATGGGGATCACAATGGTATAAAAAACAGAAGCCATTTGATCCTTTCCCAAGGAGTAAGATTTACTTGGCTTCAAATAAGTAAAAATCATAGTGCCATAAAAGATGGTGACTCCCAGGAGATGCGAGCCACAGGTAGAAAAGGCCTTTTGCTTTCCGGAAGTGGAAGTAGTTTTCAGGACAGTAGACAGGATGAACACATAGGACACAGATATTGTGATAAGAGACACCACTAGGGTGGTGCCAGTGACAATGAATATCATGACTTCGATGTCATGTGTTTCAGTGCAGGACAGGGCTAAGATTGGGTATGTGTCACAGAAGAAGTGCTGGATTATATTGGAGTTGCAGAAATGCAATCTGCTTATGCAAAGGACATTGACAAAGGAGTCCAGAAAGCCAATCAAATAGGACCCAAGGATGAGGAAGCAGCAGCGTCTCAGGGACATAACTACAGGGTAATGCAGAGGGTTGCAGATGGCTACATAGCGATCATAGGCCATTGAGGAGAGAAGGAAACATTCAGTGGCACCCAGGAAGACGAAGAAGTACAACTGGGTGAAGCAGTTCATCCGTGAAATAGACTTGGCGGAGGTCAGTAAGCTCTCTAAGGTTTTAGGGGTGATGACAGTTGAGTAACTGAGGTCAAGGAATGAGAGGTGACTGAGGAAAAAATACATGGGGGTGTGAAGCTGGAGATCCAGGCGGATTATCAGTATCATCCCTGCATTTCCCAGCATGGTGATCAGGTACATCAGGAGAAACAGCGTGAAGAGGGCCAGCCGGATCCCTGCAGAATCTGTCAGCCCCTGAAGGATGAAGCTGGACACTTGCGTGTTATTCCTTCCACCCATAGTGTTCAAATGCTATAAACTGTTGAGAAATCAAAGCTAATACTTAACAGGAAGTATGTCAAAAAGATTTGGGTTTATATGAATGCCATGACATTTATATTAGTTTAGTGTTTATAGAATGTGACAATAATACAGTGTACAGAGTATGGAGAGAAAGCCCTTAATTTGATCGAGAAATATAGGAATAGATATAAACTGAAATTTGGATAAAATATAATAAAAGTTAATATAGTGGTTAATTACAATAACCCTGATACTATTCTAAATGCTTCCTGTTATTAATGCATTTAATCTCCTTAAAATTATTATATCATAGGTAGTACATGTAGCCACATTTTTCAGGTGAGAAAAAGGCACAGAGAATATAGGTAACTTATTCAGAGTCAGTTATTCAATATTGACTCTGGAATTCTAACAAGATCAATTAACTACAGAGAGCATGCTCATAACACTATGTTCCTATTTACAATTAATTCCAGAAGACCTGATGGATAAATTCTAGGTACATAATAAACAAAGATAGAAAAATAGTTTTAATGCATCATGTATTGTCCTTTTGTTTACAATTTTATTTAATACAAGATGACAAATTTCAACCCTAGAGGACTCTAGTAAGGTGTATTAAAATTTTAGATCCCATATTAGTATTAATTTCTGAAACATATAATGTTTTCAAAGCTTGACCCTTCAAAACAATTTTTTTCTGAAAATATGCACATTGCTTGTAAACCCTGCCCCCTAATTACATCAATTCTATATCTCTGATTCCATGAATCCTGGCGTTACTGCAGGGTAAGGTCTATATGTTGTATGTACACATGCTCTTCTGGTTATGTCCCCATTTTATTTGATCCTAACTAAAACCTTCTAATTTTGAGAACAATACTCACTGTGAGCCAACGTTGGTGAAAAAGTATCGTCTTCCAATATTATCTGTCTAGAAACATGTCAACCTCAAATTTTTCTCACAAATAAAATGTGAAAACCATTTAAGTTGAAAATTTCTGTAATATAGTATTTGTTTCTTTGGAGATAAGTTCTTTTTAAATTTTAGTGCATTCATTTTGTTTTATTCTGGGGTGAAAAAGAAATCCACCTAGAAATTTTGTTCAGGTCCTGATCAAATGTAAAATTTGCCAGGAAGTTATGTCTCAAAAGAATATCAGCGATCCACTGTGCATGTGAGCAGAGCAGAGTATGGATGGCCTCTCACCCTGATGATGCCAGGGTACCTCATATACTGGAGACTGATGATAATGCAACATTTGCTCATCCCTGTGGACCAATTTTCAAGGAAGACTGCTTGGCAGGATTCCAAGGACAAAAGTTTGAGGATTACCTGCAGCTCTGCTGGGTTTTGATAAGCTAGTAGTCTTTTACCTTAGAAGCCACACAATGAAGAGCCTAATGGTTTGTGCTTCCTTTGTGATGCTCTAAATTTATGTCTGGGGTGATAGAGAAACTATTTCTAGAGAAATAATTATCCTATGACTGAAGCCATCAGGGACGGAAAGAGATTTTTCATTCAGAAATTTTATATTTTAGTGTGTGATGCTATTAAATGAGTAAATATACTCATTAAAACAAAATTAGAATATAACAAAATTCAAAGAATGGTAAGAAAACAACCAAAACTGCTGTAACATTTTGATAAATTTCTCCCAATTACTTTTTACATTTATAGAATGTTTATTTGTATACCTCTAGATCTGCATAACTATTATGAGCCTGTATATTCAGTACCCATCCTCATTTTATAACTAAAATTTCATAATATACTACTACCAGTGTTATATTAGTCTTTCATAAAACCCATCATTTCATGTATTATGCATTGATTGATAGTCCATGACTAATTTCCCTCTAGAAATGTTCATCAGATGTCAATGATTTTATTGAATATTATTTATCCAAGATGAGGAAACAAAAGAAGGCTCTAAAAAGGGTTAGACTGAGAATCAGATTAAAGTAGCCTTGTGAATCTTTCATTAATTCATGATAATAAAATCAAGTTTCATGTAGATTTAAAGATGATTCTTACAGGAAAGTCTGCTCATCCTCCTGAATTTCAGGAGATAATTAGTTGGTATGGATAAAGAAGGTAATTTTGCATATATTGTATCTTTGATGAACTTTGGAAGGGCAATTTTACTCATCAAAAGTTAGTGCTGCTCAAACATGTGTCAAATAATATTCATATTTTATGAGAAGGCAGGACAGATGTAAACAGAAAAAATGTTCTCTGCCCTTTGGCCTCCTCTCTCCTCACACTGTGCATTGTGTATATGCAAAGTGCTTCCGCCAAACCGCCCCCATCGGCAGAAACACCTCCTCAACCATAAAAAGCAATAATCTCCTAGTGTCAATAAGAAAACTCCTTAAAACATAACATTCCTTCTTGATCTTATTAGGGGCCATGGCGACCCATGCCCCACTACTCGCTTTGTATGCTGAGATCTGGGTTGTATAAACTGTCAATAATATGCTATTTAATGTACAGTCCTCTGTTTCAAAAATTTTGTCCTTTGACTTCGAATGGGTGGAACAGTTCTTGTAGCTTTCTGAGAGGCTGTTCCCAGGTTATAACCCTCAGTTTGGCTTAAATAAAATTTTTCATCTATTTCTTAGACTGACTGATTAATTTTTCATCAACACAGGCTTATTTGGAGATTAAGAGGCCAGCATAAACCTATTTGATACTAGGTAACTTTGGGAGTTAAGCCAAAAGAGAGACTAATGGTAATTTCCAATGTAAATGACACCTCAATAACCATGGGGATTGCAAAATTACCAGGAGCAAGTTTTTCTTGCTAAATATTTTCCCAATCTTGAACCCATTTTGTCCATGTTTAGTCTTGTTCATGATTTCAGGCTATTCTTATACCATTTATTGTGTCATCACAGAAATGAAAGTCTGATCAGAGATTTTAAATCTTTTTTGATTTAATGATGATATAGTTTAATTCCCTAGCTCATTACAGCTTTAAGTATGCATATACATATATATATATATATTTTTTTTTTCTTTCTCTCCTGGGTTATTCTAGTTATTTTCATTTGCTTTTTCCATTGACACATGAAAGAATGATTCTTCTTACTTTTTTGGATAAGTGCTATTAAATTATCTTTTTGCTTTCTAATTAACCAACGGTTACCTGTTTTATCACTTTTTCCCTTACTTTATTAGATTTGTGGGGGACAACAAATAATTTTCCTTCTACCCTTCTAGATTTTTAACTGAGACCCACTCTCAGTAATAAAAAACAAAATAAGAGGAGAAAAACAAACAGAAATTTAATAACATGTATACCCCCTGTAAACATGGGACACACCCTGGACAACTGAGGAACATCCTCTCCAAATGGCCCAGCCCACCACCTTAAGTACCATCTTCACTTAAAGACACAAGAAGATGTTGGCAGGGAGGATAGGAACCAGGAAAAGCATTGGAAACAAGAGTATGTTTGTTAATGTATATTCAATTTCCTGCCTTCTTCATTGATAAGAGTTTCTAGAGATTTAGGCATCTTTCTCTTCCTGGTACAGAGATATCCTTACAAATGGAGATACCTTTTTTAAATGTAAATGTCTATTACAAAAACATAATTTTTATTTAATTTTCAGAGCTTCTCCTGTGCCTATTGCTTCTTGGAAATAACCACCTCAAGATAACCTTTATGGCAAAGAGGCATAGTTTGGCGTAGGAAATTCTGCTCCCGTTCATACTGAATTCTGCTCTTTCTCTAGCACCTGTTAATATTTACTTGTTTTATTTTCTTTTTGATACCTGTTTAATAATACAGGAATTTAATATCTGCATTATTCATCTGAGCATTACTTTAATTTTAATTTATATGTAGAGATATTATTATCATTGTCATATAGTATATAGGTAATTTAAAGACAAATTTAAAATTTTCCTACTTGACTAAGAGCAATGCAAGATTTTTAAAAAAATTTGTTCTTAATTTTCAAGCTGAAAGATCTATATTTTTAACCTTTAAATATCAATTTTAAATTTTATTGCATTGCAGTCAGAAAATGTGACTCCTTTAAGTTAAATTTTGTAAATTTATTGAAATTGATGAATTAATTGAAACCATTAGTATAAATGATTCATTGAACCGGGGAAAAAAGTCAAATGGTGATATGAAGTCTGGCCTTATCCACTACAGTGTTATAGATTACAAATTCTCAGCTAGATTGAAACAAACAAACAAAAAAACAGTACAAAAATGAGTGATATGTTAGAGGGTAAAAAGTGCTATAAAAATAAATACAACATAAAACAGCTTAGAGGATGGGGGTTCTGGAATAGGGGCATGAGGAAACAATCAGAAATAATATAATCAAGATAGGTTGAAATAAAAAAGTTGGGGAGGGAAGAGTTGGTCATGCAGGTTCATGGCAGGAAAGTGGTTTGGACAGGGGGTCATCAATGCCAAGGCCTTGTGCAGAGAACAGTCCATAGAATTTGAGAGACAGAAAGGACTATCTAGTAAGAGTGTTATTCTATGATGAGAGGGGGGACAGGAGCAGTATTTGTACGTCAGTGGTGGTAAGTGCTGTGGAGAAAAACAAGTGGGGAGGATGCACAGAGACAGTTGGATTTTTTCTTCTAAAAATACATTTCTTCAAAGAAATCTTCAGTGATCAGGTCACACTGAAAGAACTGAAGTAGAAAATTGTACAAATATCTAGAGGAAGTGGTAAACAGGCAAATGTAATAAAAAATGTTTGATGGAAATACTTTATCCTAATGTTTTGCATCACTTTATTATGGTAAAATTTGTGTAAAAAATATAATATACTGGAGTTTGTATGTTGATTCACTGATAATCTGTCTTTTTAGAGGAATTTATTACACTTTATAAATACATTTTATTTTTATAGATATATATAATGTGTATATATATTACATATTATTTAATGATATATAATATATATTTATATTTTATAAATATAAAATTATTTATTTTTCTCTAATATATTTATATTTTATAATACCAATATTTCTATACTTTCTTTTTCTGAGATGTATTTTTTCTTTCTTATTTACCTTCTTTAGCTATTTTTAGATAGATTTTTTTACCATCCCCTTCCCCTATATTTTGAAAAGGCAAATATCCTATGCAGTCCTATGTTATTTTACACTACTTTCTCCAATTCTCAGATAATAATCTGGAATTCATTTCTGAATGGACCTCTAATTTTTGTGTAATGGCACAAGAGTAAGTCTGACTCTACCTGCTATCCACAAGCCAGTCTTGTTTTATTTTCATGGAGGAATTTGTTTCTTCAGGAATTTCTGCAAAACTTCTTAAAAATAAAACAAGTTAAGAAACAATTTTATTTCTTTCTTTATTTTCATAGAAAAAGGTGGTGAAAGGTGGTGAAATGGAACACAATCTTAAGGACACAAATGGTTAACAGGACCATGACAAAAGCACTACAGCTTTACTAGACTGAATGAACACTAGTCAGCTAGAACTCCTGACCTTAATGAATCTGTCACCATGCTCCATAAGCAAACAAAAGGAAAGAAAATATTTACTTACATATTTCATATGTGATACATTTGCTACACGTTTTCTTGTGGAGCACAAATCTGAATAAACAAACTTCTCTCAAAGAGCGAAGGACAATCTTGAATAAACTATCTTCTCTCAATCTTGTCGGAAAGAACCATTATAAGCATACACATTTTCTTTTAAAAGCAGCTCATCAAATTAACCTTCAGTTCCTTATGTTACCACCAAAAGTAAAGACCCTAGTTCTTGTCATACTCGAAATACAAGTTTACAGTCGGAAGACAGTGCGTTGTGTAGCAAAATATTTTAAAAGATTTATTCAGAAAAGGAAAAGTGCACCTCCAAGGACGGGAGGCGGGCTTCCCCAAAGGAGGAAAAAGCGTTGGCTTTTGTCCGCTCTTTCCCTTATACCCTCGCTCAGAGGTGGCCTTTTGATTAATCGAAGGCTTTTGTCTCTGGAGTGCTTGGTCATGTTTGGCCCCTTTGTGCACATCCTTACCCATGGTGTACACCCCATAGGAGGTGGTAAACAGCAGTGTTAATTAGAATACAATGAGCATTGGGTCATGTCTGGTTGAGTCCTTTCTGCTACTATGCAGTCAGGGCTGTCGGGTCCTAACCGGTTTCTTGCTGGCTCTCATTTAGAAAAAATAAACTCCCTTTATGCTGGAGGCGGGCATAATGCCATTCTCCAGACCATCCTCCCCCTCCCCCACCCATCTGCCTGGTGCCCCCACTTATCTAACTACCTGACACTTCCAACATACATTTTAAATGTGATTGCCCAACTCCCCTGGTTACTACTCAGTGATTCATGCACAGGAAAGCAGTCCTAAGGGTTACATCTTATCCATAAATCCATTCAATGGGATTTATGTTGAAGTCTCTTTTCAAGGAAAAATAAAACAAAACCCCGTTCCTCCTTTTAATACTATAGACTTAATGAAGCTTTTTCTGCCTGGTTTGAAGAAATGAGAATCTCCATCAATACCTCCAAAATGCTTCAGGAATTGTGTTACAGTTAGCGCTTCATTTATACACACACACAGACACACACACACACACATATTTAAGTTTATCAAGTCTTTGAACTTAGGGAGGTACATTATTGTTGCTAAGAAGTAAAACTCTGCTGTTTTTGATGAAGACCATACTCCAATTCATAGACCCGTGATTTTCTATGTAATCAAGGATCACGATCAAGATAAATGATCAAAATTTTAACTGTTAGGACAGAAGGAATCCACATTACCTGGAGATGTCTCCGTATTACCCAGTGTCTCTTGTCATCACTAGTGTTTACACCTCACTGAAATGACTTCAACCGCTACCCCCCTCCAACCCTGGAATTACATTTGCTTTTGTTAACTCTGTACCCTTTCCTTTGCTCTCAGGCCGTCAGCTATCATTTCTTGTTAACGATATTTAAGAGTTATCATCTCAATCTACTACTCATTTTCTACGCTCATTTTGATGATGGCTGAAAAAACAAGACATCAAACCATATGGACAGTCAGTATAATTGCTGTTTAACATGTTGTGGTGTGATGGCATGCTCACGCAAGAACATGCAGGGAGAGATTCAGTCACTGCTTTCTTTAGTTATTTGTGCATGTCTATGTCTGAATAATTTATGTATTGACATGAACTCCTAAGACAGTGATTCAGTATTCCATATAAACAAATAAAATGATAATTCACCTCCTTTATGTCAAGATTCTAAGTTATTATTCAGTTTGTGTTATGCCTTTGGACTTACTCTAGTCTTTTCCTAATTGTTGGAGCAATTGAATGCCTGAAACCATCCAACTTTTCTTTAATCGCAACAAGCAGAGATTTGTCATGGAAAAAGTTTTCTACGTATGACTCTCAGGAGAGCCTTTTTTACGTCTTTGTTCCTCAGACTATAGATGAGCGGATTCAGCATTGGGATGACCATGGTATAGAACACAGATGCCACCTGTCCCTGGGTCAAGGATGACGTGTTGTCGGGCTGCAGATATGTGAAAATCAGGGACCCATAAAAGACGGTCACACCCAGGAGGTGCGACGCACAGGTGGAAAAGGCTTTCTGTCTGCCTGCCGCAGACTGGATCTTGAGGATGGCTGAGATGATGGCCATGTAAGTGACAGTGATAATGAAGAGGGAACTGAGAAGGGTGAACCCAGCTAAAACAAAGATCACCATTTCTGTGCTGAAGGCATCTCCACACGACAGGGCCAAAAGAGCTGTGGTGTCACAGAAAAAATGGTTGATGCTGGCATCACAGAACGCCAAACTGCTTATCAAGCAGATGGATATCAGAGAATTCGTGAAGCCTACTGTATATGGCATGACTCCCAACCAGCTGCACACTTTCTGGGACATAACCACTGAATACAGTAAGGGGTTGCAGATTGCCACATAGCGGTCATAGGCCATTGATCCCAGAAGAAAACACTCGCTACACACCAAACCCACAAAAAAGTACATTTGAACAAAGCAGCCAAAGAAGGAGATGGTTTTCTGTTTCGACTGGAAATTCACCAGTGCCTTGGGGGTTACAGTAGAGGAATAAAATATGTCAATGAATGCTAAATTGTTAAGGAAAAAGTACATAGGTGTGTGAAGCTGAGAGTCAATTCTGATTAAAATAATTAGACCAAGGTTCCCCCAAACAGTGAATAGATAAATAAAGAGAAATATCAAGAAAAGACTGACTTGCAGTTCAGGGTGATTTGTAAATCCAGAGAGAATGAAGAAAGTCACCTCCGTGAAATTGTTCCCAGCCATTTTTATCAAGCCAGGCCTCTGACTTACCTGCTGAGTAACAATGACAGAAGTTAGAGAAGGATTCGACTCTAAGGACCTGATAGCCAGTGTTGACTTAGACTCATAATGAAAGAGTGACAGATGGGGAGCAAATATTTAATGACTTTAAGTTAATTGAAAATTTATACATGATTTTCTTTTTTTTTTGTAAGAGAACAGACATGCTGATTGAAAAAAAAAATTCCAAGTTCACAATCCTGTGGCTTTCTTTGCACTCAAAGATATTTATCAGGCGTGACTTTTGAAGGATTTTTCCTGAGATATACCATCTTCAACCCTACTGTATCTCTGGGCCCCAAATCATATACTTAGAAATTTACCTACTAGTTGTATGGTATTCTCAGAAAATATAAAGGTTGTTTAGGAAAGGAGGTGCTATTATTTGTGAATTCAATATCTTTTTGTGGCAGTCTTCCTAATGACACTTTTTAGGGTTATTTTAAGAGCTTAATAATATCTTAGATGGACACATCAAATAATTCCTTGGAATCGATAAAGCTTTGTTAAATTTTATAAAATATATATACAATTTTTATATGATATGTAAAATATATTTTATTAATACATAAAGCATATAAAACTTACACATAGATATAACAGGAAAGCAACTTCTTGCTTATTTTATGTGTTAATGCTAAACTTTGTTATACCTTTTTCTACCACATGTCCTTTCTTTCTGTTGGTTCGCTACCACCAAACGAGGAACTTACCCTGTCACATAGCCAGATTGTTTGGTATGTGTGGTTAGTGACCATGTTTGTTTCCATCGTGAAGCACATGGTTATCTATAACATTAGGTAATAACTAATTCATTGCCAAATAGTGATTTTTCAATAATAAAAAGCCTACAAATGGTAAAAGGAATGTGATTTGTTATATTTAAAACAAAAAATTAAAACATAAGGTGATTTCACTAGAAATTAGAGAACTTATTTGCCTAATTCAATTGACATAAGTATGTGATAAATAAAAACTGAAACTAGCATGATATTAATGCAAGTTCGTTTCAGACATTTAGCACTCTGCTTGGTTAAGTATACTTAATCATTTAGGGTCTCCCACATTCACAATGCTCCTATTTGTTTATCCATTCATTCCTTTAAGTAGCTTTTAGTCAACGAAGGCAGTTTGTCTTGCCTGGCACCATTCTTAAAGCTCACTGGAAGATGCAGGCATGTAAAAAGAAAATGTTTCTCAGTGTAAGAAACACACACACACACACACACACACACCCGCACGCACACAATAAAGAAGAGAATGATAAAATTAGACTTACCTGGTATTGAGTCATCAAAAGGAAAACCCTTTCTCTCTCAGCTCTCTTCCATCTATTTTCAGGTTTATGTTCAGACAATAAGAAGAGAAAACATTTTGCAACCTTTGCAAAATCCACCATTAGTTTTTGGCATATGGCTAGATCTCTCTCCTCTACAAATCTGAATCCCGTGAATTCTCTGTATAACGGCTTGTGTCTGTTGTGTTTGCTGTTGCTGCTGCTGTTAGCACAGGGCTCTGTTTCCTATATAATGCACCCCTGTTGGTATTAGGAAGTTGATGGAAAAATGTGGATAGTTTCGATGACAGTTATGGATAATGCATATATTACCTTCCATTGATAAGATAAAAATAAGAACAGAATTAACAAAATAATTGTTTATTTTTGTGTGTCTTCTTGAGAATTAAAATCTATTTTTTTTTAGGTCAAACTTAGATTTGTATTCAGGATTAATTTTGTTCTTAGTGTATTTCTAAAGCAGTCCCATTTAAAAAAAGGATTGTCTTCTGAAATCTAGTATACCAGCATCTCTTTTTAAACTTGCAAAGTTATATCATAAAGAAATTGGTCAATTAGCATTTTCGATCTCTTGAGGGTTGTATTTTAATTGTGCCCCAAGGTTTATTTGTAATTTGCCTAGAATGCATCTCCAGTGGAAAAGTTCGGAAGTAAATGTTCCTCAGCTTTGTGTTTTTCAGTTTAAATGGCCATAGACATATTGAGATATGTAATTAATGTAGTTTTAAAACTTATGTTTATTTTGATATTATATGTATGTGTGTGTGTATATATACATCTTTTTTAAAGCATTAGGAAATATATGTGAAATACATGGTATTAGAGAGTATCAATAACCATTGCCCCTGTCTGGGGTTTTGCTGGTCTCTCAGCAAAAGCAGGGAGCATTTCCAGCTACTGATTTAATAGTGTTAATATACATTGAAATTATGTTACCACCTATGTCAAACAGTCATGTATGTATTTATTTTTAATACAGACACTGTGATTTTTAACTGACTGTGCTTAATGGTACATACACACAAAATAGGGTGAGACTACGTATGCCATCTAGGAAAACAAGCAAAAAGAACCTTAAGTAAAATTAAAGGTCATTCTCTCTGTTTCATGTTCAGCTGATAGGTCAGTACTTTGAAAAACTTTAATTACATTATTATTCTATTTGTTGTTTGTTTATTTTTTCAAGCAATTTCCTAAGTGACACCCCTATAATGACTCTGAATTGGTAGGTCTGAAATTGACCCCAAAATGTGACTTTTTCAAAATGCCTGAGGTCCATGGACTGTTTCCAAACACTAGCTTAAAAGGATCTCACAGGCTTGCCAGATTAAGTGACTTTTCTACTGTTATCATTATGGTCTCTTATTTTACTTATTTTTAGAAGATATTTAATATGATGAAATCGTATGTTGAGACAAGATAGATTCTACATTGGGGAGGAAAACCACACATCTCTAATCCTACTTGTCACATTAGAGATTTAAAAAAAAAGAATAAAAACTGTTATAAATGGGCCATATCACTTACTGGTAATCAACATATTTAGATATTAGGACAAAAGAAATGATTACTACTCTTTTTCCCCTCTAGTATGTGTCTTGAGAAAAGAAACCTTTGAAAATACTGAATTGTATACCTGTAATCTCAAATTTCCAACCATTTCTTACTTATTCTTTCAATACACTTTAAGCACTATCAAATGACAGATACTATGGTTTGTGTGGGACTGCAAAGATGAGCATATTGTCTCTACTTTTAAGTTACTTAGAGTTGATTGCTTCTTTCAAGATTCAAGATGCAAAACTTGCCTCGGTTCTTTAATAGTCTGATATTTGGTGAGCTAATATGTTCATACCTACCAGTGTATGCCTGGAATTAAGACTAGAGTTGACTGCACTATAGGATTAATGGGCATGTAGTAAATGCTTACTTAATTCAATTCATATTTCTTATAAACCCATTTTAAGTTCTAGTTGTTAACCAGCTATATTTAACTTTTTAGTTAATTTTTTTCAACTTACATAATTTCAACACACTCTTTACCCAGTTTCATGAATGTTAACATCTTACATAACTAGAGCATAATAACTAACACAAAGAAATTCACATTGATACAGCAATGTTAACAAAACTACACATTTTATTCAATTTCACCAGTTTTCCCCCAGAGTCCCTTTTACTCTTCCAGGATCCAATTCAGAATATCACTCTGCAATTAGTGTCATGTCTCTTTAAATGTTTCAGTCTGTGACTTTCCCATTTTCTTTCCTGTTCTTTCATGACTGACACTTTTCAAGATTGTTGGTCAAGTGTTTTACAGACTGTCTCTCAGTTTAAGTTTGCCTGATGTTTTCTCATGATTAACCTGAAGTTATTCATTATGAGAAAAAAGTTCCAGTGAGGTGATATGCATGTCCTTTTCATATTATTAGAGGATACAGGATGTTAAATGGTATTTCTAGTGATGTTAAACTTGATCACTTGAAGTAGTGTCTGTTAGGGGGAAGGGGAGTGTACAGCTCAAGTTGTAGAGCACCTGCCTAGCGTGCATGAGGTCCTGGGTTCAATCTCCAGGGCCTCCTCTGAAAATAAATAAACAAGTCTAATTACCTCCCCCTGGCAAGAAAAATTATAAAATAGTGTCTGCCAGGCTTCTTTACTGTAAAGTTAGATTCTTTACTATGTAATTTATATAAACTAACATGTATATGGAATATTAACATTATTTATTTAATTTTCTTTCATATGTAATTTATATAAATTACATAAATATGGAAGACAAAATATTTTATTTATACTTGTTGGCATCCATCAACATATTGCCTCTAACAATTATTATGGTGGTGTTTTCATAGTAAATTTCCATTTCCCTTAGTCTTTCAACGTATTTTAATTGAAATGATTCTGTAAGGAAGAGTTGTTATTTCTTATTTATTTATTTATAGCAGTATATACTCTTTGATACTTATTTTGTTTTGGGGGGTTATTATCCAATACCCCCATCACTTCCATTGCTGCTCAATTCATTCCAGCTTTGCTAATGGAACCATCATTGAATCAACTCCCACGTGCTCTGCTCTTTGTTTGTTTTTTTCATTTATTTCCACTTCTTACATCCTGACAGTGCAGTGAGCTCCAGGTTTATCATTTATTTTCCTGGACCCCGCTCTAGAAACAACCGCTTCTCCAAGGATCCCTTTATCATTATACTATAAACTTTTAAATAAAAATAATGACATTGATGAAGGCATTGAGTTTTACATAAATATTTTGGAAAGTAATTGAGTAAAGTATCAAGATAAAAAAAAGTATGTGTTTCACCAAAGAATTTGATTATTAGACAACTGTCAAGATGAAAGCAATTAGAAAAATGATTAAGTTTTACACACAGACGTCATCATTTTGCTATAAATTACTTTGTAAGACATTAAACCCCAAAGTGTACAACCCACGAGGTGGATATTTGGCAGGCTCTGTGTACGTTAGAACTTTAGTCTGTGATTATGAGACATAATCAGCACTTGTCACGTCCTAAGGAATCTCTCATTAAGTAATAGTTTTGCTTTTGAAAACCTGGTTTAACATTAACAGTGATTACTTATTTTTTAAAAAATACGTGGCAGTTGTGGTGATATACCATCAAAATATTTGACAATGGGATTATTCTGGAAGAAAATATAGGCCACATAGAAACAATGAAATACAATTTGCTTTAAAACACTTTGATACATATTGACATAAGTTTAATTGTCAAGTAATAAGAAAAAAAAAAAGCCCAGAGACTTACAGAGTTTGAATAAGATTTATTGCTAGGCACTATGGGTTATTCCATTTGATAAATACCAGCATTCTTTCCACAAATTTGAAACTGTTGTTCCCTACGCATTGCAAAGGTGTCGCCAGCAAAGACTATGTTCGCCCTCTTAACAACTATAGTGATGACAGTGGTGCAGGACTGAGTTTCTGATGCTTGTCTGAGTAAGTAGGACAATAATATGAACATAAGCAATATGGGATTCCAAGTCATTTTGTTTAAAAAAAACTTTCAGCATTTTCAAGTAGCTGTACAACTTAATGGAAATTTCCTAAAGGCTGATTTTTTTTTTAGTGAATTCCAATATAGGCTGATATAAAGGAAAACCTTTGCATTGCTATGTTTGTATTTCTGTTAAACAACAGGCAGAAATGAAATTGTCATGAAAAGAAACTCTTCTGTCCCTGTGGCATTATTGTTAAAGATAAATATTCAAATTTTAAAGGTTCCAGGTAAATATGGCAAACAAAATGCATACAGAAAGTTGTGTTTCTTTATGTAAAATGGGAGAAGGCCTGTGAACATGTACACAAATATATGTGTGTTTGAACGCTACCTCTCAAATGTTGGATGTTGTCAGATCTTGGGTAAGCTTTTAACTCCCTTGATCACTTGTTTCCTCATCTGTAAAATGGGTCAGCTCCTCTAGAGTTGTAAAGAGGGAAGACTGATTTCACTCTCCGTAACTGATTCTTTTCGAAGTATGTGTATGTGCATGTGTGTGCATGTACGTATCTTTCTGTATGTATGTTTGTGTGATTGTCAACTACTGGTTCTTCTATATCCAATTAAAACTGAAAATCATATTCTGTAACTAACCAATCTGTAGAAGATGGTGTCAGTTTATTACTTAAGAAGTTAGTAGAGATTCAAAATAATAATTGAGGAATCGAAAGAACCTAAATTATGCAGTGGCACAAAATTATTTTAAACTGGAGCCAGCTTGGATTCAGTTGATGTGGAGAGAGGCTTTCTCTGAGCCTCCTTTATCTGACTAAAGGCAGAACTTCTGAGAATGAAGCTGCCATAAAATCCTCTGTCCCTGGGACTGCTTTGTCTGCCAGGAGGAAGACAGAATGACCACTTGCTCCTGCATAAACAATGATGTCACAGAATTTCCTGTCTCTCATTTGTTCCCTTAGAAACCCATTTGTTTTTCCCATGGAAGCCATGTCTCCCTCTCTCTTTCCTATATTATTAGGTATATAAACCTCATCTCTAACTATTGAACTAGCCACTTTTTTTTGTCTGTATTCATATTTATATGAATGCACTTTGTCTATTCTCCTGTCAATCTGCCTTTTGTCAGTTTATCTTTTTTAATTTAATAAATTTATTTATTTATTTTTAATGGAGGTACTGGGGATTGAACCCAGGACCTCATGCATGCTAAGCATGTGCTCTGCCACTGAGCTATACCCTCCTACTGTCAGTTTAATTTGCAGACCCTTAATTAGTAAACCTAAAAACATGTAGCATCAATCAATATTTCTTAAACTTTTTTTGCTTGAAAACTTATAGTCACTGAGCAAATAGTTTTTGCATAATAATTCTTTTCATTGCTTATTTGGCCTCTGTGTTTCTTACATTGTAAATCAGGAGATTTAATATTGGTGGCAAAAGGGTATAGAACACGGACAGGATTTTGGCTCTATCCTGTGGGTAGCTAGAGCTGGTCCCCAGATAAGTAAACATCACTGTTCCGTAGAAGAGAGTCACTACCATTAGGTGGGAGACCCATGTGGAGAAGGCTTTGTATCTGCCCCTCAGAGACTGTATCTTCAGTACAGTGAGAAGGATGCCCAGATAGGAACTAACCACCATCAGAAAGGTAGCCACTGATGTGGTCCCAGAGAGGACTGTAAATAAAGCCTCATTGTACTGGGTATCAGAACAGGAAAGTTGAAACAGCAGTGGGATATCACAAAAATAATGGTTGATGACATTGGGACCACAGAAAGACAGACTGAGCAAGCCACTCAAATGGGTGAGTGAGTTGATGCAACCTACTAGGTAGGACGCAGTCACCAGTTGGATGCAGAGTGTAGGGGTCATGAGACCTTTGTAGAGAAGGGGGCGGCAAATGGCAATGTACCGATCAAATGCCATTGCAGCCAGAAGGAAGTATTCTGTGGTCAGGAGCATGCTGACAAAGGAATACTGAAGGAGGCAACCACAATAGGAGATGGCTCTCTGTCCTGCTATGTAGTTCATCAGCATCTTAGGGATAAAGACCAAGGAATAGCAGAAATCCAAGAAAGCCAACTGGCTAAGGAAAAAGTACTTGGGAGAATGGAGCTGGGCACTAGCCAGGATGACTGCAGTCAGCCAAACGTTGCCCACTACAGTGATGAGATAAATCAAGAGAAACAGCACAAATAGGACCGTATTCAGTTCAGGGTCATCGGTCAGCCCCAGGAGGATGAATTCAGTTATCTCACTGACATTTCTGTTAGCCATTTATGTGGCTCCTCTCTGATGGGACTACAGGGAATGAGAGGAAACAGAAAATAAGCAAAGAGTGCAGCTTGAACATGACCTTGTTCTACCAGCATCTTTAGAAAACTGCATGATTTTAGTTAATAATAATAAATCACAGTCAATTCACTTCTTGCAAATATGAAAGTTAGCCTGATTCAAAACTTTATTCGGATCAAAGTCTCACCAGGGGCTGTAAACTGGCATTAGGTACCACATAGAAGCCCCTGGAGAAAGTAAAATCCCCATGAAAAGCTGTAATAGTGATCTTAGTTTAGCGGAGAAGGTTCAGAGTTGGACGTTGGATAACAGTGCATCTCAGATTCCAGAACACAAGACAAGGACCTCATGTTTTAAAAAGAAGATCCCTTAACAAAGAATAAAAAACTCAATGTTTAACAGATAAATTCTTGGGGAATCTGGCAATATTATTCTCTGTGACATCTTTTTAACTTAGGCAAAAATACACATGACATGTTAAACAATAGAAATAACAAACGGGCAGAATATACATATGTGTATATTAAATCATCTAATAAAACTGATCATTATCCATAAAAATGGAAGATGAGAATTTTCTATCAGAACAACATCATTTATTGGTTAAAACTCAGTTATTCCAGGAAGCCATTCTTTGCTATGCCAGAAGATATTTATCACTCCATACTTGGATTTCTTATAGCATTTATTACCAAATGGGTTAAATTAGACCACAGCAGATTTTTTGCATTAAGATTGAGTCAAACACATGTTTGAATCCCTACAGTCAAGAAATCTCAACTCGAGAGGGGGTGCATAGAGCTCAGTGGTAGAGTGAGTGCTTAGCAAGCATGAGGTCCTGGGGTCAATTCTCAAAACCTCTATCAAAATAAATAAATAAATAAACCAAATGACTGCCCCCCACCCGCACACAAAAAAAAGAAAAAAAAATTAGGTCTCAAGTTTAATTTCAAGGACAATGCAGATGATTTTGGCACATTAGTTCACATATGAATCTGGGTTTTTATCCAGGAAAAGTTAGATCATTAAATCAACTTTATTTTAGTTTTTATCATATAACCAAAACTATGTGAAAAACAACATTCTGTATCTAATGTATTTGAGAAACACTTGGCTAAATAATTTTTAAGGAAAGCTTTCTTTATTGCAGGACTTATAAGAATGCATAATATTTGACTATGCTTTGCAAGTTCCAATAAGATAAATACATACAGAACACATTTCATATTAATTTGACAATCAAATCTATTTTCACTAAATATTAATGAATACACTGTTCCACAATCCATGCTTTGGGAATAATATTTCCCTGATACTGAATGCAGAGTGAATGGGCTTGGATTTCTACCCTTTATTTTCAGTGTTATATAAAGAAAGTTATTTGATAACAATTCTGCAAATCATGCTACCAAATAACTTTGATTAATTCCATTTGCTAGGAGACCAGCCCGAGTCTAATTTTTCTCACACTGGATATACAAGATATAAAAAGAACGACTAGTCACTTTATACCACGTTGAGCTGTGATTGCACGTCTAACTCTTGGTTTCCCAGCCTAACTATCAGATTCATCTCTAAACCTTTCTCAAGCAGTAGTTGTGAGACTTAAATAAGAAAATATGTGGAAACAGGGTGGTTCACCATGGATGCTCTCAAATGTTTGCTGTCTATTCAAAGTAAAACGAATAAGGAAAACAGAGACTGGACTCTGCTGACATACTGGACAGATGCCTTTGACTAAAGTGATTATTTGGATTTTTGCTTTTTTTGTTTGGTTTTGTTTAGTTAGATTTGCCTTGATTTTGTTTTTAAACAAACCAATTTGTTACTTTGATGATAAATTTCTTATTTCACTCATTTTGTATTTCTCTTTAATTTTCACTTAATAATTGGTAAATTTCATCTGAACTTCCTTTCACTGTAAAGTCAGTTAATCTTTGAGTCTAAAATTTAGCTCTGCTAACAGGACCAAATAAATGGCTGCTCTTTTCCTCAGATTTAACAAAATTCAACAGTTTGCAATAGTCAATCTTAATGAATTTAAGTAAATTCCCTCTTGTAACCGACATAATTATGTGAAGTTATAAACACAGCTACCTGAGGAAATATGGAATAAACTCACTAATGACTTCAAGCAAGCCAATTGACCTGGTCATGGTCTAACTGGATTTCAGTCATCTCAGTAACTGGGATGGATTTGAGGCAGATGATAATCTTCACATTTTATTCACAATGTCTTTTGAGAGTTGCTCTTTTTGAATACAGGAAAAGGCATTTATAATTGTTAGAACACACATATGCGACCCTACCTGGTGCTGAGAGGAAGCCTGGCCACTCCTATTGGTTTCCTGACTTGTGCTTATATTTGGCTCAGGGCCTTTGGGGGATGCCATCCACAGGGGTCCCGTGAGCACCAGGTCTCATCAAACAGCTAAAGAGAGTCCTGGGAGAGCAATGTCCCAGCATGATCTTGTCAAATTATAGCAATTCACGTATTTGGCCTTTCCTCAGTTTTAGAGAAAATTGTCACATGTGTCTTATCTCACTTAGATGCGGCTCCACAAGGAAAAAATGAATTATTAAAAATGAACTCCACTGGTGTCTGTAATTATGATTTACAGAACTTAATAGTATATATATAGGCTTTATATATGTATATACATACTGGTTTTAAAGAGCACTAAGTACCAGCTGTTGGTGGCCATGTTCTTCTATAAATACATTGTTATTGATATGAATTATGGAAAATACACACATTTAAATTTGAGAGAACTCAAAAGAAGGGGAAGCAATGACTAAACAGAAGTCAGGTCTGTGTGTGTTTTTATACACTGGATTGCCTTTTAATATTGGGGTAATTTAGTCAATTAAGACACTAAAATATCAGGTTCAACATTTTTGTAATGATAGTGGCTGAACATAATAATAAATTTTAGAAATACTGAATAGATTGATATTTGGGGGATAGACTGGGAAACAGAAAGGAGGTAACTGTGGAGTGAAATGGTAAGCTAAACGTAGAAGTGGAGGAAGGGACATTCTTGTACGAGTAAGTCCCTAAGATGAGTCACATGCACCAAACGAATACACACAGCTGCGTGAGAAAAGGCGGTGAAAATCTGCAGTGATTTTAAAATGAAGCAGTATTGCAGACTAACACACAGGGGATGTTAGACGAGTTTTATTAGCGAGAGTATTTCTTTTTCTTTGTCAACCATTTATTTGCTATTGACTAATTATATCTGCCATTTAAGGACATTTGGAACCTGCTTAACTCAATTTCATTTACTTTCTGAATATTTAATTTTAATGGTGTATTAAAGTGAAGGTTTATAACTTTTCATATTTATACATTTCATATTAATGGTATATTACTCATTTTCCAATCTACGTTCTGCACATCTGCACAATCTCCCTCCGTTTGCCTCAGAATTCTAGGATAGGAATGTTTTTTTCTCATTTAAGCATCAAGTTCCTGTTTTATAGTGTAGTCTGGTAGCTGTTTGTTAGAGTTAGTTGAAGGTCAGTACTAGAAAACAAAAATCTTTTTTTCCCATAAAATAACACCCACTACACACACACACACACACACACACACACACACACTTCTCACACTTAGAAAACTGTGTTATTTGTCTGCATGCTGGGAGGCCACCCTGTTCTATAGGGTGTATATTGTAATAGAACTTATTAAAAATTGTAAACAGCTCAATTTATTTTTCTGAGTTTCAATTTTTCCCCCTATAATATTTCTTGTGTTTCATATTCTCGGATATAAGACATTTAATGCTCCCGAAAAATTGTGATGAATTATGTAAAATTAAGTTTACTTATTATCATTATTATTTTATTTTTATTTTAATCTGAAAATTAAGACTTACATACAAATACATTTACATCAATGCCTCATGCATAAATGGATCCTTGTAGCACCCAATTTCAAATAATATAGTAAATGATTTTGGAAAATTGGTGGTGGTGGTGGTGTGATTGTTTTATTCCGAAAAGTAAACTTTCGTATGAATTTCTTTTCATGAATGTCTAATACAATAAGCTTTCAATTTCCTAACTTCACAGACAGCAGAACCATTCGTTTATGTGATTTTGGCTGTCACTGAGAAGAAAAAATAAAGATTAATCCAGGCGGACTGCCTTGTAAAAACATGGGTTAATAATACAGAGCATCCAGCTGTCTCTGCACTGCTTAGCCAAACTGCCACTATTTATTTCAGTATTTAGAACAGACTCCAAAAATTAAATATAATTTTACTTGTAAATGCAAGTATTCTTTAGAATACTGTTTTTATTTTCCAGACAGGATACTTTGCAGCAATTTGGGGAAAAGAGATCATTATGGGGCAATCAGTATTTAGGGTTCTAATTTTATCATTATGCTCCTGTACATATAATTTGAATCACTGGGAAAACAATTGACTTCACATGATTTCCCTGCTTAGAATACAGAGCAGTGCTTTTCTTCTACCTAGATGACCTTCAAGGAAGTTTTTTGTTTAATGTCTAAAGAGGATGTTGGAAGAGCCTTAAAGGAAAGGGAGAATTGAGTCTGATTATTGAAGATTCTCTGATTAACTTGGAGGCGTCCTTCCTAAATATGAAGAAAAATTCTTCAGGGTAAGTTTTCTCTGAGAATTAGTGGCTCTTCCAGGGGAAATGGTAATAAAGCTGTGGCAGTTTCACGTGTAGTAAAGGACACCAAGGCCAGGAAAGAGGAAATGGTTTAGGCTAACCTCTGTGAGTGGAAAGGTGTCAAAACCAAGTCCACCTTCTATTTTTGAGCATGTCTTTTATTTTGTAGAATATCTGACTATAAATAATCCAGGCTAATTCTAGGAGCATGTATCTACCAGTTTTACTCGATAATTCAAGAACTAGTACTTTCTGCTTTTAAAGTATTTTGCTTTTTTCTGTACTCAAGAGAGAAAACCAGTTAAGAGATATTTCACTATTTATGAATGTTATGTTTGTATCTCTGTGTGTGTGTTTGTGTGTCTATATATCTGTGTGTGTATATTCATTTCTACCCACATACAGGAATGAAAATGTTAACAAATGTCCAGAAATAACTAACCTAGATTTAAGATGGTTTACTAGGTTAGTTTACACAGTAACCAGCCAACTATGACATTATTCCAGGCTTTTTTCTTCCATTGTAAAACAGAAGGTTCCAATTAAATAAACTCTAAGAGTCCTTTGGAATCATAATTTTAGTAAATTCATATAAATTTCATTATCCAAGGCACTTGTCTGTCTACTATTTTAGAGCCCATATGGTATGAAATTAACAAGGGATATATTTCATTTCTTTAACTCTTTTCACAGCATCCTTCACTTCCTTGTTTCTCAGGCTATAAATCAATGGGTTTAACATAGGAATCACTAGAGTATAAAACACAGACACCACCTTTTCTTGTTCTAAGGAGTATTGGGAGCTTGGTTGAATGTAACTGAAACTTATAGAGCCATAGAACAAGGTCACAGCCGTAAGATGCGAAGCACACGTGGAGAAGGCTTTGCATCTTCCTGCTGCTGAGCGGATCCTCAGGATGGCAGCGATGATGAAGACGTAGGAGATCATCACAGTCAGGAAAGTGATCATGGCAATAACTCCAGAGAAGATTAAAAGCAACAGCTCATTCATGGATGTGTCAGAACATGACAGCTTCAACAGTGGGGGAAGGTCACAGAAGTAGTGCCTGATGACATTGGGCCCACAGAAAGACAGCTTCAGCAAACCAAGCGTGTGTGTCAAAGAGTTGATTAAACCTCCTACACACGATCCAATGACTAGAGTGACACAGACCATTTTTGTCATAGCCACCGTATAAAGTAAAGGGTTCACGATGGCCATGTAGCGGTCATAAGCCATTGCTGCCAGCAGGAAGCCCTCCGTGGTCAGGAGTGACACGAATAGAAAATATTGCACAATGCATGCAGAGAATGAAATCGTCTCCCGTTCAACGAAGAAGTTCAGTAACATTTTGGGTGCAAAGACTGATGAATAGCAGGCATCAACAAATGATAGGCAACTAAGGAAATGATACATGGGTGTCTGGAGTTTGGGAGTTATCTGGATGAGAAAGAGCATGCCTAGGTTCCCCACCAAGGAGATGGTGTAGGTGAGCAGGAACAACAGGAAGAGGACCATTTTCATATCAGCACGATCTGTCAGCCCCAAAAGGATAAGTTCAGTCACCAGTGTGAAATTAACATTAGCCATGTGCTTACTTTTCTTGGGACCTGTTAACAATAAGGAGATTGGAATAAATTGAGAAGTAACCATGCGGTGTTATCAAGACTGTTTGGAATCCCTAACTTAGTGACTTGAGTTGTTGACTTCTCTGCTCTACTTGTTTTATCCATAAAATTAGAAAATTTTAACTAAAATTTTCTAGTCTCTTTAAGCACTGTTTATTTGCCTGCTCCATCAGGAAACTCCATGCATGAAGAAAGAAAACATTAGGGTCTCAGTTAGGGATGAATTCAGAAGGCATTTAAAACCTTAAGTGAATTTCATTCTAAAATGTGTAAAATCCAGTTTATAAAGCATAAATGACTGAAGTT
Source organism: Camelus bactrianus (assembly GCF_048773025.1). NCBI lineage: Eukaryota > Metazoa > Chordata > Mammalia > Artiodactyla > Camelidae > Camelus > Camelus bactrianus. Next base: position 12,863,852 of record NC_133548.1, read on the forward strand.
GGAAATTTAATCCATGGTACCATTGAAGCTCTCTTTAAAACGTCTTCCTTGGGATCTCATAGTAGCCAGTGTCAACTATATCAATATATAAGAATAAATGGTATTGTGACATTTAAACTTGAGTTTTCCCACTTAACCACTTCATGTTAAGTTCACACTCCACATTTTTTTTTAAACAGGGATGTGAAGAAAGGCAAGTCCCCAATATGAAAAAATTCTGGAGTCTTTCTTCAAAAATAGCCAGAGGCAATAGCTCCTGAAAAGAGAGCTTATTAGGCATGGGGGGAGAGGGGGTTCTGAGCTGGAATATGAAAACGGTGAACAGTAACTTATAATTGGCCTTTGCTATCCAATAGAAATACCTTACTCAGGAGACTCAGGAAAAAGAGTCTTTATGCTTTTTCTGAGAAGAAAGTAAAGCAAGCTTGTAAAGTAAAACAAACCTACAAACCATACAGCTACTTCTTTGTAACACTTTGTTTTCCTTGATGCTGCAACACCTTTCTTAGAATATGCAATATCGTTTCCACTTAAGCCACACATATTTATTGATTGTGACCTAATTTTGCCTGTAAAATTGAACAATTTTTTAATACTTATTTTCAAAATAAATATTTTAAACAATTTAGGATACTAGTGACTTTACCTCTGCAGAATAAAGAATGATTTTTTGGTGGCTTAATCATCCTTTCTCTTGGGAGATGCTATTCCTTGTGTACAGAGATTAAAACTTAGAACAAGAATAGCATTGCAAGATCACTGGATTAATATGAAATAAGGAAACATCTATGCTAGATCTAGAGTATCTAGAGTGACAGATGAAACATCCCCATGGGAATACAGAGTCATGATTTGGATTGCAATTTGTCCTTTAGGAAATATTCCAGATTGAATTTAAACACTGATTTTTCATTACTCCAATAGAAGTTGCATAACAATTTTGATGCTAATACAGAAAAAGAGAATGAAGTGTAAGACAAAAGGTGGGAATAACAGTCAAATTACAAATTTCTCCCTCCCCTATAACTTGAAGTCTTCATCACATTAAAATCTGAACCTTTTTTTCTTCATTTTTTGGGATATTTTTAACTGATTAGCAGAATGTACGTAGACTGGATATTTAAATAAGTGAATTTTACTTACCAGTGGAAGAAAAAAATAGTCAACACCTTAGTTCATTTATGAACCTTATCAATACTGATCCTCATAGCTTATTTTTCTCTATTTCCCCACCAGAACAAACAAACCCAAATCACACAAGAATAGTGAATTGACTGATATTTTCAGTGATACATATATTAGGTAAATAATAGTTACTGAGTAGCAAGATTGAAATTCAAACTTATTTAAATGTGAGAACCAAAGCCACAGACTCCAAGCTGTGAAAGCAAGAGAAAGATGATCAAAAAACAATCATGTTAGAAGATATGTTTTGTTAAAAAGTTCAGTTATATATCTCCCTTCGTTCAAATGGGAATACGGTCCCTGGAGTTAATCTTGTGATCCAAAGATATATTAAATATATTATTAAAATTTCCTCTCTGCTTCTTGAGGGATTTAGGAAACTCTCAAGAACTTAATGGTTCCCTTAAGACATTTGATTTCCTGATTGTTAAAATGAATAGAAGGAAAAGTGGGTCAAGTATAGGGAAGGAACAGAAATATATAATCTTTGGGAAAAAAAAAAAACAAACCTTCAATAGAATTGGTAGTGATGCCTGCTCCACATCTCAGCAAGGGAAGCTGAACCCATTATTTGGAACTAATTGTCAAACACACACACACACAGACACACAAGCAAAACCAAAATGGGGTATCAGTGGGCTTAAAGGTAGCAGAGCAAGACTAGATAAAGAACGATTTTATTCCTTTACTTCTTTGGATTGCAAGAAAGTCATACAAGAAAATTAAAACTACTACTTCTTAAAAGGTACCTTGTAGTGAATCCAACCACCTATCTCTTGAATGTTGATTCCTCCAGTCTAGTTATATGTCTGTGGATAGAAAACCTGGGGGCTTCTGGCTTTAACTTAAAATGAATTATAATGGATTCTGGTAGCAGTATTTCACACTCTTCCATTACGTAGACATCTAAATAAGAATCATCCTTTATTGTTTATTCTAAAAACAATTACATTTTTCTTCCTAAATGCAAATTTCCTAAATCCCTAAAGTAAAAGCTGATGGGGCAGGTGGCAGTGTTACTGGGTCCCAAAATCATTCAGTTCACTGATCAACAGGCCAATAAGTTGGGAGACAAGGTGTTGGGGCAGGAATGATGACTTATCTGGAAAGCCAGCAGACCGAGTAGAAGGCAGGCTAATGTCCCGGAGAACCATCTTACCCAAGTCAGTTTTCCTTTATACTAAAAAGGGGAGGGAATATGGTTGGTTGTTGCAAACTACTTGGTGTCGGAATCCTTTGTTCTTGTAGCTGTCCACATAGGTCAGGTCATGGTGTCCGTGTAGACCTCCAACAAGACAAATGTTATTTTTGACTCTGCAACTTTTTATCTTTATACAAATGGGAAAGTGTTATACCCTTAAAGGACAGAGCCTTGAGAATGGGCTCGACTGTATATTTCAGGCTGCAGGCAACATTCTTTTACAAAAGGTGCACAATCAGCATGACTCAGCACAGGAAACAGAGCACAGGGTTAGAGCCAAAGAAACAGATCTAACAAGGAGTCAGATTTGTTCTTCTCTATTACAGTAGGGGTGGGGTTAGGTGAGATTCTACGGCTGAGTTAAGCCAGAAGATGAGCCATTATTTTAGAAGGCCTAGAACATTTTTTTAAAGTACCTGATGCAGTCTCTACTTTAGTTTTTAAATATAAAATTCATTTTCAGTCCATATATGAAAGAATAACATAAGAAATACACAGTTGACTCCTGAACAGTGCAGGTGTTAGGGGCACCAGCCCTCCTGTGTAGTTGAAAATCCATGTATAATTCACAGTCCACCCTCCATATATGTGATCCACCCATTTCCATGGATTCAACTGAAGATCCTACTGTATTTCAGTATTTACTATTGATGAAAATCTGTGGGTAAGTGGACCCTTGCAGTTCAAACCTGTATTGTTCAAGGGTCAACTTTATATAAAAATATAAATAAATTAAGTTTTTGAGACCTATATTCTCTTTTCTCCCGAGATTATATAGATTAAGGACAAAAAAGTATCTGAGAAAACTGTATAAATATGCTTTTTCAGGCACTTAATTGAAAAGAAAAACAATAAATAATTATGTTCAAAAAGGCCCTATTATTTCTGTTGGTTTATTAACTCCTTAAAGTTATATGCAATATTATTTTTAAAAAGCACATATTTCTGGCAAGTGGCTTCACATCAATCATCAGATATGCCAGTGGATCCTCAGACTAAGATCAAATGTCTTTATTTGCAATAAAAACTAGTATTAACTAGAATTGACACAACATTGTAAACTGACTATACTTCAATTTAAAAAAAACTGGTATTAAATTTAAAAAGTATTGATATTTAAGATACTTATCGGGCCATAATTGAATTTGGCATATAGAAAAATTTATTAGCATTGTTAAAAACAAAGAATTGGTTAGGATTTTTTACACACAGAATAATTTCACCTGGAAATAACAAGAATTATACTTCTTCTTTCACAATTTGAGCATCTTTCGTTTCTTTTTTTTTATTGTTCATTCATCCATTGTGCATTTTTGCCTCATTTTTAAAATAATATACGTTTCATATTTAAGCCTGCCTAAACCTGGAACTTACTTTTGTGTTTTGTGATTATGTAATAGGAATCTCAAGTAAAATGTTGAATAGACTTTTTTCCCCCACAAAATGCAGTATGATTTCTTTATACATTTGTTTATAGTTTTGTATGTGCATATATATGAAAAATATTTTTTCTGATTCTCTAGCTTACCTTTTCACTCTATAAATGAATTTTAATTATCAACATCGTTCAATTTATTATTTTTCCCCTTAGTGTGTCCTGTTTAAGAAATGCCTTGCCTATTAAGTTTTTAAGAATGTCTCAGTATACGGTTTGTACTGTTCTAACTTTCACATTTACTATGTATTAATGATTGCCTTCCCTTTTACATTATGCATTTTGAGATATCGACTATAATTCACTCTGTTCCTTTAAAAAAAATTTCCTTATAATGGTTGAACCTAGGAAGATTCAACTCTATTGATACACCCTGCATTTTGCATTATTGTTGCCATGCATTTATAGTCCATTTATTTTAAACTTCTCAATAAAATTCTATGATTGTTGTACAGTCAAAATTCAATCACTATGTATAATGACCCACAAATTTTAAATTTACTCTTCCCTTTGCTTTATGTACTTTCTTAATTGAAATTTCATGTTTTCCTCTTTTCTTCTGGGAACTTGTTTCAGAATTATGTACACACTCACACACATACACACACAGATAGTAAAGTGCCCTGATAGTAAGAAAACAGCTTAGTTAAATTTTATATTTACATACATGAGTATAACCACCACATGAGTCATGATACAGATATTTCTAGCATTACAAAATGCTCTCTCATAGCCCTAATATGGTAACTTAGTTTTATCTGTGGTTTAATGGATTCTTACACATGGACTTTTTGCATCTGCCTTCTTTAACTGTGCATAACTTTAGTGAGATTCATTTATATTATTGTATGTCAATAATATAACTTTTTTTTTAAGTGCTGTTGAGCATTCCATTTTGTGAATATACCTAACTGTATTCATTTATTCTTTCAACAATCAGCAGCTTTTTATTTCTAATTTTTAAATATAAATGTTCTGAATAAAACTACTGAGAACATTTTTGTTCCTGTATGTTTATGGATGGACATACATGCTCATATCTAAGTGAAAGTCCTGGGACGTAACTCAGGCATTGTTCACCTTACTGCCAAACCGTTCTCTGCAATGGCTGTACCATTTCACACACTTGTCAGTAATGATATTGAACACTTTTGCATATACTTTTACCTATTTTGTATATCTTTCATTAAAAAGTCACTTAACTATTTTTTCCCACATTTAGTTGCCTTATTTGTCTTTTCTTATTGACTGGCAGTAGATTTTAATATATTCTGGATATGGTTCCCTTATCAAATACACATACTATGAATATCTTTTCATAGTCTGTGGCTGTTTAGTCTCTTAGTGGTGTATTTCCAGGAACAGACGTCCTCAGTTAAGACAAAGGCCAGTGCTTCCATTGTTCTTTATAATTTTCCTATTTGTGCGTCCTTATTAAGAAATGTTTGTCCACTTCAGTATCACGAAGACATAGACTTTTGATTACTTGTAGATGTTCTATTCTTCTACCTTTCAGACATTTAGTTCTACGATCCATCTTCAATCGCTTTTCGTGCGTGGTATGAGTTACAAGGTGACGTTTATTCCCCATTCAGTTACCCAATTGTTCTAGCACCATCTGCAACACGCATGCACACAACGTCTTTCTTATCTTTGTATCGGTAGCTCTATTGTAAAGCAAGTCATTGTGTCTGTTTGTCCTCTGCTGGACTTCTCGTTCTTTTGCACTCGTTAATATGTCACTTTGAGCTAATATCACATTGTCTTAAGTGCTGTAGCTTTATACTGAGCCTTAAAATTTGGTAATATCAGCGATCATATTTTGTTCCCATGCTTCAAATTGTGCTGCCTTTTCTAAATCATTAAACAAATAAAATATATCACATCATTTTACACACACACACAAAGAACTAGAGAGAACTTTATTAAATTTTTATTAACAACTGTGTTGATTAATTTCCAAACAATCGAAGATTAGTTTAGTTTTTGTCATCTATTTAAAGTTAAATTCCACTGTGATCAGATAATAATATACTGTATATAACTTCAGTTATTGAAATCTGTCATATGATACAATATAAAATCAGTTTTAAATGTTCAATATGTATGTTAGAGAATGACGATACTGCAGTTGGACTTACTGTTCAATGTAATTCTATTGAGTCAATTCAATTTATTCAATTGGCCTCTGTGACCCAGATCCAGCTTTGGATACTCTTCAACCCACCCTCTTCCCCTCCAGTTTCCTGTGTGGAAAATCAGCTGTGTGGTTAAGCTCCTATTTAGCCCAGTACACATACCTTGTCAGTCCAAATAACCGCTTAAAACTCCACTGTTTGCTCTTTCCCCACAGCAGCCGCAGGACGCAGGTTCGGAACCAGCAGCCCATCACTTTGGTGGGTGCAGCCGTTAATATTCATATTGTTTGGGACACCATCAAAAGTTCCTCTCTGCTTTTCAGAAGTTCTCAGTTTAAGTCATCCTTTCTATCTATTTCTTGATCTATGTGTCTGTGTATCATCTATTGTCTGCCCTCTGTCTGTTTATTTACTTATCTGGTCTCCATGCCTGGGAGGAAGTACAACCATATGTAGTGAAACTTGCAAAGTATCTGCTGAATTTCTGCTGGTTCCTCTGAACACGCGCAGGACCCGCCACCCTCTACCAGACTGCATTTTCAAGCGTGCCCTGAATCAGAAGGCTAGAAATCAGCTCGCCTCTCTAAGATTACACCTGTCCGGAATCAAAACCACTCCAGCTCTCTGTTCCTTGACAGGCTAGTCACCTGTACCAACAGATAACGTCTGCACTTTATCCCGCATTTCCTATTTTTGCATAAATACTGTTTTAATCCCATTCATCTGCTTGGAGGTAAAAGTGGTCTATTATTTAATAAACACGTTTCCCTGTGTTTTCCCAACTTTTTATTTTGGAACGTGTCCAACTTACAGAAGAGATTCAAGAATAATACAAATTTGCAAGAAGAATTAACAATCACTCATGGACCCCTTACCTATAAATAACAATTGCAATTGCTACCTTCGCTTTATCACTCTCTCAATCTTTCTCTCACTCCATTTACACATAGATAGAAAAATTCTAATGACATACAGATTGTATGTCTAATTTTTTTTTTCTTAACCAATTTATCTTGCCAGTATGACACAGGTTCAGAAACTCTCAGTCATGTAAACCTTTTCTTCTCAAAAAAAAAAATTTATAAACTAAGGTAATTGTATACATATATTTATTTATAGATAATAATAATGTTATTTTAGAATATCCAGTGTGTATTCATGCTTTCTCAAAGTTTGAGACATAACATTAGGTAACACATTCATCTTCTTATAATATCCCACATGCTCTATCACACAGGTGTGTTTTGCAGTGTTTTGATTCGTGTTATTTAGCCTGAGATCCTTAAACTTAACTGAATTATACAACTTCTCATATTTTTTCTCCCTTATAGAATTTCAGCTCTTAACATGTTAAAATTACATTAAACATCACATTTATATCTAATCTGTATCTGTATTTATATTTGCATAGCTGTCTATCTACCCATCATCTATCTAATTTGTCTACCTCTTTAGGAAACTTTGAAGTGGTTTGTTTATTCTCTGTTTACAACTGAAAAAACTGGGTTTATCAAACTGAAGTATCTTGTCACTGCTACAGAATTAGTGCTCACTATATCCTTTGATGTGCATGGAGACTTTTCTTGGCCCTCTCATCTGCTCAACTTTGTAAATATTGCATGTGCTTGAAAAAAGCGCACATATTGTAGGCTTTTGGATGTGCTATTGTACATGTACCAGGCATGGCCTGGGCCCCTCTTCCTCTCTGGAAACATCTCTTGCCTCACCTCTCCTTTCCCTTTTTATTCCAGTTCTGATCTTCTTGTGATTTCTTGAACATCCTAGGAAACCTCCTTGGCATTGTTGTTGGCTATACTCTCTTCCCAGAAGGCAAAGCTTGCATCTATTTTTCTCTCTTAATCAGTTTATCTGACTAGTGGCACAGGTTCAAAGACTCCCAGGCATGTTAAACCTTTCTTCTCAAATAAATAAATAAATAAACAACCAAAAAAGGAAATCTTAATCATTTTTCAAGTCCCATGGATGATTCATGAGCTATCTCTTGAATATGTCCCCTTCACTATATTACTCACCAGTAACACTTCTTGCCTGTCTCAGGATAACTTTCCCCCAATATTCTTTGACTTTCCAAAATGCTGAAAACAGGGGAATTTTCTTAAAGCATACTATTTGTGTTCCATTTTTTAGTTCCATTTATTAGCCATAAAGAGGGTCCAAAACATGTTATACTGGCATTGAAGTGTCTGCATATATATATCCCTAAATACCTTTCCAGACTCCTTTTTTACTGCTTTTGCTTTAAAATTCCATGCTAGAGCCAATTCATATATTCTCTTACATTTTAGTAGTCCTTCCCGTTGACCACATTCCTCCATTGCCTGATACTCTAACAGTTTGTGCTCCATATCTTAAATCTTTTTAGCTTTGGGTCACACAGAATAACAGATATAATAAAAGTATTCAGTAAAAATATGTTGACTGAACTATGACTAATGAGAGTTACTTGTTTCTATAGCCATTTTTTTCTAACATAAAATTATGATATGCAGTTTAAATATGAAGTTGAAGATATATGTTTTTACTAGAGTGATGGCGTTTTTAGAACAAAAACTAATGATCTAAGAAAATCAGGCCAAGAACTTCAGTTTTTTTCTGAGATAACAATGGATTTGATAAATGCCAGTTGTTGGGGTATTTTTGGATTTGAGTCCATGTCAGATTCCTTTAAATCCATGGTGAGGACCTTCAGAGTTTATCATGAGAACTTGTTAGAAAAAAAAATATACTTATCAAATTTTTTGATAATGAAACTATTGCAGCTCACAAGACAATGAATGGTGAGATAGAGTGATTTTCAGTCTTCAAGTCAAACCCAAGACTCACGTTTCAAATTACATGAGAGTGTCTTGATTACAGTTTTGTTTGTGATTGTATCTGTGATACAATTTTAAAGAAAGTCTATTTATTTTCAGGTTACTGTTAGGTTAGAAAAGACGAGATTGAGTCAAGTGGAGGTTCTTTTCCGCCATATTGACCTTTTTGCTGCATCTTTCGCATCCTTATTCCTCAGACTATAAATCAGTGGGTTTAGCATGGGGATCACCAACGTATAAAGCACAGCGGAGACCTTCTCCTGTTCCAGGGAATACTGAGAGCTTGGCTGGATGTAACTAAAGGTTCCAGAGCCATAGAATAAGGTCACAGCAGTCAGGTGGGAGGCACAAGTAGAGAAGGCTTTGTGCCTCCCCTCGGCCGAGTGGATTCTCTGGATGGCGATGATGAAGCGAGTATAAGAGACCACAATGATAATTAAAGTGAACATTGCAACGACCCCAGAGAATATTAAAAGCAGCATTTCATTGTTGTGGGCATCTGAGCAAGAGAGTTAGTTTCAGAAGAGGGGGGATATCACAGAAATAATGATTCACAATGTTCGGACCACAGAAGTCTAGTTTGAGCAAACCTATTGTTTGTGTCAGGGAGTTAATGAGCCCTCCCAAGTAAGATACAAGAACCATCAGAATACAAACCCTTTGGGTCATAATGACTGTATACAGCAAAGGGTTGGCTATTGCTACATAGCGGTCATAAGCCATCATAGAGAGGAGGATGCCTTCTGTGGATCCATACACTGCAAAAAAGGAACTCTGTAGAACACAGCCGGCAAATGTGCTGGACTTGTGTTTTGACAGGAAATTGACCAGCATTTTAGGAGCAATGACAGTAGAGTAACAGATATCACAAAAAGAGAGGTTGCTAAGGAAGAAGTACATTGGACTATGAAGTTGAGTATTTAACCAGATCAACATGATCATCCCCCAATTACCTACCAGCGTGATGAAATAAATAAGAATGAAAAGCACAAAGAGAGGGATCTGCAAATTAGGATTTTCAGTTAAACCTACCAGAAGGAATTCCTTCACACCTGTATGATTCCAACCTGCCATGCATTCAGGTTTGTGTCGTTCTTTAGCTCCAGAACAAGATGATATCACTCAGATAAAAAAATAAATATATATGATTTCTGCGTGATCTGGATTCATAACAGCAGGTGGCATTTATGTTTACCCTGTAGTTAGATGAAAAAAGATATTAACTTCAGCAGTGGACCACATGTATACTAGACAATTCATTTACAGTGACTCAAATTTTTGGAACTAGAGCTTATTTTGTTTCCTCCTTCTCAGTTTCTACATCATCACAGTTGGGATAAGGAAACTCTCTTAGATCGTGAAACTGGTAGCACTGACATTCTAACCCAGATACGCCTCATCTGTATGACATTCACAAATACTCTGCTTACCGGGGCTACAAACAGTGCCACTCTGGAAAGAAATTATTTCTTTATCTGTGGCAAACCTGTTTTTTGCACACCCAGTTAAGTCATGACACTGTCTTTCATCATATTAAACTCCCTTCCTTTACAGATCGCAAACATCAGAACTTTTTTGAAATCACCTGATGCTCAGATTCCCCACTTGGACAATCAATGACTGTGCTGTCCAGAAGAGTTGAATGAGGAGGAAGATGTGGATTAATCTTTTCCTTTGCTATTTAGTTTTGAAGCTAATCAAAATTAGTGGTGTGATTTAACTTGAAAACTTTCTCATTGTGTCCTTGCATTTCCCTTCACATCTTTAAAACAGCAAACCCAAAAACTCAATGGACAGAGGCAAGTACTCAAACCATGTTGGTCAGATATGTCCTGCTTTCAAAAACGTAGGCAAAAATGTAGGCTGCCACTTAGTTCCACTTTTTTTTTTTGACGTGATATAATACTAATTCAACAATATTTATGGTTCCAGATCAATAAATTAATCCATTCCTGCATACTTTCCTACATTCAATAAATATAAATTACTTACGACTCTGTGACTATTATATACAGATAAATAGATAACTGATTATGTTTTATATTAAATGTTTTGTCATTTATAAATTCAAAAGCCTATACATTCATAAAAACTATAATATACTTATACTTTGAAGTAATATATAGCAAATGATTTATGACTAAAATTGTTTATAAGGCAAAAGAAGCAAAAATCAAGTAACACACACACAAAACTTAAACAACAATCACAAATAAAAATTTTTTAAAACTCACTATCAACCACCACCTTGATGTAATGAAAGACCCAAAACTATACAGCTTAGATAGTCTACCTTTAAAGCATATTCATTTGAAGCTACTTTACTCAAGCACACTGGAGTTGCAGTGGTAAGAAGCAGCAACTTGTAGCAAAAGCTGTCCTGAGCTCTGGGAATCAAGTTTCTGTGTGCATGCTCGGGTTTTGTAATGGACAGGAAGCAGTGACAAAATCAAGGAAAACAGAAAATAATTCTTTAAATATTCTTATTGGAATTATAAAATAAAATTGGATCTAAAAGATTTCCAGAAACTATTATTAATAAGATTGGGAAGAAATGATTTTCCTTGTACTATAGATAAAATACGTTACAATTCTCAGATATTCCACTTCCCGTAGAATATCTCGAATTTTCCAGAAATGTGCAAGTAACTTTAAGTTATGATATAAACCAAATATTAAATACATAAACATACACACAGACACGAAAATATTGAACTTAGGTATTATGTAAATAGTTTCCCTTTTCCACAAAATGGGAAGAAAATCTTTGAAAGATAAATTCACCACAGGTTAAGAAACTGTTTTCTGCCTGTTGGGGAGTAATACTGAAATCCTACAGCTGTTGTGAAGATAAAAGGAAATATCAAAATTTTAAATAAACCTACATCACCATTTCCTAAATATACTCCCAGTTAAGTGAAGTACAGACTAAGCAGGATTTCTAGAGAAGACTGGGTTTTCATGATTCTTAAAGGATTTATTGTTGAAAGTAGAGCATTTTTATGTTTCCTTCTTTTTCTTTTGGGGGCACAAACTGTAGCTCATTGTGCATATGGGAACCTCAGATGTTCAGAGGTTGGATCATTAGCCTCTCTTCTGTTCTCTTGAGACTGGTAATAATCAGAGCTGCCGGTTTTCTCAACAGTTGTTCAGTAGATAATTCTGCTCTCACTTTGATAAAATATACTTCTTTCTACAAATAACACAATTTTAAAAATGTATGTGTTCTCTAAAACTCACACATTTAGGATAAAGGCACAACACAGACAATAAACAATTGCAGAAACTAAAGAAATATGTTCCAATGACATAGACCTATTCAGACAAGTGTTGAAATGTTCTAATGATGAAACAGCTGAAGCTGTCTCTCTTCCTATAAAATGGGAACATTCATACATGCTTTATCTATCTCACTGATTCATTATGAAATTGATATAAATTGATGATTATAAATCATCATACTTGAAAAACTTTATCATTTACACTAAAGCTTTATGAGAGGGGAGTTTGAGATTTGCAAATAATAACCACTATATATAAAAAGAGATAAAAAAACAAATTTCTTCTGAATAGCACAGGGAACTATATTCAATATCTTGTAATAACCTTTAATGAAAAAGAATATGAACATATGAATATGAACATATGTATATGCATGAGTGGGACATTATACTGTACACCAGAAATTGACACATTGTAACTGACTATACTTCAATTTAAAAAAATTAAATAAATAAAATAAAATAGTTTTATCAGAGATTACACATAAAAATTAATTGTATAATCTTTTAGATTATTAACATAAAAATGTATGATTTTCTTCTCTCTAATAATTCAATAATCATCAAGGAGATGCAGACTGTGTCTTAACGATTCTGTTATACCTGTCATTCTACTGAATCAGTAGACTCATAATAGTGTAGGAATTCTGCACATATTTCACATTCGTTTATTAGCTTTTTACATAATTTTATATTTAGCACTCAATTATGAAAATAATATATCCATTATTTATGTGTTTGGGAGAGGGTAGTAGATAGTTTTGTTAAGCTTTGTTGTTAACTCATTACAATTTCTTAGGTATTTTAGCATAAAAAGAGAGTAACATATATGCAGGTAGATAAAATAATGGTTTTGTGTCAATCCAAATACTGCACAAAATTCAAAGAATTATGACAAAATTACATACAGTTGTGAAGATACTGATACAACATGAGTGTCCTTAGATACCAAATAGAAGATATTACTATGTCATAAGAGACCAAAAGACATTCAAAATCCAACAAAATAGTCCATGAGAAAAATAGAGTCAGCTATACAATGAGAGTGGGGTTGCAGATTCAAAGCAAGAAAAAAAAAAGCAATATGATTAAATGCAATAAACTAATTCCTTCGTAATTTATGAAGTCACTGCTGCAATAACTCTAACAAGGGACCGGTGTCAAAGGCAAAAACAATAATCCTATATGCTAGGCAAAAATCTCTTGGCTAACAGACAGCTTTAATCTTCTGAGATGGCCTCTCTGACTTTTGTTAGTAGGTATAATTATTCCATGAATAAGTATGTTTCACCCGAAGATAAAGTGATAAACTTCAACTAATAAAACACAAAGTTTGAGAAACTTTGTAGATTAGATCATCAGACTGATATTTGTAATAACAATTTCAGATACATAATTCAAAAATTGGCTTACAGCTGTTTTATTGTTGTTGAAAATAAAACAAAATTTGGAGTATGACTTCAGTTTTAAAGCAATCGGGATAACTTAAAAACCCCATAATATTGTATTAAAATATAAGAAGTATTTATAATCTTGTGTTGATTTTATTTGTTGACCAGACACCTAGTAAGATAAAAAGAAAAAAAAAATTAAATTTAAAATATTAAGAGTTTATTTAAGTAAATTTGTGGCAGTCTTTAAGAGCTTTTACAAAAGTGATTGCTGCAATTACTAGTTATATAATTAGAATATTATGTTTTGCAATTTGAATCAAAACTTAGAAAAAAGTTGGTTGTTGCATTTGTTAACACAACAAAGCATTGCTTATTAAATAATAATATAGAAGATTTTATTTGTGTGCAGTTTTTTTCTGTGTGGAAAAGCCATTGCTGAGAACAATAACTCATAATAAAAAAATATATATGGGGAATTATGTGTTCAGTATTCTGAAACAGAATCACTATTCACATTAGTTAATTTTTTACTTCAGATGGATAATACTTGAAGTTTAATATACTGATAATTCATCAGTATATATTTTATCAGTGTATTAATTGCTGATTAAAAGCTGAAAAAATTGTTATATCCAGATACCAACGTAACATTTATGGAGCTCCGGTGACATTGCCTTTAAAATATATACCTTTGTCTGTGCTCTCATGAAATCTAATACTAAACAAGAAAGAGAGATGGAGAGAAAAAAGAAGGGAGGCAGAGAAGGAAGGTGGGATGGAGGAAGGAAGGGAAGCTCCAGAGTCTTATAATTTATCTTAAAGTCTTATAATTTAATACTTTATATATATATATATATAAGATAAATTATAAGACAATAGTAGCCGAGAATGACATTAGAATTTCCCTACTATGTATAAATACATTTTTCTACTTAGAACTAGATTTTTTTATTGACACGCAATTCACATAACGTAAATAGTGTTTGTAAATATAAAAAGCCAAATCAGATGGGTTTTTCCTCAGAAATGACAGCGAGGTAAGACTTATCCAAGAGCGATTCTTTACAAGCCGTCCTATTGCAAAGTCACACGAACATCATCTACAGATAAAATTAAGGCAGGAAACCCCAGGGAGATGCTGAGGAGATGAGCCTGTGTTCAGGCCACAGGCTCTGACATGTCATAAAGCTTCAGCCTCATCAGTTGGACTCCTTCCCCTGATTAATCCAGGAAGAAGATGTTGTTCCCTTAAACACAGCTAAGATTTCTGATCAGTCAGCGGTCCAAAGTCATGTATTTGCAACTTTAAGTTTGGAACACACAAAGGTTCTCAATCTTGGTCAAATCATGGGAAGGGCTGATGTGTCCTCATTTATAAATGCTGGGGAGGCATCTTTGGGGGGCCACTCTGCCTACCGCAACCACCAATGTGTAAACAGATTCCCTAGTCACTGGAAGAAGCTTCTGAGCAATGCCACAAGTCCTCACACTGCAGTCACAGATTTCAGCCTTATTTATGCAATATTTATATCCATGATGGAGATAGTAGTCCCTGGCTCATTGACTCACATGACATCTTATATCATGGACAATGTGTTCCTATAAGGTTAGTCTTCCTATGTGAACAAATGTTTACCCCTGTCAGGCACACATGAACTCTGGATTGCTAACTCAACTGGGCTCACTTTTCCAGGTCTTCTTTCCATGCTTCACAGTCAAACTTTGACTTGAACACTAAGAGACAGCACTTTGCAGGTATGAAGAATTATAAAAGATCTAACTACAACTTCAACAGTGGTCTTTTTACTGGGAGGGCAGTAAATGAGGTGACAAAAACAATTCAAGTCTGCCAAGCATGCTATGACAAATAGCCAAGAAGACCATCCAATTCTTGAGGGCAAGTGAATTTTCCTGGAACGCTTGGCTTGGAAAATGTTATACTTCAAAATTATTCTGTTAAGCTGCCAAGGAAGTATATGCATCCTGGCCAACACATCACATTGTATCTAGATCAACAATGGCGGTCTCCTGCATTGGGGAAGGTCCAAATGATTGCTGAAATTGTCCCGTCAGGGTCCTTGGACATCTTCTCTTGGAGGATTTTTAGATGGATTTGTCCCTGATTTACTAAACTGCTTCCAGTTTGCCATACCTTTCTTTTCCTATACATTGAAAAAGTATATTTATACTATCCTAAATATGCATACCTGCATCCCATAGCAATGTCAGGATTGTGCTCACAGTCATGTTTAGTAGAAACGGTGTGGATTACTGACACAGGTATAAATCATGGAAGCCACTATTTGGGTGAGAAGAGAGGAATTCCAATTAAGGGTTAATTTGTCCAAAAGAAATCCCTCCTGGTTGCTTTTCTGTAAGCCTCTGAAAAGTATATAGATTTGAGAAGTTAAGAAAATAAATTATGATAAAATGCTATCATGGATTAAAGATGGCTGCAAATTCACTGACACTCTTTCTCTTGAATCCGGGTGGACTTGGTGACTTGTTTCCACATAGGAGGGGTGTTCTGGAATTTCCAAGGCTAAGACATGAGAATCTAGCAGCATCAGCCTTGGTCTTTTGGAACACTTGCTCATGGACTACTCTGAGGCTGCTTTGAAGAAGAGAATATTTGGAGAGTTTAAAGGGGGGTGTCCTAAGACTGCCTGAAAAAGAGATGCCCAGACTACCCACAGCTATTCCAGTCTGAGCTATTCAAGTGATCCCAAAGGGCCCGCCAAGGCACTGAAGAGCACGGAGACTTCATCCCTGCCCAGCCCTACCCACATGGCAGATTCCTGAGGAAAATGAATGGTTATTGTTTTCAGCCGCTTAAGTTTTGTGGCAGAGCATCATACCACCAGAACGAATGCGGAAGTGGCAGCTCAGGTCACATGTTCTGCCATTGTTCACAGCTGCCAGGCTTGGACCCCAGCCCTTGCTCACCTAGAGGCGTGGTGATGCCCCTGTGTGGCAATGCCAGCTTTTGTTCCCCCTTGCATGATCTCAATTGGACTTGTTTTTCAGCCTCAAGGTCAAACTAAAGGAGAAGCTGGTGCCCTTGCAACTGATGAATTTTGAATTTGCAGGAAAGAGCTAGAACCCAGGGTTTGGCCATGGCAAATGGTTGCTGGATCTCATCCTCTGATCAGTGAAAGGAGGGGCAGTTCTTTCCCTAATAATATATTTTAAAAGCCATATATCCCAGTTCTCAATAGTGATGGCTAATCCAGCCAGATTAGTGTGCTTTACTTCAAAATGAGGTGAATGATGAGAAGAGCACACCTCACACTGCTTCTGTCTCTGTGAGGTGAGAAAGTACCCGGAGGGAGATGGTGTCAGGTCATTTTCCATTAGTTTGCACAGGAACACATGAAACAAAAATGTGATGACTTTGTAAAGCATAAAATATTTTATCTTCTCATATAGGAAAAATGATATGCTACCATATGTGAAATCCTGGGGTTTTTACACAGCAATGATTAAATTTTTATTTGTAGAAAATTTTGTATAACAACGCAAAGGAGCATGTATATATTTAATCAGAACTAATAGTGATATATCAGTTATAAATTGTGGCATGTCCTCTTCACCATACTTAGCAGTGTTTGTAGCCAACTAAAAGAAAGTATGGATTCTCAACCAATATTCACTCCAAATCTTTATCTTTACATTATAGTAGCAAACGTTATCTCATGTGTTTCAAGAACATATTTTTTATTTACTTCTGAGAAAATAATTTACTTACGAATGGGCTCTTTTGAAGACAAATATTTACTACATCCTTTAAGTATGACATATTTTTTAATCTGATGTCGCTAGGAAAATTGACAGTTTTCAAATCATGTCATAGAGCTCATTTGCCCTTGACTTCCAGGTCTCAGTGAAGGGCAATAAGATGTGAACCTGTTACATACTTTACTTCTGACCTGAATTGGAGATGGTCATTGAAATGCAGATATTTTTCCAGTGACGTCATCGGTTTTAGTATTTTAGATTTGTACGTTGCATTACTTTCTTATGATTGAAATGTAACACAGTCTTACAGCATTCTCTCTCATCATAGACAGAAGCAGAAAAATCTAGTTCAATGTGATTGTCACAAATGTCCTACTGTATTCTGCCTTTCTCTCAACTCTTACTCACTTCACAAAATATATATGTGTATATATATATATATATAATTTACATTTTATGTGTTTAGTTTATTAAAAGTACATATTAATTTTCTTTGTTTATGCATATTATCAAAGTACATCTTAGAAGTTAGGGAAATAATGCAGAACAAAATAAAATTGCATCTGAGATGTTTTTACCAGATTATTAATCTGACACATGTTCAGGCAGTAACCTCACCCATGAGTTTCATTTGTGTTATGGACAAAAAATTAGCGTTGAGCAAGTTCGGCAGTTCTAAGCCCGGGATAATTTTGCCTCCAAAGGAATATTTGACAAAGTGGATATTTTCGGTTATCACACATGGGGAATGTGCCACTGAGACCTAGTGAGCAGAGACCAGGGATGCTGCTAAACACCCAAAGTGTGCAACTTAGACCTTCCTCCCCTTCTTCTCCCAAGAAAGGAGAATTGGTCCAAAACGTCACTAGTGCCACTTTAAGAAACTCTAGGCTAGATCAATTCTTAACAATTTTATAGTTTAGAATACACTGTAGTTTACTTATTTTAGACTAATTTATTTTCAAAAATGAAAAATAAGTCAAACTTACAAAGCTCCCATTAAGGAAGCTGATTTGATTCTTCATGCAACCTTATGTGCATTAACACAATAGATGGATAATTAGAAGAAATTCACTCATGATATGAAATCTCCTTAATGTTTTTAATTAGGAAAATACAATAAAATGAAAAGAATGACCAAAATAACCCATACATTTCAGAAACCACTCAAAAATAAGAACAAAGGAATGGCGTTGTACTCTGTACTCTGACATTTTTGCCTAGAGCAAATGTTTTAACATGATGAAGGGACACAAAGTTAAATGTTAGGTTCCATTTTTTTGGTCTCTGGCAGTATCTCAGAACATTTGGAATGGTTCACAGACATTTTTAAAATTCCTAATTTCTTATAGTAAACCAAACCCTAATTGTTGTCTTAAAATCAAATAGTAATATAATATTGGTAAAGTAATGAGCAATCATATGTCATTACATTGTGACAGACACAAAAAGTTTTACACATATTCTAGGAGATTTATACATATCTGATCATTTAATTCTCAAATTATGCATCTACTAGTAGCTTTACATATATTAATTCATCTACTCTTCAAAAAACAACCAATTTCAATGGGTAATTATTTTACCATTTTCATTTACAAGATTACACCCAGTATAAACGAATTCAGGAATTTATATTTTTATAATTAGTACAAAATGCACAACATTATGTATTCACCTGTATGCATCTTCACCTTTGACAAAATAAAATGAAAATCAAATTGAGACTCAAGTATCCAAAGCAACCACAGAAAATGTCTAATTTAGTCATTGCAATTGATCTCAGAGAAAGGAGTGTTCATGCTCCAATTGGTTTGCATTGTCAGTTTACAGAATAAAATAATCAGAGCAATCATTCACTTCTTCTTGACGATAGAGCCTCAAAGATTATGTCAGTAACATCTGGGCAAAAAATTAGTAATGGGCACAGCTTATAGTCTCCAGGAGCTTTGCAAATGTGTTTGCTTTTCATACATACTTGCTGTGAATGCAATAGCAGAAGATCTATTAGAACAATCAGTCCAGCCCAAAGAGAAGGAGTGTGCTATAGCCCCACTCTGCTCTAATATTAAAGAGACTATTGTTATGTACCTTCTGTCTCATTTCCTGAGAGTCAGTGAAACCACCATCACCTGTGAAAAATATGAGGAATATCAAATTTCCCTGATGGTAAATGTTCCGTAAGTGCAGAGTCTAGATTTATTTTCCCAAACACCAAAAGTTAGATTTACTCACTCATCCAGCCATCCGTCCATCTATTCTATCCATTTGTTCATTCATTCATTCATTAAGTAGACATGTAATGAGGAAATACCACATACCAGGTGACACATAGGTTTTGGAAAAATCAACCAAGATACATATTACCAGCTGCCAAGAAGTTTCTAATATGGGTGAGTTCAGACAGACCAACAGATACCTTCAATGAAACATGATAAAGAATATAATAAATCAATGTACAACATAGTTTAAGAACACTAAATAGAGAGAAATTACTATCATTTATTTTAATTCAGGATTGTTTCACAGAGCAGAATTTTGTAAGAGGACAAAAGCGTTTTAAAGTATGAAAGATGAAAACTTATCTTTATGTCTGGAAAGTGGAAAGTGGTCAACACTTAAAATAGTTGACACATGGCATAATATTGATGAGACTGAAGGGTTAGGCTAAGCCTTGAAAATTACTAAAGGATTCAAATTCTTATTCAACCGAAAGTCCGGTTTCTGTCTAACAGCTTTTTGAGGGCATTTTTTACATCCTTGTTTCTGAAGCTGTAGATTATTGGGTTAACCATGGGGAAGACAACAGTATAAAACACTGCAACTACTTTATCAGTGCCTAGGGAATAGCTGGTGGTGGGACGTAAGTACATGAACAGGAGTGTTCCATAGAATAAGGTGACGGCTATGAGATGGGAAGCACAGGTGGAGAACGTTTTGCTTCTGCCACCTGAGGACTTGATGCCCAAAACAGTGATGAGGATCCAGAAGTAAGAGAGAAATATGACCACAAAAGTGCTGGTCTGGATGAAGCCACACAAGGTAAAGAGCAGAAGCTCATTGACATGCGTGTCTGCACAGGATAAAGCCAGCAGAGGTGGGATATCACAGAAAAAATGATTGATGATATTGGAGCCACAGAATGGCATCCTGAACGTAAGGCAGACGTGTACCATCGAAGTCATACTTCCGCTGACGTAAACCAGCACAACGCAGCAGAGACAGACTCTCCGAGACATAAGTGTTGAATAGAGCAGTGGATTGCAGATGGCGGCATAGCGGTCGAAGGCCATTGCTGCCAGGAGAAGGCACTCAGCATCAGCAAAACAGCCGAAGAAAAACATCTGCAGTGCACAGCCGTAGGGGGAGATGCTTTTCTTGGATGCTAAGAAATCCACCAGCATTTTAGGCGTGATGGCTGTGGAATAGCTGAAGTCTAAGAAAGACAAGTTGCTGAGGAAATAATACATGGGGGTTTGAAGGCTCGAGTCGATGTTAACTAGAATTATTAAGCCTATGTTTCCCATGACCGTGAGTGTGTATACTATGAGAAATACCAAGAATAGTGTGACCCTGAGAGGTAGGTAATCTGTGAATCCAACAAGCAGAAATTCAATTGGCATGGTATAATTACTCTCCAACATCTTCTTGGCTTTCTTGTTTTTCTCATCCGATGTGGATGGTATCAGAACACATGAGTTGGCTTGAGTGATGGATGAACCAAGAATATCTTTATTCTTCCTTTTAAGGAAGCAAAATACAAGGATAATAAAACCACAGTTAGGGCATTTTCTGTGACGCATTTGGCTTGTTTTCTTTTTTGTCACTTCCTTTAAAATAGATAATTAAAAATCTTCACTGATTCCAGATAATGTTATTCAGTGCAGGTGTTTTAAGATGCAGTGATTCTTATGTTATTTACTTTTTTTTACAGTAAGACCTTATTGTTCATTTTACTTTATTTTATTTATACCAGAAATTGACATGTTGTTAACTGACTGTACTTCAATTAAATGTTTTTTAAAGATGCAGTGATTCTTTAAAAGATGTGCACATTAAGAGATGATACTAACTCCTTTCAGGATGAAAGGGAATAAATGTGGCTCAGCTGATAAGGCCTGGAAGAAGTCGGAGAACTAGCGAGATCCTTATTGGCAAAGCTCTATATTTCCAATCCTAAAATTACACTCTTCCACGTAAATAAACATATAGCTGAGAAAAACTCTAGGGGGGAAGTGCTCACAGGTAAACTAGGTAAATCTACAGAAGAGTATCTGTGATCTTGGGAGGTAGCTTAACATGACAGTTAAGAGCACAGCAGGTACGCGAGAGATGACTGGGTTCAAATCTTAGCTTTGTTACTTACTGCTTGCATGACCTTGATAAAGTTATTTAATCGCTCTTTGATGGTTAGAAGGATAAACAAATAGATATTTGTAAAATATTTATGTAACTCTTACATAATAAACACTAATATGAATATTTATTAAATAAAATTTATAAAACAAATGAATATATCCTCTTATTTCTTTTTAATTATTTACTCAATAGCTTGAAATACCCAGACAGTTGCCTCAAAATTCATCTTATCTTTGGCATCATGGGCACTTGCAAATGAATTGTTTGGCAGCAGTAAATTGTTTACACAGCTCTATAGTGATTGCTTTCCTTTCTCTAGGTTTTTGTCTCTTTCTTATGTCTGGGGTATGGATATGAAAATGTCTGGTGTGAGGTCACAGGGACATTGTTTTGAAGGACAACTGTATCTCTGCACTTACTAATGAACTTCTAAACTGAGGCTATATGGGAAAAATACAGAGACAGAAAAATCACCAAGGAAAAAAATTATGACAGGTGCCAATGGAAAATTAATTATAGTTGATGGAATATTCAGCAGGAAGTTAAAGATATGTACTTAAAGATATGTATCTTTGGAAGTGGCTTAAGTGTGTAACACTGTAGTGAGTAATAAGGCAAACGAATAACGGAGATCTATTCTTCCCGCCGTGCATGGGGACTTGAGAATTTCCCCTCTCCCAATAATACGACCTGCAATCTTCTAGGTGCAAGGAGAAGAGAAGTCAGTCAGACTCATAGAAACTGATGAAGTTTAGCTTACTTAATGTAGCTTAATTAGACTGTTGGATTTCTTAAAATTCCCAAATAGGCACAGTCACCTTCCCCATCATGGAAATAAGGAGCACCATGAATCAGGCAGTGACTTTTGGAAAATGGCATGAGTAAGCTAAGGTCAGATTTCTGTTCCATAAACCCCAGTCACTCCTCCAGCCGCCCCACCACCTCTCCCCACAACACAAAGGTGGAAAAACCCTACAGAGTCAGTAAAGATGCATTTTATCTAAGGCAACATTATCTTTGCTACATTCACACCAGACATTTTGTTGAGGCTTTAGGGAATCAGTCACTTACCTTAGCACCATCTAGAAGTTTGAATTGCAGAATTTATTTTGTGCAAGAAGCTGACAACGTTTCTCTCCAGGTTTCATACGTAAGTCTTACAAGAGATGAGTATTTATAGTCTGGTCCGTGGCAAGTGGGATATTATCCCAAGATACTTCCCAGCCCCAGCAGATTTTGGATTGGCAATGACCTTCTTTCCAGTGGTGTGGCTTGAATGATTTTAATGGAGAAAAATGAAGAAGGAAAATGAACATAATTGACTACTGTGTAGGCTGTTTCATCACTGCATGTGTCCCACACTGAAAGATCTAAGATGAAAAACAACAACAAAATTCCTTGTATTCTACCAGCCAATTAAAATCTGTACATTTTATGATCTCTATCAGATACTTAAAGATACTTTAAAACACTTAGTTGTATGAGGGAATTCTGAAGTGCAAGGTCAGCACTATTGAGAGGAATCCCAGGCACCCTAATTTTAGTTTATTTCTCAATTTTCTGCGGGACTAGAAGGAAATATGCCTCCAGTGATAAGATGTCTTAGTTTTCTTTTGTATATTAGTATTTACAGCAATATTTATTAATACTTTAAAAAGCAGTTCTAGATTTTAATTTTCTTCAAGTTATTGGCAATGGTGTAGAGCCTGTATCTTAAGACTCCTAAGATAGACAGCATGGAGAATGGATAAATACAGGATGCCAGGCTTACTGCAAACCATTGGCCTCTTTCCCAGTTCTGGTGGGAAAACTGAAATGAGTTTTGTTCCTGTTAGAAGACTGTCTTATTTAACAGATGAAAGATTAGTGCCTTTAGAAAGAAGGACCATCTCTCTTCAACTAAAATAGCGATGTGTGTGAAAAACTAGAAGCTGGAAAAATACAGCTTACACATTTTTGGAGTGAGGAAAGCTGTCAAAATTATTTTTCTTTCTTTCTTTTTTTTTCTTTTTCATATAATAAACCCACATGTCTGCCAAAAGGAAATAGCAAAAAGAAAAAATAGGAAAGAATAGTAATTTCTTAATTAATTTAAAAATGTAATTGCCAAATTTTTTCCTTTTTCTTCCTTTTTTTTTTTTAATAAGGAATGTGTGTGCCATTAAAACACAAAGATTATCTTTCACTTTAAGGGTTCCAATCATGTTTTACACACAGTGATATTGGCAAAGACAGCAGTAAAACAGCTTTGCTTACTTAAAGCACAAAATGAGTTTGCTTAAAGATATTGAATAACTCACAGACTGGATAGAAACCTGGAGAACTCACCAAGAAAACTAGCAGGAAGCAAAGGAAATAAGACAAGAGTGAGGAGGCCACCACAGGAAGAGTTTGCCTCACCTGTGACAATGGCCAGCCACTCGCACTGCCAGGTGTTGGGAATAATTTCTCACTTCTGCTGCCCTCAAAGTCAGGAACAAAATTTTGGACTAGCTTAGAGTAGTGTGCATGCCCAAGTTTTAGTTTCTAGGGAGGTGGAAGAAGAAATATGTTTCCTTAGCCTCAGTCTTGGGGGCTGAGAAGACCCTGGGACGTCACCCAATTCCGCGGAGCCATGATTGCTAACTTAGAAGGAAGTCTGTCCCACATATGAAAGGCTCTAAAGTGACCGAGCCAAGAGCTACAGAGGACGGATGCAACAACTTCACAAGAATGTTGTAGATGGAGCACTGAGCCTGTACCAGGAAGTCCATCTACATACCGTCTCCTTGGACTTCCCCTTCCCTGCCCAAAGTTCCTATTCCTGAAGTCTCCAAGACTAGTCCTTGACTGGCTCCTGGGGGATCTCCTCTAAAACCCTGGAATATCCTGTCTGATAAAAGCATTTCTGTATCCTGGGGTCCACATCAAACAGTTGGTGCCACTGATGTAATTAATGGTGAATGCCTGCGGGAGGGTGTAGCTCAGTGGTAGAGTGAGTACTTAGCATACATGAGGTCCTGGGTTCAATCCCTAGTATCACCGTTAAAATAAATAAATAAACCTAATTACCTCAAAAAACTTGATGACTGCTTTGTTTCTTTGCTTGTTTAGGTTTTGTTTTTGTTTTGTACACCTGGGGCTTTGGGCTACCCTGAATTGTAATCAGCTTTAACTGTGGGGTGGGGCAGCTTGAGAAAAGATGGTTTTGTGGGCTATCCATGCCTGTGAATAAACCCCTAATAAAACTCTGGACATGGAGACTTGTCTAAATTCTTCCTGTTGACAATACTTCCTAAGAGTTGTCAGACAACACTGCCGGGAGAATTCAATTGTCCCACCAACTGAGTGACTCCACCAGGAGAGGATGGTGGAAGCTCATGCCTGGTCCTCCTTCACGCTGTTCTAGCCACATTTTTCTCTTGCTGATTTCAGTCTGTACCTGTAGCTGTGGTAAACCATGACCACGTGTGCGATGGCTTTCCTGGGTTGTGCGAGGCCGTCTAGTGAGTCACCAGGCCTGACGGTCCTGGGCACCTCTGACAAAAGTGCTCAATTTGGAAAATGTTCCTCAAGCATTTTTCTTTCCTTTTTTTTTAACTTAAGGTTTTAAACTTTTAATTTTTATATGATACTAAATATGAAACTTTATTTTAAAAATAAAATATGCAAATCTGGAAACAAAATAAATGAATACATATAAACTTACCTCCTGAGTTAAATTAAAAAAAAAAAAGCTTTTTGAGTATCGCCAAAATCAGTTCTCTGTGATCACCCAGTTCTTGCTTCCTTGACAATAACAATCACAATATGATATCACCTCTTACCTGTCAGAATGGCTGTCATCAAAAAGACCAGCAAATGTTGAGGAAGTGGAAAAAAGGGAACCCTTATACACCGTTGGTGTGAATGTAAATTGGTGCAGCCTCTATGGAAAACAGTATGCAGATTCCTCAAAAAAACTAAAAAATAGAATTACCCTATGATCCAGCAATTCCACTCCTGGGTATATATCTGAAAAAAACAAAAAACACTGATTCAAAAGGATACATGCACACCAATATTCATATCAGCTCTATTTACTGTAGCCAAGATGTGGAAGCAACCCAAGTGTCCATCAGCAGACAAATGGATAGAGGAGATGTGGTATATACACAATTGAATACTGCTCAGCCATAGACAGGAATGAAGTGTTGCCATTTGCAGCAACATGGATGGACCTGCAGGGTATTATGCTTTGTGAAATAAGTCAGACAGGGAAAGACAAATACTGTATGTTATCACTTATATGTGGAACCTAAAAAATAAAACAGACAAATGAATATGACAAAATACAAACAGAATCACAGATACAGAGAACAAACTTGTGGTTACCAATGGGAAGAAGGAAGGAGGAAGGAGCAAGATAGAGGTAGGGGATTAAAAGGTAGAAACTAAATGAGCTACAAGGCTACATTGTACAGCACACGGAATACAGCCAATATTTTATATAAAACTTAAGTGGGGTATAATCTATAAAAATTTTGAGTCACTATGTTGCACACCTGAAACTAATGTAATACTGTAAACTAAATACACCTCAAAAATGATAATAAAGCATTCTTCTGTATTTTTTATGATTCCCTAGCTTTCAATTTTAAAAATAAATTCATCTATATCTTTGAAACTATATTTTACTAATTTGATTTTTATTTTTCAATATTATAAATGCAAGTTATAGTTAGTCTCCTATATTGCTTGTGTTTTTCTTCGATATTATGTTTCTAAAATTTGCCCATGTTCATAGGTATCCTTGTACTCTAAATTTTGAAATGTTGTAGCATTATTTTCCTTGATGTGTCATAATTGAATTGTGAATTTTATTTTATCAGGACCAGCGCTGATGTGAGTGTTACTTTAGACGTCACTCAGTGCACGCGTGCAAGCGTTTGTCTAGGTCCACCCCTAGATGTGACACTGAATAGATACAGGGTATACATAGGTTCAACTTTAAAATACAACAAAATGTTTTCTAAATTTCTGTTTCATATTTATATTCTCAAGAACAGCACATCATACCTTAGATTCTGTATCATTGCTAATGCTTGTTAGGCATGTAACATATTTTGCCAACATAATGGAGGTGACAAATATTTAAATCTTTAACACAGCTGGGATGATTTTTTTGTCTATTGTATTAGGGAGGGAATCTTTTCTTTTTGAATACAGATAGAACGTTTTCCCCACTGTTTTTGAAAAAATATGTTCTCCATTTATTTTCAGTGATACCCTAGAATGTATTACATTTTTATTTAAGTGTAGATGTGTTTCTGGACCGTCTAGTCTGATCAGCAGTCTGTTGCTAAGCTTTCCTTCATATAATGGCAATGAAATCTCCTAGATACTTCTATAGGAGTGGCTTGATCTTTTTGTTCTGGGTTATTCCATCAAAATTTTACAACTAGCTTGTCACTTTTAGAATATTTTTGAAATTTGGTTGGGAATTGCGTTGTATTTACAGACCAATTTTGCCAAACTTACATCTTTAAAATACTGAATCATTCTCATAAACATAGTGTCACTGTTTATACAGTTTACATAAAATCTTTTAATGATATTTTATAATTTTCTTGATAAAAGTTTTGAGTAGTTATTGTTGGAGCTATTTTTCCAGGATCTTGTATAATATAAATGTTATTCTTAAAAAAATTACATTCTCAATATTTTCTGCAGTGATGAGAAAATGCATCAGGCCAGATATTGATCTTATATTTAACAACTCACACAAACTATTTTATTAATTTTTATAATTTGTCATTTTACCCCTTTACATGAGTCTATTCCTTATACACTTAAAAATTTATTTATTTTTTGGAGGGTTCCTTCATCCGCTGGCTGCACCCACCAGTGAATTGTTACCTGGAATTGGCAACATTGGACATCATTTTATTTTACATAATTTTAAAGTGACAATCACTAAACTTCTGCTTATTAGCATTGATGATAAGATGTCAATTCAGTTGTAAGTACTAATTAAAATTATATTTGAACCTCCAAATGCAATTTAGCTAGCTTGCTGTGCATCATTACTGACATAAAAGAAGACGAGGAAAAACTCATTTGCAATGGTAAATCTTTTGGAAAGATTTCAAGCAAATAAAGTATAAACATTTAACCACTAAATTGCGAAAGAAGATATGACTTTAAAGGTAACTGTCCACTCTTTTTGAAAGCATTTTCATTTCACCACCAATTTGGAGTGCTAATGCTGCCACCTTTTGAGACAGACTAACACTAACCATGCAAAGTGAATGCCCAACGAGTCTCATTAACAATAATCTTTGGTGTATTTTTTAGCTCAAATTTCAAGAGTACACAGAGAAATTACTACTGAAGGGATAAGTACTGTAAACAATGGTTATCCTGAGAGATAATTAATAGGGATGAGGACTCCTTCCTAGCTTTTTTTTTTCACTTTAGTGTAATAAATCCCTTTGAAAATTGTGAATTACTACATTTTTGCATTGGGGAAGCTATAGGGCTCAAACTCAGAACGTTTCCTAACTATGTCATTTCTTATTGAATCTCAAGAGAAATCAGTAGATATCACAGCTATTTAATGAATCAACATATTTTCATTCTTTTCTATTAAAATAAAAACACATGCATTTTAGCAACAGAAATGAAAAAAGGCCCTGTTTGTCCTACATTCTTAAATTACAACTTATTACATATATTTATCTTATTAAATTGAATATACTTATTAGAGTAAAATATTAGCATCTTGAGATTAACCCTTAGATAAAGGACATGCATAAAAATATTCACAATCTAAGAAGTGATGAATCATTAATCTAATCATTTATAAAACTGACTTAAAGATTTTAAAAGTTACATTTTAAAATATAATCAAGCCTATTCATTAATTTATTCCTTTACCTACAAATATTTATTGAATGTCTACCATATAACAGACACTGTTCTATTAACCTGGCCAATAATTATAAAGATTTGTGCTCTAAAAAAGTTTATTAGAAAATTATGAAAGAGAAAAATATAAACGAGTAACTGAAGATGATACATTCTGTTATTAATGTGTTTTGTGAATACAGTTGTGTAGATTTTTGTGATTAAGGATTTCATTCTATTTTTGATGTCAAAATCTTTGAAATCTTTGAAAAATGTTGGATTAGAGAGGATACAACATTCTTATTTAATTAAATCAAGATATGTGGAAAGTTGAATTGACAAAAAATAGTATTATCGTTATCGGATAACTCAATGATTAACAAAGATGGTTAGTTCATTTAAAGTGAACTTTCAGACTCCTTTTTCGCAGAGTATTTTTTTGGTAATAGATGAGTTACTGACACATGATAATATAGAACTAACTCTGCATCTCATAAAATGTAACATCCTTTTGATGAGCACCTGATTTATACATCCTCAAAAGATATAATTATCAAATATGAGAGTTTATCTTTTTTGTGAATTAATATAAAATTTCTATACTGCCTCATAAGTTAATCAGAAGAAAAATAAATATGTATATAAATACACAGAATGAAGATGTGTAAACTTCTTGAGCCATTATTAAGTTAAAAAACAAACAAATCCATTAAGTTTATCAAGAAGCAAGTCAGTAATGGAACTGAAGAGAAAGCTGTCAGTAGGAAAGACACCGTACAGAATGTAAGGGGCTCAAACTTGGTTACGTCTTTATCCCAAGATGTATTTCATGGTCCCTCCCTCCGTGGAAAATAATTCTAAAAAGCTCCATAGTCATCCCTTAAAATATTAATTTTTACATAATGAGAATGAATACATTATAAAAGAAACACCAAGAGCAGCAGTTATTGTCAAGGCAAACTTCCAGCTGGATTTAAAGCCTGTGAGACCATTTAGAAATTTTCCATTACTGTAGCAGCTTCGGCTGTTTCCCATTCTTCCTGTATTTTCACAAGAGGAGTCATTGGTGGCAGGACAGTAATGTTTGCACTTGAGAACCTCATACTCTCATTAAGAAAGTGACCCCATAAGACGTTCTCCCAAGCCTGACAAAGTCATAGGAATCAACTTATGCACTTATGGTCAAACTGTGACAAAGGAGGCAAAAATATACAGTGGAGAAAAGACAGTCTTCTCAAAAAGTGGTGCTGGGAAAATTGGACAGCTACATGTAAAACAGTAAGATTTGAACATTTCCTCACAAAAATAAACTCAAAACGTATTAAAGACCTAAATGTAAGACCAGAAACCATAAAACTGCTAGAAGAGAACATAAACAGAACACACTTGGACATTTTTATAGCAATATATTTTTGGATCTGTCTCTGAAGGCAAAATAAATAAGAGCAAAAATAAATAAATGAGACCTAATTAAACTTAAAAGCTTTTGCACAGCAAACGAAACCATCAGCAAAACAAAAGACAACCTATGGAATGGGAGGAAATATTTTCAAATGATATGACTGGCAAGATGTTAATGTGCAAAATATATAAATACCTCATGCTTCTCAATATCAAAATAAACAAACAACCCAATCAAAATAAATGGGCAGAAGACCTAAACAGAGAGTTTTCCAAAGAAGACACACAGTTGGCTAACAGGCACATGAAAATTATTATAGAAATGCAAATCAAAATGACAATTAGATATCACCTCACATCTGTCTGAATGGCTGACAGTAAAAAGTCTTTAAGAAACAAAGGTTAGAGAGGACATGGAGAAAAGGGAACCTTCGTACACAGTTGGGGGAAATGTAAATTGGTGCAGCTACTATAGAAAACAGTATAAAAACTAAAAATAGACTACCGTATGGTCCAGCAATTCATCTCCTGGGAAATACCAAAATAACAAAAACACTAATTCAAAAAGATAAATTACACACCCACCAATATTCATAGCAGCACTATTGACAGCAGCTAAGATATGGAAGCAACCCAAATGCCCATCAATGGATAAAGATGTGATATACACATATGTGCACACACACGCACGCACACACACACTGAAATATTACTCAGCCATAAAAAAGAATTAAATTCTGTCATTTGCAGCAATATGAATGGACCTAGAAACTATTATGCTTAGTGAAATAAGTCAGAGCAAGAAAGAAAAATACTATATGATAGATAGCTCTTACATGTGGAATCTAAAAAATAATACAAATGAATGTATATGCAAAACATAAACAGACTCACAGACACAGGAAGCAAAGCCGTGGTTACCAAAAGGAAGAGGGAAATGGGGGGGCGTGCAGTTAGGGGTAAGTGTTTAAGAGTTACAAACTGCCATGTTTAAAAATAGATCAGCAACAAGGACATATTGTAAAGCACAGGAAATTATAGCCGTTCTCTTGTAATCATTTTTAATGGTTTATAATCTACAGAAATACTGAATCATTATTCTGTACCTTTGAAACGAATGCAATACTGTAAATCAACTATACTTCAATTTAAAAAGTTAGGTTTTCTTAATCCATTGTCTTAATTGCTGAGGTTACAGCGTTTTTTTAAACAACAGATTTAGTTAGTATCCCTTTCCCATTTATTTCACTTAAGAACAGAGTTGGAATGGAGGTTAAACTTAGCCAGATAAGGGGGGGTACACACACATGTACACACACACACACACACACACACAAAGGGGAGAATAATAATTTGGCTGTGGGCTGTGTAGTCTTTTTGGATAAGCTAAAACTTCAAATAAAGAAGCAATTACATAGCCAATTATTATCATTATTTTTTTTTACTTTGACAAAAAACTTCCAAGTAGCATGGAGGTCAGGAACCAGTTTATGATTAAAGAGCCATGTGATCATATTTTATTTCCTTTTGAGACTAGAGTTTCTGCCTTTAGAGGATTGACTCCAGCATTAAAACCTATAACCTAGTCTCCATGGTGACCTGATCCTCCTTAAGGAGAAGCCAGATAAAAGGGCAGCAATCTGTATACACTCAAAAGTTGTCTCCAAATTGTACAGGTAATTCCAATCATCACTACATTGCATGTCATTTGAAAAATGAAAATGTTTTTCTTTCTGTTTGTAAGCTTCAGGACTTACTCAGGACTCTGATAAAAAAGAAAATAATGGACCAGACAAGGAAGACACTGGGAAGGAAGCTGTAAGTGTCTGGGGCTGTCATTCACAGCCGTGGGCAGGAGCAGTGCCTACTACTGCACGGCACTGATTTGACAGTGCAGTTTGTAATGAGAACAGCGGTTTGGTTCACTTTAAAAACACCACGAAAACATTCTTAAGACTATATAGATGTCAAAATATTGGTTATTTGAAATGGGCTACTTTTACTGCTTGGAGAACAAAAGAGCAAATTCTGGGTGGCAATGCATGGATTTTAGAGTTGAAGAATACACAGAGTGGTCTTGAGGAGAAAAAAAAATGCATTTGAGTCAAACTCGTACCTGTTCAGAGAATGGGAGAGACTTCAGCCTGGGCATTTCTATACTTTGCAATTTGGATGTGGGCCAGTAGAGAAAGAATAGCGTATATATGTTGCATTTTCAGAAGCTGAAATGGATCATGTGGACTTAGTGATTTGAGACTCTTACAGCTGAGATTCATTCAATACTCTCAATTGTTTAATAAATTCCAATGTTTTCATTTGTCCGTTAAGTTTCCTTTTATGATAGTCACTCTGTTTACTATGCTCTATTATCGCAGGGGTTTTATTTTTCCCATGTGTTACTAACTTCAGTAACATTTCTATTATTTCCTGGAAACTTTGGGAGTAGGGGGGGATACTGACAGGTAATACAAGTTTAGGCACACTATATCTGTAATAATGGCCAGAAAAAATTACACTTTGCTGACTGAGTTCCTCCTGTTGGGATTAGCAGACACGCCAGGGCTACAGATTCTCCTCTTTCTGCTTTTTGCTGTGATTTACACACTTACAGTTCTGGGGAATGTTGGGATGATCTTATTAATCAGGATGGAGTCCCGACTTCACACTCCCATGTATTTCCTCCTGGCTCACCTGTCTTTTATGGACGTTTGTTATTCATCCACCATCACTCCAAAGATGCTGGCAGATTTATTGTCGGAGAAGAAAACCATCTCCTTTGCTGGCTGCTTCCTGCAGATGTACTTCTTCATAGCCTTTGCCACAACTGAATGCATCACTTTTGGGTTAATGGCCTATGACCGGTATGTGGCCATCTGCAACCCTCTGCGTTACTCCTTGATCATGTCCAGAACAGTCTGCCTAAAAATGGCAGCTGGGTCTTTCACAGCAGGGCTGTTGAACTCCATGGTTCACACAGGTTATGTAAGCAGCTTGCCATTCTGCGGGTCCAGGGTCATCCATCACTTCTTCTGTGACAACCCTCCAATTTTTAAGCTCTCGTGTTCTGACACTCACCTGTATGAAGTCATTTTGTCCACTTTTGCTGGTGTGAATATGGTCGGGACTCTGCTGGTGATCCTCGCCTCCTACGGCTGCATTCTCTTCTCCATCTTTCGGATGCATTCCGGGGAGGGCAGGCGCAAAGCCTTCTCCACGTGTGCCTCTCACCTGACAGCCATCATTCTGTTCTGTTCCACCTCCACCTACACTTACCTGAGACCTAGTTCCAGCTACTCCCTGAGTCAAGACAAAGTGGCTTCCGTGTTCTACACGGTGGTCATCCCCATGTTGAACCCTCTGATCTACAGCCTCAGGAATAAGGAAGTGAAGAAGGCTCTATGGAATGCAGTTCCTAGGACAAGGATCCCTTCATGTCTGTGATTGTTGGGTTAATGTTCTGAACCCAATAGGATATTTAATACATTTTCAAATGCTGGTACAAGCTTATGATTTTTCATCAGATTATTTTCTAAGTAATCACGTTCTATTAATACTCAAGTACATATTTCCAACTGGGTTTAAACTAACTTACCAAACTTATATAAAACTATGGAACTGTCTTCTAATCATTCTCTATTTCCATCAGGTTCTCAAAAATAGAACTTATCTGTAATGGAAACTTGGTTAAAGAAGAAAAGGATTAAGTATTTAGAGATAAAATCACAGCATCACATGGCTGGAGCCATACGAAGGATCTGTAATTGTCCATATATTTTTTCTCTATGCCTTCTTTTTCACGACTCACGATTTAAGAGATAGAGCTAGATCACCTATGTCTAGAATGTTTTAAAGTTAATATAGTTTTCCATTTTAATTTATTGACTTGTTTCCTGGGGAGATATGTGAATCACATTTCAGGAACATACTTTTAATTGCAACTGTAAACACCATACCTTTTGTTTTCTTTATCTGCCCTTCCTACCCATGTAAATTTATTAAATAATACGTGTGAATTTGTACAAACATAAGCTGTCAAGAAAACCGCTGTCTGGTTAGAATGCACCAATTACAATAGCCCTCCTTCCCCTCTCTTCTTTTCTTCTGGAAAATTCCCCATTCTTCTCTCACCTTATGTTGCCCAGACTCACACAGCCGCACAAAGCCACATGCACAGACATTCAGCTCCTGCAGAGTTGAATCAGTGCGTAGTTCCAAAGCAGATGGATCAATGTTTAATGGATGAATCTGACACATATTCTTCACAATAGACTCATGGATTTACTGCTTACAGAAATCTTATCAATTGACAATAATAATCGATTAATGTGTATCTTAATGTTAAAGCTAAGCATTAATGTGGAGGTAGATAGGGGGCTGGCTTAGTAGAACCCTGGAGGAAACTTGAGTGGGGACCAGGGCTTGCCAAAGAGACAGCGCACACTTAGTTTTTGGGAAGAACTGCCCCATGGTCCTTCCCTTGCACTTGCTGCTCAAGTTGCACATGCAAGAAGCTGTGATGTTTGGGTCATCTGTGCTGTTGCAAAGCAGAGCTTCCTTATGACCTGTCACAAGAAGTCATCTAGCCCTATCATCCATTGCCCTCAGTGTTCCATGTAGTTGACCCTGGGCAGAGGAATGGTCATGAAGTCATCCGTGTTACCTGTGTGCCCCTGGGCCATGCTCTCAGCCCACAGGTCCAGTTGGCTATCTGGCCCTGGAGGCCCTGCGGCAGACTGATCAGGCTGTTCTCAGAGATGATTTACCTGCCTTCCCCCCCACCAGCAAGCGGGCTGCTCGTTGGCTGGACTCTTTCTGCTTTCCCTGTCCTGGGTATTTAGTGGAATCAAGTACAAAACCAAGATATTTCAGTAGTAAGTATTAATATTCTATTCCTTCCATTGTGTGCTTTAACTTCTAGTAACACTTAGGAACAGAAACAATGTTTGGGAGATTAAATCCAATTATTCTGAGATTCGGGTTTTAGACAACCATTTTTTGAGCCCTGTTATCTGATCTCTAATTCTACTCTCGTACGTTTAATTACTCACATTTACAAAGCCTACAAATATTTCCAACTTTGTGAACTATATCACTTAATGAACTTGGTTAATTTCAATCCATTGTATATGTACTTATGTAATAGAGATTATTTAACCTATAATTGCTTATAAATGTATTTTTAAATAATCATATTTCCTTGTTATTTTTCAAAGTGTTTATGTAAAAACATGTTCAAAATATTCTTTATTTCCTTTAAATCAAAAAATTTAAGTTGCAAAAGCATTGAGATTTCTAGTTGTTGTACTGACTTTGATTTTATCATTCTCTTCTTTCTTTAGAATCTGACAGTATTTATTACACCCTTCCTTATGAATGTCATGTTCCTTTTGCCTCTTTGCTACCTGAATTGCTTTCTTTTTTCCTAATGTTCCTAGTCTTTTATTTCAGCTAAATGTTTAATGTTACCACCTTCCACAAATATACAGTTATCAGTCAACGCTTTGCCTAGTCAAGGTTTTTTGAACAGTTTATTTATTAAAACTAATTAAGGAAGTTTGAAATACCTGCCTTTATGCTCTGTTTTTGTCAATATCCATCAGCGATTTGGTGAGATCAGAGACTGACTTACAAAATCTGTGCATGTCAAAAAGTTGGAAAAGTAGCAAACAAGTTGGAAGAATGAAAGAGTCAATATTCAAGAATCACAAGGATCCAAATCAACTACGAAACATGGTATATTACTAATATATAGAGCTCTGCATTTAGGTCTAATGAGGAAACAGTTTTATGTTAATGTATAAACATCTTTATTTAGTTAGTTAAATAGAAACTAACATGCACAAAAATAATTCTGTCTATTAAAGTGGGAAGTTTTACATTTTGTAAACAAAGTTAGGTAAAAGGTAGCTGTGAGATTAAGTGAGCAATAATACCATTTTACTTCACACTGCTCAAATAAATCAAACTTAGTGTATTAACTCATAATGATGTCTCAGTGGACAGAGCTAAACAATATTATGTCAAGAAAGTAAAACCCAAACAGTCAGGTGTATGGGAAAAACTCAAATATAAAGTAGTTGATTAAAGAATACACAATCTGTAGAAAAGGAACATACAGAGAACAAAATATATAAATTTATTGAAACACATAGGTTTATAGAAATAATTTCAAGATAATTTTATAGAAAATGTATGAAACGTATCTCATAGAATGTATGGCTTCAGAAAGCAAAAATGTGGTCATTTGCTGCTAAACTTATATATAATTTACTGCTTTGGCTGAGAAATTGATATGAACTATCTTTTAGGATCCCTTTAAGTTTTGTGATTTTTCATCCTACTGTGAAAACTTTGCATATACCTATGTTTCATCCTTAAATCTCAGAATGGTCTTTGGAATGTTTCAGTCACTTAATAAAAATTATTACCCCTACATGTGTTACTAAAGAGGGAGGTGATGAACCTTGGCCACAGAATTCCAAGGTTTTGCAACAGGAGGTCACACTGTTGAAGATCTACATCAAACTCCAACTTTCAGAATTCGGTTCCAAGTCCTCAACCTCTTGAAATTGCATGATCATTTTAACCTTGTGCTGTAAAACAAATAAACTTATAAAATATAATTCATGAGCCATGTTTGTGTTGAGTGTGTGTCTGATTCATTAACACACTAGTAAGAGAAAACAGCATGATGAAAACAACATACATGCTTGGAGAGAGTACGGAAGCACAAAGTTTACTAAGCTGCAAAATAGAATAAGCATCACTGAAAACATGTGCAGTACAAGCTGAGGTTTTATTTTACATGTCATAGACTATGGTGCCCAAATCACATGTTACAGAGGAGGGCTTGGTGAGAGTTAGTCAAAAGGAAGAAACAAAACATTTAAAGAGCAAATGCTGAAGACATTTCTATGGCTGTGAGTAGTGACATAACTTTATCCTCCAATCGTAGAGCCCAACAGACAACTAACTTAGGCTCATAGAACAGTGCTACCAGAGTCAGAAGCAGAGTGACAAGAAGCAAGTTTTAATTTTAAATTGGTCCATTGCCAGTGATTTTTTCCCCAAAGTAAAACTACTACTGTGTTGTTTTCCTATTTCTTAATTTTAACCTTTTCCTTGAAAAATGCATACTTACTACATTTTCCCCAATGAGAAGGCCAATAACTTCAAATGAAACTCATATGAAGTAACTATTTACTGTTGTTCTGTTCAAAGAAGCATGGTAAATTTGATGTGAGGAATAAAATCAAACATGGGATTTTAAAGACACTGACCTGCAGGAGAGAGCCTTATTACTAATGTGTGAGTCACTGAGATCAGATTTTGTACCACAGATTGTTTCCTGCACACATCTCTCAGACATCTTGGGGTCTGTCCCTTCCTCAATTTCACTTTCTTTTATTTAAAGTGTAGTTTGTGATTCCCTTCTCTTCATCTTCTTTGTCAATGACAGCATTGCCCCTGTCAGGGATCTTTATGGGCTGACTAAACCCACCCCTTGTTGGATGCAGATTGAGTTTTGACGTTGCACAGATGGATCTGCAAAGAGAGAAACAGCCCACCACCAGCAAGGGTGTGCTGCATGACGCTGCTTATTTTGAGAGCTGTAACTTACAAGCTGTGCAGTAATTTACATCCAACTACATTGGGCTTAATTCTGCATTAAGCAATGTAAAACACCATTACAGCTAAGAAATTTCAAGCAAGAAGAGCAAATCTGGAGGCATCACACTTCTTGATTTTGATCTATATTGCAAAGCTACAATGATTGATACAGTATGGTACTCACATACACATCAGCATATAGACAAACGGAACTGATTCGAGAGCCCAGAAATAAACATACACACATGCCATCAACTAATATTTGACAAGGGAGCCAAGAACACTCAATGGGGAAAGGACAGCTTTTTAATAAATAGGACTGGGAAAATTGTATATCCACATACAAAAGAATGAAATCAGACACCGATCTTACAGCATACACAAAAATCAACTTAAATTAATTAAGTACACTGCCTGAAACCATTAAACACTTAGAAGTAATTATAAGGGGAGAATTTCTTGGCACTGGTCTTGGCAATGATTTATTGGAACTGAACCAAAAATACAAGCAAAAAAGCACAAGTAAACAACTGCAACTGCATCAAAGTAAAAATCTTCTGCACAACAAAGGAAAAAATCAAAAAAATTAAAAGGCTACCTATAAATGGGAAATATATATTCTCAAACCATAAATCCTATAAGTAGCTAATATCCAAAGTATGTCATAAAACTCAATAGCAAAAAAATAAATTAAAAAAGATTAAAATTTGGCAAGACTTGAATAGACATTTTTTCCAAAGAAAGCAAACTAAGTGTCCATCAACATATGAATGGATAAAAATAAATGGTAAAATATACACACATATATATAATGGAATATTATTCAGCTATAAAAGACAATGAAATTTTGCCATTTGCAATGACATAGATGGACCTGGGGCAGATATTATACTTAATGAAATAAATCAGCCAGAGAAAGAGAAACGTTATGTGTTTTGTTTTACATCTGAAATCTAAAAATTCAAACAAATGAACAAATACAACAAAACAGAAATAGACTCAGAGATACAGAGAACAAATGAGTGGTTACAAGATGGGGAAAGGGGTGTGGAGTGGGGCAAGCTAGGGGTATGGGATTAAGAGGATCAAACTAATAGTTACAAAATTTCAAAAGTGACAAAGATGTAATGTACAGCACTGGGAATGTAGTCAATATTTTATAAAAACTTTGTATGGAGTGTAATCTATAAAAGTATCAAATTATTATGTTGTATACATAAAATTAATATAAAATTATAAATCTACTACATTTAAAATTAACAAAAAAGAATATATTTGGGCACAATCTCTACTGAAATCCTGTGACCACAACCACATGCTAGCTGGTCTCCCTACTTTCAAGCTCTCTGCCTTGCATTTAAGTGTATCGTGTTCTTATTTCATACCATCTTTCAGACATTTTATTCATTATCAGCAGTAGAAGATAACGCAGTAGATAAGGCTACTGATTTGGAAAGATTCAATGACACAGGTGTAATCTCCTGAGTCCCTAAAAAGCCCCAAAGTGTTCTACATAGATGGCGCCATGCTTGGAGCCGAATATGCATAAGTAAATAAGACAAACGCACTAGAGTCAAGTAATTTATGACGAGAGAGAAAGTCAGATTACGGAATATATTGTAAAACATGACATAATGAAAGTCAAGCTAGAAGTTAAATACAAGAGCGTTATAGCAAAAAAAAAAAAAAAAAAATCCACATTGACTTTGCTGGCAGGATAATGGGTTATGGGCTCCTTCTCATAGAATGTGACTTACCAGCCCCAGCTAAGAGGTGAACAGGTGCTTGGCAGTCACGCATTGTGACCGATTCATAGGATACAAAGTTTTCTGTGCTCCCTGAAGAGCACGTCACAGCACTTGATGTGGCCAGATTTACTGAATATTTCAGTAAATAAATTGAGAAAGACTGAATGCATTAATTAATTACATAGCTCACCAAAGATTCATAGCAACAATAAAAATTTGCACTATATTCTCTAATTAGCTTTAACGCCCGGATGTCACTTTTCCATCCTGACCTACTTGATATAGAAAACTTCAAACTTAGTGTACTGTCTCGTCTTGTTCAAATTCATTTTCTTCTTATGTATGTACCTATAACTAAAGGTAAATTCTAGAC
This sequence comes from Camelus bactrianus, assembly GCF_048773025.1. Taxonomy (NCBI): domain Eukaryota; kingdom Metazoa; phylum Chordata; class Mammalia; order Artiodactyla; family Camelidae; genus Camelus; species Camelus bactrianus. Next base: position 12,903,417 of record NC_133548.1, read on the forward strand.
ATGGTGTGAACAGAGGACTTTAACTCATAAACAAGCTAGAGGAAGCAGGAACACCAGATAGATAATTTTCAAGTTACATTCTTTGAGGTTAAAGATAGTATTTTAATCATTTCAAATGCAGTAGCCATTGTTGGCATATGTAGTTATGCATCAACTTTAAGACTGTGAGTGTCGTGTGCAGCCCTTCCCAGTAAGAGAATTGCTCTGGTCTCCAGAGGTGGAGAGGATGGGGAGACTGGTGAAGAGGAGTGGCCAGGGGGCCAGCGCTCCTCAGACCATATTCCACAGAGGGAGAAACTTCAGTGCAGCACTAACCCAGCCAGGGACAGCCGGGGCTATTTTCTGAGTTCCCACTTGATAGACATTTTGTTGAGTTTAAAAGTACAGCATGTCAGGGAGAGACGATGTCTCTACAATGAATATGGGGTATTTTCTACGTAAGGTGCACTGATTCATTTAAGTTAAGTATGGGTGTCAAGGAAAAATAAGAATGACTGAATATGTCACTTGAATAATTAAAACCAGACATTTACATTATAAAATATATTATATATATTTTCTGTCAAAGAGCAGCACATAGTGATTTCTCCATAAAAGAAAAAGGTAAGCAGTTATAATTTTACCCCAGTTATTTTATTATAGTGTGTTAACTCAAAAATCAAAAGACATAAAAATGACTTTCTTCTAATATGATTCTTTTATGAGATACATCTTCTGAACTTGAAATATACAAACTATAACTATACGTAATCAGTCATTCACTTTTATAACAGTAAATAAAATATTCAATGGGCATGAAATCAACTTGCTGTTGTGAAAAGTTTTATAATACTTGGTTTTATTTCTATTATTCAGAACATTAAGTTCAAAATAATAATTCCAATTAAATGTTCTATGAAGCCCACTGAGTTTTGATTAAGAACATGGACGCTGGCATTACACTGCTGAGTCTGAAGTCACCAAAGTCACATACTACCTTCTTGACACTGGGCAGATTACTTAACCTCTCTATGCCTCTGGTTCTTTATGAAAATGTGAATGATAACAGTACCTACTTCATTCGGAATGCAATGAATGTGACCATATGGGTAAAATCATTTACACAGGTAGCACATAATATGTTTAAACATTGTTAACAATAAAAAAGCAGTTTCAAATAATCAGAACTCTTTTATTCTCCGTAGCTACGCTAGTTTCTGCTAAAAAAGAGAAATTGCAAAAGGAGAAACTTAAGTTCTCATGTTGGAACAGCGAAAGTCCCATTACTTGTTAATGGTGGAAGTAGAGCAACCAGAAACGAAAATAATCTAAAAAGGTCATCTCCGGGGAAACTGTCAGACATTAAACAGGCTTTCGTTTCGCTTGCATTTCTATCATAGAGTCTATTTGTCTTATGTGTTCAAAGTACAACTATAAGAGACTGGCACAAATGAGACAGAAAAAAAAGAAAATTGAAAACTAAAAGCCCAGTAACTTAAAGCGTTTCCCCCCTAGATTTTGCTGCTGGTTGAGACCCACCAGCATAAAGAGGTCTCCTAAATTTAACTCAGCATTCTGACCAAATGCTACCCTCTACGTTCTTCCCTCTCCTAGATTAATAAAAGGCTACTTCAGAACAGGATAAAAGACAGCAAAGTTCCAAAAGAGAAAAAAAAAAGATATCTGTTAAAACACTATCAGTAGGATAATGATCATAATGAGAACGCCTTATAGAGCTACAAGATCTGTTTTTTTTTTCTTTTTTAAATTTATTTTTTAAATTGAAGTATAGTCAGTTTACAATGTTGTGTCAATTTCTGGAATACAGCATAATGTTTCACTCATACATATACATACATATATTTGTTTTCATATTCTTTGTCATTATAGGTTACTGCAAGATACTGAATATAGTTCCTTGTGCTATATAGAAGAAACTTCTTGTTTATCTATTTTATATGTAGTAGCTAGTATCTGCAAATCTCAGACCCCAATTCATCTCTTCCCACCCCCTTCCCCCACCACCGTAACCATTTTCTATGTCTGTGAGTCTGTTTCTTTTCTGTAAATAAGTTCATGAGTGTCTTTTTTTTTTTTTTTTGATTCCACATGTGAGTGATTTCATATGGCAATTTTCTTTCTCTTTCTGGTTTTCTTCACTTAGAATGACAATCTCCAGGTCCATCCATGACGCTGTAAAATGGCGAGATTTTACTCTTACTTTATGGCTCAGTAGTGCTGACTGGATAAAGAAGTTGGGGTGTATTTATACAACCACCTATTTTAAATCAAGCAGTTAACATAGATGGTGCTACTTCTCAAAACAGCTCCCTGCGTTACATCTTGTTACTGCATATATTTTCAAATAAGCAAAATTAAGCTCTGATAATTTAAATAAGGACATATCTAGTTTTCATTTTAAGTCACTCAGTGTCAAGATTTTTGGTCAGTGAGTACTTGAATCAAGTTAAATGGAACATAATTGTTGAGATTAGTGGAAAATCTACCTTGATGAAGTGACCTGTCAGGAAATACTCATAAGCCACGCCCCCATGTAAGCACCTGGCTAGTCTTTGGTATATAAAACTGAGTAAGTATATGAGGGTATTTTTTTTTCCTAGAAAACGTTGTATTATCTTTTCTAAAAAGAAGTAAAAATAACAGAGTAATTCTGTGGTACCCTTAGATTAATTACCACTTCCTTGAGTAATTATCTGCCACTCCGATAGCACTTTATGGTTCTCTCTGCATAGACGCTGCACATTCTAGGCTACGACCTGACTCACCTGTCTGAAGTCATCACCCGTCACCACTTATCTCTGAGCTCTGTAATCATGGAAACCGACTCATTTATTTATCATTAATGTCCATAGTATTTAGTACACTTTTTATTTAACACACATGTAGTATTTATCCATCATAAACTACAAAATATATGATAGAATATACATTGATTTACTGCCTGATATGTGCATTCAAACTTCTGTCACTGAACATTGAATTCCCCTTTTCTCCAGTTGGTTTTCATAACATGTAAGTTCTGAAGAAAAATAAAGCATATACACATATATAGATATAGATATAGACATAGCATCTTAAAATTGAGAAGATATAAAATGCAAAGGTAACTACCAAAATGTGAAAAGAAGAGGAAAAAAAAGAGAGAGAGAAGAGACCAGAATACACAAGGATCTCTAGAGATCACCAGAGAAGACTTAGAGGCGCACACCACGTCTGTGTTGGAGCCACGTATTATTTGAACCCAAACGTCTCAGGTCCTTGGTCCCTTCTCTTGACATTTCTGAGCTGCAAGCGGGGGTGGGTCAGGAGGGAGTTTTTGCCTTTAGCGTGTGCTGTGAAAATTTAGACAGTGAATTAAAGAGAATTCACTGAAAGAAGAAGGGAGGAGTTTGAGATCAGTGAGAGCTAGGAAACTTAAAGTAGAAATTAAGTGTTTCAGCTGTTTCGTTTTTGTGAGAAGGAAGGGGAACTGGGGGGGCTTCAAAGAAGAGAGGGGAGTTGTATTCTGCAGGACGTGAAGGATGTGGGAAATGAAGGACAAAGTAGGACATTTATGACAATGTGGGTTTAGGAATACGTGGCAATCTGTTAAAAAGGTCATAGTTTACCGTTAATGGCTGGATGGAAATCACAGTAAGTGATGTCTAGGAACCAGTATGGTGGAAGAAAGACTAAACTTGTTTGGTCCAAAAATGCTTAATTATTGAAGGAACTGATGTGATTAAGGCTACACTGCATTTAACACTGCGCTTTCGGATAGTTATTCACATACAGATGTTTAGAATATATATATCACACATTCACAATGTATTATATATGCCTAATATAACATATACTCAGAAATTCATGTTTAAAGGTAAAAAACCTATGGAAATGTAAGTCTTACATTTTATCTGGTGTCAGTTGTGTGAACTCTGAGATCACATTCTCTTACACATTTTTATTTCCCTTTTTCTTATTTAATTACCCCGTAAAGTCTGTAAACTCATTTAAATACTCCTAAAGTCCTAAAATTTGATAAATAAGTGTATAGCTTCTTAAGATTATTGAGGGCCATGGTAGGGGTGAGAAATATTATGATAATTCTTATTCAAATTATTTCCTATTCGAAATTTCTAAATATATGACTTGCTTAGGTGTTTTATTTCTAATGTAAATTTCTATATATGCTACATGGAACATTTTTCTATGATGGAGGCAGGGAAGCCCTTTTTATTTTTCTGATCGGTGTCTAAGTCTCTTCCACACAGTGAGTGGTCCAGGTTGTCCTGAGCTTGGCCTGGCAGCTGAATCTTACTGACCACCCTGCCCTTTGGTTCCCTGAGATGCAGCTTCCAGGGGAGACGTCAAATCAAGGGTGAAAGGATCACATAGAGATGATAAATTAGAAGGTGCTAAGCAGAAAAAAATACAAATAAAAAGCAAATAGAGACTGAATTTATCAGGAATGAGAAACATTGAGAACGTCTTGTTACCCAGATTAGTTCTCATCCTCACAGTAAGCTACCTCCTGTGTTTTGCTCTTATTTTACTGTTGTTTGTTCTGCTGTGTTCATTTAAACATCCATCACCTTTAATATGAGCAGAATAAATAGAGCTTAAGATTACATTCTGCTTTTATGGTGTGGAATTTTAGAGAATTGGGTTTCAAATATATTACCAAAAATACAAAACAAAAAAATGAAAAAAATGTGGATATCTATCTTATCTCAATGGATTGGAAACCATTGATTTATTATGTCCCATTTTGCTGCTGGGCGCAGCAAGTTGAAGTGACTTCTAAATCTTTTATGCATAGATGGGATCCAGAGGACAAAGTCCCCCACAGCGGAACCACACGACACTGGTGGAGTTCACCCTGCTGGGCTTCTCTGATGTTCCCGACCTCCAAGGATTTCTTTTTGGGCTGTTTTTGATCATCTACCTGATTATTCTGATGGGAAATAGCCTCATTATCGTCATAATCAAGATTGACCCTTCCCTTCAGACCCCCATGTATTTTTTCCTTGGGAACTTCTCCTCCTTGGAAATATGCTATGTATCAGTCACTGTCCCCAGATTATTAGTAGATCTCTGTAAGCAAAATAGAAGTATATCCTTCCTGGCCTGTGCTACCCAAATGTATTTCTTTCTGGTGTTTGGAGCCACGGAGTGCTTTATTCTGACTGCGATGGCTTATGACAGGTACGTTGCCATCTGCCACCCGTTACTCTACCCCTTGGTCATGAACAGCAGGCTGTGTGTGCGACTGGCAGCTGGCTGCTGGGTGAGCGGGATCCCTGTTCACGTAGGGTTTACCTCCCAGGTCTTCTCTCTGCCCTTCTGCGCGTCTAACCAGCTGAACCACTTCTTCTGTGACATACCTCCAGTGCTCAAGCTTGCCTGTGGGGACACGTTTACGACTGAGATGCTGGTTTATGTGGTTGCCATTCTAGTGGTCACTGTTCCGTTCATGCTGATTCTTGGATCTTACGTGAACATAATCTCCACCATCCTGAGGCTGCCTTCAGCAACTGGGCGAGCCAAGGCCTTTTCTACCTGTTCTTCCCACCTCATGGTTGTGGCTTTATTCTTCGGTTCAGGCATCATTACGTACATGAGACCAAAGTCCAGTCATTCCATAGGAATGGACAAATTTCTCTCTCTCTTTTACACCATCGTCACCCCAATGTTCAACCCCATAATATATTGTCTGAGAAACAAAGAAGTTATGGTGGCACTGAGAAAACTCCTACTGAAATGGTCTGTGCTATGACTCAAAAACATAACTTCATACATTTTTTCTTCTTATTTATCAAAGACTCCACACACCAATTCCAGAGGCCATGTTTCAGCAACCCTATCACTCTTCTTCTCTGGAGTCTAAGTAAACACCGTAAGGAAAGCAACGTTTTGCTGATATTTTCAGTGCTTCACCTCAGTCCTCAAAAAACATCTACTGCATAGTAAAGTTTCAAAAATTATTTTTTAAATATATAACAACATGACTAAAACTGGATTTAGAGAGAGAAAAATGTTTATGTCAAAATAAAGGTAAAGACTTAAACCATAGTTTTCCCCTTATTTCTTGGGGGTGGTGGTTATTTTAATAGATATGCTTTAACAATTGAACAGAAAGATTCATAAATTTCATAAAATCTATGTCTTGTTATTGAAAAAGCACTTATCTTTTACACATCTTTATGTGTATAAATATGTAATATATAATATCTGACTTTATTGGTAAGAAAAAATGAAATAAGATGAAAATAATGCATGTATATGAAGTCCTATATAACGCAAGCACACAATTATTACCACTAATGGCATTAATGACAATAAGAGTTCATTTTTAATTAAACCCATCTAAAAAAATAAAGAAGGAAAACATGTAGTAGATGAAAACTTGGAAAGTATAACTGTATCCAAATGAGACAGATGAGAAATAGCCAAGCTTGTTCTAAAGAAACAGCATATGAATAATGAATCTGGGATATCAAAAGGAAATTAAGCAATATGTTCCTGAAGTAACTCCAGATTCAGGACATAGAGTGCAGCATTCCTGTCCAAAAAGAATTAATCAGTGAGTGTTGGATGCACACATAATATAATCACACATAACTAAGATCTGGAAGAACAGAGCCTAACATGATTCTCTGAATATATTTTCAATGAAAAAATTCATTAAGAAGAGAAAAAGATTTTATGTGTTGCAAATTAATTTCCTAAAAGTATCAGCACTCCAACCCTGTTTCCTGTAAAAGTCTACAACTTGATCCAAGAAGGCAATGTGAGTGAATAATAGAGAGCTCCTCACAGGTGTCTGTGTTGCTACTTCTTGTAGACCAGTAGGGAGCTCACTAGCAGTTACGTTATTTCTCCAAAATGTTAGTTCCAATGAAAAACATTACAATGCTTGTTTCCAGTTGCCATTTCTACATCAATGACAATGTTTCCTATTTATCCGATCATGGATTCATTACTTGATATTTTATCAAGATAATGGTTATCAAGTAACAACAGAAGAAAATATTTTGTAGTTTGCTTAAATTCTAGCTTAACTTCTCTATATTTTTTTTTCTGAAAAGATAAACTGATTAAAATTATCTTGTGCCATAAATCAATTCACTTAGCACAAATTCAATCTTATATTAGTACTTACCTATGGTGCTCCAGTGGGCAAAAAGAATAACATATCAAAAATCCCTGGACAAAATCACACACACACACACACACAAACACATGCACAAACACAATATTACATGACAAAGAATGTTCAGATGATAAGTGTTGTTATTTTGGACAGAGATCATCAGGCTGTTAAAATACTTGATATAGGCTTCAACAAGCAGGGGGGGGTCTGCATGGTTATACTTAAAGTGGACAGTAGGAAATATTTTAGACTTTTGTGATAATGTTACACAGGTACTTATAGACCAATGTGAATTATAATCTTTTAAAATTATAACTGCTGTAAAACAATCCATAGTTGGCTGAGGCTCCATCAAAAAAAAAAAAAAAAAAGAAAAAAGGAAAAAACACCTAGCAGGCAAACAAATGGGAAAAGCAATATGAACAGTAGTCTGTATTTTGTATCCTCAAAAAGGTAAATAGTCCACGTAGGTGAGGTAATAGAGATAACGACAAAAATGAAGTAACTAAGTAATGACTGAGAAATACATTAGCCATGTATGTATAGACATGTGAAATGGTGAAATGGACAACATTCTTCCCATGAATATGCTGGCTCTATGCCTGAGACAATGTCCTGGTCAAAGTGCAGATAACTGGAAACAAAGAAGAGCACAGATGTATCGCTGGGCTGAAGAGGCAGCGATCAGCATTCGAGACAACCAGGAGCCCAGGATCTGTCACAGGGCACGGAGGTTGAGGGACTAGATGGTGCTGGGGAAAGACAGACCTGAATCAAGTGTTCCTGGGAGGCTCTGGAAGACAATGGGATATGGATGGGCTGGAGGAGGCTACAGAAGGCTTTCAGGAAAGTGACTGCCGTGTAGTTGGGGGAGAAATGGAGATACTAGGGATAAAGCTTAGCTTAGAGACACTGGAGTTGCATCCCAGCCAGAACTTTTAACACCTGAATGTATTTCAAGCAGCATTTAAGATACAGAACTGCTAGCGCTTTGGAGTAAGACCTGTTCCCCAAAGTCAGGTCTTTAGTCATCTTAAGATTCACTGTAGAAAAGTCCAAACCTAAGTCTCAACAACACTTATACAGAAGATAGATACAGATGTAAAATTTCCCAAGTTTTTAGATCTGGGAAATGTCTTGGTCTTTTGACAACTTTCCGCTAACAAAATATAAGACCTAGACATTACAAATACAAGTGATCATCCAATAATGATAGCTTGATAGGGAAAAAAAAACTATAACAATCTTCATAGGAATTTATGAAAATCTAGATTCTCTACAGTGTATCATAGACAATTTAAAATATACAGTAAAAATTACAGGATATGAAAAACTCAGGAAAACTAAATAGACAAGACAAAATGAATCAACTGAAAATGACTGCAAAATGTCTCAGGTGATGTTTATTGGCGACTTCTAACCATCCCTTATAAACATGGCCAAGGACTCGAGAGAGGGTATGACCAAATTTGCAGAAAATTGAGTAAACTGATAATTCCCACAGATCATTAAAATTTTGAAAAGAACCCCATTAAAATTCTAGGGTGAGAGTTAAAATGAAAGGAAGTGGAATTTAAGGGAAATATAAGTGAAATGAATACTTGATGTAATTAGATTGATAGCATTTGGACATGTCCAGTGAAATACCAGTGCATTTGAATTTAAATTGTTGGAAACATTACAATCCTAAAATTATTTGTTTAATAATTTAAAAAATACCATCTCCTCAAGAACAAGTAGAGTGATATCAAATTGTCTAAAATTTGCATAACTGAAGGCCAACCGCAAGAAAATGATAATGATGGTAGAGAATTTTTCAGATTTGTTGGAAAACATCAGTATACATATCTCAGTGAACCTCATGGGAATTAATCAGAAGAAAATCCTGTATATTCATCTATATTCATTATAGTGAGTCAACTGTTTAAAGCTAAAATAATGGCATAGTAAGTTTGGGATTATAATATAGACATGAGCAAAATATGTGATATCAGTAACACAATAAAATTTGAAAAACATCAAATTATACTGTTATAAGATTATGACATTTTTGGAGTGAGATGTGAAGTGGGTGATGTGAGACATGAAGGATGAAGGGGGACATGGAAAGTGGAAGCATCTGTCGTAAAGGATGGGGATTAAAATGGAACAATTTTAACTGTATGTCATCTCTGATAAGTTAAGGATGCACATTTTAATGATTAGCCCTGAGGCAATCCCTGAAATGATAATAAAAATGTGGTGTATATATCAAAAGGCAGATCTAGACATAAAATAACTTGATTAACCGCCAAATTAGCAGAAGAAAACAGGGCAGCCAAATGAAAGAAAAAATGGAAACAAATAGAAAATGGTAGTATATCATAATTGCATTAAAGGTGCATGGACTAAGCAGTCCAAGCACAAGATAAATATGAAGAAAAAAGGCAGAAACCAACTATATGCTGCCAAATTGAGCAGTGCTTTAAATACATAGACATATATAGACAAGATGGGGTTGAAAGTAAAAGAAATGAAAGAGCTGTATGTTTTACACGTAGTAGGTTGTCAATAAATGTTTTTTTGAAGAAGAAAAAAAATGAAAGAAAAAAGACTAAGAAAAAATATATACAGTAAATTATAAGGAGCTGGTCCTGAAATTATGTGTAGAGTATAAAGCATGTATCTATCAAAAATAAAATTAGAAGCAAAGAGAACTGTGAAAGGAAACTTGAAAGCGGGAATATACATATAAGTAGCAGTAATGATACAGGAAAATAAATGTGGAGTGAGGATGACCATGTCCCAGGTCTCTGTTGAGTCCCTGGGATGTGCCCTGCCCAGTGTGGGTCCTTGACTCCGCACGGGAAAGAATTCAAGAGTGAATCACAGTTGAGTAAAGGTAGATTTATTTAGAGAGAGACATACTCAATAGAGTGTAGGCTGTTTCAGAAGGCAAGAGAAAGGCCATAACGTGTGAGGGTTGGGTGCTCAGTAGATATGCGCTCCATAGACAGAGTGCAGTCTGTCTCCCTCAGAAGGGAGAGTGCCATAAGGTTTGTTAGTTCTTATGGACTCAGTAGCTTCTTATGCTAACAAGTGGGAGGATTATTCCAATTACTTTTGGGGAAGGGGCTGGGATTCCAGGAACTGGGCCACTGCTCACTTTTAGACCTTCAATGGTTAGCCTTAGAACTGTCATGGTGCCTGTAGGCATATCATTTAGCATGCTAATATATTACAATGAGCGAATAATGAAGCTCAAGGTCTACTAGAAGTCAAATCTCTCGCCATCTTGAGCCTCAAGGCACTGGGAGTTGAATCTTCCACCATTTTGGTGTTAATTGCTGAGTCATTCCTTGAATGGCTGTGCCCTGCCCCCTTCCTTCCTGTCTCAGTATGGGACTGGAGATGTTAGACTCATGCTTGAAGTGTTCTCCCCATGAAATGCACAGAAGAGGGTTGAAACTGAGAAATGTTAAATTACTAAATGTTGCAATGAGAAAGAGGAGTTTTTAGTTAGAAAAAAGTTTTATTGATAATAGTTGTTCTTAATTCTTGTTTACAGGGTTTATTAATAAGATGAGTGAGTCTATTCAGGGATTCACATAGTGTCTGAGAAAATCATAATTTGAATAAAGTAATCTTAGTTTCTATAATACAGAATTGCCTTTGTGTTCACAAATTTTAACCAACAAATGTCTGCCTCTTAAAATTATTACCCCTTAAAGGTAAGTAAACAAGTAAAACATGGCCAGATGATGTTAACACAGCATGATTTGCTGTAAGTTCTATTCAGAGGAATTATAGAAAATAAAATAACACAAGTAAGAAATCAATTGATAAAGAATATGAACAGTTTCCTGCAGGTAATATTGAACCATTAAGAGTGCTTGTTCTTCTAGGACATCCATGTCTTCTGACAGTATTTAATAAATGGAGAGTGCATGAAATTGTATTCTGTGGAGAGCCTGCAGGGAAGTCTGGCCTACCATGAAAGATTTGTTTGCAGAGACACCAAATTAATTGCAAACAAGAGCGTTTAACTAGCAATTTAGATGTAAAGAGGGAAAAGGGGCATTCCCTGGGGGAGGAAGGGACTATTTCCTCTGTAAGGAGCCTTGCTCTTTAAAAGCAAGTTACGTTCTTGTTTAAACATCTATGGATTGTAAACAATGTAACATTTTAAAATATAGACATTTATCAATGAGAAGGAAGCAACTTCAGCAAAACTGAAAAAGGTAAATATGTTGATATGCTATTTTAATTCAAGATAATGTTACCAATTTCATGATCAAGAGTCAATAAATAATATCAAACAACTAAAATCATGAGTGTATGTGGGTAGAAATGATATTTATTATTTAGGATAGCATTATGTAAGGTAGGCTTCTGACTTTCTGAAGTTATAAGTTAAATTATGTGCGTGAAGCATTTGAAGTATACAAATTTCTAATTTGTCTCTTAACTATATAATATTGTAAAATCTATTCATTTTAAGAAATAATCTATTAAGAAAACTATAGTCAAAAAGTGATAATTTCATTCAAATTAATTAAACATATTTTGCTATACTGTTAATAAAGTAAATGTTGCCATTATAGGTAAAATAATTTCTATGACAAGGAATCACCTTGTTAGAGCAGGTAGATAGCTAGATATGAGCAGAGAAAGGGGATGCAGACCAAATTTCAGGAATTAGGCAAAAAGGGCGTGGGCCAAATACAAGAAACCATACATCATGTAAACAACAGGGGTGCCTGGGCAGACAAAGAAAAGCGGGAACCTCTGGGTTAAAAAGCAGTCACACATTTTGGGGTGACACGTGTCCTGGAGGCTGACAAAGAAAGGTGGGAAAAGGCAGGAATCTCCAGTGTCCCCATGTAACCTTTTGCTCATTATGTCCTCGTTTCAATAAAATTAGCCTTGCAGTTTAGAAGTACCCATCACGCACCAACACCATGACACTTCCAAACCAGACTAAATAAGGACAAAAATTTCTCCTTCCTGTAGGAAAGTGGAGTTGGGATGAAAATCAGGGACTACAACCACAAGTCCTTCCCTCCCCGATGAATATTCTGCCCATTCATTTTTACACTCAATGTAACCAACTTGCCAAAGAAACTAAGGCAGCTGCCCACCTGAGCCTGCCCCGCTCTCCCCTTGAGAATGTACTATCCAGCCCCTAATAAATCCTCTGTTTTCTTTCTTAACCGCCACGTCCTGTCTCTGAATTCTTCCTGCAAGGAGACAAGAACCTAATTACCTGCAACAACTTGTATTAGTGAATATTCTTCTGTTGGGGGATATATTAAGCATTTATTTTTATACAAAATACAATTTCCTGCAAAAGAATATTTGTTTCAACTTTGGGGGCCCGTGTTCTATTATTGTTTATGTTGTCTAACAGACCGCAAACAGGGAAGGAGTTGGCACAAGATCACTACATTTGCTAATGTTTTAAAATTGATTTTATTTTTCTCTAGGAACATTTTGTTTGGGTTTAAATTTTTTTAAATATCTAATATTTGGGGGATTAAAAATAGCTGAATACCAAAAACTTGTGTCTCTTAAGCAATAAGATCTATTGTAATTCAAAAAATTAGGATGAGTATTGCTGGCACATTATGATGTTTAAAATAAAAGATTTGGCATTTATATTTTTGTAGTTTTAATCATCCTTTCTCACTTCTTGGAAAATAACCAATTTAACAGTAATTTCTACTTTTAATTTAATTCAGAAGCATCTATGTAGTAACATATTAGGGCAGAGCCTTGCGCTCTGTTCTTTATAGAATGAATTATTGGATATAATAGCAAAGGTAGAAAAGACATGTAAATAGTTGGAGGAACATGTTGCTAAATGTTATAGATCAGATATTATATACAAACTGGACTGACTGGAAAAAAAATTTATGGTTGTTAGACAACTAATAATTAAGCTGAGGTTTTGACTCGAAAAAAATAGCTAATCTGCATTCTCCCTTTTCACACCATAATTAAAAAAAAAACATGTCTAAGCATAGGATTCTTATTGGTATAATTAGAATGCAGATCTACAATTATAAACCTTTTTTTTTTCCCCTACAGATGCATTTATAACTCCTGGTTTCACATCAAATCTGCCAGAATCACAGAACACAAGTGTCAGAAAGTAACTAAGAACATGTTAAGACCAAAGCCCATGTCCCAATCCAATTATAAAAGAGGAGAATGTAGCAAAGAAATGTAAATCCACAGAGAGAAAATAATTGGAAAATGACGGAAACAAATCTCACTGTAAGGATGGACTTCGTCCTCCTGGGCTTCTCTGACATTCCCAGGTTCCACTGGCTGCTTTTTGGGGTATTCTCAGTCATCTACTTGGCTATCCTGCTGGGGAACGGCATCATAGTTCTGGTAACAAGAGCAGATGTCGCTCTTCAGACGCCCATGGATTTTTTCCTCAGCAATCTTTCCTTCCTAGAGATCTGTTATGTGTCTGTCACTCTTCCTAGGATGCTCATGGACCTTTGGACCCAGAAAGGAAGTATTTCTTTTTTCAGCTGTGCCACACAAATGTGCTTCTTCCTTATGCTGGGAGCCACGGAGTGTTTCCTGCTGGCTGTGATGGCCTATGACCGCTACGTGGCCATTTGTAACCCTCTGCACTATCCCCTCGTCATGAACCACAGGGTCTGTGTCCAGCTGGTGGTGGCCTCCTGGATCAGTGGAGCTCCAGTCCAGATAGGACAAACATGGCAGATATTCTCTGTGTCCTTTTGTGGTTCTAATCAAATCAGTCACTTCTTCTGTGACATCCCCCCATTACTGAAGCTGGCCTGTGGGGACATCTTTGTGAATGAGATCGTGGTCTATCTATTTGCTGTGTTGCTTGTCACTGTTCCCTTTTTGTTGATACTTAGTTTCTATATGAGAATTATCTCCACCATCATGAAGCTGCCATCAAACACAGGGCGGACCAAAGCCTTTTCCACGTGCTCTTCCCACATCACGGTGGTAGTTTTGTTCTATGGATCAGCCACTGTCACCTATTTAAAACCTAAATCCGATCAGTATGTAGGAATAGACAAACTGCTCTCTCTTTTCTACACCGTTTTGACTCCATTGTTCAATCCTATGATATATAGTCTGCGGAACAAAGATGTCAGAAAGGCAATGAGGAAATTTCTTCCCAAATTATCAGCATTACGAGGCATTTGAAATAACATAGAAATTATTCTTTTATGGATTCAATTTGTATGTAGACTTAATTGAAATCTACCTTTCATTTTTTTTCTTTATTTTTAATAATGTAATGGTGTAATTTCCTTTTAATATACCATTCTGTTCCCAGATTTATGGTAATTATGTTCTATTTCTAACAGTGTTGTACTTTTAAAGATAGGTTTCCTTCTCACCGTGAAGTAGTAAATAGAGATGTGTAACTAAACAACGTGATGTAATATGTAGTTTGCACTATAATTAAAATTATTCTGTTCTCTTTTTTTGGGTGCCTTTCTAGACACTACTTTAACATTCTCTATTGAAGAAACAAAATATCCTTAGATGCTACAGAAACATTACTAAGTGATTCCCTCACAGAAATAAAAGCTTAAATGTATATAGATATAAGTTTAAAAGGGACTAACATAAATAATTAATATGTAATATAATGCATATTGCAGCACTATTTTTCTAAGCAAAAAAAGGAAAAATGAATGCTCATATTGAGAAATATTTTAATGAACATTGTGCATAGTTATAACAAATTTATGGAGTCATTAAAAAGCCCATGTTTCACCTAAACGGTAATGATCCCCGATAATTCATTTCTCCTTGTATACGTGCTTTTTGATCTTCCCTTCCCACCCTGACTTGATTTAGCTCTATTATTACTTCTGGCGAATGGAACATTAGTCAACATGAACAGTACTTAGACATTAAGACTTGTCCTCTCTAACAGTGTGAATCTTTTTATCACTATGTCAAAAAGCCCAGACTAGACTCCTGGACAATGAGAGAGCTCAAAGAAAGAAGCCACAGATGATACACAAATCACATAATGTGAAACCAAATTTAAACATACTTACAATATGCTAATTTAAGAGTTTGGAAACTATTATTCAATATGCTCTACTAATTCTTTAAAGCATGTGTTATTCATAGACTTTTTAAAATCTGTCAATCCCCTTCCATATTTGAATGCACTTTTCATTTGTCATTTTGGAATGCCCACACCTGGTAGGTTTGTTAATTCCTTGCATATCTAAAAATTTCTTTCACAAAGTGAAATTCTCTGTTTTGAAATAAAAGTCTGTGTTGAGTCCTGCAGATCAAAATTTAAAAGATCACTGGTAATAACCCAAAGGGAAAAGCACAAAAGTATCAGATATTGAAACTGTGGCTGAAAATGCATGGCCTAAGTGTTTTTATCTGCAATATCCCACACAATAGCATACGCATTTTTTAAAGGAATATATTCGCCAAGATAGATCAAAAGTTGTACTACTTAAAAATCAAGTCCCAGTACTTGAAGCAAATGCAGAATATATTCTGACCACAAAGGGATTAATTTTCAATTTGGTTTGTGTCTGTGTGTTACTGGAATGAAAAAAGGGAGCATGAGAAAATTCAAGGTGCGATAGATAAATCCCTTATCTTGATTGTGGATGTAGCCACAGCAAAATGTAGCAAATTATAAACTGCTGATATGGGCTTTTGGTTATGCTTCAATTAAACTTTAAAAAAGCTATTTAAATACTTTAAAAAATGATTGAAATTGAAACATGAAATTTCAGTGGAAGAAAATAAAGAGAATCTATTACTATCAGACTTGATTTACCAGAAATGCCAATCAAATCCTTTAACCAGTAGTAACATGATATCAGAGGAAAATGCAGTTCTCAGAAAGAAAGAAAAGGCACGGAACATGATAAATATACAGGCAAAGATTAAATAGTACACTTCTATTTTCATTTCATTTAAATACATCTGTGTCTTTAAAGCAAACATTTTACCATTTTCATCATATAGCACCTGATTCGTAATGGTAACTTGCTGGCTTACAGTTAAGAGTTTGGTTTCTATTAAGATCCAGTGGCAGGCAAAGAGTTCTCACCCAAAAAAATCTATCTGCAGAGGATGACAGGGCCTTGATCCAAAATCCTACAGGCTTGATCTATATATCACCTTTAGGGTTTGCCAGAGGCTTCTAACAGCATCTCTCTCTGTCACAGACACTTTGGGCACTGCTGGGTCCACTAGAATGTATGGACCAAGTGGAGGGCAGCTTCCTCAGCAGCCTGGATCTGATGCAGGGCCTTCTCTTGCTCTGGGCTCCACTCAAACCCAGAAGCTTTTGGGGTCCTTTGGTAAATGGGTCATAGGAACACACTCAGATAAGGAATCTGCTGCCTCCAAAATTCAAAAAGGCCTTTTAGGCATCATGCTTCTTTCTTTGTTGTAAGAGACACCAGATGCAGCAACTCATCCTTCACTTTAAAAACTTTTTTTTTTTAATTGAAGTATAGTCAGTTTACAATGTGTCAATTTCTGGTGTACAGCATAATCATTCCGTCACACATATACATACATATAGTTGTTTTCATTCTTCACTTTTAAAGAAATATCTTGACATTTCCCCCATCACTGGATGACTAGAAATTTCCCAGAGATAGAAAGTCCCTGAAATTTAGTCAGATTTGTGGATTTATCTCCTACTCTGTGCTAGGAAAATCTTTACTGATAAACTAGAGTAGTTGCTACTTCTTGGTCACTGGGCCAATCAGCATAATGCCGTTAGTGTAATGGACCAGCGGTACCTTTTTAGGAAGGGAAACTGATGGAGAGCTCTGCAAACTACATTACGACATAGAGCTTGGGAGTTTATACAGCCCTGAGGGGAGAGAGTGAAGGTGTGCTGCTGGTCTTGCGGAAGGAAAGGAAACTGTTTCTGGGGGACCTTATGGACAAGCATGAAGAAAAAAAAAATCAGTAGTTCCACACCAGGTTCCAGGGTATGTGGTCATCTGGTTCACCAGCTGCAGCTGACGTCGCCACTTGGTTAAGCTGACAGTAATCACTGGTGCTCTTCCACATCCTTCTGCACAAGTCAAATAGGAGAGCTGAACGGGAATGTGGTGAGTTACCACTCCGGCGTATTCTAAATTCTTGCAGGTGGCACTCACCTCTGTAACCCCTCCAGGAATGTGGTAAGGCTTATGATACACCATTTTCCTAGGGATGGTCAGTTCCCGTGGCTTCTATTTGGACTTTCCCACCATGAAACTCCTCACTGCACAGCTCAGGGAATCAATGCCAACTGATAAATAAATCTACTGCAATTTTGCATTCTGGAGCTGGGAAAATAAACACAGGATGCTTTCAAGGACTACACTGGACTCACTCTGAGATGGATCTGGGCTAAAACACTATTCATCACTTGATATCAGCAAGGCTCCACTCTGACCAGATGGCCACAGTGATGTTTTGGGTCTCAGTGTCCAGCAATTCTGGAAAATTCTGATTCTTTTCTTTTCTCCACTGTAGTTATACTGGTAAAAGTCCATAAGTCCCTTTGGGGAGGGCTGGGAGAAAGATTAAAATGACACATTTTGGGTATTATACTGACCTTCCTTAAAGGGACCCAACCTACCGCTCACTGAAAGGGTCCTGGATCTGTAAATTGGCTCAAGTCTGGGAACTGAGTCATCACTTTCTACTTTAATGATTTTAGTTAGACTTTGTTTCCCTTGATCTGAATCTTTTCTGCTTATACATATCAAGTGAAAATTTGATGAGCTTTCTTTTTCACATCTAGGAAAACCCTGATTAACTAGCCAATTCCGTACGTCTGTGTGAATCAGACTATTCTGACTCTACCGCCCATTACAGTAACTATGATCACCTTAATTTTGAAAGGTGAGTTCTGCCAGTTGGACAATTCATATTATTGCTTGTGAATTTCTGAATTCAATGTCTACAGTTCCCATGGTAAGACTTGGCCTAGAGAGAAGACCAATCCTGGATATCTTCAAGAATTTTGGACTCACTTCGTGAATGCATTTCTTGCCATGCTGGTAAAAGGTGTGTCTTTTGCACACTCCCAGTGTGAGCGAATAGATCTTAAATGACAAGTCCACTCTAGCATTCCAATCTCCCTAAGACTTTACCTCACTTTCCCTACATTAAACCAAGGCAGGTTGGCCATTACCAATTTGTTCACCATTGGCCACCATTTGCTCTATGTTTCAGCCAAGTTAACCAATCAAAATGTTAGAGTCTTTTTTTAACTCCCTGATCCTCAACATGGAATGAGAATCTCTGCTTAGTAGGCCCTCAGCAATGAGTTCAGCGTGATCTATCATCATATTCCTTCCACCATTATCCCCCACCTTTAAGATCCACACATGTTCCCCATATTACTAACTGTGTAGAGTACTCAGTTCTTTCTTTTGGAGTGTAGTCTTCCTCCACATGGGTCACACTTCATGAGCCACTCCATGTGGATCTCACCTCTAAGGGCCTGTGGCTGGGGTGGGAGCGGATAAGAGTCAGCACGGAGCTGCACAGTGCCTGCCTCAGAAGAGACCATAACACTTCCCTCAGGCAGTGCAGCATTACTTGCATCATTTGCAGCTTCTCTCCAAGGACACCAGAGTGGTAGCACTGCTTCTCTTGGCCTTGTTGTCTTCTCAGAATTTACAGGATGATGTCCCTAGCCTCATCAGGGACTTCTCAGATGGACTTCAGGATCCTTTCTTTTTCCCCATCAGTGCCCTCACTCTGACAGCAGATACCCCAACATGGCCAGGAGATGCTGGGTTGTGCTTCCAGCCATCTCACCTCTGCAGCTACAGGAGATGAAGGCAAGCGCAGAAGCTCTGAAGTCATGTATGTGGCACTTGAGTTTGGAATTTGAATCCCTGAGCTTCTCCTTTTCTTTCCTTAATTTGCCCAAAGACATTAGGAACAAGTCAACCTCCTTAGACTTGTTAGCTAGATAAAAATGTGTGAAGGCTTCATCCACATAGCCACCCAGACCCTTGCTCCTGTCAGCACTTTAGTAGAGTGTCCATGGTGCTATTTGTGTGTCTTGATTGTCGGATCACACCACAGACTATCACTGTTTTCTTTACTACTGGAAATAGTTATCAGTGTTTTAAAATGACACTAATGCTCAATCATCTCTGACCATTAATTGCAGAAATGCCAGAGCCCGTTTAGAAAATGCATCTTTACAATTCTGATTCCCTAGGGCTATTCTCAGTAGTAAAGTCCTCACTAGTCAGCTTCTCCAGAAAGACAGAACCAATAAGATATGTACATACATATGGATAGATTTATTAAAATAATTGTCCCACAGGATTACAGAGGCTGGCAAATCTGACATTTATAGGGTGAGCTTGAAGATGTGAGACCCAGGGGAGCCAATGTTCCAGTTAGGGTCTAAAGCACTTTGCTGCCAAAGTTGCAGTGGTATCTGAAGGCAGTACCCCCAGGAGTTCTCTCCAGCACAGGAGAGGCTGTTTCTTCTGTTCTATTCAGGCCTTAAGCTTATTGCAAATGGCTCACCCACATTATAGAGGGAAACCTGTTTCATACAAAGTTTCCTAATATGAATGTTATTCTCATCAAAACCATCATCCCAGAATCACACAGAATCAGGACTGACCATATCTGGGATCTCCAAGGCCCATGCAAGTTGACTTACGAAATTAACCATCACAGATAAATGCAAACATGCAACCTGCCAACCATCAAAATGACCCTAGATTCATCAGAGTCAGTGAAAGAAGACAAAACATAAGTATTAAAATATCAAGGTATTTAGGAAGTCCTATTATGTCATATCCTGAATTAAAAGCATAAATATTATAGCAGACACCAGAAGAAAAGATGTATACCAAAAGATAATGAAGAGATATATTTAAAGTAGTAAAAGATAGTGTCAAACGAAAACTTCATAGCGACAGAAATATTTGTAATATCTTTCCAGTATATAGACAAAATACAGATTTTTGTGAGGAAAATGAAAAT
Source organism: Camelus bactrianus (assembly GCF_048773025.1). Taxonomy (NCBI): domain Eukaryota; kingdom Metazoa; phylum Chordata; class Mammalia; order Artiodactyla; family Camelidae; genus Camelus; species Camelus bactrianus. Next base: position 12,923,548 of record NC_133548.1, read on the forward strand.
TCAGGAATGGACACACCGTTATACTGTTGAGGAGTTACTCAACAGTAACTCCTGTTGAGTAACTGGAGTTACTGTTGAGTAACACCAGTTTAGAGAATTTTTAATATAAGTTTTCACTCTACTATTGTATTTTCTAAGGCGATTTTGCAGTTGGACTTTTCATGCAATAATAATAATAGTCGTGGGAAGAAAGGAAAATTTATACTTCTTATAGTTAACTTTGAAGGAGACCCATCTTTGCAATGCACACGAGTCTGCTGAAAGCAAGCCTATCACGTGCATGGTAGACCCTCTTCTGCACCTTGGTTCCTGGGCCTGAACATGAGGAGTGGTGTCTTCTGCAAAGTCATCACAGGGCCATAGGGTGTCAAAGTGTGACAGCCCAAGCTAAGCTGAGGCCAGGGCTGTAAAGAAACCCACAAAGATGGGCTGGGCTTAGCTGTGGGAGAGGCAGTAGTTGCTAGGCACTTGTACCTTATTCTCTGAAGCATGCTTGCCCTTGGGCATTCTTTAATTTACGTATGATCTTCATAATGCAAAAGGTTAATCTCTGTATTCTGTGAAGTAATGAAGTCATTGCTCTGGATGAAATAATATAAGCACCCTCACAAACAGCATGGCAGTGACACCAGGGATTTGAACACATCATCTGTGGACCTGAATTAATGGCTGGGATTAGTTTGCTGCCAACGCTATCAATCTAAGAAGAACAAAGTTGGAAGTATCACCATTGCCAACTTGAGAGTATACTACAAAGCTACATTAATAAAGCAGTATGGTACTAGAGTGCGTGCGCGCGCGCACACACCCACACACACACCCCAGACACACAGATCAAAGGAACAGAATAGAGAGCACAGAAATAAATCTACAGTTTTATGGGCAGTTAATCCACGATGAAGAAGGCAAAAAGGCACAATGGGGAAAAGACAGCCTCTTCAATAAGTGGTGTTGGCAAGGCTAGACAGCTACTTGCAAAAGAATCAAGCTGAGTTAATTTATCATGTGCAGAAACAAATTTCAAATGGATTAAAGGCTTATATGTAAGATATGAAGCCATAACATCTCTAGAAGAAAATGCACAGTACCCTCCTTGACATTGGTCTTGGCATCTTTCATCAGATGCAGAACTGCTCTCCCTCTTCTGACAAGTGGAAGATTGCATTTACTAGAAGAAACACACAAACACACACACACAAATATGTGTTAGTATATATATATGCACATTGATAATCTAAGTCACTAAGATAAAATGGAACTTGGCAAGAAAATTAGGCAGCTCAGTATTCTTTCAAGTATTGTTTTCAAGTTGTAATAAATCAAAAAACAGAAATCTCAATTAAATAGAGCTGGAAGACCAGAAGGGGGCCCTCATGGCCTGTGACTATAGCAGAGCCCAACAGGAAGAAGAAAGACCCGCCATTCCTGGCAAGGACTCCCCCAATGAAAAGCCACAGACCATTTACTACAGCCCTCCCAAATTCCTTTTCCTCCCTGTAAAAGAGTTCTCCTTCCCTTGCCTAGTGAGAGTTTCCACATGGCTCACCATGGTTACAGATCCTGAATTGCAATTCTCTGTAGATCCCAAATAAACTCACCTTTGCTGGAGAACTGTTTGACAGTCTCTTAATTTCAGTTCAACAAAGTCTGTTCTATCATTTCTTAACTATTTTTTTAATTGGAGACTCACTTAATAGCTTTAAGTTTTGCTTTTCTCACTTGAAAAATATGTAAAATAATAATGTCAACCTCAAAGACTGGTATGGAAGATTAACTGAGAATTTAAATGGGAAAGTATAATATACTGCTTGACGCATTATGAGTTCTCTATGCAAGTAGATTCTCTATGCATATGGACACTCCATGGGATTTATTCCACCTCGTTTACTTATGTATTTAGTTCTGCGAAATCTGTAGTTTTATCCCCTTCTAAAATCAGAATCTTAGACAATTGCAACAAGCCAATGCAATTCTGAAACCATAAAAAAAAAAGATATATATTGTCCTATTTGCTCAGGGTACAGTATTTCTTTAAACAAGGCAAGTAATCAGTGTCCCTTTCTCATTAATTACAGTCAAGAACAGACCTGGAGTGGAGATTAAAGTTACCAAGACAAGGGAGGAGTACACACGCACAAAAACACAAAGGGAAGAAGAATAATTTGGTAGTGGGCTACACGCCCACTTGAAATAAGTTAAAACTACAAACAAAGAAGCAGTTAAACAACCAATTGAAATAACTTTTTTTTTTTAAGTTGGCAAAAAGCTTTAACTAGCACAGAGAACAGGAAACACTTCATGACGCTAGTCCCATGTGATGATTAATCCCATTTTTCTGCATGGGATCATGTGTTATTTCCTTTTGAGACTGTAGTTTCTGCCTTCAGAGGATTGACTCCATAATTAAAACCGATTTTCTAGTCCCCATGGTTACCTGGTCCTCTTTAAGGAAAACAAAATGAAAGGGCAGCAACATGTACATACTCAGAAGATGTCTCACATTTTTACAAAGAGGTAATGCAAATATTCACTGCTTTTCACTACATTTTAAAAAATGAAATTTCTTTTCTTTTTAAGCCTCAACTGAACAAATAAGGGACTCCAATAAAAAAGAAAATAATGGACAAGACAATTAAGATGCTGTGATGGAAGCTATAAGTATTTGGTGCTTTCATTCACAGCCATGGACAGGTACCGTGTCTGCTCCTACAGGGCACTGATTTGACAGTGTACTTTGTAATGAGAACTGTTGTTGGTTCATTTTTAAAACATTACAGAAGCATTCTTAAGAATATCGTATTCTTCTATATATACTCTATATATGCCATACTGCTATATCATTCTGTAAGAATATTATCTTCATCCATTTATATTATAGATGTCAAAATATTGGTTATTTGAAATGGCCATTTTTGTTGCTTGAACACATGAGAGAATTTGGGTGGTGATGCATGAGTTTTGGAGTTGAACAATGCACAGACTGATCTTGATGAGGGAAAAAAGTGCATTTGAGTTAAACTCATGTACCTGTTCAGAGAATGAGAAAGACTTCTGCAAGACTGAGTTCTTGCATTTTGGATGCGGGCTAGGAGAAAAAAAATAGAACATATATGTTGCGTTTGCAGAAACTGAAGTGGAATATGTGGACCTAGACCAGTGATTTGAGAGCCCTTAAGCCCAGATTCAACACAGACAACTGCTGAATAAATTCCAGTGCTTATTCATCTGTCCAATAGTTTTCTTCTCACTTCATTCTATTTACTATGATCTATTATTCTAGGTATTTTTTTTCTGTATGTGATTAACCTCATTAACATTTTTACTATTTCCTGTCAACTTTATAAAGTGAAATATTTATACTTAAGGCAAGTTTAGGCACACTGTATCTGTAATAATGGCCAGAAAAAATTACACTTTGCTGACTGAGTTCCTCCTGTTGGGATTAGCAGACACGCCGGAGCTACAGATCCTCCTCTTTCTGCTTTTTGCTGTGATTTACACACTTACAGTTCTGGGGAATGTTGGGATGATCTTATTAATCAGGATGGAGTCCCGACTTCACACTCCCATGTATTTCCTCCTGGCTCACCTGTCTTTTATGGACGTTTGTTATTCATCCACCATCACTCCAAAGATGCTGGCAGATTTATTGTCGGAGAAGAAAACCATCTCCTTTGCTGGCTGCTTCCTGCAGATGTACTTCTTCATAGCCTTTGCCACAACTGAATGCATCACTTTTGGATTAATGGCCTATGACCGGTATGTGGCCATCTGCAACCCTCTGCGTTACTCCTTGATCATGTCCACCACAGTCTGCCTAAAAATGGCAGCTGGGTCTTTCACAGCAGGGCTGTTGAACTCCATGGTTCACACAGGTTATGTAAGCAGCTTGCCATTCTGCAGGTCCAGGGTCATCCATCACTTCTTCTGTGACAGCCCACCGCTGTTTAAGCTCTCGTGTTCTGACACTCACCTGTATGAAGTCATTTTGTCCACTTTTGCTGGTGTGAATATGGTCGGGACTCTGCTGGTGATCCTCGCCTCCTACGGCTGCATTCTCTTCTCCATCTTTCGGATGCATTCCGGGGAGGGCAGGCGCAAAGCCTTCTCCACGTGTGCCTCTCACCTGACAGCCATCATTCTGTTCTATTCCACCTCCACCTACACTTACCTGAGACCTAGTTCCAGCTACTCCCTGAGTCAAGACAAAGTGGCTTCCGTGTTCTACACGGTGGTCATCCCCATGTTGAACCCTCTGATCTACAGCCTCAGGAATAAGGAAGTGAAGAAGGCTCTATGGAATGCAGTTCCTAGGACAAGGATCCCTTCACGTCTGCGATTGTTGTGTTAATGTTCTGAACCCAATAGTATACTTACTGACTTTTCAAAGGCTAGATCAAGTTCACAGTTTTCTTTAGAATATTTTCTGTGTAATCATGATCTATGAACACTCAAGAACATCTGTCCGATTAGGTATAATTTTCCTCTGTAAGACCGTGGAAACTTCACCCAATCATTGCAATTTCCACTGGGGCCCTATAAATAGGTTTTTTTTTTTTTTTTAAAGAAATGTCGGTTAGGGAAATCAATGGGTTAAGTATTTAGAGGCAGAAGTCAGAAAAATCACATGAATCTAGCCATGTAGAATACTTGTACTTGTCAGTTTATTTTTTTCTGATGCATTTTTCATCATTTGTGGTTTGGAAGGATTGTTATGTATCACGTATGTCAAAATGCTTTAAATTTAAAATAGATTCTCAGTTTATTTTATTTGATTATTTCCTGGATCGGATGCTTATATCAAAATTCAAGAATAGAGTTTTAATTGCAGTATTAAATTCCTCAGTTTTTATTTTGTTTATCTCCCCCAAACACAGTCAGTAAAGAATAAATATGGATCTGTGTAAATGTTTACTATTTAGAAAATTGCTATCTGATCTGAATGCACCAGTCACAATAGTTCTCCTTCAATTCCCTCTTTTACTTTTCAAAAATGTCCTATTCTTTTCTCACTTCTTTATCCCAGACTGATACGTACGCTCAAAGTCACATGCACACATGTTCAGCTACTGCGGCGTTGAATCGGTGCGTAGTTCCAAACAGGTAGATTCATGCTTAATGGATAAATCTGACACATATTCTTTACAACAGACTCAAGGGTTTCCTGCTTATAGAAATAGTCTATCAATGAGCAATAAAAATCAATTAAAGTTAACCTTAAGACCAAAGCCAAGCACTAATATGGAGGTAGATGGGGAGTCGGCTTAGTAGAACCCTGGAGGAAGCTGAGTGCGGGCCAGGGCTTGCTGAGGAGACAGCCCACACTTACATTTTTGGAGAGCAGTTCTCCACAGTCCTTCCCTCGCACTTGACCCTGAAGTTGCTCTTGACAGCAGCTGTGATGTTCAGGTCATCCGGGATGTGGCAAAGCAGATGACTTGTCACAGAAGATCATCCGGTTTTACTATCCAGTGCCATCTATGGTCCAAGAGATTGGCCTTGAACGGATGGATGTTCATGAAGGCATCGTGTTGTCTGTGCACCCCTGGGCCATGCTTCCACCTCACAGGCCCAACTGGTTATCTGGCCTTGAGGCCTTGCAGCAGGCTTACTGGGCTGTTCTCAGAGAAGGTCCGCTCTGTCAATGGGTGGCTCACCTGCATTCTTCTCGATCAGCTGGCCGCATGTTGGATGAACTTCTTCTACTTTCCCTGTCCTATGTGTTTAGTGGAACCATTTATGGGACCCAGATATTTCACTAGTAAATATTAATATTCTATTCCTCCCATTAAACAGTTCAATTCCTAGTAAACCTTAGGAATAGAAACATTTTGTGTGGGATGATATCCAATTATTCTGAGATTCAGGTTTTTAGACAAAATTTGAGCCATGTTTTCTCCTCTCTAAGTTAGCTTTCTTTACTTAATTGATCTCAATTACAAAGTCTGCAAATATTTCCAACTTTGGGAGCTATTAGCTCTTAATGATACCGGCTACTTTTTACTTAATTGAATACATGCTTCTTATGTAAATTTAGATTGTTTTTAACCTGTAATGGCTTGGAAAAAGTATTTTCAAAATTATCTTAGTTTTTTGCTTATTTTTCAAAGCACTTATGTAAAACATGTTCATAACATTTTTGATTTCTTTAACTCAAAAGAAATTTAAATTACAAATCATTAAGAGACTTCTAATTGTGTGTAATTTCTTTCTTTCACAATCTGACAATATTTATTAAGCCCTCCCTTATGAACATAGTATCTTTGATTCTTTGCTGTACTATCTCCATTGCTTCCTGTTTCTCTAATTTTCCTAGTCTTTTATTTCGTTTAAATGTATGTTACCACCTTCCCCAAGTATACAGTTATCAATCCATGTTTTGCCTTATTCAATGGTTTTTGACTAATTCACTTGCTAAAATTAAAAAAGGAAGTTTGAAATGTATGCCTTAGGCTTTGTTTTGCTTGGTATAAATAATGATTAGTTCAGATAAAAGCAGACTTACTTACAAAACCTGGGAATTTCAGATTTTGGAAATGTTGGAAAAGTAAGTAAACAAGTTGGAAGGAACAAAGTAATCAATATTCAAGAAATATATGGGTCTAAATAAATAATCAAAAAGATGAGATTACTAAGAGATAGAGTCCTGCATTTATGCAAAAATATATGCAGAAATAGCTTGATATTAGTATATAAAAATAATTTTTGACTTAGTTTGTTAAACTAACAAACACAACATGATTTTCATGAGTCTATTAAAAAAATGAGAAGTTACACATTGTGTAAACAATAATTAGGTAAAGGCTAGTACTGAGATTAAGTGAAGCAATAATCTCATTTTACTTCACACTGCTCAAGTAAAATCCAAACATAGTATATTAATTCAATCACATTTCAAAGGACACAGAGATAAATAATATTATGTCCAAAGGCAAAACCCAAATGGTCAGTTGTATGGGGAAAAAAGTCAAATATAAAGTAGTTGAACTGATATAAGAATGTGTAATTTGTAGAAAGGAAATATACAAGGAACTTTATTGAAAATACATAGCTTTACTGTAATATTTAGTTATATAGAAACAATTTTAAAACAAGTAGTTTTATTGAAGCTATATGGAACATATGTCAAATAGAATGTGTGGCATCAGACAGCTGGGGTGTAGTCATTTGTTGTTAAACTTAAATATAATTTACTGCTTTAGGTGGGAAAAAGGTATGTAATATCATTAGCATTCTCTTTAAATTTTGTGATCTTAATCCTACTGTGAAAACATTGCATGTAACCATGGACCATAAGAACAGTTTTGGGGATATTTCAATCACTTAAAAATTATTATCCTTCCATTTGTTACTCAAGGGATTTCAAGGTTTTACAAATGGGAGATCAGTCTGGTAAGAGCTGTGTCAAAACCTCTGAGTTTGTGAATTAGGCTTGAAATGTTGAACTTCGTGACACCGTATGATCATTTTCACCTTGTGTGGGGAAACAATACCATTTAAGCATATAATTTATGAGCCATGTTTGTGTTGAGTGTGTGTCGGGTTCATTAACACACTGGTAAGAGAAAGCAGAAAGATGAAAAGAATGCAGAGACTTGTTCATACGTCTGCTTGATTCTCCTCTCTGTCCCTGATGTTGGAGTTCAAACTTTTCTCCAATCAATACGGAGAGAGGTACAGCCAACAACTGCCAAGTTTAAAAAATTACAACTACAGACACACAGAGAGGAAGACTTTCTCTTGGCTCTTATTCCAACAGTTGCAGGAAATGGTTCTGGTTGAACCATGTTTGGTGTAGCATGTACTGTTGAACGAATGAACTGTGACCAGGGCAGTGCAGTCATGTGGTATATATTGACCAAGAGAAATGTGGGGGATGAAACGGAAGAACACTTTTAGATAATTTATATAGGGAGTGAGTAGAAAAAAAATGCATCTCTACTAATTTGGTTAAACCAAGCTGAAGATAGGAAACTCCTAAAATTCTAAGATCTGAGGGCTCTAAAGCAGAATAATCGAGGACCAGATCCCAGGAGTAAGGTAAGTATTATCTCTACACAGTCGTTCAGGGGCAGGTGGCCTTGATATTTTCCACTGATGACTCCCATGGCTTCTGGGGCCCTTCCTTGGCTTTCCAGCCAAAATTGGGAGAAGTGGAATTCTGGGAGACCTCCTCTTAAGTAAGTCAGTCCCCACATACTGTTTTCTCTCCTATTTCTTTGCCAAAAACCGAGTCACTTGGTCACACAGGCTGCAAGGGAGACTGGAAACACATATCAGCTACTATGGAAAGAATAAAAAAATGAAGGGGAATTGAATTTGCTAGTCACATTTCAGTCCCTAGCATAATGCAGAACACAACTGTGAGGACCAAGGAGAGCCAGTGAAGGGAATTAAGGAGGAAAATGACATGATTTGACTTACTTCATGGAAAAAAATATCCATGGATTAAGACAGAGAAGACTGATGAAGGTGAGAAAGTAGTAAAAATAAAGAAAAATTTTAAGAGTATTTCAATATAAAAGGAGTACAAAGATATAAACTGAAAAAGTGCTATGAAAACAGAGGGAAATGAGTGACATTAATCAATCTTTAGAGGAGACAGTTGGCATAATTTGATGACTGACTAAATATTATGGGTAGAAGAGATGGAGAAGATTTTCAAATGTGGTTGATGCTGTGTACGGTAGAACCAGGAATCAAAACAGAAGAATAGGTTTGGAAATATAACCTGTACATAAAGCCTGCGACCACTTATCACAGTATGTACCCTATTCAAGCCCTGATCCTGGTCACTATCACTTGTTACATTTGTTGTTGCAACCACATCCTAACTGGTCTCCCTGCTTCCACTCTCTGCCCTGCACTAAAGTATATCATGTTCTTGTTTCATACCATCTCTCAGAGATTTTACTCACTATCAACAATAGAAGAGAACACTGATATGAGTACTGATTTGGAAAGATTCAATGATACAGCTGTAAATTATGGAGTCCCTAAAAAGCCCCAGAGTGTTCTATGTAGATGGCACCATACTTGGAGCTGAACATGCCTCAGTAAACAAGACAAACACCCTAGAATCAAGGAATTATGACAGGAGAGAAAGTCAAATTAGGGAATAAGCATTAAAACATAATTGAATAAAGGTCAAAGTAGAAGTTATATATGAAAGCATTACACTAGAACTATTTGACTTTGCCTGCAGGAATAATGCTTTGCTTTTCGTAGAACATGACATGCCAGCTCCACCTAAGAGATGAACAGGTGTGTGGAAGTCAGACATTGTAACTGATTTATAAAACACAAAGTCTTCTGAGCTTCCTGAAGAGCTTAAAGCAGCACTTCATGTGCCTAGATATTTATTGACTGCTTCAATACGTAAAGGCTGAATGCATGAATTGGGTATTTTACATAGCTTACCAAAGATTCATAGCAACAATAAAAATTTACACTACATTCTTTCTCCTATTAAATTTAAAGCCCCTATAATGTCATTTTCCCATTCTGACCTGTGTGATATGGAAACTTAGTGTACTATATCCTCTTGCTCAAATTCATCTTATTTTTTCTTATGTGTGTACCTCTAACTAATTCAATTCTTTGCAGTTGTTAGACTGAAGGGTTCATTTCTTGCTATATATAAGCTAGAAGCAAATATCACCTCCTAGAAGTTGTGCTCGGTTCCTTGCCACATGGGCATCAACATAAGCAGCCAACAGTATGAAAGTTTGCTTCTTTAAGCAAACATTGGCATTAAGAGCCACCTACCAAGACGGGTGTTACAGGATTATTAACGGATTCATGTACACACAAACACATGCATCCTATCACACTTGCTATGCACTTAGACTATTAGCAACTCACATGACAACCTACAGTCAATTGGATGGCACTGAACAAAGCTGTAACTATCAGGAGGCAGGGACCATGGGGCCCATTTTATAAGCCTGTACACCATAGAAGGGAAATTGACAATGTTAGTCCCCTGACCATGCTGGCTTTATGCCTGGAGACAATTTCCTGATCAAGGTACAGATAACTGGAACAAATGAAGAGCAGAGATGCCCACTGAGCTGAGGAGGCAGAGATCAGCATTTAAGACACCTAAAGAGGCTAGGATTTGTTCCAGGGCAGAGAAGATGAGGGAGCTATATAATGACTAAGGGACAGATAGACCTGAATGAAATTTTTTTGAGAGTCTCTGGAAAAATGATGGGATATACATACGCTAGAGGAGGCTATAGAATGCTTCTAAGAAAATGACTGATATGTAATTGAGGAAAGAATAAAGATACTAGGAATAAAGCACAGCTCAGAGACATTGGGGATGCATCCCAGCCAGCACTCTCCACACTGGAATAATATCTTAAGCAGCATCTGAGACACAGGAAGTGCTGGGGCTGTAGAGTAAGACTTATTTCCTAAAGTCAGGTCATTAGCTCTCTCAAGATTCACTCTAGAAAAAGTTCCAACCTAAGTCTCAGTGATATCTGTAGGGAAGATAGAATTTGGATGTTGAATTCCCCAAGTTATTTCGATGTGGGAAACACCTTGATCTCTGGACAACTTTTCACTAACAAAACATAAAACCCAGATTTTACAAGTCAAAATGGCCATCCCATAATAATGGTTTGTTAGAATAAAAATTAGCACTCTTCATAGGAAGATATGAGATTCCAAAAACTCTACTACATATCATAAGCTATTTAAAATATGAAGGAAAAAATACAGGATATGAAAAACTTAGGAAAACTAAACCATAGTCTAGAAAAAAGTAATCAGTTAAAAATGACTGCAAGATGTCTCAGATGACAGATTTAACAGAGACTTTTAATAATCTCTTAAAATTATCGCCAAACACTTGAAATAAAATGTAACTACATACAATTTGAGTAGGTTGTTCCCATAGATATATAACAACTCTCAAAAAAAAATTAATTAAAATTCTACAGTGAAGCGTACAATGAAAGGAAGTGAAATGTAAGTGAAGGGCAAGTGAAATGAAAGGCTGATGGGATTTGATGTCGTTTGGACATGTGCAAAGAAATGTCAGTGAATTTAAATTCAAATTACTATAAATAATACAACCTAGAAAGAGTATTTTTTTAAAATTATTTTAAAAAATTAGAGCCTCAATAACAGGTGGATTTATATCACATTGTCTAAAATAGGCATAACTGAAGGACAAGTGTAGGAAAATAATTACAGTAGCTGACAATTTTTCAAATTTTTTTTACAGTTTTTCAAATTGGATGGAAGACATGGGTATACATACCATAATGAGCCCCATTAGAATGAACCAAATAAACTCTGTTACATCACAGTGAGACAAGTGACTATTTAAAGCTAAAATAATGGCATTGCAAATTGGGGTTCATAATATAGATACAAGCAAAATGTATGACATCAGTAACACAGAGCACATCATCTGAGGAAAAGGAGTTATTCTAGGATTATGACATTTGTGGAGTGAGATGTGACGTGGGTGGTGTGAGACATGAAGGATGAAGGGGGACGTGGAAAAGTGGAAGCATCCGTGGTAAAGGATGAAGATTAAAATGGAACAATTTTAACCGTAGGTAAACTTTGATACATTAAAGATGCACATTTTTAATTGTTAACCCTGAAGCAATCCCTGAAATGATAATTTTAAAAAAGTGGTATATACAAAAAGACAGCGCAAATAATTTAATTAACCCTTAAATTGGCAGAAGGAAACTGAACAGCCAAAAGAAAGAAAGAAGGAAAAAATGCAAACAAATAAAAAATGGTAACGTAGTAACACTAAATACACGTGGACTAAACAGCCCAAGTGAAAGGCAGACATTAAAGCAAAAGGCAGAACCCAGCTACCACATCAAGCTACACCTTAAATACGCAGACGCGCATTGACAAAATGGGATGGAAAGTAAAAGAAATGAAGAGCTGCATATTTTACACAAGGCAGGTTGTTAATGATATTTTTGAATGTACAAAAATGGAAAGAAGAAAACATGAAATACGAAGGAATAAGAAAACTGAATACAAGAGATACTGAGGTCTTCATGAAGGTTTGTGTAGCATATAAAGCAAATACTCAGCAACAATCAAATCAGAAGCACAGGCAACTCTCAAAGGAAACTTGAAAGTAGGAATCGATGTGTAAACAGCAGCAAGTTGAGAGAAGAAAGTATCAGGCAGTTGCATGAATATGTATAGTTTATCTTGTTTCCCTGCCTCAGCCATAAACAAACATGGCTTCAGTTGATGATTAGAACATTTTCCAGCTTCAGCAAGAAGTCTTGTAAGAATTTCTCCTACTGATGGAGTGTTACGTGGAGGAAATAAAATGAAAAAAAGAAAATGAATCTTCTCATTTCTGGCTATAAGGATCTTGTGTCAACTCCTAGTCCTCAAATTCCCACTATGTGTAAACTGAGCATTTAAGGGTCCTTTCCACAGGAAGAACACGTGATTTAATTCCCAGACTTACTGGCTAAAACTCGGGTTCCTGCTGGTGCCTGCTCTGCGACAAGTGTTAGCTCTGAAACCAGTGGGGACACCAGGGGCACATTATTTAGAGTCGGAAAACACAGTCTTTATTCTTTTATGTAGAGTTTAATTCTACTTCCTTGGCAGTGGGCCTTGGGATCCAGTTGTGGTCTTGGGGTCCAGTGGACTTGGGGTCTAGCTGGTAGAGGGCAGACATTTGAAAGTGCCGAACATCTCCAAATACAAGTGCAATGAAAGATGTGACAGGGAGTATAACCTCCCGATAAAGGAAAAACGCTGAGGAACAAGTTGAAAGAAATATTCTCCCGACGTGAAGATGAACAGAAGCCCGGGGGTGGAAAATGACGCTGTTGCAGGCAGCAAAACACAGTCAAATGTGAAGCTGGGCTGGGCTGGAGATGCCAGGTCAGGCTTAATGTGGTTTTCCCCACGAAATGCATGGATGGTTGAAACTGAGAAATGCTAAATCATTAAATGTTGCAATAAGAATGAAGGATATTTAATTTTCAAACTTTTATAGATAATAATTATTCTTGATCCTTGTTTACAGGGTTTATTAATGAGCTGGGTGTGTCTATTCAGGGATTCCCACAGAGTCTGAGAGGAAATCATAATTTGCATAAAGTAATTTTAGTTTCAGTAGTACAGAATTGCCTTTGTCTTCACAAACTTAACCCACAACCACAAAAGTCTACCTCTTAAACCTAGTACCCCTTAAAAATAAGTGGAACATGTCCAGATAATGTTAACAATACATGATTTGCTGAAAAGGTCTATTCAAAGGAATTATGGAAAATAAAATAACACAGATAAGATATCATTGGATAAAGAATTTGAACATTTTTTGCTGGTAATGTGGGACTATTAAGAGTGTTTTGTTCTTCTAAGACATTCAAGCCCACCAACTGTATTTAAGAAATGGAGAATGCATGAAATTATACTCTGTAGAGAGCCTGCAGGAAACTCTGGTCCACCATGGAAAAGCTGTTTGCAAAAACACTCCAAATTAATTGCAACCAAGAGCATTAACTAGCAATTTAGACATAGAGGGAAAAGAGATATTCCCATGGGGGAGAAGTGATCACTTCCTCCGTAAAAAGCCAAGCTCTTTAAAAGCAGGTTAAGTTCTTGATCAAAAACCTTATAGATCCTTAGCAATTTAACATTTTAAAATATAAAAATTTCATCAATGAAAAAGAATCATCTTCAGAAAAATTGAGAAAGGTAAATATAAACTATCAATATGTTGATATTCTCATTCAAGTTTTTTTTAAAAAAATTCAGGATCAAGATTTAATAATTTCGAACAACTAAAATCATAAATAACTATGGGTTGAAATGATACTTATTATTTAAGATAGCATTATTTCAGCTAGATTTCTGATGTTCTGAATTAAAAAGTTAATGTGTTTGAAGCATTTGAAATATATAAATTTCTAATTTGCCCCATGTTAACAATAATAATAATAATGTTAAAACATTTTTCATTTTAAGAAATAACCTATTAAGAAATCTATGATGAAAGAATGGTTTATTACATTCAAATTAATTAAACATATTTTGCTATACTGATAATAAAGTAAATGTTGCCATTTTAAATAAAAGTATTTCTGTGAGAAGGAATCACCTTTTATTAGGGAAACTTCTTCTACTGGGGAATATGTGAAGCATTTATTTATTCCAAATTATATTTTACTGCAGAACAATATTTGGTTCAACTTTTTTGGCCCAAATGGACCACAAACAGGGAAGGATTTGGACACAGTATCTGACTACATTTGCTAAACTTTTTTTTTTTAAATTGATTTTATTTTCCCTAGGAACATTTGCTTTTGGCTTAAAATAATGAAACATGCCCAAATATTTTTAGAATTAAAAATAGTTAAATATCAAAAATGTGTGTTTTTTAAAGCAATAAGATTTATTTTAATTCAATAAATTAGAATGGGTATTGATAGAACATTATGACATTGAAAATAAAAGATTTGGCTTTTATATTCTTGTAGGTTTCATTATCTTTCTCACTTCCGTTCCACTTTTTCAAAAACATCTATGGAGTAACATACTAGGGCAGAGCCTTGTGCTCTATACTTTACAGCATGAATAATGAATCATTAAAGACAAGGGCAGAAAAGACAAGTATATAGTCAGTGGAACATTATGTGTGATGTTAGAGGTCAGATATTATATTATAGCTTGATTAGACAAAAAATTCACAGAAGTGGTCAACTAGTAGCTGAGTTGAGGTTTTGAATGGCAGAAATCGCTTATCTGCGTTCTTTTTTCTCACACCATAATTTAAACAAAATATGTAGGCATACAGATCTTACTGGTATAATTAAAAGATCTAGCATAAATCATTTAAGCATTTTATTTACTGAGTTGCTTTTTTTTTTTCCTGCAGATGAGTTTATAGCTCCTGGTTTCACAACAGATCTGCCAGAATCACAGAACACAAGTGTCAGAAAGTAACTAAGAACATGTTAAGACCAAAGCCCATGTCCCAATCCAATTATAAAAGAGGAGAATGTAGCAAAGAAATGTAAATCCACAGAGAGAAAATAATTGGAAAATGACGGAAACAAATCTCACTGTAAGGATGGACTTCGTCCTCCTGGGCTTCTCTGACATTCCCAGGTTCCACTGGCTGCTTTTTGGGGTATTCTCAGTCATCTACTTGGCTATCCTGCTGGGGAACGGCATCATAGTTCTGGTAACAAGAGCAGATGTCGCTCTTCAGACGCCCATGTATTTTTTCCTCAGCAATCTTTCCTTCCTAGAGATCTGTTATGTGTCTGTCACTCTTCCTAGGATGCTCATGGACCTTTGGACCCAGAAAGGAAGTATTTCTTTTTTCAGCTGTGCCACACAAATGTGCTTCTTCCTTATGCTGGGAGCCACGGAGTGTTTCCTGCTGGCTGTGATGGCCTATGACCGCTACGTGGCCATTTGTAACCCTCTGCACTATCCCCTCGTCATGAACCACAGGGTCTGTGTCCAGCTGGTGGTGGCCTCCTGGATCAGTGGAGCTCCAGTCCAGATAGGACAAACATGGCAGATTTTCTCTGTGTCCTTTTGTGGTTCTAATCAAATCAGTCACTTCTTCTGTGACATCCCCCCATTACTGAAGCTGGCCTGTGGGGACATCTTTGTGAATGAGATGGTGGTCTATCTATTTGCTGTGTTGCTTGTCACTGTTCCCTTTTTGTTGATACTTAGTTTCTATATGAGAATTATCTCCACCATCATGAAGCTGCCATCAAACACAGGGCAGACCAAAGCCTTTTCCACGTGCTCTTCCCACATCACGGTGGTAGTTTTGTTCTATGGATCAGCCACTGTCACCTATTTAAAACCTAAATCCGATCAGTATGTAGGAATAGACAAACTGCTCTCTCTTTTCTACACCGTTTTGACTCCATTGTTCAATCCTATGATATATAGTCTGCGGAACAAAGATGTCAGAAAGGCAATGAGGAAATTTCTTCCCAAATTATCAGCATTATGAGGCATTTGAAATAACATAGAAATTATTCTTTTATGAATTTAATTTGTATGTAGACTTAATTGAAATCTGCTTTTCTGTATTGTCCTCAATTTTTAAATAAGCTAATGATGTGATTTCCTTTTTAGCAGAGCCTCATGTCCTCACATTTATGTCAATTGTGTTCATTTATTTAGCAATGTTTTGCTTTTAAAGATCAGTTTCCACCTCACTGTAAACTAGTAAATTGAGATGTATAACTAACAAGATGATGTTTTATACAGTATGTGCTATAATTGAAATTATTCCATTTTTCTCTTTTTTTGGATGCCTTTCTAGACACTACCTGAACACCTGCTATTACAAAAACCAAAATATTCTTTGATGCTGCAGAGTCATTTTTTGATTTCTTTATAGAAATAAAAGCCTAAATGCCTAAGGAAATAAGTATAAGAAGGACAAATATAAATGACTAATGTGTAATATAATGTATATTGCAGCACTATTTTTCTAAGCAAAAAAATGAAAAAATGAATGGACATATTAAGAAATATTTTAATAAAAATTGTACATAAATACAATAGAAAATTATGGAATCATTAAAAAAAATCATGCTGCACCTATATGATAATGGCCCCCAATACACTATTTCTTCTTTTACCCATGGTTTTTTGTTATTCCTTCCCACAGGGACTCTTTTTTGAGGGGGGTAATTAGTTTAATTAATTAATCAATGGCAGTACTGGGGATTGAACCTAGGACTTTGCACATGATAAGCACGCACTCTACCACTGAGCTCTACCCTCCCTCCTTTCCACCCTGATTCTTGGCTGAGCCAACCTTTGGCCGATGGAACATGAGTGGTCCTTAGATGTAATCTTGATAAATGCTAATACTTAGGCTCTGTTTTCTGAGGCAATAAATAATGGATTTAAAGTCCATGCTCTGGATAAAATAAAAAATTGGAAGGTCCAGGAGAAATTCACCCTCTCAAATGGCATGGTAATGACGCCAGGAATTTGGACACAGATCTGTGGTCACTGAGCCAAAGACAGATTAATTTGCTGCAAATGTATTGATCCAGGGATGAAGCAGAGTTCTTTGATCTGAAGTCAGGTAACTACATGGAGTGTGGATTGAGGTTATGCAAGCTATGGTTTAGCTATGGATGAGGTGTGTTTGTTCAAGCCAGTAAAATATAATTATAATGCTACTTACAATTGTTAAGTATGGGAGCCTATCCAGTTTTAGTTATATGGGGATGAAAAATAACACTGTACATTTTAATATAAAAAGTTACATGGCTATATGCCCATGTGTTTGCGTTTAAATAAATCCAATATTTGTATATTGGAGTCCTAATCCCCTTACCTGAGAATGTAACTATTTGGAGAGAGGGTTTTTGAGGAGGTAATTAAATAAAAATTATATCTTTAAGCAACTATTAAATACTATATATAAAAATAGATTAAAAAACAAATGTCTTCTGTTTAGTATCTGGAACTATATTCAATATCTTGTAATAACCTTTACTGAAAAAATATGAAAATGAATATATGTATGTATATGCATGACTGGGACATTGTGCTGCACACCAGAGATTGACACATTGTAACTGATGGCATGTCAATTAAATTATTTTTTTTAATTTTATCTTTAGGGTGGGTCTTAATTCAATTTGGCTGTCAATCTTATAAGAAGAGGAGATTAGGATACAGATGCCCAGAGAGAAAAGATCACGGGGAAACAGAAAAAGAAGACGACCATTTGCAAGCTGAGGAGAGAGGGCCCAGAAGAAATCAAGCCGGGACACACCTTGATTTCAAATGCTTAGCATCCAGAACAGTGAAAAAAATAGATTTCTGTTGTTTAGCAATACAGTCTTATGTACTCGGTTGTGGTAATCCAGACAAAATAATATAAGCAGTATCAGCAGGCACGTAGGTGCATGTGTGTGTGTGAACTTAGTAAGAAGCGGATGGATGATTATTTTCTGCATGTGTACACACTGCATAGGTGGTGTGTTGACTATGATCTTTATTTATGAAACATCTGAGAAGAAACAAAAGGCACTAATATACCAAAAAAAATCTTGTATTATAATTTTTAATATGAAGACAATAATAACAGTCTTAATTTCTTTCAATTTAGCATTTGGTGTGAAAATATACCTTAGTGACAAACGATTTTTCCTCCAAACACTCTCTTCATCACCTCTTTGACATCTTTGTTCCTTAAACTATAAATGATGGGATTCAGCATGGGAATTACAATGGTATAAAAAGTCGATGCTATCATGTCATGGTCCAAGGAGTAGCTGGAACTCGGTCTCACGTACATGAAGAGGATGGTTCCATGGTAAATGGACACTCCAGTTAGGTGAGAGCCACACGTAGAAAAGGCTTTCCTTCTCCCTTCGGCAGAATGCATCCTCAGGATGGCCAGCAGAATGAAGCCATAGGAGATCAGGACAATCAGGATAGTGACTGTCTCAATAGAGCCCACGAAGTAGAAGAGTAGAAGCTGGTTTGAGTGAGTGTCAGAGCAAGAAAGAGCGAGGAGAGGAGGGATGTCACAAAAGACATGTTTAATTTGATTGGACTCACAGAAGGACAGGCTAAATGTGGCCACTGTGTGCACAGAAGCATGCAAGATGCCACCAACATAGGAAGCAGTGATGAGTGGCACATAGACCCTGGGTGCCATGCGCACTGAATACAGGAGGGGGTTGTAGATTGCTACGTAGCGATCATATGCCATTGCGGCCAAGAGGAAGCATTCTGTGGTCCCAAAAGTAACAAAGAGAAACATCTGGGCTGCACATCCAAGATACGAAATGGTTTTATCCTCTGACAAGAAACTGACTAACATTTTTGGGGTGACAACTGAGGAATAGCAGGCATCCAAGAACGATAACACACTCAGAAAATAGTACATAGGGTTGTGGAGCCGAGAATCCACAATAACCAACATAACCAGTCCCAAATTTCCTATCAGAGTAAAAAGATAGATTGCTAGAAATAGTAAAAATAGGAAAACCTGCAGCTCACAATCATCTGTGAAGCCCACCAGTATAAACATGGAGACTTCAGTCATATTTTTTATCGGAATCTTAAATAAATCTAAATCTGATGGCAACTCTGGCATATTAGTTTTCATTTTTAAGTTCTAAAGGCAATCTGTGGTGAAAATAGGGTCGTCACACTAACATCTCCTTAGATGTAATTCTTAGAAAGACACAGTGAAATCCTTTGCAGTGAGGGAATAGACGGTGATGAGGAAGTTTTGAGTCCACACGGATGCATTACCCTGTAAAAAAAATTAAAGAAATTATTTCATTCCATTGTTGGTTAGATTTGTCATGTTAACAATAACACTAATTTATATGGTTAAAATTCCAGTTTATTTTCTGTTAAATTTATGGCCTACTGTTTTCCTATTATATCATTTCAAAAATCACAAAGGGAAATGAATATAGGAATTTTTTAATCAGAAAATAATGGGTTAGAAATTATACATCTGAGTGCTAATCCTAGATTTTCTATAGTTTATGCCTTAATGTTCACAAATGGTAAAATGGACACAAACACACTTACATCACAAGATGGTGTTGAATTTAAATGGTAAGTGTCAGTGTGGAAATTCGTAAATTTTAAAGTACTTCCAGATGACTAAATGGGATAAGTTAGACTCACTTTTCAACTTGTCATACAAGGCAGGCTTTTCCAACCAAACCATCTGATATCCTCTCTTCTGACTATTTTCCCATCTCGTTAGTATTTCTAAAACAGTGGTGAACAGAACAGCAGTTACTTTGCAGGTAAATGCAGCTTGTTCGCCAAGAAAAACAGAATTTTGTTGTTGCGGTGGTTTTGTGGTTTGTTTTTCTGCTTCATTTCTTTGAAAGACATACCATTAAGTTTGTCCATTTTGTCTTCCACAATTCATTATACTGATCATGTTTGTCAGATTTTAACTACATGCCAATGTAAAACCTTTTTCAATGCACACAGTCTTTATCCCTGCAAAGTCCTTGGGTGTATTTTTGAGACATATTTCTGTCAAAAATAAATTATGGCCATTCATTTCATATATTAGAGTTGCATCTCGAGTCTCTATAATTACTGTAAAATAAATATCACCTGATAATATATAATACGCTTTCAGAACATATTGCTAAAAGAATTACAGCTTTATGAAGCCACACAGCGGTGTTTTATTACTGCTGTATTTCCCTACATTGTCAGAGTGCTGCTTATTCCCTGGAGTCTGAAGAAAGGAAAATGCATAACAAATACACAGCTTGTTCAAGAGTCACCAGTATCTGGACTTAAGCCCCCCTCTTTGAAACATAATTTAATATTGCACCTATCATATTTAGGGGCATAATTTCAGCCTGGTGACTCGTTTTTCCTCTGAGTGTCACAGACCAAAATGCAATAAAGGAGTGAAAACCTGCCCTGCTTAGGACAGAGTTGAATTCAGTGACCTACAAATGATTTAGATTCCTAACATGAAACTATATTTTGCTTTATTGAGGCTCCCATATATCAAGAAGAGAAGAAGCAAACAACTATTAGAGTAAAAATAAAATTGTATGTCTTTATTTTCATGGAAACATCTTTCCAGATTTACACAGAAAATTTTCCTAGCGCAATAATAATTAGCTTTATAAGTGTGGGGTTCTAATAAAAACGAACAAAGAACATGACTTAATCCTCACAGATTTCTAGAGTAAAATAACATCATTAACTTAAATAGTGATTTCTGTGTTAATTGAGACAACTCACACATTACTTACGAGAAATCACATACATGAAATTTTAGTTTAGTTTGAATGATTATGTTAATAAAATAACTTATAAAACCATCAATTAATAACATGCAAATGTGTGAATGTATAGTTTAGGTATCATGAATAATACATTTATGTTTTAAAATTTTCTTGTTTTCTCTCTTTCACCTCTGTCTATCTATCTATCTTTGTTTTTCTCTCTCTTTCTCTTTTGCTCTTTTTCAAGAATGCATGTATAGTATACAAAACTATTTACTAAAGAAAGTCAGAGGCAAAACAGGAATTAGGCAGATACCTAAAAGCACAGTGGAAAGAAAGATATTACGCAAGCACATTTTGAAAACTGCACCAATAGTTGGTCTGCAAAAATTACCCATTAAAAAATACAGTAGATCATTGACCAACACAGGTTTGAACTACATGGACACACTTATGTGTGGATTTTTTTTTAACAAATATGTTGGAAAATTTTTTGAAGATTTGGAACAATTTGAAGAAAAAAGCTTGCAGGAAAATTGTGCAGCCTAGAAATATTGAAAAATTAAGGATTAGTTAGGTATGTCATGAATGCATAAAATATACATAGATACCAGGCTATCTTTACATAGGCCTAAGGTGAGTGATCTTAACAATAAAATTAACAATGTGTTACTGTTTTATAACTTGCTTTCGAAGAATTACATTGCCTTACAGGATGCCTCTCCTTTTGTAAATGAAGATATTGCACACACCGTATCATCACAGGTGTGTTTTTTAATGTAACAATGTTTTCAATACTTTATGATAAATATGACTGTAATATTCTATGCCATAAATATTTTATCATGATTCATATCTTACTGTATAGACTAGGCTACCAGGAAGCAATCATATCGATGCCAGGAGGCTACCACAAAGCAATTGTATTGCTGGTTCTTCATTATCAATACATGAGTCATTTTGCCTGTAAATAAATATTAATTTATTTTTCACATTATCTTAAATTTTTGACGTCTAATGTTATTAATAGATATAACATCTAGTTTTGTATCATATAAGGCACTATTGATGTAGGTATTGACAAATGAGTCTTATTGTAAACAGACAATGTAAACTTACAGTATTGATAAATGCAGTACAGTTCAGTAAATGAGTTTTCTCTACCTTATGACTTTCTTAACATTTTCTTTTCTCTAGCTTACTTTATTGTAGGAATACAGTATACAATACATATAACTTATAAAAGATATGTGTTAATCCAATTTTTATGTTATCATCTGGTCAACAGTGGGCTATTAGTCATTAAGTATTGGGGGAGTCAAAAATTATATGTGGATTTTTGACTGCATGGGAGTCAGCACCTCCAACTTCAGCATTGCTTAAAGGTTGACCATACATATTAATTGACATACACAGGAAAAATTTCAGCTGGATTACACATTTAACCTTTATTTAAATTATGTGTCCAAGATCCAACAATTGTGGAAGATTAAGAACATTATAGTTGAAATCTAAAATAATATTAAAATCTCAGATTTAGTACATAGTGACAATGTGACCTTGAAAAAGTAAACTTATCCTTTCAAACTAAGACTAAATAAGATGGTGCAAATTTCCAGACATATCTTTTACAACTACATAAACATGGCATAGTCACAGAGGGCTTACTTATGAGATGTATTGAATATATTTTATTAAATCAAAGCATTAATTATGTGTGAAGAATGCATATATATGAAATATGGCTTCCAAATTTGACTTAACTACAACAGATAAACAGGGAGCCATAAAAATCAAATTTTCATCAAAGCATTGGACAAAGAATGGGCCCAAACCAGAAGCTAAGTATTACTTCTTTCAGTCACACATGTCTGCTATACAACACTTAATATATATTAAAATGCCATTTTAATGAGATTAAGCCCATAAATACCAGTATTTAGTGGTATCAGACATCTTAAAAATGCATCTATCTCAACGCATTCTGACTTTAGGCATGTCAGTAAAATATCAGTATATTTACTTAAATCTCACTGATAATTTTGCCCAAAATAACTTTCTTATAACCCTCAGTATCTCCCCATTTGAGCAATTATCAACTTCATTGCAGGGAGCTGGAGGAATGATAAACAAGATGTGTGGAGTTTATCTCCTGCATCCAAGATGCTCCATTACAGACATTTCTGTCAACTAATATTTAAGGTAATTAGAACTGATTGTGTTTTTACCTAGCTGGTACCATTCTGAGAGTTAGAGTCTACCAAAACAAAGATATGGATCCCATATTTCTAACAAAATACCATTCTGGAAAACCAAAATCAAATAAGTTTCTCCCTTCTCAAACAATCGGAAAACATACAGTCTAAACATCCATGCGAAAAGTATTGCAAACGCTAATCTTGAGAAGAGTGAAAGCTGGTGTAGCAGCTACTGTGTGTTACTAAGTGGATACTAGATGTTAGAAATGCTGGGAACTTTATCTTGCATAATCTACATAGCAACCTGCAAAATAACTAATTCAGCATCCTTTCATAGACAAGAAAACAAAGGACAGGTTAGACATGTAAGCTAATCAAGTTCACATCAAAAGTTACTAGCAGAACCAAGATGCAGATTCAAGATCTGCTGTTGCCACACATTAAGCTCTTTCCATTTGACCATATTGCAGACTCACTGGGACATGCCATAATTTGGAAATGTTATCCCCTAGAAATAAGGCCAAATAACATCTTCTAGTATTTGATATCATGGATAAAGCCACCAAGGTTAAGGACCAGGATATTAAAACCAACCAAATCAAACAAAAACCAGAATTGACTTCTAGATCAGTCAGCTTTCTAATAAAATAAATTTAAAACATATTTGTTTTCTTCTAGGAGAAAAAAAAATCATGATTCCAAAATGGCATATATCCAATGGCTGGTTGATAGTTAATTTTCTCTCCATTTAATAATTTTCCTAATTTAAATTAGACTTTTATTTCTACCACCCTCATTCTAACTATTATCTTCCATCAAGGAAAATTAAACCAATTTTCTAATTTATATCTTTATTTATCTAAATATATTGAGAGTGTCTCTTATTTGCTCTGCTATGTTCCATGGTGTTTCTGATTCAACTTTTAATTCAATTTGAGTTAACTAGAAATTTCTACTCAGATATAAATATTAAAGAATAGAATCTAGTTTGGAAAAGATTATGGTTTCTAGATTATTTTATAAGTGATGAAAAACCTTTCCTCTTACCTGTGGAAATAAACTACACACTCAGTGAAAGTGTGCTCTGAATATTAGGCATTTGGACCCTTATACTAGGTTCCTGAGATCTTCTTGAGGTCTCCAGGGATGTCTCCAGGAGAAAACACACTAAGTCTCCTCTGGGACAGAAAAGTACCGAGCTGTTTTTACTTTTTTCCCATACTAAATGAGCAAATGGCTCTGGAACAATAAACTCTTGTATCAAAATCATTACATAAATACACCAAGACCTCTGGTATAAAATAATCCTTCAGTGGAAAATGAATATGTACAGAGCTGGAAAATAAACCTGTGATAGAGGACAGGACATAATCCCGGCTCTGACCCTAAATAGCTAGGTGCCATGAAACATAACCTGTCACTTCCTGGTAATACAACCTGTTACTTCTCTCAAAATCCTTTATACATGTGCACAATGAAATTACATGAAAGCATGAGCTATGACAGAATTCATTATCATTTGATAAAGATTACTATAGTTACTTAAATTTTAAAGGGCTACATTTCTAAGTGGTTTGAGAAATAAACTGCTTAACTATGCCATCTAAATATATGAAACTGCAGTGGGAAGTTTAAAAGAAGAGACGAACATACACAAGATCTTACGGTAGCTCACAGAGAAAAGAATGTGACAATGAATGTATATATGTTCATGTATAACTGAAAAATTGTGCTCTACACAGGAATTTGACACAACATTGTAAAATGATTATAAATCAATAAAAATGTTAAAAAAATAAAAGAAGAGACGAGATATAAATGCATGACTTGGAAGTTGACAGGAGAGACTGTATGGTACACAGGTGACTTTATATTCTATGTAACAGAACACCTGACATTAGAGATTTGGTAGAGACAGATGCCAAACTTTTTGAGTTGCCCAGAACTTTATCTTTTCTTAGGGTTCCATATATACTCTATAGATTAGTACCTGGCAAAGTGCTTAAGACATTTTCAAAAGATTGTGAAAAAGGCATAGATGCCTCCAGTCTACATCCAGAGATTCTAAATTAGTAATTAGGAAATGTTGGTCATAGACTCTGAGTGTTAAAGAAAAGAAAGGATTCAAGGTGGGAAGGAAAGGAAAGGAAAGGAGAGGAGAGGAAAGGAGGGGAGAGGAAGGAGAGGAGAGAAAGAAAGGAAGAAAGAAAGAAGAAAAAAGATAAAGAAGAAAAGAAAGAAAGAAAGAAAAAAGAAAGAGAGAGAGAAAGAAAGAGAGAAAAAAGA
Source organism: Camelus bactrianus (assembly GCF_048773025.1). Classification (NCBI taxonomy): domain Eukaryota; kingdom Metazoa; phylum Chordata; class Mammalia; order Artiodactyla; family Camelidae; genus Camelus; species Camelus bactrianus. Next base: position 12,948,782 of record NC_133548.1, read on the forward strand.
CAGAAAGAAAGACAGAAAGACAGAAAGAAAGACAGAAAGAAAGAAAGAAAGAAAGAAAGAAAGAAAGAAAAGATTTCTGTAGCCTGCCCAATTGTAAACAAAGGCTCTACTAATTAAATGCAGTCCCAAATGTAGCCCCAATTAAACGTAAACAAGCAGTTTTACGGAAACAGAAAATGTAACTATATTTCTTTTTTTTTTTTGAAAATGCAAAAGAACTAAGGAACTCAAAACAATTTTGAAAGTAAAGAATAGTATTGGAGGACTCCCATAATTGAACTTCAAGATTTAACACATAGCTAAGAAATCAAGATATTACATCATTCTAAGTGAAGTCGGGAAAAATTGTAGCTTGCGCTTTTCATACCAAAATCTGCTATTACCTCTTTAGCATTCTAGATTTGTAATGATTATTACATTTTACTTATTAATTATTCACTTATAAAGCATTTCAAAAAGATACTATGACACTGGTGAGAAGATAGACATTTAAATCAATGAAACCAAATATTTGTAGTCTTCATATATATAATCACAGATATATACACATATCCACATTATGTGGAGATAGACACACAGATAGTCACAGTTTCCTGCTTGTGTAAAAGGCACATAGGTGGTGGGTTGAATATAATCTTCATTTTAAAATATCCAAGAATGACAGAAAGGCAATAATAAACTAAAAAAGTTTAAATATAACTTTTTTGATATAACAACAATAAACATTAGGCTTAAATTCTTTCCATTTAATATTTAGTGTGAAAAATATACTTTATTAACAAGTCAATTTTTCCCAAACACTCTTTTCATGGCCTCTTTGACATCTTTGTTCCTCAGACTGCAGATGATGGGATTCAGCACGGGAATCATGATGCTGTAAAACACAGACACTATCACGTCATGGTCCAAGGTGTAGTTGGAACTCAGTCTCATGTACATGAAGAGAACTGTACTGTGAAAAATGGGCACTGCAGTTAGGTGAGAGGCACACATAGAAGAGGCTTTCCTTCTCCCTTCGGCAGAATGCATCCTCAGGATGGCCAGCAGAATGAAGCCACAGGAGATCAGGACAATCAGGATAGTGACTGTCTCAATAGAGCCCATGAAGTAGAAGAGTAGAAGCTGGTTTGAGTGAGTGTCAGAGCAAGAAAGAGCGAGGAGAGGAGGGATGTCACAAAAGACGTGTGTAATTTGATTGGACGCACAGAAGGACAGGCTAAATGTGGCCACTGTGTGCACAGAAGCATGCAAGATGCCACCAACATAGGAAGCAGTGATGAGTGGCACATAGACTCTGTGCGCCATGCTCACTGAATACAGGAAGGGATTGTAGATTGCTACGTAGCGATCATATGCCATTGCGGCCAAGAGGAAGCATTCTGTGGTCCCAAAAGTAACAAAGAGAAAATTCCGTGCTGTGCATCCAAGATATGAAATGATTTTATTCTCTGACAGGAAATTGACCAAAATTTTGGGGGTGATAACTGAAGAATAGCAGGCATCCAAGAATGATAACACACTCAGAAAACAGTACATAGGGTTGTGGAGCCGAGAATCCACAATAACCAACATAACCAGTCCCAAATTTCCTATCAGAGTAAAAAGATAGATTGCTAGAAATAGTAAAAATAGGAAAGCTTGCAGCTCACAATCATCTGTGAAGCCCACCGATATAAACATGGTGTCTTCACTCACATTTTTCAACTGAATCCTGTGAAAATCTAAATCTGACAGTGACCCTGACAGTTTAGTTGTTATTTTTAAGTTCTAAAGGCAATGGATAATGAAAATTAAGTTCCCCCCCATCATATCCTTTTAGGTATAATTCTTAGAAGAACATACTGAAATCCTTTGCAGTGAGGGAATAGGCAGTGATGAAGAAGTTGAATCCAAGTGGATGCATTACCCTGTACAGGTAAATTAAAGAATTTAATTCATTCAGTTGTTGGTTAAATTTGTCACGTTAAAAATAGTGCTGATTTCTGTGGTTTGATTTCCAGTTTATTCTCTTTTAAGTTTACTACCTCCTGTTTTCATATCACATCATCTTAACATTCATAAAGACAGGTGAATATAGGAATTTATAATCCGAAAATATTGTGGTAGAAAGTACACACTTGAGTGCTAATTCTAGATTTTTCTACAGCATGCCTGAAGTCCACAACCAGTAAAATGGAAACAAATACACTCACCTCACAAGACTGTGCTGAATTTAAATGATAAAAATCAATGTGAAAATTATTCAACTGTAAAATATCCACAGATTACTAAGAAATAGGGTAAATTAGACTTACTTTTCAACTTGTCATTTGAGGCAGCCTTTTCCAACCAACCTTTTTATGTTCTCTTTATGGTTATGACCTCATTTTTTGGTACTTCTGGGTGTGGTAAACAGATTTTATTCTGGAAATAAATGCACTTAGTTTGCAAACAAATTCATAGCATTGCTCTCTTGTTTCTTTCTTTTTTTGTATTACAGTTCTGTTTCTTGAAACACATAAAAATAAGTTATCAATGTTTGGCCACTGTAGTTTATTTCATTGTTACTGATTTTCAAATTTTAACTTAACACCATTCAAGTTTTTGCCCTATACATATACTCATTATTTCTGCAAAATCCTTCAGTATATTTTGAGACAAATTTCTGTCAAAAATATTTAATGGCTATTTATTTAATATATTATAGTTGCTTATGAAGTTACTTTAATTACTATAAAAAATAGCTGTCCCTTTGTGTGGGGGGGCATATAACCAATGGCTGGTTGATAAATTCTCCATTTAATAATTTTTCTAAAAATTTAATAAAGACATTTAGTTATACTACCCTTATTCTGATTGTTATATTCCACCAAGGTAATGAAAACAATTTCTAATTTGTAGCTCTACTGAGCTAAGTATGCAGTGAGTCTTTCCTACTTCCTCTACTATGTTCCATTAAAATTCCGCATCCAATCCTTAATTCAATTCTGAATTAACTAGAAATTTCTATCTCAGGGTTAAATGTTAAAGAATAGAATCTAGTTTGAGATTCAAGATTATACGTTCTAAAATATTTTCTAAGTAATGAAAAACCTTCCCACTTACCTGTGAAAATAATCTGCTCACTCAATTAAAGGATGCTATGAGTATTAAGCATTTGGACTCATACCAGGTCCTCTGCCTCTTCTTGAAGTCCATAGGGATGCATCAAGGACAAAACACACTAATTCTCTTATGGGATAGAAAAGTAACAAGACAATATCTTTTTCCTTTTTATTTTTCTTTTATTTGATGAGAAAATGCATGATTCTGGAGCAATGCCCTTTAGCCTCTGGTATAAAATGATCTCTCAGTGGAAGAAGAATATGCATAGGACTGGAAAAGATATCCAATTAATGATAGAAAACATAGACCCAGCTCTGATACCTACATGCCATAGGGCTGATGGTTTTATTTCTCTGAAATCCAGTTCCCCTCCTTGGGAATATAACTTGCTTACTTCTCTCAAAATTTTGTAAACATTTAAATAATGAAATAATATGAAAACATGAATTTTGACAGACTTCATTATCATTAAATAAAGATTACTGTAGATACTCAAATTTTAAAGTGCTACACTTCTAATATTCATTGAGATCTTCATAGAGGAGATACATAAACACATTAATAAGAAGTATTGACAGGAGAGATGGTACAGTATGCAAATATCTGTACTATTTTATGTAGTAAACTTTAGACTATTAGAGATCTGGCAGAGATAAAGATCAAATTTCTGTTGTGTGGGGTCTTGTGTTTTCTTGGGAATTCCACATACTAATTTATGGATCAGTACTTGGTTATGTAAGAATTCTGAAACGTACATAGACGTTGAAGTTCTTTACCCAGATAGTCTAAATTAGTAGTTAAGGAATGTTGACCTTCTAGTCTGAGTGAGGGAAGGAAGAAAGAGAGAGAGAGAGAGAAAAGGAAGGGAAGAAGGAAGGAAGGGAGGGAGAAAAAAAGAAAGAAAAAGACAAAAAAAGGAAAAGAAAAAAGATACTGGGCTGAAAATAATCCGGTGTCCAGCAGCTACTGAGCAGATTAACTGAGTACGTCCATCACCTTCACTCACTCCCCACCATGCTGTTCTATGCTGGGCTTCCCTACATGTCCTCAGTGGTTGTGGCACCAACAAGAAGCTAATTTTTCATCAGATCTCATGCTCAGCAGATAGTCTACCATCCCCAACAAATTCGCTGGTGATTAGGACTTGTTTTACTGAAAAATAAGTATATCTTATTTAATAATTGATGTCACAGTGAGTATCTTGTTTCTTTCCCTCTATACTTAGCTATTATGTACTTTTTCTTCTTTTCAAAAAGATATCAGCTAAAAAAAATCACTGTCTGGTACGCCTTTTGAGAGTCATTTCTGAATGACCTTGGCTAATATTTGTAGAAGTATTAACCATTCAACGCCCAATGATGTTACCTTTTCTGATTCAAAAACTAACATAATTAACCTAAGGGCAAATTAACAATAGAACTTTTACAAAGAGATATTGTAGATGCTTTTGGATGTGGTAATGAATAATGTAAGTGTTTCCTCCCTCCAAATTCTAAAGTAGCAGAGATGAATATGGCCCTTAGGAGGATTGGAGTCTGAAAAAGTTAGGGTTATTTTTGGGTTTTTTTTTGTTTTTTTTTGCATCTCTCTGTTCTGTTTCTCTTCCTTTCAGCCCAATTCTCTGTTTGTAGAAAAGCCTTAACTATATGGTAGAATCATACTAGTGACACCCTTATAGTTTTATATCTTATTCTTTACTATTGCAAAGCATCTGAATGCATTTTTGCTTTTTCAAAGACATAATATGATCTGGATTTAACTATTTTGCCCCAATATAGAATCAGCTCTTTTCCAAGATTTCTAGACTTAACCATTCATTCTTTTGGTGAAGAATAGAGACTAAGACCAATGTATGAGGTAAATTTGTTGCATTTTTCTGAGTCCTCCTGGTTGAGAAAGATGACATTTGAAACAAGAGAAACATTTCAGTCCTAAGCAAATAAATAGCAAGAAGTTACTGTTAAGAAAGCCAAGCTTTTTTTTTTTTTTCCTTCAGATGTTTTCCATTAAAATACTGTCAACTCATTTGGATTCATTTTCAATCAAGCTGGACTGGTAAATGATGAGTGGGGCTCTTTTTTTTTTTTAATCTATCTCTCCTTTAATATTATACTTGCAAAAAGTATTTATTTTTGACATAACCTAAGTTTATTCAGCTAGTTCTTTTTTTGTCTAGGCGGATATCAAGGCATCAGCAATATGATCTAAAAATACAAAGATACAAACACATTAATGCAATAATTTCTGAGGAAAGAATATTAAATGAGAGTGACTAATGATCAGATGGCTATACATGGTGCCCATGGAGAGGAATGACAGAAGAAAACTTACAAAGAAAGTTGGCATTGTAACAGTTATGGAAGGTCTCTGTTTCAGTTTTCTGTTGCATAAAAAATTAGCTTGGAATAATATCATTTTACTCTATCTCATAAATGTGTGGGTCAAGAATCTAGGCGCAGCATAGCTGAAGGATTATTTTGTTTCATGCGGCGTTGACTGTGGTCACTCAAGGGTATTCAGATGGTGACTGGTCTAACCTGGAACATATAAAATGACTTCACATTTCTAAATGATATGGTTACAGTGGTGTGTTAGAGACAAAACTTCAGTTTTGTGTCAAGTTTTATCTTATTGGGAAAAATATAAAAATGTATTATTAGGTAATTTAATTTAAGCTAATAAAATAAATCAAGTCCAAACATGCGAATGACATTGTATTTGCAATATTTGGGTGGTGATTAATTAGTTTGGACCGTCAGTGATTAAAGGATATTTTCCCACCATGACTGGAAATAAATGCACCTCATTTATCCCACCAATGACTCTCATCTAGAAAACAGATTTTATTTACCATTAAGTTAACAAAATAAAGAAAAAGAAAAGAACAGAAGAAAAAATTAAAAATATATATTATATAATAAATAATTGCAGATCAAGAAGCGGGGAATTAAGAGAGAGTAAAAATTTCTATACTTCCTATTATTGTCAGATGATACAATGTATTTATATATAAAGAGAAAGTGTATCACAGAATCTAAAAGTCTACTAAGTAGAATTATTTTTGTGTGCATTTTTTCAACTTTTGTTGAAAACTTCTGCATTCTGATGTTGATCCAAAGCTAGATCGTCTTTCTTTGCTTCAAAGTTATAAAAATGTGTATTCTGAACTCTTTCGTTATTTCACTTTCTGAAATATGTCAATGTGTGTATCATTAGAAGATGTTCCTATTGTAATATGAGGTGTGAATACAAATCTGTATTTCTTTCTCAGAGTTTTCCCAGCTGTCCCAATTACACGTTTTCAAAATGCCCATATTTTGCCAATTTGGTATGTACTTTCTATTATATGCTAAATTTTCAATTCTATTAGAGTTTTCTTCTCAACATTTCTCTATTCTCAGATTTCTCTATTCATGCGTGATGCTGCGCCTGTTAATTACACGGCTGCAGAACTCCTCCTCAGCGTGGCTACTTCTTGGATAAGCACCTGCTGGCCTCCCACTCCCGTGCTGTGCTCTGTCACGTCTGTGACGCCTCTCTCACCACCCACTCCTCATGCACCTCCCACGATCTCCTCCACACGGTTCCTGATGTTTTGCGATTACGTTCTCAGTCACTCTCTGTTATCACAATACTATAGGAGTTCCATTGGCTGGAAATAGTTTCTCTTTGTAATCATAAAACCTTAGAAATCATTATTTACTGAAGAACAGGAAGCGAATCCTATTTTTGCCATGAGAAACTGACACCAAGCCAAGATGCTTAAATAATCTAAACATTGGAAATAATGTTTTTCCCCCAGAGTTGAAGCACAGAAGGCACAGATGATTTTTATAGCATCTTTCCCACTATCTCAGTTGGGAAATTCAAATATTTTATTTCATCCTATATGGAATTTGGTGTTATTTCCACTTCAAAGTGTTTTCACACTGGAAATGAAATTGAGGAAGGATGACAAAATGCTGCATTAAAAAGAAGAATCTCCCCCCTATTAACATTAACAGGGGCTCCAAAGTTAAGTTTTAAACTGGATATAATAACCCAACAGCTATCTCTCGGGTTTCCCTGGTGCACATGTAGAAATCAATAAAATATAAGATTTATAGACCAAAATATTATTTGTCATCAGGGCATTTACAGCTATTACACAGACATAGTCTTGAATTTTGATTAAGGAATCAACTACAGAAGAGAATATTAAAAAAAAAGTTCAGGAAAGTGAGACACGGGCTTAGTTTAATAGAACAGAGGATCGATAAGGAGTGTTCACAACAGAGTATGAATTGGACGTGTGTCAGTTTTGGATGGACTCCCATTACACTGCTCAGCAACCTGCTCACGTCCAAGAAGTAAAATGTGCTGAGCTCTCTGTTCCATGGAGAGGCTGACGATGAAGTACTCTGGGTGGAGCGAGTGCTATCTGGGAGAGATAAAATAAGCCAAATCACAGAGAGCCAAATGATGATTTTAATTGGAGACATAATGCGTCTGGTCAAAGAGATCCCATGGGGTAGATGTAACTATTTATTAAGAAGCCCTTTATTTTTGGAAAGAACAGAATATTTTAATGGTAAGCTGGATGTCTGATTAAATAAGTAATTTCTCCTAAAGTTATATAAATGTTTAAACCTTCTACAGTGATTAAATAAATCAGCGTTATCTCAAATAAGAATGGTAAATATGAACTACTTTATACTTTTACTAGTTTTAGTTCATGATTTTTTAAAACATTTACTATTTAATGGATACAGCAAATGTGTCATATTAGAGGAGCTTCTATATATTTTTGATTCAATTAAGTATAATTTATATTTAAAACAAAAATATTAAATAATGATATTAAATTATTTTAAAATACTAAGAACTGGAATAACATATATTTTTTGTAAGCATGATAAATAATGGAGAAAAACTTGATTTTGAGCTGAGATACAGTAACAAGCATTTTTTAATTAATTTTAATCTTGATGATGTTTTAATGTGATTTAATATAAAATAATCCAGTTACTATAATTACATCTTTTGGGACTACCAGGAACATTTAGTTTAAAGAAAACAAAAATAAATGTTTTAAATGAAAAATGTATAGCATAATGAAAGAATTTTCAGTTCAATACTGCTTTTTAAATTAATTTTCAGAGTTTAACTTGCTAATTAATATTCAATGACAAATGTAAGTGAAGTAGGTAGAGTAGAGATACTGATATGACCAACATAAAAGTAACTTTTTATTGTCACATCTCCCCTTAATCATTTGGATTTTTCCAGGGAACAGAGATTGGAGTTTAAAAATAGCAGTCTTAGAACATTCAGATTTATCTTCCATGATTAATAAGGATTAAGAAACATTTACAAGATAGAGGTATAATATAGATAATTTTGTGAGGGCACACAGAATAAATATTTACTTTTTCTACTTTGCTCACTATTGAGAATAAGATATGCATATCTTACGTGTTTCAGAGTATACGTGAATAATTTAACTATCAGAAAGTCGGACTTGTACAGAAAGAAATTATGTTTCCAAGTCGGTATATGCACGTAATAAGAGAGAAATTATGTAAATTAAATCCTGTTGTTCTTAAAAGTGATAAATATGACTGGATTAATTCTCATGTATTCTCTTCTCCTTTTTAAAAGGGGTGATTTCATTTAAATAGTGCCTACTTCTTCAGTTCATTGCTGGATCGAATACTGTTTAGCTATGCTGTAATTTTAATAGACCTATACTGATCCATAGTGGAAAGCAGTCACAGCCCTTACCATGACATTATACCTGTGCTAAACTGGTGGACAATGTTCAGTCCCACCAAGATGGAGAGATAAAGACAGACTGGGGCAAACGTGAGCCAAAAGATTTGTAGGGGATCCAAGAGATGCCTTGGTGAAATAAGGAAGGGGACACTCACACTAAGATCTCTGAAAGTGCAGGGTCAGCCCTGAGCATGACTAGGGGCCTCTTAAATTTTGATGTTCTAGGAACCTCACTCCCCTCACTCTAGACCTGGCCCTGTTGAAAGGGAAGAATGGAAAAAAGTGATTACCAACAGGAGACTCAATGGTCCTTTAAATACAATTGTATTAGTTAATGTGCTTTAACACTGATGACTACAAAGAATATATTATAACCGTAATTTTACTATACAACTCTAAATAATGTATAATTAGTTTTATTTGATAGGTGATGATTTTATCAATATTACCCCATGCAATTCTCACAAAAGAGGAAGCAACATTTGGAAAGTCTATGTAACTGCTTAATGTCACATGTATAATAAATCAAAGAAATCGGGCACCTGTTGTTTCTAAAACAAGAAAAGGCACTGACTTCCCATCACAAACCTGTGCGCAATTGGTCAGATTATCCAACTTTAGCAATTTTCAGTATCCTTATCTTTAAAGAACAGTAAGGTTAGAAAAGGTTACTAGACACTAATGAACTCACCTACAAAGCAGAAACAGACTCACAGGCATAGTAAACAATCTTATGGTTTCCAGGGGAAAAGGGATGGGAAGGTATAAATTTGGGAGTTTGAAATTTACAGATGTTGATCACTTTATATAAAAATAGACAAAAAACAAATTTCTTCTGTATAGCACAGGGAACTATATTCAATATCTTGCAATAACCTTTAATGAAAAAGAATGTCAAAATGAATATATGTAAGTGTATGCAAACTGGGACATTATGCTCTGCACCAGAGATTGACACATTGCAACTGACTATACTTTAATTAAAGAAAAATGTTACTAAGGAATTGTTTTTTGAGGATCAACAAAGATAGTGGTGGTGCACAGAGCACAAAGGGTAAAACTAAAAGCTGGCATCTTTTGTCCTTCTGCACCGCCACCCCCCATACACACAGAGGAAATGAACACCCTCCAGTCTGTCCCTATTTTCCCAGGGTTGACCCAGTTTAATTTTTCTATCTTCGTTAATGTTCTCAAGTTTATTTTTCTGAATAAAACCCTCTTATGCTTTCCACTTAGTGTCCTACCAAAAGATATTTAATTCTCATGGACAATAACCTTTCTAAAAAATATTTTAACTATCTAATAGTATGAACTGAAAAATAGATACATTTGTGTTTAAGATCAACTGATGAGAGAGGAATGAGGATTGAAAAAGGAAGCTGAATATGAGTGAGAAAAGACATTTTCTGATACAGGGCTGCTGAATGGGAAATGCACAGAGAAGCACAACAGGATTGCCAAGAAGTTCACTAAATGCAAGATCATAGGGCAAAGCTCTGGGTCTTCTTCACAGCTGCCGATGACGTTCCAGTGGCTGTGCTGAGTAGAGTATACTTTGTTTATCATGAACTTTATTCAAAAAGTATGTGGGATGGCTCTAAAGGAACCTAAAATGGAGCTTTTACACTGATAATCAGTAGGGTCTAAACTGGGAAAGTGAGAAATACATAAATGGAATCATTCTTAAACTAGAAACAATTGCAGTGGTCATGAAAGCCAGTCTGGACATCTGTGATAATCCGAAGAATGAGCAATGTCGGGAAGGAACAGTGAAAAGCGCATGGTGCATTTCATCTTTCCACAGATGCAACACCAGGGAAAAGCACCAGCAGAAAATCTAACACATGGACTGAACTTCTTTTCTTGGAGTTTTGCTGACGCTCCTCATCTCCAGTGTTTTCTATTGGGGTTGTTCTTAGTCATCTGTATCATTACCCTAACAGGCAATAGCACCATAATTCTAATGACAAAGTGGGTCCTGATGGCCAGATCCCCATGGAGTCTTTCCTTGGCAGTTTTCCTTCTTTAAAATGGCTATGGATTCCATTACACTTGTCACAATGCTCGTGAATCTTAGGGGTCAAAGGGATCTTTTTTTTTTTTTTTTTTTTTTTTTTTTTAGTTTAGTCATGTAAAGCTCTGAGCCATGGTGTCTTCATCTGTGACATAAAATAAGGACATTAACAGAATTCAAGAATATGTTATTGCAAACACTTTACTAACAAAATGGTAGCTCAGTTAAAATCATTTTTCTTTTCCATTTTCCCAGATACTATTTAAAGCCATAATATGCTAGTCACCTTTTTAAAAAAAAATCCTGTATTGTCTAAGTATATCTCAATATAGGAGAAAGTTGGGTCTCTGTAGTTTTCAGTAATTAATCACCTAAAATATATTTGCTCACATACACTCTAGTTAAAATAATATATCCTCTGCTTTTGATATGTTTGACAATTGTCTATTTCCCACCTTTTAAATAAGTTATAGTTTTCAACTTTGATTTTCATGTATTTTAGCTTAGATGTAATATTAAAATGATAATTTTGAAATAAAAATGATCAATGACACATAGCAAGAGATTTGAGAATAGATTTACCAAGCAGTATTTCAGAAATGATACCATCAATGTAATTCGTTCAATTGCGTCGTTGTTAATTAAACAGCCAACAGATCAAAAGCATTTTTCAAATCTCTGCTGCATGTTTGGATAAGACAAATAAAGATCTTGCATTATGATGATTCATGGTCACGATATTTACTTTGATGGGTAAATGCAACCAGAATGGTCTCAAATAAAGTGTATGCAGAAACAGTAAGAGCTGCAGCTGCACATGGGGAAGGGAGGGCGTGCCATATTCTTATTCCTTTTCCTTGGAAAGGATCTAGTTGAAGAGTGGGAAAATCCCTAAAAAATACGATACAAAATTTGGTGGTGTCCTACCCCTGAGAAAAATGGGATGCAAATCCTTCTGTCTCAGGATTCCGTTTGTTAATACGAGGAATAAAATGGACTAATTTTGTTCCACACACAAATACATGAAACATAAGAATACATAATTCTCAAACATATCATTTTCATTTAAAATCAAACCTAGAAGTAAATATTAACTATGTGGATATATTTATATTTTAGCATAAGTTCTTTATTAGATTTCAGTTGTATACTTTGCGTCCAGAATATAAAATACTAAACATGAATGGGAAATAGAAATCTTATGTACTAATTCCCCTAAATCCCTTTAGTTTATAGAATTATAAAACAGGTTAAAAATATAAAAGACTAATTTTCTATTTTCACAGATGGAACACCTAAAAGACCCAGTGGAAGAAAATTTCACTTCAATGATGGAATTTGTTCTTTTGGGATTTTCTGATATTCCCAATCTGCAAGTATTTCTTTTTGGGATGTTTTTGCTTGTCTATGTGGTAACTCTGTTGGGAAATGGCATCATTATTCTCATAACCAAGTCTGACCAGGCTCTCCAGACTCCCATGTATTTTTTCCTCAGTAATTTTTCCTTCTTGGAAATCTGTTATGTATCAGTCACTCTTCCTAGAATGCTCCTAAACCTCTGGACTCAGAGAAGACACATTTCTTTGTTTGCCTGCGCAACACAAATGAGTTTTGTCCTTATGTTTGGAAACATAGAGTGCCTACTTCTTACCGTGATGGCCTATGACCACTACGTGGCCATTTGTAACCCCCTGCACTGTCCCCTTGTCATGAACCCCAGGGCCTGTGTCCAGCTGGTGGCGGCCTGCTGGATCACTGGGGTTCCGGTTGAGATAGGGCAGACATGCCAGATTTTCTCTCTGCCCTTTTGTGGATCCAACCAAATCAATCACTTCTTCTGTGACATCCCCCCAATACTCAGGCTGGCCTGTGGGGACACTTTTCTGAATGAGATATTGGTCTTCATAGTCGCGGTCCTGTTTGTTATGACCCCTTTCCTGTTGATACTTGGTTCCTACAGTAAAATCACCTCCACCATCCTGAGGTTGCCATCGGCAATGGGGAGAGCAAAGGCCTTCTCCACCTGCTCGTCTCATGTCACGGTTGTGACTTTATTCTTTGGATCTGCAGTCATTGCATATTTACGACCCAAATCCAGAAATTCTTCCAATACAGACAAGTTTCTCTCTCTTTTCTATACCATTGTGACCCCGATGTTTAACCCCCTGATATACACTCTGAGAAATAAGGATGTCTTGATGGCTTTGAGAAAATTGCTTCCTTAATGTTGAATGCATTAGCTGTCTGACTTGAACTCATTTTCTGGTTTCCTATTTAATTCTGCCATTTGTATAATCAGAAATTAAGGTCTAGTTTGCTTTTTCTACATTACTGTAGATTTCTTATTTTTATTCATTTCAGACCTTATTGTTTTATGCTGCACTTTCTGATATCGGGATTATATCCACAAGGTGTTTTGCTGATAAGAAAGTACGTATTTAGCCCATCTCATATTCAGTTCACAAATTTACTGGTGATTTGTGACTTTTTATGGGAAAATGTTGTATTTCATACCTAGGAGTTGATGTCATAAACCTTTTCTCCCCCAACACAATAATGAATATTTATGATACATTCCTCTCTATATTACTGTCTTTCTCTTTTTTATTTTTATAATGTTTTTAGATAATAGAGATTGTAAAACTTTAAGAACATTTGCTAAATATTTATATGCTTATAATTTTAGACATTTAAGCTTTCAGCAAATTCAATTTAATTCTTTATGATTTACAGAACACCTAAGTAAAGATTAAAAATAGGAAGTCCACATAGTGATAATTAAAAGTTTTGGATGCAGCAATCAATTTTTTACCCTGTGCTTCTCTCTGAATTCTTCTTTGTAGATATGCTTTGTCGATAGAGCTAAATCATGGTCCTTACATCTCAATAATTTTTACCTTAAAATTTATTAATGCAAAAAATGTGAATGTATATTTGCTTTTCAGAGATATAATGTGTATGAGATTGAACTGTTTTGTCCCCATATAGATTCATCCATTCCCTAAATTTTCTTCATTTATTTTTTATTCTTTTGATGGAGTATATAATTTGAATTAAAATAGAAATGCTTAAGATATACAGTGCATTATTTTCCCAAGTTTCCTAGTATTCATATTTATTTATTAATATAGTTATAATAAATATTTTAACACAGTATCTTTAAAAATTGATATCTGGTATAAAAGTAAGAGATTTTACACACAAACACACACACATCTGTGCTCCACACACCTGCACACATACATGAACACACGTATTGAAAATGATAAATACAAGTCTGATCAATGATATTATTATGGATATCCCAGAGTAAGTTTTTCTGTTATTTTTGTCTTTGTTTAACTGAAATTGTCTGTTCAGTACTATGAACCTGTGTTCTCCATGGTTCTCCCATTTATAGTGAATAAAGAACTCCTCCATTTTCAGCATCACATGCTTATCTAATAAATTCTTCTCATATGCAAGAAACGCATCTCTTAGGAACCGTCATATGTCACCAGGACTTATGGTTAAAAAAGAACACGGCAGAACAGTCACCTTTGGTAATTCATTAGATCAGAAGCAGAGGTAGCTCTGCTCACCTGCCTAAAGACACACCTTTTTCCAAGCTGGTAGGGAAGTGCATGGCCACTGTCTACCTGGAAAAGAGAGCAAGAATGTGTATTAACAACCCTGATGACAAACCTAAGTAGAAAAATCTATTCTGGTCAAGAGTACAGAAAAGAATAAATTAATCACCAAGATTTTTAGGTAATACGCCATTGGACATTTCAAAAAATTAATGGATATGATTGGATACAGGGGAAGACTAGCAGAAGGAGAAAGATACCAACAGAAATAATTGCAGGAACATTTTCTGCAGAAAATATTGAACACAGACCAGCCAATGAGTGAAATGCAGAGGAAATCACAGTGGGACAGAATCATGAGCAGATAAATTGTGAATATTTTAAGCCAGTAATTTTGAGGATGGTTTTTAAGCACAGCACTGGATGACTGATGCAGAGGCTAGCTCTGAGAAGTGGGGTGCTGTCAAAATAAAAATCTAAAACTCGTGGCCTTGTGACCTGATTGCAGGAAGAGATGAGAAGAGCTGAAGGTAAACTGTTGGAGGCTAAATAAATCACGAACAAGCTGTTAAGTGATGGTGGAAAAGTGGAGACTTTTTCTGCTAAAAGAAGCTGCGTAAATGACTAAGCATTGCTTTATAGTAGCCAAAAGCATACAGACAAACAAAACATGCACATTGATGCCTGCAGGAACCTGGAAGAGATTACATGTTCCTAATGAATTTGTGAATCTGGCTAAGAAAAATTCCAGGAGAAATTTTTAAGTGTTAATTTAATTATTTTAGAGGGCTCTGACCAGGAATGAAAACAAAATAGATAAACTAAATAGAGGACAGTTTAACTGACCAGCAGAATTTAGAGAAAATATAGAAAAGCCCAGACTTGCTGGGTTATCAATAAAAATGTTGCATATCCCCACTCTTTAGGAAAAGGATTAAATCAAGTGTGATTCTGTGCTGACTCCTCTGAAATCCTTAAGGTAGTGCTATCTCAGATTTAAAAAAAAAAAAAAAAAGGCTGTCTACCAATTTCCAATATATTGTCCTACAGCTGCCTCATATGTGCAAAGTAAAGAGAATTACATGTTGAAATGATGTATGGAAGTGGCTGTCAGATGTACTAAACCCAAATAAGAATCAGAGGAACCCACAAAGAAAGTTTAATTCATGGAAGCACCACCACGTGAACTGAAAGAGACTAAGACCATTCAAACCGAGAAGAGGTTTTTTTCAAAACCCCAAGTGTCTTCAAAACAATCTTAAAACAAAGAAAACAAAATCCATACACAAAACAGCATAATAACTGCAATGATCCATACCCATTAAAAAATGACTAGATATGCCACAAAGCAGGAAAACATGATCCACAGCAAGAAAAGAATTCAGTCAATAGAAACAAAACCACCAATAAAAAGGAATAATGGGATTAGTACCCAAGGGCATATATGAAATATTTGTAACTCTGAACAATTTCTTAAAGAGAAACATAAGCTCAATAAACAAAGAAATACAAGAAAAAAGAATTTTAATTTTTTGGCGATGATGTATCTAAAACTAAATCTCTAAGTTTATCTAATATATCTAAAATGTATCTAAAATACCTGAAATCAACATTTTACAGTGAGATTAATATTACAGTAAACACTGCAGGGGAAAGTTTTAGTACACTTGAAAATAGAAATGGAATCCATTTAAAATAAAGGGAAACATTTAATAACATAAACAGAACTCTGGAAACTTTCAGGACAGTATCATAAGAGTTGATGTACACATTATTGGTATCTCAGAAGAAAGGATATGGGGCAGGCTTGAAAAGTATTTGAATCATAACAACCAAACATTAAAAAAAATGATGAAATAAATCATTTGGGCAGCTAGAAATAAAGAAATGTGACTTACATGGAAAAGAAAAAAAAAGCTAATGAAACTATAAACCCCCAAATTCAATAAAGTCAACAATCTGCAAGAAACATAACCATGCAATAGTGTCAATAAAATATATTATAAACAAGTACTAAAAAACAGTGATAAAAAATAGAAATAGCCAGATGAAAAATATATTATGACAGTGGAATGGATTTGATTAATGCAGCTTTCAATTTAGAAACTGTTTAGGACAGAGAGAATGGATTACATCTTCAAAGAGCTGGACAAAATAACTATCAGTCTAGAATGATTTATCTAATGAGATGATTCTGCAAAACAGAAAGTGAAATTAAAAACTAGAAACTTTTTCACACAAACTGAAGGGAAAGAATATATCAGTAGCAGATTTACAAACAAGAAATATTAAAGGAGTTTTTCAAGTGGAAGAAAACACAGGTGAAAATCAACACAAAGAATGAATCAATCTCAAAATGAAAATAAGAGAGTTGACATGCACACCATTTTTCATATATTTAAATATTCTTTAAACAATAAATAGCAATCGAAAGCAAAAAGCAGTGTATCATGGTATTTATAAATGAATAACAATAAATTGTAAGGCAATAATATAAAACAAAAGATAGGATTGTAGATATAGGAGTATTTCCTTTTCAGGATGTTACATTTTTCATAATATGGTATAATTTCTTTAATGATAGTCTGTGGTGGGCAGGGCTTTATATTGTAAACTTTATACCTTCAGCTAAGAAATTAACAAGGAATATTAGATAAAAACAAATGGCAGAGGTACAGAAAATGCTAAAAACATGCAAATCATAAAAAAGGCATAATAAGAAGGAAAAACAATGAACAAAAAATGTGTGAGGAAAAAAACACAAATAACAAGGCATTAAATTTAAATCCAGCCATAGTTATAATACCACTATTGAAATATATAGCAACCCACTTAGTGTACAGCACGGTGACTATAGGTAATAATATAGTTAATAATACTGTACTGAATGTTTAAAAGCCCCTAACAGAGATCTTAAAAGTTCTCATTACAAGAAAAAATTATGTAAGTTTGGATGGTGATGGATGTTAACTAAACACCTAAAAGTAATACAATTCTCTATGTCAAATATATCTCAATTCAAAAAGACAGATATTGACAGTGTGAAAAATCGTCATTTTTTGATCTCCAATACCAAGCAACAAAAGAATATGCATCCTTTCAAAGGAAACATTTACCAAGATAGACCAACCGCTGGTCCACAGAGATCTCAGTACTTAGAAATAATATACAGGGTATGTTCTCTGGCTACAATTGAGTTAAATACCAATTTCACTTTCTGGTGTTATATGTGATGAGGATGGAAAGACAAATGTATTTCTGCGTGTGATGGACATGTTCTCAATCTTGATAGCGTGATGATTTCACTGCTGTGCAAATATGCAAAATTTACTGTAAATACATACTTTTATTATGTTTCAATACGTATCAATGAAGTTGTTTAAATCTGTATCAAATTATTGAAATTGAAATACAAAATCTTTTAGTAAATAAAACTAAGAGAATCTATTACTAGCAGACTTGCACTACAAGACATAAAAAAAATTCATTTTGAATTAACATGATATCAGAGGAAAATTCATATTTTCCACAAAGAATAAAAAGAAATGATGGTAAAAGTACCGTAAACATTAAATACTATGTTCGCCTTTCAATTTCTTTAAAATACATGTCAGTCTTTAAAGCAAGTTTTTTAGCTATGTTTTAAATTTGTAGCTATGGGTTCTTTGCTGGAAAGCAGTATGTAGGGTATAATGGTAGACAATCTTCCTTCTCCTTTTTCTTTTTTTTAAAGGTACATATATATTCACACTTATGTATGTATGTATATGCATCACATGTGTAATTGTTTCTTGGAATAGTGTTGTGCTCTATGTAACTTTTATGTTGATAAAATGTTTCTTTAGCTGTAACATTAAAACACTGAAGTTAAGCTTATTTCACTAAGTTATATAATTAGTACAGAGAACACATATGGAAATGGAATAATAGATTTAGAAGATAAAAGGAAGGTGAATGCATGGTCAAAGGATAAAGTAGAGTTGGGCAAAATATAAATTGTGAAACAAATAAACTTTTAGAATGATGATGCAGAAAGTTCAAAGAGAAGGATTGTTGCATTTTGCCTTAAGAAATCTTACACACAAAAGGTACACATACTTGTGTGTATGTCTACATTTTGTGTGTAAGGTGTTTAGGTAGACGGTAACAGGTACATAGAGTTTGTGTGCTTGTGATGACACATGAACTTTATTTCTAGATGGTTTCACTGAATTAATTATATAATTATTCACTGAACAGTTATACCTAGGAAGATTATGGTTGCCATATATGTTTATGATGTGCCTTTGAAGGTCATTTTATATATGTATATATATAAATATAACTTCACTATATATGTGTGTGTGTACATATATATGATATGCCTTTGAGGGTCATTATTCTGTGACAGCCAAGAGATTTGACAAAACAGTGAGTCAATTAATTACTAACTGCCTCATATGTTGCATTTCCATTCTGGAAGTGCACATAAACACTAGCAAACTGTTTCATATCCTAAATCAAGTAAAAAGAAATGTGCCTCGGGGAAATCTCTGTCCTGTTCTACGCGAGGTCACATTTACAATTTTAAGTAAAATCAGATGACTAACTTAATAAGCTACCTGCTTCCCTTCAGTGTGGTAAGGAATGATAGATAACAATGGAAACAATCTTAGGAAAAAAATAAAATCAGCTCACTAATTAGAAACTGTTTCTAGAGGTTAGAACATCAATTAATGAGAA
Organism: Camelus bactrianus; assembly: GCF_048773025.1. NCBI lineage: Eukaryota > Metazoa > Chordata > Mammalia > Artiodactyla > Camelidae > Camelus > Camelus bactrianus. Next base: position 12,967,925 of record NC_133548.1, read on the forward strand.
ACAAAAAGAGAAAAAAGATAGAAGGAAACAAGCGTTCTATGGAGATTCGGTGTAAAGCTAACCGTCCCGTGTCTGCAGTGGCAGCGGGCTCTGGAAGCCCAGGGCAGTAGCAGGTATTTATGAACGCTTATCTTGAGAAGCCAAGGCAGGGAAATAAGAACGTTGTTATAGAAACTTTCGCATTAATATTGTTTAAGTAAAAATAATTTCAATATTAAAATGAGTAGCCTTCATTCTATGAGAACCTGGATTTAGCCAAATGTCCCCCTCTCCAACATTCTTAAATTTTTCAACAAGACTCCTTGGATCCAAGATCATGATTATATGTTTCTTATATTCCTGTGTCATAATTAATGAAGGTAGGCATTATTACTACTTTATAGACAGAGAAATTGATACAAAAGAACAGCTGAGATACTCAAGAATGCACAGATTATAATAAATTAGAAGCAAAAACTAGTTATCTTAATTCCTCAACTAATTCTGTTTCATTACACTGCCATGAGCTTGCCCAAGAGTTAAGGGACAGGACAGCACTCCCACAACTATTGTATCTTCAACACTACTGTCATTGTCACCATGGGGAATGTATTTAACTCTTGATACACACAAAGTAATACAGAGGGTAGATTCATATATTTACTATGCATAAAAACAAAGATGACACAGACATCATGCTAACCAAGTGTAATGTTAAAATATAAGCCCTTGGAAATAAAAATTCAAACTCATAAACAAAATGTTACAATTCAAATGTAACCTCTTACAAAGAGACACTAATCTGAAGGGAAAAAATACCTACAAATATAGTTAAACCTATAAAGTGACATAATTGTTAGATAAATGATATTGTCCACAGGTATTAATGAAAATTTTAAGAAATAGAGGCTGAGTATCAAACCAAAACAGAATAGTGAGTGTTTAGTGCAGTGTTGATAAATCCCCCAAGACATTTTTCCTATTAGGGTATTTATGATGAATTAGTTCTTGATTTTATCCATACTATCTGGTAAATTTTCTTATAAATAAGAGAAAGACAAAATCTGCAAGATTAGTTACATTTATACTGATCTGACTACAGCTTGTAGGCAGGCAGTAGTAGGTTTTCAATGTGTATGTATTACGATTCGGGATGTCAATAACTGAGTGTGAATCTTTGCTTTAGCTTTTCTTCTTTCCCCTTCTAAATTTCCAATGCATTTCTTTAAGTGTAAAAAAAAAAGTCATAGTTTTTTTCACTGCAACTTTGTTAATTCAGGTAAGCACTAGACTCTAGGTAGGACTTGCATTTTGGGAATCGGTATGAAACACAGTAATGAACTTTATTTAAAGCAGGATGAGAGGGCTATGTCACATGTTTGATGTTCCATTTTCCTAGACTCTGGGAAGAAGTGGAAAGAAAAGATACAAAAGTTCAGCTTCCCTTGGATACACAGGGGAACATTTTCTTCATTCATACTGAGAAAGTGGGTGCAATCAAAGGTTTTCATTCTGTTTTTTAAGTTATTTTCACAATTAAACACATGATTTATAAGTTAGTCTTGGGTTCACTCCCTCAGCACATATCTAGTATAAATCTACCATTAAAAGTGAATATTTCACAAATACAAATGAAAATGCCAGTGTAATATTTGCAAATAATTTACCAGTTGTAAAGACAAACTATTTTCTTTACATTTTAAAACAAAATTCAAGCAGTTAAAATTGTCTAAAAATTTTAAAGCTGGATAAATTTGTAATGTGCTGTGAAAAGGAGGATTTTTCATAAAGAATACAAAGTTAATTTTTTTCATTAAAGATGCAGCCACAAATGACTTCAGGCAAGGAACCTAAAATCATAATAATTGTGAATAATCACAGTCTCAGTAAATATGGGTAGAGTGAAATTAAATTATATTTTGTGATAGCTTTGAGACAGATTTATTAAAAAGTGACATTTAAGATGCCCACACTGGCTTCTTAAGTAATAATTTTTTCAAAGCTGCAGTCACATCCTTGTTCCTAAGGCTGTATATCATGGGGTTCAACACTGGAGTCACAATAGTGTAGAAAACAGACAGCGTTTTGTTGCTTCCTGCAGAATGATTTGACTTGGGCCGTAAGTAGGTGATGGTCACAGAGCCAAAGAATAAAAGCACAACTATGAGATGGGAGGAGCAGGTGGAGAAGGCTTTGGACCGACCCGTGGCTGAGGGCAACTTGAGGATGGTAGAAATTATTTTGACATAAGACCCAATAATCAGTAGAAAAGGAATCATGGCAAATAATACAGCAGCTACATAGACACACATCTCATTGAGTGACGTGTCCCCACAGGCCAGCGTGATCAGCGGGGGGATGTCACAGAAAAAGTGGTTGATTTGGTTTGAACCACAGAAAGGCAGTGAGAACACCTGGCATGTCTGCCCTATCTGGACCGGAACTCCACTGAGCCAGACACCCACAGCCAACTGGACGCACATCTTGTGGTTCATGACCAGAGGATAGTGCAGAGGGCTGCAAATGGACATGTAGCGGTCATAAGCCATCACAGCCAGAAGAAATGCCTCTGTGGCCCCCAGAACAAGGAAGAAGCACATTTGGGTGGTGCAGCTCAGCAAAGAAATGCTTCTGTCTTGAGTCCAAAGGTTCACTAGAATCCTGGGAAGAGTGACAGACACATAGCAGATTTCTAGAGAGGAAAAATTGGCCAGAAAAAAATACATAGGTGTCTGGAGAACAGAGTCCACCCTCGTGATTATGATGATAAGACCATTTCCTGTTAAGATGAATATGTAGACGAGAAAGAAAAGACCAAATAGAAGCCCCTGGAGGTTTGGAAGGTTAGAAAATCCCAAGAAAACAAACACCATGACTGAAGAGAAATTGCCTTCTGCTGTTTGGTCTCTGGGCAGCATCTGTGAAAATAAAGAATTTAATATGTAAAGTCACTTTATCTGCCTGAGTTGCAGTTTGCTAAATGATGAAAAGTGTACCCTGTGCTTTTGAAAGTCGCAAAGTCACTAAGAATGAATCCTATAGAAACATCTAAACTTGATGTTAAGCTGTGTCTTAAAAAACTGTTCATTCTTTCGCTAAAAATTATCCCTCAGAAAGCATTCCTATAAGGAATTACGTCTGCTGAGAGATGGCTATGTTTTCTTGCTACTGATAATGAAATAAGTGATGTTAGGTTTTGTTATTCAGATTTGTGACAGGAATTTCAGAGTCTAACTGGAATGGTGTTAATGAAAATAAAGGGAAAATAAAAATCATGAAAATGTTAATTATAGCAATAAGTTTGACACTTTTGTTTGGAAGGACATTTTCCATCAATTATCCTTTTTATGTTATTTTAAAAAACCATTGCATTTATTCACATTTTGATTTAAGCTGTCTCAAATATTTTTTGAGGCATCATGTAATTACAATAAAAATAAGCTGGAAAAAGTGATTTTAGGGGGTGATCTTTGTGACTTTTTTGTGTTCTGATAGTTGTTATAGTGAGTTTATTTCAGTTGAAAGAAGTCATAAAGTAACTCAGTCATGAGGATAGTTATCAGATCTCAGATACTGGTTTTGCATTTGAGTGTTAATTCCTGTAATAAATAGACAAGTTTTTGATTCAAGACATAGTGTCAAAGGAAGAGAAATTGCAAAGAGTTTTGGAGTCCTCTTGATAGGATTATCCGTATGGTGCTGAATAAAGCACGTACACAAATTCCAGGATCTGAGGATTCCATTTAAACATGCAGCTTCTTGCAGGCAGCTTTATGTGGAGGAAAACAGGGAGACACTATTTGAAATCAGCTTGCAAACCATCAGTGCACGTGGTAAAAATGGGACACTGATGAGTGACTGCAGTGATTCATTGTATTAGGAGAATCCACAGACACTATTTTATTTAATCCTCAAGATGGTGCAGAAGCAATTCTGTCGCCCTTTTACTTAGACATAAACTTCAACTTAAAAATGTTACATAAATCAACGAAGATCACAGCATGTAAATGTGATTCAGATTATGTTTCGGGCTCAAAATCCAAGTTACTTTTATTCCAACGGGTAATATCAATAGACTGTAGAATGTAACATTTGCATATATTATATAAATCACTCAACAAGCATTTGATCTACGAATGGAGAGCAATTTCCATTATTAACCAGATGTATTGTCTACCCCAGTGATGACTGGCGTGCGAAATGCTATTCTCATTATTGTATTTTGTGTTCGCCTCTGTCTCTCCACTCACACCTTTAAGTCCTGCTTTAATTTTTCTCCAATAGGTGAAGATTTTGGAAAAACACAACAGAACGAAGTAAAATTTGAAAGTAATTTAAAAATAAATTAGAAATTAATAATCTACAACTGACTGAGGCACTAATTCGCTCAAACAGGATTTAAGTCAAGTTTCAAATAAGAAGTAATGATTTTTTTTAATTTCCACATGTATTGTGAATAATAAATAGTAATTGCATGGTAAAGTCTTTGAAATCTAAGAAGTGGAATCATTAAGTAATCTCTCTCCAGTTTCTATTTACCTCCTTAAATATTATAGTTGTATGAAATATTTCCTTAAAATAAAAATACTGAGAATTTTCTCTAGGAATTTGGAGTTTTTTTCATTGTACAAAGAAGTGATTCTTCCCCACTCTAAACTTGCTATTATTCACAGTCCTCTTTCTCAGAAGTCCTTCAGTGTAAACAGTAAGCAGAGACTTGATTCCCATGTCCTTTTAATGGAGGCTTGTTTTCTGCAGTTGGACGCTTTTCTCAGGGACACAGGACGGTTTCTCTCTTACTTAGCTAATGACTTCAGGGCTCTAAACCCCCTTGGCTGAGGACAAAGACAGTTAGTTATATTTGTAGTCTGATTTTGTTGTATTTCATTAGCCAGAGAAGAATAATGTCAAAGGATTTTTCAGTGCCCTAAACTTTTAGATTCCTTTTCAAGATAATGTCTCTTTAGGAATAATGATTTTATAGATGGTAGTGTGCAAACTCATTTTTTAAAATAGCTAATTACTGCTTTCTTCAGTAAATTTTCTTGTATTAAAATATTTTTCAAAACTGTCTCAATTATTTTAATAAATTTTGCTACATTATAATTAACAATACATCTTAAAATTGTTTTAATCATTTATTTCAGGGATTTTCTACAGGAAAATGTAGATGTTGCCTGAAATATAGTTTAACATACCCGGTTAATATATTTATTCCATTAATAGCCTGTAAATATTTGGACTCTTTGAACTTTGATGTTTAAAATATAATTAGCTAAGAAAACTAATCTAAAATGTAAATAATGACTAAAAAGTTCATGCTTACCTTCATGGACTGGAATGGAATGATCTCTTTCTTTGATACAGAGTCTTTTAAATGTTGTTCTTTTTTTATTCTTATTTGTTATTGAAGTATGGTTGATTTACAGTGTCAGTTTCATGTGTACAGCAAAGCGATTCAGCCATACACACACACACGTGCATGCACACACACACACATATATACACACATAATGCTGTTCTGTTGAAATTTAGTTTTAAACTAGTTGAATACCAGGAGTTGCAAATACCTTTCTAAACAATGTTCTCCTTCAAAGCAAATAGTGCTCTGTAAGTAAAAGTATATGTCTTTCTGTCTTGTGGGAATTAGTTCTCTCTGTTAATCACTTTTTAATTGGACCAAGTCATTATACTTGCCACGCAGATATTTTGGAAAGCGACCAAAATTGTCTCTGGCCATGGCATTCCTTTTCAGGGATGCCTTACTCTACCACTCACTCAGGCATTTCGTCTTTCATGTGCTTTGTTCTTTTCCCTTATAGGTGTCACCAGTAAATAATCAAACGTCTTCAGCTAGTTAGATATTCTGTAGAGCTTTTAATAATTTCTTTCACAACTAGAAATGAAGAAATGGAAATGGAAATTTTTAAGTAAGATTATTTATAACTCCAATAAAAATTAAAATTTTATTAATATATCCAACAAAACATGTTATTTTAATTTGTAGGCTGAAGACCACCTATAATGATAAAAGAATTTAAACAAGACCTAAATCATGGACATAAGTATTTTGTTCATAGACCAAAAGACTTAACACAGTAAAAATGTCAATACTCATGGAATTAGTATGTACATTTAATTCAATTTCAAATAAAGTCTTAGCAAAATTATTTATAGATACAGAAAGTCTGATTCAAAAGTGTACATATAATGACAATGTAACTAAAATAACCAAATAATGTTTTGTAATTTTGGAGGAATCACACAATTAAATTTTAAGATCATGCACAACTACAGCACCAAAGAGAGTGTGGTTTTGGTAAAGGTTGACAAATAAATTAATGTAACAGGAAGTTCCAGTAACAGACCCACACGAGTATCAATTGAATTCACTCATAGACTTATGAAGGTATAATTTACATAGCATAAAATTTACTTGTTTTTTCTGTAAAATTCAGTAACTGTTGTGTAAACATAGCAAGTTGTACACCCATCATTAAAATATAATTTAGAACATTTTCGTCACTCCAGAAGGAAGCCTAGAGTTGGCATAAAATCGATTCTCTTTTCTGTCCCCAGCACTGGGCAAGCACTAATCTCTTTCTATCTACATATTTGCATTTTGTGGACATTTCGTGTAAAGTGAATTATACCGTATTTATTGTTTTGCATCTGATTTCTTTCATTTGCATAGCATGTCTGAGGTTCCTTCATGTACAGTTAAGTGTCTGTAGTTTATTAGTTTTTTTGTTGTTGTTGTTTGTTTTTTAATTGAGGTATAGTCAGTTACAATGTATCAATTTCTGATGTACAGCATGATGTTTCAATCATACATATACATACATATATTTGTTTTCCTATTCTTTTTCATTATAGGTTACTACAAGATATTGAAATATAATTCCCTGTGCTATACAGAAGAAATTTGTTTTTTTATCTATTTTATATATAGTATTTAGTATTTGCAATTTTCAAACTCCCAGTTTATCCCTTCCCACCTCCTTTCCCGATAACCATTTTTTTTTACTATATCTGTGAGTCTGTTTCTGTTTTATAGATAAGTTCATTACTGTGTTCTTTTTTTTTTTTTTTGATTCTACATGTGAATGATATGATATTTTTCTTTCTCTTTCTGGCTTACTTCACTTAGAATGACAATCCCCAGATTCATTCCTATTGCTGCAAATGGCATTATTTTATTCTTTTTTATGGCAGAGTAGTATTCCATTGTAGTTCATTAGTTTTTACTGGTGAATGGTATTCTACAGTATGGATATAGGATATAGCAATGAATTTATTTATTTGTCACTTGAGGGACATTTGGATCATTTCCAGTTTGGGGCTATTATTAGCAATGTTTTTATGAGTTTTCATTTACAAATTTTTAGTGGATGTAGGTCCTCATTCCCATCAGTAATGCATAAGAGTTCCTATTTCTCCACAGCTTCTCAACTCTTGCTATTTTGTCTTTTTTATTATGGCCATGCTAGTGGGTGTGAAGATCATCGTGGTTTTAATTTGATTTTCCATAATGAGCTAACATTTTGATTATTTTTGTATATGCTTATGATATTTTGGTGTAATAGCTATACAAAATGCAAATAGCTATGTTTGCATATTTTGATGGGGTTATTTGTCCTTTACTATAGAGTTTAAAGGGTTCTTTACATGTGCATTCAAGACCTTTACCAAACATAATGATATGCAAATATATTCTCTGTCTGTGGCTTGTATTTCATTTTCTGAATGGTTTTGTTTAGAATGCAACAGTCTTAAGTTTTGATGAAGTCCAATTTAATGTTTATTTTATTTTATGGATTGTGCTTTTGGTGTATATCTGAAATTCTTTGCTTTAAACCATGACCAGAAAGTTTCTCTCAATGTTTTCTTTTAAAAGTTTTATAATTTTAACTATTACATTTAGGTCTGTGATTAATGTTGTATTAATTGTATTGTATTAATTTTCTGTATTTCATGAGATGTGGTTTAAAAAATTACATTTTGCATATATATTACTTATCACCCCAGCACTGCTTGCTTGTTGACAATTTTTTTCTGTGTTAAATTGCCTTGGTAACTTTGTTAAAAATAAATTCACTGATAACATTTGCATCTTTTTCAGAACATCTTCATTTTATATCTTAAATAATATATAATTATAAATTTTGGATTGTACATGCTTATATATCTTAATAATCACAAAATACAAAAAGAGATGGAGAGAATTTAGAGAAGGAGTGGTATGTCCATTGGGTTGTTGTACCAAACTCCCAGAGAGGCAGTCAGAAAGGTTAGTTCAATTAGTGACCTGGGGAAGGAGCTGATCCCGAGGGTAAGGACTGTTCCTTATTGAAGAGCACTAACTGTTATGACAATAGAACATATTTTAGAGGGCAGTTACCCTCTGTTTCAAATAAAAGTGAATTCACTGTCAAAAAAAAAAAAAATAGCCAACAACAACTTTCTCATTTTCTGTCTGTCTTTTAACTCAATCAGTAAAGGTAAGCATTATATTTAATTTCAATCCAAACAAGTAAGCATAACTTTTTTATCCAATACCAAATTTAGTTTCACATATGTCTGTATATATTTAGCACCAGCAAAAGGACACTCATTACAGAAAATTTTTAAAAGAATCCTTTGTTTTTATGATTGGTTAATTTCAAAACATGGTTCAGATAGTCTTTTTATTTTTCTGATTACTAGCATTATATTATCAAATGAGACATTTCAAAATACTTTGTAGTATAATGGACCAGTATACTAAAGATAACCAGCCTCTTCATCATCATCGTAATCATCTTAGGTGATTACTATGTGTTAAGCATATATTTGAGTAGTTTGCGTGTATTAAATCTGGGGATATCCCATAAAAATTAATTGTATGTAACTAAGGAGTAAGATAGTGAATGGACTTTATTAAAAAGGATTTGCCTTCTCCTAATATCAAAGAGATCCTTTGTTAAAATAAAGTTCTATGGTAAATGAATCAGAATATATTAAAGAGATATTGATATATTTTCATTTTCATCTTTAGAGAATTCTCCTAAGGGAAAATGGCTTCTGGACTGCATTCACCAATTTTAGATTCCTCTTTATTATCTTCAACTTGATTTTATAAACTTGCTCTAAAGAGTATTAAACACATTGTGATGTAGATGCTATACTTGATATCATATCATAATCCCCACACCAAAGAAAATCATTATTTTCATCAAAAAATTCAGAAAAATAATCACAAATTATATGAGTAAAAACAAAAGTGGCTATGTTTAGCTAAATTATTTAGTGTTCTCCTTTCTGAGTTGTATACATAGAAGCTTCTGAATGATTCCAGAAGTCAGGGAGAGCAACGGATATGTTGCAAGATTTGAGGAAATTTTTGTAGGTAAGATTGAGTTTGGAAGATAAGTACAATTTGGATAGAATTTGAAAAGCTGTATTTATTACTTTGCACATGGTTTTACACTGATAATTCCATTTAATATTCATAAAACATTTTTCCATTTGACAAACAAAAAGGGGGAAAATCAAATTTTAGTAAATGTAGAACACTGCAGTCTTGATATCAGGTTCTCTTTTCTTACTTTTTCTGGCTGTTTTTTGGCACCTTGCTTTTAGTATGACTTTCAAATGTACTTCCCCATAGTAAGGAATATATAGAAAGAATCAAAGATTGAGAGAAAACTTTACCTGAAAAGCCCACACAATAAAGAGAATGAAGGAGATGGCAGTTTCTGAAGGTAATAGATCATCAGATGTAGGTGAATCACTCATGCCAGTCTAAAAAGATTGGAGATTCACTCAACAAACAATTTTAATCAGTGCCCAAGTACTACACTCTACATTGAATTAAACAGGTGACCAAAACATAGTTAATGTGTCAGGATGAGATGTTAAAAAAATAAGAAAAGAAGACATGATTGTGTATTCTACACATGATATCATGTCTTGGTAATGTCACCTATCAGCCAGTAGTTTCTGACCATTTTAAAGACTAAGTTATAGCATTTTTACATTTCTTACGATCCCATTTTCATTGAAAAAATTATATAATAAAAGGGACAAGGTTCAAATGCCTTTAGTACCTTAATACACAGTCAGGAATGCTGTAGATGGTAAAGGAAACTATTATTTAATTTATTTTTCTTAATCACAGAGAATCCTCAGGATGTCCAGGTTTTGCATGAACTGTTGATTGTGCCCCACATGTGTCTACATTTTTGTAGCTGAAACATTGACCATTGTCCTCACTTAACACCCCTAGAATATGGTGCTAGATGTGTCTCTTCCTTGCAGGGGCTAGTCTCTATTGACTTCCAAATTAGTTAACACATAACTTGAAAGTTATGTACATCACACTGCAAACAATGAAGTAGTTTGCTACTTCCAAAAGAATGAGTGAAAAGAGTATAAATTCTACACACACAAACACACACACACAACACAAAAGGCATGCTTGATACATATGACGAAGAAGCGGGAGAGGAGATTTAAATTTTGGTAGGAACCCTCTTTTACACCTTGGGGGCTATTTCAAAGAAGCAATCAAGTTGATTCACTTGTAATTTATTCAAGAAGTTAGTAAATCCCATTTTGTGAAACAAATATATTACACAGTGCATAGAAAGATGGCTAGAGTCGCAAAAGAAGCATATAATTTATTTATAACAAAAAGTATATAGTGAAGATGGGCAATCTTACCCCAACACATTCACATGCCTGAACTCAAACACACATGTGCTAGAAAAAAGAATGAATGAATTAAATGGGTTTAGAAGAACAATAGCAATTACTGAGGATATTGGTAATTAAGAAAGCTCTCAGAGATGAGTTGCAATTGATGTGTTTCATACAATAAGTGGGTGAGGAGTGAACATGCTAGTTAGAATTGCTTTCTTGATCATAACTGCTTGATGAACATGCCTCTTACTTCTTGAGTGTTTCTGGACAGGAAGGCTACCTTAGAGTTTCTTTCTTCCTCCCCAAAAAAATCTGAGTAAAAATTCTGAGTGCAGATTTTATATGGAGAATGTCAAAGCTAAATAGGACTTTGGAAATACCACAGTTAAACCATAACTTTTAGAAATTAACTTTATCTCCCCTAAAACTACTTTAGATGGCTTACAAAATATTTGCTTGTGAAGTCAAATTAATTAGTTTTGAATTAATCATTGTAAAAAGAGAATTGAGAGGTAAGGAGAAACACTTAGCTGAAAGAATGAAATGATTGTTATAATTTAACATAGACTCAGATACTGCAGTTGGAGCGTTCAAATGAATAGCACATTACAACCACATGTCTTCAGAAACAAAGAAATACTATAATCTGTAGCAGAAGTAAAAGATTAAAGGGATTGTTTTTCTTACAGATAGATTTAATAATAATGAAAAATACACTTCACCACACTTTCAGAGGACCTGGAAGTATAGATTTGGTTTTTAGAGGGAGTTGAAAAATCAGAAGGCATCCCATCCTGTTTACAGATAGAAAAAGAAGAGCCAATGAAAGTGAAATAATGGTGCCTCTGATTAAATCATCCCCACAGATGAGGTGTGAAGAAATGGAAGCAGAAGACAACATTTCCACAGTGACACAGTTTGTACTCGTGGGATTTTCTGACCTTCCCAACCTCCAAGGGCTACTGTTTGGGGTGTTCTCCATCATTTACACCATTGTCTTAGTTGGAAATGGCCTCATCGTAGTAATAACTAGGATTGACACTGCGCTACAGAAACCCATGTATTTTTTCCTGGCAAATTTTTCCTCCTTGGAAATCTGTTACGTGTCCGTCACTCTCCCTAGGATGCTGGTGAACCTTTGGACTCAGGATAGAGGCATTTCTGTGCTGGACTGTGCCACGCAAATGTGCTTCTTCCTTATACTGGGAACCACTGAGTGTCTCCTGCTGGCCGTGATGGCCTATGACCGCTACGTGGCTGTTTGTAACCCTCTGCACTATCCCCTGGTCATGAACCAGAAGGTGTGCATCCAGCTGGCTGTTGGCTCCTGGATCAGTGGAGTCCCGGTGCAGATAGGGCAAACATGTCAGATTTTCTCTCTGCGTTTCTGTCATTCTAACCGCACTGACCACTTCTTCTGTGACATACCCCCCGTTCTGAAGCTGGCCTGCGGAGACACTTCTGCGTACGAGCTATTCCTCTGTGTAGTGGTTCTGTTGGATGCTGCCGTCCCGTTTGTGTTGATACTTGGCTCTTACGGCAAAATCATTTCCACCCTTCTGAGGTTGCCAACAGCCAGAGGTCGGGCCAAAGCCTTCTCCACGTGTTCTTCCCACCTGCTGGTTGTGCTTTTATTTTTTGGATCTGCAACCATAACCTACTTCAGGCCAAAATCAAGTCATTCTCCAGGAACTGACAAACTGCTCTCTCTCTTCTACACCATAGTGACCCCGATGTTTAATCCCATGATTTACACCCTGAGGAACAAGGATGTGATTGCAGCACTGAGAAAACTGTTCCTTAAAAAATTCTGAGATGAGTTTAATTGTATATGTTTTAGCTCCTTGCCAAAAGGTTATCAGAGAAATGTTTTCAGTCTCTACCTTCCTCCAGTAAGTTAGCCTCTTCCAGTTTATAACGTACTTGTAGACGCTTTAAAATACTAACCCACAATTTACTGTGCTTAGATACATGTTAGGTACATGAATCTCTCTTCAGTGCTCCATTTCTAAAGAATAATCTTGCTCTATAAATAAAAGAGCAATGCACATCACTTGTTTTATATAAAAACTAAAACCACAATTCAGTCTGTTGAGATTTTGGGGACTTAAAGATACTGGTAAATACGTGGCATCATTCATCTAAATAATTGCTTAAATCTTCACACTTGTATTCGTCAACATTCTTTGATTCTACAGCATAGAACCTGGCCAATAAAAGTTGAAAAATAAATGTTTGAAGGAGGGATTGAATGAGAGAATGGACAGCTGAACACTGCTGTGCCCTACATCAGACTCCTGGAAAAATCCAGACACTTCAGAGGACCTGCAAACATTGGAAGCAGATTTATTTAACCCACTGTACACTCGTGTGGAATTGCTCCAGTCGTAACACCAGAGGGAAAGCGTCCACGCATTTAGTTCTCTTCCTAAGTGCATGATAGTAGGGGGCTTTCTTATTTTTCTCAACCTGTTTTGCACACATTTCTACTTTGCACACATTTCTACATTCTACTTAGTAATTTTGGCCCCAGAATAATTTGCTTTGAATTATTTCTCCTCTTTCATCATTGCACTTCAAACAGCTAATGTTATGCCAATTTATAATTTTTAAAAAAATATGTTAACGTAAAGCATAGAAACTTGTTAAAAGCTATTTTCTGAATTTTCCGAAGTCCACACAATTGCACTCCAGTAGTGTGCCTTCCCTAATCGATTCCTCGTGTTTTTAATCCTCTTTAAGGGGTTTGAAACTGTTAAACCTTTTAACTGATGTTATCAAGGACAGTGAACGTCTGTCAATATAATCATTAATGCCTGTCCTCTCAATTTCATTCTTAAATCAGCAACTGACATGTAGAGATTATTTGGTGCATCTTTTCCTGAGAACTTCTGCCGGCATTTCTTCTGACAGTTACGCCACTCGGTAGTTTTAGTTGTAATTGTACACACGTGCATGTCGACGTTAGCTGTGTCATTTTGTCATAGGAAATGCTCCTGGTGCGTGCAAGTTTTCATACTTTTTATGAGTGTGGCATCACTGAACACTTTGGGAGTTCCCAGGGTGCTTTTCTTTGCCATGCGTGTATACAACACACCTTCATTGGATGTATGAACTCTTGTGGGTATAAACAGCTGTGAAGACAGACACCTTTCATTAGGATTGTGCAGGAATTTAATATACTCTGAGTGGCAATGACAGAGTAATAAGCAATGTCTTAGGATGACCTGTTGATATTTCAAAAAAAAGAGTTGCATATTTCTGAAGTTTTGGCTTTCAGATATTTGTCCTGCAGTCAGATATTTGAGAGCAGTTTTTGTACAAATCTATTATATTTTAAAAAAAAGCCATTTTGCTGCTCCCATGTGATTTTGACATCATAACGCACTGGTACATCTGCAGGCTCCGTAGGTTTTCTTTACAACTTGGCTCACAAAGCCTGTGATCCTGCAGCGTTGTTTGCAACAGCATCCCAAAGTGGGGAGAGCGACTTCAAGAGCTTGTGAGTAATGATACCCCTACGAGCACTGATCTGTGGTTACGTCCCAACCATCTTCCCTTGAAGATTCATGCAATTGTGATAACCAGTTCTTATAACTAAAATTTTATCGTTAAAATAAAGTCAGCTAAATATTTACAAATGGCCTCATCAGGAAGAATGAGCTGGCCCCTCGTCTTGACAGGTTTCAGTTTACTGTTTTTCAAATGTAGCCCAAGTTTAACAGTATTGTGCAAATATCATCATAACATTGGTGACATAAACTACATTTATTTTGTTTTAACATCATTTAGCATCATCGTCCACGTGTCCCTCTCTCTGATCTGTGTTAGCCACACGCATGAAAGTGTCTGTACCCAGCAAGTGACTCTGGTGGGGCCACAAAGACCCCCTGCCAATATTTAACTGAGATTATTTCCGAACATCCAGGCTGGCCTTGGAGGTAAAGTTGTCAAGGGAGCTTGGCTGGTGAATGAGGATAAAATGTATTCTTTAACCTGGGTCAGGAATAACATCACATTGATGCTTCCATTAATTGACAATACTTTAAATTTCATTGTAAGTTACATATAGTAAATTTTAAATTTACATACCAATTAAAATGCACTTTTTTTGCAGCAACATGGATGGACCTGGAGATGGTCATTCTAAGTGAAGTAAGCCAGGAAGAGAAAGAAAAATACCATATGAGATCACTTATATGTGGAATCTAAAAAATAGCAGACAAACAAACTTATTCACAAAACAGAAACAGACTCACAGACATAGAAAACAAACTTATGGTTACCAGGAGGGAAAGGGGATGGGAAGGGATAAACTGGGAGTTTGAAATTTACAGCTATAACTAATATATATGAAATAGATAAACAACAGGTTTATACTGTATGGCACAGGGAACTATGTTCAATATCTTGTAGTAACTTATGGTTAAAAAGAACATGAAAATGAATATATGTATGTTCCTATATGACTGAAGTATTGTGCTGTTTGCCAGAAATTGACACAACATTGTAAACTGACTATACTTCAATGAAAAAATTTAAAAAGATGTATCATCAAAACTACAATCAAGATACAGAACAGTTCAATCAGCCATCAAAATTCTCATTTTTTGTCTCCGTAGTTAACGAGTCCCACCAACTTTACCAGCAGAGGGCCTGCCCTCTGTCCATGTGGTTTTGCCTTTTCCAGAATGTCGTATAAATGGAATCACTTGGTAAAGGCTTCTAAGCCTGGATTTTCACTTGGGCACAAAGCATTCAGCATTTGCCGTGTTCACTCGGCACAGCACATGGCGGTAGAGTCTGTTTGTTTACATTGCTTAGTGATATCCCACTGCACCAGGTACCCCAGCTCATTTGCCCATTCCTCGGATGAAGGACATTTGAGCTGTTTCCAGAATTTCACTGTCATGAGCATAGATGCCCTGAATATTTGGTAATCAATTTTTGTGTAAATACAAGTTTTTCTGTCTCTATAAAGTAGACTTCTGGGTAAATGTGTATGTTAAGAGTGTAATTAACTTCATAATGAACTGCCAACTCATTTTCCAGAGGGGCTGCCCCTCCCAGACAGTTTGCATTCTTACCAGGAAGGCATATGTGTTCCACCTGCTCTGAGTCCTCCCCAGCACTAAGCATTATCAGGGTGGGGTTGCTTCACTGTTCTGTTTTTGTTAGCTTTGTGTGTGTGTGTGTGTGTGTGTGTGTGTGTGTATGGGGGGGGTGGTTTGCCAATTCTGAAGTATCTAGTGACTTTTCATTTTCTTTCAATTTTCCTTTTCCTAATCAAATGTGACGTGACCATCTCTTCATGGCCTTATTTGTCATCTCTATATCTTCTTCGATGAAGTATTCAAATTGCTTGTCAACTTCTTACTTGGGTTGTTGGTTTCATTATTATTGAGTTTATATGTGTATAATATATATATGTGTGTGTGTGTAAAATACACAGTGCTCTGTTAGATATGACATGTGCAAATATTCTATCCCAGGCTACGCCTTGTCTTTTGATACCTTCATGTCTTTAACAGAGAATGGAGAGAAACTCCCAGACAACAGACTCAAAGAAATAAATTATCCCCAAAAAACTTGAGTGTACATGACAGCAGGTTTGTCCCCATCAGACATTCAGATGAGACCACAGCCCCTCTGATGCTTTGATTGGTGTCTTGCAAAGCAGCCAGAATCCTAATCCATTGAAAATATAAAGAAATAAAGATGTGTTATCTTAGGTCACCGAGCTTGCTACAGGTGATTACGC
Source organism: Camelus bactrianus (assembly GCF_048773025.1). Taxonomy (NCBI): domain Eukaryota; kingdom Metazoa; phylum Chordata; class Mammalia; order Artiodactyla; family Camelidae; genus Camelus; species Camelus bactrianus. Next base: position 12,984,348 of record NC_133548.1, read on the forward strand.
AGGAATGTATCAATAACACAAATACTGTTACTTGTTAGGGAAACACTGCTGGGATAAAAACCTAAAAAGGCAGGGGTGTCTTTGTAAGTGGGATTTGGGGGAAGGCAAGTAGAATTTTGAGGAGCTGGATAGGGAAAGTCTAAATCACCTGGAATGGACAGTGAGGGCTCGAAAGAATGAGAGGAATTTGTTACTGGAAACTGGAGGGAGGGACAGTCTTGTTACACAGACGCAGCTTCATAAAATTCTCTCTTGCAGTTTTATGGAAAGCAGAACTTGTGATAAAGTTGATTATAGTGATAAGATTTCCCAGCAAAATGTTGAAAGGGTGCCTAGAATCTTCTTACTGCTTAAGGTAAAATGTAACAGGAGAAAAATTAAGGAAAGAACCAATAAACAAGGTTCCAGTGTTTGAAAAATTTGAAAATTTTCTGAAGCCATCAGAAGGTAAAAGCAAACAAAAAATCCTAAATTTTAAAAATGGCTTCTGAGCACAGGGCATGGAACTAAAGACTTGTACAATTTGTTGTTAAAACCTGAGCCATTTCAAGGGACCACAGACGTGCTCTCTCACACAATTAGCGCTTTCAGGACATTAAGGATGTGGCTCGCAGACCATCTGAGTCAGTCCACGGAGCCCCTAGGAAACGTCCGTGGGCTGCCCTTCCGTATCTCAGCAGGGACCTCAGTAGAGCAGTTCTTACTTTGAAAGAAACCTGCGAGTGTAGCTTTGTCAAAGGGAGTGAAACACTGTGACATCCACGGGCGGTCACAAAGTATTCGAGAAAGTCCTTTCAACAAAAGCGTTGCCAGCTTAGGCTGCAGAGGGCAGGGAGATTACAAAACGGAAGAGACCATCACCCCAATATTCTCCTGGGAGGAAGTACGACTGATCAGCCACCAACGTGTCCTCCCTTTTATGTACAAGAAAGTGTAATAAAATCTGTCTCTATGTTGATATTCAACTGCAGACAGCCTTTTTTGGCTCTATAACAGGATATAAGCTTTATGTATACAATATTGTATTTTGACACCTGAATGCTGTGCAGTGTGCTCACCACAAAACTTAAGCTTGCGTCTGTCACCAGAGTTCACCCGCTTGACCCACCGTCCCCTCCTGATACCTCATCTTCTCTGGTAACGACTACTCTGTTCTCGCAGCCATGTGTTTGCTTTGGTTTGTTCATTTTGATTGATTGATTGATTGATTTAATGTTGTGGGTCACAATGCAGCGGGCTGGTAACGTGGGTTGGTAAAGAATTACCAGAAACTGAGAGGAGTTTAGGAAAGTTTAATAGTTACACTGATGTGGGTGACACTGGGCCACACAGGGGAGAGGTGCCTGTGTGAGTGCCGCGGGTGGGCGTGCAGGGTCTTTTACTAGGGGGAGGGCGCTGTGCACACAAGGAGTAGGGGCTGCATGATCAGTTCGTGCACAGCTGGTTGTAAGATCTGTCAGGGACTTCTCTGAACAACAGTTTTTAGCAGTTTGATAAGGGGAGGTTGTGAGACCTGTCCGCGGGAGGGGCTGTCTCCTGGCGCGATGGGTTTTATTAGAGTAAACACACATCAAGAAGTTTTATATCCTGCAGAGATGCAGGTATGCAAAAAGCCCTGCAGTGGGGAGTGGGGTTAAGGTTTCCCTAGGCTCCAGGCACCCAGAGAGCCCAGGGGTGGGGGTTTATGACTCTACAGGGTGGCAGCTGGCTCTGCAGTTAATATTCCACATATGAGTGAAATCATAAGTATTTGTCTTTCTCTATCCAACTTATTTCACGTAACATAACATCCTCAAGGTCCATCCTCCCTGCTCCCATTCCCCCCACATCTGAACAAGCTGCTCAGAAAGCCTGGCGCTTCCTACTCTAGTGTCAGTGGGAAGTTCAAACCACATGATCCCTGACCCACACGCAGGAACCTTCAACCCACCCTGGTACCGTAACCGCCATAAAAACACCGAGCCACTCTCCTTTCCTTGTTCTCTGGAAGCATTTGTGGACCCGCTTTGGAGCTGCCCTACTGTCTCCAGAAAACCTTGTTATATGAGTAATACGGATTTTCACCGTTTCTTGGTGTGTGGGGGGTAGATTGTAACCGAGCAGGACCCTGTGGGGGACTTCCCAGGACAGCCTGCTCCCCCACATCCTCTGCTGTAGCTCATCTCTGAAGTACCCAGGTAATAGTATCTCATGTGTATTCCCTGAGTTTTTCAGATGCTAAAAACCACCACCAAAGGGAAGAAATTAACTACTTGATGGTCAAGGGCACGTGGCCCCAGACATTCTGGTACCCAGGGGTCGATAGTGTGGACCACCCTCTTACCTCTACATCAACCCATCAGAGGATTGTGCACAAGCTGATCCTGTACCCTGCAAACTCTCTCCCTTATCTGGCCTTTAAATGTGCTTTGTTGAAACTCTTTGGGTATTTGGCTTTTTATTTTTTGTTTTTTTTTTTTGATCATGAGACACTGGGTCCTATTTGCTTCTCTCTGCAATAAACCTTTCTCTGTGCCAAACTCTGACATTTCACAACAAAAAGTCAGAGGAAAGGTGGATTTCTCTCCCTTTACTTGAGCTGGGACATTCGTCTTTCCTTCCCTCAGTGACTGATGCTCCTTGGACTATCTGCTTGGCCGCCATAATCTCACAATCTGATTCCTGTAATAAATCTCTCTCCAGACAGATAGATATCCATCTTTGTATTCATCTATCTGTTTATTCTGTTTCTCTGGAGAACTGTCATATACTTCCCAAATGTCGCATCTCCACACACCATCACACTGTGGATTAGGGTTTCAACATAAGAATTTTGGAAAGACAATTCATTCCATTTCACCCACATGGTTAAAACAGTTAAAATGGCCCAAAGTAAAATAAAACAGAGATTTCAAGGGTTTAAACCCATCATGTAATACCTGTTTAGAGAAGGTGTGATGATCCCCACTGCTTCTCCATTTTGCAGCCCAATTTGTTCAGCTCTTAAGGTTGAAAATAATGAATGACACTATACTGCCACGATCTTAAGGCCATGGTTCCACCCGCAGGGTCTCCATGGGCAGTGTTACTGACATTACCCACCATTCAGTGAGCAACTGTTAAATATGTTGCAGCTATAGATTAACCTAATATGTTCTCTTCAGTGCCTATTCCAGCAGCATCTCAGAGGCAGTTTGCCTTCCCCTCTGAAGGACTATAACGCATCTTTACTTGGCTGCTCATGGGGAATCTCAATAGCCCGGCCAGTGAAGGGCTTTATATACACTTTAAAGGTCCTAGTGGGTGGGTACTGAGATCTACCTGTCTTGTGGCCGTGCAAGACAAGCCTCATATGTAAGTTATTACAAATTATTAAACCTGTCACCACCCAACCTGGAGTGATCTGCTTCTTTCTTCAGCCTGTCCTTGCCCTCCATGTATGAGGGCCACTTTTAAATTCTGCTGGGGAAATTCTCAAGTTTGCAAGCCAACTGGGTCTGATCAGGCCCCCCAAGATGGCTGTTGTCTCGCTCTCTGTACATGCCCTGCTCACCAGCCCCTGTTTCTCCTACACCTACTCACCTGGCTGACCTTCCCTCTTAATCCTAGAGCCTAATCAGTGAACGCCTACATACTAGCGCCCCAGCCCTAACTAGTGATTGTTCTAATCTTTAGCTAGTTTATCAAAGGGCAGTGAGGGGCGTGCCCCTTGCTGGTTTCCCTGGTAACCAGGGAGCCAACCTGACCTCAGTTCCGTCTCTAACTGGTGACCTCCTCTCCCCCGGTAGGGAAGGTGCTGCCATGTCCTGCCTGCCTTCTGCCATCCATAGAGGGTGTCGTTCCAGGACACCTTTGCCTGGGATGTGTAAGATCCCCTGTCCAATAAACCACTGATGTCTCTGTCAGCGTCAGTGGCTCTTTCTTCGGTCTTCAGGCTGGGCATTTACAAGCCTAGCAGGCCTGTGGGGTGCAGCCCAGTGAACAAGAACACACATGGACAAAGAAGATCATGAAAGGGGTTGGGCCGTGATCCTGACTACAGTCAGGCTCCACCGGCTCAGTTACATTCCTGAAGACTCTTTGGCAAACTCAAAGTTGTCCCATCCTTACAACTACAAGGAAACAATTATCGATCTTCTTCATACCCATAATATTAAAACGAAGATGACGTCTTACAGATATTCTGAGATCTGGAAGCAATGCATTTTGAGGGGAAGGGTAATTAGGTTTGTTTGTTTGTTTGTTTATTATTTTTATTATTTTAAATAGAGGTATGGGACCGAACCTGGGACAACTTCATGCATGCTAAGCATCCATTCGACCACTAAGCTCTACCCTTCCCCCTTAGAAGCAACGCATTCTTGATTTACAACTTTTACCTAAGCTAATCTATGCTGGTTCTCACAAATGTTCTTTCATTTAATTGGGTCTCCTAAAAGCAGCTTCTGAAATCTGTCCGAATTACAATACACTTGGCACTCCTGTTAGTGCCTCCCAGAGGAGGCCTCTTTATTCTAGAAGCTTTAGCAACCTTCCCTCCTGTGTGCTGGAGTCTTTGGATCACCTATGATGGTTGTAAGTTGCCCCAGGGCTTCTGGTGCAAGAAATTGCCCTCCTCTGCTGCGTGCTACACATGATTGGGGTGACAATCGCTGGATGCATAAAAGAATCTCCTGGAAACAGAGGCTCTCACTAACTAGATGATTACACAGTTGTCTCTGGTGCCATCTCGTGTCTGGAGGATGTAAGAACTCTAGGCAAACAGAAAGCATTCATTCATTCTCAAGCAATCCCAATGCCAAAGAGCATTTCCTTAAGGCTGCTTCACGGTGAGTGTTGTAGGTTTTTGGGGGAAAGCAGCATATATTTTCCTGATGGCCCTCTGTATCACACAGGTTAACTTTGGGGGCTGACAATTTCTGCTCTATATGATGTTTGTAATTGATCTTTTGTCTCTTAGAAGTTCTCAATTGGAGCCAAAAACTAATGTGAAATATCACAACAATCTGTCAACTAAAACAAAATCACACACGTGCGAACTGTGAGTTAAGTTTTATTTGGGTCAGAATGAGGATCCAGCCTGGGAGACAGCATCTCAGCTCTGAGGAACTGCTCTGAAGAGGGAGAGGGAACTCAATACTACATATGATTTCAGTGAAGGGGGGCACGTGCAGTCAGACATACACTTAGGCAGAAGCTTGCTGCTCGTTATGGGGAGCAGGTGTCACTGTTAATGATTTTAGTGCTTTTCTAGATATGAGGCAAGAATTTGGGCTGATAAAATCTCCTCCTGAAAATATCTATCTGAAGGCCTGTTCAGCAGTCTTCCCAGAGCACAGAGCACCTCATTCCTGACCTGGATCCTGAACTCCTTTCAGGGTGTGTTGGAGGTCAGCGGCTGCAGGGCCTCGCGATTTAATCCAAGCAGAGCCAGATGCTCTCAGGCATATTTAAAGTCCTCCCATCTTTTCAGAAGATGCTTATCTAAAGTCCTTCCATTTTCTTAAGACAGCACTTGCTGATACCAAACTCTGCAGAATCTTCCACTGGGCTTACCCCTCAAAACCACCAAGAATATCAGCTTTCAGTACTACTAATAACAGGTAACAGCTTTGAGCTTCCAAGTGGTTTTTAAAATAATTTAAATAATAATAGTTACATTTTTAAATATCTGAACTATTTACAAAGAACCTCCATAACAAAGGGGGTCTTTTGTAGAATTCCACATATCATTAAAAACAACCACAATATTAATGACCGTGAAAATTGCGCATTCAAACTAGTACTAACAGAGTTGCTATTATAATCATCAAAGTATTTTAAAAAGTAAATTACAATAGCAATAACCTGCTAATTGTTCCCTAGGAGTCCCTTGGAAAAGCGTATGTTTAGAATCCTTCAATTATTAGGTCCCTAATGACATAAGAATGTATGTAAAAGTCCTTGGTTCTATTGGTGAAATTATTCATCGGGGTAATCTGGGTAATTGGAAAACAGCGCCTTCCTTGGTAAGTAGCTTCTGTGGTTACCAGACTGGCTTTAAGGTGCAAAGATAGGCTTTTGTGGATCTGGGAGAAAGAACCACTGATTTACGTCTAAATAATTAAGAAATCACATTTATCAGTTTCATATGCACAAAGAAATCTATCTCGTGTCACTGTTTCTTACATGGCTTATGCAGGGATCAGAAACACTTTTTGTTTAAATAAGCTATTTTGCTACAGATGAGAAAACTGAAGCATGGCTGACTTCCTGATATTTGGAATTAATTTATTTTCTATTTTAACATTATTTTGGTCTATATTTGGGAAGAATTTAGTGAATCAAAGCATTTTGATGGGATCTTTTTGTTCGGTCTCTTCTAAAGCAAGAATGCAAGATTTGCTATCTTCTGTTTTTACCCTCAGGCTTCTCTTCCCACTCACATTTCTCTACATAGAATTCTCAGGCTCTCAGTGGATGCTCCGTGTACATCCCTGAGAGTCATGCTCTATGTTTTCAGTAAATATGTGAGTCATTCCTTTCTTCCTTCAGCGACTCACAGTCTCACAGTCGCCACATTATTAAGGCTCCAACCAATCTCCTATTACTGTCATGAGCTTTGACCTGAGACACACCTGAATTTGAATTACATCTGTCCACTACCAGCTGAATGACTTGGAGTGTCACTCTAAGCTTCCATGTTCTTATGCAAAATATGGAATTAACAGGAATCTAGCTTATGGTAGAGCAAATGCATCAGAAAGCTTTGGAGTCAGGAGCTTGGGTCCAATCCTGTTTTCAACACATCTTGGCTCTCAAACTCTCTGTGCCTTAGTTCCTTCATCAGTAAACAAAAAATGATAGTGACACTACCTGAATCATAATTTTGTTAGTTTGTGACCATTAAATGAATTATATGTAAAGTGTTTAGAATATTGCATTCCACATCATAATTATTATACAAATAGGAGCTGTTATTAATAAATCCTTACCATGTGGTGCTAGGCATAAGCTAAGAATAAAAGAGGAGTGGAGCAATTGAAACTGAACTTTGCTGTTTGTCAATTATGTGTCAGTCTGTCTTAAGTGTGACAGCTTGGAAGGATAGATAGATAGACAGACAGACAGCTAGATAGACAACTTCTCTAATTTGACCCATAGAGCAATTATGTGAGATATTTATTTTCATTATTATAGTACAGATTATAATACATACATATATTATATATGTTTTATATATCTTATAATACTGACATGGTATGTATGGTCCAGTATAGTATAATACTATATATTATGGTACAGGATATATATAATGTTACATATAATATGCATAATATATATGTTATATATATATATAATTGTGCAAGGTCACACAGCCCACAGGTAGCCAATGTAAGATTCTCTCCAAATTTTTATTGACTCTAAAATCAGATCTTATCTTTTTGAAATACCCTGATTGCTTTGAAAACAGATAAAATAGGAATAAATTAACTACTCTCCCAGCGTAGGGCTGCATCTCACTCGTGCTCTCTGGGGCACTAACGTAAGACGGCACACTAGCCCTTCTGATTCTCTTAGGCTTCTCTGTGCCTCTGTCAGAGGGTGGTTCTAATGACTGGATAATATGCCAACCGTGGGGTTCTCAGCACTATCACTGTCGTAATAATATTTACATAAAGGAGAGGAGGACCCCACACCATTTTACTCTGGCCCACTGGGGCAACACCAGCATGGCTCATTGGATGTTTTGCATGTTTGATTTATCTATTTTCAAGCCCATCCTTCCAGGTTAAGTGTAAAATTTCTTGTACTTCAAGTCAGATTCAAATTCCTCCTACTCTCAGGAAAATTCTGAGACCCCAGAAGCAGGAATGGACAGAATTCTTGGACCCAACACCGTGAATCATATTAACGTACAAATAACTGGCGGCTAAATATTTGTGTTTACTCACACATGTAATCAGTGAGAAGGCTATGTTGAGAATTTTTTTTTTGATTAGAAGTTAACTGGTAACTAATTTTTACCCACATTACTCAATCAACTAATATTCACTGAGTGTGTACTAGAAGCCAAGAATTATAATAACTGCCAAGGAGAAAAACAGTTAATGACTTTAATTACCTTGACTTAGTATCTTGACAGGATTTATGGAATGACCCTAAACTCTATACGCAGCTGATGCCTACTGACATTTATTTTTATTTTATTCATTTCCCTTTTATTCAGCATTTATAAAAAAAAAAGAGCTGTAGTATATTTCATTATGCCATTCCAACCACTCTGTCAAGAGTACAACACACACCACCATCTATTAAATCTTAGACCGAAGGAGCAAATTGTTCTATAGTTATCATTCCAAGGTGTATTGTATAAGTCAATTTATTTTAATTTTATAAATATATATACTCTTTTATTTTATTATATACATATATATATATATATGTATATATATATATATATATATATACTCGTCACACCATCAGTTCATTCATTAATTTATTACTTCCTTTAATCTTTTGGGCCAGCTATTGTGCCATATTTGGGGTACAAAAAGGTAAGAAAAAAATCAGATGTGACCTTTACATCTCTGTCCAATAGAAGATATAGTCATTAAACAAACAAATAAAATGAGATACAGCTACTAAATTATGAAATATAGTTCCCAAAGTCTATATTTGGAAGGAAATCTGGGCTGGGGGATTCTTTATTTGATTGCCTGTTTGTTTACTTAAATAATAAAACAACCTTATAACTACAATTGTTTTTTCTTTCCATCAATATAACATTTTAGGATGTTAGACCCCTCATAAAAAGGAAACAACAGAGAATATGGAACTTATAGATGGAAACTATACCTTGGTGACTGAGTATATTCTCTTAGGCTTTCCAGCTCTCCCTGAACTACAGATCGCGCTGTTTCTCCTGTTTCTGACTTTGTACTGCATGATTTTAATGGGGAACATTGGATTGATGACGTTAATCAGGATCGATCCGCACCTTCAAACCCCCATGTATTTTTTCCTTAGTAACCTCTCCTTTGCAGACCTTTGTTATTCCTCAGTCATTGTTCCCAAAATGCTGGTCAATTTCCTCTCCGAGAACAAATCAATTTCCTATCATGGCTGCGCACTGCAGTTTTATTTTTTCTGTGCTTTTGCGGATACAGAATCCTTTATCATGGCTGCCATGGCGTATGATCGTTACGTCGCCATCTGTAACCCTTTACTGTACATGGTTGTGATGTCTCGGGGCATCTGTATACGGCTGATTGTCTTGTCATACTTCGGAGGCAGCGTGAGTTCCCTGGTTCACACATCCTTTGCGTTTATTCTGAAATACTGTGATAAAAATGTCATTAATCATTTTTTCTGTGACCTCCCTCCCCTGCTGAAGTTATCCTGCACAGACACATCAGTTAATGAGTTGCTTCTCTCCACATATGGCAGCTCAGTGGAAATTATCTGTTTCATCATCATTGTCATCTCCTACTTTTTCATTCTTCTCTCCATCTTAAAGATCCGTTCTTCCAGTGGGAGGAAGAAAACCTTCTCCACCTGTGCCTCTCACCTGACTTCAGTGACCATTTACCAGGGGACTCTCCTCTTCATTTACTCACGACCCAGCTACCTGTATTCCCCCAACACTGATAAAATTATCTCAGTGTTCTACACTATCATCATCCCAGTGCTGAATCCCTTGATTTATAGTTTGAGAAATAAAGATGTAAAAGACGCTGCTAAAAAAGTCATCAGATCAAAGATAGATTCTTCGTGACAGAAAGTGTTCCAAGATTCACCCAAATCTCCAATTACAAACTCTAGGAACCTGCAAAACCTTGGCAGCACGTACATAACTTTTCACACAAGGCATTTTATCAAACACTTGTTTTTCACACTGCCGAATGTGTTCCATAGCCCCAAGAAAACATTTAAAAGTTTCAAGATTGTTTCAAAATAATAGTTGGACCACGGTCCAACTATTAGGAGCTTGGAGTTAATGTTAAAATTGGTTGTATTGTTTTGTCTTAAGGGATATAGTACATACCTCAGAAGTGTGTGTGTGTATGTGTGTGTGTGTGTGCGTGTGAGTGTGTGTGTGTGTTCATGTGTAAACTATGTCATTTACAAGGGTATATTACTGGATTAGGGAGGAAGCCAGATTCCTTTGGTTCATATGCTAGCCTTGTACCTAACTAGTGAGTTGTACTTTGAACAAGTTACTTAATTTTTCTCTGCCTCAATTAACTGATCTGTAAAATGGGGAGAATATAGTGTCTTCATCATGGATTTCTGCATGTTTAAATGCTAGAATAGTACCTTAACCATTTCAAGCACTTGATAGATGTTAAATATATATGTGCATATATTAAAGTGCATATAGCACAGTAAGATGGTGGGAGGCAGGGACGTTAGGAAAGCTATAATACAAAATCAAATACATTTTCTTAAGTGCAGTTTGAGAATATATTGGAAATCTCGTATACCCAATCTACTCCAAAGTAATTTGGAAGCATTTCCTAAGTAGCAGCTTGAAAAATATAGGTTAATTGCAAGGCAAAATATTTGTGTTCTTCCCTATCTTTTATTTTTAATATATTAAAATTATTGAAAGTGCAGCACATCCTTCTCTGACATCTCAGAAATATGATCAGCTACCTAATATGTAACCTGTGTCTTCAGGGACAAATCAACTCACATGACACTGGGAGGCACCACACGGAGAACGTGCATTTGAAGACTGAACTTAGAGGACATATGTCATCACAAAACATATTTCCATAGCTGATGCTTTTGCTGTATATTGTGTATTAAATTATTTAATTTCCATTTGTATATCTTTTATGGTGAGGTACCTGTTCAAGTCATTTCCCCATTTTTAGTTCCATTGTGTTTTTATTATTTATGAGAATGCTTTGTATATTCTGGCTGCAAATTCTTTGTCAGGTATATGGTTTGCAAATAGTTTCTTCAGTTTAGCTAGCTAGCTAGCATCTATCTATACTACACAATAGTACATAGTAGTAATAATGATTTTATAAAATCATATAATGGTAATAAATGATTAGGGAAAACATTTCTCTCTGATTATCTTTTATTCATACTGCTTCAGTTATCTTTTGTGATACAAACACTATCCCAAAATGTCTTGGTTTAAAATAATAAACACTGGGCTATAGTCTACCTTTCTCACGTTGACTGAGGAGGTCATGTGGTATGCAGGAGAGGCTGTGGTGTGCTGGACAGTCTCTACAATAGCACAAGCATAAAAACAACTAGAAGAGTTGGTTCAACTGGTCCCCTTTCTCTGTCCATTTAGTCTCGTGGCCGTTCACATGGTCTACCCAGAAGATTAGTTGAAATTCTTACGTGGCAGCTCATGGCTTTCAGAAACTGTCTTCATAAAAGCTAGACTCAATATACAATTTTCATACAAACTTCTGTGGTTATAGCCACTAAAGGCCAGTAAAAGTTCAAAGAAGGTATAAGTAGTCACTATCTAAGGAAAATGTGTTAAAAAAAAAAAAAAAGTACCACCATCTTTATCAGCCCAAACTATCATCAGCCTGTTGCAGAACTCTATTTTATATATCCCAGGTTTTTTAATGTATAGCTTCTTAATTAATAGTTTAGGTAAATTAATGACTGTGTGTGTGTGATCTGTTGTTTTTTGTTGTGCACGTACTTAGCAAACCCACTGAAGGAAGCAGAATTTGAACGGTGTGCATACAGTAAGGAGAGTGAAGACACACTTAGCATCCAGGTCACTAGGTCCAGGACCTTCGGAAGTACGCAAATGAGACCAGATACTAAGATAATACCAAGGTTCGAGAAGTATGGAAAATGTATTGCCACCTCTTGGGAAGGATTTGGAGAGGGTATGGAAGTAAAACTTCCAGTATTTCTCAGTTTTGCAAAGAACTAATATAGATAACAGCAAGTTAAAATTATTTTTAGGAAAAAAAAACAGCAGAACTCTGATTTTTTTAGAAAAAGTAATATCCATGCCAAAAATCATAAATGAATCATCCTTGCACATATGAGCTATCCTATTAGGGAAAAAAAAATCCCTCATTCCAGTGTATTTCCATCCTTTTCCCATCAGCCTCCATTTCTAGTAGCTTTAAATGCTTAACAATAAATATTTAGCAAGAATTATCTTTGTAAATCTTTTGTGCTAGGGACCTTGGGGAATACCAAAAATAGACATTGATACTCCTAAAGCCTTAAATGTTGTAGAGATATTCTTTTATGAATAAAATAAACATAAGTCAAGAAAAAGCGCATGAAGTGTAGAGAATGTGATAGAATCATAAAGTCAGTGACATGTCCCTGGATGGGATGTGGCTGGAGGACGGGAATAAGACAATGTTTGGTGGTGAAAATGGCATTGAAAAAAGAATAGTTACAGCATCATTATTTATCACATCCCAAAAGTGGAAACAACCCAAATGTTCATCCAATTGATGAATAGATCAAAAAAAGTTCATAAATAAAATATGTTTTCAGCCCTAAAATGAAAAAATTTTGACACATGGAACAATATGGATGAAACTTGAAAATATTATGCTGAGTCAAAGAAAGATGACACACACGAAACCACACATGCTTTATGATTTTGCATGTATGAGACGTCTGGGATAGGGAAACACATAAAGTAAGAATGTAAATTAGTGGTGACCAGGGGCTGAGAGAGGGGAGAAACAGGAGTGATTGCTAACCAGTATGGGTCCCTAACTGGAGTGATGAAAATGTTCTGGAATTGGATAGCCCTGATGGCTGTAAAACCTTGAAAACATACTAAAAAAAAAAAAAAGTATACATGTTCAAAGGATGAATTTTATAGCATATCTATTATATTAAAAAATAATAATACTGAAGGGTAATAATACTGATAAATATGGTGATGAAGGAGAATGTTTCAAAAACAGAAGGAACAAAATAAATACTATTAAAGTGCTGGAAATGACGGAGCAAGGTTCTACTGGAATTTCATTCGATTTCTGCTTTGACCAGAGAAGGAGATAACTGTGAAGCGTATTATAAAAATCATTTGCAGTTTCCCTTCCCTGTGATCATAATGGTTACCAGAGTAACCATTTAGGAAAAGCACAGCTTTTCCTAAAGATGTCTCTGTAATCCTGGGGGAATATACAGAACCCGAAATATAATTAACGACATGTTTGTATAACAACAAACCACAAAGGCAGTACCTTCAGGGACTGAAGTCCCAAAAGTAGCCGGTAAAATAAAATGCCACCCGCCCGCTGTTCAGCGACCCAGACCTCCTCATCTCAGGTAGGTTCCTGAGTCTCCAGATTTAAATACTATAGGAGGGGAAAAAAAAAGCTTACCTTTTTAGAAAAAAAAAAAAGTGAGAGATTTATAAATGAATCATTGATGCCTGCTTACTCCAGTTAACAAACACTGCAGTTGGAGAGTCACAAAGGACACCGTCTACTCAGAGCTGAAAGACTTCGATTTATTAGTATCTGCAAAATTACATTGAAATAATTATTCTCATCTAGTTTACTGTGAAGACTTTACTCCTGTTCTCACTGGGTAAGTATCAGTGCAAGTTTAAGGGGTCTTGCTGTTGTTGATTTAATTCAAAAGTTGTTGAGGTTCCACATTACAAGTAACAATGTGTGAAAATCAGACCATCATGGGAACCATAGGCCCTGTTTGTTTAAGTACAAAAATATATCTGTCACCTAATATTCCAATTCTTGTACATCCGCAGAGACATACACACGTGTAAGCATATAGCACACACATAAATACACAAAACCACAAGCGTGAGAAGCCTATCTACTTCTTTTGTTTTTTAAATTTTATTATTGGGGGTAATTAGGCTTATTTATTTATTTTAATGGAGGTACCAGAGATTGAACCCAGGATCTCCTGCACGCTAAACACATGCTGTACCACTGAGCTAGACCCTCCCGTTATTTCAGAAGCATTTACTATCCATCATCCCATTTTCATTTAATAGCATAAAAGTGCTTTTAAAATCCAAAGACATGTAAACTTATGTGCTAAACAAGGTTGTTTTCTCTTCTATTTAGCGTTTTCCTTCAACAAGTCAAGAGATTCATCTTTTGGCATCAGACAGTTCGTGCAAATAGATAATGGGTATTGTGGCAAAACAGTAATAAATGTCTAGAGAAAAGGTTGGTAATTCTTATTTAATGTTTCACCAAATGCTGAACACAACATAAACCAAAACCAGGAAAGATCATTACTTTCATTATGATTAGTCAATGATACGCACATTGTCTCTGCATCTAATACCGGCACTCAAACCAATTACATTTTTGAGAGACAAGACTATTGTGATCACTTTCTGTATGCATCTGAATATTTTCAAGCACAGAAAATGCTCAGAGCAGCGTCTTACAGCCTGATAGGTCTCATGCTGGTGTCTCTTCCCTATTGTTTTGAAGAGAAGAAGAGAAACAAATTTATCCAAACCTACTCCATGAAATAAGGAAATTAAGACTCCGAGAAGGGCTTGTAGAAAGTAACACACCTCATGAATGACATGCAGATTTAGATCTCAGTTTCCCTACTGTCTACCCGGGACAGTTTTAATTAGCATTGACTAGACAGCAATGCCTCTTTAACTCACGGGTGCAGGGCTGGGTAATTTCCTGTGTACGAAAAGACAATTACACAAAGAACTCATGTTCTGCTTCACGATATTGTGCAGATGTCTGGAAATGTTACACATACATGTATCATTTTCTTAGAATTTTCTCAAATGCTTGGACAAGAACCTTGAAGAATGGATAGAGGGAATTGCTCCTCCTTGACTGAATTCATTTTCTTGGGAGTCACTGACAACACTAAAAACAAAGTGACCCTATTCACCATGTTTCTACTTGTTTATCTCATTAGTCTCCTGGCCAATCTTGGAATGATCATCCTAATTAGACTGGATTCCCAGCTGCACACACCCATGTACTTTTTCCTCAGCCACCTCTCTTTCTGTGACCTCGGCTATTCCACAGCAATTGGCCCCAAGATGCTGGTGGACCTATTTGCCAAGAACAGATCAATCCCCTTCCTTGGCTGTGCCCTGCAGTTCTTGGTCTTCTGCATCTTTGCAGATTGTGAGTGCCTCCTGCTGGCAGTGATGGCCTATGACCGGTACAAGGCCATCAGCAACCCCCTGCTCTACACAGTCAGCATGTCCAGCAGAGTGTGCTCCCTGCTCGTGGCGGGGGTGTACCTGGTGGGGATGGCGGATGCTTTGATGCACACGACATTAGCCTTCCGCTTATGTTTCTGTGGCTCAAATGAGATTAACCATTTCTTCTGTGATTTACCTCCTCTCTTCCTCCTTTCCTGTTCAGATGCACAGGTCAATGAGTTAGTGATATTCACCGTTTTTGGCTTCATTGAACTGAGCACCATTTCAGGAGTCCTTGCCTCTTACTGTCATATTATCCTATCAGTGGTGAAGATCCACTCAGCTGAGGGGAGGCGCAAAGCTTTCTCCACCTGCACCTCCCACCTAACTGCTGTGGCCATTTTCCAGGGGACTCTGCTCTTCACGTATTTCCGGCCGAGCTCTTCCTACTCTCTGGATCAAGACAAAATTATCTCACTGTTTTACACCCTTGTGATTCCCATGTTAAACCCTCTGATTTACAGCCTACGGAACAAAGATGTGATAGAGGCCCTGAAAAAACTGAAACTTAAAAGATGGTTTTGAATATATTACACTCACAAATACACACACACAATGTAGTTTTTGTATTTGTAAAATTGCTTTGTATAATACAAGAGAAACGATCTTGTCTAAAATATTCTAACTGATAAAGTGAATATTTATTCTAAAGCCTGATCTTAAGAAATGTTGCAGTTCCCCAAATATGTCATACTTTATTATGTGTCTAGAATTTATAAATGGCACTCCCTCTTTGTAGAAAACTTTTTTGACTTTTATAATTTTGTCCAATGTTTTGTTCATTTTTTCCATTCAAACATTAATTTGTTATACTTAAATTGACTGTGTATTTACTAAGTGAAATTTGAGCATTTAAGTGCATTTTATTCCCTGGTACATCAAGTAGTTTCCTTACTAATGAATCTTACTACCTTTTTGAAGGAACTGATGTTAATTAAACAGGCACCAAATAATTCATACTAATCCCAACATCATCATGAAGTAAAAACGAGGGGCATTGAATCCAAAGACAACGTCCAAACCTAGTGTGAAAGAAAGGCTTTATTGGGTGGGGATTTTGAGTTTCAAATATAAAAAAAAGATGCATATTTGGAGAGGAAACAAGGGTAAGGAGAAGAGCTGACAATTAAAGACGTATTGAGGTGATGAAGCCCATAACTATAGAAGTAAAGAAGCTTTGGGGAAGAAAAACTTTTACTTCTGCCCTTCAGGTTTCTTCTGGATGGTCTAAAAATTAAATTGATATTAAACAGATTAACCAGAGGAAGAAATCCAAATTTAATTATATCCATAAGGAGAATCCACATAACATGAGAGATTCCAAAGACAGGTAAAATGGTGTATATATGTTATTGTAAACAAAAGAGAAAGGGCTGTGGGTCTGGAATTAAAAGGGAAGGAAAGCAGTTCACAAAAAGATAAAAAGAACAAATGTTTGGTGAACAAACGTGTCCTTGGCTGTACCGAATCAATGAGACACAGACATTGTAACAGGCTGTTTTTAGGTTCCTCCCTGTCTACAACACATAGTTCACATTACACTGTCGTTATCTGTGGTAATAGTCCGCTTCCTGAAACAGGTCCTTTCTCTAAATTTTTTTAGGCAGTTAAGGTGGGGGTAAAAACTAAGAACTTTCTGGGTCTTCTGTTTCTTCTTTTATTCTTTTTTTTTTTTACAGTTCGACTGCACATACACATTATATTGCATGTAAAAACATATATACAGTACACTGCACATTTTTTTAGTTTACAGATACGTACTTGAGTCTTCTGTTTCTTAAAAATATTCAGCCTAAAATAATCCTCATGTCAAAGAGACATTTTGGGGTGGCACATTTTGATCCTCTACAAAATCATATTCACCAAAACATGGGTGAACCTTGAGAGCATTATGCTAAGTGAAGTAAGTCAGACAGAGAAAGACAAATGCTGTATGTTCTTTATATGCAGAATCTAAAAAAGTTGAACTCAGAGAAACAGAGTAGAAAAGTAGCTACCAGGTGATGGAGGAGTGGGAAGAAGTGGATGGTGATGTTGATCAAATGATACAAACTTTCTGTTGTAACATAAATAGTTTCTGGGGATCTAATGTACAACACGGTGAATCTAGTTGACAACACCATACTGTATACTTGAAATTTGCTAAGGAAGTAGATCTGAGTCTTTTCAACACAACAGAAAAATGGTAACTATGTAAGATAACAGATCTATTTATTAACCTTATAGTGGTAATCTTTGATAAATTATACGTATACCAAAGTATGCATTGTGCACCTTAAAGAAACCCAGTGTTGCCAATTATATCTCAATAAAGATGGGGGAAAAAAAGACGAAAAAGTGTCCAGTTGGTTAGGTTATAAAGAACAATGGAAAGTGCCTTGGAAAAACATATCATTGTGCTTTAATAATCAGCAATCAACTTCTCTAAAAGGTATATAAGTTTTTGTATATAAATTTACCATCTTTCCACTAAAGTAATGTTTAAAAAAGCAAAGGAGGTATGAATAGTTGTATATAAACTAGAAGATTAATAAAATAAATGAATACACATCAATGGAAAGAAATGCAATGCCTCTGTTAAGAACATTTTTATATGTAAATGTGTTTATTGCGGTATCGTTTTATTTAAAAATCTGATAGTATATCCAAGAAAATGTTGTCATTTCTATATTGCTATATATAGGCAGTGTGATTTGAGTTGGATATCCCTATCTTTATGTAGAATCTTTAATTGTCATGAGAAGTTTAGTGGGTGTATGTGTGTTGTGAAAATGTGTGTATGTACTGTCTGTTATGGAATTAAAACAGTGTACCTACACTGGGATTAGTAAAGCATAAATAATAAATGTTGGTTGGGTGGTAATCATAGACTATTTTTAACCAGGTGTAAGACTGGGCATTGAGGAAGACAGGAACAAAAGAATAATGGGGAAAAATCTATATTTCTATCTCAATAACCCTACTTATTTGAAATATCTGATCATAAACCATATGATTAAACTTGTCACTTATTTCTGAGTACCAAATGTTGAAAAACCCAGGGACCAGACACAGACATCAATATAAATTCTAAGTAATTCTGGAGACAACATTGCCTGGGTAGATAGAACCACATCCAGGAAAAACATCACAAGTTTAGTCACAGGTACTAGTAATTTTGGGTGTGATTTTCTCATTTTTTATTTTATTTTTCCTTAGTTATTTTCTTCTTTTCATGAGCATAATAAATTTCACCTTTAGTAAACAAAATTGTATCATGTGTTGTGGAGAAAATCTTAAATAATTACACATTTTTAGCACAGAGTGTATCTGGGTAGACTTTAGAGATGTAAGCGCTAAGTGCCACTGAGCCAAAATGATACATCCTCTTCTGATTTAGAATCAAAAAGAAAGAACACTGTCTTGGTTATTTTCTATGCAAATACATTTTATCCAGTTAAAAATGGATATGTATTATTTTTTTATAATAAAGGCATAAAGTCAAAATAAGGGTTTCACAGTGTTACTATACTTAATGCATTTTTACAAAGTTTAAAAGCAATCACCATAGGTTAAATTATAATTATAAATGACATTTGATTTTAATTCAGAATTTATTTATTTGTTTGTCTATTTCCTGAAGAGTGTCCTTGTGGTATGGACAATATAGGAATAGCTATAAAAATTCCCCCTGCCAATTAAGAAAAATTTTTTTTAACTTTTTTTATTGAATTACAGTCATTTTACAATGTTGTATCAAACCTGCCAATTATTAAGCAGAATTAAAATAATACTGCAATAGTTATGTACACAAGTCACATACCAATGAATACATGCATTCAACTCAGTTTCTCCACCTCAATCCAACATATGTGTCCATGCATGTTGGAACACACATTCCAACGAATGTACATAAGATAAATGAATATATGCACTTGCATTCATATTGTTCCTGGCAAGCAAAGGACAAGGCTTACTGACATTATTTATCTCCCAATACCAAATGATAAAATTGCCAAGCTGTATACACATCCTTGTAGCAGAAGTAATTTTCTCTTCAGCCTTTCCTCAAGCTGTTAGTTTACTACTTGAATATAAGGTATCTGAGCAGCTCTTGTGGTATCACCATTAGCTATAGAGAGTTCATAAAGTAATTGTTTTTTTTTAAACATTTTTTATTGAGTTATAGTCATTTTACAATGTTGTGTCAAATTCCAGTGTAGAGCACAATTTTTCAGTTATACATGAACATACATATATTCATTGTCACATTTTTTTCCTCTGTGAGCTACCACAAAATATTGTGTATATTTCCCTGTGCTATACAGTATAATCTTATTTATCTATTCTACATATGCTTGTCAGTATCTACAAATTTTGAACTCCCAATCTGTCCCTTCCAAACCCCTCCCCCTTGGCAACCACAAGTTTGTATTCTATGTCGATGAGTATGTTTCTGTTTTGTATTTATGTTCTTTTTTTTAGATTCCACATATGAGTGATGTCATATGGCATTTTCTTTCTCTTTCTGGCTTACTTCACTTAGAATGACATTCTCCAGGAACATCCATGGTGCTGCAAATGGCATTACGTAGTCGGTTTTTATGGCTGAATAGTATTCCATTGTATAAATATACCACTTGTTCTTTATCCAGTCATCTGTCGATGGACATTTAGGCTGTTTCCATGTCTTGGCATCGTAAATAGTGCTGCTATGAACATTGGGGCACATGTGTCATTTTGAAGTAGGGTTCCTTCTGGATATATGCCCAGGAGCGGGATGACTGGGTCATATGGTAAGTCTATTCCTAGTCTTTTTGAGGACTCTCCATACTGTTTTCCGCAGTGGCTGCACCAAACTGCATTCCCACCAGCAGTGCAGGATGGTTCCCTTTTCCCCACAGCCTCTCCCGCATTTGTCATTTGTGGACTTTTGAATGATGGCCATTCTGACTGGTGTGAGGTGATACCTCATTGTAGTTTTGATTTGCATTTCTCTGATAATTAGTGATATGGAGCATTTTTTCATGTGCCTATTGGTCATTCATATGTCTTCATTGGAGACTTGCTTGTTTAGGTCTAGGAAACTTATAAGCATCATCAATTCTTATTTATAAAAATATCTTCTTTTTGCTTTGCTAAACAGAGAGAAAACTATAAGACGAATCAGCATCAGTTTCAATACACGTGAATCAAAAATTGTTCTAAAAGTGAAGATACAGTGCAGGTATAAAATCAGCACATTTTTCTCTCTAAAGATTGTTAATGGAATTGCGATACTCTCGCAAACTACATCTGTGTTCACTATTAATGCAGTTTAAGAATTGATTTTAGATACTGATTTTTGAATCTGTTGGCCTTTCATGCATTACTTTTGATGTTCCTTCACAGCCTTTTAGTTCAGGGAATATTACTAAATGACGTGGTGAAAATGAAAGTTGCAAAAATAAACAAAACGAAGAGTAAGAAAAAGACGTAAATTACTTAGTGCAGTGGCAGGAGGGGTCTTTTTGTATTTCACTGGGCTTCTGCTTTGACTAGATACCAAAGGTGTAGATTCAGTGTAACTGCACTTAAAATAAAAAATAATTTGTGATCTTCTTCCTGTTAAATCCATGTGTTAACCATAGTGAAAAAATATAGCTCAGTTTTTGCTAAAGTTGTCGCTATATTCATTGGGGAAAATACAGAACAGAAAATATAATTAATCATATGTTAGCATCCATTGAGCCAGAGGGCAGAAGCCTCAGAGATTTAAATCCCAAATGCTACCTGGTGAAATAAAATGCCATCTGCTTATTGTTTAGCCACCAGTAGCAAGGATAGAAAGAACTGCTCATCTCAGGTACGTCCCTGATAATCCAAATTTAAGAATATAGGAGAAATATTTTACATTAAAAAAAATGAGAGACTTGTAAATTAATCATATGATGTCTGCTTATTCAGTTTAATAAACTCATCAATTTAATGGTCAAAAAATAATATTTTCTTCTCAGAACTCGAAGAATCTATCCCAACTTATTTATAGCCATGAAATATTGTTTTAATTATTTTCTTTTGATGTAGATTCACAGGAGAGTCTGTACTCTTTTCTCATTGGGGAAGTATTTATATGAGTTTATACAAATTTTTTTTTCAAATATAATTTAGGTACCACTTTATAAATAACCATATGTGCAAACTTAACTGTCTCTAAACTACACGCCAGATATACTTAAATGAAAAAAAGATCATCACCTCCATTCTTATTCTTACATATCAACAGAGACACACATTCACACAAACATGACTTACGCAAATACACACACACACACACACACACACACACACAAGGAGGAGACTATATACATCAGAAGCATTTACTGTCCCTCATCCCGTTTTCGTATTTTTAACATAACAGTCCACTTAAAATCAAAGAGATGCGGCTGTGTGCATTAAATTCTGTTGTTCTCACTTCTTTTTATCACTTTTCTTTGACTACTCAAGAGATTCATTCTCTGGCCCTAGATTTTACTCCCCAAATAGGTAATGAGAATTGTGTCAAAGCAAGAATGTTTCTAGAGTAAAGGCCAATAAATCTGTTTCATCTTTCACCAAATAATGAAGATAACTTAGACCAGGACCAGTAATACATTATCCTTTATTGTTATTATTATTATTATTTATTTATTCAGTATTACTATTAGTCAGTGATATGCTCACGGTTTCTAGAACCAAGAGAAAAGCATTTTAAACCATTGTTTATGTGAGCTGTGTCTTTTGAGAAACATAACAATGCAAAACATTTTTTTTGTGTCCATGTGAATATTTTCAAACATAGAAAATGTTTAGTCCTGTACCTTACAGCCTGGTCTCTCTAACATTGGTGTTTTTACCATGGTATTTTTGAATACAGAAAAAGACATTAATTTATTGAATTATACTTACAGAGATAAAAAAGCTAAAACCCAGAAAAAAAAACTGATAGAAAATTATATACATCATGATGGCATGCAGATTTAGATTAAAAGTTTTTTTTTAATGTCAATCACAATTTTTGCTCGTTTTAATTGTCAAGCAGACAGCAATGCTCCTTCAAAGAGTGAGCACTTGGCTGGGTAATTTTCTGAGTATAAAAAGATAGTTACAGAAAGAAATTGTGTTCTACTTTACAGATATTTTGCAGATGTCCAGATACTCCTCTATCCTTTTCCTGATTATTTTGTCAAAAACTCAGACAAGAAAAAAGGAAGAATGAGAAAAGAAAATTGCTCCGTGACTGAATTCATCTTCTTGGGAATCACTCATAACACTGAGAACAAAGTGACCCTATTCTCCTTGCTTCTACTTGTTTATCTCATTAATCTTGGGGCCAATCTTGGAATGATTGTCCTAATTAGACTGGATTCCCAGCTGCACACACCCATGTACTTTTTCCTCAGCCACCTCTCTTTCTGTGACCTCGGCTATTCCACAGCAATTGGCCCCAAGATGCTGGCGGACCTATTTGCCAAGAACAAATCAATCCCCTTCCTTGGCTGTGCTCTGCAGTTCTTGGTCTCCTGTACCTTTGCAGATTCTGAGTGTCTCCTGCTGGCAGTGATGGCCTATGACCGGTACAAGGCCATCAGCAACCCCCTGCTCTACACAGTCAGCATGTCCAGCAGAGTGTGCTCCCTGCTCGTGGCGGGGGTGTACCTGGTGGGGATGGAGGATGCTTTGATACACACGACGTTAGCCTTCCGCTTATGTTTCTGTGGCTCAAATGAGATTAACCATTTCTTCTGTGATTTACCTCCTCTCTTCCTCCTTTCCTGCTCTGATATACAGGTTAATGAATTGGTATTATTCACCATTTTTGGCTTCATTGAACTGAGCACCATTTCAGGAGTCCTTGCCTCTTACTGTCATATTATCCTATCAGTGGTGAAGATCCACTCAGCTGAGGGGAGGCGCAAAGCTTTCTCCACCTGCACCTCCCACCTAACTGCTGTGGCCATTTTCCAGGGGACTCTGCTCTTCACGTATTTCCGGCCGAGCTCTTCCTACTCTTTAGATCAAGACAAAATTATCTCATTGTTTTACACCCTTGTGATTCCCATGTTAAACCCTCTGATTTACAGCCTACGGAACAAGGATGTAAGAGAGGCCTTAGAAAAATTGAAAAATAAAATATGGCTTTAAATATTCATATTAGGCATTTTTTTTACACACGTACACGCACACACACATAGTGGTTTCTGTTTCATTAAAATTATACAATATGCTAATGAGAAATATACTTTTCTCAAATTCTTAAATATAGTAGTATTTGCATTAAATTCCCATCTTAAGTATACTGCTGTTCCCCACAAATGTCCTACTTCATTATGTGTCCAGAATTTACAGATGGCACTTCTAAGTGAAAACATTTCTAAGTTTTTTATTATGCTCATTTTTTTCAGTTTTTACTCAAATGTTTTTTCAATTACACTAAGATTTATTGTGTATTTTTGAGTGACCTTTGAGCATTTAGGTCCTTTATGTACCACAATGCATCTTGTAGTTTCTATACTAATGAATAAAAGCTAGTATTAGTAATGTATTAACCAGACATTCAAGTAATTCATAACAAGCCTCAAATTCATCGTGTAATAAACAATTGAGGGCTATACATCCAAAACAAAATACCCAAAACTAGTGTAAAAGGAAGGCATATTTGGATAGAGAATTTCAATCTCAAATCTAAAAGAGATTCAAGTAGAGAGAAGAAAGGATACCAGGCAGAAGGTCTGACAACTAGACAAGACTTGAGTTGGACAAGACCATGTCTTAAAGGTAAAGATGTCCTGTTTGCCATGACAAGGAAGAACTGTGAGGGCAATATGTTAAGTGAACTAATTCATACAGAGAAAGACAAGTGCTGTATTCTCACATATTTGTAGAATCCAAAAAGGTCAAACTCACAGAAACAAAGAGTAGATTGGTGGTTGCTAGGGGCTTAACTATGGGGGAAATGGGTGATTTTGATCAAAGTGTACAAGCTTTCTCTCATTTTATGAGTAAGTTATGAGGACCTAATATACATCCGTGCCTCTAGTTAACAATGCTGTATTCTACACTTGAAATTTGCTGAGAGAGTAGATCTCAACTGTCCACACCATGCACACATTAAAAGTGCTACCTCTGTGAGGTGATGAATGTATTAACTAACCTTATTGGGGTAATCATTTCACTATATAAACATATATAACATCATCGCATTGTATACTTTATAATTTTACATGCTACTTGCCAATTATATTTGAATAAAGCTAGACAAAAAAGAAGAAGAAAAGAAGTCTAAAGGTTAGATTATACAGAACAATGAAACGAGCCTTGGTAAATTACAGCATTGTGCTGTCATCATCAACTATCAGTTCTTCTGTCATTTTCTTCAAGATAATTTTCTTCCCTTCTTCCTCATCCTCAGCCCTGGTAAAATCCTCCTCTTTGTCTCTTTGTGGCTCACAAATACTCATCTACATAAAGCACTATTTTATATCACCCTGTTTGTGAGAATTCTTTGCTAAAGGGTTGAGCTTTCCATCCTTTTATCCAAAGCATTGCATGTTGTCTGGGATACAATGGGAAGATAAACAAATGCATAATAAACTAAAAATACCAGATAATATTTTTGAGTGTTAATTTTTTTGAGTGTTAATCTTAGTAACTTAAAATTAACTGAGCATTTGGTAAGTACCTTAAGATATATATATATATGTGTGTATATATATATATATATATATATATACACACACACACACACACACATACATATATATATACACATATATATATACCACAATACATATTGCATTCACTTACACAACAGTTTCTTGGAAGGCACATAAAATTGTTATGGACACTAAGATAGTGGATCTATAAAGACATGCATATTAATTACTCTAAAAGTAAAAGCTATAAATTCTTGATATCTATTTCATCTGCCTTTGATCTTGTTCCCTGAAGGCTAAAGCATTGAATCAGTTTGCTGAGAAAGTGTGGTATGGCCATATATTTGAAATACCATTAAGGATTGAAGGATACTCTTAATTAAAAATTAAGAGCCACTGATGGTCTTAAGTGTTCTAGCTACCATTATAAGATGCCCTTATGTGAAAATATTTCAGAATGGAAGTAAACCTACAAACTTCCTCTGTTATTCAAGATGGTACTTGTGAAGCATTGTAGCATGTTAGGAAAAGTTCTCACAGTAGAGAAAAAAAAAAACTTGCAGAGAATTCTTGTTTTAGATAACAGGTTTAAAGATTTCTACTCCTATTCTATTCCTAGAATTTTTTATCAATTCACCCAGACTTTGTATTGTTGCATATGATCAGCAGAAAACAGTGGCTAAAATATATTAAAGTTAGGCAAGAGAGGGTGTCAGTGGATTGCCATGAATTAAGAGATTAATAAGCACATTGTCTAATTAATCCATTGATGTGTGTATGATAGATACTTATTTCAACATCTAAAGACTGAGTTGATAAAAATATTGGCTCATTTTATTGGATCTGGTGGATGTGCTATAACAAAAGGAAATTTAATCTCATTAAATTGAAGACCAAAAATCAAACTGACTGATTTAGTTAATTGTAGGCTTCCTCTCATAGAATGGGAGAGGTTTAATGAGAAATTATGGAATTTTTTATGGAATTCATAACTTAGAAGTTTGGGCAATGTTGCAATGTTGCATAATGACTATTCTTTCTTGACATTCTACAGAAAAGGGGAACACTACATCAAAGGACTTCAGTGTATTTTAGCCTGTCTACTTCAATCTTCTTCATTCTTTTCCCTTTTAGTCTCTTCATATCACATCCCTCTCACATATCCACCAGTAATGGATGGAAAACTTCCTTGTCCAAATACAGATTTATCAATGACAGTGTGTAGTGAGTTAACACTATAGTCAAATTCCTATATCTTGACCTCCTCCTTCATCCCTGCCACTGAGATACTTAAGCATAAATATGGCAAAACAATGTTAGATTTGGGTACATGTCCAACACAGAGGACAGACAGATATATACTGGTCATAGGCTGTGTAAGTGCATTCGTTATAGATAGAACAGTAATGGTATTCAATAACCCAGTAAATAGGAAGTTCTGTGTTAAAGCCAGCAGCAGCGTTTTTTCATCTCCCTGGACATCTGTCTCTTTAGAACCATGCTGTGAACCAGGTAGCACGGCCACTCTAAATTTAACTCAGCACTCTTCCTTTCTATCCCTCAGACCCCACTATGTGAACAGGACTCCAATTAGATAACTCTAATCTAGTTCCTTCTAGCTGATACACTCTCTCCCTATAAAATATGACAGCTGGCATGTAAATCCATCCCTAGTGTTGGACAGGATTATGACTCATCTACAGAATGGTGAAATATAAACAATTTAAATATCAACTAATGGTGAAGATGTGGAACAATTGTGGCTTTTACATTGACAGTAGAATGAAAATTGGTGAAACTCCATGGCTCAGTCTACTATAGCTGGACATATAAATGCCCTTTGATCCCAAAATACCATTCTGGCTAGAGCCGGGTTCTGACTAAACAAAATGTAACCCAAGCCCAGAGGATGTCTGCATCCCAGAAGACAGGCTGCTCCCCAAGGCCACATAGACTAACATCCCTTCAATCTACCTCCACCCAAAAGTTTGAACCTGTCGTGTATATGGATTTAAGATTTCAAATAGTTTCTTCACATATATATATTTGTGTTTCTATTTATAAACACAAATATATGTGTAAATATTTCTCTCCTGATATATTTACATGGTAGCTCATGGCTTTCAGAGACTCTCTTCTTAAAGAAAAGACTCAGAAGTGATATTTTGCCAATTTCATTTGATCAAGCAATTTAAGTACTACAAAAATTCAAAGGGAAGATGTATAGGTACTTTATTTCTAAGGAAAATATGTAAAAACCTGTATAGCCATCTTTAATCTGCCCAAACTATCATCAGTCCATTAGAAAACTCTGTAATTTCTAATTCCAGATTATTTTATTAGTAATTTTAAAATATTTTAACTAAATATATGAGTTGTGTTGTAATCTCGTTTTATTTTTGGTGTAGTTATACCTACCAAAGCAATCAAATTAAGCAGGACTTAAGCAACACACATGGGAACGGAGAGTAACAGACATTTTAATCCTTCAGGTTATTGTGAAAGTAGAGTTTGTTCTGGGACCTTGGGAAATGGGCCAATCACATCAGATGCTAAGATGGTAGACCAAAGTTCAAAGAGTGTGGAGAATTCCATTGCTATCTGTTGGGGAGGATTTAGGGAGGACATGAAATCTAATGGTACAGCCACCAAGGAAAACAGTATGGAGTTTCCTCAAAAAATTAAAAATACAACTACTATATGGTCCAGCAATTCTACTCCTTGATATATACCTGAAGCATATGAAAACAATAATTCCAAAAGATATACGCACTCCAATGCTCATAGAGCATTATTTGCAATAGCTGAAATATGGAATCAACCTATGTGTTCATAACAGATGAATAGATAAAGAAGAGGTGGTATATGTATGCAATGGAATGTTACTCAGCCCTACAAAAGATTGAAGTTTGCCATTTACAATGACATGAATGGCCCTGGAGAGTATTATGCTTAGTGAAATAAGTTACACTGAGAAAGACAAATACTTTATACTTTCACCTATATGTGGAATCTAAGAAATAACACAAATGAATAAATATAAAGGAACAAAAATAGCCTCACAGATAGAACAAACTAGTGGTTGCCAGTGATGGGGATGGTGGGGGAGAGGCAAGACTAAAGGGGACTAAGGGGTACAAAATAATAAGTATAAACTAAGTAAGATGCAAGGATGTAATACATGACACAGGGTTATAGCCAATATTTTATAGTAAGTTTATACTGAGTATAATCTCTAAAAATATAGAATCATTAATCTGTACACCTGTAACTAGTATAATACTGTAATTCAATTATACTTCAATGAAAAAAGAAGCTTCTGGTATTTCTCAATGTACAAATTTTGTGCTGATAATAGCAAACACATTATTTTAAGAAAATAAAAATCAAACTCTGCTTATTTAGAAAAATCATCAAAAATACAAAAAATTTTAAATGAAGCATCCTTGCACATATGAACAATAGCATTAGGAAAATTCCCAAACCCAGTGCATTTCTATTCTTTGTACATCATTCCCCACTTTAATAGACAGAAATACTTAGTAACTATCTAGAAAGTGATTATCTTTGCAAATTCTTCTATTAGCAATTTTAGGAAATACAAAAAAAGGTACAGAACTTTTTCCTAAAGTCTTAAATGTAGTAGACACATTCTTAGAGAAATAAAATAAACATAATGGAGAAACAGTGCACTGTGTAAAGAATGTGGTGAAGTCACAATTTCAGTGAAATGTCTTTGGCTGATACATGGACGGGGAACGAGAACAAGACAATGCTTGGTGATGAAGGCTGCCCTGGAAGGTAGCATTAACGGGAATGTTACAGCATCATTATTCACAACAGCTAGAAAGTAGAAACAACCCAGTGTTCATCCAAATGAAGAGTGGATCCACAAAATGTGCTATATCCACAAAATAAAATATTATTCAGCCATATAATGAAACAGAATTCTAACACATGCAACAACATGGATGAACCTTTAACACATTTTACTGAAGAAAAAAAGCCTGGCAGGAAAAACTCATATTGCATGGTTCTGTTTATATGAGATGTCCAGAAGAGGAAATCACACAGAATCCAGAAGCAAATTAGTGGTTGCCAGGGCTGGATGGGGGGGAGGAGGTTGGGCGTTGGAGGGAGAGCTGACAGGCAGTAAGTATGGGTTTCTTACTGGAGTGATAAAAATGTTCTGGAATTAGACAGTGGTAATGGCTGAACAACCTTGAAAATACATTAAAATCCAAAGTAATGTATACATTAAAAGGGTGAGTTTTATGGTATATGTATTGTATTTCAATAAAAAAGAAAATATGATCAAAAGGATACTAATGTTCCTAAATAAGGGAGTGAAGGAGAATGTTTCAAAGACACAATGAACAAGGGGTAGGAGTGGGAAATTGTTCCCCCAACAGGTAAAGAGCAAAGACTCCAATTCTTGTCATACCTGAAAGATAAAATTACAATCGGGTGACAATGTGTTGTGTAGCAGAAGATTTTAAAAGATTTATTTAGGAAAGAAAAAAGTGCACCTCCAAGAATGGGAGGCGGGCTGTCTCAAGGGAGGAAGAGCGGAGGGTTTTGTCTCCCCTTCCTCTTATACCCTCGGTTAGAGGTGGTCTTTTGATTGGTTGATGGCTTTTGTCCCTGGAGTGCTTAGTCATGTTTGGCCCCCTTTGCACACGTCCTTACTCATGGTGCACACAGAAGACCCCATGGTGGGGGGGATGCTAAACTGCAGTGTTAATTGAAATACACTGAGCATTGGGTCAAGTCTAGTTAAGTCCTTTCTGCTACTGCACAGTCATGGCTGTCAGATTCTAACCAATTCCTTGCTGGCACTCATTTAGAAGAAGTAAAGTCCATTTATGCTGGAGATGGGCATAATGTCATCTTCTGGACCCTCTTCCCTCTCCTCCACTTGTACACCCAGTGCCCCCACTTATCTAACTACCTAAAAAAATGATTAAAGAGGGATCTATTTGAGTTTCATTAGATTTCCTCTGACTTGGGCAGAGAGTTTCAAGGTCACTGTGAAACATACCATTAAAATAATCTGCAGTTTTCTTCCCACTGGAGATCAATTTGGTGATAATAATGAAGCCATGTAAGCTCACCCCTTCCTAAAGTTGCTTCTCAATTCACAGGGGAAGATAGAAAAGCAGAAACATAATTAATGATGTTTTGCATAACATGAATGCCTATGAGCAGTAGCAGAGATTTAAACCCCAATGTACCTGGTAAAATAAAAGACCATCCGCTATTGCTCAGCTACCCAAGACTTTCTCATCTCAGGTAGGCTTCAAGGTCCTAATTTAAAGAATATAAGTCAAATAGAATACTAACCTGTGGTTGCCAAGGGGGAGGGGGGTGGGAAGGGACAGACTGGGAGTTCAAAATTTGTAGATACTGACAGGCATATGTAGAGTAGATAAACAAGATTATACTGTAGAGCACAGGGAAATATATACAAGATCTTGTGGTAGCTTACAGTGAAAAAGAATGTGACAATGAATATATATGTATATTCAAGTAAAACCGAAAAATTGTGCTCTACACTGGAAATTGGCACAACATTGTAAACTGACTATAACTCAATTAAAAAAAAAACTGTCAAAGTCACTAAAAACAAGGAAAGTTTGAGAAACTGTCACAGTGAACAGGAGCCTAAGGAGGCATGATTCCTAAGTGTAATGTGGTGTCCTGGATGAGATCTTGGACTAAAAAAGAGAAAAGGTAAAAACTAACGAAATCTAAATTAAGTATGGGCTTTAGTTAATGATAATGAGTTAATATTAGTTCATTAATTGCAATAATATGTCATACTAATGTAAGAGGTTAATAATAGGAGACACTGGGTATGGGGTATATGTCAACCTCTGTAATATTCTTCTATATTTTTTGCAAATCTAAAACTGTTCTAATAAATAAAGTTTATTTTAAAATATCACACACACACAAAAATTATAAGTCAAAAAAACTTACCTTTTTGGGGAAAAAAGAAATTTGTAAATAAAATATTTTATGTCTGTTTATTTAGTTAAATAAGCTCTGTAATTTCATGCCCAGAAATAATATTTTCTTCTCAGAACTGGAAGAACCTGTCTGCCCTTGGTGGTATCCATGACACAACTTTTACGTTCATTTATTTTGATGTTGGTTCACAGGAAAGACTTCACTCCTTTGATCATTAGAGAAGTAGACATGCAAATTTAAGGGGTTTCCTTGTTTGGTTTTATTTAAAAGATAATGTAGGTACCACATTAAAAATTAAAATGTGCAAATTCATCTTCATGGTCACGTTTACTTGCAAAGAAAAAGTTTCTTAACCACATTCTATTCTCATGTACACCTGAAACATATTGTAAATATGCAGACACATGACACACACACGACACACACATGCACAAGGGAGAGAGACCACGTATGTCAGAAGCACTCGTTCCTCTTCATCCTGCTCCAGTTTTTTAATATAAAACTCCATTTAAAATCCAAAGAGATGCAGACACATGTATTAAATCCTGTTGTTTTCACTTCCTTTTAGTATTTTGCTCTGGCTGTTCGAGACCCCTCCTTTGGCACCAGATACTCTACAAACAGGTAATGAATAGTGTGGCAAAGCCATAATAAATTTCTAGAGAAAGGTCGATGTTACTTATTCCATGTCTCACTAAATCCTAAACAGCAGGATCGATAACATAATTGTTTTCATTGTTATTAGTGTGTGATATGCCAATAGATTCTAAGACTAATACACAAATATTTCAAATCATGTTTTTTTGAGGAACACAATAATTGGCATCATTTTTTTCTGTACCCATGGAATTTTTTCAAGCGTAGAAAATATTTGGTCCTATATCTTACGTAGCCTGGTGTCTCTAACACTGATGTTTCTTGCACACTGTTCTGAAGATGTAATGAGATGTCAATTTACCCACGTGTCTTTCTTGACACAAGAAAGGTAAAGCTCAGGTAAGTCAAAGAGCTTGTAGAAAGTAACACAGCTCATGAAGAGCATCTGGATTTAGACGGAAGTCTAAAGTCTCGCACGATCCATCCCAAATAGTTTTTATTACCTTTGTGTAGATAGCAATGCTTCTTGCAGAAGTGATTATTGACCAAGTACTTTTCTGAGTTTAAAAAGAAAATGGCAGAAGTGAACCGTGTTCTTCCTTACAGGTGCTGCATGGATGTACAGACATGTTATACGTGTGTGTGCCATTGTCTTGATCATTTCCTCAAAAGTTGAGACAGGAACACTTTAGAAGAATGGAAAGAGGAAACTGCTCCTCCTTCACTGAATTCATATTTTTGGGAATTACTGACAACCCTGGGATTAAAACGACCCTTTGTGTCACGTTCTTTGCTGTGTATCTCATTAGTCTCCTGGCCAATCTTGGAATGATCACCCTAATTAGACTGGATTCCCAGCTGCACACACCCATGTACTTTTTCCTCAGCCACCTCTCTTTCTGTGACCTCGGCTATTCCACAGCAATTGGCCCCAAGATGCTGGTAGATCTTTTAGCCAAGAACAAATCCATCCCCTTCCTTGGCTGTGCT
Organism: Camelus bactrianus; assembly: GCF_048773025.1. Lineage (NCBI taxonomy): Eukaryota > Metazoa > Chordata > Mammalia > Artiodactyla > Camelidae > Camelus > Camelus bactrianus. The sequence continues at coordinate 13,016,715 of NC_133548.1, forward strand.
CTGCAGTTCTTGGTCTCCTGTACCTTTGCAGATTCTGAGTGTCTCCTGCTGGCAGTGATGGCCTATGACCGGTACAAGGCCATCAGCAACCCCCTGCTCTACACAGTCAGCATGTCCAGCAGAGTGTGCTCCCTGCTCGTGGCGGGGGTGTACCTGGTGGGGATGGCGGATGCTTTGATACACACGACATTAGCCTTCCGCTTATGTTTCTGTGGGTCCAATGAGATTAACCATTTCTTCTGTGATGTTCCTCCTCTCCTATTGCTATCTTGCTCAGATACACACGTCAATGAGTTAGTGATATTCACCATTTTTGGCTTCATTGAACTGAGCACCATTTCAGGAGTCCTTGCCTCTTACTGTTATATTATCCTATCAGTGTTGAAGATCCACTCTGCTGAGGGGAGGCGCAAAGCTTTCTGCACCTGCACCTCCCACCTAACTGCTGTGGCCATTTTCCAGGGGACTCTGCTCTTCACGTATTTCCGGCCGAGCTCTTCCTACTCTCTGGATCAAGACAAAATGACCTCACTCTTTTACACCCTTGTGATTCCCATGTTAAACCCTCTGATTTACAGCCTACGGAACAAGGATGTGAAAAAGGCCCTTGAAAAATTGAAAATTAAATTGAGAAATTGAAAAATGAACGATGGTTTTTAATATTTATGTTATACATATACACATATATAACAATTTTTATAAAATTATATAATACATGAGAAACATGATTTTCTCAGTAGCAATACTAAAGCTCCGTCATAAGAAAATGTTTCAGTTTCTCAAACTTATGCTTCATTATGTGCCTTGAACTTATCTATGAAACTCCCTCTTCCTGTACAACTTCCTGACTCTTCTAATTTTGTCATATTTTATTTGTTAATGTGTTCATTCAAACATTATCATTTCACATATATTAAGGTTTGTGAGTGTTCACTTTTTTTTTTGCATTTAAGTGCTTTGCATTTCATGAAGAATCCAGTAGTTTGTGCACTAGTGAATCCTAAAGCCTAGAGGAATAAACAAACATTGATTAGGCAGACAAATAATTCCTAATAAGAAAAAAAAAACAGAAATACAAAACAGGAACAGACTCATAGACATAGAATACAAACTTGTGGTTGCCAAGGGGGCGGGAGGTGGGTAGCGACAGACTGAGATTTCAAAATGCAAAATAGAGAAACAAGATTATACTGTATAGTACAGGGAAATATATACAAGATCTTGTGGTAGCTCACAGCAAAAAAGAATGTGACAATGAATATATGCGTGTTCATGTATAACTGAAAAATTGTGCTCTTCACTGGAATTTGACACAACATTGTAAAATGACTATAACTCAATAAAAAATGTAAACAAAAAAAGTCCTAATGAGGTTCAAAACTCCCATTTAGTGAAAAAGGACTTCAGGTTAAAAATCTAGAAACAAATGTCAAAATCTAGTGTGCAGAAAAAAAGGCTTTTTTGGATAGAAGTATTTACTCTCAGATCTAAGAAGTGTTAAGATGGGGAAGTAAAGGATTCTAGGCAGATGGTCTGACAGTTACAGAGGTCTTGAGGGGAACAGTTTTATACCTTTTTAGAATTAAGAAATTCAACATGGATAGGTGATAGTAACATAAAGTGCCTTGGCAAATTACATCATTTGCTGGAATTATTAGCTATCAATGCCTCCCTCTTCTCAGCTCTGATTAAATGTCCCTGTTTTGGGCTCACATAGAACCATCTTCTTCAGTCATTCTTTTTCATGTAACCTTGTTTATTACATCATTGCCTACAATATGAGACTGTGAGCAATCTTTGCTCAAGGACTGAAAATTCCATTCCTATTATCCCAAACACTTACGTAGTCTGGGACAAAAAATGGAAAAAAAGAAAGATGAAAGGAAGGAAAGAAGGAAGGAAGGAAGGATGGAAGGAAGGAAGGAAGGAAGGAAGGAAGGAAGGAAGGAAGGAAGGAAAGAAAGAAGGAAAGAAAGAAAGAAAAAGAAAGAAGGAAAGAAAGAAAGAAAGAAAGAAAGAAAGAAAGAAAGAAAGAAAGAAAGAAAGAAAGAAAGAAAGAAAGAAAGAAAGAAAGAAAGAAAGAAAGAAAGAAAAAGAAAGAGAGAAAGAGAGAAAGAGAGAAAGGAAGGAAGGAATGAAGGAAGGAAGAGAAAGAAAGAAGGAAAGAAGGAAGGAAAGAAAGAAAAAGAGATAGAAAGAAAGAGACAGAAAGAAAAAGAAGAAAGAAAGGGAGGGAGGGAGGAAAACAGTAGACAACATTTTTGAGGTTTTTAGACATCAGTCACTAACAAAAATTAACTGAAGGTATGGTATGTGGCTTGAATATATATACTTTATAAATTTTAAGAAAGAACATAAAATTGTTGTGGCTAGTAAGATATTGATCTACAAAGACATACGTATTACTCTAGAGTAAAGAGCACTGATCTGTATACATTCTTAATATTTACCTATTTCATGTGTCTCTGCTCTGGATTCTGCTGTCTAAACCACTGGACCAGCGTGCCGAGACAACACAGATATGGCCATATATTTTAAAGACCGTGTAAAACTTGTATAATTACTCATTACAATCATAGAAGTTAAAAGCCACTACATATAGATTTTCTGGCTGTCATTGTAAAATGCCTTTGTGCAAAAACATTTCAGGATAGAATTAAAGCCCAAGAAGATTCTCTGGCTTTCAATGGGGCATTTGTGGGACACTGTGACCTCACACATAGTATCACGTTGGAAAAAGACCTATGAAGTATTTTTTTAATAAAAGGTTTTAGAGGTTTTCACTTGTGCTGTTTTCTCACTTCACACAGGGTAACGTGGTGGAAACATTGCAGAAAATATTTTTTTTTTTAAATACGTTGTCCAAGAAAAATGGGGGATCAGCAGATTGCTGCTAGTTCAGAGGATATAAACACGTAATCTGATTACATCTCTCCTCCTTTTGATCGCTATATATTATAGCATCTAAAAACTGACTTGATCTACATGTTGGCTGTGTTATGAAATCTAGTAGATGTGAACTAAAGGCAAGGAAATTTTAAACCCTATAAATAAAATTTCAAAAATAGAATTGACTGATTCAGTTTATTTTGGGCCTCCCACCCCGATTCACCAAGCACCCCCTGAAAGGAGCTGATAAACATAGACGCACCCCAGCTTTTGAGGCTGCCCTGAGGGATGTGTCCCCAGATCATCTGACTCTGATAGCCAGCGGGTCTTCCACTCAGGAACGCCACAGAAGGTTGAAAGCATGTCAAGCCCCTTTTCCAACCACAATGGAATAAACTAGAAAACAGAGGAGTAAACTGGAAAAATTCACAAATATGTGGAGGTTAAACAACATGTCCCTGATTAACCAATAGGTCAGAGAACAAATCAGAAGAGAATTCAAAAGCGATCTTGAGGCAAATAAAAGTAGAATCATGGCGTACCAAACAACAGGGGATGGAACAAAAGCAGCTCTAAGAAGGTTTACAGTGAGAAACGCTTACATAATGGGAAAAAAATCAGATAACTTTATACTTCAAGGGACTAGAAAATACTAGTCCAGCATGTAAATAATAATTATGTGGTAAAGCAGTTATATATCCCTAGAAAAAATGTGTATATATATTTACTGAAGTGTGGCCAGTCCACAATGCTGTGTCAAGTTCTGGTGTATGGCACAATGCTTCAGTCATGTAGGAACATACATATATTCATTTTCATATTTATTTTTCACTGTAAGTTACTACAAGACACTGAATATAGTTCCCCGTGCTATACAGTATAAACTTGTTGTTTATCTATCTTATGTATATTAGTTAGTATCTGCAAATCTCGAGCTCTCAATTTATCCCTAGAAAAAAATTTATTGAAATGTATCTCATGTCACAAAAAATACTAAAAAAGATGCAGACCAAGAATAGTGATATCATACTGTTCATTATTTTTAAATCTGAGAAATGTTCATTGTTTCTGAATTTAATACAGTGTCTTAAACAAATCATGATTCTTAAAGAACTCAGCAAGTGTAATCATTTTCATGCCCAACTGGGTATTTATTTTATGAGGGTAAGACTATGTACATATTCCAGCTTTGTCTTTAGGTTAAGTGTTGCTTTCATACCATATTGACCTGCAGTGATCTTTTGGTTCATGACTGATTACTGAGATAAAGCGGTGAAGGTTCACACAATCCACAGTCCTCATGGATAACATCCAAATTTAGAGCCAAGCTTACTCAAACTCCTGTTCCAGGCACTTTAACTTTTGTCAACAACGTAACAATGAAACTTGTCTGGGCTATTTTATGAGGATAAATCACACAAAAATATAATGTACTGTAATAAATGCTTTCTGATTTACAGATTATATTTTTCTGAATCTCAAGAGGTGTTAAAACTTTCACATTTTCTTGATCATTTCTGTAGCATGTTAGAAGAATGAAGAATATGTTGAGAAAATGAATCTTCTTTAAGTGAATTCCTTCTCTTGGGAATTAGTAATAACCCTGGGATCAAAGTGACGCTATTTACATTTCTAGTTGCCTGTGTCATTATTGTTAGTGAAAAATACAATGTCCAAGTAAGACATCATCAGTGTCTACATGTAATATCCACGTATAATGCAGTATTACACGTCAGTTCCTTCATCCTAGTTCTGTCCACCTGCCCAGGCAACGGCCTCCCTAAACACGAGCATAGCCAGTGGTGACACATTAGGGTATATGTGCAATTAGCCACATACAAAAAAAAAAAACTACTATTCTTCACTCTTTTAATAAGCATGTGACTCTTTCTTAAGAGGCAGCAAATATAATCTAGCTTGATATCTTCTTTAGAAACATGCTATGACCTAGAAAAACAATGACAACAATACAGTGTTGGAATGTTCCTTCAACTCACCATAACTGTGGCTTGCAACACATCATTTTTACTTTTTTGGCTTCAGTTTCCACTCTGTCCCAAGAGGGATTTGAACTGGATAATCTTTATTGTACATTGTAGCTACCACATACTGTATCTATGTTGATTTGATTTTATCAATGAATAATGCACAAACCTACATTTGGGGAGATAAAAGAGAATAACAGATGGGTGGGAATTTATTTATACCAAAGGACTGCATTACATTTCTAGGCCAATTTGACCCAAAATGGAAGTGGTAATGATGATAGAAAAAAATAGCTTAGGCTGCATGAGCCTTAATGCTATCAAGATGTATCTGTTCTGCATTTTGATTTTAAGAGACACTTCGTAAAAATGGATATCCACATTTTTCAGTCATCAGGGAAATCGTGTAATCTACACAATGGCTGAAATTAAAATGACAGACAACATGGAGCACTGGTTAGGATGTGAAATAGCCAGAACACTCACTCACTGAAAATGTGATAGTGGAAGCATGCGTTTCTATAATTCTTTGGAAAACAGTATGGTGATATTTACTAAATTTAAACTTCATACACACACGGGTGCACACACATTTGAATCCTAGTTTTATACACAAGATAAATGTCTGCATCTCTAACAAAAGACAAGTACAAGAATATTCACACTAACATTATTAGTAATACAAAAAAGGGGGGAATATCCTCAACTGCCTATCAACATTAAAGTAGATAAATAAATAATGATATATTTGTACAAAGTTTTACTATTCAACAAGAAGCATGAATGTCCTGAAATTCAAGCAACAGCAGGGATGGTTTGCACAGGTATGTTGTTGAGTGAAACGGTACATTCTATAAGCATCCACTTTTGTGTGGTTCAAAAAAATACAAAACTAATCAATCATAATAAAAGTCAAGAAAGTGTCTACTTCTTGGCGATAAGAGATCAGCAATTTAGGGAGGGACATATAGAAGGCTTTGTTGATTCTGGAAATTTTATATTTTTTGGTCTGGGTCCTGACTACAAGGCTAATTTTTTTTGAAAATGTATGTGTGTTAATTTAAGGATTCTCTGCAAGTACATTACACATCAGAAACATTTTCCAAAAGCAAATATTCACCATTAGATTACAAGTGACTTCAGAATTTTGTTAATATAAACTATTATCTTTAGATATTCTTTATACATAAAAGTGTATATTTTTAGAAAATGAACAGTGTGACTTTCATATTTAGTTAGTGAATAATGATCTCTTTTGTTATTGAAAATGCAAAAATATCTTATTTGACTCATGAGCACTCAATATTTTTTCCAGCAACACGGAGTCTTAATGAACTTGTTTGCCTTGGTACCAATTATCAGGCCCAGAACTCAGGGCCACACAATTATTTTCCAAAGGTCGGTGTTCAGAAGTAGACAGTTACCTATAAAGTGTTCCATGTAGAGGCACAGTGGCACAGGGGAAATCATACAGACACAGATTTTTTTCTCCCTTGCTTGTCTCTGATGTATTAAATTCCAACTATGTGATTCTCTCCTGTGATGTAAGAAAGCCAACTTCAAGTCAAACTAAAACCCTTTAAGAAGTTAATTATCCATTTTTTTAAAAAAAATAATAATACAGCTACTGCAGCTCATTCCCCCATAATGGAGGAAAGTCACCCTAAATGGTCTGCAGGGGCAGTCATGTTTAGGAAGCTAAATTTAGGTGCTGTCTCAGCAGAGTGAAACCCAAAGAGATTTGTCATCCCTGGAGACAGAGAAGCACCTGATGCAAAAATGAGTTTGAAAAGGAGTCAGAATAAAACTACCAAGGAAACCCCATCCTTCAAACATGCAGCCAGAGAAGCAGTTAACGGCAGGAAAGCCCTTGGGTGACACAAACATATCAGCACCTTCAGTTCAATACGTGTCAAAGTATTATAATTACTTAGTTTGAGTTAGGTCTCAACAATGTCACTTATAACAGTCAATTAAATATATTTGTAAAGAAATTGTCACTCAAATAATTACTCTAATTAGTCATCACTCTAATTAACTGCAATTAGGCAACAATTAATATATCACGAAGGTACCCTTTACCACATATCAAGAAGACTTTATTTTAATGATTTTGGCCAACAGTGTGTTCTACCTTTATAAGATCTCGAAAAAAATCTAGGTCCCTGTATAGCTCCCAGTGAGGTTTCAGAAGAAACAAATTCCCTGGAGTATTTGTAAACACACTCTAGCTTAATACTCATCCCTTCATCAATTACTTTGTGCACATTCAAAATTTCACTTTACCTCTTTTTCTGGTAAAGAAATTAATTAACTGCAGTAAGGCAGAACCCATAGTAGGAACACATTATTGTGTGTTTCATTCAGGAGTAGAAATTAACAGATACATAGAAAGTTGTGCTTCTCAGCATCCTGAAATGATTCATGTATTTTAAAGTATCACTCAGAATGTGGCCAAAAAAATAGTGTATCCCCTAAGGCTGCCATGTTGCACAACTTCAGGGGCAACATTTTACTTATTTCCTTGTCCTCCCTGGATTTGGGCGGTACAGTGTTTACTTGATACATTTATACATTGGAATTTAATTACCACCATATCTTTAGTTAACACCCACATCAGTCACATAATTATTGTCCATTTCTTGTGATGAGAACATTTAAGATCTAGTCTGTTAGCAACTTTAAGGTATATAATAACAGTATTGTAACTAATCACAACGCTGTGTGTTAGATCTCCAGAGCTAAATTCATCTTACAACTGCAAGTTTGTACACTTTAACCAATAGCTCCTCAATTCCTCCACCCCCAGCCCCTGGCAACCACCATGCTATACTCCGTTTCTATGAGATTGTCACACAGAAGTTTTTTCCGAAACAAAGGAACCTTGGCTTTTTTTTTTTTAAACCGTATCCCAACACATTTTTTATAGACCATCCTTGTACTTACCAACTATATTAGTAAAGAGCCTTCAAAGGCTATTTATTTCAATTTTTTTTTGGAACTTCTACCAGTATTATCACCAGAGATAAGGGACATCCCCTATCCAAACAACATTATCAAGTATTAATGTTAAAATACTTAATAACACTCATTTACTGAGTTGTTACTCATGGAAATCTTATGCTAAGGATGGCTGAAATGTACCAAGACACGGACAGTCATACCTTGGAGATACCGCAGGTTGAGTTCACCTGATAAAGTGAATATTCCAACAAAGAGAAGCAGGCAATTTCTGGTTTCCAAGTACATACGAAAGTTACATTTACACCATACTGCAGTCTATTCAGTATGCAATAACACTAGCTCTAAAAAAAAAAAAGGTAATAGTATAATTAAAAAAAACTTTATTGATAAAAAAAAAAGCATTTGAGCTTTCAATGAGTGGTAGTAATAACATCAAAAATCACCAATCACAGATCACCATTACAAATATATTAATGATGAAACAGTTTGGAAATTGTGACAATTAGGAAAATGTGACACATTGCCATGAAGTGAGCAAATTCTGCTGGACACGCAGTGCTAACAGACTTGCCTGACATAGGGCTGCCACAAGCCTGCAATTTGTAAAAAACCACAATTATCTGCAAAGCACGATAAAATGAGGTATGCCTGTGAATGAATGAAGTACATTGTTCAATAAAGAGTGTGCTGTGTGTGATGGATGTTTTACAGTTGAAGGAGAACAGATTACGCCCCTCCAAAATATGCCACTTTGGCTTAATAATTATTTTTAATTCACAATCTTTAAGAAACAGCTGGTGGAAAAGGGACCCCCTGACCCTCCTCCATGTCTCTGAAGGCAGGAAATCAATGTCCTGTGTGAAGTTTCCCCTCCTTGTGCCAGAAAGGTAGAAAGCATTCATAGCACCAGAAACAGGGAATTAAGGGCCAAGAAGGCTGCATAACCAAACCTTGTTACTACTTTACTGGTAGTAACCAGCGTAATCCCCTTTGTCCCATCAATTCATCACAACTTTAATGTTTTCTTGTCTAAAAGAAATAAAAGCTGCCTGCTTTGGGCACTTTGCATGTCATTCTTTTTATGAGACCCCTATATGTAGAAAATTAAACTCATTTTTCTCCTGTCACTTTGTCTTATGTCAATGTAATTATTAGGCTAGTGAGAGAACTAGAAGGAAAGAAGGGAATGTCTTCTGTACCTACATAACCAAAAAAATCATTGAAATAAGGGTGATTGACATGTACTCAGGGGAAAGACTCAGACAATGACTAATGGTCAAATCAGTATGTAAGATGATCAAATCTCGGAATGAGAACTGAAGTTTCAGAAATGGAGGAAGTTGGATGACAAATGAAAAGGAGAAGAAAGTCATTAGCACAGAATCTAGCTTCACTGGAGGAGAGATTTACGGTAGCCATGAAGCATGACATTAAACTCTGGTAAATTTCTGACATCGATTTGGTGAAAAGAATAAAGAATTAAAAGGTCAGCCTTTGCTCAAGTCACTGCAGCAGTCACAAGAGAAAATACAGAAACAGAAACCTAATTCCTCATGTTCTCATAACACAAAAACGCAAGGATGGAGGCTCTAGAGATTTAAGTCCCAACAGTCCCTAGACAGAAATAAAATGCGATCTGCCTACTGTATACGGACCGGAGAAAAAAGGACAGAAAGCCTCGCTCATTTCAGGTAGGTTTCTAAACAGCTAAATTTAAAGCATATGGGAAAGGAGGTAAAACTCACTTTTATGGAAAAGTGAGGAATCAAGTATTGGGGATGTGTAAACGAATCATTTTATACGTGCATACTCAGTTAATTAAAAACCGCAATCTAGTAACCAAATACAATGGCAACTTCTGAAATTCCTCTCCAGAAATTTGCTTATGAACCAGACACCCAGTGCCACTCTGAGTCACTGTAGCATTTAACAACTCACTCTTCCCTGCTAGACTTCAGCCCCTTCTCTGTAAAAGAAAACCTGTCTCTACGTATCTGTGATCTACTCCTGTGCAAACCTACCCCCACAATCGGAGGTATTAAACACATAAAACTTTTAAAAACACCGAAAATAGACCTGTTTCATCACCACACAAAAGAATTGCTTAGTATCTCAAGGCTGATTTGACTTGAAATGGCAATAATAATGGTATTATATGTAATAATAATCATGATAATAATGTATGTTATAATATGTAATAATACGTGATAAGAATAATTATAATAACAATAATATAATATATATGTTATTATAATAATGCTATAAATGAGGAAATGAGCTGTAGAAGACCAAATACTCTTAAACCCAACACCTTTTTTTAAAAACATTTTTTTTTATTGAGTTATAGCCATTTTACTCAACACCTTTAACTGGGCCCCAATTTGACACCCAGACTTTAGTAGACTTATCATAGAAATGTGTGTACAACTTTTTTCTGTATGCAGGTAAATAAAACTGTAAAACTCAGTCAGATTGTAGACAATGGCAGCATTTCATTCTTTTTCACTCTTTAGCAGATCCTGGTACGCAGTGTTTTTCAATACATTCTTGTAAAATTAGTAAAGCATATAATTTTCATAGATTTATGAGTTTCAAATAGCAATGAGTATGCTTTATGTTACTGAAAAGCACTGTTTTACTTATAGAACAGAGATGTTTAGCAAGCCAAGCAATGTTGTCTTGTTTTAGGCAACAGGGACCTAGTAAACCTAGGTTTTCTGGGTTCCATTATTACGCACTGAATTTATAGGATAATGGTCCATGCCTCTGGGCCAGACAACCATTTTCTGGAAGAAGGTGAGCAAAAGCAAACCTTTGCCTGCTTAGTGTTAGGTTTAGGAGCACCAATGAGACCAGAACAAAACACATAGACACAGATTTATTTCTAGTGTCTTAACTGCTACCTTATGTCTTCCCCTGAGCTATTCTCTGTTAACATACCAGCTTTGGGGAAGTAATTTATAATCTGATTTTTCAGCAATACATTACTACCCACACTCCAGATTGAATGGCGAGTGGGAGATGAACTATGTGGTTCATGAGATTGCAGCCTGCGCCCTGCTAACAAGGACAGCCTGGGGGACTTAGCGCCCCTTGGGATGCGTAAGCACCTGAGGGAAACGTGATTGTGGGAAGGCACCGGAAGGCAGTCACCAAGGATGACTCTGTCTCCTTCAAATATGCACCAGAGAAGAAGGGAATGACAGTACAGTTCTGGGCATCACAAGTCTATCATGGGGTTATGATTTCCTGATGGAAAATGACCAGCAATTTCTTAGGTAATTTCAGAGTTGCCACAACAATTTCTCCCACAGGAGGACATTAGGTATTTTACTATTGGGAACATCACTCAAAAAATAACAATGCGTTAGAAAAAGACGTTAAAACTGGTACTAGAATCATTTTTCCAAAAATTAAAAATATACTAATTTCATCAAATTTTGCCTGAAGAGTATTCTGACTTTATAGAAAGCAGAAAGAAAGTCCATAACAGCAAACAATACAAATTAGTATACAGAAGCAGCTGCAAACCTGCGTTTCTGTCTACTCAAAGCTAATCTTTGGGGGAAAAAAATGAAACTACCTGACATATTACAATACATAAACTGCATGCCCTGCACACTTTTTCTTGTGTGTTTTTTTTTTTTACACAAATTTTAAATTTACAGGTCTGTGGCAGTTAAATTAACTGCAGTAAGATTAAAGATGCTCAGCTAATGTACATGGTTATTGTACATTTCGGGGAACATTTATCCACTGTGTTCATTTAAAGAACACACAGCAACCTATGCTTGTACGTGTAGTGCAATGATTTATATATAATAAAACATTTTCAATAAATGGTCAATACAGTGATTATCCCCCTAACATCAAGGGATTCCAGCTTGTTCAGTTTCTATCTGATTCCTGAGACTTTCCAGTGAAGCCAGCCCCCCACAGCATCTTCACTTCACACTGACATTTACTGTGTTCCAGTGTCCAGGTGATATGAATAGAGCAGATCACCTCCCAACGTGAACATCTTTCCTATTTGCTCCCCTCTGCCATCAGCCAGTCAAAGCTGGGATCCCACCTTGGTTTAGAAGTGGGACTTGAATGGTCTCTCAGTTCTCTAAGAAATCTCAGAGTCTATGGGTTATTAATTTTATGAGTTTTCAAAGTCACTTTAACATAAACATACCGCAACAGTCTATGAGGCTTTTTAGGAGAGTTGTATTGTAAGACAGATTTGTTTACTGCACTGTATTCAGGAATCCGTTTTGAGTAATTTTGATGCGTCAGAGAAACAATGTCTACAGGACTACAGAAGTTTAGTTATCATCTCTGGGTTTCAGTTTCTCTATCATAGACTGAGGTTGTCAGAAACAACTCAGGACATATGTGATAACATAAAATACATGATGTATGAGGTGATAATTAAATATGAGTTGGTAAAAAGGCCCAAATTGCCTCTATTTAAAATCAAATCTCTTTGCATTTAAAAGCCATTGCTTAGAGTTATTTTAAAGAAAGACCAGATAAATTGTGTATGTATAATTTTACTCATATCAGGAGTTTTATGATATAAAAATTGTATATTAATCAGATGCTCATTAGCAAAGGACAGAATGAATAAATGCATGTACATCAGTAGAAAGACTACATCGGCTATGTTCATAATATCTATATGTATAAAATATGTTTGTTTTGATGTCAATTTTGTTTAAAATGTTAAAATGTCATAATATAGAAAATAAAACTAGTTATCCCTAAGAGCTGTATGTTTATGATTATTTTCTTGCTGTGTTTACAAAAAAATGTTTTACCTGTAAATGTGTTTAATGGGCTAGAGTTTGTGCATGTGTGTCCACGGAAGTGTGAGTGTGAGTGACCGTGGCTTTGTTTTTTAAATTATGGAATTAAAACAAAATGTCTGTATAGAGATTTTTGAGCTGAAAATAAGGACCACTCATTGACCGGACTCATTTTACTATTGTTAAATAAATATAATTGGGCAGGAAGGTAGAGAGGACAAAAGTAATATTTTCTGAGTTCTGGTTTTTTTTTTTTTCTCAGTCACCCCGCCTGTAAGAGATAACAGATGATAGACATACTATTATATTTGTCACTTATTCCCCAGAGACCAAGTGCTCGACACCAGGGAGCAGATGCAGAGGTGGTTATATACGGTCCAGCTCAGTCAGGAGAAGACGCTGGATCTTCCTGCAGAGAGAGCTGCTTGCAGCAAACAAGTCATGGGTTCTGGTTCAGTTACTATCATCTCTTTCTTGTTTTTCAGACTCAAATTTTAGTTTCCTTTACCTCTCATTCTTTTTTTTTTTTAACTGAAAGCATGTTACAAAGCCAAAGTAGGATATGAAATATTATACAAACTTTTATTTCAATTACATTTTTCAAGCTATTTAATTAAAATACATATATACACAGATAGCAGGGGCTACAAACAAGAGCGACTATGTGGTGGTCAGACATTTTATTTTCTTTTAAATGTCTTACCTGTACTTTTATACATTTTTTAAGTTTTCATTTTTAAAGGAAAACTTTTTTTTAAAATAATGTATCTACATAGATTTTTAGGGGGGGCATGGCATTTTTTTTTATGGAGTTATAGTCAGTTTACAATGTGTCAGTTTCGTACAGCACAGTTCTTCAGTCTTACATGAATATACACATATTCATTTTCATATTACTTTTCACTGTGAGCTACTATAAGATATTGAATATAGTTCCCTGTGTTGTACAGTGTAAACTTGTTTATCTATTTTATATACACCAGTCAGTATCTGCAAATCTCAAACTCCCAGTTTATCCCTTCCCACTCCCTCCCCCTCGGATGGACAGATATTTAAATGAATTTAAGCCAAGGGTTTGGAGACCCGCACTTTGAACTCTAGACCATTATTTGGATACTCATTTTCAGCTCTTCATCTGTCTTCAGCTTCACTTGAATATTCTCAAAGAACAGAGGAGGACATGAATGACATTAATAACATCATTGGTTGGGGAGAGTATAACAGTGGGGCAAAGAATTCAAGAAACACCAACTTATTTAAGCTAGGAGGAGGCAGATTTCAGCAACATTCACGAGAAATCGTGATCAAAAGAAACAATAAAACAACGTTCAGTTTCTGGGGAATGGGGATGGGGTGGGGTTCAGATGTGACTCTCTCTGAGTACTCTTACCAAGCGTCTTACACATCTGATCTGCGGGTGAATAGATCCTGTGGGTGCCGGTCCACCGTGGCAGAAGGACTCAAGCACAAACCACACTGCCTTTCCTGCCTCTGCGTCACTTGTGCATCCAGTAACCCTTACATTAGGTCCCGTTCATTCTTCAGAAATTCTCCTGAGTGACAGCCAGTGTCAGGGGGAACGTGGTCAGCCCTGGCGTATTTCTGCCCGTGCTCTCCAGAATATTGCTCATGCTTCCACCTTCTTTAGCTCTCTCCCTGCCCCAGTGGGCCCTGAATCACAGAATATCTCTATCCTTTGTTGACTGATACTGGACCTGAGTGGGTTAATGGGGAAGTGGGGGCGTGTTATATCCAGGAAATTGGCAAAGCAAAAGTCTTGTCAGAAGACATGGGTTATCTGGACCAATTAATTTAAGAACTGTTGTCTCAATGCTGAGGACATTAATTTATTGATATGAGATAGAAGTAGCAAAAATTATCATAAATGCAATGAGGTTGGTGTGTAAATAGCATGACTTAATTTAGATAGAAGTATGCCACAGATGGTACAGTGCTAGACAAATGTAAGTGACATTATTATCATTACCATTGATTGTTTTACACTAAACTGGATATAGTTTCAGGGAGCCAGTGTACCTCATGCAGCCCTAGCATTCTCTCTTTTCCTAGTTATTGAGATAGAGAAAGAACCAGCAGTTTAGCTGTGAAGATAGTAAGATGATGTTAACCCTCCACTCCCACCACCTCCGTTTCCTCTACCCCAACTAGGGGTTCCCAGATCTGAGTCATGGCTGCGGAGAACTGCTCTGTGTCTGCTGACTTCATGTTCCTGGGACTTTCTGGCAGGAGAGACGCGCAGCTGGGGCTCTTCGTGCTCTTCCTGCTGGTTTACGGCATCACTGTGATGGCCAACCTAGGGATGATCCTGCTGATCAAGGTGGACCCCAGACTCCACACGCCCATGTATTATTTCCTGAGCAACCTGTCCTTCTGTGACATCTGCTACTCCTCCACTGTCTCTCCCAGGATGCTGACTGATTTCCTATCGGAGCAAAAGAGGATTCCATACAATTTGTGTGCCATCCAGATGTTTTTCTTCGGAACCCTTGCAGATGTGGAATGTCTCATGTTGGCTGTCATGGCTTACGACCACTATGTAGCCATTTGCAACCCACTACTGTACACAGTCACCATGTCCAGGAGAATCTGTACCCAACTTGTGGCTGTCGCCTACATTGTAGGCTTGGTGGATTCAGCAATCCACACCTGTTTCACATTTCAATTGTCTTTCTGCCAGTCTAATATCATCAATCACTTTTTCTGTGATATCCCGCCCTTGCTAGCCCTCTCCTCCTCAGACACATCCACAAATGAGATAATGTTGTTCATTTCTAGTAGCTGTGTTGTGGGCTGCAGCATCATCACCGTCCTCCTTTCCTACAGCTACATCATCACCACCATCCTTAGAATGAGCTCGGCACAGGGGAGGCGCAAAGCCTTCTCTACGTGTGCCTCCCACTTGACGGCGGTGGCCGTGTTTCACGGCACCCTCCTGTTCATGTACTTCCGACCCAGCTCCAGTTACTCCATGGACACGGACAAAGCGGCCTCTGTTTTCTACACGGTTGTCATCCCCATGCTAAACCCGCTGATCTACAGCCTAAGGAACAAGGATGTGAAAGGTGCCCTGAAAAAAGCAATCAGCTCTGAATTATGTTCTGGGTGATACAATGTTTTCACCTTAAAGTATTTATTTTGAGATTCTGAGAGTGAAATGGCAGGTGTTTTGACACAGATTCTTATAGTCTCACCAATAGACTTTCTAGATACTTTCCATTACTTATTTTTGTGTGCCCAAACTGAGTAGGGGGGTCAGTGATTTTCTTTTTTAATCTTAATCTTTTCTCAAAACTAAGGAGGAGTAGCTATAGCTTCGTTTTGCTGTTTGGCACAGAAGGCCTGTGCACGTGTCCGCTCACCCTGTGCTTGTTCCATCACAACACTCAGAACTGCACAAGTAAGAAATAAATAAATCAGAATAAATTAAAAGCAAAACATCATGCCCCGAACTCCAGGTTCCATAAGTGCGAGGCCCCTGCTTATCTTGTTCACTAGTATTTCTCATTTGTTGTTTAAAATGCTTGACGTCAGTATGCCATTCAGAGATACTTAGTGAATAAATCTACAAGCCCCTTGCGAACTGATGCAAAAGGAAACATTGTCTATTTTTGAAATAAAATAATTCCCTTTATCCTATTTTATCCCAGAACATCCATCCTAGAGAAAATCCCTCTATGATTCTGTCTTTTGGCTTAGGCTGAATAAATACCAGCGGCAGGGATCGTTGGATGTAGGGAGCTTCTTGGATCCTCTGTTTCTCATCATTCTGCCCAAGTTACATCAGCAGGCAACCCCAGGATCAGCAGCTCAGCATTTAGATTGCACCTCACAGTCTTCGCATCAGCCTGTGGAAGTTCCTTTTCGCCCTCACTCCAGAGAACAGATACGGTGCTGCTGACACCAGCCCAGAAGCTGCACGAATGACAGTTGGAGGTTATGTACCTAGACCTTCTCTAAAAGCCACTAGAAATGAAGATTCCATCTTCTTTGGTGTGTTAAAAGCACTGTACTTATTAAAATTAAAAAAAAATGAAATGCACAACTGATACACTTTGAGTTGTATAGGAATAGTTATTAACAAAAATATATATTCAAAGGGAAAAAGAAGTCATATTTACATTCATATTCTGTTTGTGAATAATTGTATTCACTCTCTGTGTATCTGTCAAATAAATGGGAACTGTATTCTAAACACAATTTTAATAGTGGTCATTTCCTAGTAGCTGGATATCAAGTAACTTTCACTTTACGTAATTAACTCACGTTAATTGCTTATGCTGTTCTCACTGTAATAAATTAGTGATTAGTCCATTTCTGACAAACATAGCACTAGATCAGGTTGTCAAAACTACACTTTTTATTTTATGTTGTGCAAGAAAGGAACATGGAGGCAGTTTTTTCTGGTTCCAGGAGGACAGCAAAATGAGTTATACATGGATTTCAGTGTTGCTTCTTAATTATATATATGCCTTTAGACATAAAATGTGCTGAATATTATGTACTTCAAACATTATGAAAATGAAACAACACATTAAAACATGCAATTTTTAGCATGAGAAGAAATCCTGTCTTTCTGTTAACTCTCAGGTGATGTTTCTGAATAAACAGAAAAGTATCTGGAGTCCTCAAGAGAATAAACTGGTGACACAGGAAAATGGGACACAGAAGAATGTCCACATTCCAGGTCCCAGGAGAGTCCCTGGGATGCAGCCTAACAAGTGAGGGTCCTTGGCTTCATTCAGGAAATAATTCAGAGCAAGCCATAGTTGAGTAAAAGTAGATTATGTGGCTGGAGAAAGAAAATCACACATGCTTAATGGGAAAAAAAAAAGCATTTAGCATAGCAATTGAAAAATTGTTATATTTCTAAGTGAGAAAGGGAAGGAGATTTGTTTCAGAAACAAAAGAACAGGATAAAAATCATTAAGGATAAACAATAATTAGATACAATAATTTTTATTTAATAAATGCATTAATTTCAAAAAATTTATGGTAGAAATAATAACAGGTGAAATTATTAAGTGGAGGGGCCATCTGAGTTTCGTTCGATGTCTGATTTGAGTGGAGGAAGAGGGTGTAGACTATGGGTAACAATGAATCGTGCTTTACACAGCATTTTCCCTTCCTGATGTTAATCAATTTGGTGCAAGTGTGAAGAATTGAAAGTTCAGCCTTTGCCGGAGTTGTTACAACAGTCCCAGGGGAAAATACCAAACTAGAAATCTAATTAATCACGTTTGCGTAACACAGAAGTGTGAGATCAGAGGCTTTAGAAATTTAAGTCCCAAATGTCACTACATAAACATAAAATGTGATCTGTCTAAACCCATCTACGGGAGCCAAGAACAGAAACCCCTGATCATCACAGGTAGGTTTCTGAGCTGTCAAATGTAAAGAGTGAAAAATAAGGAATCAAATATTTAGAAAATTGCAAGTGAAGATTTTATTGACTTCCTTTGGTTAGTCATCTGCAACCTAGTGGCAAAAATTACATTTCTCATCAAAGCAGGGTAAGTCAGATTCATTCTGACTAGCAAATGAACAGTTTTGCTTACTTATATCTTAATCAAATTTAAGGAAAAAATGGGATTTTTAAAATCTCTGTGAAAGGGTATATGCAAATATAAGACTTTTTTTTTCTAATTTTTTAACCAGTAAAAATTGACGTATCACAATACAAATAAAAATTTGTGTAAATTCAAACCCATATGAACCATGTATCATATTTACTGAGGTCTAATACAAAATCAGACCATCGTTCATATTCCAATTCTTATATATTGACAGAGAGTCATGGTGCACATCCACACACACATGCGCACACACGCAGAAGCTTATATCAAAGATGTGTTCATTACTCCAGTTCCCCTCTCTGTGTTTTTAATGAACAAGTCAGGTTAAAATCCTAAAGGGCTGTAAATGCATTGGTTAAATTCTGTTGTTTCCACTTGTTTTTAGCATTTCTTTTTATCTGGTCAAGAGACATGTCCTTTGGCACCAGAGCACTCTTGAATGTAAGTAATGATCATTTGGCCATGCAGTAAAATAGTAGTAGAGAAAATTTCACTAAAATATAGCTAATGTCTCAGTAAAACATTAAAACGTAGACCAAAAACAGTAATACCATATTGTTCATTATTTTTAAACCAGAGATAAGTTCATTGTGTTTTTAATATACAGTAATAAATAAATTATGATTCTTAAGAATTGAGTAAGGATATGAATTTTTATGTTTAATTGGGGATATATATTTTTAAAATATGAGGCTGAATATTCCAGCTTTGTCTTTAATTTAGGTATTACTTTTATATTATATTTGACCTGTAATGAGCTTTCAGTTATGATTCATGGCTGAGATAAAGCAGTGACGTTTCACACAATCCACACACATCATGGATGACATTCAAATTTAGAGGCAAGCATTCTCAAAATCCTATCCCAGACACTAACTCTTTCCAGTTAAATAGCAATGAAATTTGTATGGGCAATTTTCTGAGAATAAAGTATTTAATGTACTGAGATAAATTATATCTGACTTACAGATTATATTTTGTGTCAAAAAGAGAAAAAACTTGGATCTATCATTTTCTTGATCATTTCTGGAGCATTTTTAGAAGGAAAATAAAGAAGAATGGATGGGGGAAATTGCTCTTCCTTGAATGAATTCCTTCTCTTAGGAATTAGCAATCACCCTGTGATCAAAGTGACTCTATTTACCACCTTTCTACTTGTTTATCTCATTATTCTTGTTGCAAATCTTGGGATGATCATTTTAATAAGAATGGACTCCCAGCTTCACGTGCCAATGTACTTTTTCCTCAGCCACCTCTCCTTCAGTGACCTCTGCTATTCCACAGCAATTGGACCCAAGATGCTGGTGGACCTATTTGCCAAGAACAAATCCATCCCCTTCCTTGGCTGTGCTCTGCAGTTCTTGGTCTTCTGTACCTTTGCAGATTCTGAGTGTCTCCTGCTGGCAGTGATGGCCTATGACCGGTACAAGGCCATCAGCAACCCCCTGCTCTACACAGTCAGCATGTCCAGCAGAGTGTGCTCCCTGCTCGTGGCGGGGGTGTACCTGGTGGGGATGGCGGATGCTTTGATACACACGACGTTAGCCTTCCGCTTATGTTTCTGTGGCTCAAATGAGATTAACCATTTCTTCTGTGATTTACCTCCTCTCTTCCTCCTTTCCTGTTCAGATGCACAGGTCAATGAGTTAGTGATATTCACCGTTTTTGGCTTCATTGAACTGAGCACCATTTCAGGAGTCCTTGCCTCTTACTGTCATATTATCCTATCAGTGGTGAAGATCCACTCAGCTGAGGGGAGGCGCAAAGCTTTCTCCACCTGCACCTCCCACCTAACTGCTGTGGCCATTTTCCAGGGGACTCTGCTCTTCACGTATTTCCGGCCGAGCTCCTCCTACTCTCTGGATCAAGACAAAATGACCTCACTCTTTTACACCCTTGTGATTCCCATGTTAAACCCTCTGATTTACAGCCTACGGAACAAGGATGTGAAAGAGGCTTTGAAGAAACTTAAAAATAAAAAGTGGTTCCACTGAAAATTTATATGTATATGTTTTTCCCCCAGTCTTACACTGTAATTCACGGAAATCAAAACTGCTTCCACTACCGTGGTGTGATCCAGTAACTAGGCCCTGTTCCAGCCATGTCAAAATGTGTCATTCCCGAGAGGCCATGTGCTTCATTTTATGTCTTAATTTATAGTTGATACTCATTATTTATGGAAATGTTTTGGAGTCTTGGTTTCCCAAAATTGTTTTTCTTCAATTTTCATATGTGCATTCATTAATTTTTCTGAAAGTAATTGAGTATTTTCTAAGGTCTTGTTGCACTTCTATGTGCTCTGTATTTCATGGGGAGTCCATCTGTTTTTATACTAATTAACCTTGTTATCCAACAGAAGTGACAAATATTAATTATTCTAGCGGTATAGCCTGTGGCAGACTGGAAACATCAGAGTAGGCCAGACCAAAAAAACTTACAAAACTGTCTTAGGCTGTGCACAAAACATTAAAAAAAAAAAACAAAAACACCAAAACTCAGTCTTCCTTCCCCAGCACTGACTGAGTCAATAGGACAGTGAAGACAGAGTGAGAATTCTGGCTGAACAACCACCAGCTGGACCTTTCACAGAGATTCCCGGCAGGAAATCCACCCACCCACAGAGGGGCTGAAAGAAATCTAGGCATTATGATTTGGCCATTGTCTAAAACATCAGTTTTAGATTCCACACATAAGTGATATCATGTGATATTTGTCTTTCTCTGTCTGACTTATTTCACTTGGAATGATAATCTCTAGATCCATCCATGTTGCTACAAATGCCTTTATTTCATTGCTTTTTATGGCTGAGTAATATTCCCATATATGCCACATCCTCTTTATCCAGTCATCTGTCGATGGACATTTAGGCTGCTTCTATGTGTTGGCTATTGTAAATAGTGCTGCTAAGAACATTGAGATGCATGTGTCTTTTCAAGTCAGAATTTTCTCCAGCTATATGTCCAGGGGTGGGATTGCTGGCTCATATGGTAAGTCTCATTTCAGTTTCTTAAGGACACTCTATACTATTCTCCATAGTGGCTGCACCAGTTCACACTCCAGCCACCAGCAGTGTAGGAGGGCTCCCTTCTCACCACACCCTCTCCAGAATTTAGTATTATTTGTAGGCTTTTGAATGATGGCCATTCTGACTGGTGCGAGGTGGTGCCTCATTGTGGTTTTGACTTGCATTTCTCCAATAGTTAATGATGTGGTGCATCCTTCATGTGCCTATTAGCCATCTGTGCGTCTTCTCTGGAGAAATGTCTTTTTAGACTTTCTGCCCATTTTTTGACTGAGCTGTTTGTTGTTTGTTTTTTTGTTTGTTTTGTTCTGATATTGAGCTGTCTGAGCTGTCTGTACATTTATTAGTGAACTCTATAATATAGTGGAAATAAGAAACATTAGTTAACTAATCTTACTAATAATTATAATAAACTAAATCACCAAAACAAAAAATCAGGATACTCTCAATGGACGCAAAAGGTCTCCATTTAGAGTGCAGAGAAGAAAAGATTCTTTGGAATTCAGCTTCAGATCTAAATGATGAATAGAGATGCAATGGATGGTGAGGAGAAGAAGGGGTTCTAGATAAAGAGGGTGTAAACTAGAGATCGGAGGGAAATCCCATCATAGAGGACACGAAGTCCAAGATGAGGAGAAAAGAGCAAACTGGAGGCACCTGATGAAGTACGTCTTTGTCTGAAACTCTCACTGTCACTTCCATTCTGCTCTCCTTCCCTTCTTTCTCCTTCTCAGTCCTGATTAAATGTCCCTTATTGTGAATTACACATAATACTCTCCTCACAGCATTATTTTATCTCTCACTCAGTTGATTAAACCATTGCTTCAGTGTGAGACTTGGCACATTCTTTGCTCAAGGACTGAGTGTTCATATTTCTGTCATCCCAGTACTTACGTCATGTCTGGGATGCAAATGGGAAAAAATAAGTAAATAATAAAAATCAACATACCAAATAACATTTTTGAATACACAACAGATGTCACTGAAACCATAATTAAATGAATTTATGACACGTGCCTGTATGTACATATATATACATATGTGTGTGTGTGTGTGTGTATACTTAATAGTTAATAGAAAGTACACACAAGGGTTGTAGATAGTAAGGTAATGCATCTATAAAGATATTTATGTTTATTACTCATAAAGTGAAAATTATCCATCTGCATACTTTCCTGATGTGCTCTGCTTCATCTGGCTTTGTCAGGTTTTTTCTGATGACAAAGCATGTAAACACGGACATGGACGTATAAATGAAGGACCGTGCAAGACTCAGTGACATCCTTATTACCCATTAGAATTTCACCTCTTTAGTGATTTTAAGCACCCTGTGTGAAATTGTGTCAGAATGGATGTAAAACCCAAGACACTTCTTGCTACTGATGTTGGCATTTATGGGAAACAAGTGACAATTAGGGGTAAATACAGGGTTGGGAAAAATTATGGGGAATACCTCTTTTAAAAATATGCTAAGATTTTCCATCTGCATCATCTTTCATCAGTTTACCCATAGTCTTGTTAGTATTTCTTAATAGCTCAGTATGGCAGAAAAAAGAGTTTGAAATATATTAAAGTCCAAAAAATCATACAACTTTCATGGAATATTTAATTAAGTTATTATTCCTTATGTTAGGGAAAAATGCCTAGCTTAGAGAACAGAGATGTTTTTAGCAACTCATAGGTGCTCCTTTTCTTGTTTCCTGCAACAGGAAGACACGGTAAACCTAATTTTCCTTGGCAGCATTAACGTGCACTAAACGTGTATGACAACAGCTCATGCCTCAGGGCCACACAGCCATTTTCTAGAAGAAGGCATTCCTAAGTACAGCTGCCTTGGTGGTATCATATTTACATGAACCAGTGATACCAGGAAGTCCATACACATAGAGATTTTTTTTCACTTGTTTTTCTCTAACATCTTAAAACCCACCTTATGTCTCCCTTTCATAGTTAAAGCCATTCTCATTAACACGCAAACCTTTTGGGAAGTAATTTACTATCCAATGTTCAGTAATATATTGCTCCTCATTTTCTGGATTTGATGGGGGTGGGAGTTAGACTAAATGGTCCCGAGGGGCATCCATGCTTATGAAGTTATGTTTGGATCCAAACCAAATAGTGTAGCTTGAGGAAGTTCGGCATCCCTGGAGACAGGGACACATCTGAAGGAAAAGTGAGTCAGGAAAGGAATCAGAGGATGGGGACCAAGGATATCACTGCCTCCTTCAAATATGCCGTAGAAGTAGAGAATGGAAGTAAAACTCTTAATTACAACAAATATGTAATTTTCTTATGTGTACCTGATGGATAATTACTAGCAACTTCTTAGTGGCTTGAAAATTGCCCCAACATCTCCCTCAGGAATGCATTTGATAGTTCAGTACTGGGACCATGACTCAAAGAACAGCAACACATTATGAAAAGGCAGTAACAGTTGTCACTAAAATCACTTCTCCCAAAATCATAAATATATTAATTTCATTGAGTTTTGCCTGAAGATTATTCTAGCTTTATAGAAAGCAAGAGGCAACTGCATAACAGCACACAACAAAAAGTCAACAAAAATAGCTTCAAAAATCTAAGTCCCTGTTTACTCTAGGCCAGGTTTCAGAAGAAACAGGAGACCACCCGGAGTACTGGAGTGCCTAAACCCAGCATGTCTTGTACATCTTACTTTTCTTGTTTGTTTGCACAAGTTTGGCATTTCTGTGACGACTAGGTGCATTAAGACTCAAGATGTATGGCTGATATGTGATTATTGCACATTTTTGGGGAAAACGTTTATCAACTGCAGGCATTTAAGGAACACGTGTCACCTGCACTTACAAGTTTACAGCCGTGATTCACACACGTGCTAAAATATTGCTCAATAAATGGACAGGGCAGATATTATTTCCTATACTGCCAGGTTGCACGATGACAAAGAGCCCCGATTTCCTTATTTTCTATATGATTTCTGAAACTGGGCAATGCAGCCTCCCCCTCCATACGTCATTCTTCACACCAAGGCTAACTGTGTGCAAGTGTCCAGGTGACATAAATGAAACAGATCACCTCCCGATGAGACTCCCTTCCTCTTGGCTCCCCTCTGCCATCCGTCGCGTTGGGACCCCACGCTGGCTTAGAAATGGGACTTGGGTGGCCTCTCAGTCCTCTCGGAAGTCTAGGCATCTACAGGTTCCTGATTTTGTGTGTCTTCAGTTGTTACTTTAACATAAACATAGTCCAACATCCTATAAGAACATTTAAGGGAGTTATCTTTTAAGACAAATTTGTTTCAATAAAGTCAGTAAAGCTTAATGTCTAGGAGACCCTGGAATTTTACTTATCATCTGTGGGTCTCAATTTCTATCTCAAAAACAAGATCATTAGAGACAATTCAGGACATCTATGATTATATACATATATATAACACATGATAGCATGTGGTCATAATTTGATAAACATCGTATTGTATGAAACATCATACGGTGAAAAGGCCAAAATTGCATTTGTTTAGGTAAATCTCTTTTCTTTTAAAGGTCATTTATGGAATTTATTTTAAAGATATGATAAATTATGTAAGTATAATTTTACTCACATCAGCATTTTATGATACGAAGTATTGCATATAAACCAATGGCCTTTGGCGGGTATGCTTAATACTTATTTATATGCACAAAGCATATTTATTCTGACATCATTTTGTTTAAAAATTAAAAATGCAAAAATATAGATAACAGAATATGGTTACCCATAGGCATTGTGATTCAGGACTTTTTTTTTTTTTTTTTTGCTCTATTTACAAAAATCTTTTCTTTGTGAATATGCTTAATAGGAAAGAGTTTGTATATGTGGGACTCTGTCCGTGTGTTAAAGTGAGTGGGTGTGGCTTTTTGTTGTTGTTGTAAATTATAGAATTAAAAACAAAGTGCCTATATGTAGTTTGGTGAAGGGACGTAAGGAATGCTGGTTTACTGGAGACACTTTACTATTGCTAAATACGTAGACTACTGGGCAAAAAAACAGAGAGAAACAAAATACAAGAAAAAAAAAGTAAAGGACTATTTTCATTCTCAATCACCTTACGTGCATGAGTATCAGATGATAAACCACATTATTATTTTTGTCACTTATTCCTGAGAGACAAAGTTTTCAACTCCGGGGGACCAGATGCAGAGAGGGTTATAAAACCCAGGTCAGTCCGGAGACGAGGCCAGATCCTCCTGCAGATGGAACCACGTGTAACAGACACGGTCTGGACTGGGAACTGGTATCCCTGGCTGTTTCTCTGATTTGTAATTTAGATGCCATTAGTTCTTTTATCCTTTTTTTCAGCTGAAAGCATGTTGTAAAACTAAAGAGGTTGTGAAACATTATACAAACCTTTATTTTAATTATATTCGTTAATCTATTTATTTAAATACACACCTATATAGGTAACAAGGAATATAGTGAAATGCACGTGTGGATTGTAGAGGTGGTTGGCATTTTTACTGTTTGAAATCTTTTACCTGTATTTCTATATAGTTCGTAAAATGTTTTCATTTTTACAGGAATTTTTTTCAATTATGTGTTTACAGGGACAGATATTTAAAAGAGGTTAAGCCAAGGGTGTAGAGAGCTGCACGTTGGTCACTGGACTGTTATTCAGATTTTCATTTCCAGTCCCTCAGCTACCTTCTCTTCCCACAGAGCAGAGGAGGTCACGTACGATACAATATATGATACGCTTGCTTTGGATTAAAATATAAGAGTGGGTCCCAGAATCCAAATGACCTCCCAAGAACCACCCATTCTTTTAAATTAAAAGGAGGCAGATTTCAGAGATACCAAGGCGAAATTGGGTTTAATGAAAACAGTAAACCTATTACATTACTAGGGATTGGAACAAAAGCAAAGTCAAACACAAAGCTTTCTGAGTTTGGGGGGCTGTGGGCTTAAGATTGCTTTTACATTGTGCTTTATACACCTGATCACGTGGATTCAGCAGATTAAGGCAGAGTGACTCACTCTCCCTTTTTTTCCTCTTTCTTACCAGCATCCCCACAGTTAGGTCCCAAACGGTCTTCATAATCTCCCTGAAAACAGCAAACACCAAAGCCAGCATGATGGGCTCTGGCACACGCCTGCCTGTGCACTCCAAAGTGTAGGCACTGTGGAGACCCTTCCACCTTACTATCCAACAACTGCCGCCCTCCGCACCCCAGTGGGTCCTGGATGACATATATCTCTATCCTATGCTGACTGAGGCTCTGTTGGTTCAGAGGGGCTCACAGGGAAGAGGGGAATGTTACATCCAGCAACCTGCCAGAGCTCTGTCTGCACAGTTTTAGATGATGAGGAGATAACAAAGGAATATATTCAATACTATGTCTCTTATGCACTTATGTTTTTCTATATACAAGATATAATAACATTTCTGAGAAAAACAAAACAAAACACAACTAGCATCAATCTTGTCAGAAGGCTTGGTTTATCTGGACCAACTAATAGTAAGAACTTATTTCCTTGACTCTGAGGACATCAATATCTTAATATTACACAAAAATAGGAAGAATTATCTTAAATACATTGTAGACTGGTATGGAAACAGCGGGATATTATTTAGATGAAATTGTGTTAGAAAAAACGTATGGTGTTAGACAAATGCATGTGACATTATGATCATTTTATCAATTTATTTTAAATTGGATGTATTTCCCAAAGAGCCAGCTAACCTCAGGCAGTCCTAGCATTATTTATCTCTTTTCTTTTTATTTTTAACATTTTTTATTGAGTTATAGTCATTTTACAATGTTGTATCAAATTCCAGTGTAGAGCACAATTTTTAAGTTATACATGAACATATATATATATATATAGTCACATTTTTTCTCTGTGAGCTACCATAAGATCTTGTATATATTTCCCTGTGCTGTACAGTATAATCTTGTTTAACAAGATAATAGACTTATCTCTTTTCTAATTACAGAAATGTAGAAAGGACTAGCAGTTTCACTCTGAAGATAGTAAGATGATGTTAACCCTCCACTCCACTGCCTCCGTTTCCTCTACCCCAACTAGGGGTTCCCAGATCTGAGTCATGGCTGCGGAGAACTGCTCTGTGACTGCTGACTTCATGTTCCTGGGACTTTCTGGCAGGAGAGATGTGCAGCTGGGGCTCTTCGTGCTCTTCCTGCTGGTTTACGGCATCACTGTGATGGCCAACCTAGGGATGATCCTGCTGATCAAGGTGGACCCCAGACTCCACACGCCCATGTATTATTTCCTGAGCAACCTGTCCTTCTGTGACATCTGCTACTCCTCCACTGTCTCTCCCAGGATGCTGACTGATTTCCTATCGGAGCAAAAGAGGATTCCATACAATTTGTGTGCCATCCAGATGTTTTTCTTCGGAACCCTTGCAGATGTGGAATGTCTCATGTTGGCTGTCATGGCTTATGACCGCTATGTAGCCATTTGCAACCCACTACTGTACACAGTCACCATGTCCAGGAGATTCTGCACCCAGCTAATATCCATTGTCTACGTGGAAGGCTTGGTGGATTCGGCAATCCACACCTGTTTAACATTTCAATTGTCTTTCTGCCAGTCTAATATCATCAATCACTTTTTCTGTGATATCCCGCCCTTGCTAGCCCTCTCCTCCTCAGACACATCCACAAATGAGATAATGTTGTTCATTTCTAGTAGCTGTGTTGTGGGCTGCAGCATCATCACCGTCCTCCTTTCCTACAGCTACATCATCACCACCATCCTTAGAATGAGCTCGGCACAGGGGAGGCGCAAAGCCTTCTCTACGTGTGCCTCCCACTTGACGGCGGTGGCCGTGTTTCACGGCACCCTCCTGTTCATGTACTTCCGACCCAGCTCCAGTTACTCCATGGACACGGACAAAGCGGCCTCTGTTTTCTACACGGTTGTCATCCCCATGCTAAACCCGCTGATCTACAGCCTAAGGAACAAGGATGTGAAAGGTGCCCTGAAAAAAGCAATCAGATCTAAATTATGTTCTGGGTGATACAATGTTTTCACCCAAAAGTGCTTAAAGATCCTGAGATCTGAAGTTCACGTGCTTTGATACAGATGCAGTCTCACCAGTACAACCTTCTGGATGTGCCCCATTACTTACCCTTGTGTGTAAAGCGAGTGGTGAAAGGGTTTTTACTGATCTTACTGCTCTCTCCAAGCTAATGAAGCGTAGTAACACGTTCACTGTGCTGTTTTGCAGAGAGTGTCTTTCTGTTTCTTTTTTCCCTGTTCCTGGTTAGTCCTGTGAGATGTCCTGGGCAGAACAACCCCTCCACCTGCCACTTCAACTTACTCTCCTTAAATCTCCAGGTTTAATAAACTTGTTCAGCCAGAAGGGAGGTCAGTGGGTTAAATTAGGTTTGTTTGTATCCTTTTTATGTACCTATAGCACCCCATAAATGTTCCATCATAACACTTAGAAGTACATGAGTTGTAAATAAATAAATAAGACAAATAAGAAATCCCCCCAAGACTAAATATTCCATAACATCACAGCCCTTTCTGTCTTGTTCATTATTATTCTTTGCAATTTACAAGGCTTAGCCTTAGAAGGCAATTCAAAAATATTTATTGAACTAATTAATGAGTGTAGCCTGAAAAAGTCATACAAAATGGAGCCTTTGTAAACCCACCAAAAAGAAAAAAAAAAACAACTCCAAAACAAACAAACGAAAACCCCTCCATTCTTTAATTTCATTCTAGCTTGTTCTCTTTAAGTGAAATTCATCTGCGTGCTTTCTTTTGCCCTCGGCAGAAGTGAGTATCTGGAGCAAGGATTATCTGATGTAAAGCTCTTCTCAGAGCAGTCCTCTTCATTCTGCCTCAGTTATATCAGCAACCGCCCTGTGATCTGCAGCTCCAGGTTTACATCCCACCTCGCAGTGCAGGTCAGCCTGTGGACTCCCCTTCTGGTCCTCACTGTGGAGAACAGATTCGTGTGATTGACAGCTGTACAGAAACTGCATGAATGGCAGTTGGGTGTTAGGGTCCTGGACCTTCTGCAAAGGCCACTGGAGAGGACTCAACTCCCCGATGGGTTCATGGCATTATATTCATTACAATTTAAAAATAAATAAACTGAAATGCCCCCATTGACATAGCTTAAATTGTAAAGAGGGACTTACTAACAAAAATATATCTCCTTTGGGAAAAAAAAAGAACAATTAACAAAAATATATCTCCTTTGGGGAAAAAAAGAGAAGAAAGTAGCACTTATATTAGTGTGTCATATATTGGGTCTCCATGTATCTGTGAACTAAATTAGAATTGTATTCTAAATAAAATTTTAATAATAGTCATTGCTGTTGTGCTGAATAGTTGAATTAGTTAATCCTGTAATCTTTTCCAAAAGCTTAATTAATTGCATATGTTATTTTTCCCTGTTTTCAATTAGTTATGAATCCCCAGTTGTGAAAAACATAACACAATTTCAGTTTCTCAAAAGGATTTATTTTCTCTTAGGTTGTTGCCATGGAGGGAAGGGGGAGGTACTCTTCTCGGTTCCAGGAGGAGAGATTAATGGCTTGCTTATTAAGGGTTTCTCATGTAGATCCTCTTCCTTAATTTTAAATAGTCCCTTCATTGTATAAAATGTGCTGTAGTCAAAACATCATAGGAAAGAAACAACATATTAAATATATGCAATTTTCAGCAGGTTATGTGTGTTGCATTAGTGATTAAACTGAATTTTACATAAAAATATTCCATTACTTCTTAAATATATCTCTTCAGTTTTCTTTTATAATCTTCATTTTTTTTTGGTTTATAGAATATATCACATATCAGGAACCCTCAATCAGTGTCCATGCCTCTTCCCAACCTACTGTACTTTATTAAAAACATATTAAAATATTCATATCTATGCAAATTAAACCCATTCATATTATGTAAAATTAGCTTCACTGGCCATATATGTGTAATGAAAAAATATATTTCCCCTTTCTTTTTCTTTATGGTTTTATTTCAAGATTTTGATTTAATTGTCTTTACACATAGTCAGGAAACCCAGGGTTTTTGTTTTATCTTCATTTTAAGAAATAAAAAAGATGGAAGAGAGTTTAAGATAATAACTAGACTTTGAAATGAGACAGACCTGAGTACAAATCTGTAAACTACCATTTACTTGTTAGATCTGTGACCTTGGCCAACTAACTCCCCATCAAGGACTCATCCCTTGGTGCTGGAAGAAAAGACGGTATCGTTCACGGCACCACGTCATGAGATGGAGTCTCCAGGATCCATCTTTATGCACTTTACAGCCTGCTCACCCAGTCTTGCAGATTCCAGCTCACATCCCAGCCTCCGGTCATGCTTGGAGCTCTCCGCCCAGCAACCTCAGGGCTTGTTTTCCCTGCCCCTGCTGTGTCATTCCTGGTTAGAGCTGAGCGGAGACTTCTTTGCAATGACCCATGCTGGCCACATCTTTCCCAGTCCAGACCACATGCCTGCAACCGTGCCAATGATCTAATTCCCAGACCCCGCATGGCCAAGAAGGGAGTTTAGATAATTAATCCCACAGCACCTCCTTTTCTGTTCTTCTAAATGGCACACACAGCTGCAAAGGAAACAGTCTATTGTGATGAAGCCATGCACCTCTGACATTTCCTGCTCCGCATCTAGGACACAGGGTTCGCACCACCCTCAGGCTTCCATTCCTTTCTTCCTCACTGAAAGCCTGCCCTGGCCATGCCCTACCTCACCCCTGATCTGCCTGGACAAAACCCTCCTCGTAAAGTCAGTGTCCACTGCAGTGAATGGAACTGAGGTCTGGATTTATAACCCGGCGCATGTTCTTTAGTCTCAGAAGGCTTCCTCTCTAGCCTATCCTCTCTCCACCACTCAGCTCATCTTAGAGTTTATCACTTACTTCAGACGTTCCCCCCATACGTTCTCTGCTGGCCACGCCCCAGCAGCCGACCAAACTATCCTCTCACCATCCACCAAGCCCAGTTCTCATCTCTCAGAGGGCCTCCTTCCTCAGAAATTTTAGCTGCTTACTAATCAAGGGATTTCAGACTAAATATATATATATATATATATATGATATATACACTTTACAATATTTATTATTGAAGTCTAGTCAGTTTACAATGTTGTGTCAATTTCTGGTGTACAGCATAATGTTTTGGTCACACATATACATACATATATTTATTTTCATATTCTTTTTCATTATAGGTTACTACAAGATATTGACTATAGTTCCCTGTGCTATACAAGATAAATTTGTTGTTTATCTAAGACTGAATATATTTTTGAGAAAAGATGTTATGAGCCAGACTTGAACATAGTCAATATTGGCAAGTTGTTTTTAAGAAGCCACCATACTTGATAAAATCTTAAAATAGGCACATGTGTATAATGTGCCCCTGTGAAGAGCTAACCAAATACACTGCAAGAGAAAGTTTCACCTATTACAGGCATATGATGTAAGTTAAAAAATCATCAGTAGTAAACTTATGTTCATTTTATAAAAATTTTCTCAGTATATACACTGGGGAAGATACTGTGATAGAGAGGCAAAGATTCAAGTAAATCTTAATTATTAATGAGTAAGTTTAGTAGAGGGACATAACAACTATATGATTAGATAGAAGGTGGTAGAAATCTTAGAAGCACACTTAAGATTCTAGCGAGGTTTAAAATATGAGTCAATTATATTGAAGGAGGTTTCAGATGAAAAATCATATAGGAGTTAATCTTTGAAAAAGGATTTTTTTTCCTTAAAGTATAGTCGATTTACAATGTTGTGTCCATTTCTGACAGCATGTTTCAGTCATACAGGCACATACACATATATTCCTTTTCAGATTCTCTTTCATTAGAAGTTACTACTAGGTATTGACTATAGTTCCCTGTGCTATACAGACAAAAGGCTACAATGCATGCATATTTACATGGAAATAAAATGAATTAACAAAAACTCTCAATGAACTGCATTTATTTTCTTTCACAAAATGAGGGTGGTGATATACGTCAATGGCTTATCCAATGTTGAGACTACATGTGATAATATTTAGGCTGAGGAGAGAAAAAGAGTATGAATGTGAAACATGGGATATTATATGAAGAATTAATGTACCCCTGGGATAAATATTTAAAAATTCAAACTTATTTTATTTAACCCGTCCCCAACTAATAGGCATTTAGATTGTTTTCAATATTTGCTACTACAAGCTATGATGCAAAGAACACTTTTGAAAGTAGTGAACTTTTATAGGTTCAATTCCTAGAAGTAGATGTGCTGGTTAAATGATATATGCATATTTAATGCCAGGTGAATTATAGCCCATAATGAACGTTAGCAAGTTATCTTCCATAAACAACACTAATTTACACTTCCACCAACAATGAATGAGTGTGATAAAAATTTTGACTTCAAAATGATAAAGAATTAGACATAAGTGATGTAAGAGGGCTTGGTTCTAATGTTGGGCTCTGGCCCTGTTTTGTGGTCGGGGCCTCATTGCCTATAGAATCAGGGAACATCCATATTAAACTGACTTTCCCATCAGTTAGAACCAAAGGTCAAGAAACGGTGTAGGAAGGTTGTCAGGCCCAGTTTCATCCTTCCTTAAGAAAGCAATTTTCTGCCAATCATTTTCCTAAAGGCATTTTTTACATCTTTGTTCCTTAGACTGTAAATTAGGGGGTTCAGCATAGGTATGATCAATGTATAAAACACAGAGGTCACTTTGTCAATACTCAGTGAATGACCAGTACTGGGGCGCAAGTAAATGAAGATCAGGGTACCGTGGTAGATCATGACCACAGTCAGATGCGAAGCACAGGTGGAGAACCCTTTTTTCCTTCCCCCGGCAGAACCTGTTTTAAGAATAGCTGCCATGATGCACACATACGAGAGAAGAACTGTTAGAAGGCAGAGAGCTTCCACCAGACTAGCGAAGACCACCAGGACAATGTCATGGACGTAAGTGTCAGTGCAGGCCAGAGAGAAGAGCAGGGAGATGTCACAAAAGAAATGGTTAATTTCCTTGGAGCAGAAAGACAGATGAAAGGTATTAGTGGTGTGAATAATGGAGCTCACGGTACCCCCCAAAAAAGCCCCAAATGCAAGCCGGCAGCAAACCCTCTTGGACATAACAACAGTATAGAGCAGCGGGTTGCATATCGCTATGTACCGGTCATAAGCCATGGCGGCCAAGAGGAAAGATTCCGTGTCAACCAAACAGCAGAAAAAATATAACTGTGCCGCACAGCCATTGTAAGAAATTGTCTTCTTGTTGGAAACCAAGTCCACCAGTAACCTGGGGGCAATGACCGAGGAGTAGCATGCATCTATGAAAGACAATATGCGGAGAAAAAAGTACATAGGGGTGTGCAAGTGGGGACTGGTTGTGATGAGAAGAATCAGCCCAAGGTTCCCCATCAGGGTAGCAGAGTAGACGGAAAAAAACATGGCAAAAAGAGCACTCTGAAGCTCTGGACGGTCACTAAATCCCAGGAGAAGGAACTCCGTCCTCACAGTGCTATTCTCTGGCTCCATTCTCTGCAGAGCTCCTGGGCTTCTGAGGTCACGACAGAGTGATGACGCCAGTATGGACAATAACCTCAACATTAACATGGTTAAGATAATTAGAAGAGTAATTCTCAGTCCACTGGGGCATCCTGATAGCACCTAGGCACATCTAAAGTATAATATAATACGTAGAATTTCAATTTTTTTGAATAAAATTGATAATTACTTACTTCTATTCCTTGAAGCTATTTTCTGCATTGACTGATGCACCATCAAACCAGCAGGTGAACTCCAATGCTGGGCTTCACTCTTACTGACTTTGACCCTCTCCACATTCACCAATGTCAGGTGATGGCGGTTCGCCACATTGGTGTATAGCGAACTCTGAGCAACTAGTCTCTGTTCCCCTTTGTGGTTTTTGTTTTGTTTTTGTTTTTAAGTTTACTAATAAAAGCATGGCCATTCCAGGTGAAGCCTTGTATAGATAGAGCTACGGATATTCTATATTTCTCACCTTGAGATGTGGCTTTGCCTCAGAGGATAAAAGGAACTTCTTAGAGTTGCTTGAAATCCACTGATAGAAAGAGGAAAGACTCGGAGTTAGTTCTTTAAGGAGCTGCCTCTTAGCCGTGCCACTCAGTAGTCATGAAAGCTTGGGCCAGCCACATGGTCACTGAGTTCAGTTTCATCATCTATCATATGGGAATGGCTGTGCCTTTCTCATCAAATTACGTGTCAAATGAGTGTCTTCCCACAGCTCACTAGCTTCACCATCTTGTTCATTCACTGTTCTAACACTGGCAACACAGTCATTCTGAGTCAATCCATCCATTATTTTATCTGGAATCCAGGCTATAGGACACAACTAGAGAAATCCTGCTGCTTACATATTTATCAAATTCATCCAGGCAATACAACAATAGTATCCAGGGGGATGTTTCCATGCCCTTTGTAATGAAAAAGAGTAAAAGATGTTTTAAAAGGGTCAACTGCCTACCTCTCTAAGTTATCTCTGACTTTCTTTGTCATTGCTCCAGCCTACAGCCCTGTAAGTTGTAGATAACCTATCGCAATGCAAGAGATACTCGTCTGTAGACAGCCACATTGTGTGCAGCGTAGAGACAGTTTCCTTCTCCCCAGGTGGAAAAAGCCAGTTTTGTATCAATTTGTAAGTTTATTTGTGAGTTTCTATTTAGACGATTGTGATTCTTTGAATGATCTTTTGTAATATTTATAACATCCTAATCAATAAAATAAGTAAAATCTTTTACACATGTACACTTTATATGTATATGAAAGTCATAATTAAGTTATACATGTATGTGTATATATGTTATGTATACATATATGTCATTTTTCAAAAAATTAATTACACCCAGCTCCAACAGGTTCAGCATTTAAATACATTCAGATTTGAATATATTTTCATTTCATCTCATATTCTCCATCTCAGAACATGATCTAACAGCATGACCAAAATCTTAACCTCCTACCTTTTCCTCAATTCTTTCCAGGTTCTTAATACAATTAGATGTTTTTATTAAATGTTTTATACATTCAGTATTAATAAGCATAATGCAGCTGTATGAGAAGTCTAGGATTAAGGTAAGAACACTTACCAGATCACTATCTTTTTCATTTACCTTCTTACAATGCTGTCATCAGCATCCGTTCATTTTCCACTGGAAAAATCAGTTTTGACACTTTAAAAAATTGATTCATTGCAAGATGTTTTATAATCCATTTGAGCATGCCTTCTATGTTTATAGAAGAAATTTGTGCCTCCCTTAGGAAAGCTGTAGTTCCTGAACATAATGCAAGGCGTTTTATATTTTGCTTTGAGGCTTTTGAGATTAGCTTTCTGATCTCACATCGGATCCCAGGAACACACTCTCTGATATCCAAATCCCAGTGGGAAAATTTACATGAGTAATTGCAGTTCTACCTACGTGTTGGTTAAGCACCAAAGGAAATAATTTAATGTGTTTTTCTGCATCTTAAGAATAGCTCAAGGAAAAATACATTGTGGATCTCAAAATAGTGGATTATTATATATAAAATTGGATTGTAATATTTGCTATCTAATTTGATTTATCCTGCTCAAAGCAAATTATCAAACAATTAATAGAATGTTCTACATGATAAGATAGTGGAATAAACTGGAAAGAAGCAAAAATGTATCTGTCTAGGTGTTGAGAATTAGATCTTTAAGTCAACATGTAGGTGGAAAATCAATTACAAATGAAGTTAATGACTCAAATATGTGCTATAGGTGCATTATATTCAAATGGAATTTTGGCCATCCATGGCCAGAATCTGAGAGTCTTAATTCAATAAGAATGTTTCCTCTATGAACGTGAGCCAGGCAGTGCTCTAGGTGCAAAACAGAGAAAAGGAGGATAAGTTGAACTTGGCATGAAGAATTTTGTCAAATACAGAATAATGACTGAGAGATGATAGAGGGGAAAAAAAAAATAAGGAATCGAATAGAGTTTGGAAAGTCCATGGCATGATTAGAGACTTGAAATAGATTTAGAGAGATGTTGCCTAATGAAAAAAAAAAAATATACATATATGGGAAAAAAACATGTATATCTTGACAAAGAGAGCTCTGAGCAGTTTTGACCTTCTTTCTGCCCAGAGGATTAACCTTAGCAGAAAGAAACTCTTCTTTTCCAATAATTCCAGCAAAACCCCACTTAAGTCACTAGCTCACCTGTGTCCCACTCAGAAGCCAATCCCTGGATCTTTTGGTGACTGGCCACGAACACTTCCCCAAATGCCATTGGGTACAAACACAGGGAACCACTAACAATAGGGGAGGCTGAGTCCCCACCAGAAAATCAAGACACTATTGGTAAGAGAATGAGAAATACTTATTAACCCCTATAATTTGCAAGTAAGGGAGTGGCCAGATTATACATGTAAAGCAAAGCCTCTTAAAGAAATACAAGACACCTTTCTGTGTTTTTTTTTTTTTTTCAGATATGTTTGAGGAGAACTCAGTGTTCTCCTCCATTGTTCTCAGACACCTGGGGTGTTACCTGTGAGATAACGTGGGAAGGGAAAGAGAACCTGATATTTAAAGGTTTTTATTTTTGTTTGTTTGTTTTGTGAAGCTGAAGACTAAATTGACTTCCTTTTTGCTAAAATAAAGCAATGAGTCTTTCCATACAAAAAGTATGCCTGTGTCTAGCAGGACATAGGGGTCAATACTTACGCACGCTGAAGTAATTCTGTGTCCTTGAAGTCCCAGAGCCCGCAGTCTCTGAAGGGACAGTGCGGATTCTGGAGAGAGATCAAACTGGTAACTGGAAAAACTACGAGCCCGGGTAGCTGAGAAGTCTCTCAGTTACAGGGAAGCGCGGCACTGAAGGCTTTTCCGAGGAGACTAGAGCTCTGGTGTGTTGATGCTGTCTAGTCTAGTGGTTTCTGGCTGCGGTGACTTTGCCTTCCAGGGCAGATGTGACAATGTCCGGAGACATTTTTGCTTGTCACAGATGTGTTTGGCAATGGTGCTGTCATCTAATGCGCAGAGGCCAAGGTTGCTGCTAAACATTCTATAATGTGCAGAACGGACTCTCACAGCACAGAATTTTCTAGCCCAAAATGCCACTAGTGCTAAGGTCAAGAGACCCTGTTCTTGTGGGAGGCCCACAGGTGAAAGATGCTTCTCTTAACTTCATCTTAAAATACAAAGTCTCCTGGATAATATGGGAAATTCACTCTATTTAAAACATTTGAAACTTATGGATAAAGCCACCTGGCTCCCTAAGGTTGACTTTGATAGTTTGTGAGATTTATTTAGCTGATTTGGTCCAGTTCTCTGCCGGGCCATGGGTGAGGTCAGCTCTTCAGGTTGGTCTAATCCTGCTCATCAGATGAATTTAGACAGGGAGTTGGAGGAAAGGGAGGACCCAGTGCCTTTGACTTCTGGTTTTATTTATATGGAAAATATTGGACAGAAAAGCCAGGATTGGTGGAGAAGTAATAAAGAGCCTAGCACCGGGCAAGTTACATGATTGATGTGACTGATAAATATTTAGCTAGAGGTATAAACTAGTCAGGAGAATGTGAAAGTTTGGAACTCAGAGGATGGATCTCAGGATGTAATAAAAATTCGGGAATCCACAATATGTAGATGGTATTTAAGGCATGAGAATAGATGATTTATTTAGGGAGGAAGTATAGAATTGGAATAACTTGGGGCAGATCATTCACTTTGCCAGTAGCCCCACCTCCACTAGACTGGCTTCACTCCTTCAAATTATCCACTTGGCTCCCAAAGACACTTGAGTTTGTCAGCCTTAATGACAGAAGATTAAACAAATGGCAAATATAATTATTGCTTTGATTACTCCGTGGAGTTTGTTATATGATGGTATAAACTTAATTTGCACAATGTTTGTTTGAAAATATGCTCTTAGGATCGGGACTTCATATTCTGATGTGGAGAGCCCATTAGTAACCTGAGTAAGCAGGCTGCTATAGTTTGTGGTAGCTATTTAGTTTTTAATCCCTTATGGTCTTTTTCAAAACAGAAATTTGGGATCTTATTCTACATATAGAAATTTTAAATTATTTTCTCTCCCTTGTCTATGATTCTTTCATTGTCAAAATTGTAGTTTTATACTTTGGGTTTTCCTTTGTTCTCCCATGTTGACTCTGTTTTACCTCTTAATTCTAATATCTCTCTTTGGAATCTCTCACAAAACTGTCTTGCAGTTAATTAGCCAATAATGGAAAGTGGCAAGAAATGATATAAAGAATCTGCAGAAATTTTATAAATTTGGAGAGGGGCTTAATTGATCACTGTATATTCTAGGTAAGTGGGATCAACCCTTTAGACATCTCCTTAAGGAAAAAGCAAATGGAAACTGAGGAACTTTATCCTCTGCTCTCCTTCCTGGTCAGCAGGAGGATTATGTGTGCCTTCATATACACAGCAATGAAATTGAGTCAGGAGATTCTGTACTTGAAACGTTACCTGGTATGTGCTCCATATGTTTAATTTTAAAGAATTGGAAACACATCACTCTCCGGAAGTCACATTCTTTCTCATTGCCTTACCAAAAAATAAAGCAAAACAAAACGAAGACAAAGACAAAGAACAATAAAAACAACAAAACTTGAGTTATTTGCCTATCTCAGAGTTAAAACAGAAAAAGCAACTTGGAAAAACCCCTTCCTTAAGTCCTAGACTGATAGTAAGAAACTAGTTTATAGTAAATCCATAATTTCAACATTTTATGGTTTCTTTATGCTTACTAATCTTTCTTGCTCTAAAGTCTACTTTGTTTTATATTAATATATCCATGCATGTGATATTTTGTATCCTTTTATGTTTATCTCAATATGTCTTTATAATTTAAGAAGATTTCTTTACAAAGCACAGAATATTGTTTTATGTCCAAAGTGATGATCTCCATCTTTAAGTTGCTGTGTCTATGTTACTGAGTCCAAGCTGGTACTTACTGCTTTCCCTGTGACAGGCTATTAAACCAAGAGATGACTTGCTGGGGCAAGGAATAGCGACTTTATTCAGAAAGTCAGCAGAACAAGTAGATGGTGACCTAGTGTCCCAAAGAACCATCTTGTCCTGGTTAGGATGCTAGTTTCTTTTATAGAACAAAGATGGGGAGATATGGGCGTTAAGTAAAAAAGGCAATAAATTGCTGCAAATATTTCCTGGTTCTGGCCAGACTCCAGAGGGCATGTGTTAACTTCTTCTTTCCTGCAGCCATTCACAGGTGGGCCTGGTCAGGATGTTTCCTGTGCGCTAAACAAAGGTATTTTAGCTTAATGCCCACGCACGGAAAACAGGGTTCCCAGAGAAGGACAATTATGTATTCTGTAGGCTACAGGCAACATCCCTTAGTGATTAACTTGTAGCCAAAGCAGCAGAATACAAAGTTTAAAGTAAAAGAAATGGATCCAATGTGGAGTCAGATTTGTTCTCCCTAGTACATCTATACTATTTATAGTCAATGTAATTATTTATACCATTGAATATAATCTACTGTCTTGATATATTATCTCTATTTGTTTAATCTACCCTTTCTTTCTTTCATTTCTTTTTTTTCTGTCTTATTTTGAAATATTTTTGTGATTCTATTTATTTTGCCTCATCTATTGATGTATCATTTTTACTACTTTGAAAAATTGTAATGGCTTTCCGGGAGTTTACAATAAACTTATCTCATAAATTAAAGGTCTTCTGTGGGCCATAAATTGTCAGCTTCTAAGTCCTCGCTTATTCATCTTGCTTTTATTATCTGTTCTACTTTTACAGGCTCTATAAAAGCTATTTCATTGCTAATGTTATTCTTTTTTTTTTTTTGGCCTTCAGTCTGCTGTGTTTTAGGAAAATTAAAAATTTTAAAAATGAACAGATTTACTCATTATTCAATTACTCGTTTATCTCTTCATGAAACCTTCAATTTTCTCTTCAGTAGTATTTCCCTTCTCTCCGAGTAATTTATTTTAAGATTTCTGGTCGTGCACGCCTGCAGGTAATAAATTCTCTTGGTTTTTATTTCAATCTCAAAAAGGTTGTTTAGTCTTTCATTTTGAAAGATATTTTTATTTGTATACAATTCTGGGGTGACTGGTTTGTTTAAGATTTCAATTTTCTATCCATTTTTTCTGACTTGCATGTTTTCTGCTGAGTGGTTACCTTTTTCCCTTGAGATCAGTTGTTCTGAAGTAGAGATGGTTTTGTACCCAGTTCCACCTCCTTCAATACACACACACAAACACACACACCTATACACACAACCAGGACTTTAGGCAATGCGTGGAATATTTTTGATTATCACAACTGCAAGGGAGGGCTGCTGGCAGCATCCAGTGTGTAGACACTACGGATGCTGCTAAACAGCCCACAAGTATAGCATCATGTCCTACAACAAATATTACCCAGTGCAAAATGCCAGTAGTGCTGTGGTTGGAAAGCCCTACTCAGCGTGTAATGGTTTTGCATTCAGTATTTTCTCTTTTACTTTATTTTCTTCTGAGGTGTGTGTATGTTGTGTGTGTGTGTCTATTTGTGGTGTGTGTGTCTGTGTGTGTGTCCATTCTACTTGGTGTCCTCTGAGCTTCTTGGATCTGGGTTTGCTGGCTTTTAGTTTCAGAATAATTCTCAGCCATTATCTTAGCACATTTTTCCTCTGCCCTGATCTCCTTTCTCTTTTACTTCTAGGTCTGAAATTATAGTTGTCTTTACTATAATATTGTTACCCAGGTTTTAAGTGTTTTCATTTTTCCCTCCACTCTTAACACTTAAGAATTGATATTATTTGCAAGACAACAGAGATTGCAATAAATGTAATTTCACCTGGAAATTAACCCAATCTGCTTGACATCAAGTATGGAAGCTGAGCTGGGCTTCAGTTTGCTGATGCAGTGGCTTTCTCCGTGAACCACAAGCTACCAATTCTTCTAGTGCTACCTTATTTTTAGAACAGGAGGTTGGTATACCAGATATTCTCAATGTCTCATCCACCATGAGTTTCAGTCTTCCCTTCACACGTGTGCCCCAGAGAGAGCCTTTCTCTTGCCTCTCCCCCGTCCTCTAGTGATGAGATGCAATGCCATTACTGGTCAGTAGGCTTGTGTTAATTGGTTTCCCAGTGACCTCAGCTACAGTGGGTTCTAGAAAAGTTTCAAGTTTGCAGAATATCTAGCTTTTTTGTGCTGTAATATTGGGAGCTAATATTTTTCTAGTCTCCTACTTCCTACATGTAGCCAGAAGAAATGATGGTGTTGGTTTAAAGAGATTTGCCTGAGTGATATCACAATACATTTTTAAACTTGCCAATTAAAGCTTTTTTTAATAAGCTTCTCAGAAACTAAGAAAGTGAATTCTTCCGAAGACTGCATAATAATTTCACTTGAGAATAAGATTACCAGATGTAATTTAAACAACAAACAGAATGAATGTAATTATATTTTTTAAATTATTATAATAATTATTGATGATAAAGGCTGATGAGATTTTTGACTTAATGTGTGTGATGTTAAAAAATATTGAGTGACAATTGTTTTTTTTTTTTACAAAAAGTCACAATTGTTTTCCCACGCTTTTCTAAAAATAATGTGATCAAATTGAACTATTGCTATAATCATAGCAATAAAAATATTAATCCATGGATAATTTTACTAATTGAAATGAAGAAAAAATAAAATTTAACCCAACCAATTTCATTAAGAGATGAATTTTCAATGGCATTTTATAGTTTACCTTTAAAAATTTTATAAAAATGTGTAATATATTAAATTATTGAACAACAGTAGGGCAATAATTGTTATGATGCTATTTCAGTCTAGACAAAAATTACATGGAGCTCTATTAAAACAGAAAAGAAAAGGCCAATTTACATATATTTTTGTTCCAAAGTGATACGCTATTATGATTAGTAAAGAATACAATTCTGGAGAGTAAGTAAACTTAAATATGAGTTCAGGAGTAAAAGAAATGATATGAAATCTGTTAACTTATATATTTCAAATTAATCATTATGGACATAAGACATCCATGGTATGCACTAGATATTAGATTTTTCCATTTCAATTAAATTTATGGTAAGTTATTTTAGAAGTCAATTGAAAATTTTAACAGATATATAGATTTTTAAAATTCATTCATTTTAGAGGCACATGAGTAAAAAAAATGAATATCATGCTTTATAGCAAATATAGAAGTTACCAAAGATACTCTGAAATCTAAAGGTAAATAGTGGAAGCATATAAATTTTTACACCAGTATTTATTGACGAGTGTTAGTTCTTGCTAACATTGAAGTAACAGATTATTCTCTTGATTATGTAATCCATTAATCTTTAAACAGTGGTCAGAGGGCTTAAGCAATATGTATTTCCGTTTTGTCAGAATAAAAAGTAAAAGGAGGGGAAGGCATAGCTCAAATGGTAGACTGCACGCTTAGCATGCATGAGGTCTTGGGTTCAATCCCCAGTACCTCCTCTAAAAATGAATACGTAAACCTAATTACCTACCCCCCCACACACACACACACAAAAGTAAAGGGATTCTGTCTCTCACTTCACAAAAATTTAATCATCCTTTGCTAAGATAGAAAAGAAACATGTAAATTTATTCTCTGAAAATGGATTACTCGTCACTGATTCCAATCAAGATCAATATAACTTTCCTGCTGCTTATCCACTGTTGTTCTAGTTCAGTTAAATACCAAGTAAGTGACAATCTGTAGGAGAAGACAGTTTATTTGTGACTATGTAAAACAATGTTGGTTATCACCACTTTTCTAAACGTTAACCAGAAAAAAGGGTTATATTAATTCATCATCGTAAGTTTGAAACCGTATAACCATTTCAAATTACTTCAGTGAAGTAATATAAAATTGTTCTCCAGTTTTCATTTTACCTTCACAAAACAGCAATAATTTCTTCTCTTGATATTTTTCTCACAATATTTGGAATTTCATTCAGACACAGAGCATAGAACAGAAAACAGGTGTTATAAGTAATTTAAGCAAAACTGATGATAGGAGAGCTGAAAGAACAGATAAATATAATGTAATAAAATTTTCAAATTAGATTCTTGTATCAATGAGGCTGTCATAATAAATATAACAGTGATTAGAGGAAAATTTAATCCTCCCTACTATACACAACAAACTAGGTTTAATTATTTGTATGTATAGATTATACTTAAAAATTAGAGTTAGTTTAAAGCAACATTCAAGTCCAAGGAAAGCAGTTAACTCTGAATTTTTATAACAAACCTACTCAATTATTTTATACGGAATTCTAGGGGGTCCTGATACAGACAACTGAGATTAAAAACCTGGGTCGAGCTGCCATATGAATTTATTATATTTAGGCTGATTGGTAGGTGAGAAACAGGAAGCAGAAACATATAAAATGAACGAATTACCTTTTTGTTCTCAGCCCTCACACAAGCCAGCCTCTTGTAAATCCTTTCATCCTTGACACTGAAACTCTTTTCCAGAATAATTCAGAATAGTAGCTACAACTCATGCAAAGTTTCATTCCTTCAATCACCTAACAAGATATTTCGTACACACATGACATAAATAGTAGCTCAGAATATTTGTAGAATCACTGATCCTTGAACATTCATGTTCTTTACTCTGAGGTAAGATCTGTGTCTTTCTCTTCTTTTTCTATTAAAAGCTTCCCTATCCTTCAAGGCCAAAGACAAGATGCATGGAGTTATCAGGCAAGACCTCTAATGTCCACAAATGGCTCTGAGCAACGTCTCCTTGCCAGCTCTGTTGGGATACTTACTAACATCACTGGCTTATGAGGATCTTGAAAGTGAGAATGTATCTTTTTCTCTCATCTAATTTACTAAATTTGAAATATAAAATAGTGTATTTAACATTTACCACCTATTAGTTATCAG
The DNA here is from genome assembly GCF_048773025.1 of Camelus bactrianus. Taxonomy (NCBI): domain Eukaryota; kingdom Metazoa; phylum Chordata; class Mammalia; order Artiodactyla; family Camelidae; genus Camelus; species Camelus bactrianus. Next base: position 13,060,862 of record NC_133548.1, read on the forward strand.
GGAAGAAAGGACAACAGAACTAGAATTTACTACAAATATACAATGAGCCTGGTGTGTTGCTTACTTTTTTTTTTTTTTTTTTTTTTTTTTTTTTTTGCTCTACAAACCATTGTATGGACTAAATCATTTTATATTACTTTTGTAGATAAAGACCAAGTCAGAACAATCAGTCTTCTCTGGTTTATTCAGTCAGAGCCAGATACAGTCTCCTGATCTAAAACTCATATCTTTTCCATTGCAAATGGGCTCTGTTTTTCAAAATCTAAAGTGATTTTTAAGATGAACTCTGGATACATGTTTCATTCAAAATCAGAAAAGTGTTCTGGAATAACTGAAATAACTATTTACCGGTACCTGCCTTCAATATGGAAACAATTTCATTTTCATTATTTTGCTGACTGTATCTTTGACATCCTTATTCCTCAGACTGTAGATCAGGGGATTCAACATGGGGATGACCACAGTGTAAAACACTGACGCCACTTTGACTGTGTGCCTGGAGTTTTTGGAGTTGGGCACACAGTAGAGGAAGAGGATGGTGCCGTGGAAGATGGTGATAGCCGTCAGGTGGGAGGCACAGGTGGAGAAGACTTTGTGGTGCCCACCAGCTGAATGCATCTTCAGGGTGGTGGCAACAATGAACACATAAGACGTGAGAATGATGAGCAGTGTAATCACCTCGTTAAAGGTGGCAACAGTGAAAAGAAGCAACTGGCTGAGATACGGATCAGAACAAGAGAGGGAGAGCAGGGAGGAGAGCTCACAGAAGAAGTGATTGATTGTGTTGAAACCTCGAAAAGATAATCTGATAGCAGAACATGTGAGTGTCAAGGAGCAGGCCACTCCCCAGGCATATGATACCGCCACCAGCATGGCGCAGAGCTTCTGGGACATGGCGACCGTGTAGAGCAGAGGGTTGCAAATGGCCACGAAGCGGTCATAGGCCATCACAGCAAATAGAATTAATTCAGTCACCACAAAGGTGCAAAAGAAAAAGAATTGCCCCATACATCCTGAAAATGAAATGGTTCTGTCTTCTGCAAGTAGGTTCACCAGCATCTTGGGAGCAATGATGGAGGAATAGCAGAAATCCACAAAAGAGAGGTGGCTGAGAAAAAAGTACATGGGGGTGTGCAGTTTGGGGTTAATTTTGATGATCACAATCATGCCGAGATTCCCTACCACACTGAAGCTGTAGATGGCCAGAAATACCAAGAAGAGGGGGACCTGCAGTTCTGGGTAATCTGAGAAACCCAAGAGGGTGAACGTGGTCCCAGCAGTTACATTTCTTTTGGCCAGAAACATGTTTCCTGATGGTAGGACCTGAAAATCAGTCTTGGAAATAATATATTATGGAGAGTGACTGACACACGAAGCATGCTTACCTATGCTCCGTTTAGAAGGGATATAAAGTGAGATAAAATAAACCCATGTTATAATCCTTGTAGGTGTTCAGCGTCGAAGGCTGGAATATCTAAAGTTTCAGGAAAGAATTGCTAGTTAATTTTACTTTCTCAGCGTTATACAAATGCTGCTCCTGTGCTGAAATACAATGTTAAAGGCATACAAATGTAATAATTATGAGCTTGAGCAATTTAAATGGCAACCTGTAATCAAACCCTCATGTAAGACATTCTCATCTCACTGAACCTCATGAATTCTGCAAAATGAAATTACTTTCAGTAAGTCCTAAGTTACTAATGTAAAGTGGAAGCATCTGAAATAACTTCTATAATCATAACTAACTTCTATATAAAATATGTGCATATTAGTGACATAAAGAAAGAGTAATCTGTACACTTACTTCTACCCGTATTTTATCAGTTTAGCACTTTAACTGTCATACTTCTTTTTGGTTGAATAGGCCAGGTAGCAAAGTAAATATTGGTTTATATATTTAAATAAATAATCTCTATTGAACTGCTTTTTTCTACAGATGAGCAAAGAGAAATCTGAAGAAGCCATGACTTGCCCAATAACGTAGATACTGGGTGATCAGCCGACAACTAGAACCGAGATTCCTTCATTCCCAGTCATGTACCCTTCTCTCCACACCAGGCTCCGATCCACAGTACAGATTGAGACATTAGCATTTTTACTTTGTAAAGATCACATTTTCAGCCTTCGTTTTGCTAATTCTTTCGGCCACTTTAAAGACACACTTTATACTATGAAACTATGAAAATTACTCCATCGAATGCGTTGAGGGGCACAGAGATGTTCTGAAGGTCTGTGTCAAGATGAAGCATAGAGAATGGATGTTAGAAAAACACCCCTGTTGAGGAATAAGTTTGGTTAAAACCCTTAAACACTGACACTTGCTTTTTCTAGGCCCTTCTCTTTTCTTTCCTTAAGACACCCAGAATACTCAATCTGTGCCTCTATTACCTGTCAAAAGAATGAATGGAATTAAGATTCTCCACACTCTGAAGACATTTATGATACAGGAGTTCTTACTACAGAGAGAATGGTGGGACTTTTCAAACTGGTGCCTAGACAGGAAGCACAGGAACATCTGACTGTCACACAGATAATGAATTTTTGCTATAAGTATATCCCAAATATTATACGGAGACACTGATACCAAAAAAAATTATTCATTGCTTATCAGGAGTTCAAATTAAACTTAAAATTCTGTATTTTTGTTTGCTCAATCTGGCAACTCTATATCTGGAAGAATTCAGAATGTTACAGTGAACAACATACCCCACTTGGAACTTTCCGTTAGTCCTGTAAGTCACACATTCAAGGAAATCTTTCAGTCATAAAACCTTCCTTTATAATGAAGACTTCTTTCTCAGGCTGATATTTCTGGTAATGTCCTCTCTGTTTCTACAACCCTAGAACCAGACAGTTTTGACCATTCCATCTCTAAAAGGTGATGGTCCTATACAACACTGAGCATCCTTGATGGCCCTATGTGTTCAGATACCCAAGAATTTAAGGATCAATCAGAAGGCAGTACTTCCTAGTCAGCTCTCAATATTATAAAAATCTTTATCAGTGATATTTTTCAGAGTCTCTCAACCTCAATACCTTGTGCTGGAATATACTTTTTATGGGGAACTAACCACTCAGGGCATCTTACCATGTATAGCAGCATCTCTGGCCTCTGTCCACTAGATGGCAGTACCACCCTCACCCCTCGTCCCTCCATTGTGACAATCAAGAGTCTCAGGAAATTGTCAAATGTCCCTGTGGGGGAGGCAGGTCAATAAATGCATGTAGTTGAGAGCTACGGTCTTATTTACTTGATTCTGGAAGGTTTTAAAGTTTCTTCTGTCTGACTTAAAACTGCTTCTTATTTCCCAAACGATGCTATTAAATGAACTAAACAATTTGCATTATCCTTGAATCTGGGAAACATGGTGTCTAAAAAGCTTCTAATAATCTCTTCCCTTTTATTCTTTTCGCTCTTGTGAGCCCATATTTTTCCCCATGCTTTGAAATCTTATTTAGAGCTCATCCTGTTAATTCTATTTCTCCAGAAGGTTCGTTTTATTCCTTTTAACTCAATTTTATTTAAATACCTGCCTATTGTCCAAAATTTTCCAGATGCAGAAAGACATACACCTGAGAACTCTCAGGGTCCTTCTGCCCCCACCCCCACCCCCAGGAAACACTTGTTGAGGACACAGCCATGAAGGAGCTTAGCTAAGTCAGGCCCTTTCTACAAAACTGTAGAAAGTGTGGGCTTCCTCTTCTAAAGACTTAATGTTTGCAGTGGCTCAAAATTTGCCCAAAGTGATTTTTCTCATGACACAATGACTGAGCCCAAGGTATCTTCTAGATAGCTTACACGATAAAGAACATGTATATTTTTTCAGACAAAAAAAAAAACAAACCTGCTGGTGGAAAAGGTAGCCCCTCTCTGGCCTCTGGAGGGCTCGCTGGTTTGAGGGAGAGGCTGAATTCGTATTTATGTCTATTTCCACTCCCACTGGCTTCAGGACCCTAGAGAAAATTGCCTGCCTTCTTCAAAGGCCTCAAAACAAGCAATTAAAATTAATAATTGTTCTCTGATGTAATCCAGTTTTCTTGGAAAATCTGAATGAAAGCAAATAGCAACCTTAGAAACATTTTATATGAACATTAATAAAAGTTCAAACGCCTCCTTCTCTCCATGCTCCGTGATCATTGCCATAGACACCAACATTTTTTGTATAATGCAAGTCAGGGCAGAAATTATCTTTATTACACAGCTGAATTTTTTGGTATATTGTTTATTCTGTCTGAATTGCTTTTTAGATTTATTGAGCATAATTGACAAATAAAAATTATATGTATTTAAGGTGTACAATTTGATGTTCTGATATACATATACATTGTGACATAATCACCACAATCAAGCTACTTAACATCCATCACTTCACATGTTACCTTTTTCTTTTCATTTGTTTTTGTTTTCTGTTGAGGACACTTAAGTTCTACCCTCTTAGCAAGTTTCACGAACCCAATACAGTGTTGTTATAGTGACACTGTTGTACATTGATGTTCAGAATTTATTCATTCTGTGTAACTGAAACTTTCTACCCCTTGACCAATGTCTCTCCATTCCCCCTCCTCCCAGCCCTGACAATCACCATTCTGCTTTCTGTTTCTAAGAGTCTGACAGTTTTAGATTGCACATGCTAGTGAGATCATGCAGAATTTCTTTTTTAACAACTATTTCTTAAGTTTCTACTATGCTCTTGACCTCTGTAAGGCATAACTGCTCCTGGTTACACTAACCATACTGAAGAGTGGGAAGATCCTGCCCTCAGGACCTCAGCCACTTTGTCATGGTCCCACCACGGGTGTTACTGGCAAAGCATCTCATCATGTATGTCGATGATAGGACCACAAAGGCGAATTTGGTCCCCAGAAGCAGCTACATCTGGCTAGAACTGGTATATTAGAGTTTCTAAAATTATTGCAAACATTCTGGATACCTGATAAGCAAATACATTGTATAATGTTCATAACATGAGCTCATCTTTACATCCACTTTATTGTAAAGCTTTCATCCAGGGCTCTGTAGCCCCTAAAACATCACATTTCCACAAAACTATTCATTCTGTCTTCTCTATCATCACTGACATTTCTTTAGATCATATTTTTTTGTTATTTTACACTTGCACTGTTCTGTAAGCTCCAAAATGGCCTTTAAGTCTATAGATTCACTCTCTTATATCTGCTACACTGTCACTAAAATAACTCTTTACATGGTAAATCAGCCTTCCTTTAGATACATGCTTGAATATGTATAAAATACGTCTAGAAGTATATATGTATTAGGTATTTTTCACAGGGCAGAGGGAAGAGAAGTAGATCATGGGAATATATCCCCCATTACAAAAATAAATACGTTAAATAAGTATAAGCTAAATTAAAATAAATACATGAAAGCTACAATGACCAGGTCAGTCTCCAGATTGTAAATGCGAACAACTCACAGACACTGACAGGTGCATTACCCACTTTCTAAAAGTATCCTCCAAGGCTTTCTCTGCTAGACTTATCTATCTCCACTCTCTGTACAAATTTCACCCTCTAAATATCACTGTTTCCATATGTATATCTGTATTTACATCTCTTTCTATTAATGGAGATATGCTACCTCACAGATCTGCACACTGATGCAAGATCTCATCAGCCTTGTTTCCTCTGCTCACAGAACACTGCTGAGGCATGAGCCCTTCCATTAGAATTTTTCTGCCTCCTCCAGATCAAAGTCATTCTTCTTTGAAAGTCATAATTTCTATGAATCATCTTTTTTTTAAATTACTGCTTGAGCCACAGTGGGATGTGGTTATCACTTTTTCTTGCTGATTTGTGTGCTTGGAAAATATCATTTTATTTGATCAAGATGGAAAGCACAGAAAGGGTTTAACACTTTATCTGCGTCTCCGTGGCAGTAACATACGCCTCTCCCTCACCCACTTGGGAAATTCTGAGTTACCTTTTCCATTCTGTCTCATCACCAAAGTCACCAACTGCAAAGATAATTCATTTTTGATGCCAAACATTCCTTTTGGAACAAGCTTCCCAGAAAAGTATCATCTTAGTTATGGAAACAAACTTGAGTCTGATTGCCCACGTGCAGAGAAGCCAACCTACTGAGAGGGTTGCGGTGAGGGAAGGTGCAGCATTTATTGCATTTTAAGATCCCTGCACAAGGAGAAAGGGTGACTCATGCTCTAAAACCCTGAACTCCCCAAAGGGTTTCAGAAAAGCATTTTTAAAAGCCGGGGGAGAGAGCCAGTGTCCCAAGCCATGAGATCAGCTTGTGCATGATTCTCTGATTGGTTGATGGTGAGGTTAACAGGGCTGTGTCATAGGGGTTAATATTATCAACCTGTAGGCTCCAAGGGGCCTGGGAGCCATGTGCTTATGAAGTAGTTAACATCCTTCATTTGGTGGGGGGTTTTCACATGTGTAAAATGACTCAGGAAATGTGCATCTGACACTATTATCCTGGAGTTCCAGAGAGGACATAAAGCAGAGAGTATGAAGGAGGGGTCTCCCCTGGGAAGGCCCCACAGGGTCCTGATCAGTTACAATCTTAGTTACTAAGACTGAAAGCAGCCAAGGAAAATATAAGAATTATTATTTCAGAAATTGAAGAGAAATGATTAGATCCATTTACATGAATTCCATGGAATTTTACTTAGGTAGATCTTAAAGGGTGACCACCACAGTCTGTTGCATTTGGTTTACAAACGTCACAAAGTTTGAATTGTGTCTGTTACCAGGGAGACTAGGTTCCTGTGCCATGGCAGAAAGAATTCAGAGAAGAGACATGGAGGTCAAGAAAACAGGATATGCCTGTATGCACACACATGCACACAGACACACATACATACACACATACACACACACATACACACACACACACACACACACATACACAGACAGAGGACTAATGTACCAGGATTATTCCAAGCTACTTGCACATGACCTGTTATTTAATTTTCCTAAAATTTCTGTGAAAGAATTATTATTAATGTCTCTATTTTTCAGATGTGATAATATATGAAGTTCTAAAAACACTGGACACTGCAATGATGACAAAAAATAATAAAGGTGGTGTGGGTACAGGTCAGCAGTAGAGGGCATGCATGAGGTCCCGGGTTCGATCCCCAGCACCTTCACTAAGTAATGATATAAATGAATAAAATTTGGAAAATAGACAATAAAGGAACCAAGAAATAAACAATAAAGAGGATCTATATATATATGAAATCTCATTCTGTGTATAAACTGGTAAAGATGTGTTTTTCATTGTAAAATAACAAATATTCAGCTTTGAAATGAGTCACCGTCCCCACAATGGATACTAAAATAAAATGTGATTCTTGCAAATTCTTCATTAAGCTCATGAAGGTTTTACAGCAAGTTAAACAGGTGTGCTTTCATAATACACTAACCAGTTCTACTTAAAACATTTTAGATTGAATAAAAGGAAAGTATTAGGCTGCACATTTTGAGATATATTCAATCCTAAACTTGTAAATTGAGGAAGCAAAGATAAGTGAGTCAAAAAAACCTCACTCGTAACTATTAACTTCTTGACTGTTCTCCCCTTTCCAACAGTGCAGCCCATCAGTTCAACCTTCCACCAGCCTCCACTTTGGGGCTCTGAGTCCTGCTAGAAGACTGTTCTCTAGGAAAGTATTGTGGAGTTCACCACTTTTCTGAGGGCTTCCTTCACGTCCTTGTTCCTCAGACTATAGATCAGGGGGTTCAGCATGGGAATCACCACAGTGTAGAACACCGTGGCCACTTTGTCAGCATCCCTACTGCTGCCAGAACCAGGGCGGCAATAAATGAAAAGGATTGTCCCATGAAAGACAATGATGGCTGCGAGGTGGGAGGCACAGGTGGAAAAGGCTTTAGACCTGCCCTCTGCAGAGGGCATCCTCAGGATGGTGATGAGAATAAACAAGTAGGAGGTGAGGATGATCACGCTGGTGATGATCTCATTGAAAGTGGCCACAACGTATAGCAGCAATCGATTCACAGTGACGTCAGAGCAGGCAAGAGATAAAAGCGGGGGAAGATCACAGAAGAAGTGGTTAATCACATTTGATCTGTAGGATGGGATCTTAAGAGCTAAACCCAAGTGAATCAGAGAACACACAGTCCCACAGAGGTAGCAGCAAGACACCAGCTCCACACAGAGGCTTCGGGACATGGTCACCATGTACAGCAGAGGGTCACAGACGGCCACAAAGCGGTCATAGGCCATCACAGCCAGCAGGATGACCTCGGTTACCACACACGTGCAGAACAAGTAGAATTGCACAGCACATCCCAGGAAGGAAATGGTTTTGTCGTCCCTGAAGATACTGTCTAGCATCTTTGGCACAATGACGGTGGAGTAACAGAAATCCACAAAGGACAAGTGGCTGAGGAAAAAGTACATGGGGGTGTGGAGCCGAGGGCTGACCTGAATCAGTGCGATCATGCCCAGGTTGCCCCAAACCGTGACTCCGTAGATGACGAGAAACACCAGGAAGAGGAAGACTCTCAAGTCAGGGGCATCTGAGAACCCGAGGAGAATGAACTCGGTCACGGTGGTGCAGTTTTCCTTCCCCATGTCTGCACTTTATTGGGGCTGGAAAAAATACATGTTATTCTCCATTATATCATCCCAAATCCAGTTGTGACTCTCTCCTAAAGAAGACATGAGAATAAGTGGAATAGTTAATTTCTTTTTTCAGCAAAGAAATAAGATGTTGCTGGCACACAAATTCATAGACCTTACAGTTTAATTCTCAGGTCCTACAAAAGCATTCACTCTCATTAGAGCCCATGTGATTCCTTAAACTAGTTTTACATAATTTAGAGCTTGGAATTGAATCAGTAGAAAGACATCAAATATTATTTAATTAGCCATAGTTTTTAAAATTAATTATAAATTCCTTTTTAAAATTAATTTTAAATTCCTTTTTACTGGCAGACTCTAATCACTTACAGAAATTTTGGAGTCCCAGGAAATAATTGTTTAAAAAACTACATAAGAAATTTATTTTTTTCTCTGCTGAATTGAAGTGAATTTTTATGCTTATTTACAATTGTTAACCTGTAAGTGTTCATTTTTATCAGTATACTTTAGATAGAGAAGGTTGGTTTTATGCTCTATATTAGCATTTTTTCTATAAAATTAGTATAATGATTTTGTTAATTATGCTATACAATGTTGGTCATTGTTCAGGGAACTGTTACTCAGATATAAACTTTCTGTGACTCTGAAGCCTTATAAAGATCTATTTGACAAATTAATTCATTCTTTTAAATCTATTTGAGGAACTAATCAAAATTGTGAATATGAAATTAAAAGGAATGCTTGCTGCTACATTGCAGCCTTATTTATGACAGCAAAACTTAAAAATAAAGTGTCAAACCACAGGGAAATAAAGTTATGGCATATACATATAATAAAAAACTTCTCATGTATGTTGATAAAATAATAAAAGTATTAATTTCACATGTAAAAAAACAAATTATGCAGCATTTTGAAGAACTTTTAATGACCTGTAAAATGACTATGATAAAATGGCAAGTTAAAAAAAAACAGAAATCCAGATTGCTAAGATACAATATTGGATATTTACACATAAGTTGTAGTGTATGTTTAATTCTCACAACATCCATGAAACATAAATATTTTACACCAATAACTTAAAAAAAGCAATGTGGAAACTTGCCTCAATTCTCACAAAACATAAGTGTTATGGGGTGGTGTGATTTTTTTTTCTTTAAATAAAGGAGGGATACGTGCAAAGCCTTAGACATGTAGAAAATGCCTACAGAAGGTAAAAACATGCTCATTTATTCTCTCTCCTAACCCTTGGTAACTATAAAATGATTAAGAGACACAAGTTGGTTATTTCTGGAGGAAAGAAAATCTGGACTAAAACCCAGCACAACCAGATATTTGCCTCATTCTTCAAATAAATTCAAAGAGGTGAAGGATATGTGAATTAAGAAATTCCAGCTTAAAAACAAATAATTATTCCGATGATGTGTTTCTATTCCCTTCAAAGGCCAGTAAAAGTCAGTTGTCTTTTTCTGAGTACAAAGTAATATGTAATTTTGAAAGCCTTCTCCTGTTTTTAAGTCTAAAGATGAAAAATCAGGCTGCTGATCACTTACAGAGAAGTGGTTTTTAACCAAGAGTAACTGTGATCCCCACGGGACATGTGGCAATGTCTGGAGGCGCTGCTGGTTCTGCCAATACAGAGGGATGCAATTGACATCCGGTGCATAGAGACGAGGGATGCTGCTGCTAAGCCCTGTACAAGGCACGTCACAGAGTCACCCCCTCCCCACCCGCCACCTCAACTCTGCACACGTACTCACAACAACGCAAATACCAAAATGTGATCTGGCCCAAAATGTCAATAGTGCCAAGATTGAGAAATCCGCCATGGAGGGACATCACAAAGTCCCTTTGGCACAAAGTCAAAGTAAGTCCTGTCCGTTCTGCTTCAGGGGTGGTTCACGTGTCTGTGAGGACCCCTCACTACCACGCAGCATCAGAGTGACTGTCAGGAGAAGCTCCATCCTGTCTTGACCAGGTTCCACGGATGGAGTCCATGTGAGAGGGGAGGAGGAGGGGAGGGAAGAGAAGTTAGGCTTTTTTTTCTGATTTGTTACACTCTTTCCCCTCCTACATTACTAGCTGTTACAAGATACTTGTTTCTGCAGATGAAATTGCTTGGTTTCTCATTGAGATATTTTCTCAATACACAAAGGGAAACTGCTTTTACAAAACGTGTTTGGTGCCCCAAACACGGCATTTCTTAAAAAACTCTCTAAGAGGTGGCTAAAAACAGACTTTTAAAAATTTATCTAATACTACTGTCTTCCTTTACAGTTCCTCCTTCTCTTCTACGTGGCTATAATAACTACTCCCATGAGAAACAAACAAACCAGCTTCTACATCCCAGGAAATATTCAGTCCAATCTCCCCAAACCAGAGTGTAGTCCAGCCAACCGACCTGTGGGGTAGACATTGCTTCCTCTGTTCCTGAAGATGCTATGATGGAAAACGTGATGGGCTTCATGATTTTATGTGTGCATCCTTGGCGCTCATATTCCTTGCTTCCAAAACCAATCAATAACCCCTTTGGGATATCAACAAGATACAAACAAAACAACGTCATCTGGGGACTCAGTGAATGACTTTTGTGTGATATAAACAGGGGAAAAAACTATTCTGACTTGGTACATGTTATAAGTCCTTCCAGAGTTCATGATGAATTGCAGAGCATTGCACCTGCATCCAAACACTGTTTTGTGAACCAGAGATCACATTTCTGTTATGAAATATATGAATATGTCTTATAAACTTTGCCTGACTTATCCTCAAAACTCCTCCCCGGAGGTCGTAGGATCTGAAGTCCCACCAGACTTCTGCCAAAGCAATCTGACACATTGGGTAACAAATTCTTTTAAAAGACTCAATCTTCAAAACTTTGGCCTTCAATAAAATTGGAAGGCTTTTCCTTAATGCCTGACTTACAAAAATAATGAAAGATTATTGTGAGAAACTGGCTTAAAGATCTGTGTGTCATTACAATTACAGCACAATTTCTGACAGTTTCTATTCCCCTTTACTTTTATTATGATGAAAAGTTCTCAGTATTTTCATCTATTAAAAAGTAGAAATGGGAGGAATTTATCAAGATATATTGACTAGAGAGGAGGTGAAGAATGTATAAGTTATTTGAGCAAAAGTGAGTTATTAATATTGGAGAGAGCTGGTATTTCTAATTTGCCAGATTAAATAGGTGCTGATGCTAATGACTACCTAGATTTCACTTTTTTTTGAATATGGTCGCATAGGCAATCAGCGTTCAACACTTAGGGCAACTTTTTTTTAAAGGTAGATGTGTAGTTGAGAAGGATTCAGACATTATGGTCAGAAAAACATCATAAAGGGTTGATGGTAAAAGGCAGAAAAATAGCATGGAATGCAGGCTGGGCCAGCACTCATCACACTTCATCTTGGCAGGTGGGATTTTCTGAGATCCAAGCTACCATTTTGAAGCCACTGGTGGAACCTGTCATAGCTTGTCGCACTGTGACACTGGAGCTCCTTTGAAAACACGTTCGGAATATAGATCGTGTCTATCAACTCTCCATTGATGTCAAGTAACCTGTACACACAATACCACACACACAAACACTCAAACATACACACATACACATATATACATATACATACACTCTAGGCAGTACTCACACAATGAAAAAAAAATTGTTGGATGGAATCAGTATTACATTTTGACCTCCTTGTTTGTTATGTTTTAGTCTCCTGAATAAAATTCCTCCCTTATTGAAATGTGTCTCCTAAAAGTCTGTCCACTCCTTTATCCAGGGACAGGTATACACAATACCTATGTGATGAAGGCATCTCTCCTAAGTCCCTAAGTGGATTTGAACTTTTCTTTCTCTCAAGCTCTCTGAGATACTTACCATTTTCTACCTAATACAACACTACCTTGGTCCTACTGTCAACATAAATTTTTCATTCCTTGAAGGATGGAGACTATGTCTTCTCTTAACTACTATTTGTACTTTTATAAGAGAAATGCATGTATTTATGGACAACCTAGCCTACTTCAGGTAAAAAAGAAGAATGAAATTAATATTTCTCTAGATTATAAATGTATTTCACATGACATCTATGTTGTGTTTTAATCTTTAAAATCAGATTAGCTTAGAAGTCTCAATTTTGTAGATGAAAAATTAAAGATTTGAGGGATTGATGAGGTTTTTCTCCAGTAAATAAAAGACGGAGTCAAGTTTAGTCTCCTTGAGCCAAAATCCATGTTCTTTCCATTTCACAACATTAACTCTTATTAATTTTAAAGCTATCTTTAAAAAACCAACATTTACAGACATGCTTTATTTACATACCAAGGACAAAGTCTACTAGATAATGTATTCAGTAAGAAAAGACTTTAGAGTCCATGATCTTGCTGACTGTATCCTTGACATCCTTATTTCTCAGACTGTAGATCAGGGGATTCAACATGGGGATGACCACAGTGTAAAACACTGACGCCACTTTGACTGTGTGCCTGGAGTTTTTGGAGTTGGGCACACAGTAGAGGAAGAGGATGGTGCCGTGGAAGATGGTGATAGCCGTCAGGTGGGAGGCACAGGTGGAGAAGGCTTTGCGGCGACCACTGGCCGAACGCATCTTGAGGATGGTGACGACAATAAAAACATAAGACGTGAGAATGATGAATAGTGTGCTGACTTCATTGAAGGTGGCAAAAATGAAAAGCAGCAACTGGTTGAGATACGTGTCAGAGCAAGAAAGGGAGAGCAGTGAGGAGAACTCACAGAAGAAGTGATTGAGAGTGTTGAAACCCCAAAACGATAATTTGGTAACAGAACAGGTGAGTATCAAGGAGCAGGCCACTCCCCAGGCGTATGATACCACCACCAGCGTGGTGCAGAGCTTCTGGGACATGGCGACCGTGTAGAGCAGAGGGTTGCAAATGGCCACGAAGCGGTCATAGGCCATCACAGCTAACAGAAAAGATTCAGTCACCACAAAGGTGCAAAAGAAAAAGAACTGTGTCATACAGCCTACAAATGAAATGGTTCTGTCTTCGACCACTAGGTTCACCATGGTCTTGGGAGCAACTATGGAGGAATAGCAGAAATCCACAAAGGACAGGTGGCTGAGGAAAAAGTACATAGGAGTGTGCAGTTTAGGGTTAATTTTGATTATCACTATCATCCCAATGTTCCCGACCGCAGTGACACTGTAGGTGGCCAGAAATACCACGAAGAGGGGGACCTGCAGTTCTGGGTAATCTGAGAAGCCCAGGAGAGTGAACGTGGCCCCACTTTTATTTCTCTCTGCCCGTATCATGCTTTCTGTTTGTCAGAATCTCAATCAGTCCTGGAACAAAAATATTAAGGAAAGTGATAATATGAGACACTCCATTAATGACTTCTTACCAAGACTGAAAGGTGAAATAAAATATCTCTTTCGGAATTTCTCTGTGTATTTTTTATGCAAGATGTGCTAAATGCCTAATATCTTTTTAAAACGTGATAATCCTTCTAAAAATTTTCTTTAAGTAAAACAATACAATTTTGAATTAATTTTTAGTAGTTCTCAATTGTAATTTTAATATTTACACATGAAAATATGAGATCAAGGGATTGGGGTTATTTTAAATGAAATCCTCCCATAATACTTTCAATTGTCCTTGAACATTGTAAGCTCATTAAAAGTATAACCCAGCATAGTACAATAACTGATTATGTCAGTCCTACAATTAGTAGGAAAATGAGAAATTCCTAAACAAATTAATTTTTGCATATGTTCACAACGTGACAGGACGAATGACACCCTTGACACTTTACATTTATGCCTTTATTGTTCATTGCAAATTGTACCTTAATACTCGTTTGTGTTTCTGTCTCAGTAAATCTGTTGTGTGCGTCCCAACTCGGGGAGTCCAGCTGGTCAATTCCCCCTCATTGCATGAGGAATAATAAAATTGAGACAAATAATAAAGATAATCTAGTCTACTTCCTTATTCTAGAAATGACAAAACAGAAGCTGGAGAACCTTGACTTTCCCTGTACCATGCAAATTGGGACCAGTCTCTACATGCATGGCTAGAACCCTGATTCCACGACTCCCAGCAATTATCCATTGCTCTGCAATAGACTGATCCGTGTTCAAGGTCCAGATACTAAGACATTTGCTTTATTAATGATCATACTCTTAAATGACAAACCAGAAACTATAAATCTAAGGGAAATTGCCCAATGAACATATAAATATCACAGATCTCTATGGTAAAGCAGCATCAAACAGGATGAACTGAGAAAAAGATTTAGCAAAATCTTCTCTCCCAGGAAGAATAACTGTAGCAAAGATTCTGACTTAAAAACTTCCCTTTCGTCAGCCTCCCTTTCTCTCCTTCTCTCGCTTGCTCTCTCTTGCTCGCTCTCTCTCTCCCTCCCTCCCTCTCTCCTCCCTTTAAGACATAACGGGAAATGTACTCTGTCCCTTGATTACCTGTGAAGGAAGAAGATTAAATACTTCAGGTAGCACTATACTATGAAGACATTTCATGATAAAACAGTAATACAAAAGAATCGTTTTTCTCTAACTGGTCACCAGCCCCTCTCAGATCCTACCAGACTGGGAACCTCTTTCTCTGTCACTTCTGGTGAGGTTCTCTCTGGTCCCACAACCCAAGAAATAGATTTCAGATGGCTCATCAGTGAAGATGTCAGATCATGAGCAAACCTGAGACACTCGAGTCCCCTGTCTCTTCCTGCACTCACAAATCTGAGCATTAAAGACAACCTCGAAAGACCATCTATCACAAAGCCAGACATTCTAACTAGTTAACTTACCTAAGGCACTTCAGGGTCCATTTTAAACCAATGTTATATTTCATGTAATAATCCTTGTGACCCAAATGCTATTTTTAAATTGCTGCTAAGTGTCTTTCAGTTCAGGAAATATGGCAGCTAAAATCTTCCCTGTATTTTTTCTCCATTTTGTAGTAATTTTTGCTCCCAGGGCTGCTTTATAGCCTTAATTACAGATGCCCCCCCCCCTTTTTTTTTAAACTAGGATGTTTGTTTGATCTCTGTTTAGTTTTTTTTAATTTAAATACTTGTCTATTTCCCCTTGACTGTACCTTCCAAAATTTGTAGAAGCAAGACAGTGCACATTCCCCAAATTCCCAGAGCGCTTCTAACCCCCATTCCAGGCACTTGTTGTTTATGGGGCTGTTATTCAGGAACCAGTGTGCTTCCTCTTCCTTGGAATTTGAGATATATAACTTTTGCAATGACTAAATATTTATCAAGAATTGTCTGGGTCTACATGATAAGATACCCCTCACACGTTTATTTTTTCTAGATACCCTACATTGAAATTTCTATCAATCTGCCTTTAGAATCTTAAAGCATACCTGCTAATGGCAAAGGTAGGACCTCTCCTGGTTGGAAGTGATGCATGTATTCTTATATCTAGAGCCACAACCTTTGGGACTTAAACCCTAGAGGCTCTCTGTTGCCTCATTCTCTTAAAGGCATGAGATAAACAATTAAAATTAATCACTGCTTATGATGTAATAAGTGTGTACTAGAAAACCTGGAACTTCGGTCAAGTTCGGGGACCCTTGTCCAACGCTACCTGAAGCAAAAGATAAAGGTGACCATCACCAGTGCTGTGATGTGAATATCATTTACCCCATGATATACGGTGATGAGAAAAACCCCTCTCTGGTATTCTTCCCCCAAACCCGTAATCCCAGGTTAGTGTGAGAACACTCATTAGGCAAACCCACACTTGGAAGCCCTCAGCAGGACACCTCGCCAGTGCTCCTTAGAAATGTCAAAGAAAAGAAAAACAGGAAAAGAGTGAAAAACTGTCACAGAAGAGGTTGGGGAGATATGACAGCTAAAAGCAATGTGGTACCCTGGATTGGATCCCTGAAAAGAAAGAGGGTGTTAATTAAAAAGAAAAAAAAACTTATGGAATCCAAATAAAATTTAGATTTTAGGGATGATCATAACATACCAATATTTATTTTTTTTAAGCATTTTATTTTATTGTGGTAAGAACACTTAACATGAGACCTGCCCTCTTAAGAGATTTTAAGTGTACAACACAGTATTGTCGACTACAGATATGGCTTTTATACAGTAACTTCTAGAACTTATTCAAGCTCAACTGAAACTTTATGTCAATTGATTTGCACCTTCCCATTTCCCCCTCCACTAGCCCCTGACAGACGTCTATCATTCCACCCTGATTCTAAGAATTTGATTACATTAGGTACATTAGGTACATTATATGAGTGGAGTCATTTTCTTTGACTGGCTCACTTCACTAAACACAATGTCTTCAATGTCCATCCACGTGGTTATATATTGCAGAATTTCCATCCTTTTTTTTTAAGGCTGAATTGTATTCCATTGTATGTATCTACCACATATTCTTCACCTACTTATTTGTCCATAAACATTTAAGATGCTTCCACATCTTGGCTATTGTGCTTACTTCTGCAATGAACACAGGAATGCTAATATTTCTTTGAAATCATGATTTCAATTCTTTTGGATAAATACCCAGAGGCAGGATTACCAGATCATATATTTATTTAATTATCTTATTGTGAAAAACTTCCCTCCTATTTTCCACAGCAGCTGCACCATTTTGCATCTCTACCAGCAGTCTCCAAAGGATCCAATTTTTCCACATCCCTGCCAGCACTCAGCTAAGTCAGGACCTCTTTTCAAAGCTCTCTGAAAAGTATGTACTTTGTGGTCCAGATACTTAATGTTTGCAGTGGCTCAAAATTTCCCCAAACTGATCTTTTTCATGAAGAAATGACTGAACCTAAGGTATCTATTAGATACTGTACGTGGTAAAGAGTGTACATATTTTCTCAGAACTGCAAATGAACTTACTAGTGGAAAAGGCAGCCCCCCTCCAGCCTCTGGAGAGCTTGCTGGTTTGGGGGAGAGGCTAAGACTCTTATACGTACTTTCACGCCTTCTGCCATGGGTGCCAGTGATTAGGTTCTTGTCTCATCATAGAAAGATTTCAAAGATGAGACACAGAGGTCAAGAAAGAAGTGAAGATTCATTAAGGGTAGTGCACTCTCGAGGGGAGGGCGGGCAGGCTCAGGTGAGCAGCTGCCCTGAGTTTCTTTGGCAAGTTGGTTACATGTGCATAAAAATCAACGGGCAGAATACCCTTTGGGGAGGGAAGGGTTTGAGTTCCCTGATTTCCATCCCAGCTGCAGCTTCCTGAGGAGAGGATAGATGTTTGTGCTTATTTAGTCTGGATAGGAAGTGTCATAGCATTGGTGCGTGGTGGGTGCTTCTAATCTGCAAGGCTAGTTTTATTGCAATGAGACCATAATGAGCAAAAGGTTACATCAGATGCCAGAGATTCCTGCTTTATTCCATCTTCCTTTGTCCACCTCCAGGACACTTGTCACCCCAAAGTGTGTGGTTTCTTATCACTCCCCGGGTTCCTGTTTCTCCTTGTTGGCCCAGGGACCCTTGCTGTTTGTGTGATGCATGGTTTCCTGCATTTGGTCCTGTTCTCCTCTTTTTTTCCCCAATTCCTGCCATTTGGTCTACGTCCCCCTTTCTCTGCTCATGTCTACCTATCTTCCTTCTCTAACACAATTAGGACCCTAGAGAAAATTGCTTTCCTTATTCTTCAGAGGCCTCAAAACAAGCAATTAAAATTAATTATTGTTTTCTGATGTAATTCAATTTTCTTGGGAAACTTGAATAAAAACAAGCAGAAGCTTTAGAAACATTTTATACGAAAGTTAATCAAAACTTGAAATGTCTTCTCTCCATGCCCCATGATCATTCTCCAAACAAGTCGTAACAGAAGTTATCTTTATTACTCAGCAGACATTCCTCTTTTTTAGTATATTGTTTTATTCTTTTTTTAACTTATTGAGATATAATTGATCAACAAACCCTGTATGTATTCAAGATGTAAAATTTGATGGTATGATCTACATACACATTGTGTAAAAAATCACCACAATCAAGCTAATTAACATACTCATGACTTTACATGTTACCATTTTCTTTTTTTTTTATGAGAGCACTTGAGTCTGACACTCTTAGCAAGTTTCAAGTATACAATACAGTATTGTTAATTCTAGTTGTTAGAGTAGGCAGGTAGCTAGATATGAGCAGAGAAGGGGGGTCATGGGACAAATGGCAGAAAACCATACATCTTGTGAACAACAGTCCCACCAGGGGTATTTAGGACAGAGCATCTCATTATATATATCAACGATAGGACCGCAAAGAGGAATTTGGTTTCTCAGTGTCCCCAGGAGAAGCTATATCTGGCTAGAATCAGTATTTTAGTTTCTAAAGTTGTTGCAAACATCCTGGATACCTGATAAATAATTATATTGTGTATGTTCACAGCATAATCTCATCTTTACTTCCAATTTATTATAGACTGGTCATCTCTTCAGCAACTTAAAATACCACATTTATGCAAAATTATTGATTTTTGTTTTTTCTATTACCTCTGACATTTCTTTAGATCATATGTTTATTGTTTTATACTCATACTGTTCTATAACCTCCAAATTGGCCTTTAAACCTATAGACTCTTCCTCTCATATTTGTCAGCTATACTGTCACAAAAATAACTCTTCACAAAGTAAATTAACTTACATTTAGGTATTTGTTTTAATACACATAAAATATGTCGGGGAGCATGTATCAGGTGTTTCCCACATGGCGGGGGCTGGGGATGGACCATGGGAATATACCAAACATTACAAAAATAAATACATTAAATAAGTGTAAACTAAAGTAAAATGAATAAGTGAAAGCTATAATGAGCTAGTGGTTCTACAGATGGTAAATCTGAGTGACTCACTGACACATAGGGACATTACCCACTTTCTAAAGATATCCTCCAAGGCTTTCTCCACTAGACTTACCCTTCTCTGCTTTCTGAACAAATTTCAGTCTCTGTAAATGTCAATATTTATACATGTATATTTATGTTGATACTTGTGAGTTCATCATTAAGCTCATGAAGGTTTTACAGCAAATTAAATGGATGTGCTTTAACATCCACTGACTAGTCCCATTTAAAACATTTTAAATTGAATAAAAGAAAAGCAATAGGTGGCAGATTCTGAAATATGCTTAATCATGAACTAGTAAATTGATAAGACACAAGATAAGTGAATCAAAGGACTGACTCATAACTACACACTCCTTGATTGTTCCCTTAACTCCAGCAGTGCAGCCCGTCAGTTCAACCTTCCACCAGCCTCCACTTTGGGGCTCTGAGTCCTGCTAGAAGACTGTTCTCTAGGAAAGTATTGTGGAGTTCACCACTTTTCTGAGGGCTTCCTTCACGTCCTTGTTCCTCAGACTATAGATCAGGGGGTTCAGCATGGGAATCACCACAGTGTAGAACACCGTGGCCACTTTGTCAGCATCCCTACTGCTGCCAGAACCAGGGCGGCAATAAATGAAAAGGATTGTTCCCTGCAAGACAATGATGGCTGCGAGGTGGGAGGCACAGGTGGAAAAGGCTTTAGACCTGCCCTCTGCAGAGGGCATCCTCAGGATGGTGATGAGAATAAACAAGTAGGAGGTGAGGATGATCACGCTGGTGATGATCTCATTGAAAGTGGCCACAACGTATAGCAGCAATCGATTCACAGTGACGTCAGAGCAGGCAAGAGATAAAAGCGGGGGAAGATCACAGAAGAAGTGGTTAATCACATTTGATCTGTAGGATGGGATCTTAAGAGCTAAACCCAAGTGAATCAGAGAACACACAGTCCCACAGAGGTAGCAGCAAGACACCAGCTCCACACAGAGGCTTCGGGACATGGTCACCATGTACAGCAGAGGGTCACAGATGGCCACAAAGCGGTCATAGGCCATCACAGCCAGCAGGATGACCTCGGTTACCCCACACGTGCAAAACAAGTAGAATTGCACAGCACATCCCAGGAAGGAAATGGTTTTGTCGTCCCTGAAGATACTGTCTAGCATCTTTGGCACAATGACAGTGGAGTAACAGAAATCCACAAAGGACAAGTGGCTGAGGAAAAAGTACATGGGGGTGTGGAGCCGAGGGCTGACCTGAATCAGTGCGATCATGCCCAGGTTGCCCCAAACCGTGACTCCGTAGATGACGAGAAACACCAGGAAGAGGAAGACTCTCAAGTCAGGGGCATCTGAGAACCCGAGGAGAATGAACTTGGTCACGGTGGTGCAGTTTTCCTTCCCCATGTCTGCACTTTATTGGGGCTGGAAAAAATACATGTTATTCTCCATTATATCATCCCAAATCCAGTTGTGACTCTCTCCTAAAGAAGACATGAGAATAAGAGGGATAGTTAATTTGTTTCAGCAAAGAAATTGGATACTGTTTTTGTGAAACTTAGGAAAGGCTCAGACACTGCAGCACACAAATGCATAGAGCTCACAGTTTAATTTATAAATCACACAAAAGCATTTGCTTCTGTAAGAGCCTATATGATTCCCTAAACTAGTCGTACACAATTTACAGCTTGGAAACTGAATCATTGAAAGACATCATTGAATTAGCCATACTGTTTTATGAAATTCAAATCTCTTTTTAGGGAAAATTTTTTACTTAGTGTCAAATATATTGGGATCCTGAGAAATAATTTTTTTTTAATTACCACATAATAACCTTGCTTATTCCCACTGAAATGGTGAGAAGTATGCTTCTTTAAGATTGTTAACCCTTGTGGGTATTTATTTCTTATAAATATGGTCCAGATGGACAAAGTAGGTTTTATGATCTATATTAGCATTTCTTCTATAAAATCAGCATAGTGATTTTGTTAACGACGCTATACAATTCAGTCATTATTCAGGGCTTTCGCAGTCAGATCCAAACTTCCTGTAACTGTGATTCTCAACCCTTAGAAAAACCTATCTGACAAATAAATTCACTACTTTAAATCTGTTGAAAGAACTAAACAAAGATGTGAAGATAAAATTAACAGAAATGCTTGGTGCTATGCATTGCACCTTTATTTATAACAGCAAAACTTAGAAATAAAATGTAAAACATCAGGGAAATGGTCAAAGTTATCTCACACACACACACACACACACACACACAAATTATGGAAAACTATGCAGCTTTCCAAGAACTTTTAATGACCTGGAAATGACTATGAAAAATGGCAAGTGAGAAAACAGAAAGCCAGAGAGCCCAGATAAAATATTATATATCTGTACATAAGTTACATAGGGTATTTAATCCTCACAACACCAGTGGAACATAAATATTTTATTTCAACTACTTAAAAAATTGATGTAGACACTTCCTTGATTTCTCACAAAATGTAAGTGTTATGGCTGTGTTGCAAAGAAAGGTGGGATTGTTTTTTTTTAAATAAAGGGCAGATACATTCAAGGTCCCTCCCAAATAGAAAATGCCAACAGAGCGTAAGAGCAGGCCCATTTCCTCTCTCTCCGGAACCCTGGTACTTATACGTGCTTTAGAGGCACTAGTTGGTTTTTCCTGGAGTAAAAGGAATCTAGACTAAAACCCAAAATGTCACTGGAACCATGATGAGAAACCTGCTATGGAGAGACGTCGCAAAGTCCCTTTGGGGCAGGGCCAATGCAGTTCCTCCCCTTCCTGCTTCAGAGGTGGGTCACATGTCTGTGTCCCTCCGTGAGCAGTCCTGAGGACCCCTCAATAGAACTCAGCGTCAGCATGACTGTCAGGAGAAACTCCATCCTGTCTTGACCACATTCCACAGGTGGAGTCCAGGTGAGAGAGAGGAGAAGTGAAGGAGAGAGAAGTCAAGCTTTCTTCCCGATTTGTTTACACTCTTCCCCTCAATGCAAATAGTTGTTACAAGGTATTTGGCCCTGCAGATTAAATTGTGACAATTTCCCCTTGAGACTGTTCCTCAAAAAGGGAAAATACTTTTATATAGGAATGCCCAAAGCATGTCCTTTCTTAAAACACTCTAATTAAGTGAATGGTAAATATAGATTCTTAAAAACACATCAATACTACTAACCTTCCACTTCCTGAAAAGTCAGAGTGTAGTCTTTCCAACCAACTTGTGGGATAAACCTTGCTTCGTCTGTTTCTGAAGATACTATGAAGGGAAATGTGATGGGCTTTATGTTTTTAATGTTGTGTGCATCCCTGGGGCCCACATTCCTTAGGTTTCCACAGTTAGTCACTGATCTCTGTGGACATCGACAAGATATGAAGACAGCAGCATCACCTTGGGACTCAAATAATTAATGACTTATCTGAAATATAAACAGGGGGAAAACTGTCCCAACTTGGGACACGTTATAATCCAACAGGATTCCTCACAGAGCTCATGACGCACTGCAGAGCACTGTACCCTCATCCGAACATGGTTTTGTGAACCAGAGGTCACGCTGCCCTTGTGAAGTACACTAATACGCCTGAGGGACTCCTCCCAGGTCTGCTTCTCTTCTGAGAGTACAGCATCTCCCTAAACCAACACCATTCAAAAGATGGCCTGTGGTTTGTGCTCCTGGATACACCAAATATTTCAAGAATTCCTTGAATGTAATTAGTTACAGGTATTGAGTTTCCAGATTCTCAATAACCTATACTTATTTCCCTAAAATTGATCCATCTGATAATTGCCTGACTTTGAGGAGTGTTTCAGCATCGCTTTTCCACCCAGCACTCTCACTATTCCCTTTCTTTCATTCTTCAAAAGCAAGGATTCCACTTATTCATTCAAAAATTACTCTGGGAATTACCCCAACGAGAACAGCAAAAGCAAACCTCCAAAACCTAAGGCATAAATACACTGTCCACCATGAGTGTGTTTGCTCTGTAAGTCTGCTTATGTTTTGTAAATAAGTTCATTTGGATCAGTTCTTAGATTCTACATGTAAGTGATACCATATGCTAGTCAACTAGACTTCAATAAAAAAATTGAAAAAAAAGAACACTATGAAATTTTGCTTTCCATGAAGTCTAAACGTTGCTTTTATCAAGACTTTTCAAACCTGTGGTATGACTTCTTATTTCTTTCTGGCATATATTTTTCAGGGAAAAATGATGGCATTAGACATGTTTTAGTCGATATAGTGATGTTTTGAAATCAGATGTTAGTAGAGTGAAGATGATGTTTGTTTAGCATCTGTTTTGTTCTCATTGCTGTTGTTTTTAGTACACCTTGAACCTGCTGTCATAAAATGCATCCCTCTGAAGGAGGGAAACTCATGACAGAAAAACTAAGGAAACGTCTATAAAGGTCATCATTGACAGTGACCCTTTCTATCATCTGGGAGACACCCTCACAGGAAAGCTGCTGTGTTTATCTGTTTACCTTAGGCTTAAAGACATGGCAGGGGTTTTTATAATTGATTTAAATATAAAAATTGTATTGAAATTGATGTTGTGGTCTTTATCTATAAATTGAATACTGTCAATATGAAGTTGTAAGTTTTTTACATACTGTGTTTACACCACATAAAATAATACCATTTTAGAATAATACTGTTTTGGAAAGGTAATGAAATTAACAATATGTTAAATTTTTTTAACTCTTAAATTTCATTGTTTTAATCGAGGTTCCTCTAAGCGGAAGAATTATTAAGAATTATTAAGAAGAATTATGAATATTCATACAGCTTAATTGCTATATGATAAGCAATACAGAAACTGAGTACAGAATGAGGATATATAATTACTCATTCATTTTTTTTTCTTTTATTTATTTATTATAGGCTTATCCTGAGCTAGTTAATAGCTTGGGTACTGTGGGAAAAAGAATGTCCCTGTGTCAACAATTTATATTGAATGGGGAATATAAAACACAAATGTATATGTTGTCATTTTCCAGTGCTTATAAATGCTGAAATAAATATAATTAAAGGTGTCATTTAAAATAGGGAGGTCAGACCAGTCTACTACGAGGTGCTTTTTGAGCATTTATGAAGTGAGGGAGCAAGTATATGGGGAAAAGAACATGTGAGCAAAGGGAACTTTTGAGCAAATACAACTTATTTTTAGACAGTCAGCTTTTTAAATGCATCTCAACAGTTCTGCGGTTTATGATATTGTTCTAGGCTTTCTAAATCCCCTATGGAAAAAATGTATAAAATGAATTTTTCATAGTGACATTATTTATGACAAGGAAAAACAGAATAAAACTTATCTGAGTGTATCTACAGGTGTCCTTTAAAGATGTATTTATGCCAGTAGGTTGGTTTTCCTTAGACCAATAACACAATAAGTGACAACACAAGTACTTTCCCAGTACAGTTTCATTAATAAATTTTTGTTAAATAATTTCAGCTCTGTGGAAATAATTTGGATGATAAAACAAAAAAAAAATGGTCAATGTAATTTAAAAATTTTAAGCCTTCTGAAGATTTTCAAAGAAATAAAAAGTACTTAAACCAACACTATAAGCCTCAAAACATGTTACTGTAAGAACTGCTTGTTACGCTGACTTTTTTCCTGTCCCAAATGTATTTTTTGGCCAAACATTCCTGTGTGAAGCTTGAAATATGAGACTATGTAGATCGTTCTTTGTCCTGAAGAGTCAGGGCATTCCCAGAAGAGTGAGCCCCTGGCTTCCGCTTCTATAAACTGGAGTCATTTAAAACAGTATCATATTTGTAGGATATTATATTTCTCTATTAACCCACTTCTAAGACAACTAAGTCATTAATAGTGATTTGTAAAAAGAATAACCATCAGCAAAGTAGACATTTAATTAAACACCTGTACCAAAATTGTGCCTAACAAAAATAATACTGTAGTCTTAATATAAATTCAGACCAAATCTCTTTAAACTTCCACAAGTGTCTTCAAGATATATTTTTAAAGTTAATTTGAATCAAGATTCAAACAAATTTGGTGGTTGTAATTAGGTTTCCTTTAGTATGTAACAGTTCCAGTGTTATATAACATGGTCCATATATTGTGTAATAGTTCCTTTTGTGTGTTTGTGTGTGTGTACATATATGTGTGTTTAGGTAATTTTTTGGAGAAATTGGATCATTTGTAGAATGGTTCATAGTCTGCATTTGGCTTTTTGCTTTATTTGGTGTCATTTGACTTGTTCCTACATCAGTTCTTTAAACTGATGCTCACATCAAGAAGTTTATAGTTCGGATTCACTCCCTTAGTTTCCTCTAGGCAAGGAGTCTTCCTACGTGGTCCTCATGACCGCCAGCCGCACCAGGTGTAGGGTGTGTGCTCCCTGGTGTCCGGCTTTCTGTGATGCTCAGTCTGATCTGTGGATTCAGGCACTGTCAGCGGGATTACTTCATTTTAGCATTTCCCACCAACTTTCACTTAATGTTTTTAATACCTTCTGATTTTACTTCTGAATTTCTCCTGAACTGTTGGGTAACCCTGAAATACAATTCACTGAGGAAAGACAGAATAACTATTTATCTCATTTATTTACCAATATTCCACATAATGATTTGATATCCCCAGCAACATTTAATAGTAACCAATGATTTATTTATTTATTTTTTTTTAGTATTTAGACATATTTGACTTAAACATATTTGATGACTTTAAATTAATTTCAGTCAATACTCATTTTTATGTTCATCATAAGCTAGTGGGTAGCCATTTCAAGTTGCCTTCTACGTCTCTTAGAAATGATCAAACTGCTAACACTGGTCTTGCCTTCTGGAAAATTAAGCCACTCAAGGCTCATTAGATTTTCTACCTCAGACTTCAAACCCCCTATTTATTCAAAAAGTTCTGGTTCTGTCTATAGGGTAGAGATTTCCTTCAGAGGAAGTTTTGGGACTAGCAGTGTTTACTGCAACTGAGTTACCTTCATTAGTGGTATTTGATTTAAAAGGAAAAATGTTTCAAATTGAATTTTGAATTAAAATTGAACATTTTTATTTGCTCCTGTTAGAGCTGCAATTCTTCTCCATGTTGTTAACTTTAGTTTCAATAAAATTTCAATAATTATTTATTTTATACTAAAGTAGCATTGCAATATGTGGTACACTCAAAATGCTGTGTTTCAAGTCCTTTATAGAAAATGTTTCACTCTTTTCGACCATGTTTCCAACATTATGAATGGATTCATTTCTTTTTATGTGTTTTTAATTTTGTGGGTATCTTTGATACACTTTCTGATATAAAGTTAGGTCATTTAAACTGTGTAAAATATTACATTTCCCCCAAAGCAATGCTGTATTACAAAGTTCATTTCTAAAAGTTTTCTTTCCTCTCTTTTTTTATGAGTTTTTGTTTTATCTTCTCTTATTTCACACAGTTTATTACATTATAAAATCTCTTCTATATCTTGTCTTTCTTCCTGTAAGATTATGTTCTAGAACTCTCTCCATAGCAATATAGAGAAAGCTTCCCCTTTCTGTTTTTACGACTGCATACTTGACAGGTCTATGAATGTTTAAAAAGGATAAGGGCACATGAATTGTTGCTAGTAATTCAAATCACAGGTAACATGTTACCTTCCTGCCTCCAATGTATCAAAATGTCTGTTTCCCTGCATCTTCACTTGCAGGGATTTTACTGTTCTGGTAGGTGAGGAATGAGAGCTCAAGGCAGTTTCCATTTGTATTTCTATTATTATAAGTCAGGTTGAACAATTCTTCAAACGTTTAAGGGCTGTTTGTTTTTCTTTTATAAGGGCTGTTAATTATGTCAGCTTTTTCTAGAGGATTGTCATTTTCTCCTCTTCTATATGTGATAAACGTGGTAACTTTGTTCTGAGCTTTTTATTGGAAATATTATTTCATTTTCTGTTATTTTGCCAAGAAGTTTTATAGAATCATCCAATGTTAGTTTTAAACTGGTATTTAGAACTCTCTTTTGGTGTGGGAAATAAAGTGAGATCAAAGTTTTTCATTTTCTAATATGGTGACCTATTTGTCCAAATATGACAGTGCTTTTAATAATAAGGTCTTTAAATTTACTTTAAATTATATAGGGCTAGTCTTCCTACTACAATTTGCTTTAATTTTTAGGATGTTTGTTACTGGATATTTGTTCTTGTTTAGTCATTCACACAAACATTAGAACAGAAAATTTGAAATATGATTCCTCAATATTTGCAAATAAAATGTGTATTATATTCATACTAGTTCTAATACATAGGAACTAGATTAGATAATGCCTGTAGAGATTTCCAGACCTGGTAATACTGGGAATGCAGCCTTTTGAGTGATAATACCCAAACATGTCTAGGCATATTGAAATGACCACAGTGAGTGTCCTTTCTGAAGGACAAAACAAATTTCTGTGACCTAGAGGTACTATCATGAAAAGGCACTAGGCTTAGAGTCAACAGGATTGAGTTTTTGCCTCATTTCAGTCATTTCTAGACTAGTTTCTTTAATCTCCACATCATCTACACAATTGGTATAAATGTCCTTGTTTTTCGTACATCTCCACATAATTTGATTGTTTAAAGTAGATGACTGTTCATTTATAGAATTCACAGAACCCAAGGGATGAAGGTGTCAGAAAAAAATCACCCCTCATTTTTGATAGCCATCTGTATTTCCCAGCAATGACACAATGCTTCAGTGACATACAGCATGAGTAACTTTAAAGGCAAGTCACACACTGCCATCTGCGGCAACAAACCAGAAAGGCTTTCTCCCTGCTGAGTTACCATCATTCTCTCAACAAATACATTCCCCACATTGGAAACTTCTGTTGTGCTCTGTAGTATTTCATGTGTTTGTTTTTAGAGCATTTGAAGAAATAGATGATTTGTGGATAAAGTCCCGTGGAATTCATCCCAGAATGAACTTTTTTTTCATCTTCAAAGGATTTGAGCTTACCAATTCACAACAGATTAACATCACCGTTATCTGTAAAAACCTCATGAAAATGTTCGTTACCGTTTTAGAAGTCTCTGATCCCATTGTTCATTGAGATTGGAGACATCTTTTGACATTGGTTCAGTGAAGTGAGACTTTTGTGTCTATTAATTTCCAGAAGGCATCCTTCACATCTTTGTTCCTGAGGCTGTAGATCAGAGGGTTCAGCATGGGGTTGACCACTGTGTAAAAGACAGAGGCCACCTTGACAGTCTGCTGAGAATTTTTGGAGTTGGGGACGCAGTAGAGGGAAAGGATGGTCCCGTGGAAGATGGTGATGGCGGTCAGGTGGGAGGCACAGGTGGAGAAGGCTTTGTGACGCCCACTGGCAGAATGGATGTTCAGCACCGTGACAAAAATAAAGATGTAGGAAGTGAGGATGATCAGGAGTGTGCTCACCTCATTGAAGGTGGCGAAGCCAAAGAGCAGCAGGTGGGGGATGTGGATATCGGAACTCGAGACAGCGATGAGAGCCGTGTATTCACAGAAAAAGTGGTTGATTACATTATGTCCAGAAAAGTTTAGTTGGAGAGCATAGCAAAGGAGTACCAGGGGGCCAAACATACCCCAGAGATATGACCCCGCTACCAGCAGGGCACAGAGCCTCGGTGACATGGCCACTGTGTAGAGCAGAGGGTTACAGATAGCCACAAAGCGGTCATAGGCCATCACCGCCAGCATGAAGGACTCAGTCACCACGGCCGAGCAGGACAGGAAGTACTGCAACATGCAGCTGGAGTAGGAGATGCTCTTATCGGCCACGACCAAGTTCTCAAGCAGCTTGGGAGTCACAATGGAGGAGTAGCAAAAATCCACCAACGAAAGGTGACTAAGGAAAAAGTACATGGGGGTGTGAAATCTGGGGTGAATTTTGATGATTAATATCATCCCGAGGTTCCCTACCACCGTGATCACGTACATGATCAGAAACACAAGGAAGAGAGGAACTTGAAGCTCTGGGTAATCTGTGAAACCCAAGAGGGCAAAGGTCGTCTTCACACTCAGATTTCTTGCAGCCATCACCACAGTGCCTTCGAAGAGAGGGGCTGGGAGAAGGGACTTGTTCTTTACAAAAAGAAGATTTTGGACAATGAGTGACAGGCACCGCATGACCTTCTATGGTGGACAAAAGAAAATCAGAAGAGTTATTGG
The DNA here is from genome assembly GCF_048773025.1 of Camelus bactrianus. NCBI lineage: Eukaryota > Metazoa > Chordata > Mammalia > Artiodactyla > Camelidae > Camelus > Camelus bactrianus. The sequence continues at coordinate 13,090,409 of NC_133548.1, forward strand.
TCCTGACTTCTTCCACAGAGAACATGCCTCATACAGAGGACAGATGTGGATGTGCCCCACCAAGCTGAGTCTCTGAAACGTCTTTGCATTTCCATCGCCATTCGCATTTCCAAACGAGACACTTGTAGTGTGTACATCCACTCATTAGCGAGTGGTGTAATACGCACAGAACTGTTAGAAAACGCTTGCACGTAAGTGCATAAACTACTGAAAGAGTCTAAAAAGTATGGAAAACGTTTGCTGCAAAGAACAACATATATTGCTACTGTATTTTTTGTCTGTGAACAGAAGTCAAGTAAAGTCTTTACGAGAATATATGTCTCTTTCAAGAATAAAGTAAATCACTACAGAAATCTGAGAACAGATCATAGCAACCCCATTTTAACACCTTTTGTTCAGTAAAGGCTGCTTCCCTCATGGACTTGTTTAGCTGCCGAGGAAGACAATGGCTCGCTTTGAGTTCTGAATGGAGTGTACACTTTATCAGGATTTTTAGCCTGCGGGTTAGCTTTTAATGCAGTCTTAGGCATTGTATTGCTACCTCGTAAGGGTCTCAGGATTTATCAGGTAAGAGTTCCCTCGGAATTAACTAGTTCTCACTCTTGTGATAGTTTATATACCAATTTAAGGTGCATATAAAGAAATATGTGTAAATATCCATTTCCAGGTAGTAAATTTACTCCACTCTTTGTAAGATAGTTGTCAATGGTCTTGAAGCCAACTCTTTGCATGATTGTTAACTTCTTTCTTTAATATAATTAAACTCAGACTTGGATAGCATTTACAGTGAGTTATAAAAAGAAAAGTAAATGAATACCCCAGTTACCATTTCAAGAAAACAATATTTTTACCATTTCATAAACACCCTGAAAGTCTTACCTGCTACAGAGAAACAGGTCACCACCCCACCTTGCTTCTCTGCAAGTTGAGTGTTACTGGGACGCCAAGGTTCTTACATCTCTCTTGGTAACCCTGGGGACTCGAACTCTGGGGAATCACTAGCATCTCACTCCTCACAAACAACAAAACAGGCAATTAAGGCAAATGGCAAGTCTCTTGTAGCATTTTTAATGACTGGAATTTTCTTGAAATTACACAGAAAAATTGGGGCTTGTAACTGACTAACAGGATTTACTTGCACATAATTAAAAAGCCCTCTCAAATTAATGAAACTAAAATAAAACTAAGGGAGGCAGCATTTTAAAATCCTGTCTCATTTACAGAAAATTTTAGAGGGCTTTGTTTGTTTGTTTTTTGTTTTTTTGTAAAATAGTTTACTGATAATAAAAGGCAAAGATAACCCAGAAAAGTATGCTAACCGGAACACTTAGTCTCTGTTTTTTGGGTTTTTTTGAGGGGGGAGGGATGCATTTCAAAGTCTATTACAATTTTACCTAAGTGAAAGAATATTTTTTGCTAATTATGGAAATATGCAAAGAAAGGATATTCTGCTAATGCAGTTTCCTAAAATACGCTACCTGTGTACTTTCTTAGCCCACTGTTATAAATAAAAGTAGTCCCTATCTCTGGAATCATAGAGGAAGTTTTGTCTTTGTGTTAGGAAACCAGCACTCTGAGAGGTAAGAGAGAATCTTACCTAAAATTGACTGAAGAACCCAAAATTTAAAGTGAAGTACTCACAAAAAACATTGCTGAGTTAATAGTATATTTTTAAACAATAGGAATATTTTAAAACTTTCTTTTACTTGGCTTTTTAACTGAGGTTATTTTATTAACAACATTTTTTAACTCAAGAGTGTTTTGAAATTTATTCGAAAGGCCCAAAATGCTTTTCTCTGCCCTGGAGCAATTTTTGCCTTCCTTTTTTATTTTATTTTTTTAATTCTCATTTTTTACTGAAGTGCAGTTGAGTTGCAATGTTAGTTTCAGGTGTACAACAAAGCGATTCAGCTATATATATATACACATGTATATATATGTATATACATGTGTATATATATATTTCAAATTCTTTTCCATTACAGCTCATTACAAGAAATTGAATATAGTTCCCTGTGCTATACAGTAGGTCCTTGTGGTTTATCTATTCTGTATATGGTAATGTGTATCTATTCATCCCAAACTCCTACTCTGTCCCTCCTCTTCTTTCCCTTCAGTAACCACAGTTTGTTTTCTATGTCTGTGAGTCTATTTCTGGTTTGTAAAAATAATTTGAATTTGTATCTTTTCTTTCCTTTTTTTTAGATTCCACTTATAAGCAACAACATATGATATTAATCTTTTTCTGTCTGACTTACTTCAATTAATGATAATCTTTAGGTCCATCCATGTTGCTGCAAACAGGATTATTTTTTATGGCTGAGTAATATTCTATTATATATATACACACACACACACACATATACACATATCTTCTTTATCCATTCATTTGTCAATGGACATTTAGGTTGTTTCCATATTTGGCTATTGTCACACTGGGGCTACTGAAACACTGGGGTGCATGTGTCTTTTTTGAATTATAGTTTTCTCCAGATATATGTCCAGGAGTGGGATTGCTGGATCATATGGAAGTCTATTTTTAGTTTTATTAAATAACATCTGTACTGTCCTCCATAGTGGCTGCACCAATTTCAATTCCCACCAATAGTGTAGGATGGATCCTTTTTCTCTACACCCTCTCCAGCATTTATTTGTAGACTTTTTAATGATGGCCATTCTGACTGGTATGAGGTGATACCTCATTGTATTTTTGACTTGTATTGCTAATAATAATTAGCAATATTGAGTATCTTCTCACATTCCCGTTGTCCATCTGGATGTCTTCTTTGCAGAATTGGCTTCACAGGTGAATTCTACCAAACATTTTGAGAAGAGTTAACATCTATCTTTCTGAAACTATTCCAAAAATATTAAAGAGGAAGTAATACTTGCAAACTCATTTTATGAGGCCACCATCACTCTGATACCAAAACCTGACAAAAATATCACAAAAAAGAAAATTACAGCCAATATCTCTTATGAATACAATACAAAAATCCTCAACAAAATACTAGCAAATTGACTTCTCTAACTTCCCATAAGTGAAACCGTGAGGCCAAGGAGTTAGAAGAACGATGCTTCCACTGGAGAACACGGGGATGAGCCCATTAAGACGGGACTGTGACTCGTCTGATCAGGAAAACATGGTGGGATGATGTTAATTGGTTAGGGAGTAGGGGCACCAAGGTGTCTTACAGTTTCTACTTTCAGTCTCTTCAAACACTGCTCTGAGGTCCCCAGGTAAGGAATCCACTGTAGCCTCCCAGTGGGTGAGAGATTCCACAGGAAAACGCTGAGACACCCCACCCAACAGTCAGGACCAGATCTCCTAACAGAGGGGTGACATCGTTTCAGAAGTTTCAGCCCCACCAGAGCTCCCAATGGATTGCGGTCAGAAGATGAGCCCAAGGGAGACTGGCAGAAGGCTCACGCAGTCAGCCCACGGAATGGTGAGAAATGATTGAAACTGGAGAGAAAAATTTAGACTTACCTCTGTTGGTTTTCTAAAACAGCGTAAAGACTCTCCTCTAGTAAACGATAACCTCTTTCCTGTCCTACGATGAAGGTAGAGCTCCAGAGGCATCCACACGATAACCACTTTCCATTTCCCCATGATTTTCCTACAGAGGTCAGACTAAGTAAGGGAGAGCTGCTTTGAAAGTCCTTATGCCACGGCCTGAACAGGAGAAGACACTTCTCTTGTTGCTTTATGCAAATTTTCTGATTTTCTTATGATAGTCTTGTCCCCTCTCTTTGGACAAGAGATTAGTCAATTTATTAAGTTGCAGTCATATTTATTTAGTCTCTGATTCTGCACCTTTAAAAGTTTTAATATTTGGAAAGATTATTGTATCAGTTTCCTACTGCTACTGCCATAAATTACATTAAAAAAAAAACTTAGTGGTTTGAAACAATACATATTTGTTACTGTAGTTCTGCGGGGCAGAAGTCCAAAATGAGGGATAGGGCTTAAATCAAGGCAGAGCTGGTTCCTTCTGAAGGCTCCAGGGGACATCCGTCTTTTGCTTCCTCCCGCCTCTGGAGGGCGCTCACAGTCCTTGGCTGTGACAGAACCACTCCAGTCTCTGCTTCCATTGTCACATCGCTGTCTCTTCTGTAACAAATCTCCCCCTCCCTCCCTCTTATAAAGACACTTTAATTATGTTTAGCACTCAGACAATCCAGGCCAATCGTCCCATCTCAAAATCCTTAATCACAACTGTGAAGTCCTTTTTGGGTAGAAGGTAACACTGACATTCATTCAAGATTCCAGGGTTTAGGGCCTGTGTATCTCTGGGGGCTTTTGTTTACTTTATCACAGTAATCCTCTACTTCTGTCCAGTGGAGACTTTTTATGTATCTGTGGATGGATGGATGGATGGATAGATTCATGCATGTATATGTTCATATAGTCACATATTTATTTGTTTAACTTCTTCCATTAAGCACCACAAAGTTCTGGACAATGATACTTAGTCAGAGGAAAAATTTTCCCCCACAGGACTTCCTTGTTTCTAGTCCTCTGCTATTCCTACTCTTATTTGAACTTTTTGTCTTCTCTATCATCTATTCCATTTAACATAGAGAAGAGACAAGCTACTTCTTTCTTTTTTCCAGTTTTATACAATTCTTTATCCCCTCACTCATCACTGGACACTGATACAGTTTCCATGTCCAGGCTCTTGTGAGTAATTTTGTAATAAATAAGGAGGTGAGGACATCTCTTCAAGAGAAAGTGATTTCATTCCCTTTGGACAAATACTCAGAAGGGAATCATACAGTACTTCTGTTTTCATTTTTATTTACATTTTTAAAGAATTTCCATTCTGTTTTCCATAGCGCTGTCCACAGTGGTTATACAAATTTATGCAAATTTACATTCTCACCAACAGTGCAGCAGAATTCTGTTTTCTCCTTGCTAGTAACAAATTCTTGCTGACATTTGTTCTCTCTTTTTTTGTTTGTTTTTGTCTTGTTTTTGTTTTTGGATAATAGGCATTCTAACAGGTATGAGGTGACATCTCATTTTGGGTTTGATTTACATTTCCCTAATAATTGGTGATGTTCAGCATGTTTTCATGTATGTATTGGCCACGTGTATGTCCTCTTTGGAAATAAACTACTTTTTGGGGAAAAAAAAGAACTTTTATAATTATGTTGTGAATCAAGATGACTCTCAAAAAAAAAAAAGATGACTCTCTTCTTTTAGCTGGGACTTTATAATTTTTTTTGATGAGTTAAAATATTCAGAATACTGAGAAGTAAGGTCATTTAAAGAGCTTTTTTATATTGTAAGTTTCTAGAGTTTCCTTTATTCTCTATCAACATATCATTAAATATGAACTATTTGCAACACTTCTAAACCTTCTACATGTGAAATTTCTTGTCTGTGGAAGTCTAAATGGTTCTGGATTTACACCAGAGATCTATGTCACACTGCTTGTAAACAAGGAAACCAAGTATGAAGACAGATTGTTTTATCTACTCTGAGCTCCCCGAGCATCAAAAGATAATTGCTTCCTAGAAAAATATATTTTGATACTTTTAATGATCTCCTTTGGGACAGAAATAAAGAACACTGAAATATTCAATTATGGCTTCTCTTTCCCATTTAAAGCACTGAAGCTGACTGGAAAAAATTAATATTTTCTTACTTTTTTAGAACTCTACAAAGACCCTTACAGATCAAAGACCCTTTTACAACCTTCTGCCGTTTAATTCCCCCTTTTCTTCTCAGCAATAAACTTTATAATTTGGTGCTTTTCATTCCCATGATATTATTTATCTTGTACCTATGTGAATATTCATACACCATCTACATACATGTATATATAGTACTCATTGCAGTTTTTAACTATTTAGATGATACTGAATAATATTTATACTTACTGGTGTATTTTTTCTAATACAATAATTTTAATTTGTGCAGTGTTCAATAGTATGACCAAAAGCATGTTTAATGTCTATTTAAGCTGTTTTCATTTTTGTTAACACAAGGTACATGCAACTGTACATTTTTGTACATCTCTTTTTGTGCATGTGTGTTTGAGTTTCTCCAGAGCAGTGATTTGCCACAATTTTTCATGCCATGATATATACAGAAAATAATACTTGGAGGCTACACAGGAAATACTAAAGATTATTTATTGCGTATATGTTCCTAGTTTTAACACCCCTTTATTTACTGTCTTCTGATTACTTTGTCATAAATATTTCTATGCTGTAGACATTACTCTTTAGTCTGTTAAATATGTTTCAAAATTTTACTTTCATTCTGCAGTTTCTCTGCATGTTTCCATGTGTTTCAACTGAATACACTTTAATCTTAATGTAGTAACATTTATTTTGCTTTTTGAATGTTTACCTACTCTGAAATCATAAAGAAATTCTCTTGATTGTCTTAGGAGAGGCCAATTTTTATAAGAATTCTTAATGAAAACATTTACATCTCAAGTTAGTATACATCGCTTATGGAGAGGTTTCCATAGATATTTAGAAGGGTACTTCCATATTTCTGACACTTTTTCTTGTGAATCATGCATAATTATTTATGAAACTTAAATATTTTTTAGGTTTTACACCTCAGGAATACTGGTATTGACACACTATTTCAGTCTTTCCAATAAGCCAAATTATCACTTGTCCAAGCCCAAAAGCAATTTCACCAGAAATATATGGAATGATCCAGAAGTATGCAGGCCTGTAACCTAAGCTATAAACAACTTTCTCCCATCATTGCGAACCAGGGTCAGTTTAATCCAAGGATATCATTTATGAATTATATCTACAACCCTACAGGTTTCAATTTGTAAGTAATTCAGATGGACCAATATTGCTTGCAATGTTAACTATGTTAATGAATAAACTTCTCAATTTTTTCTGAAATTTGTTTTAAGCTCTGAAAGGAAAGGATCTCTAAATTGAACATGACAAGTATTTTGTTTGTTTGTTTGTTCACTTTTTTGTTTGTTTTGATGGGGGTATGGGGTATCGAATCCAGGACTCTGTGCATGCTAAACATGAGCTCTACCATTGAGCTATACCTCCCTCCTTGAACATGACCCATTTCTTAAAACCACTCTCAAGTCTCATTATGAGAGACTCTGATGATGACGGATGCATCATTTTTTGGTTCTGACAACTGCAAGATAGTTAAGTGGTTATAAATATTCAGCTACAACTAAATAGTTAAAATCATATAAAGAAATAACTTCCACAGTAAAACAATTGGCAGAAGCATTGATATAAATAAGCATGATTGTCTTTGATGGTATTATTTCTGTTCTTTCAGCTTTTTGAATCTCAAGTGGCAGCTGTATTCATTGAGGAGACATCACCTAAACACTTACCTAGGTAAACAGAACATAATGCTAAATATTATCAATTCATCTAAAATTTATATTTCCTTTCTTTATTCACCCCATAAGTCTTCATCAAAGACCACATGTGTTTTCTAAACACTTTTCTGGGCATTAGAGATAGAAGATACAGTAATAACACAAGAAATGTCTGCCCTCTCGCAGTTTATATTCTACTGGGAGAAAAAAGGAAGAGCCAAATAAACTACTGCATGTATTAAACTTTCATCTATTTCCATGAAAAAAATTGTAAATAGGGTTAAGGGGATACGGAGTGACTATCCCATTACATTAGGTCTTCAGGGAAGAATTTTCTGGGAAGGTGACATTTGAATAGGCACATAAATAATTTCATAGGAATGTATTACTTAATACTAGACTGAGCACTAAAGTACTTTGGAGCCTCTTAACATCTTCACAAGATCTTTCACATTTTTGTATTTCAAGCTACGTTAGTGAGTTTAGCATGGGAATTAGCACAGTGTAAGATAAGACCCTATTTGAGCACTTACCTGTGAGCTTTCGGAGTTGGGCTCACTGTAGAGAGAGGGTGGTGGTGTCGTAGAAGGCACAGGTGGGGAGGACTCTGTGATGCTCACAGGTAGAAAGTGTCTTTAGGACAGTGGCAGAAAGAACAGCTAGGAAGGAATGACCAGCACTGCTAACACTGTTTTTTTAGGAATTGTGTTTAGTTTAGGTGGAAAGAAAGAGAAGCAAAATTCATCATCTTTTCTAATTACATAAACCTCTAAACAAGCTTCCAATTTTTACCTTTTTTCTTCTCCTACAATTTATTCTCAACATCAAGCATAGTGTTTCTTTTAAAATTTAGGTCAGGTCATATCACTCTTCTAAACCCTGCAGTGTCTCCTCATTTTACTCAAAGTAAAAGCCAACGTTCTTCAAATACACCACAAAGCCCTGCTTGACCACATTTCTTGCTTTTCTGACATCCTGACCCTCAGCCCTGCACTGGCTCACTCACACAGAAACGTCCTCTGCAAAGACTTAAACATTTCTGAGAAATTAAAAAGGGAGTATACTCGGACCATGAGGATTATGAACGTTTTATTCCCTGATGTAAACGTTTCATAGTAAAGAAACACATTTGTTATAAAGTTTGTGAAATTACCAAAATTTCATAATTAAAATGATGTTATTATAATCATAATTAAAACTAGTTTAATACTTATTCATGTTGTTGCCAATGAAAGAGAAGAGAAATGAGGGATTTACTTTCAGGGGCCTCTGATGACTTCACACAAAATTAGGCATGAGTCTACACCTGCTGAATTTTATCCAAAAAAACAAAAGTTTGTTTAGATTCTTGCTACCCAGAGTCTCTTCCAATGGCCAGTAACACCAGCACCCCTTGCAAGACTGTCAGAAATGCAGAATCTTGGGCCCCATCCCAGGCACTTTGCCAATATCTGCATTTTACAGCACCCCCAGATGATTTGCATGAATAATAAAATTTGAAAATCACTGACTTTAATTATTTATGGTCTGATGGAAATTTTGGTGAATTGGCAAAATAAAAATAAATGAACATACTCAGGCATTTTTTTTTCTGCCTTTTCCTATGTTGTCATGTATTGCCTTCTTTCCTCTTTTATTCACATATTCAAGTCCAGAGAGGATTCATTGTTTCTCCAAATATAAATCAATGTACCACAAAATAATTAATAACGTAATTCATTCTGAAGGGTAATGACTGATAATATTCACTTTGTCATAAGTGTGTTGGAAGGTGGAGTGTATATATATTTTGCATCCCAATAACACAATACCCCCCAGCACACGCACACACACATGAAATATACAATCCTCTCTGGTGGAACTAAAACTGAAATTTTTCATTTTAATGCCCAGAGTAAAAAACAGTCCTTGAGAAGCATTATTTGGAAAATGCACAATACAGTGTATTAGTAACTGGTCATAATATTATGGTTGTCATGTGGGACCCCTGCTTTATAACTAAGAAAAATTAAAAGTAGAATATCTGTTTATTTTATGTTTATACTTGCTTCCCTACTCACACACGTGACAAGTATTGGTGGCATGTCTTACAGTATAAGGTAAAGTTAAATGTTATACTTGAGACCAACACACTTACTCTAGAGATGTGATTGTTATTTAACCACTAAGGGGATGTGGGGTGACAATACTGCACATCTTCACAGCACCCATCCTGGGGAATCTTGAGTGATACAAACCATGATCGACAAGAGATAAACAGAGATAACATTTTGAATTTTTTCTAACTCAGTCGCTCACTGGGTAAAGACCAAGAAATGAATAATCACTCTGTTAGGCAGTTAGATAAGTGAGGGCACCTGGCAGATAGGTGGGGGAGAGGGAGGATGGTCTGGAAGATGGCATTATGCCCGCCTCCAGCGTAAAGGGACTTTACTTCTTCTAAATGAGTGTCAGCAAGAAGCCAGCTAGAATCTGGAAGTCCCAACTGCTCAGTAGTGAGAAGGACTTATCCAGACAAGGCCCAGTGCTCATTGTATTATAATTAACATTGCAGTTTTGGCAACCCCAAAGGGTCTTTCTGTGTACAACGTGGGTAAGGACATGCGCAAAAGGGCCAAACATAACTAAGCACTCCAGGGGCAAAAGCCGCCAATCAATCAAAAGACCACCTCTAAGTGAGGGTGGAAGAGGAAAGGCAGAACCTAATTAAACTTACAAGCTTTTGCACAGCAAAGGAAACCATAAGTAAAACAAAATGACAACCTAAGGAATGCGAGAAAATGTTGTGCAAAAGATGAAACTGACAAAGGCTTGATCTCCAGAATATATAAACAGCTCATACAGCTTAATAGGAAAAAAACAAACAACCCAATCTAAAAGTGGGCAGAAGACCTAAATAAGCAATCCTCTGATGAAGACATACGAATGACCAATAGGCACATGAAAAAATGCTCAGTATCACTAATTATCAGAGAAATGCAAATCAAAACTACAATGAGGTGTCACCTCACACCGGTCAGAATGGCCCTCAGTCAAAAGTCTACAAATGATAAATGCTGGAGAGAGTGTGGAGAAAAGGGAACCCTCCTACCCTGTTGGTGGGAATGCAATTTGGTTCAGTGCAGTCCTGTGGAAAAAAATATGGAGATTCCTCAAAAGGCTAAAAATAGACTTACCATATGATCCAGCAATCCCACTCCTAGGCATATATTCAGAAGGAAACCTACTTCAAAAAGACATTTGCACCCCAATGTTCATAGCAGCACTATTTACAATATTTACTCTATTTATAATAGCCAAGACATGGAAACAACCTAAATGTCCATCAACAGACGACTGGATAAATAAGTCATGGTGTATTTATACAATGGAATACTATTCAGCCATAAAAATGACAACATAATGCCATTTGCAGCAACATGGATGTCCCTGGAGAATGTCATTCTAAGTAAAGCAACCCAGAAAGAGAAAGAAAAATACTATATGATATCACTTATCTGTGGAAACTAAAAAAAAAAGCCAAATGAACTTATATATAAAACAGAAACAGACTCACAGACATAGAATACAGACTTGTGACTGCCAGGGGGAGTGGGGTGGGAAGGGACAAACTGGGAGTTCAAGATTTGTAGACACTGACAGGTATATATAGAATAGATAAACAAGTTTATACTTTTTAGCCCAGAGAAATATATACAAGATCTTGTAGTAGCTCACGGTAAAAAAGAATATGAAAATGAATATATGTATATTCATGTATGACTGAAAAATTGTGCTGTGCACCAGAAACTGACACAACGTTGTAAACTGACTCTAACTCAGTTGAAAAACAAAAAATAGGGAAAGGGCAGACAAAGACTGAGACAGGAAGGGGGCAGGGCACAGCCATTCAAGGACCGCTACAGCAATTAACATAAAAATGGCGGAAGATTCAACCCCCAGCAGGCCTTGAGGCTGAAAATGCTGGGAGGTCTGACTTCCAGCAGATCTTGAGCTTCATTTTACGCTCACTGTAACGTATTAGCATGGTGAGTAACATGCCCACAGGCGCCATGACAGTCCCAAGGCTAGCCAGAAAAGGTCACAGAGTGGCAAATGGCCAACTTCCTGGGAATCCTAGCCCCTTCCCCAGGCTAGTTAGACTGGTCCTTCCACTTATTTGCATATGAAGCCACTAAGCCCATAAAAACTGGCAACATGGTGCCTCATGGCCATGCCCCCCCACCTTCAGAGAAGGCATGCACTCTGTCTATGGAGTGTGTACCTACATTAAATCTGAGCACCCAACTCCCACACCTCATGGCCTTTCTCTTGCCTTTCAATGTATCTCTCTGAATAAATTTGCCTTTACTCAACTGTGGCTCGCTCTTGAGTACTTTCCTCCGTGAAGCCGAGGACCCACACTTGGCGGGGCTCATCCCAGGGGCTCGACCGAAGCCTGGGACACGGCCCTCCCCATGCCCCGCATCCGTTTTTCCTGCATCAGGACCACTGCAGTTCCCCCTTGGATCAGCCTGCCTCCCATTTTTAGAGGTGTACTTTTCTTTCCCTAAATAATCCTTTAAAATCGTTCCCTACACAACACACTGTCTCCCAGCTGCAAACCTGCCTCTCAGGTAAGACAAGGACCGAGGTCTTTTCCTTTTTTCTTTTGGGGAAACAACTTTAGGACACATTTCAGTTGACGCACTCGCAGCAATGCCCTATTTGTCTGGTAGATGAATCTATGCCACACAGAGCAGATGTGTAATGAACACATTTGAAATGTATTTTGAAATTTGAAATTAACACACGTGAAATTAGCACATGTGAAATGCATTGTGCTAACCACTGCATTAGTGAGTAGAATTTAGAATATCAAAGTGGACACGTCAGACTGTGAGATAAGTGAGATTAGTAACAGTTTTTATTTTTGTCACTGTTGGTTTGGTCCCCTTGTTGATCCTTCCAGGTATAAGGTCAACATTTTTACTTGATAGTCAGAGTCATCATGTTTAATATCACTTCCTATATTATAATAAAATTACAGGAGGCCCTTAGGGAGAAAGGAGCTGTCGACGGGGAAAAAAAAAGCACAACCTAAAAGTTAAGAATTCTGTTTTGTTTGGAAGACATTCTGAGGACTTCAGAGCCTGGAGGCAGCCTCAGCCAGAACATCAAAAGATGACTCTTCATTAAAGAAAACCAGACGTTTCAAGTTAAGGGATGTAGTGCTTTCCTCTGCATGGGAAGGTCTTCGCTGTGCACCTCAGCCATCGAGTGCCAGTGTCCTGAGCTTTCCCTCCTGAGTCGTCTCAGTGTGCACCCTGGGGCGTGGCTGTGGAGGCAAGGGCTTGGCAGTGGGCAGCCTGCCCGTCTCCATCCTGAGATCCCTCGGGGCTCACCCTCCAGGCGGCTGTAGTGGCTTGAAGGCTGCAACATCCTTTGTTTGCTGATAAGGCAGGCAAAGGGTTTTTCATTCAGAGCAAAGAAAGTGGCCTGACTTTAGAGATAATGCCTCCAGCCTTTCATGGCCAATTCTTCCATATTCACACTTCTAGTCAGCTCCAGCTTTTCAGAATTCCTCTATAACCCCCGATATTCCAGTTGCTTCAATGGAATGGGATGATGATTTAAAAGATAATTTAGATAATTTCCCGTGCCAATCGAGGTATCAGTCAATATTCTATGGTCTGGTTTTTAACTGTTAAATAAAACTCCTAGTGTTACCACAGTAAATTACCACGGACTTGGTTTAAAACAACGGAAATTTATTTCCTCACAATTCTCAAAACCGGAAGCCTGAAATCAAAGTGCAGGCAGAGCCAGGCGCCCTCAGAAGACGTTAGGGGAGAATCCTTCCTCACGTCCTCGATTCTGGGAGCTCATGTCGCCCCCTGGTGGGCAGCAGCAAAATGGCACTCTCTGTCTCCGCATTTACACACCCTGCTTCCCTGTGTGTCTCTGTATGTCCTTTTTTTTTTTTTTTCGGTCCTGTATAAAAACGCATTCTTTGAACTTAGGGCTTACTTTAATCTCATCATGATTTTTACCTTAATTACATCTGCAAAGATCCTGTTGACCAATAAGTTCACATTCTGAGCTTCCGGGTGAACATAGATATTTGGGGAGACGCGACTCATCCACAGTACTTAACGTTATTTCACGTATGGTTTGCCTCTATTTCATTAAACATTGAAGTGCATAGAAATCAAATGATCAAATAACTGGTTTATGACTAGATTTTAAAATCTAGTGAATTGACTACAAAATTTGAATCATCACCTCTACTAGAAGCACTGAACATGGCTTTATCTGATAGATCAAATTTCTTGTGGAAATACAAGTCTTCAACAAAATGGTATCAAGTGATTCATTAATTTCCTGACACTCTCTTTCACATCTTTGTTCCTGAGGCTGTAGATCAGAGGGTTCAGCATGGGAATCACCACCGTATAAAAGGCAGAACCTACTTTGACTATGAACCATGAGTTTCTGGAGCTGGGCACGCAATAAAGGAACAGGACCATCCCATGGAAAATGGTGATGGCGGTCAGATGAGAGGCACAAGTGGAGAAGGCTTTTTGGCGCCCACCAGCAGAAGGCATCTTTATGATAGTGACAAAAATGGAAATATAAGTAGTGAGGATAATTGCCAGGCTGCTCACCTCATTGAATATGACGATGACAAAACAAAGCATCTGGCTGATGTGGGGGTCAGAGCAGGAGACAGAGACAATGGCCAAGTGCTCACAGACAAAATTATTGATGATGTTAGACCCACAGAAGGATAATGCCAGGAGAAAATAGGTGAGTGTCAGGGAAGAGACTACCCTCCATGTATAGGGTCCGGCCACTAGTAATGCGCAGAGCTTTGGGGACATGACTACTGTGTACAGTAGAGGCTTACAAATGGCCACAAATCGGTCATAGGCCATCACTGCCAACATGAAGATTTCAGCCGCTGCAAATATACAAGCAAAGAAGAATTGCAGGATGCATCCTAGGAAAGAGATGGTTCTGTCTTCCACAACCAAGTTCTCCAAGAGCTTGGGTGTGACTGTGGTGGAATAACAGAAATCAGCAAAGGACAACTGACTAAGAAAGAAGTACATGGGGGTGTGGAGTTTGGGACTGACCCTGATGATGGTGACCATGCCCAGGTTCCCCAGCACAGTGACCGTGTAGATGACGAGGAACACCAGGAACAAGGGGACCTGGAGGTCAGGATATTCCGAGAAGCCCAAGAGGGTGAACGTGGCTGTGGCACTCTGATTTCCAGCTAGCATGACTGCTGTTGGAGAAAATCTGCTATAGTGATAATAAAAATAGTAACCATGACGATGACAATAGTGCACCTATATCACATTCACTGCGTTGCACACATTGTGCTCAAACTCTAAGATACGTGCATTTTGGTCTCTAAATAACACTCCGAATTGCAAAGCAAGTAGCCTTGTGTTCTGAAAAAAAGAACCTGAGGCATATATAAGTTAAGGCACTTGCCTGAGGGGACACTGCTTACTAGTGATGAGTTAGCTTTTGAAGTTGATCAGGAGTGACAGATCTTGAATTAAGTTTGGGGTTAAATAGAAAACTTTTCCACAGTGTTGTAGGAAATGTGTTTTTCACAGTTCTGTCATTCTGAAGAGCTGTGATTCTTAATAGGATTAATACAAAAATGCATGTAAATTGAGAACTAAAGTCTATTTTAAAAGAACCAGGATGTTGTAAAGGCAGGAATATTTCGATTGTCAAGTTGTTCAAACTGGAGATCATAGGAAAGGCAGAGTTTCTGAGTCACCGCAAGAATTTTCAAGTTTTGAACTGACATATGGATGCTGAAGGAAATATAGTTCTGTATATCCTCAAGCTTTTTACTGATTCCAGTTTGATGCTGAAATAATTGCCTTCACGTTCTAAAAACACTGCAGCAAACTGGTAAAATAATGAAGCTGTATTTATGAAAACACTTTACCCCAGTGTTTTCTTTCCTTTGTGTTTGTCGATTTTCTCAGTTTCACTAGTGCTCTGAACATAGCCTTCGAAATTCCTTGATCATTATCTTTTAACTTACTATTTTTAATCTGATAAATTTACTAGGAATGTTATAGCATTAAATACACACAGAATATCTGAATTGGAGAGTAACTTAAATCATGTTTTGCTCAAGTCTTCCACATTCTGTAAGATTTCTCTATGGAACTAGAGAACATGGTAGTAAACACCAACCAACTGTACATTGTCACCCTCAAAATTTCTGGTGACAGGACCATTGATTCTGATTAAAGCTACATGTGATCTTGTTTTGAGTCATGCAATCTTTGTTACATTTGCTTACACTATTTTGAGAAAGCAAAATCATCTTGTCTTCACAAGTAGTTCATAATCCCAGAAATGTATTTAATCATTTAACAATAATTTAAAAAACAAGTTAGCAGATAACAAGCACATGTCTTAAATGTTCAGGTCAATAACAGACTATCAGTACGACTCGCGTAAACCATTCGGTGCCATTTCAGTTTGGTTTGACCTGGTTGAGATAGGAACTATTTTCTCCTTCATAGCCTTATGGCATTTTTGACACTCAAAAAATGTATTTTCTAAGGCAATGGGCAGGAAAGTGCAAAGAACTAATGACAGACCACATGATGAAAGAAATGTGGGCTTGGAAACATGGATTTGATTCAGTTCCAGGCTTTGTCATTTACTGTGTGATTGCTGGTGAATTACTGGAATTTCCTGAGCCTCAATTTCTTTATCCATAGTAATGACACGATAATACATATTTCATAGGTGTGTAAGGAGGAAATTCGGAAACGATGTTAATATACTTACTGCAGAGTCTGACAACTGTGGAGTCCAGAAAGTGTAGGCTTTCCCGCTCTCATTTCTTCCAATTCTTGGTGCTGTGACTAATTGGTACTATTTTTAAACCCTTAGATTATTTTTAAAAATCTAAGGAAGAGATCATGGTTCAAAATGGACAGCAACACACATGCGGGTACAATTCAGGACACAAAAGGGCAGCTCAGCCATTTTCCCTGCCCTTCCTTTTGGCCCTGTTGGTGTTAACTCACCAGGGACTGTCTTTCGATACGTTGTCTGTTTCCCCTTTGCTCTCTCCTTATCACCTGACTCCTGGTGCTCTTTTCTGTGTAACCTCACGGTACCCAAGGCTCAGACAACTTCCCTGCAGGGCCTCTAGCCAGCACTGTGAGCGTGCCAATCTCTCCTTTCCTTGATGGCACTGTGGCTACTGTGACAGTCGTTTGACTCTGAAAACTTTGACTTCTCCCCATTAACTAATTTATCAAATCTAAAGTTCTCTGCTCAGTTTTATCTAAACCCTCACCCTAGCTATATTTCCCAATTTTCAAACTTTTAAAAATTATGCCAATGTTCTCAGCTTATAATGTATAATGCATGCCCACTTATTCTTCGGCTGATTTGATTTTTCTTCTCTTTCCCCTGGAATGGCCTCTTTTTCTTGAGTATTGATGCAGCAGTTGCAATATATAAGGCATTCCGTGAAAACTACCATCACTAACAGGAACTGTCCCTTTCACTCCAGCAGCATTTTCCACACTCTTGGTATACCTGCAGATATCACCATCAGAAAAATTGAAAGTATATGATACATAGTGTCCACTATTACTTTATGCATGTTATTTTTATTTCTACACAATTTGGAGATGTTGAGGACATTCTCAGACATTATAATATCATTTAAAAAAATTCATTTTGGCTGTACTATGCTAGGCACATGGTGGATATTCTCAACGCAAAAGTCAGGACGACACCCCAGGGGAGGGAGAAGAGACTGAAGCTCAGCCAGCCACGTGAGCTTCAGGAAGAGGGACCCAGGAGACATCACTAAGGCTGACCAAGAGTGATCCTTGCCTTAGCGGCTGGAGGATCTTAATGCTTCCCATATGAGTAAGGCTAATGTGAGATAGGTCACCCAGCCTGGAACCAGCTCACCTGAAAATTCTGTTAACAGTCTCCAGGGAAGTGACCACTCAGAATTCAAACATCATGTAAAGCATTAAGAAGTTGGTCAACACAGCAGAAATCCACAAATAATGAAAATTAATGTGACTGGAATATATTTCTTTCTTGATATCCAGGAAAAACTCAGAGAAAAGGAGAAAGAGAGAGACAAAGAATTGGAAGCTGAATCTGACTCCTGTGAATACAGTGCAGGGCTTATATGTGACTCCGCGAGCTTGGGGATTTAGACCCCAGAGAATATTTCCTGAACGATTGCTCTTCACATCACAAACTCAGAAATAAGATGGAACACTCTTCCATGTAGAAATTAACAAGGATGTAGTTTCTTCTAAGTCCCTGGAGATAGTGCCTCATCTAGCTTAGCTCATGAATTCCTTTAAGAAAATGAATTATAGAAAAATACACACATTGAATTAGAAAACATGGTGACTACAGCAAAACCCAAGAGGAAAGTTAAGTCAGCTAACACCAGCAACCGTTCAGAGATGATTATTATTACATCTGCTACGTGATTTCTCCGTACTTTTCTGAGCATAATGGGCATGTGTTTTGAGATGTGTAAACAACACAACTTGGGTTCTGGCTTTTTTGCTTAACATAAATAATTACTGTTGTCTTTGGAAACAGTGATCTACTTTATTGAAACTAAATGGTGTCTTCTAAATATGGGCAATCCACACTTTCAAGCTTATGTTAGCACAATTAAATAATATAATGTCTTAAAAATAGCAAATGCATTTTGGAAACATATTTAACTCACTAAAACCACTAGGTGTCAACCAATCCACTATTTCCACTACCCCCAAATGCCACCATCTATACTTTCCCCAGGCCTCTTGCCTGACTCTACCAGGAAGCCCTAACACAATGGAGGCTGTTTATCACCAGGCGTAGAGTTATGTATTGAACACAGCACAGCCTTGGTCCTGAATCCCACAGGGCTGCCTGGTTACCCTTTTGCTGGAATAGGCTTGAGTTCCACAGTGCGTCTTCCCCCATCCCCGGCACCTCTGCATCCTGGACCAGCCCCAGAGCCCACTTCTGCACTCAAAGCTAGCTTCTATTATGTTAGCTTTCTGTGCTGCGTAACAAATTACCACCAGCTTACAGGCTTAAATTAATACACTTTTTTTTTTTTCGGTTCGGTCCAGCTTTATTTATGTAACAAAACATTTCTGAACACATACTGTGTGCCAGGCCCTAGGTGAAGAGCTGGAGAAACCCAAGGATCTGTTGCTCTGGGTTCTTGTATGTTCAGTGCCAGGTCTCAGTTCTCTCCACTGGGGCTTTTCCTCTCACCCGACTCCCTGAGAAGTGTGCTTCTCCTCTTGGCTGCTTTCTTTTTTTTTTTTTTTTAATTGAAGTGTAATTCTTTACAATGTTGTGATAATTTCTGATGTACAGCATAGTGATTCAGTTATATATACAGTATGTTATACACATACATATATACATTCTTTTCCATTAAATGCTATTACAAGATATTAAATAGAGTTCCCTGTGCTGTACAGTAGGATTTTGTTGTTCATCTATTGTAGGTATAGCAGTGTCTGCAAATCCTGAACTCCCGCTTTCTCGCTCCACCCCCCACCTTTCACCACCAGTAACCATAAGTTTGTTTTCTAAGTCTGTGAGTCCATTTCTGCTTGAATACACATTCTTATATCAGAGTTTCTGTAGCATAGTAGGCGGCACATTGCTGAGTTGTATGGGAAGAAGTTGTTGAGTGGTTTGGGAAGTATTTGCAACCTTATAAGACACTGCTAAACTGTTTTCAAAGTCTTTCAACCCTTTTACTTGCAGCTGAAATGCACGAGCATTCTGCTTGCCCAATAGGTCCACCGCTGATATTTGAAACTCTTACTCATTTGAGCCCTTCTGATCGACTGCAGAAGTATCTCACTCTGGTTTTAGTTCTAGTTTTAATAAGAGTTTCACTGATGACTAAGGATGCTTAGAATCTTTTCATGTGATTATAGATGACTTAGATATTTTGTTTTGTCAAATGTCTGCTCTAATATCTCACCAACTCATTAACTAGATCATTTTTCTTCTTGTTTTGCATATAGAATTCCTTATGTTCTACATACAAATCCTTTATCAAACATATATATTATAAACACGTACACAGTCTGTGGTTTAGATTTTCATTTTATTAATGGTGTCATTTATTCTTAAGAAACTTTCATCACAAGTTTTTAATGGTAATAAAGTTTCTTTTTTCATTTTTTAATGATCCATCCTTTTTCTTTAATTGAAGTATAGTCGGTTTACAATGTCATGTTAATTTCTGGTGTCCAGCGTAGTGAAGTAAAACATAAAAAGGATAGATCATTATGAAGTAAAGGTAAAGGCTCATTTATCCATGTGGATATCCAGTAATCTCAGCATTGGTTGTTGAAAATGATAATTTCTCTATTGAACTATCATGGCATGTTTTTTGGAAATTAAATGACCAGATATGCTTGATTCCATTCTGGGACCCTATTATTGTAATATTTCACTGCCTTGATTACTCAAAAAAATTTAGAATAAAATGAATATATGAATTTAAGTAAGGTAAAACAATATTTAATTTTGTTTGCTACTCAGCAGGCTATAAGTTTAATGAATAAACATGATCTTCTACCATCTATTATACAATGAGTAACAAATGATTCATTACAAGCCACAGGAAGATGAAACATTTGTCAAAACCATCTCTGGAGTATGAGTTTCCTGATCACAATTCTGGGGGATCATCTCAGTCCAGCATATATCTGATGAGCTGGGAATCAGTTTTGCTTTGGAAACACCCACATACAATTACACTATATATGGTAAAGCATTTTAAAATAATTTACAAATATTTCAAAAGACAGTCAAATAATTTTGTTTCCAGTTTGTTTGACATGTGCTTTACAACTATTCCACTGAAAATTGATGTATGCTACAATCAATAATCAATAATTGATAAAATGTTGTGCTGTCATAGATAAACTAAAAGCCTCTTGATTAAAAGATTTGAATTATCTGTCCCACTATGAGAGTTGAACAATCTGTAGCATAGTAAATCACTTTTTTCAGAAGTAAAATAATGAATCTAACAATATTATCTTGAGTGACAAAGCAATTTTGTGAAAACTAATTTTCTAAAAGTGTTTTTTACGTCTTTGTTCCTAAGGCTGTAGATCAAGGGGTTCAGCATGGGGATCACCACTGTGTAAAACACAGAAGCCACTTTAACTGTGAGCCAAGAAGATTTAGGATTAGGGATACAGTAAAGAAAAAGGATGGTCCCATGGAAGATGGCGATGGCTGTCAGGTGGGAGGCACAGGTGGAGAAGGCTTTCTGGCGTCCACTTGCAGAAGGCATCCTCATAACAGTGATAAAAATGAGTATATAGGACGTCAGAATAATCATCAGACTGCTTGCCTCATTGAATACGGCAATAATAAAACATAGCATCTGACTGATATAGGGGTCTGAGCAGGAGACAGAAGCAATCACAGAGTGGTCACAGATAAAGTTATTTATGATACTAGACTCACAATAGGATAATGCAAGAAGAAAATACATAAGTGTCAGGGAACACACTATGCCCCATGAGTAAGACCCAGCCACCAGCAGAGCACAAAGACTCCGAGACATAGCCGTGGTGTAGAGCAACGGGCTACAGACTGCCACAAAACGGTCATAGGCCATCGCTGCTAACATGAAAGTTTCTGTTACTCCAAATATGCAAGCAAAACAAAATTGCATAATGCAGGCAGAGACAGAGATGGTTCTGTCTTCCACAATCAAGTTCTCCAACAATTTAGGTGTTACTACGGTGGAGTAACAGAAATCTTCAAAGGACAAGTGACTGAGGAAAAAGTACATGATCGTGTGGAGATTGGAGCTGATCTTGATGATTAGAATCATGCCCAGGTTCCCCACCACGGTGACTGTGTAGACAGACAAGAAAACCAGGAAGAGCGGAACCCGGAGTTCCGGATATTCTGAAAAACCCAGGAGAATAAACGTGGGTATGATACTCTGATTTCCTTCTGATAACATCATGATTCCTGTTCAATAAAGAACCAAAAAGTATTCCTTAAAAACTAGAACTAAACAGACAGGAGAAACAGAGAAGAAAGAAGCTTCCTATGTTGTTGTGAAGTTGGTGGAGAACAGTGATTCTGCACGCACGGTCCTCAACCAGCCGCAGCAGAAGCATCTGAACGTTTGTGAGGAATGCAAACTCTCTAGCCCCATCACTGACCTCTGGAATCAGAAACTCTGGAACGGAGTCCACAATTTGTGATTTACCAGCCCCCAGGTGACTTTGATGCATGCTAACTATGAGAACCACTATTTAAAATTCAGTCCTTGTTATATTTTTAAATAGAGCTGAAATATAAATTTAGAGCACAAAAGAAACTGTAAAACACAAAGTAAGAAAGGTAAAACAGAAGCAGAGAGCACCTTGTTACGGTTCGAATAATTGTACTAAGGGTCAGGGAGATTGCTTGGCTTTGCAAATGGTGCCACACAAGTCTTGGTACTAATTGTTTTTATGTTTTTGATGTTTTGTAGGAATAAAGAAACATCCATAGACTGTGTAAGTTGGAATACATCTTAAATTGTATCTAGTCTATGCCTTCCATCTAATGCCTGAGAATTCATTACAGAATCTTATCCATGAAATAATAATGTAGCTTCCATCAAAACCTTCTTTTATGGTACCCTGCCTCCTGGGATAATTTTGTAGGTCTTTTATTCACATTTTGTTTAACATCTATCATTTTATTACTTACATGTAATTAATTAAAGTACATTAATTATTCATGTGGTTTCTGGTCATCCATTCTGACATGTATTTTTAAATTATAAATATATAAATATATCATATAAATTATAGATACATACATATGTTGAGAAACAGAACAGATGCATATTATATTCACCAACAATAATTTCATGTATGTTCTAAGATACAATGAGAATTACACATTTTCCTGACCAATAAGAAGTTAACCTTCTGTTGTTATGAGGCAGAGGGGAAGTGAGAACAGTAAGCCCATGAAATGAGTGACCCCAAGGCACACACACAGAGCTGCAGCAAAGGTAGATGGATGCACTGCTTCGTCTTCTGAGCTTCGTCTGGATCACGTGTCAGACTCCAGACTCAGCTCCATGAACGCCCTCTTAACACGCAGCGCAAACAACCCCCGACCTAAAGCCTGTGTCATCAGCCTAGTCTTTCCAGTAGTAGGTGGGCCTGGGCAGATACACTGCAAATCTCCATCACCGCTCAGGCTGCTTTAATAAAGGAGTCCCCTCCAACATTTGAAAATATTATCAAAACCTCGGTATATCAGGGAGATTGGTACTACTCTTCTGGTTTACTGGCACAATTTTTACAATAACAAAAGATACTCAGATAACGACGTGGAATTCAACCCTAGCAAGGTCAAATGCTTTTGGTGACAATCAGTGAATTAGGATTTGACTTGTACTCAACTTGGCCTATGGGATTCAAAATCAACAGATATCCTATAAATCTTTTGCAACTTCTCTGTTGCTCACGGCTGCCAGTTTCTATAATACAAAATTTAATTATCAAAGACAGTTGATGCCCATTTAGTGAAAATTAAAATGTCTCTGAGCATAAGAAAGGGGCCATCTGTAATTTTTCAGATAATCTGTATGAGCTGGAGCTCCATCGTTTCCTTCTAAATTGAAAGATACCAAAAGAAATGTGAACTGACCTGGAACCAAGAGTTCTTGGTTACTTTACCGAGGATTTCTTTTTATGATTAATAAACCTCAGGTACTTTTCTTCTCCGTAGTCACATATTCTTTAAGATAGCCACAGGTTTGGGGCTTGTAATAAAAATAGCAGTAAATTTCAGTGAGTATGCCGGTAAACTGGCATTCTATTTCCAGGACATGAATGTCAAGGAATACAAAGAAAATACTGAAATTGACTTCACAGTCTAAACTGCCAAACTTTGAGCTTTATATTTGTCTCCATGACTATAAAGACATAAACTACAGAGAATTGTAATTGGAATATTACTCAGTGGACCGCAAACCATATAATTAGTTGAAACACTGTCTCTTGTGTCATTTGGTAGACGCATTTTCTTCTAAATCATTAGAGATAACTACACCATCACATCTACTCCATTGATTACCTTAAGATCTTGAATTATTGAAATAATACATATTCATTGATGTAAACGTGAACTATAGAATTTGAAATAAGGAAAAAAGATCCATCTAAAAATAATTGTTAATTACTCAACTGTATTACAAATCCCACACTCCAGTTTATAGAGTAGAGAAACTTGGACAACACTGCCTTAAGCAAAAGATAAAGGTGACCATCACCAGTGCTGCAATGTGGATATCATTTACCTTGATATGATCTGATGAGGAAAATTCACCTCTGTGGTATTACTACCCCAAAACCCATAATCCTGGGTTAATATCAAAAAATCACTAGGCAAACCCATACTTGGAAGCACTCTGCAGGACACCTCACCAGTGCTCCTTCAAATTGTCAATGTCAAGAAAAACAAGAAGAGAGTAAACAAGTGTTACAGACCTGAGGATATTGGGGAGACATGATATGGTACCCTGGCTTGGATCCCAGAGGAGAAAGACGACACTAGTGGGAAAAAAAATGATGGAATCCAAATGAAATGTACATTTTAGTGATCATAATGGATCATTATTTTTAATTTTATTTGACTGTGGTAAGAACACTTAACATGAGATTTACTCTCAAGATATGTTTTAAGTGCACAGTATTTGTCCTTCTCTGACTGGCCTATTTCACTAAGCATAATGTCTTCAAGTCTCATCCATGTGGCCACACATTGCAGAATTTCCACATTTTTTGAGACTAAATTGTACTCCATTGTTTATATGTGCTACATTTTCTTCATCCACGTATCTCTCCATAGACATTTAGGTTGTTTCCACATCTATTGTGAACAGTTCTGCAGGGAACGTGAGTATGCCAACATTTCCTTGAAATCTTCATTTCAATTCTTGTGGATAATGATCCAGAAGCAGGATTACTGGTCGCATATAATTCAATTTTTAATTTTGCCGAGAATCTCCATACTGTTTTCCACGGCAGCTGAACCATTCTGCATTCCTACCAACAGGATACAAGAATTCCACTTTCTCCATAGCCATATTCTTGCCAACACTTGCTTTTTGTATTTTTTGGTAATAGCTACCCTGATAGATGTGACATGAGATCTCAGTATAGTTTGGATTTGCATTTCCCTGATGATTAGTGACATTGAACATTTTTTTGACATATACCGATTGGCTATTTGTATATCTTCTTAGACAAAATGTCTAAATCAGCTCCTTAGCTAAACATTTAATTGGGCTTTTAATCTTGTTTTTACTATTGAGTTACATGAGTTCTTTATTTATGTATTGGAGATTAATTCTTTATTGAATATATGGTGTGCAAATATTTTCTCCCATTTTGTTGTCTTTTCATCCTGTTATTGTTTCCTCAGCTGTGTCGATGCTTTTGATGAATGAATGATGGTAATTGTGTGAGATGTTAATGTGGATAATTGAGTGAGGTGTGATGGAAACTCTCTGAAACATCTTTGCAACTTATTTTCTAAGATAAAATTATTACAAATGTTACAATTATGTTTAAATGCCATCATTCACATGAACAGTCCCATTTTGTTGTGTCTCCACCCCACAGCCAGCTCTGCTCATGCCGGCGCACCGTGGTCTCTGGACTGAAATAGTGCAAATGGAGTAAGTAGCCTCTCAACAGCCACGTCTGACCCCGCTTTGAATCATTCTGCTGCTCCACCTGCCAGGCTTTTCTTTTCAGTGTCTCTGGCTGGGAGTGTGCTGGGACTGGGGTTGAGGGGGTGGTTGGGAGTGGTAACCCACATTTTTTAACTCATTACTAACTAGGTAAGAACTCATCTAGCGAACTCACACTTACATACTGTTTCCTAATAATACACAGGTTTCACAAAGAAGTAAACAAGACACAAAAATCTAATTCCCTAGGCCAGAAAATTGTTATGTAGAAAAGTCAGGCTTCAAAGACTCAGGAAGAATTTGAGATCATAATTTTTAGCCTCTGACTTAATTTGTGAGGAAAAAAAAGAAAAAGAAAAGCCACTCTCAAAAACTTTTCTTGTACAGAAAATAAATTTTCAATTGAAAAATTTCATGTGCAACTGAAAATTTTCTTATTTTTCAGTGAATTTGAATACTAAGCAAAAATTTTCCCTGAATTGAATAGTAGGACACTCTTACCATTTTGTTTTAAAAGTCAAGTATAATTTCAATGACAAAAATTAACAAGGGCAGTACAATAAATTATTGCAGAACGATTTTTCTTATTAACAGAATTTTAGGTTATAAATAAAATGTGGCATATTAAACTAATAAATTAATAGAAAGGATACTCTATTATATAACATTGATGGTAGTTTTCTCAGGAAAAACCCACTTTGCTTAATATTAGAAAATTTTTAAATGTAAGTTGTCATATTAAAATATTAAAGGACCTAAAATGAAGAAACCATAGCTTGATGAATTTCAACATCCAGTGACCAAAAAGCAGAACAAAATAAAAACACACAAAAAAAAGAAAATACATGAGGGAACTTTGCTAATTTGGAAACAAATAATCGACAAAAATCCTACTGCAAAAAACACTTAAAATGTGAAAGACTAAATACTTTCCTAGTGAGATTAGCAAGTCAGGGATGCTCACTTTTACCCCAAATTATACTGACATCTCTAGCTTGTTTACCAAAGCAAGGAAAAAAATTATAAGGAGCAATATTGGAAACAACAAGTTGAGAACATATTTAAACAGAGATTATAGGATATAAGTTGAAATCCCAACTGATCTACAAATAAATTATAAAACTATTGAGAGATTTTGGTAGAGTTGCCAGAATGCACTGCATTGTGATCTA
Organism: Camelus bactrianus; assembly: GCF_048773025.1. Lineage (NCBI taxonomy): Eukaryota > Metazoa > Chordata > Mammalia > Artiodactyla > Camelidae > Camelus > Camelus bactrianus. The sequence continues at coordinate 13,116,694 of NC_133548.1, forward strand.
AAAACAGCACACATTTTCCAAATGACATTTAAAATAGCATGAAAAATATCACACATTGAGATTAATTTAACAAAATATACACCAGAACTTTACAGAAAAATTGTGATATAGTTTCATTTCAAAAATTAAAGTATATCCAAATAAGCAGAAAAATAGTACACTCATGATTTGGAAGACTTGAGGCTGCAAACTTGTAATTTCTTTCCAAATGGATCTCTGGTTCTACTATAATTCTACCCTAAATCCAAACAAGAATGATTCAAAAATTTGCTTTGAAAGGTAAAGATCAAAGACTAAATCAATCAATTTTTAAGAAAAAAAAAATTTTCAGGACTTCTTCTATTGTAATAGATCTGACTATAAATAAACAGAAGCATGTAGATAGTCTGTAAACAGACCCATACATATATGGACATCTACTTTATGAAAAATCTGGCACTGTAGAGCAGTGTATAATGGAGTGAATTTTCAATAAATATTGCTGGGACAAATATCCACGCATAAGTTAAAATATAAAATCAATGTATTCTCATGTCATGCCAAAATTTACTTCCAGTCTGATCAGAGAAATAAATTTAAAAATCAATCAAAAAGAAAAAATGCAATCCCATATATAAAATAAGAAGAAATAGAATATAAAACACATAATACTGTATGAATATGGTGACAATTTAGCACATAAGATACGAGAATTTATTCATTATTTTAGGGAAAAAAAATGGAGGAAAAAACCTGAAAAGGCATTTTGCAAAGAAGAAGGAAAAGTCAAAAGACCGATAACTGAATCAAAAGAAATTACATCAGATTAATAATAAAAGGAATTTGAATTATAACCAGAATCAGCAAGTGCTACTCACCCATCAAACTGAAAATATTAAAATGTCTAGTGGGACAATATTAAATGTTGGCAATAATTAAAGGGAAATAATTAGAAAACACATACAATCCAGGGGGAATGTAAATTAGGATATCTACTTTGGAAAATTGTTTGATTAGTATCTAGGAAAAGAAAAGAAACCAGCTCTGTGTGATCCAGAACAGGCATGCACAGAGAAAATTTCACAGAACGAGGACGAGCGGGCCATGCAGCAGATACTAGGGCAGGAATGTTCACAGTAGCGTTTCCATTAAAGACAAAAGGAGTGGGATTGCAGGATCATATGAGGTTCTATTTTTAGTTTTGGGGGGAACCTCCATACAGTATGTAATCGGCTGCACAATTTACATTCCCACCACAGTGCATAAGTGTCCCCCTTTCTTCACATCCTCTCCAACATTTGTTATTTGCAGATTTTGCAAAGAGAAGAGGGAGGGGCAATTGAGGGGTATCAGATTAAGAGATACAAAATGCAATGTATGAAATAGATAAGCAACAAGGATGTATTGAATAGTCCAGGAAATGATAGCCATTACCTTTTAGTAACTTTTAGTGAACTATAATCTGTAAAAATTACCTAAAAATATTATAATAGTGTAAATCAACTATACTTCAATAAAGAAGAGGAAATAACCAAAGCCCATTAGCAATAGTATAAATTAACAAATTAAGGTATATTTATTTTATGAACTACTCTTCACAGTAAAAAATGAACTACTGTTACAGCTAGTCATGTAAATATTCTTTTAAAATAAAATGCTGAACCAAAGAAGCCAGACATTAGGGAAGATATATTCCAATTTTTTATTTATGTGCATTTCAAGAAGAAACAAAGTTAACTTTTCTCATTTTGTAACCTGTTCTCATGAGTTGTAGCTGAAAATGAAAGTTTATGAGTAACACAAACTCCACAAGGGCGTTGGGTCCTCATGGGATCAGAGAGGAGCAGGGACCAGGAAAGTGCTCATGGAGATGCTGCAAAGGGCTGACAGTGCTGTGCCTGCAATTTCTCAGAGAGACTAACGTACAGGATTATTATTCAGAATGACTTGTCTACCTGCTTGTCATATTCATGATTTGAGAGAGAGGAAGAGAAGGGAAGAGAACAGAAAGGAGGGGAAGCAACCATGGAAGGGTAGCAATTTCCAGGTTCTGGGGATTAGGATGTGGACATCTTTAGAGGACCACTGGTTAGCCAGTTACACTCTGAGGGTGAGGCATGAACAGAATTTTCTTTCTTGCCTTTTTTTTTTTTTAAACTTTAGCCTGCAGGTGATTTTTTACAGAACAGTATGATTAAATAAACACAGATGTATACACATGATCTAAATTTCTGAATACATTTTATCCCATTATCGAAGAAAATTTAATAATCCAATGTATAAAGCACATTTAAAAAATAACTTTCTCTATTCATATAAGGCTACATATGTGTGTGTATATATATATATATATATATATACACACACATATATATATATAAAATCAAAATTACATTGCATGAGAAAACAGTTTGGTGTTAATTAACCTTCTGGCTGCCTCCTTCACATCATTATTTCTAAGGCTGTAGATAAGGGGGTTCAGCATGGGGATGACAATTGTGTAAAACACAGTGGCTACTTTGATGAGGAGCCATGAGCTTATGGAGGTGGGCAGACAGTAGAGAAGAAGGATGGTCCCGTGGAAAATAGTGATGGCAGTCAGGTGGGAGGCACAGGTAGAGAAAGCTTTTTGGCGTTCACCAGTGGAAGGCATCTTGACAATTGTGACAACTATGAAAACATAGGAGGAGAGGATAATCAGGAGACTACATGCCTCATTGAATGTAGAAATGATGAAACACATCATCTGACTGAAGTAGGGGTCAGAACAGGCTAGAGAGAGGATGGCAGAATACCCACAACCAAAGTGATTTATGGTGTTGGAACCACAGAAGAACAGTCCCAGAAGAGAATATGTGATTGTTAAGGAACACATCCCACCCCACGTGTAGGATGCAGCTACCAGGAGGGCACAGAGCTTACGAGACATAGCCACTGTGTAGAGCAGGGGGTTACAAACAGCCACAAGTCGGTCATAGGCCATCACCGCTAACATGAACATTTCTGTAATCACAAGTGAGCAACCAAAGAAAAATTGCATCATGCAACCCATATAAGAGATAGTCTTTGTGTCCACAACCAAGATCTCTAAGAGTTTGGGTGTAAGTGCCGAAGAGTAACAGAAATCAAGAAAGGAGAGATTGCTGAGAAAAAAGTACATGGGTGTGTGGAGTGTGGGACTGACTCTGATGATCACTATCATGCCCAGGTTCCCCAGCACAGTGACTGTATAGATGGCCGAGAAGACCAAGAAGAGGGGCGCCTGCAGGGGTGGGTGTTCCGAGAAGCCCAAGTGGACGAAGGTGATGCCAGCGCTCTGATTCCCCTCATCCGTCATTATGGTTCCTGCCGGAGAAAATCAGAGAATTCATCCTCAGCAATCAAGTGTGACAGAAAGAGTGGGAGTTTGTTTCTTTTCCAGGCTGGATTCTGGGCTGGAAGGGAGACTCATCCAGGGGGGTGGGGTCTGGGGTTTCCTAGGAAGGCCAGCAGGGTACAGTTGGAGATGGGAGGGTTCACTGAGCGTCTTCAGGTGTGGGGTAACAAGTATGGGTCCTGATGGATGGACTGGGATGAACTGAGTGCCATAGATGGCTCAGAGAATGGCCCTGTTTATAGTTGTTTATAAGACATAACTTGGGTATAGGGTTAAGATTAGAGTTTGGCTTAGTTCTTTTAAAACATTGAAGATAATTCCACATGTAGTAAAAGTCCCCTCTCCACCACCATTTACTTCCAAGACATTATCTGACATACATCTCAAAAATGTTCTCCTAGAAGAAATAAAAGCAAGAATAAACAAATGGGACCTAATTAAACTTACAAGCTTCTGCACAGCAAAGGAAACCATAAGTAAAACAAAAAGACAACCTACGGAATGGGAGAAAATTTTTGCAAATGAAACCGACAAAGGCTTGATCTCCAGAATATATAAGAAGCTCATATGACTCAATAAGAAAAAAACAAACAACCCAATCCAAAAATGGGCAGAAGACCTAAACAAGCAATTCTCCAAGGAAGACATACAAATGATCAATAGGCACATGAAAAAATGCTCAATATCACTAATTATCAGAGAAATGCAAATCAAAACTGCAATGAGGTATCACCTCACACCAGTCAGAATGGCCATCATTCAAAAATCCACAAGTGACAAATGCTGGAGAGGCTGTGGAGAAAAGGGAACCCTCCTTCACTGCTGGTGGGAATGCAGTTCAGTGCAGCCACTGTGGAAAACAGTATGGAGATTCCTCATATTTCTAATGCTGTTTTTAATGAATTTACTTTGAATCTGAAAGACATGAGTGCAAAATATCCTAGAATGTAGCATCAGCTACAATTTTAGGAAGTAGGAAGTGGTGCAAATAGGGAATGGGAAGTCGAAAAAGGCTGCAGACACAGAGCAGAAATAGCTTTCTTTCCTGATTTCTCTGTAATGTTTCCTCCTGTCTTAGGTATACATTTCCACTCACTTAGGGCAGAATGAAACTATTCTTCCAAACATGCTTCCATCATTATTCCTACACTACCATCCATCTGCTCAGCTGGGGAACAATGATCTTTATTTAGGCTGCCTACACCCACCCTTCAGGACTAACTTTCATCAAATTTCATTTTAAAATCGTGCTCCAATGCTTATACATTTTCAAAATCACCTTCTTACAAATTACCTGAAATCTTGAATTTTACTTTCAAATTTACCTGTCTGAGTTTCTGTCATCTCTAATGTCACTACACTTTCCAGACTGTTTAATTTCTATTCCTTTCATATCAATCACACCAACAATTTCTATCTTTTGTGCACAAAATACATTCTTGTGTAACATAGTATCTTTATCACATTAACTCTTCCAACTAACATGCCCTCTGCCACCATCAGATTTTAAGCACGACCACATTTTAATATCCAATGCCAGGCTATGCTCTTCCAGATAACTTTGGTGATTCATCCAGACCCCAAAGTTTCTTTACAGCTCTGACTTGCTTCCATCTACGTGGTTTTAAACTCAAAAATTTTATGCAAAATCTGGCATATTTATCTACAGTTTTATACATTTCTTTTAATATTTACCTAAAATATGTTTCAAATTGAGAAAAAATAACATTACTTGAAGGTCTACCAACTTGACTAGAACATTATTAAACTACATAAGCAAGAATCAAAGACAAATGCACACCAAATATCTTAAAGATGTAAGAAATAGAGTTAGTAAACTCTATTATTCTCAGTGGAATTAGATGGATCCCACTGAACTGCAACTACGATTGCATAGATGTTTCTCTGGCAAACATACTTCTGATTTCAGAGTTTCCCACGGCAGAACTAAAATACGTCATTTAGTTTAAGAACTCACCAGAAGTCAGATACTCTGTATAGACTGATTTCCTGAGGTCTTCTTTGATTTAATAAGATTCTTGAAAATTATTTCACAAAAAATAAAACTTTTCATAAAAATTGTTGTAGCCTGTAATTAGGATATGGGAACATCTTCCAAAATATATTCCAGGAAAGGCATCAAGAAAATTAGATTTTTCTCATTAAAAAAAAAAAAAAAAGAATCAGGGACAACACAGACAACCTCTCAAGGGTGAGCCAGACTAATAAGCTGAATTGAGGGATGGTGTTGTGTGTTTACATCCACCCGAGAGACCTTGGGAATCATGCCCCAGAGAGTTTTGATTGGGATATTTGCCATGAGCCAAACGCAAGACAATTTAAAAACACCTGTATTCCTAGCTTAGAATAGAATTTATTTTAAATCATTAAATCATATGGGAAGGTTGGACACGTTTGTCTTCTGACCTTAGAAACATAACAGTAACAATCAGCCGATCATTTGAGTTATTATGTATTCGTTATGGAAAACATGCCTTCCAAAGTGCACAGTGAGAAAAGCACAATCTCTGTCCTGTAAATCAGACGTGCTACAGCTGGTGTTTCACGTTTCATGTCAGGCTTTCCTCTGAGTGTTTTTTTTAATTTGACCTTTTTTTTTTTTTTTTTTTTTGTAAATAACACATTTCAGTATCACTTTGAATATAGATCTGATATGATGGCCTTTGAAGTTAACATTTGCATCCCAAATGTTTCCCTTTTTTACTAAAATTCATGTTGAATAGAATATGTGTTTTTCAAGGGGGCAATTGATAGGTTTCCTGAATACTGTGGTGCATTAACGTTCTGTTTCATCATAAGAAACTGCTCCAGATTCAATGACTTAGACAACATCCACGTGTTAGTTCACACATCTGTGTGTCTGAAGTCAGGCCCAGCACAGCCGGTCCATCTGTGTGAGTTATCAAAAGGCTGAAACCAAGGTGTCATCAGCGTTTTCATCTCGAGTTTGGTTCTCTTCCCAGTTCTTTCATGTTGCTGGCAGAATTCAGTTTCTTGAAGTTGTAGGAGTAGAATCTTGCTTCCTGATATCTATCTTGGGATTATTCTTCCCTAGACGCCACTCTTAGGTCTCAGCTATGTTTTCTCCTCTCAGATCCCTCTCACACTTCAAATCCCTCCTTCAAGTTTCTCTTAAACTTCACATGTCTCTTCCAAGAAGGACCCAGCACTTTTCAACAAGTCACCTGATTATGCCAGACCCACCAATGAAGATAATTTTCCTTTCTTAAGGTCAACTGATTTAAAACCTAATTATATTTGCAAAATTCCTTCACCCAAGCACCCAGGTATATATTTAATTGAAAGGCTAGCTGAAGATATCTGTGCACCAGATGGTGAGGGCTCTTGAGAGCTGGCTGAGGGTTGTACTCATCACTTGTAAGATCAACATTTTTGTCCTCTCTGTATTTATACCTCAGCTTCCTTGAAAGAGCACCTACTCACAAAAATGTTATATTTCAGAGAAGAAACTTGATGATCTAAGATACTATCTTAAGAAGCTAAAAAAGCAAACACAGTTTCACCTCTAACTTGGAGGAAGATAAGAGTGATAATCAAAATAATAGAAAATGGACAGTGAAATAGACATAATGAACTGAGTAAATCCAAATGTTAGATCTTTAAAATGATACATGAAATTGATTACCACCTAGATAACCTGATTAAAATAAGGGATCAAAACACAATTGCTTCTATCAAGTGAAAATAGGAAACTTCATTACAGATGCTCTCAATATAAAAAGATAATTAGTATTATAAACAATATTATTCCAATAAATTTGACAAGTTAAATGAAATAGAAAAATTCCTTGAACTATACAAATATGGACCTTACAGAAGCTGACATATAAAATACAAATAGCCCCTAACTTCTTATGAATTTGAATTTTTAATTAAAAATTTTCCCACAGAGAGAACCCCTGGACCATATGGTTTAAATGGTAAATTCTGTCAAACATTTAAGTAATAAATAACACAAAGAGTTACAAAAACATTTGAATAAACAGAGCAATAAGGAATATCCACAGCATCTTTTTCCTGAGCTTATTATAATATCAAATTCTACAACTGGAAAAAGATGTTATAAGAAAAAATATAGATCAAGATGTCTAATGTACTTAGTCACAGCAATATTAGTGAAATACTAGAAAATAAAATACTACAATATATAGATAGTAAAATGTATCATGACTCAGGGGGAGAAAAAAGATAATCTTCATATAAGCAAACAAGAAATAGAAGAAAGTTCCTTGAACTTGATAAGGGTCATCCACAAAATAACTTAGCTAACATAATGTTAAAAAGCCCACAAAAATGCTAAATAAAATAAAATAATTTTGGATTATTTTCACCTAAATCTGAGAATTACAACCATCAAAACAAAACAAAATGAAACAAAACAAAAAGAAAAGAAGAAGAAAGAATTCTGCTCTTATCACTTTTATACAATATTATATTTTAGATCTTAGTCGAATAAAGAAAGAAAAGTCAAATTATCGAAAAGCAAAAAGTAAAACTATTTGTCTACAGCATGATTCTGCATATAGAAAATTCTAGGGAATCTCCAACAAAAATACCATGTGAAATAATAACTAAATATAGTAATGTTGCATGAATGAGTGTATACACGAATATCAGTTATATCATCATAGTCTAATAATGAAGCTATGAGTAACTTTTTTTTGCGTTAAGATGATAAATTTTATGTTATGTGTTTTTTTTAACCACAATTAAAACAAACTATAAGAAGAAACCAAATGTAACAAATTAAATAAAAACAAGATCACCAGATAAATTCAAATAAAAACATTAGTTTAAAAGTGGTAACATTTTGCTGAAACTAAGTAACCAATGTTGGATTTAGTTACAATTTAAACATGTAATTATAAAAGCATAATAAGATGCTTTTATGCATTTTATGTTGCAGTTGTTGACCTAAATATTTGATTTTGAGCGTGATGGACAGTCCTTTGATTCACAATCATTATCATTACTATAATTTTTCCTCTCATCAGGTTTCTCATTTGAAACCATCAGTTGATTATTTTAATTGGTCTAACTCATTTAAAAATGGTTTTCTCCAAAATATAACACTGATAATTATTTTTTTCAAAATCTCCTAACAAAAGTTCTTCACGGAGAATATCTGCAGGCTGGTATGTCACACAAATGCCCACAACACACACAAATACATCTGCCAATAATCTGAATAAGGGCACTGCTTCGCCGAGCTGCTTTTGAGTCCAGCCTGTGATACCAAGAGCCCTGTAATGACCCAACTGTCTCTCCCCTTTCCTCTACTTGAACTACCATAAGCTTCATTTATACTGGCGCCATGATTCATTCAGCCTTCACTTTGCATGAACGCATCATCTGTGTAGTAAGTCATCCAGCCTGATTCTTTCCTTTTTAAACACCTTTAACTGTACATTTGAAACGTGTGTAGTTTACTGTGCAGGAACCATAAGTAATTTTTTAAAAGTGACATTTGCTAGCTTTGTTCATGCAAGTGTAAGTATTGTCTACAAACTATTGGCAGCTGAGTCACAATCCCTGAATACCTTAACTAAGATCTCCCTGATATCATTAAAGAGAGAGAAAGAGTGGGTATTTTAACTATGTCAAAATCAATACGTAATATCCCTTTGTTGCCTCTCCTTCCTTCAGAAACGCAATCAATAACAGTGGTGATAATGAGAAATAAATCAAATAACAAAGTCACATGGATAAAGCAGTGGTAAACTAAAAACCAGCCAACATGAAGTTACCATAATTTCAGAAACGTGTAAAGAGTATGAGGAGTGTAGACAAATGAAGCAGAGAAGGCATAGCTTCAGCCAAGAATGCTCTAAAGCCCAGATCTAAAGAAGTGACATGAATCTGAGGGCACTTGAAAGTGTCAGGACTCAGAGGCATGCGGTAAATGAACAAAATAAATCCCAAAGTTGGTATGAAAATGAAAAGGGCCAAGAATAACCAGGATCCACTCACAGGGAAGAAAAAGACGACAGAAGTTGCTATGATGGATATCATGGTTTATTTCAAAGCTGTAATAAGTAAGAATATATGGGAATGGCAAATACTTCAAAGGGAATGTATAATAAAGACTTAAGGAACTCAGTGAGGGTGATCAATGATTGAGTCCAGTCATTTACCGTGTCCTTGCATTCATAAGGTTTTTCATATTTCATTACTGATGCAGCGCATTTCTTCACCTCTGGATTGCGAGTCCAACCCTGACGTGTTCAATGGTTTGTCAGCAGAAAAGAAAGATGCAGCATTTCTTAGCTTTGGCTTTAAGTGAACTTGAATGTTTTCTCTTGGTCTATTGTTTTTCTGGCATTTCCATAAGATAGAGAGCCAACTAGTCTAACGATGATGACAGACACTTGGAGCACTCTGGTGTGAAGCCAAACATTTTTAGTGTCATAGAAACACAGCCACCTCAGGTGACCTCCAGATCTTTGAAAATAAAAACTAATTATACTCTTAAGCCATTGATTGTTGGATTTTTTTTCAAGAGCCACTGTGCAGTAGCTCACTTTATACTGATAAACTCACATGTGGACCCTCTATGACAAGACTGACATTGCAGAGTAACATGGAGACAATGCACTGTTTCCAGTAAACAGCATGTGACGGTGATATACTCAAACGGGTAAGAATGAAGCAGCAACGTGGGCGTTGGTGACTGCAGCTCAGATGTGCTATCCTGGTGAGGTATGGAGCTCAGGTTCCCACGTGCTCTCATTTCTCAGGCTGAAGGAACACACACTATTTGTGGTGTGCCTTTCTAGGAGTTGCATAAACTCAAGGAGAAAAGATTCAAATCTTGAAGGGCACTGAGAGCGCCTTCTAGGATGTAACTTACAGCACATTCACTCATTTTTCATTGTCCCAAGAAATTCGTATGAGAATTATTCTCTCTCTGCCTACAGAGAAGCACGGCAGATATGAAGAGAGACCAAATAATGTTGAACAAATAAAACAACTTACTGTAGACCCAAACCACACCCTCTACAATAGTGAACTTTAGGGTGACCCATAGACACAATATAAAAAGCAACAAACAGTCTTGAATATAACATAGACAAATGTACTGCAGACCTTAAAGGTAGATAAATATAATCTTAAACATTAGATAAATTACACATTTGACTAAATTAAAATTCAAACTTGCTCTTTATAAAAGGACATTAAGTGGGTGAAAAGCAAATCCAAATTGCAAAAAAATATTTCCAAGGTACAAAATTGATAAAGAGATTATGTTCATAATATAAACAAAATTTTTAAATAAATAAAAATAAAGACAAATAATTTTAAAGAATATTGCTAAAATGTCATACAAAGTCTTTTTAAAGACGAAAAAAATTCCACAGGTGTATTAAAATGTGTCCAACCTCAATGGTCACACTTATTACAATTAAAAGTACAAATTAAACATTCTATATCAAGTAAATGAGCAAAAATCATATAGTCTGATAATACTGAAAACTGCTGAAGAAATGGGTCATAACTTTAGAATTTTCAAACATTGCACTTAGGGAGCCTACATTGATACAATCACTTTGACAAATTGAGAACTAAATAAATGTATAATATTTCTAGGTATAAATTCATTCTAATGAGTATGTATGTGCAGCTTAGTAGATGTGAATGGCATTGACTGACATGGAGAAAACCGGTAAGTTGAAAAAGTTTACTGAGAATGGATGATTAAAAATTACATTTTATATTAATCTTGGTCTTTGTATCACTGAGTAATTGATGTGTCTCCTTAGAAATAAATTTAACTTCTTCTTCGTATTCAGTATTATTGTCAACACCTATTACTGAACTATATTACACTGATACTCAAACAATGAGATGCATGTAGAAACTAGCTAACACTTTCATCATCCCACCCACAGATAATTATAAGGCATCCTGACCACTGAAAAACACGGGAAGTGCAATCTTTAATTTATTTAAAACATAATAATATATTTACCTAAAATAAAGGTGAACTAGTGTCACAAATACATATGATAAATTTTTGGACATAATCTGAATGTAAGCAAATATATTTATTTGAATTCTATTGAGTGAGAGAGCAGTTTGATATTTCTGAAGCTCCTGACTGTGTCTTTCACATCTTTGTTCCTAAGACTATAGATAAGTGGGTTCAGCATGGGGATCAAGACAGTAAAAAACACAGTGGCCACTCTGACCAGGAGCCATGAGCTTGTGGAGTTGGGCACACAGTAGAGAAGAAGGATGGTCCCGTGGAAAATGGTGATGGCAGTCAGGTGGGAGGCACAGGTGGAGAAGGCTTTTCGGCATCCACCAGTGGAAGGCATCTTGATGATTGTGACAACTATGAAAACATAGGAGGAGAGGATAATCAGGAGACTACATGCCTCATTGAATGTAGAAATGATGAAACACATCATCTGACTGAAGTAGGGGTCAGAACAGGCTAGAGAGAGGATGGCAGAATACTCACAACCAAAGTGATTTATGGTGTTGGAACCACAGAAGGACAGTCCCAGAAGAGAATATGTGATTGTCAAGGAACACATCCCACCCCACGTGTAGGATGCAGCTACCAGGAGGGCACAGAGCTTATGAGACATAGTGACTGTGTAGAGCAGGGGGTTACAAACAGCCACAAGTCGGTCATAGGCCATCACCGCTAACATGAACATTTCTGTAATCACAAATGCACAAACAAAGAAAAACTGTGCCATGCATGCTTTGAAAGAGATAGCTCTGTCGTCCACAACCAAGATCTCTAGGAGTTTGGGTGTGAATACACTGGAATAACAAATATCCAAAATGGACAAATGGCTGAGGAAAAAGTACATGGGTGTGTGGAGGTTGGGATTGATCCTTATGACCACAATTATGCCCAGGTTCCCCAGCAGAGTGACCGTGTAGATGGTCAAGAATGCTAGGAAGAGGGGCACCTGGAGGGGTGGGTATTCTGAGAAGCCCAAGAGGATGAAGGTGGTCACAGAGCTCTGATTTCCCTCATTCAGCACCATGGCTCTGGATTTTTTAAGTAAGTAAGTAAGTAAGTAAGTAAGTAAGTAAGTAAGTAAGTAAGTAAATGAATAGATGAATAAATGAATAAATGAATGAAAGGGATTGATATTGAGCAGCAGAACATGAGAAGGTGGAGGAAGAGGAACTCAGGACAGCTCAACCTAAACTAATGAAGGCAACATGGTCATCGTGAACCCACAAGGGTTCTGAAAGCTTCCATTTAAAGTCTTACATGACAACTTAACTGAATTTGATTATGGGCAATTCACTTTATCCCTCAGAACTTTCGTTTCCTCATCTGGAAAAGAAGAAGAAAATAGTAATTATGAATAGCATTATTTTATATAAATGATTTCTAAATGTAGGTGATACTTAGAGCATTGAATAGCCCCATGATAAAACAAAGGAGACACAGTGAAATCAAGAAAAAAAAAAAATTGAGCTCCATGATCATGGCAGAAGTGACCTTAGGAAGAGTCAACACTTTTAATACATAAGGAAGAACATGTTTAGTAAATTTCTTTGGAGAAAGAAGTATTCTCCATTCACAAGTCTGTATTGGTAGATTGAATGTTTAGCTGTTCTAAGTATATCCCATTATTAAGGACTCATAGAACATCTACTTAACAGGATCTACAAGTGGTCTCCTCAAAAACTCCACTAGTAACTAAGTTCTCTCTCCCACCAAATGGTCATTTATAAGGCTCAAAATTAGGAAGCATATTCCTAAATTAAATTAATTTAATTAATGCTCATTCAGCCTTGGTCCCTTATTACATATGTAGCTTTAGCAAACTGTTAATTTTATGAACCTCAATTTTATCATCTATGAAATGCTAACAACAGGACTATCCTTGGTCATTTAATGCTTAGTGCAGAAGTCTCAAATCAGGTGTGCCTTTAAATTATTTGAGAACATGTCCTACACTTAGTTAAAGCTCCCTTCCACCTGAATTTTCTAATGTTGTTTTTTCCAAGAAAATGCCATCAGTTCCAAGTGTTTAAAATGTCTTTCCATGCACATTTGCCATGTGATTTTAAGAAGGGTTTTATATCCTGGATTCCTTTTAAATTTAGATTTTCCCTCAATCTGAGAGTCACGGTTGTCTGCATTTCTAATTTACCTACATGTAGTCTTCATTTTCCCCTGGTTTTCCAAACTCCATCTTGTTCTGTCTGACTTTTTTTGTCATTTCATATCTTTGACTGTGGGAAAGGCAATCAGAGAAAAATTCAAAAGGAGAAATTTTCAAAGTGTATCTCCTTCTTTATTTACATTGTTATTAGCTATCTAATCATCCAGACATAAGGTTTCCAACTATCCTATCAACCACAGTCCAACCTATAAGATTAACTTTAATGACTTTCTTAACCTGGTATGTAATAGTATAAGTACTTTTGAAGGCATTTTAGGCTAAATGAATCAAATTAAAATGTTTCAGCTTAGATTTCTGTAATACTTCTAGGAACTACCTAACCACATCCTGTTGTCAATACAAAACTACTTACCTCATAGAAGTATTATTTTGGGGGGTTGGGTAATTAGGTTTAGTTATTTACTTAATACTTTTTTTTTAATGGAGGTACTGGGGATTGAACCTGGGACCTCCTGCATGCTAAGCATGCGCTCCACTACTGAGTATACCCTCCCCACCCTATTTTAAACCTTTATTGTACAAAACCAAGTCATTCACATCTTCCAATCTTCAACCATTTATCCCACTGAGATCCCACTTTTCCCCCCATTGTGTCACCATTTCACAAATTACTACCTAACTCTTCCAAGAAAACTTTGCTGTTTAAATGTTTCTCTTACTGCACTTTCTTTTCACATATAACATCATTATGTTTACACAATGCTTAGCATATTTTGCTATTTATTATGTGTGTATGTGTTTCTGTGTGTATGCATGCACATTTGAATGTGCATTAGCTTTTTCTCTGAATAATATCACTTTTTTAGGATAAGACTTACACTTACCGTTTCTTCTATTAGCCCCTAATGGGCTTAACATAGCGATCAGAGACATATTTTCAGTTTTAGGACAATGGTCCTCAGATAATAAAAGTAGAAATTAGCCTACTGAACATAAGCCATGAACTAAGTAAATATTGCTGTGACTCGGCTCACACACATTTCCCCTGCCAAGAATTTGCTGGATTCCAAAATCCCTGAGATCAGAATGAAAGATGATCCCAAGCTGAATCAACTCACCAAATGCCATCTTTTCCTGATGTATGTTTATTGATGGCTTCCTTGCTGGGATGAATAAGCTGCATACATACTCTGTCTCAAAATTGAAAATTTTGTTTAAATATTTCCAGTCTTTTAATCAGAAAGTTGATGATTCTTACAAAATGTAATTAGTAAAGATACCAAAAAATGTCGTTTTTCCAACTATCAGGAAATTGTGAAAGGAGCAGGGAGATACCCTTGAGGAATAGACAGACCTAGAAATTATACTCTATGATTGTGTTATTTGTTTTATATCTAACTGCCTAACCTTGGGGACATAGACCTTGGAGAATTCTGACAGAGTTTACTGTCATGAGGTACAAAGAAAATAATTAACGCAAACTTCCTCTTCTTCAACTTAGAGTGTAACTGACTCATTGACATGTTGCCTATGCCTTAAAAATATTGATCACTATATAGAGATGATACTTCTTAAAATCATAAAAAAATTTACAATATATTTTCTAATGACCTTAACATAATTGTGGCTGATAGGATGTGTTTATTTAGTCTTATGTCTGGACGTGTATTTATATAGATTCGCAATGTTTTTTGTTCCATCCGGAATGCGCATGCTTTCAGCTGGGGGTTGATAGAGTTGGGGGTTGGGAGGGTGGGGGTATTTTAGGCATCCTGGTCATGGTCGTGGGTCCAGCTGTCTCCCTTCAGGACAGCCACAGAGGCTAAATATTGACCCAATGCAATTACACCACACACTTTCCTGATTAGGAAGTCCTGAGATACGTGCATATGTAGGGGCGTCGGAAAACAAAGGTTACACGTATTGTTTAAAGGGGTTGATAATTCTTCTGCAGCTAATACTGAAAGGTTAAACCAAAGTGGTAGTCCACAACTCAGCACCTAATTGAGGTTCACATTTGCAAGTGTAAGCTATTTTTAATATGGAGTGGCTAAGAAAAAAGACAGTATCTGCTTACCTGCTTGAGCATCTCTTGGTTGGCCTACGTGAAAGCAGTTGATCTTTCAACTAAAAGCTTGTCAGGGATTAAATCATCAAAAGTGCTTTTAAATCCAACCAAAGGATTATTTTTAAAAAGATCACTTGAAACAGAGACTTTTTTTTCTATTTACAGATTTTTTTTTTCTTTTACAAATTTCTCTATCTGCATTAGAGAGCAAAACCGAAAGAGTAAGATAGCTGAAGTCCATGTGGGCAGAAAAAAAAAATTAGTGCAACAAGTCCTACTTTTAATACTATTGATTCTATATATTGTCATGCTATAATTCTAAATTTTTACCCTCCAAATTTTGTTCAGAATTGCATGCAGGTTTTAGTTAAAGAAAGAACTGTGTGTGTGTGGTACTAACTTGTTTTCATCCTCCAATGCGTGGTTTTGTTAAAGCTTCAAGACCTTAATTTCATAAGTTCTGATGGTGTTTTTAGATTCAGAAACCCAGACTATGGCTGTCCCAAGAGAGGGTTTGGAGATTCCATTATCTAAATAAATAAAAAAAATGGATGTCTTAATTATGTGTAATATGCTATCTTTGTGTGTTAAAAATATAGAAATATTTCAATAAAGTACTGCAAAATTCAAAAGTTAAAGATTTGTTGAGCCAGTGGGTGCCAAATATTCTTGATCAAGTGATAAATGAGAGAATGCATTTATTTATAAAATTTGTCTTTTTTTCCTTACTGCAGCAATAGGCTGCAGAGAGAGAAAACAAAGGAGAAATTAAAAGAGGGGAAAATTAAGCTGTAGGACATTACTTTTCAGGAGACATGTTGAGGTTCAAAGCTAGAGAGATATTAGAAAAAGTATATGAACCCAGTCAAATTGCTAAAAAAAAAAATGTTTTCAAAAGGGAGAAATCTATCATTTGCCTGGGATAGAAAAATTGACTATAACCAAAAGACTTTGACAGACAATAAAGGGAAATAGCAAAGTAGACTGGAATGCCAGGGGTACCCCAGATCTCTGCAGACCACATCATCAATAAAATTATTAGCACATGTTGAGAAGTATATAATTTCTGACACATAATTTTATCACAATGAAATTTAGGAAATTTTCTCAGTGGCTTAGAAAAAGGAAGATTCTTTGGGGCTATCAAAAATATTTCACGTTCTCTTATGGTTAATTCTGCCAAAGTTTTGATGCCCAGAATTTTGGATTTTTTTTTTTTTTTCTGTAAGTTCTCTAGGGCAATCAGAAGAAGCCAGAATCCATACCCCTCTCCTTCCCATTTCTTGTGGCCACCATGTCTTCCATGACAAGAATTCTGCATCAGCTACGTGATTTTTTCAAGATACTTCATTCAGGGACCACTATATCACAATCATTCAAAAGGCTAATTTAATAAACCATGCTGTTACTACAGACTATGGGTTACTGGAATTCCATTTTTATTTGCATGGTGCTTAGTACTGCCTTCAAGGCCAAGGATATGTCCAAATACTCATCTTTGAAGGTTTATTTCAAAAAATTACCACTACTAATCTGGGCTTATTTGGGAAAATATAAACCTCACCAGGAGGTTATGAAAGGAAATTATTTAAGCATGTGTTGAAAAGTTGATTTAAAAAAGAAAAAAGAAAGAAACCTGATATGACACAGTGATGATTAGTGCAGGAAAGAGCTAACTTCCCTAGAATTGGGGATGTTCGAATTAACAGAATATAGAAAGATGGAGACAGGTGTCCTAGATCAAGAAACTAATAGAACCACAACACATGCATCTCTTCTTACTCTTTTCTTGTAAATCTTTATCATGATTGGTAACACACAATTAGAAAAGGCAAGTTATTATATTTAATTTCAACCAATTATTTGCTTAAAGCAATCCAATGATCTATCATTTATTTTAAAACTTTGGTAAAACCTATCATAGTCATGGATTATCTGTTATCTGCATTGAGTTATCTGACATTATCAAGGAAGGATGTTTTTGATGAGGTAAATGCTTTCATCAATCTTTCGCAGATTTTGAGCTGAATTCTTCAGGTCGCCCTATACTCCTGGCCCATAACATTTCAGCTCTACCAGAAGCAGATAACTATGTTGCAGCTTAATTTTGGGCTTAGCCACATGGTTTTCTTTGACTCATAAAACATCAACAGGTGAGACTCCAAACAGGAACTTGAAATATTATTTTGTTGTCTGAGATAATTTAATGTGACTCAGCTTTCAACATAGGCCATTAGCCAAATGGCCCAAGGAAGATGACGTGCACACAGGTGTACAGAGTGAAGACTGGCTGATGCAGTCAGCTCGGCCTCGATGCACAAGGGGCTCAGCCAGTCTCAGCGGAGCCACCTCAGCGCAGCCAGGGATTCAGAAGGATTCCTACTGCTGCCTCCTACTGGAGCTCACAATTGTTTTCTTTCTATCAATAAGTAACGTGCTCAGTTAGATCTGTGTAATGTATCTTGATCAATATCATGGTTACCACATTATACTATCATGGGGAAAACGGTAAAAGATATTGGGATCTCTCTATATTATTTTTTTACAACTTCAAGTGAATCTAAAAGTATCTCAATCAAATTTCCAATAAAGAAGTAAATAAAGTAAAACCACATTGACTTAAGTGGAAAAACCAGATTGATGGGCATATAGCTCCAAAATGCGCATCATTTTCTTGCACTAGCACATAGTGGCACTGTGGTTATGGTTGCCAGTTATAATTTAACTGTACCGTATCTGGATGTTTTATGTGAGATATATTTCCGATTTATTTATTTATTTTTTTTGCCTGGGAATCTTCCACTACCAAAATTATTCTTGTGGAATTAAATACACATTCCTTAAAAGATATTACTACACATCAATACAAATAAATGAATAACAAAAAAGATATTTAGTGTTTATGTCAAACTGCTCGTAATTACTACATTCATATTGAGAAGTAAGCTTCCTCATTATAAGCTCTAACGCTTCAGATCATCTGAAAAATCCTACACTTCACATGACTTAATTGAATGAAAATTGGTCCAGGACAATCACATGGTCATGTGTATTAACATAGAAACCTTTATGGTTCATAATCTGAAACAAAAATTTACTTTGAGAAGTCTTTTATTCCTACGATTGTCATTTTAAAGTGATTTCATTACACATAAGAGTGAACATATCTTGGACTTTCAGTTGCAAGGTTAGCAAGATTTGTGTATTGATTTGCTACTGAAAAACCCTGACAGTACTCTCAAAAAGAAATAATGAATATTTTCTAGCTTTACACTTTTTCACAGAACAATTTAATATTGATTAATTTCTTCACTGACTCCTTCACATCTTTGTTCCTGAGGCTGTAGATCAGAGGGTTCAGCATGGGGATGACCACGGTGTAAAAGACAGAGGCCACCTTGACCATGAGCCATGAACTTTTGGAGTTAGGGACACAGTAGAGAAAGAGGATGGTCCCGTGGAAGATGGTGACGGCGGTCAGGTGGGAGGCACAGGTGGAGAAGGCTTTGTGGCGCCCCCCAGTGGAAGGCATCTTCATGACAGTGATAAAAATGAAAACATAGGAAGTGAGAATGATCATCAGGCTGCTTACTTCATTGAATGTGGCAGAGACTAAAAGGACCTTCTGGCTAATGTAGGGGTCAGAGCAGGAAACAGCAACAATGGCGGAGTATTCACACACAAAGTTATTTATGATGTTAGACCCACAAAAGGATAAGGTCAACAAAAAGTATGTGCACGTTAGGGAACAAGCCACACTCCAAGAGTATGACGCAGCCACCAACAAGGAACAGCGCTTCTGAGACATCACAGCTGCGTAGAGAAGAGGGCTACAAACGGCCACAAATCGGTCATAGGCCATCGCTGCCAACGTGTAAGTCTCTGTCACAACAAACATGCAGGCAAAGAAGAACTGCAGGATGCATCCTGTGAAGGAGACAGTTCTGTCTTCTACAACCAAGTTTTCCAGCAGTTTGGGTGTAACCACTGTAGAGTAACAGAAGTCAGCAAAGGACAAGTGGCTGAGGAAGAAGTACATGGGGGTGTGGAGTCTGGGACTGAGCTTGATAGTCAGGACCACGCCCAGGTTGCCCAGCACCGTGACCGTGTAGACGGTCAGGAACACCAGGAGGAGGGGCAGCTGGAGTTCCGGGTACTCTGAGAAGCCCGAGAGAATGAAAGTGACCTCAGCACTCTGATTCTCTTGGTTCCTGTGGACAAAATATGAAAGTTGGTTCAGTGACATGAGGAGCAAAATTTGGACATGGATGGCTAAAATGAGGAAATGTCAAGAGACTTGGTGAATATCTGTAAGTAGTGTTGTGGAAAATACTTGATTTCAATTCTTAAACTTATTTTAAAAGCTAGAATTTACTAATGTCACCATTATAGGGTGAGTATAAAATTTGTGCAAATGGAAAAATAAGTTGAGAAAAGTGGAACAATGGAGTTGACCTGTTATATTTCAAATGATCAGATCCAGTCCCCTCAGAGGCAGCTGGTTTCATGAGACAGATCAGTGTAGCTTTTTGCATGAATATGAGACAGCTAAAGTCCTGCTCTTGAAAGAAATGTGTATCATACATTTTTACAATTTCTTCCTTGCCTAACTTATTTAACTGTGAGAAATTAGAACTCAAAAGAGAATTATTGACCCAGCACAATGGTCAAGTTACTTTATTTTGCTTTTTTTTAACTACGGTTGGTGTAGCTATTACTGAATTTACCTTTCCAGTTAACTACTTAACACTCAGTCACATTTCTCTCCTCATATTTTAGAAATTTCCTGCAGAAGAATAATGTACTTCATCAGCTACATTTATCTAATTATCAAAATTGTAAAATCTGTTACTGTTACATCTTGTTCTATCAAGTAGTTAAAGAGACTCGTGGTAGAAATAAACTTAATTATATTCTCTTCACACTATTTTTCTTATGCCAGAGAACTTCCTACAACATCATTATTAAATGGTCAACTTACTCTAACTCAAAACTCCCAAAGATGGGGCACTGCTTTCTGATGTATGATTAGACCGTGGTTTTCTACTGAGTTAAAGATTTTCTTGCTCTGAGTAGGTTTCCACAGACATAAAGGTAACTCTTTCAGTGCCCTATACTGTTATCTTCATGATCTTATCCAATAATTTTCTCTCTACTTGACCGATGGCCATGGTCCTACTCCGTCAACTATTGTCAGCCCTCAAAAATTACAACTTCAGCCACATCTGTAACCTAGTAGACATTGTACTTATTTTCTGTCATTTACCATTTTATCATTGTCTGTTCCACAGCAAAATCAAATTCATGCAAACAAAGATGGAAGAAAGTAGGCACTCAATAATATGTATTGAATAAATAAATATATGAGTATGTGAGTGACTAAAGTCTAGGTATATAATAAGCATATTGGGGTAAAAACTCTCATAATACTCTAATTGTAATAATATTATAATAATATTAAAGAAGTTAGACTTGCCTACTAAGGCAGCAGCATGCTGTGAACTCACAGTGCACTGAGACACACCTGGAGTCCTAGGAAACAGCAGCCACTGTGCAAACTTCCTGGGCCCTGAGCTTCCTGAATTAGCATAAAATAAAGATACGTATGGAGATAAAAGGACGCACTGAATTCTTTTTTTTAAAAAGGCCTGTGTTCCTCCAAAACGCTTCAACTGTTTTTTTTTTCTTTTTACAGTAATTTTTTGCTATAATTCATTCTTCTCAAAGCCACTTCCAAATCTTTCTGAAACCTAAAATGGCACTTTGCATAAAGGGATGTTCATTCCACACAGAATTCTGTAAAAATCCTGTCTTATCAGGAGCTGAAATCAAACACTGTTTTGTTTTCCAGTTATTACACCTTTACCCTCTCTATGCACACTTGAGGTTTTCCTGTACATACAGAAGGACATCATTCACATAGCCCTGCTTTTTCTTCTTCAATTGTTCCTTTACTGTCCTTTGATTTGACACTTGTGATTTAATCCCTCATCACATTTATGATTTCCTGAAAGTATATTTCAGTTTAATGTAAAACTCTTTTTAAAAAGACTGAGTTTTAAGTTAAATACTCAAACACAGAATGCAGATTCTGTAACTGAAGAGACTTTTTCCCAAATCTGTGTTCATCCCCTGTGGTGCTTGTAAACAAAGTCTGAGTAGCCAGGACTGAGAAGGAAATCACCGCCATCAAAGATAAAGACATTTCGCCATGCGTATTCAGTTCCTCCTCATGCACACATCTTCCCCACACCTGCGGCTCTGCGTTTCACCTCCTGCACTCTGTGTTTATTGGTGGCCAACGTTCACAATCTTGCATTTAGCCCCAGGAAGTGTCGATCGTGTTCAGCTGAGAACACGAATGTCCTGTCCACTGTTTCTCTCCCTTCCGGTGTTATCTCTCCTGGAACGATTTTCACATCGTAGACCCACTATGCACTCAGTACTATAACAGGCTTTTCAGAAACTATACAATTATAAAACACGAGCCTCATTCTCAGTTTTTTTCCTTACGAGAAACATTCCAGGGAATAATGCATATAAGCACAAAAGACACATTGAAACACACATTTCTTATTTGTTATTTAAGTTTGTGTGGATAAAGTAAAGGATAAGAACATTGCAACTGAGAAAAACTGAAACATTTCTCAGTGATGTAGGCTGGTGAATCGTAAGAGATAAATGTGGTGAAAGATAAGGAACTGAATACTTCTAGTGAGCTGCACTAAATAGGTCACCTGGCCGTTAGTTTTACACATGTGCTATTTTCCTTTTAAAATGAAATAGGGATTGAATCAACTCACCGGAGTGCAGAATTTGACTTATTCATTTAATGGAGTTTGTTTGCTAATATTAATGGATTCCAGAAAAATTCCTGCTGAGAATTCTACTATTTTTAGTATAGTAATAAACCTGAAAAAAAAATAGGAACAGAAATCTACAGTATACTGCAATGAATATTTCAGGAATAATGACTTTTTCCTCTAATCTATTAAAAAATAAACTCAGAGATGACAAAGAGAAAAGGAGACAAAAAGCTGACCCCTAACACCAGACTGCTACGTTTATATGCCATCAAAACCTTAGGGAGCTTAACCCTGGAGAATATTGTTGACTCTCGCCTTGGGGATGAGAAATAGAGCAATTAGATGAAGCAATTCCCTGTGTGATGTTTTGGTCATATTTGATTTCTTCTGAAGATTGGGGAATAATTTCATCATAAACTCTAATCAATTGTCTTTTTAAAATGTTGAACAAGATATCTTTTGTCTTTAATTTTTCTTTTTAATAAAGGTGCTGGGGATTGCACCCCAGACCTCAAGCGTGCTGACCATGCACTCTACCACTGAGCTAAATCCACTCCCCTATTTTGTCTTTAAACACTGGAAAAATACAGAAATGTACAAAAGAAAAATCAGCTATTGGGCGACAATCCAAAGATTCTTACTCATTGTTGACTTCCGGGTTTTCCTTTGCTACATGAATATGTATTCATCAGTGTGTATCTGGAAATAAAACTTATACAATACATGCCATATTATAGTTATAGTGTTCATTATCCTTTCTTTAATTTAACATTGTGTTGTGAGCTTCATTTTCTATGAAAACCACTGATTTTGAGATAATAAGGTTTGTATTACTCTCCAAACATGAACACAGTTCTATTCAATTCTTAGATTTATTTTTGAAATTGAAAAAAGAGCTGGCACTCTGTTTTTTAAATTTGTAATCTAAGTTTATGGGAAGGAGAATGCATTTATTTTTTTGAGGAACTACCATATTTTAACAGATAAACATCTCAATTCCAGTGACTTGATTTAATAGAACAGGTACAGCAAACTTTTCCTGGAAAAAGCCAGACAGTGTATATTTTAGGTTTTGTGGGCCATGTAGTCTTAATTTCAACATGTTGATTCTTCATCCTGAGGCACGGATGCAGTCACAGACAATACATGAACCGATAGGCCTGGCTTATGGGTTGTAGTTTGTCAACCCGTGCAATAGAATTTACTTCTTGATTATTCAGGGTGCAACCATTGTTTCCAGAGCAACAGGCTGATGCCCTCTGAGTAGGGATGTAGGCACCTAGGCGTCTTCCAAATCGTGGGTCGCAGCAATGTGGTTATTATAACCCGATTATAACACCCTGGGAGAAGCAAGAATTTGCTTTTAAAAATCCTATGCCTTTCTGCATTGCGAGCACATCGAGGGTGCTCTTCACATGTTGAGATGCTTGAGTAATGTCCAGGGTATTTCCTGATTGGCAAAATCATGATAGGATTTTGAACTTTGGGTTGAACTATAAGGTTAACATAGAATTGCAGGGTTAAGAAAGAAAAACAAAAGGCTTTTTAATCAGAAAAGATAGTCTGAGCCAAGATAGGAATTTGAATGTTCATGTTTCTATCAATCACTTAGAAATTGACTTTATGCAGTTAGCAGTACTAGAAAGAGTGGAGAACCAGGGGGTACCAGTTGCAGAAAGAATGTAACTGGGATCAGTGCCAGGAGTGGAACCTTGTGGCAGGGCTCCCCGCCAACAAGACAAGTGTGTAGTAATGAAGCGGTGGTGGTTGTAAACAGGTGTAGCCGTTGTGAAAGAAACTCATTCAGTTCTATTATTATAATCATGACATTCAATTTGGTTGCATTACAGTAGTTTACGGAGACAGAAAGACGTAGTAACCATTTTCATTGTAGTTCAGAAGGGTGCATTGTGTTCTTGACAGCATCTCACTGCAATTAAGTCAGTGGCTCCCGGTAACCATGAATAATTGTATACTCCCTTGCAATATGAAGTAATTAGAGGTGAGATGTGTGTGTGTGTGTGTATATATATATACACACATATATATATATAGTAATTATAGATGTATGTGTATATATATATGGGAGATAGAAGATCTTACAAACCATCAAGGGCCTGAAGGTGTCTGAAATACAGAAGAAAAACAAAAGGGGACTCCAACCAGTGTATTCAAATATTTTCAAGGCTAAATTGTTTGAGAAACCCTGGTCTCTTTCCTGTGTCTTCAAGGCAGAAAATTAATTAATTTAAAAAACCCCACAAGAACATGATTTCAGAACAACAACGACAGAAGAGCTTCCTCCCCATAGCACCCAAACAGAATAACATGGATGACCCCGCGCCTCTGGGCTGCTCAGTACCACTAAAAGGGTATAACAAGGGGCGCTAGAGATGTCAACTTTAACGTAAATAAAAGGCAGGGGCGGCCTTTCAGGAAGAACGCAGCCAGAAGTAAAACTCCACAACAGCTCTCTGCATGTCCCATCTTCCGTGACTAATCCTTATACTGGTCTAGAGATCTCACTAAGATCACCTCACCTTTGGTATTCTCAAAGTGCTCTGTTGTTTTTAAATTATCTATGATTCTCAAAACCCAGAAGTTGTACATATCTAACAGGTTGTTTTAACCGCCCACCCAAAAAAATAACTGTTTCAGTAATTAAACAGTTACTCTAATCTTCCTAACAAGGAAGGATTTGGTTCAAAGCAAGCTTTTTAAATCCTTGCCTGAAAACGAGAAGATCATTTCTGCAAGCTTACATGAGTATAACACAATCTAAAAATAAGGAATGCAATTCAAAATAGCCTCCCAAGTCCAGGATTACCTATAAAGGCGTAGTTACAGAGAGATGGAGGCCTACGGATACGCAAACCTCTGAGAACGGAAGGTACACAGTGCAGCCCGGGAGGACTGCTCTGGTCTCCAGGATAACTCGACGAGATTACAGGCGATTTTCTTGATCTTTTTGATCTGCTCTAGGTCTCCAGCCTGACACATATTTCAGAAAACATGGACGAGCCCAGGTAACTGTGATAACGGAGCTCTTCAATCCCAGTTCACCGTTAGTTCTCACCACGTAAGAGGCGGCGCGTTTCTTTTTAAGTTTATCCTACTTTGACGTAAGGAGAAAGCAGTGTTGGTTTTACTTTTTCCCAACACTCCCAATTTGATTCTCCATTTGTGGTCTCATTCTCAACCAAAATACATGGTAATTGGTAGAACATTTTTCAAAGGGTCTAATAATAATAATAATAAAAATTTCCCTGAAAATTAGTAGCAATGCGTATGAACTTCTTTCTCTTAGAAGCGATACAAACGGAGCATCCACTAGGTGGCGGGGTGACACCATAATTTACGTCAGGACCCATCTCTCAGTGTATTAATGCCTTAGGGAGGATTACAGACAGAAAACAAGACATTCATGATTTGAATATAACCTTGAAAATTGTTCATTCCATCTCCTTTTCTTTCAAGAAAAAGGAAACTCATGTTCAAAATGGTAAGTTATTTGATCACATTTAAGCATCAACCCACCTTTGATTTTTATCTTTGCTTTTCCAATTTTTAATTTTGAGCTAGGAATGATGTACTGGTTCTTGATCACTTACACAGTCACACAGTTTGGGTAATAAAGAGTGTAATCAGTTCATTTCAATTTACTTATAATAAATAATACACAAATAAAAATGTGATTAATAAGATACACAGATATTCGTATAAATATTAAAATTCTTACAAAAATATAAATATTCCTAAAAGCAAAGAGCAAACAAAACAAACAAAATGCTAAAAAGCCACTTATCTATTAATATACACATACGTGAGTGTCATATATCCATATACGTATGTATGCATGTACATGATGTAAAAATATCATGTATGTGACAAAATATTAAAGAACTATACTAGAACATAATGATTATATTAATAGAGTTAATGACAAAGTTAAACCTGACACTATTCTATATACATGAGAAATTCATAAATAAAGAAATTCAGTAAAATGTATTCATTTATTATTCTATTATTTTATTTTGGTGGGGGGATTAAGTTTATTTAGTTTCAAAGGAGGTACTGGGGATTGAATCCAGGACCTCGTGCGTGCAAAGCACACACTCTCCCGCTGAAGCTATATCGTCCCCCAGAAATTCAGTAAAATTAAAATTACAGAATGAGCTAGTTATTCCTAAACTGGTTTCATTTTTGTGAACAGAAACTATTCTGAATGATTTGAGTCCTTTGAAATTTGCTGTGGCCTGCTTTATGATTCATCAAATAATTGATTGTGGTGAATTTTATATAGGCACTGAAAAACATCTGCCTGCTGTTTTTGTTGGGAGTCATTCTATAAACATTAACTAGGTTAAATATGTTAATTATGTTATTTAAAACTTCCACAACCTTAGACATTGTACTGCTTGTTTATTCACCAATAGAAAAAATATGTTAAAGTCTTCCATGATGATAAATGACTTATCTATTTCTTTTGTATCCCCAGAATTTTTCTTTACCTATTCTGAAGGTCTGTTACGTGCACTGACACTTGGATTGTAACCTCTTCATAGAAGGTGGCCATGTGTTTCATTATGAAATTATCTTTAGTAATTTTATTGCATTTAAAACCTACTATGTCTTATACTGTTATAGATGCATGAGATTTCTTTAGAAAGACTTTACTTTGTATATATTTTTACAATGCCTAAAGTAGATGAACACATGCATAACTTACTACTCATAAATTTTACCCAGGTCTATATCACACGGAAGTATTTGTTTATGTTCACCAAAATATAACAAGATTCTTTGAAATACTACTATTCATAATTTTTACTGAAAAGTTAAAAAACAAGAACAAAAGAAACAGAAAATCATGAGCATTTTATGTATACAATTTGGGGTATATTCATAAAGTGAATACTATAGCAAAGAGAATAAAGAAATTTGCAAGCGACAAGAATAAATCTTATAAATACAATGATGATCAAAAGAAGCCAGTTACCCTGTGGAGAAAGGGGAACCCTCCTACACTGCTGGTGGGATGCAGTTTGGTGCAGCCACTGTGGAAAACAGTGTGGAGATCCCTCAAAAGACTAGGAATAGACTTGCCATATGACCCAGGAATTCCGCTCCTGGGCATATATCCAGAAGGAACCCTACTTCAGGATGACACCTGCACCCCAATGTTTATAGCAGCACTATTTACAATACCCAAGACATGGAAACAGCCTAAATTTCCATCAACAGTTGACTGGATAAAGAAGATGTGGTATATTTATACAATGGAATACTATTCAGCCATAAAAACCAACAACATAACACCATTTGCAGCAACATGGATGTTCCTGGATAATGTCATTCTAAGTGAAGTAAGCCAGAAAAGAAAAATACCGCATGAGATCTCTCATATTTGGAATCTAAAAAAAAAAAAAAAAAAGAACATAAATACAAAACAGACACACTCATAGACATAGAATACGAACTTGTGGTTGCCAAGGGGGAGAAGGGTGGGAAGGGACAGACTGGGAGTTCAAAATTTGTAGATACTGACAGCCATATGTAGAATAGATAAACAAGATTATACTGTATAGCACAGGGGAATATATACAAAATCTTGTGGTAGCTCACAGCAAAAAAAAAGTGACAATGAATATATGTATGTTCACGTAAAACTGAAAAACTGTGCTCTACACTGGAATTTGACACAACATTGCAAAATGACTAAACTCAATTAAAAAAAGTAAAAAAAAAAAAAAAGAAGCCAATTACCAAAAAAGTGTAATATATAATTTTATATATATAAAGTTACAAAAATAACTTTAAAATGATACCAGAGTTTTGTAGAATTTTTCCTGGCTTTTGCCCTCCCCTCTCTGGTGTGATGGTGGTGGTTTTGAAATTGTAGCCTGCATTCTTCATATGGGATTCTAGATCCTAGTTCTGGATGGTGTAGCATCAACCATATTTGCAAAATATTGTGTATGTCTATTGCATTCTTTCTGGAGTCTACAGATAGAACTGTCGCTAAGTGCAAATTCTGTTTCACTTAACATAGACATATCAGGCCAGAAAACATTGGGCATTGCTTGAAAACACTGCAAGATAAATAACAAGTCACTGATGCCTAAGGCTTAGAACAAAAATCAGGGGAGAGTTTATTTGGGAAATTAGGACAGTCACAAGCACTTCTGTATATAGAAGAATTAAGCAGCTATGAGCATGCTCAACATAGATTAGAGGACAGAAGGGAGGGGGGACTGGGAGTTAATGGGCACACAGTTTCTGTTTGGGATGATGAAAATGTTTTGGACATATACAGTGGTGATGATTGCACAACATTGTAATTACGCACTTAAAGTTGTTAAGGTCCCTTTTTTTATATATAAACACCTTTGAGGAATGTGGTCTGTGGAGCTTGGAAAAATGCTGTTAGAGAAAACACTGCCTCAGAATGTTACTGAGAAATAAGCTAAACATAAGTCATAACAAAACGACTTGGTAACATCCTCTGTCACAGGGATGATGTTTATAAGGGATTGATTGGATGAATTATTGACAGAAAAATCAACAGCCAAGGACATTGAGAAAGAAAGGACAACAGATTGTGGTGACTTTTTAAAGAGTTTTTATTAGACGACAGGAGATGCATGCTGGACCATCCAGCATCCTCCACAAACTGTAAACTGAAGCAACATTAATGTTTTCCCTTTACCTGCAACCCAGTGTTCTTCTCTTTTTACTTCTCTTTTTTTCTGAGGTGTGAGTATTACAAACTTTCTTTCCAGGTCATTAGAGTTTTCTGGTAACTGTCTCCATATTAAAATGGAAGCTGCCCTGCACTTAGTTTCCATATACACATAGGAAAACATGACTTGATTGATACAGTTATTTTTAGTTCTTTGAATAATGGTAAAAAAAAAAAAAGTTCAGCTTCACTTCAGTCAAATTATCCTGATGGGAATTTGCAAACTCACAGAGATACTGCAATAAATGTCTACAAGTTAAATATCTCACAGGTAAAGCTGTTTGGAGATCAGACAGGAACCGTGTATTGCTTTTGTTTGCATTTTTCACCAGAGAATGTGATAAATGTGCTATTTGAAAAGAAATAAATAACTTTTGCCAACATAAATGTAGAAGTTACCATTCTCTTCTCTTAAATATTTAAATAAAACTGGGAAGCCTCTTGAAATTTGTTTTAGAAAAAAACTGGACACCTTACCTTAGAGAGCTGGTAAGTTCTTTTTGCAGGATGCTTCAGAATAATTTGCATTGTGAGACTTATTAATGTATATACATTTACTGAATTCATTGATCATTTCTGAGTGTGGTGTATGGCACTGTGAAGCATTACACGTACCTAGATATCAGCCAAATATCTGGTGAGTTGGACACATGATAATTTTCACTTAATCAACCCACAATTAATCACTGTCCTTAGGTCAATAAGAAATGTATTTTTAAAACTTATTATTAAAATATCAATTTAACAATTATTGGTACCTTGACTAATGTTTTTTAGAAAACTTTAGCCACAGTTTACATATAATCAACTTTTGAAATTGTTGCTCTATGTATTTAGTAATATAAAGCATCTCTTGTGGCTGCCTATTTTTTATGTAATTCATACATAACTTACACTCTGTGCCAATTGCATAAAATAATTAAAAACATGACAGTGATAAATATTCTTTCACAACTTGGGGAATGTTAAGAGGTAGTAAATAAAACTGATAGTTGGTGACCGATACTTCAGTAAAGGATATAGAAAATCTGAAAAGGAAATACTCAAGAAGGACAGACAGGGTGTGTCCAGTGACTCTGTTCCTATTTCCTCTGAATGAGTCATATTTGTAGTTTGAGTTTCTCTGCCTATTCTATTACGTTCAGCCAAACCTGAGCTATTTGTTAAAATACGAAATTAATGAAGATGATGCAAACAGCCCTTCAGAATGAGTGAAAGGGTGAGGAGTGAAAGGGTGAGGAGTAAAGGACGGGCAAGTTTAGTTCTGTACATAGTGGAGACCACCAAGGCTGGAGACCACCAGGGTTTCAGGGAAACTGACCCGAGTTTTAACATAAAACAATAGACTAAGAAACGAGGGAAGGTTACAGGGATGGGTTTATGTGACCTCCAAGTGATTTTTGCTAACAGGATACCAGTAAAAATCAGAAGACTCTTTCTCAGTGGCTCTCTCTGTGTCTCTCCAGCTTTCTGAAGTAAATTTGATTATAAACATTCTGTAGTTTTGTATCTCTTCAATACATGACAAAACAATTATAATGATAGTGATATATAATTAAAATGAACTTCCATTTCATTCTATCAAACACTGAAGGTAAATTTATTCATTAACTTGGCAAATACATATTGAATACTTAAAATGATCAAAGTGTAGAGTGCAGATACTAATAATAAAGAATAGAATTAATAATTTAATTCATGGTCATTGATCTTAACTCTCACACACTAGGTAGATTTGTATTTTGTCTCTTCAAAACCCTGCTTTATGTACACACATTTAAATGGTAATTCCACTGAAAGGGAAAAAGAAGGTGGGAAGTGTTACAGTTTTGAAAATAAATTGTAAATATATTGGTGCTGAGGTTATGAGTAGATGCATTAAAATATTTTAAATACTAAGGTTCAGTGTTTTATCCAGTTGAAGTAGAGAATTTACTACAGTGTGATTCAGTGGAATGGCTGCTTCTCAGTGGCTCCCCCTTGGCCTGTCTATGGTTCTGGAAGTTCCACCAGCAAACAGGTGTTCATTTGTCCTGAGGTATTTACTAGAGTTGATCTCACATTACATGATGGCAGGAACTAGGACGAGGAGGAAATAAAAATACTGGCGATGAAAGAGAGAAGAGTCAGCCTGAGAGACCAAGACTGATGACGTGGAAACTGAACAGAGCAGGCATTTTCAGGGTGGCTGATCAGGGAGAGCTGAACAATTTGTGTGTGTCAATTAAAAATAAGCCAGTTTATGCAAATGAGTAAGGCACTGTGTGAGATTAAATTTCAAGCTATATGTACTATTACTATCCTCAGATGTCCTGCTGAATGTCAAAAACAAACATTTTTGAAGTCTGAGATAAAAAATAGAGATAATTATATTTTTCTTGTTATCCTTTTCATTTACTATAAACTATAATATTTCATCTATAAATTAAGCATGTTTGTAAATTACTTATATTTGCAAATTACTTATATTTGTAAATTAAGTATGATCGTGATTCCAAATTAAAATTTTTTTTTCTGTTTATCATCTTTCCACCTAAGAGAGATGGCAGGAAATTTCTCACATATAACATTATCTACATATTATACTTCATATATTTGCACTTTTTGCATTTTCACTCAATGCTCCACTTCTGTGTGCATTTTCTCCATAATAAATAGTGAGAATAGCAAAGAGATATCTAATTTTTTTTCTACAGAAACATTTCTTGAATTTTATTAGGGCATAAGATCCAATTGTATTTGATAATACATGTTAATTGAATGCATATGGAAATAGACTGTACTCTCCATTACCAGTAAGTAATGTTTTCAAGAAAGGGCCAAAAAGACCTCAAGGAAAGCCTGCCTAAATGAAAATCAAATTTCTATTTCTGCAATGTTTAACCCTTTCCATTATAATCTGCCCCATGACAAGAAATACTATGTATCACCATGTTTAATCCATATTTATATCATAAGAATTGATAATTGTCTAATTTCAGGTGGCTACAAACTTCTCTGAGTCATGGAAAACAGGAATAACGTTACGGAATTTATTCTCTTAGGACTTTCTGAGAAAAAAGAAATTGAAGCTCTCTGCTTTTTGCTATTCCTACTTTGTTACATTGCAATTTTGATGGGAAACCTGCTTGTCATGATGTCTATCACCTGCAGTCAACTTATCAAGCAGCCTATGTATTTCTTCCTGAGTTACCTCTCGCTCTCTGACCTCTGCTACACCTCCACGGTGACCCCCAAGTTGATCATTGACTTGCTGGCAGTAAAGAAGATTATTTCCTACAATGGCTGCATGACACAGCTCTTCACCATGCACTTCTTTGGGGGGATCGAGGTCTTCATCCTCACAGGGATGGCCTACGACCGCTACGTGGCCATCTGCAAGCCACTGCACTACACGGTCATCATGAGCAGGCAGAGGTGCGGTGCCATGATGGCTGCTTCCTGTGCTGGGGGCTTCCTGCACTCCTTTGGTCAGTTTGTCCTGGCCATCTTTCTGCCCTACTGTGGCCCCAATGAAATAGATCATTACTTCTGCGATGTGTATCCTTTGCTGAAACTGGCCTGCACGGACACAAGCAGAATCGGTCTCCTGGTCATCGCCAATTCGGGCCTGATGGGCCTGGTGACGTTCGTGGTGCTGTTGATATCCTACGCTGTGATCTTATATACCATCAGGTCCTACCCCGCGGATGAGGGCCGCAAAGCTCTCTCCACCTGCAGTTCCCACATCACTGTGGTGGTCCTTTTTTTCGCTCCTTTACTCTTTGTTTATATCCGACCAGCAACTACTTTACCAGAAGACAAAGTGTTCGCTCTGTTCTACACCATCATTGCCCCCATGCTCAACCCTCTGATCTACACACTAAGAAACACGGAGATGAAGAATGCCATGAAGAAGCTATGGTGCCGTATCATGGGAAGGAAGGAAGTAAACTGAAAAACATCCCTGATTTTCATAAGGAGCTTGTTAAATACATGATTTCTCTACTCTGAAACCTTTACAATGCATAGTGCTTGCCTATTTTTCTTGTACCTAGCAACTCAAGTATGAGCAAAAGTTTACAGTTCCCTGGATTTATGCAGACTCTCTGCTATGCTCTGATTTTCTTACTTATCTCTCCTCTGCCCCACGATCCTTGGGCTGTGTAACTAATTTAGCTACTTAGCAGCCGCCTATGGAAGGCAGCGTGCAACACAGATCAACACCGAGAGCCCATGTAGCTAATTCTTGTGCCTCACCATGCTCAATGAAGCTAATTCCAGCCGCCAACTAATGAATTAAAAAATAATTCCAATCTTTTACTTGTTTTGCTTAGAGAATATTCTAAAAGATCTAATTTAAGACCCACAAGATTTCTTTAAAAATTCACTTTTTTTTTCTAATAATTTTGTGGTCAGCTGCATTCTGGAGCTTCTCACATGCCCAAGCCTCTCCTAAGCCCCACATCGAACTTTTTCCTTCTGTTCTCGTGCACTTTCACTTCCAGCCCTGTTCATGTATAAATCAGCTGCCACTCTCTGGCTAATTCTAGTACCTTATAAAATACAGGTTAAAGGCATGAGTTCTGGACCCAGCATTGATTACTAACTATGAGGACTGGGACATATTCCCAACAAATCATCTATTACATGGTAATATTATTATGTTAGTTATATGTGTATAATTATGTATATAGCACTATACATTACTATGTATAATAATGTATAACATATATTTTCAGAAAGGACTTTGCTGTACAGAGATAAATTGGGAAGCTATCTGCTCATGGCAAGAGAACCCATGGGAGCATATGGGCTTCCTGAAAGCACTGTTGAAAGAATAGCAGTCTTTTTCCAAGCATCATCTAGAAATTCCAATGCCTTAGCAAGCCTTTTTTTTTCCCCTGGGGAAACTTAAATCTTAAACCCTCAGCCTACGTGCTGTACTTCTAATCCAGGCTATAGGCTTCTCATGTGTTCCCCACTGCAGCTCACCTCAGCCTCCCTTAGATACCTGATTCCGCTCTGTCCTGACATACAAGCATCACACACAAGATTTCCTCATGGTCCCCGTGTCTCATGTTTAATCTCAGTGTTTTGGATCCTGATGCATTAGGGAAATGTAATTAGGAACTTTGGCATAACTATTTATTAGGGAGAAATTGAAGCTGTGGTTTATATCTTTGGCAAAGTATACTGATGGGAAATTTCTAAGGCCTCAGAGATATTGAGACAAATCTTATATTCCCATTTTCTCAGAATTTGCCTTAAATGCCAATTAAATATCAAAAAGAACATATAAAGTTATCTATATTTATATATGTAAATATACATAAATTTTCTCTAAAGACAAAGGTAAATAAACATCAGAGAGACACTTCTTTCTTTTCTAGAAATGGAAAAATAGTGCACTAAAAAAGTCTCAAATTTAGTTCAGTTTACCAAGTGTATCTCTATTGACGGAATTCATAAGAATTCTCCCATAAGACTTCATGCAATCTGAGATGTATTATTGCATAGCAATGCTGATTTTTTTCAATTCTGATTTTTCTTGGGTGTGAAGCCTCAAGCTTAGAAGAAATCTGCCTGATGAGTTTAGCAGCTGGTAAATTCAATCCAGCTCATAAATGTATGAGTGACTTTCCTTAAAAAGAGTATTTAAGTCATGCAGATTGTATTTATAATCTAACCCCTCAAATAAACCTTTTGCTGGAAAAATCTAGAATCATTATAAATGCTACTTCTACTATGTGAGGAAAGCTGCTTTCAACTATGATGAATTGAGTTTTGTGCATCAGCTCTTTGAGTTATCAGTACCATATCTCTCAGCCACCAAAATATTATTTGATTTACTCATTTAATCATATCATTAGCTCTTTGTGCTCCATGATGAAAAAAAGCTGAATATGAAAAAGATGCACTGGCCCAGCAGATCAGTGGACAGAATTTCAGTGAAAGGACTGAATACAAAATGATTAAAAATCAGAATACCAGTATGCTTCTAAGACAATGCAGAAGCAAAAATATATGGCAAAATTTTCAATCAATCTACTTGAATGCATAATATCTACGTGGTAGGTTTCTTTTTCCTAAGTTTAGAGCATTATATTTTTGAGATGAAGAAAAATTATCAAAGGGGAATATGAGCATCTAATTTGGGTAGGGCTAATAATCCAAAGGAGAGAAAACAAAAACATTAAATGGCTGAAATAAATAAAGTTTATCTTCAGGTTTGTAGGGAAGTCCAGACCAGGAGGGAAAGATTTTGCTTAATGATAGAGTGTTTCCCCAATGTGAGGAACCCCAGCCTTCAGGTAAGAAAGAACAGATTGTTCATGACCGAGAAACTATGCTTTTTCTTATGTACCTTTCTTTATCCCACGTTAAAATAGTATGTATTTTTAATGAGCTGTTCAAAATTTGTAGTAAGAATAATACAATAGTATACTATTCTTAATTCACATATACTCATTGATACAAACATGTATAATGTTAATGAGAAATATTTCCTAAATGTTTAATCTTAATATATATCAGTTTTTGTCCTAAGCTGTTACATAAATGAACTCATCAAATCCTTACAACAGACCTCAAAGTTAATTGCCATATTACTCATTTTATAGATGAAGAAATTGATGTTACATATTTTGTCCATGATTATGCTCCAAGTGAACTCTGGAGTCAGTATCCTGTCTCATTTTATGTAGACTCAGAACTCATCATCTTAATTGCTAGAATCTACTACCACTTGGATAGCTTGAGGACCTCCTAAGTTTATAACCGTATAGGGGTTCTGAAGAGGAAGGGGGTAACGAAGATGTTTTGAGCATTGAGTTTCCTATGTATAAATGTGTTCACATTTCACAGGAATCCTGTAAATTAAGCACTGTGATGCTCACTTTAAGGAAGAAGGGGAAAAAATGTTCGAGGTGTAGACTCTTGCATTTAAGAATCAGAGCTGAGTTCTGAAATGAGCTGTCTCCACGTTTCTGATATTCCCTGTGGTGCACAGCAGACAGTACAAGACATGATTCCTGAGCTGATGTACTTATATTTTCCCCACTTTTGGGCTTAGTAATCCTAGAGGGTGGCTAATATTTACTGAATGTATAATACTTTCTAGGCACTGTTCTAAGACATTTCATAAATAGTAATTTTTAATTCAAAAAAATCACTATATACAGAGGTATTATCTTTATTTCAATTTTACAGATAGGTAAACTGAGGCACAGAAATGAAACTGTCACTTGCCGATATTGTAATTCTCATAGTCCCAGTGTACCACGTGGAGCGGGGAAGGCAGGAGGGAGGCAGACAGGTGTTTTCCCCAAATTGATGGAGACTCGCAATCGGAATCTGGGGAGATCTTCAGAGATGATCTAACCCAGCTCCTTTATTTTATGAATGGAAGCCTGAAATCCCAGGGAGCAAACAATTAAACAACAACATGGGAGAAAAAACTAGGTATCACTGTCCACGGATACAGTGTATTTGCTAGATGATTACCTGGAATGGAAGTATATCTAAGTGTATCTGCTTCTATTTGAAAGAACTGAAGTGATTAAATTCTTTTCATGCTTGTGTGGGTGGATTCTCTAAAAAAGTAACAAGAGGAAATGATTGAGAAAAGCAGGCTACATCATTTTTATTGTGTTGTGTTTGTGAGAACTATTTTGGAATTAGCGGAGCCCACTCCTCTGTATACTATTTCCAACCTAGGCAACCATAATTGATTGCCTGATAAGATGCAATTCAGGTAACTTTTTCTGAAAATTAACTTATTTTGAAAGAGTAGATAGGCAGAAATAAATGAGAAATTAAAGAAATACATTTATATTGCTGCTCATATTCTCTACTGCACACCCAGGGTCAGTATTGTGGCAACAATATTCAAAGTTATGTAATGCTTTGGAATTTTCTGAGTCCTGGTTGGTTTGTTTTCCATTGCCAGACCTTTGGTATTTTTAAAATTAAAATATTCTTATTTGTTTAGCACATTTGAACAGAGCATGCAGGTCTTACCAACCATTCAACTGCAAGAAACCTGAAATAATCAATGCACTTTTGTTTCTCAGTAAATTTTCACTTAGGTTTATATATTTATAATTATGAACTCCTGGTCTTAGCTTCCTATAACAATCTAAGTGGGCTTCCAGACTCTAATAGGCTAGGCCCTATTCTTAAATATTTAATCTTCATTCAAAGGATAAATGGATAATCATATTTATAAAGATACTTTCAAGTTAATTTAAATCACTATCATTAGTAATGTAAAATACATTTTTATTTATAAAATATTCCTTTCTTCTAAAAATAAATACCAGTATGAACTTCCAGTAAAATTTTTGGAAAATAAAAAGGAACATAAGTTGGAAAATTAAAATTCCCAAGTTTAACCATCATAAAAAAGCCATTTTTAAAAGTTTATTTAAATATTTAAATGAATTTCTCTTGGATATAACATGATAGTTAAACAAAATAATTTTTGAACTTTGGATATTTCCTATAAGGAAGGAACACTGACTATAATGTAATTCTAAAATTTAAAAAAGTAAATTTTTTTCAACTTGATGTCTCTTAATGAGCATTAAGTTTAATTTTGCTTATAGTAGCAATGCCCAATTTAATATAAAAAGCAAAAGGTATCAATGATTCATAAACATGTTTTAATTCATTTAAAATTTATTGAATCAAAAAAATCAAAAAGGAAAAAAAAAAACCGATTGAATCCAAGAAAGAAGTTTTAAAACTAAAACTGACTTTACTATAGCTCTGTAAGAGAAATACAGGCAAATAGAAAAAGCAGAATTGTAGACAAATTATCCAATACATGCTGCAAATAACTGTAAAGAAACGTAAAAGTCTCATGGAGTAATTTACATAGCTATTTCCTCTTCCAAGTTGAAAAAAAATGAGTCAGTTTATAACTTCGTTCCTCACTTCCATCACGAATTACTGACTAATGGATGATGGTCATTTCTAACATTGCACTATCCCTTCAGAATCATAGCACATTGTCTACTTTGCATTTTTTTATTTAATTAATATTTATTTGACATTGACTATATGCCAAGCACTGTAAAAACCACCTGTATGCCCTACACTGATTCTGTGATCTCATTAGGTGCTATTTAATCAGGTAAGTTCTGTGGTTACCTCCCTGGTACATCCTAAAATGGATTATGTGTTCACCCTACTCAACACTATGAAAAATTATCTCAGTCTCTTTATTCTTGACAAAGATAATTTCCGGCTTCCTCACAAAATAATTTACATTACACACAGCCTGGAACTTGGTCACTGTGCTCGTAGCCATTGGAAGAGTCTTGGCACTGGATGTTCAAAAGAGCTTTGTAATGTGAATGAGTGATTCCAGTGGAGCTCGAAATGACATAGATCTTAAAAAACGCATTCGTGCCATTTCAATTAGATGTTAGCTTTCCATTTTCTCATCAACGATTTGCTTCATCACTCTGTCATTCCAGATAACTTTCTTGAACATCACAGCATGGGAAACAGAAATAATGTTACTGAATTTATTCTCTTGGGACTTTCTAAGAACAAGGAAGCCCAGATCCTCTGTTTTTTGTTTTTCTTACTCTGCTACCTCGCTCTTTGGTTGGGAAATTTGCTCATCATGGGTTCTATCACACGCAGTCAGCTGATCAACCAGCCCATGTATTTCTTCCTTAATTACCTTGCACTCTCAGACCTCCTCTATACCTCTACCGTGACGCCCAAGCTTATGACTGACTTACTGACAGAGAGGAAGGTCGTTTCCTATAAAAACTGCATGACACAGCTTTTCCCCACACACTTCTTTGGGGGCATCGAGGTCTTCATCCTCACAGGGATGGCTTATGACCGCTACGTGGCCGTCTGCCAGCCCCTGCACTATGCCGTCATCATGAGCAGGCAGAGGTGTAAACTCCCTTCTCATGGCACCAGCTGCAGG
Source organism: Camelus bactrianus (assembly GCF_048773025.1). Lineage (NCBI taxonomy): Eukaryota > Metazoa > Chordata > Mammalia > Artiodactyla > Camelidae > Camelus > Camelus bactrianus. The sequence continues at coordinate 13,155,747 of NC_133548.1, forward strand.
GGGGTTTCTGCATTCCCTTGGCCTGTTTCTCCTGACGATCTTTCTACCCTTCTGTGGCCCCAATGAAATCGATCACTATTTCTGTGATGTGTATCCTTTGTTGAAACTGGCCTGCACTGATACGCACAAAATTGGCTTTTTAGTCATAGCCAATTCCGGCCTGATGGGACTGGTGATCTTCGTGGCTTTGATGGCCTACTACTTTACGATACTGTATAATGTGCGCACATATTCTGCCGAAAGCCGCCACAAAGCCCTTTTCACCTGCAGTTCCCACATCACGGTTGTGATCCTCCTTTTCGCACCGGTCATCTTTGTTTACATTAGACCTGCCACGACTTTACCAGAAGATAAAGTGTTTACACTCTTCTACACAATTACTGTCCCCATGCTCAACCCTCTTGTCTACACACTGAGGAACAGGGAGATGAAAAATGCCATAAGGAGAGTTTGGTGCAATGAAAAGCTTTGGGAAAGGAAGTCAGTGATTTGAAGGCCGTTCATCTTTTGATGCCAACAGCTGACTCCTCATCACACCCACTGTCCTTGATTCCGTCCTGCCGACGGGGAACTCAGTCAGGACGAGGGGAAAGCCATGCCTTCATCAACAGCCTGCCTTCAGCGATGTCCCTCTTTCACACGTCTTTTTTCTTGATGTGTTTCTCTCCCTCTCTCTCTTTTTTTTAGTTGAAGCATAGTCAGTTTCCAATGTTGTGTCAGTTTCTGGTGTACAGCACAATAGTGCAGTCACACATAAACATGCACATATTTGTTTCCATATCCTTTTCACTATAGGTTACTCCACGATACTGATGTAGTTCCCCGTGCTGTACAGTAGAAACTTGTTGCTGTTCTTCCCTTGATTCCATATTTCACTGCATTTTAAGTTCCATGAAAGTAGGGATCGCGTTATATTTATCCCACTGGTCATTTCCTGGTAGCAGGCCAAGTGCACGGCACAAGTTAGGAGCTCAATATGTATACGTATTGAATGAATCTGTGAATATCTTGTCCCATAGCTCTGCTTTTCATCCCTTTTAGGAGTCACCTTCATGGTTTAATTACCAGCTTGGACACTAAATGCCACCCTTTTGCTGATAAGTGTTCCTCTTTACCTATTTCTCTACTTCAATATGTTTTCACTTCATACAGACATGACTGAGGACAAGAAAGGATTCCACACTGGATCCAATCAGCCAGATGAGACACCAGAGACCAGGAAATATAGTAGAGGACTGGGTTCATTCTTTCAGATTTATTCATACAGTCTCGTTTCAGTTTTCCAACAAAGTTTGAATATATGATAAGTTTGTTATTCATAAAGTCCTTTCTTACAAGAAAAATAGCCAGTTTATATGAAAATAGTCAAATCACAGACACAGAAGTACACACAGACAGACACATACACAATCTCCAAATTAAGACTGCTAACTGAATTTCTTTTTTTTTCCCATTGGTGCTGAAAAAAAGCTGTATGACAAAAGACAGTCTATGTGCCTTTATAGTTTAAAATTTTTATTTTAAAACATTCTATCTCAACCAACCTTATATTTTTTCTATAATGCAAATCACTACATAACTTTATATGAAACAATGGTAGCTTAAAATATTGAATAGTCAGTAATAGGATTCAATTCTTCCAAATTATAGACCAGTGATTTGTTTCTTTAACCTTAGACTTCTCTCTATAACCACTTGCCCTAGAAATAGATCACCATTTAATAACTATATCTACTTTTTATTTGGCATAATTTTTGCAATATAGATATGTGGTTATAAGAACGTCATTTTTCGGGCAGATATTGTCTTCTTTATTTCACATTAAAGCTAATTAGAACATGTTATTTTAGATAAGTAGCCAGAATAGTCAGCTAATACAACTTACCCTGACGTGTCTCACACATCCAGTCCCAGGCCATGCTAGACCCTCCCCAGATGCCCTAAGGAAGGGCAGGGGCAGGAACTGTCTCTTGAGGGGACCACAGAGCAGAGGGCAGAACAGCACCCAGGCTCTGCGGGCCAGCACATCCAGAAGAGAGAGGAGAGCCCACAGCCACAGACACTCTGTTTCTTCTTCTAAACTCATCACTCAGGGATTTCCTCCTCCTACCCTGGGAAGGAGAAATAGAGGGCTTGCAAGAGAAAATAGTTATTTGATTCTAGCTGAAGACTCTGACACAGAAAAACATACTCAGGAAAACAGTTTCTCTCCATTCCCTCTTTCCACCCACTCCCACCCCACAAAAATATCTAGCACCTTTCAGTGGAGAATTCTTCCCTTTCTCCTGTTGTGTAATGCCATCGTTATCACCATCACATTACATATTCTGTGGACTGTTTCTGGCCTGTCTCTTCTCCTCCACGAAACTACAGTAGCAGTAGAACGAAAGTGGTAACACTATTGTGATACACTGTTGTGTTTCACTTTCTGGGAAAACGAATCCTTGCCTGCACCCCCCTTTTTAGTTCTTGTTGTTGTTGTTGTTTTTCTCAAATTGTTGTAGTTACTATTAATTGTTTGTCCTCCAGATGCCCTTTAGGGCAATTGTGTCAAATTCCAAAAATAACGATTGGGATTTGATAGTTATAACTATCCATTGATTTGGGAGAAATTGACATCTGATTGTCTTCATCCATCCAAGAACATACTATGCATATGTTTATTGAAGTCTTATATCCAGTGGTAAAAATTGTCACTTATTCAAATAAATCCTGTGTACTTATAATTAAGTTATTCTTAAGTATTTCATCTCTTTTGTTGCTACTGGGGAAGCAACATTTTTTTCCCATTATGTTTCCTCATTGGTTATAATCATTATCTAAAAAGTAGTCATTTTGAGATATTTAGCTTTATACATATGTGTGTATCTTTCATATGTTGATTTATTCTTGGCATTAATAGAAGAATATAAAGTCACATCGCATATGCATTGGGCTCCAAAGTCAATGTACGAAATGAGCTTCGAGTGTGGTCAAAATGATCCAACATCAGTCACTCAGCTAGTAAGTGGTCAAGACTCAAACACCCAGCTAGGCAAGATGCATGTGCCCTCAGGTGTGCCTAAGAGCTGAAACCCACCTGAGAAAGAGCAGAAGACCATTCCACATTGCACGCACATGCCGGCATGTCGGGTGGAACGTTGGGCGGGGCAGAACCTCCCATACTATTCAAATTATTTTCCCCGTTACCTTGTTTGCCTACTATCATTCCCAAAAAATCTATATTTGTGTCCTCACATGTTCAATATGCCTCTGAGATGACTCCACTGTCCTGCTTGGTAAGTCATGGAGGCTGGATTCAGGCTAGTTTAACAGGTTTGACATTAACTATATATATATGATTAAGGACTAAACTGCAAGTGGCTTTTCTACAAAGAGGAAGAAAATAAAATCATCAAAATAAATGATTTTCCTCAAAGTAAAAGATTTTTTTCTTACTTTTCAAATAATCCTGAAATAGTATTTGACAGAAAATAGAGTAGATTTAGTGATGGAGTTTTTTGAATTACACCTTCTCATAGAGAGGAAATTGAGATTTAGTTATTGAAAAATTTTTTTTACAAAGGGAATGATTATAATCACATATTTATGAATTTTTCTCAACACCAGTGTTAAATTTTATTCTTAAATTCTAAATTTATCACTTTTTTGGCCAATGCAATTACTTTTTTTTGCAGTCTATATTTTCCAGTAGCTGAATCTTATGTTTTTAGGGATTTCTCACTTAGAAATATTAAGTTCTTCTTGGAAATCTTTCTTCCACCCTTGCTACTGGCTTTAATGAGTAGCTTGCTTCATTATTACAGTAGTTTTACCTTCTCATAACGTTGATCTCTTCTCTCGTTCTCTATTATAACTAGTTTATTCCTTTGCCAGCCACTTCTCTATTTCATTTCCGAGTATAGGAAACCCCTTCTCCTCAACCTTTGCTCTTTGTGCTAGTTTTATTATGTTACTTTTTCATTCAGGATTCCTGGAGAATCTCTGAATTTGCCAGTAAAGAAGCTGAAGTTTCTTTATTACCCTCACAATGTATAAGAGAATGTACCTTTGTGTCAAGCTATGGGAATCAGTCCCTAGAACTGAGAGCTAGTGTTCCACAGCGTGCCCACTGTCAGCCAGTGAGACCCCAAAACTCAAACTTTGCACCCCTTCCTTGTAAGGCTCACCAGCAGTAAGCCTGGAGTTTGGGGGTTCCTCTCACCACTTCTAAGCATGGATAAACATGAAGCTGTGGAATGTGAAGTCATCAATCTGAGGGCCCTTGAAAGAAATAAATGATGCAATTCAGAATCCATGAGTGAAGGTGAACACTGAGCAAGGAGAACCAAGGGGTGGGATCGACCCAGGCAGACAAACTCCCTGTCATTCTCTTGCTTCCATGGCTAGTTTCCCTGTGCGGTAGTCCTTGCCTGCCCTCTGAGCCCTGATTAGAAAGTTGTGTGTGATGTAACGTTGTATTTAGCTCTGTAACACCTTCTGAGTATGGGTTCTCCTCTCACCCCGACATCACTTCCAGTTTCCCTCAAACCTCGTTCCCTGAAATGACGTTTCTGAATAAACTGTTAGCACATACATTTTGTCTCAGGTTTTGTTCTCTAGGGAATCCAAGCCAATTAAGAATACTTAGTCGGGGAGGGGGGTTAAGAATATTCTTGTCATTATGAGAATTAGGAGGCGTATTTTACAATGGGTTAAGCTTTCACAAAATCACAACAGCTCTTCGATAATAAGAGACTTTGGGTTAAACTGTCCATTTTAACTACAATACGGCTGTGAACAATGAAATCATATCTGAAGGTGGTCACACCAGTGGTTGAATCTATCTTGATTCTGTGGGCAGTATGAGCCCTCTTAGTTTGGGTGGCAGAACAGTTATTTGCACAGAGGTGCAACAGCGGTTGGTCATCCTTCTGCCAGCACAAAATTGGATAAACCAGGCCTTTATTTTTGACTATGTCAGAACTACTTCATTTAAAGGCACATTTCATTTAGTTAGGTAGGATAAGCCCCTCACTGAAAGGTAAAGTCTGTACTTCACGTGTGAAAAGAGGGCCCACAAACCCTCCTGGGACACTCAGAGCTCGCGGAGTGCCAGCTTTAGAGTCAGTAACAGATTTTGCTTGTTCAAGGGCAGGCCCTGAACTTTAAGATCTTCCCCCAAGATCTGGAGGATGAGCAGCCCCGTCAGCACTGAAGCTGAACAGGGGAGGCAGCCCTCGTTATGAGAGATAGTGATACGGGTAAAAACATTTACAGCAAAATAGAAACAAGCACATACACAGACTCCTTTCAGAAACTATATACCTGGCCTTATGTCCTACAGCCCTAGATTTTTTTTTTTTTACCAAATAAACCAGAGTTGTGTGTGTGTATATGTTTGTAAACCACTGTTACTGTACCTAAGTGAGGAGAACACACAGATCCAAGCAGAACATCACAGTGTGAAGCCCAGTCCCATCGTCTACACAGCACGTGGCTGTGAAAAGCAAGTCACGTGGGATCTGCTTGTGAAACGCCGTCCCTGACACACACGCATATTGGAATGTATAACTCACGCTATCTTAACTGGTTCCACATTGTCTATAGGACCAAGGAGTGAACAAACCACAACCGGCTTTACTACAAGAAAGAAGGAAATATAAATCTTTCAAAATAAGTGATTTTTTCAAAGTAAAAGATTTTCACCTACTATCTAAATCCAAGCTTAAAATAATCCTAAAATGACATGTGACATAACACAGCTCTGATTCAGGGACTGGGGATATATAGTTATGCGAGAAAGTGAGAGAAAATGGAATTTTTGAGCAATTTTCTGATGAAATTTGATGGAATTAAGAGTATTTTTGGAGAAATTGGAGTCATTCACCCAATGTGTTTTGCTTAAAAATTAAACCAGATATTCCTCAGTTTTATCTAAAAATTGCATCCAATTCTATCTTCTGCTTTTTTTCCTGTACATGCCACTACTGAGAATGAAATCTTTGATCTGGCCTTTATGCAGACTTCCCACTTGCTGGCAAGCTTGAAATACAACTTTGATGGTTGCCATCAAATTTTATGAGATTTTAAAAATTCCCTTAGCTGACTGCTTAACTTTCTCTATACTTTGCAGTTTGATGCTTAGAAAAATTTTAATCTGCTGAGTTTCAGCTTACCCATCTGTAAAATAAAGCAGATAACTAGGTCATTATTTCAAAGGTAGAGTTCATAGAGCTTTTTAAGACAAAAACTTATCACAAATATCTTGTGTTGATTGAAATGCTATTTTATTATAATGTTGCTTAAACATGAGTGAACATAAGCCACAAAAATCGTCTGCTTATAGTTCTAATGTAATGAAAACATTATTGTACAAAATGAATGTTTGTGTTAAAATTCTTAAATGTTTCACAAAAGTTAATTTACAGATATTAAAATAATAAGAACAATAGCAAAATGATTTTGAGCAGTTTCTGTTCTAAGAAAAATACTGCTCATTTTTTTTTCAGCATCATAATTACCTTATAAGATACTTACTACTAGCTGTAAATTACAGAGGAACAAAAAGAGGAGGAAAACACAGTTGCTTTTCCAGGGCCCCTGAGCTCAGAGGATGTTATTCATCAGCTGTCACCAGCTTCACATTTTTTATTTTCAGAGTGATGCATCATTTGAATCGTCATTGCCATCTCTGCCATTAGTTTAACTTTCTAGTAACTCAATAATTTATAATAACCATCATTTTACAGGACAATAAATTTCAGTTTAACTCAAAATGAAGTATTAAAAATAAGACCTTTGTTAACAATTTCCTCATTGCTTCGAGTTACCTTTAATGAAATAATGCAAACTGGCGTGCATCATGGTGTAGACGGAATAATAATTTCACTAAAGATTCCGTTAGGTTATCAACTGCTCTAATAACAATTCCTACGCAAACATGCCCCTTAAAAGGACAAGTCTCCAATCATATTTCTCCATCTGAACTTCTCTAAAATGTTTTATCACACACTGTGCTAGGACATTATTTTATATTTTCGTATGTGTATTCATTTATATATTCAGTTTGTTTGTACTTTTTCTCCTTCACATGTGCAACATAATACATCATTCCACCCCATCATGTTATTTTCATGATGTCCAGTGAATCCCATTTTATGAAAGAATTAATAAAAAGAGTTATCTAATTCAATTATTTGTAAAAACTTCTCAGTTCTATAGATATCTGTGGATATCCAGATGTGTAGAAGTTCTATAGACACTGGAAATTTGTAGCCTTCATTTTGATGGTAATGGAAAACAAAATTAAGCATACACTAAACTAAGTAGTTTCAGTACCAGCGTTTACGTTTGTTTTTACAATCCCATTAGCTTCAACTAAGATTACATGCAGATTCCACAGTGTCCCCGCCACTAACCTTTTCACTACTGTCCACACTTCTCGTTGAAAAGTAGGCAGACATCCTACTTTCCTCAAAAATCCCATTTTATGTCTATTATTTCAGCATAATTCTTAGTAGGACCCCCCTTTTTACATCCAAATTGTCTCAATTTGGACAATAAATTATATGGCTACCCTATTTATTCCTAAAATACTTTTTCATTACTATATGAAGGAATTTTTAATAGTAAAATTTTATATAATTATTAATATTTTGTAGTTTTAAAATGATTTCACTGAAATCACTTTAGAAAAATCTTCCCTTTTCATATAGTGATTATTTCTTACATAAATCATGTTTTACTGTTTAGATCCTACATAACTAACTTTTACTTTTTAAGTAGCTGCAGTGAATGTGGGAAATCATGGGCTGAGTAGAAAATATGACATTAAATTTCTGATGCTCTTTTTTGATGAGAGATCAGGGGGAATAACCAGGTCACCTGGACCCTTTTGGTCTGGGATGCGCAATACGAGTGTAGCTTACGTATATTTGGAGATTCATTCATGGAACTAAAATAGGGAGTCTGGAAAGGTGACTTTCAGTTCGCAACTTACGGAAAAAACCCAAAGGGAAAAAAATATCAAAATAAAATGTAACAGAGTTTCAACAAGGAAATGATGACTCAGATTACTTAGGTAAGATGTAAATAAGAAACAGGGATGGATAGAAAAAGAAAACAGTGCTTCAATGTAAATTGTAATATTAATGAACCGACGCTAGTGTCTATGTCTGTTTTCCCTACGGCAAAGTTCATTGTTTAATAAACTTAAGTAAGCAAATATCACGTGAATAAAGCATGTAATGAGGAGGGAAAGTGCCTTTCAGATGATATGCCTTCCAAGCAAAAATGGTTTCTGGCACCACACTTTCCTCAAGGCATTTTTCATCTCCGTGTTTCTGAGGGTGTAGATCAGAGGGTTGAACATGGGGGCAATGATGGTGTAGAAAAGAGCAAACACTTTGTCTTCTGGCAGAGTGGTGGCCGGTCTGATGTAAATGAAGACAACAGGCACGAAGAACAGAACCACAACTGATGTGGGAGCTGCACGTGGAAAGCGCTTTGCCACGGCTCTCTGCGGGGTAAGCCTTGACGGTGTATAATATCAAAAGGTATGACAGCATCAAGACCACAAAGGTCACCAAACCCATCGTGCCTGAATTGGCAACCACTAAGATCCCAACTCTGTAGGTGTCCGTGCAGGCCAGTTTCAGCAAAGGATACACATCACAGAAATAGTGATCTATTTCATTGGGGCCACAGAAAGGTAAGTTAATGGTGAGGAGACACTGGACAAAGGAATGCCGAAATGCCCCAGCACAACAAGCAGTGACCACGGCATAACACCGCTGCCTGCTCATGACGACGGCATAGTGGAGGGGTTGGCAGATGGCCACGTAGCGGTTGTAGGCCATCCCTGTGAGGATTAACACCTCAATCCCCCCAAAGAAGTGCATGGCAAAAAGTTGTGTCATGCAGCCAGTATAAGAAATCACGTTACTTTCAGCCAGCAAGTCAGTGACTAACTTGGGCGTCACTGTTGAGGTGTAGCACAGATCTGATAGAGCAAGGGAATTAAGGAAGAAATACATGGGTTGGTCATTTAGCTGACTACACGTGATAGAAACCATGATAAGGAAGTTTCCCATCCAAATAGCTATGTAACAAAGTAAGAAAAGCAGAAAGCACACGTTTTTAATTTTCTTATTCTGGGAAAGTCCCAGCAGAATAAATTCAGTGACATTGTTTTCCATGGACTAATGCAGGGAAAACTCAGCAGGTTTTCCTGAAAATAAAAGTTAATAGGTCATCATAAGGAATCTTGACCAAGCATGATGTGAATCAGAGTAAGTGCTGTAGAAATGAATTCACTTATGGAATCAGATACCTATACTCTAGTTTAAAATAATTGATTCTGAACTTTGTTGGGATAGGCTTACCATATAAATTACCAGGTTAATTTCTAGAGTGAAAGGGAATAATCAGGTTAATTTCTAGAGTGAAAGGGAATAATATTAATAGGGGCACTTGCTCAAGGCATAAACAAAGCCATATATTTATCTTCTATATAGATGCAGAGTGAGCCAAGGGAAGATACATTTATTTTCCTGGAGTAGCTCGCTTGATTGACAGGGTAAAACGTCTGGGCTCAAAGTGAAACAAGTGAGATGAGTCGTAAAACTTCAATCTTTTGTTTTTAAACTGTGAAAATACTGTACTTCAATATTATTTGTATGTTTATTTTTGCTACAGCTATACAGCAAAAAACAACATTTATTATAATAAATACTTATTAAAATAAAATATTATTTTGTATTTTTCAAATATTTCACTTAAATATTATCTTGATCATTGAATTGTTTGCACACAAAGCAAGTACTTCATTTACCTCCGCTTAGTCCTGATGCTGGAAACATCACTGTATGTTTAACAGTATTACAGAGAGCAATAAAAAAATATGGTATCAGGTGAAGCTTAAGTCCTTAAGTCTTTAAGTCAAAAGAAATGAAAACATAATAATAATTAAATACATAAAATTGAGATAATAGTTGCCTCCAATACTAAGCCAGAACAATACATACAGATGTGAGTGGCACTTATGTGACACAGATTGGACCTCAATCATTGTTTATAATGAGCGAAGGATTGCACGAATTGGTAAAATATGATTTCACTCTTTTCTCTTGTTATTTTTAGAAGTGACTTGATGATTTCTTTTAGAAATAATGATCATTTTATACACAGTACATCCCAAGGAATATTTTTAGAATATCACATATATACTTCATAATTCTGTAGTCAGAAATAATACATAAAAGTTATTTTTAAAAGGAGCTTTAGTTTTGGTCGAGGATAATTTCAATTCCAATTACTTTGCCAATGTGCTTCTATAGTTATAAGACACCTTAAGTGCTTTCCAAGGATCTAAAATCACTTTAATACTTAACTCACACAGCCCTTGAAGAAAAGCATATTTTTATAGGGGAAAATACAAGTAGAAAAATTCCATTAATTCATAGGCAGGGAAGTTTGAAACTCTGTTTCTCTAGCCTTCTCTTTCAGGTTGACTAGATATCCTAGAAGCAGTTTTAAACATTTCACATGTATTGAATCATCAGTCCTAACACGGGTCCAGTGATCTTGTTATCATCTCACTTTAATGAAAATGAAACCAAGTACCCTTTACAATTTCGATAAACACTGATTGATACTAAAGGCTATTTTAATGCATCTTTTAATTATTTTCTCACTATCTCACAGTATACTTATTACACACAGTAGCAGAGGAGGCAGGGGAAGAGTAATGAATCTCCACTCTGGTTCATTCCTTTCATTTATTTTAATTTGTACCTATTTTTCTTTATTATTCTTCTTTTCTGCCTAAAATGTAGGACACACATTTGATTCAGCTATCAATACTTTTTACTTTTCTCTCACATACCCCATATGTGACATGAATGCTATAACTTCTTCAAGAATTCTACAAAATCATACCCCACCAAAAAATCTACGTCATTTTGACATCTACCGAGGCATTGGACACCAATTATTCATTACATGTACTTAAGTAGTAGAAAGTTACAATATAAAATGCTTGTACAACTTGAAGAAAAAGGGGAATGAACATACAAAATCAGCATATTTATAGGTAAGTGTTTAATTTATCATGTATATACAAACTTTTAATTTTTTGTATGGAAGTAATTATTATTTACTCTAGGTCAATTGGGTTGTTACTTACCAGACAATTATGTCATTAGATAAATTCCTTTATCTCTGAGTAAAAGGTGGCATTCAGTATTTTGGATACAGTCAGAACCTTAACTTCATTGCTAAAGATTAATGAATTTCAGCATGAAATCAGCTCGTCTGAATCCTGGTTCTAGGACTTTCCTGTTTTCCTAATGGAAACTAGCATTCTCTCCTGATTTGTGAAACTAAAATGAAATAAAATCATCACTGGCATTTATGCTGAATAATGCTTCTGTTCTCTACCCAATAGTTGTGATTCTGTGGCTGAAAATGTACATATAAGCTTTCTGTTTAATTTCCAAGTGGCATTTAAAGTAGATTGCCTGGGAGATTATAACCTCAAACCTCCCTGTCACTTTTTCTAAGGGATGAAACAGCTCCCAAAAGAAAAGCTGATCAATTTACAGCTGAAAATGATTTACTTGCTCTCATGTCCTTAAAAAGCATTTATGCCACAGTTAATAATCCCTTATCCACTGAGGAGTCTGAGCACAAACCAAGCACCTGCATTCAATGTTCAGAAGCCATCAATCCTTTTTATGGAGACAAAATCTGAAAAAAACACTGGGGAACAAGGTTGAACAGAGGTAAAATTAGAAAATACCAAAGAGAGCAAAGGTCACTGAAATCAGAACCAAGTTTTGAAGTTTGGTTTACTACTGAATGAATTGTTTGATAAGTGAATTGAAATCTTCCTGTGTGTAACCTCAAATCTGAATTGCCCTGCTACCCCCCTAGTACCCACTAGTTGCTTTAATACCTACTTTTAAATTTTTATTTGTTTAAAATATCTAATTACCTTACTGCTGTAGATATTTAATTCAATTGCATTATCGTCAGAAGAGGTGGTCAAAGTAATGTGAATTTGGAGAAAATTAATTTATAGCATAACATGTGATGTTTAAAAATTAATCTCTGTGTGCGTAAACGGAATGGACACTCTGGCATCTCTGGTTTAGGTGAGTTATACCTGTCCGTGAGATCTCATCAAATCAATAAATTCTATTTACGCACAAGCTTAGAATTTTTATGGATTTCTAGTTCATTGAAATGTAATCAACATTATTGACATATTTTTGTTCATTTTTTTCTGACCCGAATACAAACACTGTCTCTCTTTTGATTAGTACTTGTCTGATCATTTTTTATCCTTCCTTTTAACCATTCTACACCTTTACTGTTTAGGTATGTCTCTTTACAATATATTGCTGAATTTTAAAATCTAGTCTGACAGTCATTGACTTTTAATTCAATAATTTATATCAATTGATAAATTGTGATTACTTATATATATATATTAATTTATTTCTATGGTTCTGTATCTGTTTTCCATTTGTTAACATGTTTTTTAAAATGTTATTTATTTATTCAATCTGGATTTTCTGATAATTTCTTTTTTAATTTTATTTTTAATTGAAGTGTAGTGATTCAATATGTTTTTGTTTTTAATCTGTCCTCTTTTCTTTTTTTTTAAGTAACATTTTATTTTTTCTCATTTTGTTTTTCTCCTAAAATCTTGGAAATTTTTATTTTTGTCATTGCTATAAAGATTTGTTATATGTATAATCCAATTTATTATTGAAAAACAGGAGAATATTTTTACTTTCTCTAGCTTCTGTGGCAATCCATACAATTTAGGGCATAACCTCCATTGATATTGCCACCAGTTTAGGGCTTGGTGATGGTAGCGGACATTGTAACAAGAGGTTTAAAGAATGAAGTAAACAAGGATTCCATGTGAACAGCAACTGATGACAGGTCAGTCAGTCCTAAGAAGTGGACTCCTTTATTTCAGTAAAAATGATGGGATCCTGAAGTGGTTGACCTCAATTGACCTCAAGTCTTTGCTAGAGACAAGGTGGTCCAAGCCCATCTTATAGTGGTCCCAGTGGGAACATAGACCCACTCTGTGTTTATGTCTGGAGCTCCAAAGTGCGTAACAGAAATAGACATTCTTGGTGACAGAATCCTTGCATTGGTTTTCTGCTTCTTTCTATCTCCAAGTATAAACCCACGGAATATAATTTCCCTATCAGTATACTGTAGCCAAACTAACAGTGCATCTCTGATGGTCATGCATGGATTAAGGTTACCATAAAAACTTGGACGATACAGAAATGTTCATTTCTATTACATGTTCTACTCAATTTACTTGTTTTGCCTGAAGGTAGATGTATCCTGGACACTGACAATGACGTTTATAAATTGTTTAGGTGATGACTTCAACTGTACCTCCTGTTTCAGATTCAGTAAAGTGACTGAGAAAAAAATTATATCAGTGTCTGAGAATCCAGGCTCTGAAACATAACAGTATCGGCCCTCCCAAGTGAAGGACAAGATGGTAAATCTACCACTACTAAGAAACTCAGTGCTTGAAAGGACTTTTGAATTCTGGAGGCAACACTTAGCAACATTTAAGTTAACTGCTCAGACATGTTAACTGAGTCAACCAAAAGGCTGCCAGTTTTGAGAGGGATTCAGTGTGAAAGATTCCCATGTTCAGATTGCTGTGAAAATCACTTTGCTATATTTGTGCTTTCAAGCCCAGAAGACCACACAGAGATGCTAAGTGGAGCGTCAGTAAAGCCCAGGTAGGAGGATTACAGCCAAGATACCCACAGTTTTGTAGCAAATTATTACACTGTTTTTGTAGGCAATTATTCACCTTTTTGAGAAATTGATCCTGACTAGATATTAAGGCCTAGTAGAAATCAAAAACCTGAACCTAGGGCATCAAACAAGCATATTATGTGAATTGATCATCATAATACAGGTTTTATCTTATCCACCAAGTTTGGAAGTGATTAGCAGCAACATACTATCAAGTCAAAATGAAACCAAACAGGTTGGGTTTGAACAGGGCTGGTGGCTCAAGAAATGTTCATGAAACTCCTACCAAATTGTTTTTTTTTTCCCCTCAGTCAACACTGTGGCCATATGGGGTTGTTGGCTGAGGAGGAAAAATATAATTGCATCTGTCTGCATTTAGTTCTACAAGAAAATTTGGCATTTTTTGTTACATGAAATGTTACAACATTAAAGCCTTAGACACGAATGTCCCCAAAAGATGGAGGTTAAGAAAATCTTCTCAAGTATCAAAAAACCTCAGCCAATGCATTTTATTGTCTACTTTGTATAGACCAAGAGATATGCAGATGCATGGATCTATTCCAGTCCATGGCATTTGCCAGTGCTTTCACTGGATGTTTAAGGATTTAGACAGCATAGGGCAGAAGGTGTGAAAAAGAGATATAAAGATAAACTTGATTGACAAAATGAGAAAATATCTGATTCATACAAATCCTCATCAAATGGTGTGCAGTTCAGGGGAAATTCTCCATGATGGTAGACAAGATTATATGTTTTGTGAATTTGAGTCATCCTCTTTTCCAGGTACCCACTTTCTTACTCATTGATCTAGTTATAAAGTGACCATGGTGGTAAGAATAAAGGCTATTGGAAGGTCTGAATAGTATGAAATTTCTCACACAAGGGTTCATCTGGCTTCTGCTACTACTGAGTGCCAAATACATGTAGTCAGTATGGCTGTGTAACAAACAACCCCAAGCTTAGTGATGTAACAAACCAACTTACTATGCACATAGACTCTGTGGATCAGGAATTTAGACATAATGAATACAGCTTGTCTATGCTCCATGATGTCTGGGGTCTCAGCTGGGAAACTCAGAGGTTGAAGGTGCAGGCAGCTGCAATCATCTTAGGCCATATAGAATTACATGTCTGGCAGCTGGTTCTGGCTGTATGCCGGGACTCAGCTGAGCTCTTGGTCATAAAATTCTGTATCTGGCCTGTATGCACAGTCTTTCCATGTGGACGAGTTTGGGTTTCTGTACAATATGGAAGCTGGGTTTCAAGAGTGAAGACCCCAAGAGAACAAAGTGAAAGGGCATGTTTATAATAACCACCCTCGGAAGTCACACAAGTTTACTTCTGCTGTGTTGTATCGGTTGGAGGCTTCACCCACGTTTAAGGAGAGGACTCAGAGACCCCACCAACTTACGGATATAGTGTCAAGGCCACATTGTAAGAAGAACACATGGGATGGGAGATACTGCCTTGGCCACTTTTGGAAGCAACTATCTGTCACACCAGCAGTGGGAGCCTAATATGTACCATTGCTCAGGGAGACTACTCAGTCCCGTGGTGGCAAGTTGACTACACTAAAAGCCTTCCATCAAGGAGGGGGCAGAATTTGTCCTCACAGAAACACATACTTATTCTGGATATGGATTTGCCTTTCCTGTTCATGATGCTTATACCATCAACACAATCCGTAGATTTATGGAATGTCTTATTCATCATCATGTTGGCTAGTATAGCATTGATTCTGATCATGTAACTTGTTTCACAGTAAAAGAACAGTAGTGAAAACTACATGAGGAATTCATGGATCCTGTGATGTACCCTGTTATGAACTGAATTATGTCCCTGAAATTCATGTGTTGAAGTCTTAACTCCAAGTTCTTCAGAAGTGACTGTGTTTGGAAATGGGGCCTTTCAAGAGGTATTTAAGTAAAAATGAGGCTATTAGGGTGGTCCCTAATTCAATCTAATTGGTGCCTTTATAAGAAGAAAAAATTTGTACCCCCAGAGAAGCCCAGGGATGTGGTGCATAGAGGAAAAACCATGTGAGGACACAGTCGGGAGGCAGCCATCTGCAGGTCAATGAGAGAGACCTCTGGAATCACTAAACCTGCAGACACCTAGATCTTGGACTTCCAGACTGCAGAACTTACAAGATATAAATTTCTGTGGTTTAAGCCACCCATTCTGTGGTATTGTGTTATGGTAATCCTAGAGAACTAATACATAGATTTGATACAGTGGAAGAATGATGTAATAAACTTTCAAAGTGGCAAATTCAGAGACAACACTCTGAAAATTTGGAGTTGTATCTTTAAGAATGTTTTGACCAATGTAAAATGTTTCCTCTGCAGTTAATAAATAGCCGTAATAAAAAGTTATGGAAATCAAAGGATGCAATGGCAAGTACCTCCTTTCATGATTACACTAAAATCTATTTAGAGAAATTTTGCTCAGGTGGTTTACAGGTCTTAGTTATGGAGACAGTGCTTACATCAGGGAACTTGGCAATTATTTTATTGAACTGGAAATTGAAATGATCACCTGGACATTTTGATAGAAAAAAAAAAAAGGTGGCTGGAGTGATTGGTACTGATGACTAGGGTAAATTTGGTTGTTGTGCCACAGTGAGGAATGGGTGACCAATATCTGGAACCTGAGGGATTCTAAAAGGCATCTCTTAAAATTTCCATAACTAATAAAAAATTAATAAAAAATTAAAGCATCAAAAATGACAAAATCTTTAAGGTGTCAGACTTTAAGAGATGAACATTTGATTCACACTATTAGATAATGGAACCCAATCGGCTGAAGGGTAGGCTGAGGTCAAAGCAAAGGTGGAGAAAAATTACAGGAGATAAAGTTATAGCCAGCCCTCCATATCTGTGGGTTCTGCATTTGCCAATTCCACCAACCACTGATCAAAAATATTCGGAGAAAACAATTTCCAGAAGGTTCCAAAAAGCAAAACTTAAATTTGCTGGGCACCAGCAACCATTTACCTAGCATTTATATTGTATTAGGTGTTCTAAGGAATATCTCAGAGATTTTTGCTGGTTCAATTCCAGACCACCACAATGAAGCGACTGTCACAACAAAGGAGTCACACAAATGTAAAAAGTACTTTACACAACACTGTAGTCTTTTAAGTGTGCAGTTAGCATTGCATTATGTCTAAACAAAAATCAATGTACGTATCTTAATTTAAAAATACTTCATTGCTAAAAAATGTTAACCATCATCGAGCCTTCAGGGAATTGTAATCTTTTTACCATAGTAACTTCAAAGATCACCAATCACAGATCACCATAACAAGTATAATAAAATGAAAATGTCTGAAATATTGCAAGAATTACCAAATGTGACAGAGACCACACAGTGAGCAAAATGCTGTTGGAACAATCGTGCCAATAGACTTGCTTAATGCAGGGTTGCAACAAACCTTTGGTTTGTAAAAAAGTGCGACATCTGTGAAGGGCAATAAAATGAGGTGTGCCTGCATACATAATCTAGAGGGGGTTCAAAGCATATGGGAAGATGTGCACAGGTGATAAGCAAATACTGCACCATTTTATGTAAGGATTTGAGTATCTACAGATCTTGGTATCCTCAGAGGGTCCCAGAACCCATCTCCCACAGAGAGTGAGGGATGACTTACTTTATAGATATTCACTAAAATTTTAACAAGGACCATTGTAGTAATGTATACTGTTCATATATTTAATTGCATACTAATTTCAAAGTTCTTGTTTCTTATGTTATACTAAGAGGGTTTTGAGTATTAATTTTACAGTCAATTCTTAGTGTTAAAGATTATTCAAGGATTGTAATCTGAACTAGAAGAGAAACTAACATTGAAATGAACATTTTGCAGAATGTTTAGGATGTTGTATTTCCTTTTTGGGAGGAAAAGAGTGAGACCACCTTTGTAGAAGTGTCTTGTTCAGTGAAAGCATATGGATATTATTGTTTTTTATATGGAGGTTCAAATATATATAGGCGAGTATTAGTAAGTACTGATTGGCCAAAGGAGTTAAATAAATATGCCACTCATTCGCCTATTATCCTCAGCTTAAAAATCCACCTTTAAATGCTCTCCTCTGAGATGCTGGGAGTGAAATCTAACTACATTTTTCCTCTAATAGATGTTTTTCTATGAGCTTCTGTTAATAAGAGCACACCAGAATGAGACTGGTAATCAAAAAGAGGGAATTAGAGAATTAGCTATATGGTATTGAAGACTTTATATTTCAATAATTAAGGATGCTTATTCCGTGTTAAATTTTGGCCTAATATTTTAAGGATAGACAAAATTATTTTACCCAAATCTAGTAAGTCTGAATAAATTTTTTTGACTTCTTTTTTTTTGCTCTTTGTATTTTTTTATTGAAATATAGTAAGTTTACAATGTTGTGTCAATTTCTGGTGTACAGCACAATGCTTCAGTCATACATGAATATACATATATTCATTTTCATATTCTTTTTCACCATAAGCTACTACAGGGTATCAAATACAGTTCCCTGTGCTATACAGTATAAACTTGTTTATCTATTTTATATATACCAGTCAGTATCTGCAAATAAAATTTATACCCACTTCTCACCATTCTCCACCTACCCATTTCCTGTAAAATTCAGCATTTCAGAAAAAAAGACTTTTTGGGGGGATGGCCTGTTAATAATGGACCACTAGATCTTTTTCAGATTCCTAAAGCATATCATTAGAATTCCAATGTTCCATAAATTGTATATTTCAAAAAGGGAAGAAAGAAAAGACTTCACTACACATTCAAAATAAAATATCAGATTAAGGAGGACTTAAAACAGGTATGCAAAGAGAGTAGAGGAAAAATGAACATGAAAAGATAAATTAAAATTGTCCAATCAGGAGAGGTCTGAGAAAATTCTAAAGATTCTGAGTTCCAACCCATTACTGGCTTTTCCAATCACTGCATATTCTTTGTATGTCATTCCATATTATTTCTAGGGCTTTTAATATTTCTAGCTCTAAAGTGAAATTCTGAAGTGTTTTTCATGTAAGTTACTTCCTTTCTGAAAGCAACTGATGCTACAACATTTTCCTCACAGCATTCTTCATCTCCAAGTTTCTCAGCGTGTAGATCAGAGGGTTGAACATGGGGGCAATGATGGTGTAGAAAAGAGCAAATGCTTTGTCTTCTGGAAAAGTTTCAGCTGGCCTCATGTAAATGAGGAGGACTGGCCCAAAGAACAGGCCCACGACTGTCACGTGGGAACTACAAGTTGAAAGAGCTTTGGCACGGCTCTCCGCAGGGCAACCCCTGATGGTGTGCAACATCAGAAAACAGGACCCCATCAAAATCACAAAAGTGACCAGAGCAACCAGACCTGAATCAACAATTGCCAGGAGACCGATTCTGTATGTATCAGCGCAGGCCAATTTCAGCAAAGGATACACGTCGCAGAAGTAGTGATCGATCTCATGGGGGCCACAGAACGGTAAAAAGATGGTGAGAAGAAACTGACTGGCAGAGTGCATAAACCCCCCAGTACAACAGGCTGTGATGATTGCATTACACCTTTGTCTGCTCATGGTGACGGTGTAGTGCAGGGGTCTGCAGACGGCCGCGTAGCGGTCATAGGCCACCCTGGTGAGGACAAAGATCTCAATGCCTCCAAGGAATTGAAGGATAAAAAGCTGTGTCATGCAGCTACTATAGGAAATGGTCTTCCTTTCTGCCAATAAATCAGTTATGAGTTTGGGCACCACTGTTGATGTGTAGCAAAGGTCTGAGAGTGAGAGGTAATTAAGGAAGAAATACATGGGTTGGTTAATGAGTGGACTGCATGTGATAGAAATCATTATGAACAAATTTCCCATCCAAACAGCAATGTAGCAAAATAAAAATAATACAAAGCAGAGGATTTCAATGTTCTTGTTTTGAGATAAGCCCAAGAGAATAAACACAGTGACATTGTTCCTATTTCCCATGGTCCAGTGCAATAAAAATGCATAGCAGTCCCCTGAAAAGACATGATGCGTAAGTTGATGTCAGAAACGTTCATGGAGAAAACTGGTGCTAACACTGATCTTATGAAGCTATGTTTAATGGACATGATCCCTGTGTTTCACAAAATGAAAATGTGGCATTTAATACATGTTTGGTTTCTGATTAGTCTCATGGTGATTTTCACACGTCAGTCTTTCAGGACATCAGGTTCAATCTTAACATTAATAAAAAATAAATGCATTTATCTGATCAGTAAAAAAAAATTTAAAAATATTTATTAGTTTCAAAATACTTTCCATTTCTAAACAAATGTACAGCTAAGTTCTTGAAAAGAACATTGCTCCATATCTCTACAAACTCAAATTTGTTAAGGATGCAGGTATACGCCATACAAAGTTTTCCTTTAATAATATGGAAGCCAATATAAGGCTTAACAATGGTCACTAGTGGAATGTCTGCTGCCTCACAATAAGTTTAGAATGAGGGAGAATACAAAATTAAATATTTATTTATATAATGATACATAGATATTTACTAAGTAGAAGCTAAAACTCTCTGCAAGAGGCCAATGAGATGGGTTTGAATAATTTTTGACTGCTTATCTTTTTTTAGTGATTTGGAAGAGCAAAATTCAGACATTTTATGACCGAAATATAATTCAGACATTTTATTTCTGGCACATCAATAAAAATCAAATACTGAATGAACCACAGGATAAAGCAAAAATTAAAACTAAAAAAAGAGAAGCAGAAGGCAGATTTGCCTTCATGACTTTGCTCTTAACTCAGGGTATCGTATTTCACAAGTCAGTTTTTTTTCCATAGTGCTTTGAATTAGAGTATGAATTTCTGTTCTATATTTGCCCAGTTTAAGACTTTTGTCAGAACCCGTATAAAATGTTAACACTGTATAGCTCAAAGAAAAAAGTTTATGGGAGATTTTGGGGAAAAGGTTTTTATGGGAAGACACACAGTTGGGACCTAGGCTCCATTATGAATTACACTATAATGTGTGAATTTGGGTCCTAATCACTTTGTTTCTCTGAATTTCAGTTATCTCGCTTATAAAATGGTGAAGCCTACTTAGACTTTGTCACATAGTCAGGGTACTTAAACAAATCAATAAATAGTTATCACTTTATTAACCATAGAATTATTAATTGATGATTTTCTTATCTTAATTCTTGTTACTAAATCAGTAAAGTTCTCAATAATAAGTTCACTAAGTATGACTCCCATAGAGAAAATAAAATTTTAAAGTCATTAAATTATTTTGTACTGGAAGAAAACTTTGCAATCTACTAACCCAATTCCCTACTTCTAAATAGAAGGGATTTGAATTAAATGCTTATAGAAAATAGATAGAATGAGTAAGAGTAGTTTGAAACACCTCATAAGCAATTATATTAAATCAACAGGATTTGAGATATGAAAATATAGGCAAGTCATTGGGGTTGACCATAGCATCGGCTAACTTAGTTTGTATCTCATTGCTAATGAAAAATTAACATAGAACTGGTAACATATGGTCCAGTTATTTTTTACTATAAATTTTGATCCCACAATGCATTATGAATTTTTAAAATCTTTACGTAAAATGTGTTAACCTGTAGCTACATTTTTCAACAATTAGTTTGTAAATTCTCTGCTCATCATTCTCTTTAATAGACTATGTTAACTATGTCACCTTCCAAATAAAAATTTCCTTTACAATGGAACTTTAAATTATTTGTATGGTGAATATGAAGATTTAGAATTAGCTTATTAGCCACTGAAGAGTAAGGTTTCATACCTCCAATCGTATCGTGTAAATTTTTCCTGACCTATAAATAAATCAAAACTGATTTTAAAATAATATTTAAAATATTGGTTTGGCCAACTTTTAAAGTAACCACTTGTTCATTTGACTAGACATAAACAAAATCATTATTTTAATTATGGACATGGAAATAAACAATAATCTGAATTTTTTTCCTCCCCAAAATTATAAACAAGAAAATTTTGGCTTACACATAAAGAATTCTGAAGAATTTAAGGTTGTTGCAATCCTTAGACAAAGCCAACTGTTCTGTCTCCATTTCATATACGATTAATTTCCTTGCTAATTATATGTGGTCTGACCTTCTAATAAAACATTTTTGCTAATTATGTGTTTAAATTGCCAATCTTCTCCATTCTCAAGGCCACAGATAATTCTTGATTTTCCTTCCTGGCAATATTCTCTTTTCATTAACTTCCTCATATACTTATAGTTCATCATGTATAAACTACACTTGTATTTCTGGCTTTTTAACTTTAGAGTGGGAGAAGATTTCTAGGTTCCATCCTTGAATCAGTCATCAATTTTAAGTGTGAACCCTTAACTTCATTTCCTTCAACACTTTTCTGTATCTAAAATGTAGAGAAATAGTTTCTCCCCTAAATAAATCAGAGAGTTATGAGATTCAAATTTAAAAAGAGATGAAGAACTTTGAAAAAAGTAAAACACTATGCAAATGAAAGCAGTTTTAAGTTCAGTTTGATGTACGTACTAGAGTAATAACACCCTACAGTTAGTTGAGGCTTTCCAGATAAAGTGTACGTAGACACCTACCTAGTATTTAGCAAGCCAGAGCTTGAAACCAGAGTTATCTGAGTCTAGAGCCTGAGTTCATACATAAAAACTGTAGATTCAAAGCAACAGCATAAATTTAATGTTAAAACCCTACCTTTCCCCCAATTACCTATTATTTCATGTAAAACCAGGTAACCTCCAAAGTTACTGTCCTTGAACATTTCAGCTATTCTAATTTTGATATGCAGATTAACAAAATGAGATGAGAAATCAAGCCAACTTCTCTGTCTGTAAAAATATAGGTACTACTCAGACAAGACCACCAACTCAGTCTCTTCCTCTTACATATGGATGGAACCCATTTATAAAAAGAATGTTGTGTGGACGCCCATGGACAAAACGCACTGAATCTCCTCACACTCTCAGACATGAGCCACGCTACCACAGCCACTAGCAGTACCTCTGAAAGAGCATGGTGAGAAGACAAGAGTGTAATTTGCTCTTAGCACAGCCCTTCGTTCATTTTAGGAACTTGTATTCTCTTACCCTGTGGTCCCTATCTTTAAAATAATGAATTCAGTCTTTATGATTTTTAAGATATGCTTCAGTTAAGATTTTGCATAAACCTTGGGCTCTCCACTATGATGAAAGATAAAGTTGGGGAAAACATTAAACCTAATGAAGTGGACTTGCCTGGGTTTATATTCTGGTTTTGCTAAGAATGAGCATGTGACCTCAATGTGTTATTTAACTCCTCTCACAATGGGTCTGATAGTTCTTACGTTAGCTTACAATGGGGGCGTTCTCATGTGCCTGACGTTCTTCTAAACATCACGTAAACATAAACTTTTTAATCTTCTCAGTAACTCTAATAAATAAGAAATTAGTAGTAAATCTATTTTATACAAGGGGAAATTGAGTTTTAGAGGAATTAAGCAATTAGCCCAAGACCATAGACTCAATAAGGGGCAGAGTCAAGATCTAAAACGTGCATGTCAGTTAGCAATACACTTAGCAAAACGTTACACACTGTCACAGTTCTTGATACATACTGCAGACTCAATAAATATGATACTATTATTACTTGAAACAGAGGGTTTTGCTGACCCCAATATTTAAATTTTTATCCTATGCCAAAGTGCACTCTGTACATCTTTAATTTGCATAACCCTAAATTTCTCAAGGACAGAAAGGCATCTTGCATTCTGCTTTGAATTATTAAGAAGCGTTTGTTACACATTCCCTAATTTTGAATTCCAGTCACTCCTCCATGATCTGCGTGATTTCTGGCATGTGCTGTGTTTTTTGTTTTTTTTTTTTGGATTATCACACTGCCAATGGGTGAGTTCATTTAATTAGATAAAATATATGAGTCATTCAATGCAATAAATATTTCCAATTATTTTCTTTGTTGTGTCCCTGGTCAAATATGAGATACCATTTATTTAACCAATAATCAGTAGATGTTTATTGAATGATTAAAATAAATAGCCTCAATGTTTTAGATGGTAAACAAATAAAGTATTCAATCATTGAAATCTTCACCATCACAATTATTACAGGCAACAAGTCCAAGCAACAAACTAAACTGAGATAAAGCAAACAGAGACCCAGATTTTAAGGAATCTCCATTTGGTTTTTAGTGACTGCCAAGGGTCTTTGCTTAACTTAATTCTTGGGATAGTGGTTACTGCAGGGTTTTTTTGGTTTTTTTTTTTTTTTTTTTGGATTTGTTTTGTCTCACTTTCTCGGTAGACTCTAAATTTCTTATTTTCTTAATCAATCCTTTGCCAACTTTCTGCCAAATTTCTAATAATATTTTTTCTTATTTGAAACTTGCTATTCAGCAAAGCATCAATTCCCTGTCACTGCCTGACCATTCCTTTAGAACATCATGTCACTCTCAACAGGCAACTCTTTGAATTTATTACTGCCTTAACCTCAAAACAAATTAGTCTGTACATTTCAGAGAAAATGCCTATATTTAACTTTAGCAGGCAGTCAATCTGTTGTCCATACAGTGAAGGGAAGAATATATTCAGCTCTCACCCAGGCAGGCAGGATAATCGGAAGGAGGTGAAATAATTCACCACACATGTTCTTCCACTTTAATTGTGAATCCATTCACATCCCTTCCTGTCGGAGTTGTCATTCTTTCCTCATTGAGATTCTGGTCATTCACCTCCTGTTCAGAGTATTTCATTTCACTCAGCACTGTTCATTAGACATTCATAGGGAAAAAAAAAGTGTGTCATTTTAGAGAAACTGACACCTGTCACTCAAGCAAAGAATAAGAGTTCATGGATTCAGAAAAACTGTTTCAGGCAAGTGGAACACCATGAATATCCAAATGAGTCAAATCACAGACTATATTTTCAATCCTAAAATTATTCCTAGAGATTTTCTGGTTTACATAATTAAATATTTAATAACTCTATGTTCTAAAACTGCATCTGTTTCATTCCAGAACCTTGACTATTCCTTACAAGTTGTTTGGATTTACATTCCCAGGTCATAAGCTCACCAGGTGGATTTCCTTTAGATCCAAGTTATCAGATCCATGGAAGTTAGGATTGAATCTGGATTATAAATACTATGAGAGCCATAATTAACATCTGTGTGTGATTTAGGAATCCCAGTCATTAGACGCTCCTCTTGGGCCCCAGTGACTGAATTCCCCTGCACTTTACTCAAAGAGTTTTGTGATTAAAAAACATATGTGGGGCTTTTGCCTTGAGGGCCTTATCCTTTCCATAATTCTGTAATCTGACTGCGAAATAAAGGACAGCTCTGGACCTTAGGATCACTAATGGTCTTCACCTCTTCTCAAAAAGTCTTTATCGTATTCTCTGAGAGCATTAGAATGAGTTTTAGTTTATTTCCAAGTATTAGTTTCCTGGAAGATTATAAACTAACTAATCTATTAAGGAACTATTAACTCCTAAGGAAACTTATTTTTTTTAAACTTTATTAATGGATAATTGATGAATATCATTGTATATATTTAAAGTATACAACGTGATGATTTTATGTACATATACATTGTGGATTTATTACCAAGATTAAGGGAATTAACACATTCATCACCTCACACAGTTAACTACTTCTTCTGTATGTGGTGAGTCTGGGTAAGATCTACTCTCAGCAACTTTTAGGTATACAAAACCATCGATTAATGATAGGCACCATGCTGTGCATTAGATCCTCAGAACTTACTCTTCTTATGACTGAAGACACATACCCTTTGACCTAGATCACCGCATGGAAAGCTGTTTGAAGACGTATTCTTCTGAGATGCCTCCTACGGTCAAGGTCATGTTTTCACTATTATTCCTGTTACTAATTTGGAAGAACTTCCATGAGATCCCCTCTGGCTTCCCCTTCTCTGTTCTTGCAGACATCCTCAAGGCTCTGCTTTGTGTCCCCTGCGCCTGGATCTTTCTAGCCTTACTTCCTCCCCAGGAAGAACAGTTTATTCCTGTGGCTCTTCTATGCTCCAAAGTGAAAATACCCAAATATGTCTTGCTATATGGGCTTTTAAACTGTGAATTTTGAAAAGGTACATAAAGGATATTATCTCCATAGCTACATATAAACACTGTTAATATACATATTATGTATATGCATGGATATAACACAGTTGACACTCACTGTGGATACATTTTTTCCAAACTACCTTTTCAGCCATCATAGTGTCACTAACTCTCGAAAAAGACATAAAAGCAAACAAAAAAATACAATTGCTCTCCTTCTGTTTCCAGAGATACTTACATTCAACACCTTAGAATATTTTACGTTGATTGTCAATCTTTCTTTTTTTGCATATGTAAACTCATATGTGTTTTATAACTTCTTATCATGGATCATTTTTCCTCAGTTTTATTAATTGATGTTGTAATATTATCCCTTGTGCATTAAATTATTTATGGAAAATATCTTGCCCAAGAAAATTTCGGTTACTTTGGTAACACAATACACAAATTTAATAAAAATGATTTGTGAATAGTGTACTTATTTTGATGGTACATTGATGGTTAAAAAGGGCACTGCATTGAAAGAGAGAAGAATCAGAAGGTTTCCTGACCAGTGACTCAGACAAAACTAGATTAATTCTCTTCAAATATCATCAGGATTGCTTTTCTGGAAGAAATCCTATTGTTTTGCAAGGGAGATCAAGAGTGAGATAACCCTGCATCCATCTTGAATTTACAGAAAAATATAGATTCATTCCACAGGGATATGTCTGGTCTTTTGGCTGTGGATATAATTTAGTTTCACCTGATCTGAGTCAAGAGCAAACATATTTATATACCTGCTAAAGGAATGCGCACACAGACTCCCTAGGAGTCATCAGTTTTATACCTATGCCTGGAGGAAATTTTCTCTGAAAGAGCTAAATATAAACTGAAGGAGATCATAAGAATTTATGCCTTTAAAGCTAGAAGACATTGTTTGTCCAAAAGCATTTATAATAAAGAACTTTGCCATAATCACCATCCAGTCATCCATGGTTATGTTCCTCAGTCCTCCTCGGAATTTTCAGGCTGTAAATGCACTTTTCACTTGTGCATTCGCTGGCTCTGGGCACTGCGTCGCTAGAGGGCAGTATTCTTATTCAGACCCAAGAAAGCTCAGAAAATTCTGCTGGCTCTAGCTAATTGTCTTTTTTTGAAAAGCAGGAGGGAAACATGCAGCCCTAAGGAAGGACAGGGTTTCCTTTGGAGAAAGTCTCTGTTTCTCAGGAGGGGAAAAACAACAGAATCACGATGAAAGATGCAGAGTGCCAGTAAAGGCACTTTGTGAACAAAGCAATACAGTTCTAGATGTATGAGTCACTTAACAATAAAGTTACTAATCAGCTGGTGCCATGCTCCCCGAGGTTCCAGGGTGTCTACCTCCACATTTGTTTCCATTTCTCAAATGGGAGCTGGGGTTTTGCAAGGAAAAGGAAAAAAAGAATAATCAGACCAATTCAGCTTTTCTTTTCTTCTCCTTTTAGCAAAATGGAAAAATCCACACAACTGTGAAACATCTATTAGGACTCAATATTACAGATAATTACAAGATACTAGGTACAATTAATTGCCTTTGGTATACAGCAAATTCTTGTTGCTTATCTATTTACATACAATAGTTTGTATCTGGTAACCCCATACCCCTAATGTGTCCCACCCTTCTCCCTCTCTCCTTTGGGAACCGTAAGTTTGTTTTCTATGTCTGTGAGTCTATTTCTGGTTTGTTGATAAGTTCATTTGTATCATTTTTTTAGATTCCACATATGTGATGCCATATAATATTTGTCATTCTCTGGCTTATTTCACTAAGCATAATAGTCTGTAGGACCATCTATGTTGCTGCAAATGGCAATATTTTATTCTTTTTTCATTTGTTCAGTAATTATCTCTTTAAATATTTTTTCTCATTGTTACCCAAACCCTGGAGTCTGATAGATGATGCCAAATAGGTGCTATATATGTATTTTTTATTTTTAGAATATCACTGGTTATTTTGTGTCATAGGAACAGGTTCTTAATGACTGTCAGATGGACGAGAATAGGAATAAGAACAGCGCTCAATTTGTTGATGAAGCACTAGTGTAGAAACCCAAAAACACAGAGAGAATATGCGTCCTGTTTGCCCACTTTTCTCTCTCAGCAGTGAGTCCAGCAGGTGATGAGAAGGGGTCTCTTTCACAGTCATGGTCTCACGGAACCATGGAATGAAAAGCTTTCCTTCTGGGAGCATATGATGACACCATATTTTCCTCAAGGCATCCTTCATCTCCACGTTTCTCAGCATGAAGATCAGAGGGTTGAACATGGGGGCAATGATGGTGTAGAAAAGAGCAAACATTTTATCTTCTGGGAAAGTTGTGGCTGGTCTAATGTAAATGAATAATGCAGGTGCGAAAAACAGGACTACAACTGTGATATGAGAACTGCAAGTGGAAAGAGCTTTGCTGCGGCTCTCCATGGAATATGCCCTGTTGCTGTGCAGTATAAAAAAGTAAGACATCAACAAGACAACAAAGGTCACCAAAGCAATTAGGCCTGAATTAGCAACGACTAAGAGACCTACGATGTATATATTAGAACAGGCCAATTTCAGCAAAGGATACACGTTGCAGAAGTAGCGATCAACCTCATTGGGGCCACAGAACGGTAAAAAGATGGTGAGAAGAAACTGACTGGCAGAGTGCATAAACCCCCCAGTACAACAGGCTAGGATGATTGCATTACACCTTTGTCTGCTCATGGTGACAGTGTAGTGCAGGGGTCTGCAGACGGCCGCGTAGCGGTCATAGGCCATCCCGGTGAGGACAAAGATCTCAATGCCTCCAAGGAAGTGAAGGATAAAAGGCTGTGTCATGCAGCTACTATAGGAAATGGTCTTCCTTTCTGCCAATAAATCAGTTATGAGTTTGGGTGTCACAGTGGATGTGTAGCAAAGGTCAGAGAGAGAGAGGTAATTAAGGAAAAAATACATGGGCTGTTCAACTAGCCGACTGCATGTGATAGCAGTCATTATGAGCAAGTTTCCTACCCAAATAGCAAGGTAGCAAAATAAAAATAAGACAAAGCAAAGGATTTCAATGTTCTTATCTTTGGAAAGTCCCAAGACAATAAACACAGTGACGTTATTGCTTTTTTCCATGGTCCAGTGTAAACAGAACACGTAAATCACCTGAAACGACATAGTTCATGAACCTGTATTTGGAAATGTTTATTGAGAAGAGGAATGATTATATTCTTCTCAAGGCACGAACTGGGTTTAATATGCCTCATTCAAGTGTCTCAGAGAATAGAAACCAGGTATTCAATTAAGTGCTCTCTACTAAGGCTCTGTGTGAACATATACTAGCTGATTTCCATTAAATCTCCCAGCAAATTGTGATCAGTGTCTGCCTTAGTCAACATGAATTCCCTTGATCAATCCATAAGAGTCCTGAATGGTGCTGGAAAGATGTCAGTGATTGACTAACAATGTGTTCCAACAAATGCTTTTATAATTTTAAATAAAAAAATTTAAGATCAATTCTTACTAGATGTCTTCATGATGTCTGCACTTTTGTAGTGTATATTTTTCAGCCCCAACTTCATACCTACCAGACTTCTCAATAAATTCTTACATAAATGTCCTCTTCAGCTCTTCCTATTACTAAGTTACAATTGTTATCCATACAATGAATAATCATATGTAACAGAGAGAGAATTTTAAAAGAAAGATACTTGTTTCCAAAGAAGAATTTTAAATACTTCTATTAATTTTAGAATTAAAGTAATTTTAAGAATTTGCTTAAAGACAAAATTATCGAGAAGTAGCTTCTGATGAGTCTCAAAGTCAGCTATAGTAATATCAGCCAATACAAGAGAAATACTGTTTAATTTAAATAAAATAACAATGTTAAATATACGACTAGCTTGGATTATTCACTACATATATCTGAAATATGTTCTTTATCCTCCCCTAAAACATATTAAGGCTTTTACATAATTTAAGTCTCTAAATCAATAAGTCTGGGGATGACCTCAAGCAAAGTCAGTTCATCAGTCTGTCTGTATTTATTAGGAATTTACGAAAATATTACTTGAGTCTTAGTTGTCTGGGTTCAGAAGGCTACAGCTATGCTTAATTCCCTACCTGTCAGTACCCCTTAATTCAACTTCCTCACAGATGTAGGATTACCATGATTAACTAGCGCATATTGCAATGTCTTTAAAAATTATGAGTACAATTTAATCATCCATCATAGTTTTGGGGCAATTCCTGGTTACATGTCTTAACTCACCCACCAACTTCAGATAGAACTTTGGAATCAGTTAATTTCTTGTAAAATTCTTTTTTTCTTCAATTTAAACCTATGAAACATACCCTGCTCTATGAAATTCAGAATGCTCCTGGGACAACTTTGATCACATATAAGAAAGTATTTTTTTAAGGAATAAATTAGTGCACACATGACAGTATTATTGCATACAAAGAGAAATAAATTATGTGTAGAGGTTAAGAAATTTGTATATGATAACACAATTAGTATATAGCAAACTAGGGTTTATAACTTGAGTTTCCTGACTCCACTGCTTGTGTTTATAATCTTTCAAAAAGGGACACATCAGAGCAGCAGGTTAGATTTAACATTAACCCTGCCTCACTGAACTCTTAAGTTAGAATACAGTTCTTAATCTTCCAGATAAAACCAAGAAACCTCCTGAATCAATCATTATTCCATTTTAGTCACACACACTTAAATAAAAAATATATAAATTGGGAGTTGGAGATTTGCAGATACTAAGTACTATATATAAAATAGATAACAAGTTCATACTGTATAGCACAGGGAACTATATTCAATATCTTGTGGTAGCTTATGGTTAAAAAGAATATGAAAATGAATATATGTATTTTCCTGTATGAATGAAGTATTGTGCTCTACACCAGAAATTGACACACCATTGTAAACTGACTATACTTCAATAAAAATATATTTAAAAAAGAAAAAAAAGAACAAACTTCTGTGAAGCACAGGGAAATATATTCAATATCTTATAATAACCTTTAACGAAAGAAAATATGAAAATGAACGTATGTATGTATATGCATGACTGGGACATTGTGCTGTACACCAGAAACTGACACACTGTAACTGACTGCACTTCAATTTAAAAAAAGAAAAAAAAAATAGAAACATAGAACATAGTTAAGCTAAAGTCTGAAAAACCATAAACCAAGTCAGTTCAGTATACTGTCATAAATCAGCTCTAAAATCTAACAAATGTTCAGCTCACTTACTTCTGCAAGAAGCAACTTCTTACTCTCTCAAGCGTGAGTACTAACACTGCATCCTCAGCTCCCTGGCCGTGTGAAAAACAGGTATGAGACACTGACACTGCCCTGACACTGCCACTCCTTACATCTGTGCCCTTGTGTGCTCTTGGCTCATAAGTTCTTTATCTGTGAAATGAGGGAACTAACTTCATTCTTCTAAGAACCTTTTCCACCATCATGTCTTTTTCAGCATTAAAATTATTATATTCTTGGTCAATGTTTTACTGACCATCTCCTTAGAGTTATAAGTGTCCCCTTTTTTTGTGTAGTCATCTAGTAAAATAGGCAGTGTTATTCCATGATTTTCATCTGATTTTTCTAGAAAATGTCACCCCACCTTCAGTAGATAACCAGATCCTCCTTGAATTTACTGCTCCCTTAATCCAAAAATGTCTTAGACTATAGAAATCATAATAAAGTCTATTCTAAAAATCAGTTGCTAATTAGTATTTTCTTAACCCAGTAGTTAAAAGTGTATTTTCAACAAATGTCACATATTTATGGAGGGTGATGGCAAGGGAGAAAGGAATAAAGTACTCACATATTTTCCTCTGCACTTACTTTGAAACGTTTCTTCTTTTATAGTTTTTTTCTGTTCTCTTTTCATTGAAATTGCAGACATTCTTTAACTACTTAAATAATTTCCTTTCCTTTCTGACTTGAGTGCTACTGAGGAGTTTCACTTTCTAATTTCCCCCAGTCTATACCTGAAAACTACAAAATTCACATAATCTTAGTAACTACTGTGACCTATCACACAATCAAATCAAATAAATGATGGGAGGTGACCTTACAGAAAGAAAGCCTGAAGGCAGGGAGTCCTTTGTTTCCCAAAGTAGTCAAATTCACTTCTTACGGACTCTGTACATCACCACGTCATTCCTGAGGGTTTTAGGTGCAAATCTAAGTAAAATTTTAGGGAAGGTTTCTATCCTAAAGATGCATTTGTTTCCTCCTAAGACATTGCTTATTTA
This sequence comes from Camelus bactrianus, assembly GCF_048773025.1. Classification (NCBI taxonomy): domain Eukaryota; kingdom Metazoa; phylum Chordata; class Mammalia; order Artiodactyla; family Camelidae; genus Camelus; species Camelus bactrianus. Next base: position 13,187,874 of record NC_133548.1, read on the forward strand.
GTTCAAGTTAATTTTTATATGCTCCCAAGTCATCAACCCACCAGTTAGTGTCCTTTAAATCCCAATTACCAGAGCACCTCTACAACTGGACAATGAATGCCCTGCAAGATGAGGGAACTCTGTGGCATGCGGTTAGAATCTCATCCATCCAGGAGCCCTTGATGACAGAGAGCTACTGTTTATACAGTTGGAGTTTCTTTTCTCTGCTGTGATTCAAGGAAGGCTATCGCTCTGGTCCTTAGGTGAAGAAAGGATCTCCATCCATCCCTATGCGGTATTTATCACGGGGTCTAAGGTCAAAGAACATGTGTGTTCATTCCTTAATGTCTTTCCAGTTAAGGTGAATTCCCCTGGAAAATTACAGATACATAGAACATTCTTTCATGTATTTTTTAGGTTTACAAAGGGCTTACTAAAATAATTTGTTGACAATGGAGTTGAACATTCTGTGATTTTGCTCTAGTCTTGTATCATTTTCAGTAGCCTTTCCTCTTTATCCATCTACATTCAAAACGAACGCTTGCTTCTGCTCTGCTCTGTGAAATCCACTAACAATAGCAAACATCTAGTAAACATGTGCTGCCCATTAGGTATGAGCCAATTGTTGGGGTTTAGCTTGTTTATCTTCACAACAACCCTATGGGAGAGATACACTGATGTAGAAAGTGGGGCACAGAACAGATTCTCAAGAGACAGAGGTTACATTAACGAGGAGAAGGAATGACTGCCTGTAAAAGGATGGAGATTTTTACTTATTTATTTTTTATCCTAAATAAGCTATATGGGAACTGACTTTATGATTCATTATTCTATACATTATTGCATCTTTGGCCATCTTATCTTATTTAGTGACTAAAGGTTAAAATGATAAAAGTATAAATACAGCCTAAGGGCATAGTCCAAGGTACTGAAAGTTAATACAAGCTGTAAGTCTGTTTTACTTCTAAAGCACAAATTACCAAAGGACTCTGGGAGAACTCCTTATCATCTGTCTACTTCACATAATCCAATTAAATTTTTTTTTACACTTTCTCTTTGCCAGTTACATGTCTTCCCCAGTCCTGACTTAGTCGTGTTGTCACCTCCTCAGATCTCAGAATTTCCCCCACGGGATCCCCTGTGCTCCTCTTCTCTTCCATCCTTCTATCCTCACTCTCCCGTTCTTTCTACTGATACTTGTTCCCTCAAAAAACTCTATTCTCTATGAGTTCTCTTCCCCCTGAACAAAAAGCACCTAAGTATTTCTTCCTGGATTCTTTAAAAACATCTTAAAGATATTTTTTATAAATATGATGGCTTTTGAGTGACTTTTTGTGTAAACTTCAAGCCATGGGTCAAAGTTCATTTTCTGCAATTTGGCCAGTTGTTCTAGCCATTTGTTAAAAAAGACTATCCTTTCTCCATCAAATTACCTCTCCCTTTGTGTCAAAAATCAGTGGACATCTGAATGACTCTATTTATAGGCTCTATTCTATTCCATGGATATTTGTGTATAGATTTTCACAAACACCATGCTGTCTTCATTACTGAAACTTTATAGTAAATCTTGAAATTATGTAATGTGTGTTCTCCAACACTGCTTTTCATTTTTTGGGACTTATTTCAACTATTCTATCGGCATTGCCTTTTCATATGAATGTGAGAATCAGCTTAATATTTGAAAAAAAAGCTTACTGGAATTTTGATAAGATTGCATTGAATCTAAAAAACAAGTTGGAGAAATAGAAATCTTAACAATATAGAGTATTCTAATCAAAAAACAGTGTATATCTCTCCATTTGTTTAGATCTTCTTTGATTTATTTTATTATTGTTCTGTAATTTTCTGCATACAGGTCCTACACATACTTCATTACATTTATAAGCAGATACGTTATAACTTTTTCATCTTATATTTCATTTTTTCCATTGCTGGTATATAGGAATGCAATCAATTTTGTATGTGGACAATGTATTCTATGAACTTGTAAATTCACTTATTAGTTCCAAGAGCATTTTATAGATTCTTTGAGATTTTAACATACACAGTTGTGTTGCCTAAAATTAAGGACAGTTTTATTTCTTCTAATTTGCATGACTTTCATTTATTTTTCTTGTTTATTATACTAGCTAGGACTTTCCACATTGGTTGAACACTAAGCAGTGGAAAAAGGACCTCCTTGCCTTGTTCCAGACCAATGGAGGGAAGCAGTCCCTCACCGTTAACTGTAACATTAAGCTAGTGTTCCATCATAGATATTTACATTAGGCTATGGGAGTTGATTTTGTTCTTAGATTATTGAGGGTTTTAATGAGGAAACTAGGTTGAATTTTGTTAAAAACTTTTTTTTTTTTGCATCTATGGATAGGATCATACGGTGGTCCTTATTCAGTCTGTTAATATGGTAAATCACAATGATTATTTTTTCAATTATTGAACAAGCCTCCCATTGTTTGTATGGACCCCATTTGGTTGTGATGTGTTGTTTTTAATTGCTGGCTCTGGTTTATTAACGTTTTCTTAAAGATTTTTATGTCTATGGTTATGGAAAAAAATCTCCTTTGTTTTCAGTTCTTGCACTGTGCTTTTTTCATAAATAGCAAGCCCTACTTTTATCCAAAGGATCTAGTATATATTATGTTTGTATTTTTTAGTGAAAAAGTTGAATGCTGAGGGATATTTGATGTTAACCTGCTACCTCATGGCAGGATGGCGCTGGGAGGAGCAGAGGTGAACAGGATAGTCAGGCACACCTCAGTCCAAAGTCCAGGTCTGCTGCAGACCGGCTGTGGGTGAACTTGTGGAAATCACCTCCCCTCTTCAGACCCCAGCTTTCAACTCTGTATAGTGGAGATCATCCTCTCTGCCTTATAAAATTGCCATGAGGATATGACAAGACCAGAGGTCTCACGTACACGACACACAGCACGGCACAGGAGAAACAGGCACCCAACCAACACTCTTCCCTTCATTTATAAAAGAAGTAACATCTAATTTAGCACTTTGTCAGAGCAAACGTGGTTCTTTTAAAATTCTCACTCAGTGGTTAGAGGGGGGAGCATCACAGGTAAAAGTTCCAGCAAACCAAGGATGAGACCCGAGTGAATCTCAGCTCCACTGCGCACTGCTGGTTGACGCAGACTGAATTTCTTAACCTCCCAAACGCAGGCTCCTTATCTTTAAAATACAGGTGAGTCATTCATGTCTTTGCTTAACAAAGCACTTGATACGCATTACCAATTATTATTACTTACCAAGACATGCATATGAATTTTTTCCTACCTTAAGTCCTTTAGGTATAAGTCAGCTGAATCTCCATCAGTTTATACAAAAGCAATATCATGATACAAGCACCTAGAGACACTGCTTTCTGCCTCCTGCAACCAAGCACTGCAGCCAAATGAGCTAGGTTTGCTGTGGGAGCCCAAGATTGGGTTAATAAATTGTAACAGACCCCAGCTGCTTGTGACCTTTAAGGAGAACAAATGTGCTTTGCTAGCAGGTGCCTGTGCACTTGCGAGATTGCTTTTACTTGCATTGGCAGATCTGTACCCCCAACACCAGTAGTGACTGATTGGCCTAAAGATTTTTCGCATTGAGGCCACTCGTGCTGCACGGGAGCAAACATCTGCCCCCGTATCTAATAATCTATGACTAGTTATGCCGTTTAGATTTGCTGGTAAAAGAGGCTGTTGGGACCCAATCCTTTTTGTCCAGTAGAGAGCTGTCGTGGCCAAGGGATGACAGGTTTTAGAGCTGGCAAAGGTCCCTTTAAGCGGAAGGAGCAGAAGTTTGCAAGCCGAGTTCCCGGAGAGATGACACAAACTCCGGAGGATTGTAAAAGCACATTCACATCACCAGTAAAATTAGAATCAAGTAATTTAGGCAAAACCAGAACGTCCTGCTATGATACGTCTGAGCAGCCTATGATTAGACCCTGGGTCCCTTCAGGGAAAGGGCCAGAGATTCCAGTGAGGTGGAGTATATACAATCCTGTCCCTTAAGAATTAATTCTGAGGTAGAACACAAGTCCACTGCGGAGGCACAGCTGAAGGGGTTTCCACAGGACCAGACCGAGGAGGCTGGGTCAGAAAGACCTGTGTTTGAGCTGACCGGGCAAGATCGCTCCACTTGAGGTTTGGGGCACAGGAGCTGGCACCCCATTTCCCATTTCCCAAAACCAGATTGCCATCCTTATCAAATTTAGAGTGACATTGGTTTGCCCAATGTCCTCCTCTGCCACACCTAAGGCAGTCTTTGTTAGGTAATTTCTGCCCTCCCTTAGTGAACTGGTGACATTCCCTTTGAACACGGCCAGGTTTACCACACTTAAAGCAGGTCACAGCAGAAGGGGATCTCATTAAAGCCACAAGGACCCGAGCACGATGGGTTTCAGTCCCCACATTCTGGCAAGCCTTTATATAACTGGCTACATTTTTGTTTTGAGCTTGAATATTGGCAAGAGCTGCCTGGCAATCTGCATTAGCATTTCCATAAGTCAGCTGTTGTAAGAACATTTTCATGGCTTCCTGATTATCTACTTGGCGAGAGATAGTCTGTTTTAAGTGATTAATAAAATCAACATAGGTTTCTGTGGCACCTTGTTGAATGGTAGCAAAGGAGCCAGTAGCAGCTCTGGCACTGGAAACCTTACACCATGCCGCGAGGGCAGTATCAGTACATTGCCTAAAAGTCAGCCTACCCATATGGATCTGTCGCTGAATATCAGCATAGTGACCTGTTCCTTCGAGCATTTCTATAGATACATCAGCACCAGCATCAGCATCATGAGCAGCTTGTAAGAGACAACCGTCATGATGTTCAGAAAACCAAACAGCAAACTGAGCAGAAGTTAACAGTTTTCACAAGAGCTCTCCAATTCCAAGGAACCATAACATATAAATTTCCAATCGTATCAAGAATACCTTTAGTAAACGAACTCTGAGTCCCATTTTCCATAACACTAGTTCTTAGTTCTTTTGTTACGGAAACGACAGGCCAGTCAAGAAACAAGCACCACTCGGAGGGTTGAGTACTCAGATGTATTACGCCGGCGGGCTCAGAGGGGCTTCTGCTCCGAAGCTCTGAACACCTTCAAGATGTGCACATGAGGTTTTATAGGGTAAAGTACAAGCATGGGGTATTCGGCCAATAGGCATGGAACAACTTTAGCAGCATTATCATCACAAAAGTGGAGGCGGGGAGGCAGCAAACCAACATTCCAAAGCCAGATATGTATCTTTGAAAATCCAGCTGGCTAGCAAAAACACATAAACAGCAAACCAACACTAATTAACCTAGATTTACAAGTTAGTCCAGCAGAACTCAGATCAGTATTCCAATACTTAGACTTGTTAGCCCAGCCCAGCCTCTCCTTCACATTCCTAGACTTATGAGTTATCTTGTCAGACCAGCCCGGTTTTTCCTTCACACTTTGAATACCAAGAAAGGAACCACCTAATACTTAACACCTTGCCCATGCCCTGCAAACACCGGGTAACCATGCAGCTCTCCCAAATGTAAGCCTCCTTTAAAACATTTTTCCATAGCAGTTCACTACAAACATACACCTCAGGAGAGGGAGGAGGAGGCGGTAGCAGCGGCAGATTGATCTCCTGTGAAAAAGGGACAGATGGTGCAGAAGGGACTGGGGGTGAAGTAGGAGGAGAGGAAGGGAGGGAATGGGGTTCAGGTTCAGCATAATCATTCTGCGAGAAATAATACAAGGGACATAAAGCAGTACGTACCAAACTCCAAGTAGTTACAATGGAAGTGGGGATTTTCTCCCCTTGCTGGTGCCTACATTTTAAATTCTTGCCAACCATTCCCAGAGCTTCAAATCAATTGTTCCATGGTCTGGAAATCAGGAACAAATCTCTCGTACCATTTGTAACAATGTAATAAGTTGCTCATCCGACATGGGGCAGTGAGCTGCTTTCAGCAGCTGCTGCGACATGCCGAGGTAGCTCATTTGTTCCTCAGTTAGTTGTTGACCCACAGTAAGAAAACGAGAGAAAAACAAGGCTCTCACTGAATTCTAGGCACGGTGGCAACTATCCCCAGCGGGCGTTGCTGTTCCCTTACCGGGATGAAGTCTACAGGGACCCGGATGCGGTTTCTCTCTCCAGCTGAAGCGTGCCATTCTGGCACTATGCAGTCGATCACCTCAGGGTCACCAGTTGTGGGTTTTGTCCAGCAGAAGTCCTATCAAGACAGAATGAATTACTCAAGACTCTGTGGAAAGTCAGGAGAGCGAGAGGCAGTCAGAGACCAACTCCTGGAGTCTCTTAAACACTCCCATATTTATTGCGCACAGTCAAAGAAAAGATCACAAATAATTGTGTCATGGAATGCAGGAGCTTAAGGAAAAACAGGATCAGCTAGAGATCATGAATTCCACAGTGGGTACAAAGGCTTAATTTATCCTCAGGGCAGTCATGGGGGGAGGGGAACAAGGTACAGTCTTCAGATATAAGAAGTTGATTACAAAACAGACCACCAGACCAGCCAGTTTCTCGTCTTGGGGGTTACAGACTATCTAAACAGCAGAAAGTGATGCAGGAAAAACAGACGTGGGGCTTGAGGAGGGCTGTGTCCCAGGTCTCGGTTGAGCCCCTGAGATGTGCCCCGCCAAGTGTGGGTCCTTGGCTTCACGCAGGAAAGAATTCAAGAGTGAGCCACAGTTGAGTAAAGGTTGATTTATTCAGAGAGATACATTGAAAGGCAAGAGAAAAGCCACAAGGTGTGGGGGTTGGGTGCTCTGATTAAAAGTAGGTACACACTCCATAGACAGAGTGCTGGCCACCTCAGAAGAGGGAGAGAGAGGGGCCGTGGCTAGGAGTCAACTGTTGCCAGTTTTTATGGGCTTAGTGACTTCAAACGCTAATAAGTGGAAGGAGCAGTCTAACCAGTCTGGGGAAGGGGCTGGGATTCCCTGGAAGCTGGCCATTTCCCACTCTGTGACCTGCTGTGGCTAGCCTTGGGACTGCCATGGTGCCTGTGGGCATGTTATTCTCCATGTTAATAGATTGCAATAGGCATATAATGAAGCTCAGGTCTGTTAGAAGTTAAACCTCCCACCATCTTGAGCCTCAAGGCCTGCTGGGGGTTGACTCTTCCACCATTTTGATGTTAATTGCTGTAGCATTCCTTGAATGGCTGTGTCCTGCCCCCTTCCTGTCTCAAAGCCAAGCCCAGCATTTATAGCTGAGGGCATGGGTCATCACTCTGTGAGGAGTAGGGTAAACCCTGAACAATGGACCTATGCTGAACAGAAGCCCTGAGGTGGAAGCAGCCCTAAGCTAAAACCTCAATTATGCAAGCAAGGTATTGCCTCTGCTTTTTACAGCAAGGAGACAGGAGTGCAGATGCACAGGCGCCCGCTGGCAAAGCACATTTGTTCTCCTTAAAGGTCACAAGCAGCTCGGGTCTGCTACAATTTATTAACCCAATCTTGGGCTCCCACAGTTTGCCTGTTATTTTAATTATAGTTAAAACTGTAACAAGAATGAGCTTGAAGAACTAATTATAGATTACATGCAGTAAGTCAGGCTGAGACTCTGAAAGTGCAAAATGCACAAGTCATGCCTGAGCTAGCAGCTCTCCGCACTGGGCACAGCCTGCTGTCAGCCCTCCTAGGGAAGGTGTCAGAGTCCAGTCTGTCCCCAGTAAGAATCCCCATATGACAGAAGTGCGGAAATAAGCACCATTTAGAAATTCTCTTTTGCATCAAATCAGCATTTTGCATGCATTGGCAACCCACTAAAACACATTTTGATGAGCCATGTAAGTAAGTTCATAGGGAAGCTGGGCCAGACAGAAAGAATGGGTTAGAATCAATATTCTTTCAGGGGAGGGACCCAACTTTTGTTACTTTTCTGAAAGACAAGCTAGTTCCTTTTTAGGTAACAGTTATGATTCACAGATTAAAGCATGAGAGTGGAAATAAAAACGATGGGGGCATAAAAAGGGCTTGATGATCGATCTACACAAATACGAGGTCAAAAGGCTGAAGCAGCCATGGGAGAAGAGGGCTCATTCAGAAGAATTGGGGTCTTCATTCCTTTGCTAGGTAAACAGGATGCTTATTTTATCTTGTCCGCCCTGAGTTATCAGCTCTTGTCCTGACTCTGTGCAAGACATGTTTAGATTCTGAAATGGAATGTGTAAGATGTGGATAGAGAGTTAAGGAAAAAAAAAAGAATTTCTCATCAAAGGGCAGGAAGTGTGAGGGCTCCCGTGTCCTTTATCCATTATTTGCTCTTCCTTTTCCCTCTACAGTGAATCCTCTTACCGCCTCTCTCATTATCCTCTGTACTTGACCTCCAACTCAAGAGAGAGGCCAAGTCCAGAAAGAGCATAGAAGAGTCAGGCACAAATGCCTCCTTATCTCCCCTGGTCTCCCAGCTGCCTCAAGTCTCTCTCCACTCCATTCCTTCAGGCACATGCTCTAACCTTCCAACGGCCATGACTGTCACTTCTCTGCTCAAACACCCCTACCGCCCTCGTAACACCAGGCACAGTGCATCCTTGGTACCAGGTACCACAAAGGTACCTGGTGCCTTTTCCTTCATTAACCCCAGTACTTACAACGATCTTAGGAGGAAGCTGTTATTCTATTATTATTATCATCCCCAATATTATTAAACTCCATAATTGTGTGCAGCTGTATATTCAGCCTTTTTTTCCACCATTATTCCTTGAACCCCCATGAAACTGAACGTCTCACTGTTTCCTGTTCAAGCCATGTCATTCCTTTCCTTAGGTTCTTGCTGGTGGCTTTCCTCCAATAGGAATGCTCTCTTATTTAACATTTATGTCCTTTTCAAAGCTGATCTCAAATACACCCCTGCCATGGGGATTTCTCTTACCTCTGAGCCAAAAATAGTATTTTCTCTCAATTCTTACACATATTTTTGTACCACCTTTATGGAACTTCTGTTTGATTTTGTGTGTCTTTCTCTCCCCTACTACACTGCTCCTTTTTCAAGACAATTTTATTTGATTTTTTTGCTCAGCTAAGTAATTAAACACCATAGAACACAACTTAAAAAATAAATCTGATGGTTTTTATGTTACTTTATTAGGAACTGTTGAGATGATCATTTTTCCAATTCCTCTCTGCTCTAACAGTGCTACTTAATTTTACCTCCCTCCTCGTGTTTTCTGCTCCTTATATGTCTTTGTACAGTGTCTGTAATATGAGTGTAACTTTTGCATCACATCTGTGTATTCTAAGACTCTTCCAGTACTTTAATTATCTTCCTTTCCATGAAAACCTGTTAGGCAGTGTATTCTCTCTAATGGCATGTGCTTGTTTCTTAAGAGAACTTTTATTTAAATCCCATTAAGCATGCAAAAAAGGCCTTTCATAAATTTCCCTCAGTTTATCTAGATAATCGTTCTCAGCAAGCGCCTCTGCATTCCAGTTACAAGATGATTTTATATAGCTATTGTGCCACAATGTATACTTTTAATGAATAAACTTTATTTTTTAAAGCAGTTTTGGGTTCACAGCAAAATTGAAGGAAAATTACCAAGAGTTCTCGTGTACCCCCCACCTCCATACGAGGACACCTTCTCCCACCAGAATGAGATATTTGTTAGAATCAAAGGAACCTACATTGACACAACTTTATCATCCAAAGCTTATATTAGGGTTCACTCTAAGTGCTGTACATCTGATGGGTCGTGACATGTACCATGACATCCATAATTGTAGTAACATACAGAAAACTTCCCAGCACTGAAAATCACTTTTCTCTACCTATTCATCATTCCCTCCTGCACAACCCTTGGAATCCACTGATCTTTTTTGATTTCCCATGGTTTTGCCTTTTCTAGAATGTCATATATTTGAAATCATACCATAGGCAGCCTTTTTAGATCAACTTCTTTCACTTAGTAATAGGCATTTAAGTTTCCTGCATATTTTCATGGCTTGATAGCTCATTTCTTTTCAGCGCTGAATAATGTTCCATTGTCTGGGTGTATCACCATTTATCTACTCACCTGCAGGACATATTAGTTGTTTACAAGGTTTGGCAATTATAAATAAAGTTGCTATAGACATCCATGTGCAGCCAAAATGCTGTGGCTTGTTTCTTTGATTTAGATCATGTATTATTTGTCTTTTGCTAGTTTTCTGTTCCCTTTGTTGTAGCAGGAAAGATCTTTAATTCTCAATCCAGTAACTGACTAGCCACTTACTTATCATTTCAGGCAGGTAAGGGTTTGTCAGCACTTACATTTTACTATTCAGTTCTGTAAGTTTTATGGAAAATATTTCGTATTCTGATCAATAGGTGGAAAAACAGTTAATTATGTTTTAACCATCCTGTATTGATTTTCATTCTGTTTTTACTAGTTATTATTTTTTTTAATGTGAAATCAGGAGAATTGACCATCAGAAAACAAGTTAAAACAGATTCTACCACACTGATTTCTTTGTTGCACAATTGATTTCTGAATGTCACTGGAGAATATATATGTAAATGTTCTACCACAAATCTAAGGGAATTATTTTATCTTATATTTCAACTTCTCTACTACATAACATGTGTCACTATATGGACTGGCCCATAAGCCTAGAATTTTGAATAGAATTATCATTAAAATACTTTTCTTTACTATCCAAGATCAATACAGCATTGCCTTATTTGCTTTGACCCAGATATTTTGTTTTGTTTTGTTTTTCCTGCAGGTAACCCTACATACACCACCATAATATTCCACAAAATTAACCAAGTTTTCAATTATGTTGGTATGCAAAAATAAGTGTGGGTTCAGTTACTTCTTTAAATTTCTAACTTCTATTTTTCTCAATCATTCCATTCATATAGTGACAGAATATAAAATCTATGAGATAATTTTGGCTTCTAAAATTCCTATCAAGCCTTTTTCTTTTATAACATTGCTTGTACATATGCTTCTTCAAATTAATTTTGTAGTTCCTTTGAAACTAATCTTTGACACCAAACTTTTCTTATGGCTTTTTTCATCTCTGTATTTCTCAGCGTATAGATTAAGGGATTGAACATAGGAGCGATGGTGGTATAAAATAGTGCAAATATTTTATCCTCAGGGTAAGTAGTAGGAGGTCTAAGGTAGATAAAGATTGAAGGTCCAAAAAATAAGATGACCACAGTGATGTGAGACCCACAGGTAGAGAGGGCTTTGCGTCTTCCCTCACCTGAGTGATTTCTTAGAGTGAATAATATAATGACATAAGAAATAAATAAGACGACAAAGATAACTAAGAGGATAAGTCCTGAATTGGCAACCACAAGGATACCAGTGACGTAGGTATCAGTACAGGCAATTTTAAGCAAAGGGAAGATATCACAAAAATAGTGATCGATTTCATTAGGACCACAAAAAGGCAACCGGACTGTCATAGACAATTGAGGAAAGGAATGGAGGACCCCACCAGCCCAGCCAGCTAAGACTAGGAGATTGCATCTTGTCCTATTCATGATAGTCGTGTAATGGAGAGGTTTGCAGATGGCAACATAGCGATCAAAGGCCATGGCAGTGAGAATAAAGATCTCAATACTGCCAAAGAAGTGCATGGCAAAGGCCTGTAACATGCAGTTATCATAAGAAATGGTTTTTGTTCCCTCTAGCAAGTCACCAATTAATTTGGGTGTAACACTAGAGGTATAGCAGATGTCCATGGAGGATAAGTGGCTGAGGAAATAGTACATTGGTTGGTTAAAAAGAGGGCTGCATTGAATGGATATAAGGATCAGAAGTTTTCCTACCAACAGGGCAACATAACAGAATAAAAAGAGCACAAAGCAAAATATTTGTATGTTCTGTTCATAAGAAAGTCCCAAAAGAATGAATTCTGAGATGTTTCTCTGATTTTCCATATATTTGAGCTGGGTGTATCATATACACAAATGAATGATGTATCTGAAAGAAATAAAACATAAATTTTATGAAAGCTAACAGTACAAACATAATAATATAAAATTTACTAAAAATAGATTGACATGAATGTAATATTAATATTCACAACTTCTTGAATTAAGCTTCTTTAGTTTTTAATTGCTTCTTATTTTATAAATCTATTGTGGGATAGTTGTGTAATGGGAATAATTATATGCTTTACCCCACTTTAAAAGTAATAATTTTAAATATTTAAGTAATATTTTGAAAATTTAAAACTAATTTTGACCCTTAGTTATATTATTTAGCTAACAAAGATTTTAAAAAATTGACCTAAGTCAGAAAATGCTTTTCTGCATATATTTTAAATGTGTATGTCTAATACATAAGGTTAACTTTCCTTTACTGACCATCAATGGCCAAATTCAGTGGATTATCTAGGAGTGAATTCTCAGGAAATGTAAATGTGTATAAACATCCCAGCCTGAACTGCTCAACTTTGATTCTTACAGAGCACACTTTTTGTTGCTATGTTATCGAACATTGCCAATGGATCACATTAAACCAATGTAATTACTGTTATATTAAAAAGCAAAGAATGTTTAAGAACTATACCACAGAAGAAAGAGTATCATTTAATGACTAAAATTGTAAAAAAAAAAAAAAATAGCAATTTTAAAATTTATCTTATTTACATTTCATGTGGAAAGATAATTTAAAAAATATACAGTGTCATTGATGTTTGTGACGGCAATCATTAAAAGATAGGTGAAATAATGAAATTGCCCAAGTATTTTTGAATTTTGCATATGCCATGGCTTTTGCTAGAAATTAATGTGTTTTATTTATGACCTAAGAAACTAATGTCAATCCAAAGAGATGATAGAGAAGGTGGCTTTAGACAAACTTCAGGGTTAGGTAGCACACAGTGGTGTACGTGGCAATAAGGAATACATGAAAAATTGACAGTTATGCATCTTACATAACTAGTGCATAACCTTAAGATATTATGTAATCAGAGCAAAATGAGTGAAGGATAGAGACAATGCTCATCGATGAGGAATTATGTGCCTTAATTGGGTTTGCAAAAGCTAGCATACCTCCTATCTTAGTCTGGGTCTGAGGTAACAGTCAGATCTGTGCCCCCAGATGTTTATTTAAAAAATGCTTTTGTAGCAAGTCTATCTTGAAATCATCAAGTCTATCCTGAAATCATCAAGTCTAGTAATTCTCAAAATCAGTATCTATGTGTTTTATAGTCTTCAAGACTAGTAAGAGGTGTCATAGAGTTAACAGGTGGCATTTAAAAAATGCTCTGTACTGTGGAACATCAACTCTATTTTAAATTGAATTCAAAAGTCTAAATTCGCTAAGGGATGATTTTCAATTTGTTCCTATGTTAAGAATAGCCGCCAGTCACAGAGTGTTGCTCTTCGGTTAACCTTAACTAATGTGAGCCCTGAAAAGGTTTAGAGGGGCTGAGGCTCCACTTGTCTTCTACTTACTGCAACTGAAACTGATGTTTTGTGAATCAGATAAAAATAATGTTAATTTTTAAGATAATTTGTCTACCTAAAACAATTTGGTGTAAAGATTGTAAAGTAGACTGTGAACAATTTACAAGTAGAAACCACCTGACTAATCTGAATCTCTGATTTTAAGAAGAGGAGACTCTTATCAAGAGAATCTAAGCCATTTCTCGGGGCTGGAAGATAACACACTGTGAATACGAGACAACACGTCTGATTCCCCCTCACTCGGGGCTACATTTCATATCTGACTGCTGGAAGGGACGTCGGAAGGGTGTCGTGGAGGGCAGCAATGGAAACATGATTTTGAATTCCCATCTGAGTAGAAGAAGGCGGCAGGATGTTGGGTTATCAGACACTCAGTTTGTCTTCTGAATATTTAGGTATGTAAAGAGATACAAAGTATTTCATAGAAATATGCATTCGAGAACTCACTGATTCTAAAGCACTTTGAGTTAATTTTCTTTCAGTTTTAGCTAAATGCAAATTTCTTATGTCAAGATTCTTGTTTGGTTTCTAGATCATCATTGGCATTTTATCTACAAAAGCTCTTAAATCTCCCATCCTGTAATCTGAGGGAACTTGCTATATCATCAGAGTTAGCAGAGGGAAAAGGGAGAGGAGAATTACTGTCATATAAACTACATTTTGATCACAGAGATACTAAGGAAAACTATGTAAAAATTAAAGTCAAAACTAAAGGTATCACTGAAAGCATGGCTAGCACAGTGGCAACAGAGAAAGTCGTGGAAACACTAAGGAATGCTAAGGAAACTGGCCAGTGTCATCCTTGAATTAAATACTTAATCTCTTCAAGCTTCATTTTACTCATTTTACAATTATGGCATCATAACATAATCCACATTTCTAATGAGGACTACATGAGGTAATGTGAAATACCGCAGTGACGATGTGGTACACAACGCACACTTTTCTGTTACATACAATCTCTTCTCTTTAGTGATTAGTGCAGAAATTGTCTTGCACATATATACAATTAACATAAAAGGAAAAATAAAGAAAAAAGTCCAAAAATTCCCAACACGGTTTTAATAACTGACCACATAAACTTTAATTTCAACTTTCTATTAGTGTAAACCTTTAAGCTGGTTTGATGGGATTGTTCCTCTTAAGGAATGTTTAATCTTACTCACTAGCTAGATTTTTTTGCATTAGAAAAACATAGTCAAGCATTTACTTTACTTTTTGGTAGTAATAAACTTAATAAAATTTGAGTCCCTTTTGGTTTAGGCTATTAGCATAATAGTAGAAGCTCTTATATTTAAATTAAAATTTCCACTGCATATCAAACTTCTTTTTAATGTATCAGAATGTAGCATGCTATAAACTTACCTTAGTTAATTCCAATGAAACTAGTCTATTTCAGGATGACAGATGTTTTGAAATATAGGAAATTCTTTATATTTGTAGATATTCAAGTGTAAACTGGATTTTTCTTAATAGTAATATAAAGAAATGCATATAAACACAAGATTGGGAGACAATAAAATTCACTGTCAATTAGAAAATGTTTTAACTTTAACTCTATTGCTGTTATCAAGAACTTTGCTTATATATAAGGCACAATTAAAACTACAATATGGTAAAACATTTTTATAGTTATCAAATTATCATACGCTGTAAAATTGTAACCTTTAAATAAAATTATATAGAGTAAATATAAAGATAATATAATTAGCTTAGCACATGGTTGGTGGGGCCCTTCCCAAACCAAGGTGACATGGATAATTTACTACCATCAGATCTGAGTGGTTATCAGGCCAGTATTAGGATGCACTAGAAAGAATTCTACCCCAGATATTCACTCTGCCAATTTATCTTCAGTATAAAAATCTGCAATAAAATGTACAGAATTACAAACCAGTATCAAACACAGCCAGATTCATTCTCTGAAAATATTCTGGAAATCTCAACACATCTTAAAACTTCTTCAGGTTTGCAAGGGAAGTGGACTACAAATATGCATTAAAATTATCAGCCATGCCAGAAGAAGTAGGTCTTTATGCCCCAGGAAAGCAGGCTATGAACTTTGAATGCCCATTTAATGACTCAATACTAACTTACTAAAAAATAAACAGAAAATGTTTTAAAATTCCTACAAAAGCCAATACAGGTATTCAGGCCCTAGGAATCATCTGTTTTATGCCTATGCCTAAAGCAAATTTGGTTGGGAAGAACAGAATAGAAACCTAAGTGACAACGCAGAAATTAATAGGTCTTTGAAAGCTCTAAGTCATTGTATTCCCAAAGGCGTTTCTCAACAGACCCAGGACGAATGTTGCTAAGCCCCTGTCCATGGTGATGTCCCTGCTTCCCCTGGGTGTTTACTTTCCACCTTTACCTTATCTTGTCTCAGGCAGCATTGCCCTGGAGGCCCAAAAAGGCTACAGTCGGAGCAGTTCAGAAACTGACTGCTCTGTGCTTGTCCAGCTTTCCGAAGAACAGGAGGGAAACTGATTTAGCCTGTAATCATTTTAGGTTAGCTTTTAGAAAAATCTGAGATGAGGTAGGACAAAGACAACCAAATAAGGGCATTTACATTCCAAGTATGGACCATTTTCAAGATCCTAGGTGTGCAGGATAGATAGGTCAGTAAAATCCATGACTTTATTGTTGTAATTGGTGCAAATGTACTTGTTTCTTGAGTCTAATGTTGCTGGGATAGATGGTTGGGGAACAGAAAACAACGTAAAGAAAAGATTAAAAAAGATTCTCTTAATCGTAACCTTGGCATGATTAAGTGAAAAAGAGATGGGAAAACCAGACGAAGAGAGCACTCAAAGTACAGCAAAGCCTTCACCCTGTTCACCATTCTTTTCTTTTCCTTGTCACTGAATATTTACAGATTGTTTAGACCTGGCTTCATCTGCACACACGGAAGTTCATTGAGTCTCCCTCTCTGCCCCATATGCATAAGTATACATTATTTTTCATGCATTTAAAACTTAAGAAAATCAAAATTTGTATATCAAATCTGGTTGAATCAAACTATGCATAAGGATGCATATGTTGACATAAGAATTACTACTTCTAGTATGCATACAAAAATACAGTTGTTTTTGAAGTTTAAATAACAAACTCAAATAGCCAGTAAGCAACAGAATCAAGAAAATGGGTATTTTTCTAAGTTCAGTGCTTGCTTCCAGGCTTTGAAAACTTAGTATCCCTGAGTAAATGAAGTATTTTATCATTACAAGCAAGTATTTTTGTTAATCAATGATGCATAAGGGCACTTGGAATCAAGCTTCAGGGAAGAAAATCCAATACATCCAAACTATATGGAAATAAGGATATAAGAAATGAAGAAATGAATGATGTAACTAACAATCCTAAATAGGGAATAGAAAAGCAAATCTAATGTTCATTCTTGAAAGAGTAAATCAAACTCAGAAAACTTCGTTAAGATCACTCAAGAGAAAAAAGAAAAAAAACACATATTATCAATGGAGAAATGAAACATTTCTGCTAGTAGTGAAAAATTGTACAAAAATGTTGAAATAGAGTTGGGAAATGTCTACCCAAGCTCCATGTGCTATTTTCCAACAATTCTACTTCTAGGCATTTATTTATGATACTATACAACTGCATGACTAGCCCCAAGTGACATTAATGAGATACAGATACATAGTCATAAGACAAGGAATCTACCTGTGATTAGAGACATAATATGTTGCCCAAGCATGTGGTTCACACTTAGAGCACCCTTGTTGTAAGAAGTTTCAGAGAAGATCAGAAAATTAAGCTCAAATAGGGAAAAATCATTTATCTTTGGACTTAAAGTGAGATTATATAATCATTTCAGGGTCATAAATCCAAAATTCTAGAGCCGGTTTTATTACAGCATGTACCTGTGTGAATGAGGCACACAGGGTAAGAATCCTAGCACCCTGGACAGGTCAGGATTGAGGAGAGTAAATGTGCCAGAAACCCACTTCCAAGGGCCTAAAGACTGTCATGTGAAAACTCTCAGCCACCTACACGACCCACCAAGAACTAAAATGGGACTTCATGTGGACCATGTGAAAGTCAAGCGGCCAGACCACCATAAACGGTTCTCTCTCACCGGAGAACTTAGACTCCTGGCCAACGTGGTGCCTCTGGCACATCCCAGCCCTCACAATCACCTGATTGTGAGTATGTATTTGAATTCTCTGGTTCTGATAAAGGAACTGGACTGACACGTGGAGACTCAATTTCTAAGAAAGACCCCCTGATACAGTAGCTGCTAGTCCAGTCTTCCTTGTGGTGCACCCAATTCAGGTTTAGCAAAAGTTTTAGAACATGAATAAAATAAGACTATTTTTGCACAATCAGATGAAGCAGCCAGTCTGATATATACATCAGTGTGTTCTGGGAAAGTTCATAATGTAGGTACAGAGAAAAGGACAAACTATTTGGGGCAGGGGGAAGATTGTGTTGAAATACCCAGAACACATGACACCACAATTCTAAGCCTCACTCAGGTGCTGAAGAGGATGCTGGAATAGCCCAGATGTGTATAAATTAGCCCTCTCAGCAGATACCTAGAGACAGGAATAAAGCTGGGGAAAAGGGAGCGGGCTGGGAAGACTCTGAGGCAGGGAGTAACATAAAACCCCATCACTCACAGTTTTCACCTCCAATACTTCCCTTAGGTCCCATCCAAGACTTCTAAACTTCTCCCAGCCTGGAAGCTGACAGTCTTGAAGCTTAAATGATGGCTCTCTGTATTATGATTGTTCCTAAGCACATCATGGTATTCTTTTAAATAAAACTAAGTAATGATGGATTTTTAAATTACCAACATCTATGGTTGTAAATGTGTAATTTAAGAAAATATCTATGTAAATGAATAGATTTTTAAAAATCGTAATTAACAACCATAAATATTTTTTAAGTATTCTATGTTTACAATCACATACTAACAAAACAGTTTATCAAGTTCTTCTATACATTTACTTAGCATATATTTTGAGGATATTAGGCTTCGTGCTACAGGCTGGATAGTGGATCCTACAAAGAACACCTAGCATGTATATAACTAGTCATAGTTTGTATGTGGGCTTATATTATATATTCAGTATAGTTTTGACAGTTTGCAAACCTTGAGGAAAGGAAAAATAGAACTTGATAATAAAAGGCTACTTGGCTTTGTTGCACAGCCTTCTTTGTGATGGGATGGGAATTTCCCATAATCCTAGCGCAATATCCCAAAGACCTCCCCCCATACCACACACACAGACAAAATCATCACACACACACAGCACATGTATACACATCACATGTTTATACTTTAAAAAAATCCAAATGTTTCAGAAAATATTACATGAAACCTGATGAAACTGAACTATGAAAAGCTTGTCAAAACTGATTTCCTATAGAATGAACAGAATGTTCTCTCCTCATATTCCAGAAGTTTAATGGCTCCAGGAAATAAAAATAAAAAGAAAGAAAATTTATTAGCTAGGTATGTGAAAGGTTTGGTTGACCTGAAACAAATAGACCACCAGATATTTTTCGAGAAAGGATGAGTTTATTCAGGATCAACAGAGAATTGCAATTTGGGGTCTGCAACTATGACTAGTCATGTGCAAATCCCCCCAAAATAATGGGAAGGAGAACATTTTAGAGAAAGGAAAAGGAAGTTAGGAAGGCTATAGGAAATAAAGAGTTCACAGCTTTTCATTGGCTGAGTCCCTTCTAGAAAAGAAGAGTCTTTCCTGATTTTTTCTCTTCCTGTTGGGCTCTGTTGTCACAGGGTGTGAGAGCTCCCTGCTTCTGACTTCCCAACTCTATTTAGTTGAGGTTTCTGTTTATTAACTTCTTACAGTTATAACAGTGGAAACATTAAAAGAAGGGTGCCTAGCACTGAAGATAAACATTACATACAGTCTCTGTTTTTTTCCCTGGATTTTGTCTTGGTTGTAGTGCAGGAGCAATTCAGTCAAGAAAAATGTGTGGAAGCAATGCAGTCATTTGACTGAGGAAAAAAGTGCCTGGGCAGAGAGAAATGTCTAGTCATACAGGAACCAAAGCAAGAGGCTGAGACTGGGTTATGTGATTCAATGGGCAGGAGGGTAAACTATACTCAGAATAGTAGTGTCACCTCCGTTCTGAGTGAAGTGAGCCAGAAAGAGAAAGGAAAATACAATATGATGTCACTCCTATGTGGAATCTAAATAGAAAGAAAGAAAGAAAGAGAGAGAGAAAGAGAGAGAAAGAAAGAACAAAGGACACTATGAACTCTTCTACAAAACAGAGACAGACTCACAGACATTAAACAATCTTGTGGTTAACAGGGAAACGGGGATGGGAAGGGATAAATTTGGGAGTTTGAGATTTGCAAATGTTAGCCATTATGTATAAAAACAGATGAAAAAGTTTCTTCTGTATAGCACAGGAAACTATGTTCAATATTTTGTAATAACCTTTAATGAAAAGGAATATTAAAATGAATATATGTATGTATATGCATGACTGGGACATTGTGTTGCACACCAGAAAGGGACAGATTGTAACTGACTATACTTCAATAAAAAAATAAATAAACAAATGAATTGAAACGCTAAAATTGGGTTAAAAAAATAGTAGTGCCTCTTTAATGCATTAAATAAGTAAAGACATAGGGGGGTTGAGAGCCTGCTGAATTCCGTTCATTCCATGAATGGAACATGAGAATATTTTACATTTTTAGCCATTCTGACATTCCTTTTTATTATTATTAATGCATGACTGTTAATGACATAAGGAAGAGTTCTAGATATGTGAGAACAAGGTATGCAGTCAAAGAAAGAGAAAAAATAGAATCTTTGTATTTAATTCAGTATCTTAACTTGTGCCAAATTTACTGCTAGAAAAATAAGAGAGAAAAAGAAAATAAAGACATGGCACATAATCGTCTGTCACAATCATATTAGAAAAAAACTCAGTTCATAAGAAGTTATGAAGGCACCAGGTTATTTGAAGTAGATTAAATGCACAGCTGAATGGCAAAGAAGGAACAAGGAAGGAGTCAGACATATTTCTACTCTGCTGATGGATCTGCAACATCTTCCTGAACAAGATAATCCCTGAATTATATGTAAGATGTGGACCCTACAGCAAGCAGGGTGGGGGATCCTAAGCAGAGACAAAAGAAAAAACACTCACTGAGGTGAAAGATTTTAGAATATATTTAGAGAATGTCGGGGGTCCAGTGTAGCTGGACAAAAGCATCTAGCAAAGGCAAGTAAAGGGAAAGAGACAGGGAAAGAGGAAAAGCACCTAATGAGAAATGCTGGTGGCCACACGCCGTGCTAAAAATTCACACATATTAGCCGAAGTAGTATTGCATCTTCATAAACTATAACATTAAACCATTTCATGGATATTTTTTAAGTGGAGACCTGTAAGTAAAGCAAATTGCCAAAACCAGGAGATAAATCTTGCAGAGGTAGCTGTCACCCAGGTCTCCCTGACCCCAAAGCCTATCACTGTAACTCCATACTGTCTTCCCATGTAGTGACTTCTGACGTTAGTAAATTAGACTTGGACCAATATTTTGGATAAACAAGAAGATTGGATTTTATTACAAGGTAAACAGTATTCCATACAAATTTATTGGCGGGGGTGGGGGAAGTGACATATCAGCAGTGTGCTTGAGGAGAGCGTTTCTTACATTTCTTGAATCCAAGAGATCACACCTGGAACTAGTCGGACACGACAGTGCAGGCGGCAATCTGAATCACAGTAACTTGCTTCTTTGGCTCATACGACGTCCGAAGTTATTTGGTCCAACTCCCCAGAGAAAGCGTATATGCTTCCTCTAACACCTCAAATGATAAATGCCCTGGCGACACAGGATCGAAAGTACAAAAATATCACTTTATTTACTTAAATTCTGAATGTGCCATTTAATTTTCTTGAACTGTTGTTCATTCAGTTTTATTGGCATAATTATCACATAGCATCCTGTAAGCGTAGGGTGTGTATGTGTGCTACAAATTGAGAGAACTCTGCGTCCTCCTATAGAGGACTGTGTTCTAAGATTGTATTATATGAGTTTAAGAAACTTCTAGGACAAGAATAATGACAACCGTCACCATCCCTAGAATTAGCAATCACTAACATATTAACAACATAAATATCTTTGCACGTAGGTTCAAAAAAGGCTTCATACCTCATAAGTAGTGAACTATCTAATTAGGACCATAGAAAGTTAACCTGAGCAAATTGGGTAAAAATAAAACATTAGATAAAGGGTAAAGATGGAACTCCTAGTTACTCTGAAACACATGGCTCTTTTTCTTTGATGATGGAAGCATAAAGCATCAATCCCTTTTAACACCAACTGGCCCCATCTTGATTCCGTTACTTTGATTCATCTCTTCATTTTTTTTTTTTTTTTTTTAGGAAAGACATATGGGTTCTTCAATCCATGTGCCCATTTAAATCGGAAGGTTTTATTTTTCTTTCTTAAATGATGAAAAACAACTTGGTAATAAAACTTGACATTTTCAAAATCAACCATTTAAACTTTACCAAATGCCCTGTGATGTTTTCTTCAGAAGAGAATTTACAATCTGGTAATATTTTTTGTTTCATGAGTAGCTTGCCAAAATAGCAACTTGTCCAATTATTCTCTGCTATGAAAATTCTATTTAATTAGATCTCCCTCATTAATTTTCCGCTCCTTATCCTCCGTGTAAATTATTTTTTAACGGTTGTAATTTGTGTATTGCATTTACATAGCTAGAAGTGTTTGTGTATTTCACTTACCCTGTTCATATAATCCCATTACTCATTCTCTTTTGTCTTATGGTGTTTGCTCTGTTTTCTAATAGATCATTTTTATTTTGCATCCTACTGTAGATTCAACTAAATACATTTTATAAAACAATTTTCAGGTTTCTCAGATGTCTCCTCTCCATGACAGTCACATAGATAATTCACTATTGCCACTCATTTTCAAGAATTGTGTCACAGTATTTTTTTATTGTAGTTTGTTTGATCCCTTATTTCTTTTTTGTCTATGTTTTTCTCATATGACAGGAAAGGTTCTGAATCCAGTAACTTGTGATTTTCTTACTAATTTATTGCATTTTATGGTTCAGTTCCTTTACTAATTAAAAAATAGTTCTGACCACTGGGCAGAAGGGAAGTGAATATGTTTTCAATCTTTGAGTAACTGATTTCATTCTATATTTTCATTTTTCCCTCTGATAGGAAGTCAAGGGAGTTAACACCAAAGAATTAATTTAAATCAAATTCTATTATACCAATTTTTTGTCATGTAACTTATTTCTTGAGGTAATTTAGGTGAAGATCCTATCATAAATTAAAACTCGGTATTAAAATTGTGGATATACTCCTTTGTAATACAGAAAGTTTCATCATGTAAAACATCCTGTAGTCTTGTCATTAAACCTGATTTTTGAATAAATTATTATTAAATTTTTCTCTTTTACATCAAAATTCATTGCTTCTTTAGCATTGCTTTAAATGCTGTAACTCAGATGCTTTTATGCATGTGTCACTCCTCACACTATCTCAAAACCCCACAGATTTAACTAAATGTCAAGCTTATTCTATGTATGGTTCAATAAGTATTTCATTCATAGTTACTAAGTCCTTATGTCTGTCATTTATGGAATGATAACAAGGGAACAATTAATCTGTGAGATACAGTCTAGCTCTTTGATTCCACATTTAGCTGCCCCCATCCTTTCTTTTTTATAAAGATGTTTGAAACCAGACTTTTCTCATGGCATTTTTCATTTCTGAATTCCTCAGTGTGTAGATTAAGGGATTGAACATAGGTGCAATGATGGTGTAAAACAGTGCGAGTACTTTATCCTCAGGGAAAGTGGTGGGAGGCCTAAGGTAGGCAAATATTGAAGGAGCAAAAAATAAAATGATCACAGTGACATGAGACCCACAGGTAGAGAGGGCTTTGCGCCTTCCTTCAGCTGAGTGATTTCTTAAAGTGAATAATATAATGACATAAGAACAAAATAAAACTGCAAATGTCACTAAGGCCACCATTCCTGAACTGACAAGCATAATGACACCAGGGATGGAGGTATCAGTACAAGCAATTTTTAGCAAAGGAAAAATATCACAAAAATAGTGGTCTATTTCATTAGCACCACAGAAGGGCAGCTGGATTACCATAGAAAATAGAGGAAAGGAGTGAACAGCTCCACCAGCCCAAGCAGCTGAGGCTAGAAGATTGCACCTCATCCTGTTCATGATGATCATGTAGTGGAGAGGCCTGCAGATGGCAACGCAGCGATCAAAGGCCATGACTGTAAGAATTAAGACTTCAATTATTCCAAAGAAGTGCATGCAAAAGACCTGTAACATGCAGTTACCATAGGAAATGGTTTTCCTTCCCACCAGCAAATCAGCAATTAACTTGGGCGTAACGCTGGAGGTATAGCAGATGTCCATGGAGGATAAGTGGCTGAGGAAATAGTACATTGGTTGGTGAAAAAGAGGACTGCATCGAATGGAGATGAGAATCAGAAGGTTTCCTACCAACAGGGCAACATAACAGAGTAAGAAGAGCACAAAGCAAAATGTTTGTACGTTCTGGTCACTAGAGAGTCCCAGAAGAATGAATTCTGAGACATTGCTCTGGCTCTCCATCTAGTTCATACTGGCCCTTATTATAAACAGATGGCGTAAATATCTGAAAAGAAAAAAATCATGAATCTGTATTTAAAAATAGCAGCAGGATAATAATATCAAGTTTATCAAAAATTATATGACATTCATTGAATAGTAATATTCACTATTCCTTATGCATAGATTCAAGTTTTTTTCCCCTCTTATTTTACAAATCTATGGTTTAATAATTCTGTCATGGGAAAAATGAAGTAATTTTCAACATTATTGTCAATGATTATAGAATATTTAAATGTTAGTTTGATTTTTTAAAAAATTATCATTGCTAATTATATTATTTAGAGGACAATAAAAGTATAATATATGTAATTTCAAAATTTGCACATTTTTAAATGCATGTGCCTTATCCATAAAGTCAAGCGCACTTCTTCCAGGATGATCTTGACAAGTTCTCTATTTTATTTGGGAGTATATCCTCAGGAATGCAAATGTATTAAAAATACATCAGCTTCAATTGTTTCATTTGTTTAAAGGATCATCTTCCTTACCATGTGAACAAACAATACAAATTGGACATTTGAAACTAAAATAGTTTCAGGGACATTAAAAACAGAGAAGGATTGAAAATGATGTACCAAAATATAGAATTTCAACAAAGTGAATTTGTGAAATATAATCAGCAACTTCATTCATTTCTTCTATCTAAATTTTACAGCTAAAGAAAAACTTGCGTGTAGAATCAATGTAAATTTCTGATGGCAAATGATACATGCAAGATAAAAATAAATTGCCCAATCGTATTTGAATTGTCCATATTTCATAACTTTTCCTAGGATTTTATGTGTTTTATACACAAGCTAAGCAATAAAAATCAATAAAAGAAGATGATACCGAATTTAGCTCTAAGGCAGACTTATTGTCAGCACTCAGTGACTGTTGCAGTAATGAATGGATGAAGGATTCAAGTTTTTCATCTTTAGTACAATCTTGATACATTACTTATACAGAAGGAAATAGCCTGTAAAATATAGAGTGCTTTCCGAAAACTATTCTATAAAGTGTTGAGGGATTCAAAGACACCGAGTGGGGATGTAAACCCTACAGTACCCTCTCAACCTCAATCTGACCAGATGTAGGCACCACACCTAGGCACTCAAAACGACTATAAAATACAGAATGCCTTTGTAGTGAAGGTACTTGGAAGCCATCATTTATAGCAATTCACAAATTCAAAACTTGTTTCTTTAAGATCATTTTAGATGGTAAATAGGAAATTGGTACAGCATTTAAAATGCTCAGTACTATGAGAAACCAACTCTATTTTAAGTTATTATTCAACTCTAATTTCACCAGGAAGAAAAAAATAAAAGCTCAATTTGTTCCCATTATGAATTCAGCATTGTTACAATGCTTCCTAATGTCTAATTTTCTTTTTGTTTTTAACAAAGCAACAATCACGATCAGGCTAACAGTGTCCAGCAGTTAGCAGGATCTAAATAGAGTTAAGTAGATTTTTGTTTCACTGATCAGTTACTTCCTTACCTTGTTACAGTTAATGCTGATTCTTCATTTAGGAGAGAGCATACTATTTACCTTACTGATAGATTAATTTACCTAAAACAAATCGATTTAAAGACAACCATTCGATAAGTAGGATGGTAAACAACTTAACCTGGGTATCACTTAATACATCCAAACCACCAATTTCCTATAGAAGAGATTCAGGTCAAGATAATCTAAGTAATTCCCTAGCATGAAAAAATAACACACTGTGAATATTGGAGGACAGATGTTCTGATTTCCACTCAGTCTGGGGCTGCTTTCCATGCTGGAGAGCAGAGCAAGATGGGGTGTCATGGGGTGTCATAATATGAATAATTATGGGGCTGTATCTTGAAGTTAGTATAAATATGTGGTCCAGGATTCTGTATTCTAAACCATTTTGATGTTTTCCATCAGTTTTAGCAAAATGTGCATTCCTTAAGGTAAGATCCTGGCACTTTCTCTAGGAAATCATAGATGTTCAATCCATGATAGGTCTTAAAAATCCCATCCCAAATTCTGAGGGAAAATACTCTTATAACCCAAGCTATTAGCAGAAGTGAAAAGAACATGTATTACAATCAGATGAAAGAATTACTGCCATTAAAACAATAATATATTCTTGATCATGTTTTCTCAGTTATCTCAATTTGTCAAATAATTGAAATCACAAAGGAAGAAATATTATGCATCTGCTTTATAAGTGACAGGAAGAGTGGCAGCAGAGAAAGAGGTAGAAACAGGGATAATAAACAAGTATAATAAATTGAATGGTAAACTGTTCTGATTCAAATTGTGTTTCTGTAGCATTAACCATCCGAATATATTAAGAAAAACAGTTACTTAGATATTTCTAATAGTCAAAGGTTTGACATTAAGTGAAATGTGCCCTGATTTTTGTCTTATTTCACTTTAATTGTAGTTCCACAGAATGAAGGTGTAGAATTTCAAATCTAAGCAATTATGCGAATGTTCTATTAGAAATCAGTCACCTCGTTCAAGCACAGACACTATCCAAACATTTTTTCATCATTTTCATTAAATGTGTTCTTGTTCTATACATCAAATATTTTTAACAATAAGCTCAGGAAACAGGGCTAACTTCCTCCCCTTCCATACTATTTGTGAACATTGAGCTTGTTGCTAACCTCTTAAAGCCTCGTTGTCCACATTTATAGGTTTGATCTACTACTATGTAATTTAGAAATATAATGAGTAAGACAAGAAATAATTTGAAATACCAAGTGTCATAACACAGCTCTAAATTGCACATATTAGTCTACTTTTCCTTTGTGCATTTTTTGAATGAGTAGTTTCTGAAATGGTCATGCACATGTATATAACCAAGTCCAATGAAGAAATAAAGAAAATAAAACAAAAATATCACAACATAGATTTACAAGGAGGATCAGAAAGTGTCAATTTTGACAACATGTTAGTAAAACAAAATAAAATACTCCATGAGGTCGTTTGTCTAGAGTATTACTCAATACTGATTATTATTAAGTTGAATTTTTTTTTGCCCTACAAAAATATATTTAAATTATTACTTTTACTTTTTGGTAGTGTTGCACAAAAATTCTGCATTTTATTTTGGTTGTGCTAGCAAAATAATAAGAATAATTTTTCTCAAAGTAGTATTTTTGTGATAAGTTCAAATTTTCTCCTAGGAGTATCAGAGTATGCTCTGCTGTAAACTTACCTTAATTGAATCAGATAAATCTAGTTTATTTTAGGATGGTAAGGGTTTTGAAAGTCAGGAAATCACTTGTCATTGGATATATGCAAGCATAAATGGGCCATTTCTTAAAAAGAATATGGAGGAAAATATAGAAGCACCAAAACAGAACTCAATGTAATTCACTGCAACTTGAAGATTTTATAATTTTAATAGAACTGTTCTTGTTCTCAACTGGAATTCTGCTTGTGAATAATATATGATTAAAACTAAAGGTAACTAAATAATTTTATAGTAATCAAATGATCTTAGGCTGCAGGAGAAAATATACTTAATAATTAAACCAAACAGAATAAATTTAAGTGATGTTCAACCACCCTAAAGTACAGAAAAATATTCTCCAAAACAAGTGACATGGTTACTTTACTAATTCATTGACCAACAGATCCTAGTGGCTTCAAGATTAATTTTAGGCTGAATTAGGAAGAACTCCCACCTGAGATACTTACTTTGCTGACCCTTCCTCAGTACTTAAATCTGAAATAAAATGCAGATTTACAAACCAGTTATTCAAACATATTTAGGTCAATTGTATAAATTATTTTGAAAATCTCAACATGTCTTAGAAAATCGTATACATCTGCATGGGGACTGGAACATAAATCATGGGTTTGAACCCGTGGGTCTTCAGACTATAAAATAAATAAATTTAAAAGAAAAAGGTTTTGAAATTCTCACAAAAGCAAACATACATTTTTCATTCCTGGGAGCCATTACTTTATGCCTATGCCTAAGAAGAAATTTGGCTCAGAAGAGCAGAGAATGTCTTATATGATAACGCAAGAATTAATAGGTCTTTGGATATTCTAAGAAATTATATTCCCAGTGGCACTTCTGAGCAGAGCTTCACCAAAAGCCTCTGAGCTGCTGTCCAAGGTCACATCCCTGGAACTGTGGGCATGGTCTGCCTATAACTTTACTTCTCGTTCTGTGTTCTCCTGGCTCAGGCACTGTTTCTCTGGGGGCCCAACGATGCGCTAGTCAGACAGAGTTCAGGAAAGTCTGCCTGCCCGACCATCAGCTTGCTTTCACAGGAAAGGAGGAAAAATAAAGTAGCATGGAACAATGTAAGTTAGTGTTTGAGAAAACCTGAGATGAGGAAAGACAAAGAGAACCAAAGGCAAGCAGCTACAGCCCAAATATGGGTCCTTATCTAGAGTGGCCTTCTGGGGTAGATGGCATCTGTCTGTGTGTAGACTGAGCAATGGAATCAGTGACCTTCAATATTAAGACAGGAATAGGTTCATTTTCGGCAGGGACTAACCTTCCTGGAATTGATGGTTGAGGAAATGGAGGAAGGAGAAAAGGTAAAATGACAGACATTCTGTTCTTCATACACATTTCAAAGCAGAAATGATTTATCATTGAGAATATAATAAAAATACCAGAGAAAATCATCAAATAATGTATAACATAACTTTTTTTTACCATTTTGTTTTTCTCCTATGCCACTTCATTTCTGCAGGTCATATACACTCAGCCCAAAATGCACACCCTTAAGTTCAGGTCATCAATTCCTTCTCTCAGACTCAAATCCATATATTAAAAGATTCCATCAAACATGTAAGACTTCAGGAAATCAATTTTTATGTTATCTTATATGGCACAAAATAATTGTAATAACAACTATTTATTGAGAAATTGCATAGTGCTTCAAATTTATTACACAATTTCATCCCACAATAATGCATATTTTGACAGAAGTGGAATTTCCTCTATTGTGCTGATAAGAACATGAGCCTCTAGAAGTTAAATGACTAGCTCAGACAGCTACTAAGCAGAATAATAATTGTGTGCCTTTTGTGAATGAAACAGATTTTTTTAAATCAGTTTAGAATTACTTCCATGCTTTGAAAGTTAAGCAAACTTGAGGAGATGAGAGATTCTATCTCTTAAGAATGAAGGATATCAGAACCCAGTGTTTTGCTGGTGGTTCATTTCAACATGATTTAGCCTGATGGTGATCTTACTTCACTTGAGCTCACATGTGTCAATACACAGAAGGACCTCGCTGGTCCTATCTCTACCCATCACTCACACACACACAAACACACACACACACACCAGGACACTTGTTAGAGATGTATGCTAGCACCCCATTTACAACCCCAATTCATGAGTTTGTCACAGGTCATCTGGAATTGTTCTGCTGAGAATTGATTTTGTTCTATTTACCCCCTTTTTTTAGACTCCCTTTCTAATACTTTTTATGTCATGGATTATATGAATTTATTTACAGGATTGGCTTCTAATCATTTCTATGTCTCTGAGTCTATTTCTGATTTGTAAATAAGTTCACTTGTATCATTTCTTTTAGATTCCACATACAAGTGACATCATATGACATTTGTCTTTGTCTGACTTATTTCACTTACTATAATCATCTCTAGGTCCATCCATATTGCTGCAAATGGCATTATTTCTTTCTTTTTTATGGCTGAGTAGTTTTTTTTATTTATTTATTTATTTATTTATTTATTTATTTATTTATTTATGCCACAACTTCTTTATCCAGTCATTTGTTGATGGACATTTAGGTTGTTTCCACATCTTGTTTATTGTAAATGGTCCTGCTATGAACATTGGAGTGCATGTATCTTTGCAAATTAGTTTTCCTTCTGGATATATGTCCAGATGTGAGATTGCCAGATCATATGGTAACTCTATTTTTAAGGAACCTTCATACTCTTCTATTTAAAATAGCCAGGATATGGAAACAACCTAAGTGTCCTTCAGTGGATGAATGGACATAGATGTGGTATAAATGCACAGTGGAATAATAGTCAGCCAATTCATTCCCAAAGAAGGAATCCATGCCATTTATGACAACGTGGGTGGACCTTGAGGACATTACACTAAGTGAAATGTCAGGCAGAGAAAAGCAACCACTACATGGAATCATTTATGTGTGGAGTCTAAAAAAATAATTTTAAAAGTTCAAACTCATAGAAAGTAGAAAAGAGGTTTCAGGCAATGAGGATGTAGGAAGTCAGGGAAAGTTGGTAAAAGATTGTAAACTTTCAGCTTTAAGATGAACACTGTCTGAGGATCTAAGGTTCAACATGGTGACTATAGGATATAACACCGTATAGTATAACTGGAGTTCGCTAGGAGAGTAGAACTTAAATATTCCTACCAAAAAGAAAAAAAAGTATTAATGAATGATTGATAATAAGGATAAGTTTTAGATATGTGATAACAATATATATTGTCAAATACAAAAGAGAATATAGCATCTTTTAATTTACTTTTGTAACTGTTTAATTGCATCTTAATTTGTGCCAGACATATTGCTAGAAAACAGAGAGATACAAACAAAGATGTGACATACAATCTTTGCCTCAGTCAAACAGGTAAAACACAGTTCACAAGAAGAAACACTAGCACAGAGCATAGGGTTATGTGATGTACAGTTAAGTGCACAGCTGAAAAGCAATAACGAGAACAGGGAAAGAATCGAAAATACTTCTGGCCTGTTGCTGGATCTGCAAAATAATCCTGAATAAGATCACCTCTGAAGTTTGAATTACACGTAAGACATGGACCCTAAAGCATAGGGGTGGGGGCATCCTAGTCAGAGGCGACAGAAGAAAATACTCAGAGAGCTGACAGATTTTAGGGTATGTTTAGAGGATGTAGGGGAGTCCAATGTAGCTGGATGAAAGCATCCAATCAAAGGGAATCAAGGGAAGAAAGGTAAAGAAAGAAGAAAAGAACCTAACATGAGTATCTGGTAGCCGTGCCCCTTGCAAAACACTCACAAGTGTTAGCCCACTCAATATTACATTTTATGATGTATATTATCTTATTTCATAGATGTTTTTAAAATGGAAACTAATGTAGTTAAAGCTAATTGCCAAGACAATGACATAAAAACTTACAAAGTCAGCAGTCACCCAGGTGTCCTTGATTCCATAGCTTATCATTGTAACACCATACTTTCTTTCAATGTGGTGACTTCTGAGATGAGCTAATTATAACTCGAACTAGTTTCAGAAAATTCTGATGGACAAGTGAGAAGGTTGGATTTTTTTTCCTGAAGAGAACAGTGTTCCATAGCAATTTTTGGAGAGATCTATAATATGATCAGATATATGCTTTAGAAGGATATATTTTTTGCATTCCTCAAATCCAAGTGCTCACATCTAGAACTAGCTGGACCTTTTAGAGCGCAGATTACCATCTGAGACACAGTAATTTGCTTCTTTGGCTCACATAATGTCAGAGGTCATTTAGTCCCACTCCTCAAAGAAAGCTTACATGCTTTCTGTAACATCTCAAATGATAAGTGTCCTAAGGACATGGACTGAAAAATCACTTTATTTGCTTCAAATCTGAATGTGCCACTTGAGACCATACCTTCCGCATGGCGACGTTCATCTCCATGTTTCGGAGGGTGCAGATGAGAGGATTCAGCATGGGGGCGATCACAGTGTAAAACACAGAGACCCCCTTATCCCTGTTCTCAGCGCCCGCACGAAGAACATGGGTATAGATGCAGGGAACGAAGAATAAAGCCACCACCATGATGTGAGAACTACAGGTTGAGAGGGCTTTCCGTCGCCCTGCGGAGGAGCGGGTTCTGAGATTACATAATATGAGTATGTAAGAAACCACCAGCACGAGAAAAATGACAACCACCACCATCCCCGAATTTGCTATCACTAAGATACTCACGACGTGAATGTCTTTGCACACCAGTTTCAAAAGAGGCTTCACATCACATAGGTAGTGGTCTATCTGATTAGGACCACAGAAGGGTAAACTGAGTACCATGAGAAGAAGAGCAACAGAATGCCAAAACCCCACAGCCCAGGCCAGGACCACCAGCATGTTACACCTCTGCCGGCTCATGATGGCCACGTAGTGCAGGGGCTTGACGATGGCCACGTAGCGGTCAAAGGCCATGGACACCAAGATGCAGATTTCCACACCTGCCAGCAAGTGGGCGGTGAAGAGCTGGGTCATACAGTTGTTATAGGAAATGTTTTTTCTCGCTGCAGCTAAGTCCCTGATTAGCCTGGGGACCACGGCGGAGGTGTAGCAGAGGTCCATGAGGGAAAGATGGCAGAGGAAGTAGTACATTGGTTGTCGGATTAGATGGCTGCAGGTGATGGTGAGGAAGATGATGGAATTCCCCATTAAGATGGCCAGGTAACAGAGCAGGAACAAGAAAAAGAACAGTAGCTCTATTTTCTTATTTTCCCACAGCCCCACGAAAACAAATTCCGTGACATTGTTCTGATTTTCCATGAGGTTGAGGTGAGTTCAGAGTACACAACAGACACTCAGTTCATCTGAAATGATACTGAACATAATACATCTTTAATGGAAGTTTTTTAAGATTTGGAGAGATTTATACATTGAAAATAATGTAGGTCATAGAAGATTTATTACAGAGTTAACCTATGTTTTAAGATTAAGGGCATCATATTTCAAATGATATTTAATGAAAGCATATTTTATGTTGGGAACATTTGTAAACATTTTGCAGGCATTAACTCATAACAACCCAGTAGCTCCTATTCTGATACTCATTTTACATACTGGAAAATGAGAAATAGGAGGGTTCAGTTAATTACACTAAATCATTAAGATATTAAATACCAATCTAAGATGAACCTGACCAATAACAGATTTCATGCTCTTCAGAATTATGCAACATCATTCACTGAAGAAATGATATTCCAGCTCTTGTCCATCTCTATAAAAGATATGTCACTCTCCATCCCTGCCTCTAGCTACCTGTGTAACACTAAGCAAGTCTCTCCCTTCTCCACGGGGGTATAATTCATGTGTAAGTCCCAATCACACATGAACATTCCATACATTCAGTGGAACTAAATATTTATTCTTGAAATTTAAAAAATGCTTTAATCATAGCAAAGTATACCTGAATTAGTTGAAAGTAGTTTCTGTGACTCTCCTTCTTGGCATGTGTGGTCAAGATTCAGAACATGAAGGGACCGGAAACAGAGAACTTAAGCACAACACTGGGCATCTGAATACAGGAAGACAGATTATTTTATATAAAAACTTCACTTTTTCCCCCAATTACTCTAAAGACATCTTTTAGAGGGTCCTGTTGATATGTTACAAACATGTTAGAGAGTTAGTAGGTTTCCGTTGACTGTTGACGAAATCCATGTGATTAAAGAATGACCTACTTATGTAAACACTCGGTTAAAACAGTGCTGCCATTTTGATGTAGTGTACCTAGGAGCAGAGAGTGAATATGTTGAGAGCATCACCTTTTACCCATGACCAAATACCCTCCACAGCAAAATCACAGCTTGCCTAAAAGATGGTAAATTTCAATGAATTTTTTTTAATAGTACCACTAAGGAACAATATGGTGTATTGGACAGATCCCTCATCTAATGACCAGGAAGATGAGCATCCAGTCTCACCAGTCCTTTTGGCTTTTTGTTGTGAGCACTGAGCAGAGCATCCTCTCTGAGCTACCTTCTTCAACTGGCAAGTGAAATTAATAATGATGGGTCTATTTGCTTTATATCAAGAGCAAAAATAATGAAATTCATGCAAAGAATATCCAGTATAAGGAATTTATGATTCTAACTTGTCAACTACACAGAATGGTACTCCAACAAATATTTCTGAAGAAAAACCAACTGTTTTATAAGAAAATAGACACCAACATGTTCCTGAGTTATTGATTTTTACCTTTAAATTTTGTGTTCTGCCACACGGACACTGGTTGAAGAACTCATATCAGACTTACATAAGTTTAAGGAAGAAATATGGGAATTGGTATGTTTGTTCTATGTACCAAACAGAGCAAAGCAACGTGCTTCTTTATATATAAATTAAGAATATCCAAACCTAGTCTATGTTTATATGGAAGACTCTGAGCAAATGATGTAAACAAATTTAAAGATAGCTTTTCATTATGATGATAATACAAAACAGTAGAAAAACTAAAGAATCAAAACTGTAGAATATGTAATTCCTGGTTTAGAATGTTTCTTAAACATTGGCACAAGCCTCAGCATCTCTGACCATCTGGACCAGTACTGCACTAGTTACAATGACTGAAAATCACTTTGGAAAATACCTTCTCATGGAAAAAGATGCCTTCAAAGCAAGTCCTTTTTTTTCTGATCTTCTTTTAATCCATAAAAACTCCTTGTGACTTCTTTCTTTCTTTCTCCCTCCCTGTATCTTTCTCTCTCTCTCTGTCTTTCTCTTTCTCTCCACACATAAACACACACACACACACTCCCCCGTATCTGTGTTTAGATACACAGGGTTTTTGGAGTGAAGGAAAGATATTGAGTCCACCTTTTCACATACCTTTTAGTTAAAGAGTTTCTTCCAAAATTCCCTCCTTCAAACTTTAAATTACTTAAGAAAAATCTCTACAAGGCTTTGTTTGCAAAAGTATGTCAACTACAGTTTGAAAGGAAAAAGCGATTAAAAAAGCATATTAGAAAAAGTGATTTATAACTAAGGTCATGACAGTACATGGATAGTGTAAGAACCCATCAAGGGTGATTTTTTAGGTTTTCCTTTTTCTTTAAATATTTATAAGAAAGGAAACATTGTAAAATTAAAATTTGTGGCATTATTTTTCATATTTTGAGTTAAATGTTGAGATACTATGTACTAATTATATGTTCTATGCACAATACTAAAAAAATTTCATTTACCAATGATTTCATCTTTACCATGACCTGATAAGGTATGTATTATTATATTATCATCCCCATTTTACAAATAAGGAAGCTAGAATTCAAGTTTATACAAGTACTAAGGGGAATTATACATCTAAACAATTTATGTATGATTTGGAATCTCATAGTATTTTCATTTGCTGAAATGTCTTCTCACAAATACAGAAAAAAAAAAGACTTAAAACCCTCAGTGTGCCCTCAAATTATCATATGGATTTCTCTGAATTTCCTCTTTTGAAAATAACCACCAAGAAAATTAATCTAGAAGAACTTGAATTTAAAAATTTCAACTAAGATCAAAAATTATGTAAAAGTGTTCAAAACTCTAAATTCTTTTATACTGATTTAAATATATATATACATGCGTACATACATATAACTGATCATAGTGCCCACTTCTGCAAGGTTTTACATTTCTTTGAAACATCAAGAGATCCTTCAGGGTGTTTCCTTTTGTTTTCCTGAGACTGTGCTTTGAAGCAGCAAATAGATGTGGAATACTTCTGACTCTCCCATGAATTGTTCATCCAAAAGAACCTTTTAGGAAAGCATTGCTGGGGATAACTTGAATTAAAAGCACAACAGGAGTATGAGGGGAAAAAAAAACCCACAGGCATTCTACAGCAGCCTGTGTGTGTGGTTATAATTATAGGAATAAAGCCAGTAATGTTAAAGAGATCTATAAGACAGGTTTGAGGCTTATTCCTCTAATTTAATCTCTTGAGGGTTATCACAGGAATGATTCAATACTTTTGTAAAGTTATAGCACTGATGAAATATCATGGATGTTTGTTTTTCTCTTTCTCCCCCAAGACTGAAGTTGCTGATGTTTATTTACCATGGTACATAATACATATTTAGTAAATTTGAAATCTTTATTATCCAGCTATATAAATATGGTAAGAGGGAATCAGAAGAACATTCATATTTTCCTTATAAACATCACATCATTACCATTAGGATAGAAGTTTGAAAATTATGTCTCAGTATTTAATTACACGCACTTGAAACTTAGATGCCATGTACACCAATTTGTGTCACTAGGTATTATCTAGTTTTGTCCCTTTTCACACCTTGGATGAGAGAGGAAGAGGAGTGTTAGCAGAGTCTAAGGGAACAGACTGAATAAATTGTAGTCCCTAGTTCCTATTTCATATCAGATGATCTTCATGGGTCCATGTAGTGTCTCTCTTAAGTTTTCTTTATTTTATAATAATTTTTCCTCTAATAATGGCTCATTTCCACTCTAGACACCCACTGTACTCTAAAATATTCAGCTCTCACTAGTTCTAGTGCATTGCACAAGTTGTGGTTTTCCTACAGAAGTCTACATCTAGAAATAGTCTCTTACTATGCTCTCCTTATAGTGTTTGACTATGTCTTCTTGCCACATGACTCTGGGAAGCAATAAAAGTCTTTAATGGAAATTTAGATATATATAAATATAGTCTAAAATGAAACAATGTCTAAAAATCAATTATCAAATGTTTTGATTTATCAACCTAGGAAAAAAAGAAAATTAAGTATAAAATAACCAAAACACAGGAATTAAGGATGAGAAAAAAAATCAATAAAATAGAAAAAGAAAAAAAAATTTAAAAGATGAAACAGAAAGCTGATTTTTGGAGAGATCAATAAAACTATTATCTCAGAATAATAAGGAGGGGAAGAAGGAGAAAGTAAAGAAGATGAGAACAAGACAGAAAAATAGAGACAAATTGCTTAAATCAAGAATGAAGTAATATACAGAAATACAGATTCTACAGATATCAACAGGACAGGAGAAAGTATTATGATCAAATTAAAGCCAATAAATTTAACAACTTAAAAAACAATTTTTTATAAAAATATTATAAAATCTGACAGAAGAAAAATAGAAAATCACAATTATCCTACGTCAGTTAAAGAAATGAAATTTGGAGTTAAAATTTCTGTCAAAAATAACTGCAGGCCCAATGAATCTAATAAGAATTTATCATGACCAAGTGGAGTTCATCTCAGGAATAAAAGATTCATTTAACATTCAAAATCTAATCAATATAATTCACTATATTAACAAAATACAGAGAAGAATCACAGAATCATTCCAATAAATGCATAAAATTAGCTACTTTTAATTTAGATACATAATACTTTAAAAATATTTCAGCAAATGAAGAATATAAAGGAAATTACTCAACCTGATATACAGCATCTGTGTAAAACCTACAGCTATTATTCTTAAAAGGGAATACTCTCTAGGTTTAGAACCAGTAAAGACTGTCCACTCCCATTTCTGCATTGTACCCTAGGTTCTAACCATTGCAATAAAGTAAGAAAAAGAAACAAAATCCATACAGATTAGAAAGGAGGAAGCAAAATTGCAAAAATATATTTATGTGCAGTAGCATGATTGTATAGGTAGAAAATCTTAAGTGCTCTACAAAAAATCTAATAGACCTACCTATGCAGTTAATTTAGCAAGTTCACAGGATATAATTTTAATACAAGAAGTAATTTCATTTTTGTAATAGAAATCTCTAAAGTTGAAATTAGAAACAACATGCTATGTAAAATATTGCCTAAAAACAAAATTTCAGAGGTAAATTTAAATATATATATTTAAAACTATAGATTTGTAAAGCATTTAAACTGTATATCAAAACCAGAAAACATTTCAGAGAAAAATTTAATACATAAATAAATGGAGAGAAATACCATACTGATGGGTTAAAATATTCAATTTTTTTGCAATGTTTACTTTTTAATTTCAATGTAAGTCCAATAAAAATTAAATAGGATGATTGATAAAATTTATAATCCCATTCTAAAATTTATACAGAAATACAAAAATTTAAAGAAACCTGGAATAGCAAATTTCTCTAAAAAGAAAAAAACAATTTGAGTACTTTATCTAAATTCAAAACTTACTATAAAGCTCTACTATAAAGCTCTCATCAATTCTGTGTTGTTGACATAAGGATAAACCTATAGATCATTAAAAATAATAGACAAAGCAGAAATAAACATAAATATATAAATTTTTTAAAAAGATGTCAAGATACTTAATTGGGTAAATAGACTTTTTAACAACTTATGCTACATCAATTGGATATGCATAAGAGAAAAAATATGAACCTCAACCATTACCACATGCTATTAAAAAAATTAACTCAAAATGAGTCAGAGACCTCTATGATAAAACTATGACAATTCTAGAATAATTTTTTTGAATTGGAGGTAGATCAGTATTTATTAGATATGACACAATTAGTAAGAACTTTAAGAAAAAAATTAAAAATTGGATCTTGTCAAAATGTTATATCTTCTCATTGGATTTCACCATTTTAAAATTGAAAAGACAATCCAAAAACTAGGTGAAATTTTTATCTATTTATATATAAAAGTTTATATACACACAGTGTTGTATATTTTACATATAATTTTTTACAAATATAAAGTTTATACACTAATATATAATTATTTATATCTATTTGTATATTTATTATATATAAAGCATACATATGGCAAAACAACTGTATCTAAAATATGTAGAGACTAGCTTAGTAATAAGAAACCCAGAACCCCTATTTTTAGATTGTGTGAAGGACCCGAACAGAAAAAGAAGGCATACAACGACCAATGACATCATAAAAATTTAAATATGTTCAACATTATTAGTCATCAGGGAATGCATATTAAAACCACAATAATTTACCAGTACATAGCTCCTAAAATAACTAAAAGGAAAATAACCAATACCAAGAGACTAAAACACGGAACAACTGGATCTGTCCTTGTGTTTGTTTATATTTCTACACCTTTTTAATGCTGCCTAGCATTCCATACAAACCAGACCTAGAGTCCCAGAGATAAGTAATTGGAAGCTTATCTAGAGCTTTTGTCTGCTTCTATGGCCCTCTGACAGATAGTTTTGGAGTTAAATACTTTAAAATGGGTATCATTAATTGTATGCCCTCACTGCTCTGATTCTTATGCAATCAATAGCCATTTTCCAGAAAAGTTTTAATACTGATAAGAAAATAGAAGCTCTTTCTCTGGCATGAGTCAACAGGGAAACAGTGTCACATGCCCCTCCCTGGAATGGAATTATACCACCTTGCTATTCACGTGACATTCAGGTTTCTTTGAAACACAGGTTCAGCTAGAAAAAGGGGGCTCTCACATTTTTAGGTTCCAAGTGTAGGGAATAAAATTCCTCATTCAAAAAGTGGATATTTCTCAGACGTATCTCTCCAGAATACCGGCTTCTAACACAAAGCCTTTCCATCAGAGTTGATAATCAATTCCTGAGAGAGAAAGTAGCCACTACAAGGCAAGGTCTTAGAACCTTGTGGAAACTTCTTTAACTATTCATGTAATGCAAGGTGTAAATGGTTTTTGGTGTTTACATCCCCAGGGCAAGATTCATCATGTTTGGAATGACCTGCTTGAGTGTGTTTCCACCACACTTCCTGTCTTCTGCCTACAGGACCAGAGCTGTCTATAGAAAATCATTCATCCATACTAGTCCAAATGAATTCACTCTAAACTCAAATCCCAAGTTTTGAATAAAAATATTTGAGGCTTTAGGCTAAAAATAAATAATTATATTTATAACAACACTTGCTTATATGACTGTTTATTTGATATTGAATTATCTGAATAGTCTCTTAAAAATAATAAAGAGCCCTGAAACAGACTCACATGAATATATTCAATTTTGACAAAAGAGCAAGGGTGCAAAGACAGTGCTTTCAACAAATGGTGCTGAAACAGGTCAAAATCCACTTGCAAAAAAAGAATATTAATAGACATTGCACCCTTCATATAACCTAACTCAAAAATGGATCATAGACCTAAATGCAAAACTCAAAACTTAACTCCTAGAATATAATGGAAGAGAAAGTAGGGATGACATTGCGTACAGCAACGCCTCTTTAGTACCCCAAATGCACAATGCATAAAATAAAAATAATAAACTGGACCTCAGTAAAGTTAAATCTGCTCTGTGAAAGACAATGTCAAGAGAATGAGAATAAAAGGCAGACTGGGAGAAAAATGTTTGCCAAAGATATACGTGATAAAAGATTATTATCAAAAATATACAAATCTAAAAAAAAAAAAAGACAAACTAACTTACTTACAAAACAGAAACAGACTCACAGACATAGAAAACAAACTTATGGTTACTAGGGGTGGAAAGGGATAAACTGGGAGTTTGAGATTTACAGGTACTAACTAATATATGTAAGATAGATAAACAAGTTCATACTGTATAGCATAGGGAAATACATACAAGATCTTGTGGTAGCTCACAGCGAAAAAGAACACGACAATGAATATATGTATGTTTGTGTATAACTGAAAAATTGTGCTCTACACTGGAATTTGACACAACATTGTAAACTGACTATAACTCAATAAAAAAAAAGTAAAAAAAATTAGAGTACTGAAATGCCCTACTGTTGTTGTATTGTTCCGTTTCTCCCATCAGTTGTATTAATGTCTTAAATGTATATAGATGCTCTGATGTTGGGTGCGTATGTATTTATAATTGTTATGTCTTTTTGATGA
Organism: Camelus bactrianus; assembly: GCF_048773025.1. NCBI lineage: Eukaryota > Metazoa > Chordata > Mammalia > Artiodactyla > Camelidae > Camelus > Camelus bactrianus. The sequence continues at coordinate 13,228,412 of NC_133548.1, forward strand.
ATTGATTATTTTATATCTGTGTATGTTATCTTTCTTTGTCTCTTCTAATCATTTTTGGTTTAGAGACTATTTTGTCTGGTGAAGTATAGCCGTACTTGATCGCTATAATTTGCTGTTTGGACGGAAGAACCTTTTCTGTGTTTTCACTTTCAGAGTGATTATGTCCCTAAATCTAAACTTAGTCTTTTGTAGACAGCATGTAGTAGAGTTCTGGTTTTTTTGTTCTGTTTTGTTTTAATCCATTCAGCTACTCTGAAGCTTTGGATTGGGGATTTTAATCCACACACATTTAAAGTATAATCTATAGGTATTTATGTGTATGTGTGTGTGTGTGATCACCATAAAGCTTACATAAATCCTTTTATTGGTACAATAATGTGTTTAAGTTAACATCTTAACATCAATCACATCTACACTTTTATTTCCGTACTTGCACACTTTATAATATAGATGTTACAATTTACATTTGTTTATATTATGTCTCAATTAAAATTTTTATTCTTATAGCTTTCTTAAAACTTTTGTCTTTTAACGTTTACACTAGAATTAAGACATACTTGCATACCACCATTACAGTACTAAAGTATTATATCTTTGTCTTTAATCTAACCATATAAAATAAGTTTAATACTCTCATACGTACTCACGTTGTTGTTTAGTGTCTTTTACTTTCAATTTGAAGAAGATTCTTTAGCACTTGTTGTAAAGTATTTCTGGTGATGATAATCTCCCTCAGCGTTTTTGTGTGTGGAAATGTTTGTATGTTCTGTTAATTTTAAAAACCGAATTTTTGTGGGTATTGATTTCTTGATTGGCAATATTTTTCATTGAACACCTTCTGCTCTGCAGGGTTTAGATTGAGAAACATAGTAGGGATGATTTAGGGCTCTGGTTAGAAGCAGAGTTGTTTCTGGGTGATCCACTTTCTCTTTCACAAATGACACTCTTTTTTAAAAAAAATTGTTTCTGTTTTTACTACCCTCTCCCCAATTTATTTGTTTTATTCTTTTTCCTTGATGACATTGGTTGGCCTGAAGTACCCAGCATCTCTGAATTCTTGTTTGTGTAGTTAGTGAGCATGAGGAGGATTAATGTGCTATTCTTAAATATCAAACCAAAATTTCAGTTTATTACGGTTCTGACTAGCAAAGTAAGGAAAACGTTAGATGATAATACTCATAACTTATATTATTATTTCTTAAAATATTCCCTTTGAAATGTACACAAGAACATTTTTGCCCAGTGTTCTGTGATAAGGTTGCTATCAAATAGGAAGGTCAGGACTGACACTAATTCAGAGTCTTCTCACAGGCAAGCAACAGATTATCCCCATCTTTTTACTCAAAGAGGCATCATTAAAAATAAACCAATGTGATAGTCTAACATATTTTAATATTTATTGACTGTACTGATTCCATAGCCTCTAAAAAAGGAACAGAAAAAATAACAACCCCAAGGTGTTTTGAATTACTGTTAAAAAGAAAATATAATGAAACATAAGTGTTGGGAAACATCTTTTGAAATCAAATAAATATTCTATGAAAACCAGGTATATGACAAGCTATCGTTGTTTAGGGACAGAATGCATTCCATTTGTTACAGTTTATTACAGTTTCAGAGATGGCAGAGTGTAAAAAATTTCACAAATGATTTGGATATAAGGTAGCTTGATGGGACAAGTCCTCACTAAGAGGTATGAGTACTAGAAAGTAGGAAAAACTAAGCCTGCTTAGAAATGAAAGATTAATGGAGATAATAACCTTCACATGCCTTATGTATAATGTCAGTGTTTTTACCTCTCCAAGTGACAAATTTTATTATAATTTTTATATCTTAATATGTAATTATTACTTCTCATATGTTTAAAAATGATATAAAAATATTATTTGCAATTGGCACTCTTCAGATGTTTAATTTGACAAGTTGAATAATTGCTTCTCAGAGAAAATTCAGGGGAAACATGACAATGAGGAGGCTAAAAACTACAGAATGGATGTGAAAGATAATATGCCATGTATGTGGGAGAGGAGTTGAAATATTTTGGGTAAAAATCTCCCCTTTTCATCAATAGCTGATCCTTTTTAATCTTTTTCTCTATGCCTTGTCATCTTTCTGTGTTCCTTCACAAGATTCTGCTCTCTAGTAAGATTTGGAAAGAAGAATAAGTGTATATTAATTTCATGACATTTGAGGCAACCAGATGGAGGAAACATAAGCAGTGGGTATTGAGTTTTATTGTGTGAATTTCCAGGCAGCAGGTCACACACCACAAGTTCTCAGGTGAAGCTGCTTTCCAGGACATTTTTGGACAGGCAAGTATAAATAATTGGCTTTAGTTGCACAGAGTGAGACATTCAAGGAGGGTAGATTATATTTGGACCTTTGAGGGATAAAGAACCTCGAGACAACCTATTGACCTTCCCATAAAGAATGGCACACTTTGCTCAAAGTGAGTGTAGGGATTCTCCCAAAGATAGAAGTCTAGTGTAAGTGAACTATGGAGGGCTAGTTTGAGAGAGAGTATTTGAGCAAAGACATGCTTTCCCTGTACAGTTGGCAATAAAACATAGAAACACAGACGGATCCAATTAGCATTCTGTTCTCCCTCATTTATGTCTATTCCCTACCTTTCCTATCTTCTTTTCAATTAGGACTCCTATGTCACCATCCCCACACCAAAACATTGTTTGTGTATTATTGTTGTTTTGCAAGTTTAGTCATTCTAAAGTTGGCCAGTCTTGTTTGAATAGTTGAGGTGAGAACAGTAGCTATTGGAAAATGTGTTCTTTTGTCTCCAGATTATCGTAACCCATTTTTTTCTTTCCAGCTGTACTTGACATGTCTTTGCAGACAATTCCTCCAGAGATATTCTTAAAGAATCTGGATAGCCTGGATAGAGGTTTATCAGTTTTATTGTTCTTTTCAGAAAATTACCTTTTACTTTTGTTGATTTTTTTATTATTACTTTTCAGTTTACTTGATTTCTCTTCTAGTTTTTTTTTCTTCCCTCACTCACCTTGATTTGGGCTATATTTGCTCTTTTTACTCTAACTTCCTAATATGGGAATGTAAATTATTGATTTTATATTTTTAATGCACATCTCCAGTATTTACATTTCCTAGAAACACTGTTTTAACTGAATCTCACTAATTTTAATATGATATATTTTATTTAATTTTTAAACATTTTCTACAAGCTTCTTGATCTATGGATTATTCATAAATGTATTTTTAATTCCTAAATATAATGACTTTCTTTATATCTCCCTCTTACTGATTTGCAGTTTAATCCTAGTTCATCCCAAAAAAGTGCACTGTATTATTTCTATTATTTTGAATTTGTTAAGTAAGGTTTGTTTTATGACCCAGAATGTGGTACATCTTGTAGAATGTTTCATGTACACTTAAGAAAAATATATACTCTGTGGTTTTTGGATGAAATGTTTTTATGGATGCCAATTAGGTCAAATTGCTTAATAGTGCTGTTTTCAAGGAATCTTCAGACTTAGTGATTTTCTGCCGACTTTCCAACAGTGCTGAGGGAAGGGTGGTGAAGTCTCCAACTATACTTATTGATTACTCTATTTCTCTATAAGATCTAACAATTTTGAAAATCTCTTTTTAGTAAAAAATGTCAATTCAGCAAAATATATTTGCAATTCTTCAATGATGTTCTGTGAATCGGTAGATCCTTCCTTTTTATTGCTGAGGAAGATTTAATTGTATGTATATATCACAATTACCCATCTTTTTATTAATGCACAATTGGGTTATTTCAGGATTTTGGCTGTTATTTTCACAGCTGCTGTGAACATTATAGCACAAAGCTTTTGAGAACACATTTCTTCTGGATAGATGGCTAAGAATGAAATTGTTGGAATTTATGTTAAGTGTATGTTTAATTTATGCTAACCATCTAGAACATTATTCAAAGTGGATGTACCATTTTAACATTTCTATCAACAATTAAAATTGTATCCATAAGCAGACTTTTTCTAACCATACACTACTACTCACCTGCTTCAAACTACCATAATCTCTTTTCTAGATTATTACAGTTTACGTTTAATATTTCAGAATACACTCTAATTGCTCAAAAAGATATTCAGAGTTATTCTGTTAAACAGTGCCACAAATACAGAAGTATTTTCTCATTTCACTCCAGACAAAATATCATAACTCCTGTAAAATGATCCTTCCTATTTTATTTCTAGTATTCTCTTATTTTCTTTCTTTATCCACTGGGCCATTTGATTTCCTTTGTATACACTCAGCACATCCTATTTGTCCTCGCTGTTTCATCTACCCAGAACTTTCTCCCTGCAGATAGATTCAAACATTGTTCATATTGATCAGAGTTTGCCAACCCTGGCACTACTGACATTTTCTTTAAGACAGATCATTGTTATACGGACTTGTCTCTGGTGTTAAAGACAGCCCAACAGCAATTTTGATCTCTACACATCAGACGTTAGTAGAAATGCCCATCTCCCATTCTCATGGTTTTGACAAACAATAATGTGTCTAGACTGCCAACTGTACTCCATGGGGCAAAATGTTCCCTTGTTGAGACCCACAAATCTTGGTCTTAGTTGACAAAAGGCAGGTAATCACATGAGCTTGCCTTGACCACCCTATTCTGAATATATACATCTTTACCCTGGCATTATCACCATCACGCTCTTCAATTACCTTGCTAAATTTATGTCAGTTCAAGGCACTTTTTAAATCCCTGGAATGTTAAATAATCATCTATTTTTTACTGTCTATCTGTACTACATCATACAGTAAAGTCCACAGTACACAAAGTATTGTTTTCTCTTTACTGTCATATTTTTCACTTCAGAATAATGCATAGCAATAAAAAGGTGGTAGAATTTTCCTATTTCATTTTCGTTTGGTATACATTTTTTTCTGGAAAATTTAAAATTTAATTTTAGATGATAAATTTTCTCAGCTACTTTTGGCATGTCAAAATCTTGCCTGAGCCTTTGAACATATAAGTTTTTCATTTACCTCTTTTAAGGATCTAATATAAATTTAGATAGAATGTATTTGTGGTAAAAATCCACTCTTGCTGTTATTGTTGAAGACTTAAGCTACTTAAGTATATATATGTATATCTTTTTCTGAAAATGTCCATGAAGGCAGTCTGCAAAAAAGTATTGTAATAAAAGAATAGACAAAAACTTTTAAAACATATAAATATAAAGCATTAAAAACTATCCTGAGGTGTATAGATAAAGCCGTTCAAAGCAAATTCTTCCTGATATGTAACATCATTCAATTTAATACATGCCAGTTAAGAATAATACTTTTCAATTTTTTAAAAATAATTTTGCCCACAGAAAATACAGTATTATGTATTCATTAATGATATTTGTATAGCTTGCTAGGAATAATTGTAGAGGATTTGAGGGCATTAATATGGAGCTTAATAAAATATATATTTGTAATAATGTACTTATAATAATGAATTGAATAAAATTTCAAATAAAACATTTTAAACATAATAAAGAAGAGTTGAGCTTTCTCTTGAATATTTAAATTTTAATAGATTTTATTTTTTTAGACAAGATTTAAATTTAGAAAAAATTGTGCAAAAAGTACAGAGATTTCCCATATCCTTACTCTGTCCCCCTCACAATTTCTCAGTTTCAGATATCTTGCCTTAATGTGGTTTGTTACAATAAATGACCAGTACTGATAATTTTTAAATAAACAGCATAGTTTTCATCAGAGTTTAGTATCGTGTTGTATAGTTTTGAGTTTAGACATACTGCATTATGTCATTTATCCACCATTAGAAAATTAAACAGAATTGTTTTCCTTTCATAAAATTGCTCTGTGCTCTACCTACTCATATAATTACTCCTCCTTCTGAATCACTGGCCACCACTTTTTTTTTTTTTTTTTTTTTTACTGTTTCCACAGTTTTTCCTTTTCAAGAAAGGAAATTCATACTTCATATCTATGATACAAATAATTATCTTGGGCCTAAATAATCAGTGGATCACCTCATTCATTGCTGAAACCTATTAATAGTTTGAAATTGAACAAAATCAACTGCTTATACTCTACTTCCAGCCCATGTAAACACATCTCATTTCATATGGAACAGCTATGTTATACTCTTAATAACCCAGTGTTGTTTTTAAAATATCATAATTGGTATGATTCAAGAGAAACCTTAATACTGCCCCCCCAAATTTGAAGAAATCAAATTAGAAGCACAAAGTAGATTTTATTAAAGATACTATACAGAAACCTAACAGCGAAAACCTTCCTATGATCAAAGAACAACCACAGAAGGGTGAGTTTCCATCTGAGAAGAAAGGAGCTGGGTAAACATGTGGTAAGAATCTGGAATAAACAACCCAGGATTAGAAGGGAAATTACTAGATTATACATTGTCTCTTATTACATGAAGTTTGTACAGTTATTTGAATCTGGAACTAAACAGGAAGAAAAATTAAGTTACAGGTCCATGAACAGATAGAATGAAACAGAAGTGTTTAATAAATAAAAATGTTGGAAAGACATACAAGTTACTAGGTTGTATGTATAAGCATACAGAGTAAGGGTATCTAGGAGCAAAACCCAGAAAAAGGCACATGAAGAAGGGCAGGGGACACACTAGATGAAACTGTACTGACACGAGGCAGGCAAAAGAGAGAGACACACCCTCTTTATACCCAGGGTTGTCATAAAATTGACTGAGTGCTAACCAGTACACATGTGCACATTACTTACAATCCTGAAGGCATAAGCAGTCCTACCTTAAAACAGAATTATATTCCTTTCACAGTAAAAAGATAAAGGGTTTTTCTAGGTCAATCCAGACTACAAAGAAAAACTGGAAAATTCCATTCATTTTTTGTCATCTGAAATCAACTTCTTCCTCCATAACATCCTCATGGCATTTTTCACTTCTGCATTCCTCAGTGTATAAATAAGAGGGTTGAACAATGGTGTTCCAATTGTATAAAACACAGCTATCATCTTATCCATGGGGAAGGTGGTTGCAGGCCGTGTGTATATAAATATACAAGGACCAAAGAACAGGATGACCACGATGATGTGGGAGATGCAGGTGGAGAGGGCTTTTCTCCTCCCTTCAGCACTGTGGTTTCTCAGAGAATGCAGGATGATAACATAAGAGAACATCAGCACAACAAAGCTCACTGTGCATATGGCCCCACTGTTGGACACCAGGAGTAGGTTGGTCACATAGGTGTCTGTACAGGCAAGTTTTAACAAAGGCTGCAGGTCACAAAAATAATGATCAATCACATTGGGACCACAGAAAGGTAAACTTAAGGCCAGAGAAATCTGAGCTGAAGAATGCACACAGGCCCCCACCCAGGCCAGGGCCATCAGCCCACCACAGACTCAATGGCTCATGATGGTCATGTAGTGCAGGGGCTTACAGATGGCCACATAGCGGTCAACAGCCATGAGGATAAGGATGAAGATCTCCAGGCAGCTAAAAAAGTGGAAAGTAAAGACTTGAATCATGCATTCACTGAAAGAGATAGCAGTCTTCTTCAAAAGAGCATCCACAATCATTCTAGGGGCTATGGAAGTAGAGAAGCAGGTATCAGAAAAGGACAAGTAGAAAAGGAAGTAGTACATTGGACTCCCAAGTGCCCGGCTGGTCTTGATGGTAGCAATAATCAGCAAGTTACCCAACAATGTCCCCAAATAGAAAATCAAGAAAATGGCAAACACAATTTTCTTCCTAACAGGATCCTGGGTCAACCCAAGCAGAATGAACTCAGTCACATTATTGTTCAGCAGCATGATTTCATGAATGAAGAGAAGGGATGAGTGTGAAATGATTATCTGTAAAAAATAAGGAATTAATTCAGTGTGTTACATGATGTTATGGGTTATTCCTCTCAGGGGACATTCTACCTGTGATTTCTTAATAACTCTTGTTAACATGTTGTTCTTTAGTTTTTAATAATCACTGCAAAGAGTTACTATGAGTTTCAAATAAGCTTCTGAAGGTAATGATTTCCTATTGAAATTTTCAAATAAAAATCTTTATTAGCTTTGATATGATTCTTATTTAACTTTGCCAATTTATTGAATGTAATTAAGAGATATGACTGTTCTTTCTTTAATTCATTTTTCTTATTCAAAAATTTTATGGCACATGTATTCCATCTTCTATCACTTGGGATGTAGGGTATATATGGCTGCCTTTGGAGGTTTATGATATGAGGTCACATCCCACCTTTAACCCAATTAAAATGCCATACATAAACACTTATCTACCACATATTATATATATATAATATATATTTAATATGTTCCCACCTCTTCCTTGCACTCATGCTCCAGTTATCAAAGCCTGAGAAATGAAATAAGAAACACTTACAGTCTTTAGGCAATCTGCTGTTATCATCATGATTGTGATATTTTGTAATAGACAAATACTAAGGAACAGAAATACATGCTATTTCATATTTGACTATTGCAAACACCCGTTTCTATTTTTCTTTGTATGAAAAGCACCCTCTAGAGCACTGAGAATCCTTGAAGTTACATTTCTAAATGAGAGAGGGTGGGCTGTTACTCAAAGACTTGTATTTTTCTCTTAAGCATCTTAGATCTGGGGTGATTTTGAGGGTGGTTGTTTGTCCCCTGGTGGTTGGTGTAGGACCCGACCATGATTGTATCCCCGTAGAGTTTATATTATTCAGGGACCTGAAAAACCCAAGTCCTTGGAACAGTGCCAAGAAGAAGACAGAAGATGTGCTTTTAAAATGAGGCAGAACAGATTGTCAGTAGATTCTTCCTTCCCCTCTACTCTTCAAGTGGATAAGCCACACATTTAAAATGGCTAGATTTGAAAAAATAAAACAAACAGATCTTCTTTCGATGTGGGGATAGCAGACAAGAGCTGAAGAAAGGCAGACAAGCAAAGGTGGAAAATAGATGAGGGTGGAGTACAGAGCACTGGGTGGATCCTTCTATGCTTAAAACGTGCTTTACTGCAGAGGCCACAGTAAGAAGCATTGTTTACTTTGAAGTGTCTCTATCTAACCACCTCTCCTTGACTCAGTTCCCTAGATATTCATCTTTAGAAAAAAATGTACACTCACTTTATTTTTTTATAGAGTTTACCATTCTTTGCGGGAAGCTTAATAGGTTGTCCCATGATTATTTACTGATCAACAGCCCAAGTAAAAGAGTATATAATTTACCTTCCTTGAGCTCCTCACTTTGTGTAACCGAATCCCATGACTCGGCTTCTCTGGTCCACAGATACTCTAGAAAAAAGCCTGACCTGAGAATCAAAAGGTCACCATAAAACTCATCACCATGAAACTCACGCTTTCTAAACCTCGTTGCTGATCTATATTAACAATTAATATTTATTGTTTTTCCTTCCAAATCTTATTAGATACAGCACAGACACCTGGTGGAGGAACAAGGATAAATAAGACCAAACATGGAAGAAAATTTTCAGGGACAAATATTGATGAAGAGAAAAGATTTCTATCTAATGTTTTTGGAAACTTTTATCCCACATATATCACATATTATCTTTCACCTTAATTATAGTTTTTAGCCTCCTCATTACCATGTTTCCTCTGAACATACTCTGAGAAGTAGATATTAACATTTTCAGATTAAACCTCTGAAGTGTGCCAAGTAAAAATTATAAATAAACCTGTGATATTATTGTGGAGGAATACAGGATGTAATAATTCTACACTTTGAGAGAATATACGGTATTCTTCCCAAAGTGGACACATGAAGATGGAAAATTTGCCATTCGCCAAAAGCTGTGTGAGGGTTATTACCTTCATTAACCTTTTGTTGGATTTCTAACCACATACAATCTCTTCTAACTTCCTAGTATCCAGAACTCAAGTGAGGACGTATCTTGCCACATTACCCCACATCAAAATTATCTGTGAACTTTCCTACACTCGGCCATCTCTAGAATTTGTAATATACCATAATATGTGAAATATATTCCTCTATTTCTCCACAGCAGTGATGGCTTTTAACATATCCGGTGCTCATAAAAAGATTCAATGAGTTCAAAAGCTCATTTTTCTCAACATTTGTGTTCTTTCTATTTATTTCCTATATTAACAGTAAACTTCAAATAATAAACTTATTCTTTTCTATTTATTTCTCAGAGCTATATGGGAACAGTGCATTCAAAGATATGAAAAGACTAGAAAATTATGTTGGGTTATTTTGTAATGATGCCTCTCTGAGTGAAAGATGGAGATTCGTTGTCACTTACCTGTGAAATAGTGCCAATTCTGACCATCCTTTTTGATAGCAACCTCCTGACATAACACTGAAAGAAATGTTCTTGTCTGTATTCCAGGGGGACTATTTTAATAAATGATGATGTAAGTCATTAGCATCAAAGAGAGAATTATTCCCTATAGTTTCCCTTACTGTGCTAGTCAAAAACACCTCATACGTAATAAACTTAACATCAGTTTGTCTAATTAGTGTACAGGAATAGCAAGTTAATTTTCATCAAGCTCATTAACCACATACAAAGATCTGGAGTTATTAGGTGCTTCACACTGACCAACAGCACCAGGGAAAAAGGAATAAAACAAATGAATGGTAGAAAGAGGGGGTAAAGAACAGAAATAATAAAAACATCATCATTCATAAAAGAGGAAGTGGGTCACCCAGAAACAACTCCACTCTCAACCAGAGCCCCAAATTGCCCCTTCCTGTGTTCCTCAATAGAAACATAGCAGAACAGAAAAGTGGTATAATACACCCAAAGTTTTGAATGAAAAATATGCCAAGCAAAAACCTAATACACACAGGGAAAAAGTGTCTTTTTTAAATGAAGAGAATCTAATTTCCATTTATCTGATATTAACAATGTTGAGCATCTTCACATGTGCCTCTTGGCCATCTGTATATCTACTATATAATCCAGAAATTCTATTGCTGAGTATATATATCCAGAGAGAGCAAAAAGAAAACTAATTTGGAATAATACATGCACCCCAAAGTTTATAGCACCATTATTTATTAGCTGATTAAACTACTACTCAAACAGCCAGCAAGCACCAGTAGTAAGAAAATGTGTATTTCTCAGTTTAACGCTTGCTTCCAGTTTAGTAATAGAGGAAATAAAGGATCTAGCACTTCAGTATTGAGAGTAACAAAACCCAGTATTTTACTGGTTGTCCACCTTAACACTGCCCAATGTGGACCAAACTTTACTTAAGCTACCCTGTTTCAACCCATTTAGGAGATAGCTGGTCATGTCTCCAATTTCCAACACCTACAAACACAGTCTGGACACTCCTTAGAAATTAGCATCCTCCAATCTTCAATTCATCTCTAGTTATATAACTTGTTCTGTGACAAAGCTTTAATTTTGGTGAAGTACAATATTACTTTTTTTTAATACCACAGTTTTAGTACCATATGTAAATATGATTTTACTGACACAGGTAATGAAAATCATCACCTACATCTCACTCTAAATTCTGCATAATAATGTCCTAAAACCAATTTTAAATTTCATTTTTACACAGAGTAATGTTTAGATAAAATACATTGTTGTTGGTACATACAAATTCCTAAAACTATTTCTGTGTTTTGTTGCAAACTTAGAAAACTGAGACTTCATTGTAATAAATTTCAGAGTTGATGAGCGATTCTGCCAATGTAGAGAAAAAATAAACTATTTTTGGACTTAAAGTGAGATTTTATAACCATTTTAGGGTCAGAAACCAAAGCCACTACGGTCAGGCTTTTACAACATTTACCCACTTCAGTGAGGCACATGGGGCAGGACTGTAAGCACACTGGACCGGTCAGAATTTAGGAGAGTATAAGGTGCCAGAAGCCCACATGCAGTGGGCCTAAAGATTCCAAAGTGAATCCCTTCAAGACAAAATCAGACTTGAATTCCATTATAGCAAGGTTGTTTGGAAGAATTAAAGGGAGAGTCTGAGGAAAGCATATTTCCATGGAGAATAAGAAGCAGCTTGAAAAAGAACTAATGATAAAGAAGGAAAGAGCCTTTAAGAAAGTTTGAATACAAAGCAAAATTTTTGCAGTTGGAAGAAAAGAAATAACTTTAAGTAAAACATATGATGTCTTGCTCATTGTCAAGATTTAGACATGACTGTGATCTATACTCAAATTTGTACATGCTATTTCACAAATTTATCATAGAAGATATAATTTTAGGGTTCAGAAATACGCAAAATTATTGAAATAAAATGTCAAAGATAGTTAAAGAATTTTTGATGCATAAAATGGTAACAGTGTTTGGGAATCCAATCAGAAAGAACTTGTGCATGTGAAGAAAGGGAGATCTTTGGCAGATCTTGAGGATATTCAGTGACTGGAGCCAAGACATGGGCAGGGAAAACAGGGCCTTAAAGGTTCTTTCTTCCTTCTAAGAAAAATGTGAAGTCAGAGCCAGGTTTGTTCCCAAGGAAAGAGTTCCAGGCAAACCTACATTTACCTTCAGAGAGAAAATAACCAACATCTCCATCTCCATCTCCATTTCCCCATCAATAGGTGTCCTTTACACTGAAAACTATTAAAGATTACTTTAAGGAAATTAAAGAAGATCTATAAACAGAAACACACCCCACATTCATGGATTAAACAGTTAATATCATTAAGATAGTGATACTCCCCCAAGGTGACCTGTGGAGGTATTGCAATTCTTATCAATATACTAATAGTGGGTTTTTTGGGTTTTTTTTTTTTGTCAAAAAGAGAAAAATCAATCCTAAAATTTATATGGCACTGCATGAAACCCCAAAGAGTCAAACAGTTCTGAGAAATTAAGAACAAGTTTGGAGGACTCCCTCTTCTCTCTCAACTTACTAAAAGCTACAGGAATTAAAAACAGTGTACTAGCATAAGGAGACACACAGAGATCAAAGGGATAGAATTGAAAATCCAGAAATAAACCCAAACATTTATTGTAAATTGTGTTTCATAAGGAGCCCACTACCGTCTAAAAAGAACTGAATACTCTCTGCAACAAGTGGTGCTGAGAAACTGGTATCAAAACCCAAACAATAAATTTGGATCACTGCCTCACACCATACATGAAAATTAACTCAAAATAGGTCAAGAACCAAATGTACAATTAAAATATAAAATTCTTAGTAGAAAACAGGGAGAAATCTTCATGGCCTTGGATTCTTAAATATGGCAACAAAAACACCAGCAGCAAAAGGGAAATAGAAGAATTGGAATCCCATCAAAATTACTCTTGTGCTTTGATGGACACTATCAAGAAAGTGAAAGCTGGAGAACACTGCTGATGGAAATCTGTAATAGTGATATGTTGTGGGTATACAGTTAGTATTCCACAAACATTTAATATAGAATTGCCACATGACCCAGCAATCCCTCTCCTGGATAAACACCTAAAATAATTGCAAACAGCTGTTCAAACCAGTGTGTACAAATGTTAACAGCAAAACAACTCAAATTTTAATAACTGATGAATGAATAATGAAATAGTGATATATCCATACAATAGACTATTATTCAACCATAAATAGATGCATACAAATGGATACATTTCAATTCATATTTAGGAATGCAAATATATTTCAGCAAATGAAGAAAATAAAGGAATTTACTCTACCTGATAAAGGGCATCTGTATAAAACCCACAGCTACTATCATACTTAATGGTGAATTCCCTCTATGACTGGAAATAAGACAAGTCTGCACCCTCCAATTTCTGTTTTGCCTTCTACCATAGAGTCTAGCCATCGAAAAAAGATAAGAAAAAGAAAAGACATACAGATGAGAAAACAAGAGGTAAGATTATAAACATGTATTTATGGACAGATGGCATCATTATATAGGTAGAAAATGTTAAGCAATCTACAAAAAAATCTAATAGACCTAATCAGTTATTTAACAAGGTCACAAGATACAATGTCATGACAAATATTAAATGTATTTCTAAAAAACAGCTAACACAAATTAGAAACAAAATGATATGTAAAATACTATTAAAAACATGAAATTTGAAGAATACATTTTAAAAATACATTCAAGATTTATAGTGGAAAACCAGAAAATATTTCTGAGAGAGTAAAGGGATCGATAACCAAGTTGATAAGTTAACAGACTCAATATGTACACCATATCAATTTTCACAATTTCAGTGCAGCTACAAAAAGCAGTGTACAGGATATTTGAAGGAACTGACATTCCTATTTTAAAATTTACATAGAAAATATAATCTTACAGGAACATGAAATAGAAAATTACTCTCAAAAAAAGAACACAGTTGGAGAACTTATCCTACCTAAAAAAAAAGACATATAAAGTTTTCATAAATCATGCTATGGACTATTGAAATAATAATAAAATGTTCATAAATAAATATAAATATATGAAGTTTTTACAAAGTTATCAAGTTAATTCAATGCAGAAAGAATAGATTTCTTGACAAATGATGACAAATAGGATATCCATATGCAAAAATATAAACAAACTCAACCACTACATCACATTACACACAAAAATTAATGCAAAATGTGTCAGAGTCTAGATGTTAAATGTAAACCTACTAAAGTTCTAAGAACATTTTTGATCTTGATGTAGATGATGTAAATCAATATTTATTATATATGACATTGTGCATGAAACATTATATAAAAAACCTAAAAATGTGCAACCTGTCAAGCTCTCTTGCAGATCAGATATTATTTTTAAAAAACAAAAAGGAAATCCACAAAGAGAAAACTATAATATAAATACACATATTTATATTATATATGTAAATTTATGCATAAAACTTTATATAAATATATCTTACAATTACTTAAATGTGTAAAATATATATGACAAAATACCTATATCTAGAATATACAAAAACAAAATACATCTAAGTAAAGAGAAACCCAGAACTCTTATTTTTAAACTGTGAAGAAATTGAAAGGAAATTTCCCCATGAACTTATACCTACAACAGTATTTTTTTCAATGCTCAATATCATTAGTCATCAGGGACAGCAAACTAAGCCTCAGTAATTTATCACTGCATACCTACCAGAATGACTAAAAGATAAATCATAAAAACTGACGAGAACGTGGAACAATACTCATATTTGAATTTACAACTACATTTTTGTGCTTTAGATATCTCTCCACATGTTTAATGTTGCCTAGAGTTCCACGCTGACCATCACATGGGTCCCAAAGATAAATTATCTGGATCCTTTTAGAAGGTCTGTTTACTTTCACTGTCCTCTGGTTTTTCTTTTTTTTTCTTTCTTTTAATTATTTTGTTGGGGGAGGTAATTAGGTTTTTTTTTCATTTATCTTTGATGGAGGTACTGGGGATTGAACCCAGGACCTTATGCATGTTAGGCATGCACTGTACCACTGAGCCACACCCTCCTCCCTCATAGCCCTCTGATTAATGTGAAAAACAGGTTTTGAATTCAAGTACTTTTAAATGATTGCATTAATTTGATGCCCTCACTGTTCTAACTCTCAAGCAATGAATAAGAGGTTTCCTGAAAAGATTTAATACTTTTAAGATGACAGAAGTTCTCTCTCTGACACGAGCCACAGGTTAACTTTATCAGAGGTCTCTCACTGGAATTATGCCGTCTTTGATCTTCGCATGACATTCAGCTTTCCTAGGAACCAATATTCAGATAGAGAGAGGAGGCTCACGTGTCTTGATTGCAAGTGCAGGGAACACAATTCCCTACTCAAGAATGCGTGTTTTTCAGACATGTCTCTCCAGAATACCTGCTTCTAAGACAAAGCCTTCCCATCAAAGGAGATAATTATTCCCAAGAGAGCAGCTACAAGACAAGGTCCCTGAACCTTTGTAGAAACCTCTTTAAATATCGATGCATGGCAGGTGAAAGTGTCTTTCTTGTTTATGTCTACAGAGCAAAACTCATCAAAGGTGGAATGAAACATTTGAATGTGTCTCCACCACACACTCTGCCTCCTGCCTGGGACCAGAGCTGTCTATAGAAGACCATGTGTTCATAGTGTTTCAAACTATTGCATTCTAAATTCAAGTCCAGAATTTTCTGTGAAAACTTTTTGAGGCTTTAGGCTAATAGAAAAGATTCAGATTTATAAAAAGAATTACTTATCTACTGTGGATGTGATATGAATTGTCTGGATAGTATCTGAGTGTGTCATATATTTCATACTGAAAATTACTTATCCCAAAAGGAGTTCAATTTGAAGATGGGATTATTTCTGGACACCCTCAAATATTGTTAATATTATCTAAGACCAGAAGGTAAGTTTTCAATAGTGCTGATGCTTATTAAAGATTGTTATTTTCTACAGATAATAACCATTTTGTTTCAACACTTTTCAAATACTGGAGCAGAGCATTTCATTTTCACCCCATTCTGCAAAAGATGGTTCGTAAATATCATTAAGCTAATTTGACAGATGAAACATTTCAGGTTCATAGAGACTCTGAAATTTGTAGGATCCAACTCTCTAACACAGATTTTCGATATTCAAGCAGTTAAATGATTTCAAGTTTCACCTAATAAAAAGTGACTTCTTTTTTCAGGTAATGTCATGAATCATCACTTGAGATACACGGAGAATAGAAACAACGTGACAGAGTTTGTTCTGCTGGGGCTCACACAGAATCCAAAGATGCAGACAATCATATTTGTTGTGTTTTTGGTCATCTACATTGTCTCTATGGTAGGAAATGTGCTCACCATGGTCACCATCTCTGCTAGCCCATTACTGGAGTCCCCCATGTACTTTTTCCTGGCTCATCTCTCTTTTATTGATGCCTGCTACTCCTGTATCAGTACCCCTAAGCTGATCATAGATTCACTCCATGAAAAGAAAACCAGCCCTTTCAATGAATGCATGATGCAAATCTTTGGGGAACATCTCTTTGCAGGTATAGATGTCATCCTGCTCACTGTAATGGCCTATGACCGCTACGTGGCCATCTGCAAGCCCCTGCACTACACAGCCATCATGAACTGGCGACTGTGTTGGCTGCTAACTGGGGTGGCATGGGCGGGAGGCTTTCTTCACTCAACCATACAGATCCTCTTCATCGCCCATTTACCGTTCTGTGGCCCTAATGTCATAGATCACTTTATGTGTGATCTGAACCCCTTACTTGATCTTGCCTGCACTGATACCCACAGCCTAGGGCTCTTTGTGCCTTTCAACACAGGTTTCATCTGTCTATTAATCTTCCTCCTCTTGATTGGCTCCTATGTGGTCATTCTGCACTCCCTGAGGACACACAGCTTAGAGGCGAGGCGCAAGGCCCTCTCCACCTGTGTCTCTCACATCACAGCTGTCGTCCTATTCCTTGTGCCCTGCTTATTTGTGTACCTGAGACCTGCAACTACTCTACCTAGTGATAAAGCAGTTACTGTGTTCTACACTGTAATAACTCCCATGTTAAATCCCTTCATCTATACATTGAGAAATGACCAGTTGAAAAATGCCATTAGGAATTTGTGTAGCAGGAAAGTTATTTCAGGTGATCAATAAAAGGTTCATGGAGTTGGCATTGATTCTAAAGACACAAAGATCAAAAGGATATTGCTGGTGTTCTCAGCCAAGAATATCTATGAGATAAGTGACAATAAATTAACCACTATAAAGCATAGATTCTGCAAGTAGGGAGAAGATATGGGTGCAAGAACAGGGAGGAAAATCTTAGCCTGACATTACTTTTGCATATTTGGAAAATTCTACCAAATCAAGTCTTAGTTTTTCTAGCTTCATCAATGTATACGAATTATTACACTTAGTCTAATAACACAAACTAAAAATATACTGATAATGAGCAATTATTTTTATAGTAATACAAATGGGTAGGTGCTGTTATTATTCCCATTTTACAGGTAAATAAACGAATAGAAAGGAGAAAGTTTCAAAACAGAAATATGGAAGAACTGGTCACTGGTATCTAAGTGATACCTCAATAATATATTTAACTGCTGTTTTTTACTGTTGGTCATGATGATAGGAAGGTAGGGTAATTATACTCATTACCACTTATTGCGACAGGGACTGTATGTATGTGTGTGAGTGTGTGTGTATATATATATATATTTCTTATATATTATACATGTGTATTTACTATGTTACATATAATTAGATATATTATTTATATACATAGTTATATATATTAGCATACACTGTTATATATACTATTATTTTATTAGTTCATTACATATTACTCAATTCTAATAATTGTCATTAATACCTCTGCCCATTTTGACATGTCATGGTTGATGGCAATACACTGGCTGTGACACTGTGCTGTGTAACTACTTTTGGAGTGTGAAAGCAACGGGCCATTTCATCGCCAAAGGGCATGTGAAGGATATTACACCACGTTTTCCAATTTCCTTGTTGCATTCAGAATCATTTTGCATTGTTCATGTCACCATCTTATGCTGATAATCCATCAGAAAAAAAGTGATGATTCAAATAAAACATTTTAATGTCAGATATGAACTTAAATTCATTAAATTAATTAAAAGGCATACTCCATGAAGTACTTCGTTACTTGCTAATAATAGTTCCTACAAGTAGCACCATGTCTGCTTTATGATAAATACTGAATAAATGCATGTAAGTATAATGGAAGATGAATAATTTCAGTAAAATATAGAGCAGGAATGTAGTACTGGAGACCAGCATTTTTACCACCTTTATCTGTTTCACACTAAAAAGTACTCTAGGCATATCTCTTTCAGAAACTACAATTTCTTTTTACTCTGCTTAAACTAGGAATAAGAAAAAAATATTAAAAGTGCATATATTCTCATATGAAGACATAGTATACCTTGATATTATCGTGGCAGATAGGGATGTCGGAGACATTGACCGGCCTCCGTATGGTGAACTGTAGTGCAGGCACTCAGAATTTGGGTGCAAAGTTGGCCATATTTTTCAGATAATTACTCTCTTTTTATGAAATTGCCCTTGGCCTGTTACAGGGCCACAGTAGTATCTGAATGCCTCACCATGCTGCACCAATTTACTGTGAAACCTGAATTGCCCATCATGAACTTGTTGCTTTCTAACACAGAGAAGTTATAAAGCTGCGCGCACACAACAGCACTCCAGCATCAGATGGAAGACTACATCCATCATCTGGTCCAATAGCACCTTAAGGCAGTTATATGGATAAATGGCAAAAACGCTCATTGTTCCCACTCCCGCTGCACCTCCTTCTCTCTCCAAGTCTGCACCTGCACATTCGTAGGGAGGTGACTGTGATCGGTTGATGGAGGAAGAGACGACTTGGGGCTGGTTTACAGATATTTCTGCTAAGTGAATAAGCTGCAGGAACACAGTCCCATCCTGAAAAATCCCTGAAGGTCAGTAGTGAAGGGAAGTCCTCCCAATGGGTAAAACTTCAAGGACTGAACCTTTACTTGGAAGGAGAAATGTCT
Source organism: Camelus bactrianus (assembly GCF_048773025.1). Taxonomy (NCBI): domain Eukaryota; kingdom Metazoa; phylum Chordata; class Mammalia; order Artiodactyla; family Camelidae; genus Camelus; species Camelus bactrianus. The sequence goes on from NC_133548.1 coordinate 13,247,850, forward strand.
AGATGCACAGTATATACTAATTGGTAATTTTGACCAGTGATTTGGCTGGATGGTCTGGAACTTGGAAGGAACATGGTTGGAAGGATGGTGACAAGAAAATTTGAGGAAGAGTTCCATTTGCATACTTCTCTGAATGGGCCAACGACATGAAAATATTTGTGTCCCATGTCACAAAGGGAAAAATGGGGGTGGTACTATTCACTACTACCTTTAGCAATCTATTAGGAAAGCGAGTGTTTCCTGTCCCAACAACTTATGCTTTGCTTGCTTAGAGGTCTTATGTCTAAAGGGAGAACTAACTCCACCAGGCACTGGAATTCCACCTGACACAGGAAGATTCTGTTGAGCTGACAGTTAAGACATTTGCCTGACCACTCTGAGCTGCTCACGCCCCTCAATCAACAGGCAAATACTTAAGTTACGGTGATGGCTGAGGGTTGCTCCTGACTACAAAGGGGGAACTGGACAACTACTTCTCAATGAGACAAGGACATGTAAGTCTGGAAAACAGTGGCTCCCATTGGGCCTTTCTTAGTACCACCACGTCTGATGACTAAGATCAATACAAAACTACAGCAATCCAATCCAGTCAGAAGTACGAGCGGCCCAGACTTCTCAGCAATGCAGGTCTGTGCCACCCCACCAGGTAAAGGTCTCTGGACGGCTTCTGCTCCCTGAAGGCACAGAGAACACAAAGTGAGTGACACAAGAAACTCACTATAAAGACCAGCTAAAACCATGCAGCCACTCACAGAATTGAAAAGGGTAATAATTGCTGTATGTCCTTTCTATTTATGAACTTGTTGTTGTGTTTGTATATATTATATATACAGTATCTTTGTTTTCTTCCTTCTATTATTACTTTATTGTGTAACATAAGATACGTTGACTTTCTACCATAGCATTTCAGTTACAGAACACCAAGACTTCACCTCCCAAAGATTCTCCTCCCCTTTTGGGAAGAACTTAGTACAATTCTATTTGTACACAGGGGAGTTGTGTCATTTTAGGTAGAATTATGACCTGAACACAGTCCTTATTTGGAGACTAAGTATAGTTTAAGGAGAAGCATCTTGTTCTGGGCTGTGTCTACCAGGCTTTTCTGGATGGCATTCACATTTAAATTGGTAGAGTGAGTAAAAAGCCAGATGCCTTCTTCACTGTGAGAGGTCCTCATTTTACCCATCCATTTAATCAAACCTTAAAAAAAAAACCTTAAAAAAAGAACCTTAAAAAGGCTGAAATTCCCAGAATATGAGGGGTTTTTTCAGCCTCTAAGCCTTCATATTGAAACACCAGCCTTTCCTGTCTGAAGGCCTGCATGCTGGCACATTAGCTCTTCCTGACTCTGCAGTAGCTCTCTGCCTGTGGTCCTGACGAGGACTGAGCCTCACTAGTTTACAGCAATTTCAGTTCTTGAGGTTCAAAGTGGAAATTGTCTCTGCAGATGTTGCATTTGCCAAATTTCATAATCACAAGATCCAAATTTTTATAGTAAACGTCTTCATATATATGCTATTGATACTGAAAGATAACACACTCTCACGGACTGAAAAACTTAATTGTGTTAAGAAATCAATAATACCTAAGAAAATACAGATCCAGTCCAGTCCCTGTCAAACCCCCAATAACACTTTTCGCACATATGGAAAACATATTTAAAACATCCATATGGGATCACAACAGACCCCACAGCCAATATAATCTTGGAAAGTTAAACAAAGTTAGCAGTATTATACATTCTAGATTTAAAATGTACTGTAGAGCTACACTAATCAAAACTGTTGGCACAGGCCTCTAGAGCAATGAAATAGATTAGAAAGTCCAGAAGAAAAATCACCCGAATGGTAAAAAGACTTTGTGCAAGGTTGCCAAGACCATCCAATAAGGAGAGGACAGTTTTTTTTTTTAATAAATGGAATTGGCAAACCTGGACGTCCACATGTAAAAGAATGAAAGTGGACCTTCAACTTATACCATGTACACAGTACACTCAAATGTATCAAAGACCTTAACAGAAGAGCTAAAACATTACATGCTTAGAAAAATTAAAGAAGAAAATACTCAAGACATTAAATTGGGCAATAAGTTTTTTGAATAACATAAAAAAAGGCAAAAGAAGAAAAAGCAGGTAAATTGGACCATATCAAAATTTAAAACTTTTATACATTAAATGACACTATCAACAGAGAGAAAAGGTAATCCACAGAATGAGAGATAAGAAATACATAATTGGTAAGCTATTAATATCTACAATATACTAAGAATTTCTACAACTCAATAGCAAATAATAACCCAATTAATAAATGGAAAAATAACTAGAATAGACATTTTTCCAAAGAAGATATACAAATGGCCAATAAGTATATGAAAAGATGTAAAGATGCCCAACATTACTAATTACACTTGTGCACTGTTTGTGGGCATGTGAAATGGTGCAGCTGCTCTGAAAGACAATATGACACTCCTCAAAAAGTTAAAAATATAATTACCATATGATCTAGCTTTTCCTCTTTGGGGCATGTACTTAAGAGAATTGAAAGCAGAAACAAAAAAACATATTTGGACTATGTTCATAGCATTATTATTCAGAAGAGCCAAAATATTTAAGCAATCTACTTACTCATCAGCACATGAATAGATAAACAAGATGCGGTATACATTCAATATAATATTATTCAACATTATAAAGGAACGTGTTTCTGACTGATGCTGCAACAGATAAATTGTGAGGACATGTTAGGTAAGATAAGCCATATATGTTTCATCAAATTTATATTTTATAACAAGTTTATATTTATAGGTTAGTTGTAAAGGTAATTCAAGGTTTCCATATACTCTACATTCAGATTCCCCCATTTTCATCCTATATGAGTAGGGTACTTTTATTACAACTAACTAACCACCACTATTACATTAATTTTAACGAAGATCCATACATTAACCAGACTCACTTGTTTTTACTGATGCCATATTTCTCCTCAAAAATCTGATTCAGGAAACCACTTTACATTCAGTTGTCAAGTTTCCTTCAGCTCCTCCAGACAGTGACAGTTTCTCTGCTATTTCTTGTTTTGAATGACCTTGATAGTATTGAGAAAGACTATTCAGAAATTTGATATAAGAGCCTTCCATTGGGTTTGTCTGATATTTTACTCAGGGTTAGACCAAGGTTATGGGTTATTTCATGAAAGATCACAGAGATAAAGTGCCATTTTCATCACATCCTATCACTGGATAGATTCGTTCAATGTGACTTACCAATCTTTAAGTTAACTTTGAACACCTGACTCGGGTAGTGTCATATTGCTTCCCCGTAAATTTACTCTTTCCCCTCATCCCACAGTGTTCTCTTTGGAAGGAAGTACCTTAAGTGTGTGCACAGCTCACACTTTGGTGTCGGAGAGTTTGAGGACAGAGTATGTATATAAATCATTTGGAATTATGTCTATTCTCCCCTATGCATCTAGTAATTTATTCAATTATTTATATCATTATAACTCATGGATACTTATTTTGTAATTTGAGTTATATTTCAATTCTATGTTATTTCCTATGTTGCTGAATTATTGTCCAGTGTTGGGCACTGGGGGCTCTTTCGGTTGGGTCATCTGTCCCTTTGGCATATCCTCGTCAATGTGTGAATGTGTGTGTGTGTGTGTGTGAGTGCATGTGTGTGAGTGTTTTGGCACTTCCTTACTTTCTAGCACTACAAGATGCTGTACTTCATTTTTACCTTCTCTGCCCCAGACTTAGAATTAGCCATTCTTTCAAGAAGCTCTGATCCATTGTTTGGAGAATGATAGTAATCAAGACTTGGATACTAGAAGACCATCTTTGTCTTCATTATAGCCAAAGATGTCATTTATGATCCATATAAACATTTTTAACTGCAACTAGGTCATGTAAAATTAAGTTCTTTATCATATGTGGCTCATGTCTCTTAATTGGAAGCCAAGGGACACATTAGGGAATGATCTTCTCCAGAATTCGGTATTTTGTATCATTCATGTGTAAATAGTCCTCCAGGGAAGGCAAAAGAGTTGAACTTCCCCAGTCAAAAGCTTGTGTGAGTGGATTTCAGAAAGTGTGGGATGAATCTGGGATCCACTTAGTCTGTCTTCAGGCATGAAGGTGGGAGCCTACACACCCTTGTGAGATAAAGAAATCCTGGTTCCAGATAAACAGAATGTTAGGATATTTCTGTTGCTGTTCTCATTTGAGTAACGAGTGTTCAAATTGCCTTGGGAAGAAAAGAGGGCAAGTGAACATTTGAATCTCTACATGAACGTCTACAAAGCTGGTAAGACTTGTATTGGAGATTAACTCAGTCTTACGTAACACTCGGAGAAAGTGATTGTGACCAGTGTCGCTGTGGGTGTCCAACACATGCAGCTCACCTGTGGAAGGACTGAAAGTTTAGGACATTTCAGGTGCCTTCTACATTCCAGAGTGACATGATGGATATACAGGACATGCACAGTAGCTTCTGATGACAATGAGCCTTGCTAGAAGAGAGGTGTCAGAATCCAGGATGTGAGAGGTAAGCAAATAGAAATAATATCTGCTGAAGAGTTTCAGGATGTGCTCCAGGGACATGATGATTTGGTTTGGATATAGTTTCCCTTTTTCTGAGTGTAGCATAGTGCAAAACATTATTAGATTTAGTCTACAGGATATGTTCTTAATCCTTTCATTCCTTCAACAAATATTTGTTAAGTACCTACTATTGTCTAGATGCTCCAATTCACTGGTTTATGGACAAAAAATCGGATCCTTTTGCTGCTTCATTTTAATATATCATTTGCATATATGTAATTCTAAAATGTGCTTATCTCTATATCTACATAGGTATATAGATACAAATATGTTATGTGAATTATACATATTGCCTATATACCTATCTCTATAAATATATATAGAGATAAGGAGACATCTATATAATATTCTTAACAGATATATACTGTAAACAATTTTCTAGTGTTTGCTGAAGAGCTTTGACCAGGGTATATTTGGAAAAATATCCTGAAAGCCACAAAATCTTTTATTAAAGCTAATGTGCAGCTGTACAATGTGATGAAACAGCCCAAGTTTCATAACTTACCCTATAGTTGACAAAACATCTTACCTGTGCACCTGACTCTTACCAGTCACCAAAAAATATCACTGTCCTTCCTGCATATGTCAGAACACAGCTGCTATGGCTCAGGGATAAGACAGGATAAATAACAGTCCAGCACCAAGGACAGAGTTTCAAAAAGCTTTCATATTTTAACACAACACATGATAGTGGTCTTTCAAATTTTATCAAAGAACGTATCTTAAAAATTTGGTATGGCTTGTATCTCTGATACCAAGAGTGCAGCTTTTTCACACAGAGTGCAATACATGTTTTTGTTGGCATTTGTACAAATACAATTTATTTATATATGAATGCATATGTGTGTGATGACATGTATTATCCAGATTTTAAGTAACACTTAACCATCCTGGCATACAATGCTGTCTTCTTTCTTCAGCTTAAAATATACTTTAGAGACCACTGCATATCTTCCTTGTTTTAATCAGTAGCTTAACCAATCTGTGGTATCAATATAGTTACCATCCTTTATTTATTCAGCTGTCTTCACACGTATTTTAAATCTGTTCTCATCTTTTGCTACCAGAGAAAGGGTTTGATGATAGTCTTTCTTCTGCAGGAAATGAAATCACTAGACCCATGTATATGTGCAGTTGTAATATTACACATGTTGAAAATTACCCCTTAAGAGCTTTCACCCACTTAGATACCCACAAAAATGAATGAGATTGACTATTATCCACAAGTCATCAGAACTTTAGTTCAACAGACTTGCATCATAAATATTACTGTATTAAAATAAGATGAAAAGGTTCTCTAATTGAACATTTGCATAGATTTAACTGTGAATGAAATTCAACATCTTTTCATATGCTTAATTATATTTAATAAGGAGTAGAGTTGCTTTAAAATTCCTTATTCAGCCCATTATTTATTTTACTGTATTTTTCTAAGATTAACAAGTAGAATCCATCTAAACTTAAAAATTATGCTTTTGTCTGGCGTGTGAGTTGGAAATATACTTTACCAGGTGGCACTTATAAATTGTTATTAACTATGCTACTATATGAAGAATACATAAAACAGTTTGTCCAATATTTGGCATTTAGCTAGATATGAATAAATATTGTCATTTTATTTTTTTCTTTTCTCCTTGGCAGATTTTTACTAACCAGTGCTTTCCCCTAATCAAGTGAAAAAATGCAGCAAAACAGCACTGCAACTGAGTTCATACTGTTAGGATTGACACAGGATCCTGAGAGGCAGAAAATGGTGTTTGTAATCGTCTTTATTTTCTATGTGGGAACCTTGGTGGGGAATTTGCTTATTATTGTGACCATTAAGTCCAGCTGGACACTTGGGAGCCCCATGTACTTCTTCCTATTTTATTTGTCCTTGGCTGATAGCTGCTTTTCAACTTCCACAGCCCCCAGACTAATTGTGGATGCCCTGTCTGCCAAAAAAATCATATCTTACAGTGAGTGCATGACCCAAGTCTTTGCACTGCATTTCTTTGGCTGCATGGAGGTCTTTGTTCTCATCCTCATGGCCGTTGACCGTTATGTGGCCATCTGCAAACCCTTGCATTACCCAACTATTATGAGCCGCCAGGTCTGCATTATCCTGATCACTCTTGCATGGATAGGGTCTTTTATGCATTCCATGGCTCAGATTATCCCGGCCTTGAGACTGCCCTTCTGTGGACCCAATCTGATTGATCGCTATTGCTGTGACTTGCAGCCTTTGTTGAAACTTGCCTGCATGGACACCTACGCGATCAATCTGCTGTGGGTGACTAACAGTGGGGCCATTTGCTCCAGCAGTTTTGTAATTCTGATGACCTCATACATTCTTATTCTGCATTCCCTGCAAAACCACAGTGCAGAAGCGAGGAAGAAAGCTCTCTCCACTTGCACTTCCCACGTCATCGTAGTTGTCTTAACTTTTGGTCCATGCGTATTTATATACACACGCCCCCCAACCACTTTCCCCATGGACAAGATGGTGGCAGTATTTTATACTATCGGAACACCCTTTCTCAATCCAATCATCTACACACTGAGGAATGCAGAAGTGAAAAATGCCATGAGAAAGTTATGGCATGTCAAAATTACATCAGAAAACAAAAGATGAATGAGGGCTTTGTTTGATTAGTTATTGAGTCATAGTTTGGTTGAATCTGTAAAGATAACAAACATAATAGTGTATCTCATCACTCCTCCATACAATCTATTACACTGCACCAGATTTTCTTCTTTTTGTACCTCTGCCCTCAGATTAGTAGCTTCCCTCACATTTTCACCCTGATTCTTGCATTACCTGAGAGTTCTGGCATGACTGTAAAATACAACTCATAACACGGTCTACACTATGTTTGATAAGAAAAAATACATTTATATAATCACAACCTTGAAAACACATGATCATCCACAAAGAAAATGTAGCTAGTACTCTATAATTTGCAATCCCCACTATCATACATTTCAAGTTAGGTATCTTGTTTTCTCTTGAATGTTTCCAGAGCAAGAAAATTAACTTTATGTATCAATCAATTTCATTGACATCATTTTATTTTTGAAATATTTAATATTATTGAATCAAACGCTATTTTATATATGACATTTTAAAATAATTTTCTTATTGTTTCCTTTGGTTACTAAGATAACTGAGACATTTTATATATACATATAAACATAGTGTTACAAACACCTTGAGATCTTTATAAATTGTGTGACTGATGTGACACAAATTATAGAACGTTAGCCACACTTTATTTGTGATCATACATCTGAAAATAAGCTGTAATAATAGAAGTTTATAACTCAATGAGGCTAAAAAGTAAAATAATTTATGTCATCAAGACTAAAAAACTTTAAAATATAGGAATGATACAATGTATTTTCTGAGACTGAAGTACAGAAAGGTAGAACATGGTATGAAGAAAAAAATGTATTACATTATTTTATTTAAAGTTGGATTACAGCAGTTAAATGTAAGAAAGTACACCAGGCATTCTGGAAATACTCACTGTGCTTGTCCCTAGTTAGTGGACTTAGAAAAGACCCATTTCTGCAGCAAGAAGCTGCTTTCTTTCTCTATTTGTGCTTTCCTCATAAAGACGTAGTATAGATTTGTAAGTTAGAATTGCCATTAGAATTGGTGCCCAGAGTGGGCAGATCAGATTAACACCTGCACCTTGGATTTGCATGTCAGGGGTTATATCATGAAATTTTAATGCTGAACTATTTCAGTATATTAAGGTTTACCACATTCTTTGTAACAATTACCAGATCCCATTTCATTTTCAGTACTGTATCTCATTATTTAATTGGAAAATTTTACCAATATCAACATTATCCTCCTGAAAAAAATTATTTTAAAATAAACCTATTAAAATAACAGTGTTCTCCTTTCATTTTGCTTTCTCTATTATTTCAAAAATCAGTGTCTGCATTGGTGTCCCAAAGTTGTCACGTCATTCATGAAGAGTGTCAAATAACACAGAATGGAACTGTCACGTTCCACCATAAACTTACCTAACGGACTCCACAAAAACACCAGCACACATAAACATAAACACACACACACACACACACACACACACATATGCACACACAATATATGTGTTCATGGTGATTTCTATTTCAGATGAATAATTAAAGGTAAGAGGTAGAGGAGAAAAGAAATATCCTAAAATGTAAATGGAAGAAAAATCAAGGCTGTAAGTAGAAGCAGTTACATAGGAGAAAAATTGGAAGGGTTCATGTGGTTAAAAAGTATTTTCAGTCAAATTAAAACTGGGAAAACAGAGTAAAATTTTTTAATTTCTGGAATAAAATATTCATTCAATGTAAAATACTGAAGTGACCATTTACCCTCAAAAGTGATTCATCTAAAGGAGAAACTATGAATCTTGTTATCCTTTCATTTTCAGGAACAAATAGTGTCTGTGTCCAAGGCTTTTTTGTTGTTATCTTTATGTCTCAAAATTAGTACAAAGTTACATATTTCTATTAAAATATACAGATGTGAAATATAAAGGTCAAAAATTAACAAATTCTTTGAGGCTGTTTTGCCAAGAAGTACCAGAAGCAAAGTTTTAATCTAGTTCTGTATGTTTCCCAAGACAGTAAAAAACCTCTATTCTACATTATTAGTATTTCAAACATCTTTGCAAATGGCCAAACACACAGATGATATTAAGAAGCTGATGCAGTGAACATAAACTGCACTTATTTTAGTTTCAAGGTAGGTGGTAGGACATCATAAACAGGAGTGTGAACTCTGGAGTCAGGCTGCATGAATCCAAATATTGGCTTTATCACTTTTTTTAACAGCTTTATTGAGGTATTTTTGACATACAAAAATTGGATATATTTAATGTGTACAGCTTGATGTTTTGATATATGTGCAATGTGAAAAGATCACCACAATTAAACTAATGGGCATATCCATCAATCCATCCTCTCTACATAGTTACCATTGTGTTTTTGTGTGTGTGCACACACGTGTGTGTGATGTCAAGATTTAATTTAAGATCTACTTTGCAATTTCAAGGATACAATATGGTATTGTTAACTATAGTCATCATGCTATATATTAGACCTCTTGAATTTCTTCTCTATGTAACAGAAACCTGTACCCTTTGACCAACATCTCCATTTCCCACAACCCCAGGCTCCTGATAACCACCATTCAACTCTGCTTCTGTGAACTGGACTGTATTATTTGCACATGTAAGTGAGTTCATGCAGTATTTCTCTTCTGTGTCTCACATATTTAACTTAGCATTATGCCCTCCAGCTCCATCCATGTTGTTACAAATGGCAGGGTTTTCCACTTTTTTAGGTCTGAATAATATTCAATTGTGTGTATGTGTGTGTGTGTGTAAACCACATTTTTAATATCCATCATCAGTCATGGATAGTGAGCTTGTACCCATGCCTTGGCTATTGTTAATAATGTTGCAGTGGAGAGAGGAGTGCAGATATCCCTTAATGATCATGATTTCAAATCCTGAGGACATATATGCAGCAACAGGAATGATGAATGGCAATGCTATTTTCAGTTTTTGAGACACCTCCATACTCTTTTCCACAATGACTACTAGTTTACATTCTCACCAGTAGTGCAGGTGGTTCCCTCTGCTTTACATCCTTACCATTCTTACCAAGACTTGTTACCTTGAGTCTTTTTAATAATAGTCATCCTGACAGGTGTGAGATGCTATTTCATTTTTTTCCAGCTTTACTGAGGTATAAGTGACATATAACATTGTGAAAATTTAAGGTGTACCACCTGTTGATTTGGTGCACATATATTTTGCAAAACAACTACCAGCATAGGGTTAGCTAACACCTCCATCATGTCACATAATTACCTTTTTTTTTTTTTATGGTGAAAGCATTAAGATCTGCTCTCTAAGCAACTTTCAAATATACAATACAGTAATATTACCTGTTTTTCAAGTATATTATTACACTATAATCACCATGCTATAATTAGATCATAGAGCTTGTTTGTCTTAAACCTCAAAGTTTGTACCCTTCATCAGAAGCTCCCCCATTTCCCTCACCTCCATTTCACTCTCTGTTTCTGTGAGTTCAGTTATTTTCAATTCCATATATAAGTGACATCATGCACTGTGCACTTTCCTCCTTCTGACTTATTCCACTTGACCATAATGACCTCAAGTTTCATCCATGTTGTCACAAATGGCTGTATTTCATTCCTTCTTATGGTTGAATAACATTTCATTATACAAACATATGAAAATGCCATATTTTCTTTACATATTCATCCTTTGACATGACTAGGTCGTTTCCATATCTTGGTCATTTTCTGCGCCAATTTACACCCCTATCAATAAAGCACATGGGTTCCCTTTTCTACACATTCTCACCAATACTTCTTATCTCTAGTCTTTTTAGTGATAGCCACTCTAACAGCTATAAGGTGGTATCTAATTATGGTTGTGATTTGCATTTCCCTGAGGATTAGTGATGTTGAGCACTTTTTTATATACCTATTGGCCATACGTATGTCTTCTTTGGAGAAATATCTATTTCATTTCTTTGCTGTTCAAGGAAATAATGGCTGAAAACCCCTCAAATAGAGAAATAGACATCCAGATGCAAGAAAACCAGAGAATTTCCACACTGTGACATACTATAATCAGTCAGTCAAAATAAATTAACAAAAATAAAAAGAAATTGAAATCAGTAAGAAAAAAGATTTTTCATATAAAAGGGAGCTATGATAAAGCTATGAATTTATTGCTCAGCATAAATTTGCAGGCCAAAACAGCATACATAGATGATTCCCAACTTGAAATTGTTTTTGGACACACTCTTAAGACTCTGACCAGTATTAATGCAGGACATTTTCTTTTTTCTGAAATATCCGTCACAAAACAAAAATTAAGATAGGGCAATTAATGTAATTTATGTATTGAAACTTTATTTTAGGAATGCTTTCTTTGAAATACTAAATATTTTAACATTATCTTTCAAAATTTGAAAGGATTTTCATTTGACATTATCATGTTAATGTTCCCTTCTTTTAATGTTTTCTATTATCAATTATCTATATCAAATGGAGATTATTTTATATGTATTTTAAATACGTGAACTTTTCAAAATAAAAATACTCTTAACTAATTAGAAATAAATTACCTCAATATATTAAACACCATCTATAAAAACACACCGTTAATATCATCTTCAATAGTGAAAAATGGAAAGCTTTTCCTCTAAGATCTGAAACAAGGCAAAAATGCTTGTTCTACCTACTTATTTCAACACGGAATTGGAAACCCATGCCAGAGCAATTAGACTATAAAAAGAAATAAGAGGCATCCAAATCAGAAAGGAAGATGTAAAATTACTTGCTTGCAGATGACATAATCTTGTATGAAGAAAATCTGAAAACCATAAAAACCTGTAAAAACTAATATGTGAATACAGTAAAGCTGCAGATTGTTAAATTGACAAACAAAACTCAGTTGTGTTTCTATATACTAACAACAAATTCTTTGAAAATAAAATTAAGAAAATATTGCCATTTAAAATAGCATCCAAAAGAATAAGTTGCAATAAACAACAAAGGAGGTAAAATATCACATCAAACATTACTATAATCATTGATGAAAGACATTAAAGAAGACACAATAAATGAAAAGACACCCTGGATTGGAAGAATTAATATTGGGAAAAACTCCACTATTCAAGTGATCTCAGATTTAATGAAATCCCTAAAATACAAGTGGTATTTTTTTATTTCAAAAATTTCTAAAATTCATAGGGATCCACAAAAGTTCTTAAAAAATGAAAGCAGTCTTTAGAAATAAAAATGAGTTGGAGGCATCACACTCCCTGCTTTCAAAAAATAATCAAAGGCTATAGTGAACAAAACAATATGATATGAGCATAAAAACAAGCCAATAGTACAGAGTGGAAAGACCAAACACCATGTACACACTGTAAACAGGTCTTTGATAAGGATGTTAAGAATACCCAACATAGAAAGGAGACTCTTCAATAAATATTTTGGGAAACTGTACATCCAAATCAAAGAATAAAATTGGACTCTCATCTGAACTTCATACACAAAATCAACTCAGAATGGATTAAAGATTTAAGCCTAAGACCTTGAACCATAAAACTTCTTGAACAAAACATAGGCGAAAGCTTCATGGTGTTTTTAGCCGTCTTTACAAAGCAACTGCAAATCTGTTTAGATATTGTGCAGCAAAACAGCAGCTGTCTTCCAGAGACTGAACGCATCCTCTTTACTGATACTACAGTCCGTACTACATCATGAGAATTATGTACTTGGTTATGGGGACAATCTGTCATTTTCCATGTTCCATGTGATGATGCCTCCTGGTGTTGTTGATCCTAAATAGTTGATCTAAGTACTTAGAACCTAAGTTGGTCTAGGTCACATCAAAGAAAGATATTCCCAGAGGACTTACCTGTGTTACAAGACCTGAGCTTTATCTGCTGCCCTTCCAAGTGAATGGTCTTAAATGTAGTTGAAAAATAATTCATTGCACTTATTTCATTTACCATTGCGTAAGTAATTTTGGAAAAGGTAATCCCAAAGCATTATTCAATTTCTGTTTTCAATTTAATTTCATTTGCTTTATTCATTTATTCACTTACTAAACAATTGATTAGAAATTATTGGAAACAACCTAAATGTCCATCAAAAGATGATTGGATAAAGAAGCTGTGGAATACATATATAAATGGAATACTATTCAGCCATAAAAATAATAAAATAATGCCATTTGCAGAAACATAGGTGGACCTGGAGATCATCATTCTAAATGAAGCAAGCCAGAAAGAGAAAGAAAAATACCATATGATATCACTTATATATGGTTATCTAAGAAAAAGACACAAATGAACTTATTAACAAAACAGAAACAGACTCACAGACATAGAAAACAAACTTATGGTTACCAGTGGGGAAAGGGGTGGGAAGGGATAAATTGGGTGTTTGAGATTTGCAGATACTAAGTACTGTATATAAAATAGATACACAGCATGTTCATACTGTATAGCACAGGGGACTATATTCAACATCTTATAGTAACCTATAATGAGAAAGAATATGAAAAGGAATATATGTATGTAAATCTATGACTGAACTATTACGCTGTACACCAGAAATTGACACAACACTGTAAACTGACTATACTTCAATTAAAAAAAAAAGAAATTGCACACCCTGAGTGACACAGTATATACCACTAACTAACTGGCTCAAACATGTAAGACAATATGAATAAATGACAATTAAAATGTCTAACCCTAATTTTAGTCATTATTGTGTTGTCCCCTTTCTCAATGGGGACTTTCACGATGAGTGTGGTTGACCAACTGACCAAACTGGCTGCTTTTAGCACACTCCTTTTAACCCACTTTCTCCCTTTTTTCCCCAGTACTTGTTCTCCACAGCCCTGATCCCACTCAGGAGATGACCCGTTTCTCTGAAAAGATCAGGGTCACCTGATGCAGACTTCCACACTCCGTAATATCCCTGTATTGTCAATCTTTCACATCTTTCTGAGCAATAACTTATTATTATTATCAGAATAACTAATAATTTCCTTAGCCATGCTGAGACCTCTTCCTGGGCCAGTGGCCCAGCTTCTCTCACCTCATCCCTGTCTTCATCCTCCTTAGTCTCTTACATCTCTTTCTCCCTTTCCACCAAATCCTTCCCTCTGCCCGCAGACATATGCACGTATCCTAATCCTTTGCTAAAAGCACCTTTCTTGGCACTGATGCCTCTTCAAGCTAACTTCATATCTCTTGGCCTTCCTAAAGAAAAGATAAGGAAAAAAGAAGGGAAGGGAAGGAAAAAAGAAGGTGAAGGGGAAGGGAAGAAAGAAATTGCATACTATAAATGGTTTTGACTAAAAACTTTGCATGATAAAGATATGATGGAGAACATAATTGTCATGGTCTCTGCCCTCAGTGGCTCTTAGTTTAAAGGATTTAAGAGTCTGAAGAATGAAAATAAAATGCCTGGTTTCTAGCTCTTATGCAAAAATTTCCTACTTTAAATTCTTCTACTCTTTGGTCACATCAATCAGGATTTACAGGTGTCTGAGATTTAGCCACTGGTGCTAATGCGGTCTTCTTACGCAGAACACTCACTCACCTCCTTTGGGTGCCATATCACCAATTTTCATGATTTTACTTATGACTTTTGAACAAGCTTCTTGGAGCCACTCTGGGATTCTTTATGTTTGTATAATCCTACATATTGTAGTTGGTTCAATTCTCCATTCTCTGTTTTCTCGAGTGATTCCCTCCCCAACCTCCAAATAATTTAAACTATCATTTACAAATCTAATTCTAGAGCATAAATTTCAAACTTTTAAAAGAATCTAGTTATCTATTGAACATTTTCAGTCACATTTCCTATGGCTTCCTGAATTTTAACCTGTCCTCATTATCTTCTAATTAATTCTGAGGTCCTCAACCAGAGGTATCTTTACTCAGGCATCAGAAATATCATTTTTTAGCATCAATTCTTAGTACTCCCTGGCTTTCAATTTAGAAAAGTACAAAGTAAAGTAGGAAGAGAATAAATCATGAAATGAAATAGTCATTAATACAATTCTCAGTCCTAAATTTCCAAAATATTAATCCGGCAAGCTTTTTTAATTCTGTGAGTTTCACTTTTCTCTCATATGAAATGTCACTGTTAATTCCTATCTGGTGGAATATTTATGTGAAATAAAATATATAACTTTTATAAGGTAGCAAACATGCAGCCTATTGTAAAAATGTATTCAATAGGTATATGATAAAACTATTTCAGTAAAATACATTCCTTAGGAAGTGTATATTCACTAACGTAAGTTAGGTAAACAATTAGATTCCAGTTTGAAAAAAAATATGAGATATCAATTCAGTTTGCAAAAATAGCTAGATATTTATGTTAATCAACAAACCATTCTCGATTAGTCTGTAGTTCTGTGGTTGGGGACGTGTGTAACCCACAACATAGAAACCAGTTTCAGGCACCACATTATACTCCCTGAATTGTACTTGCAGATAAATTACAAGAGCTATAGAAGTCTGTCTCCTAGCGCATGGAAGGGCACTTTAGAGCCCTGGGTAGGAGTGATCTACTTCCTCTTTTACCAATGACATTATTTTTTTCTTCTTCCTATTCTCCACTATCTGCCATCATCCATTTGTATTTCTTCCTCTATGTGTCTGGTACCTTTGGTCACAAGTTACAAGTCTAAATCCATTTTTCTATCTGATTACTGAGTATCAAGAGGATTAAGTTGCTATATTTATACATTAAATAGCCAAATGAAAAGCTGACTTTATTATATTTGAATAATTTTGGCTAGCAAAGGAAAAAACTTTAGAGAATAATATTCTCTAGGATGCTAATAACTTACATCATCATGTCTTAAAATATTCCCCCTGGAATTCAGAGGAGAACATGTTTTTTTCAGTGCTCTGTGAGAGGGTTGCAATAAAAAAAAAAATGGATGGGCAGACTTGACACTAATTCAGCCTTCTAATAAGTAAGTGACATATTACTTCAATCTCTAGCTCGGAGAGGTATCATTACAATACAATCTGACATCATTTTCAATATAGTTCCATGCATCTTATATCTATACTTTTCCTCTCAGTATGATAAAGGACCAGGGAAAAATTAACCATCTAACTTTTTTTTTCAAAATTTACCATTAATATAGGAAATTATTGGAATAAAACATAAGCATCAGGGGGGATGATCTGAACTCAACAAATATTTTATGAACACCAGGTACGTAAAAGACCATCACTGTTGTGTGGGAATAGAAGGATTTAGTCCAACAGTTAAGCTTTAGTACATTTTCTTGAGATGGCAGAGTGTAGAAATATTTACAAGTACTTTTTACTTAAGGTAGCCTAGCAAAATAAGTTTTGATAAGAACTATTGGTACCAAAATATTAGGAGAGATTATTCCTAGTTCAAAAATTATAGAAAAGATTAATAGATCTAGAGACTTTCACACAGCTTCTACAAAATGCCAGTTTTTCCAGCTCCAAGTTAAAACTTTGAACAGAGTATTGTATGTCACAGTATAGAACTGTTGCACTTTGTATTCTTCCCAGTGTAATTATAAGAATGTAATTTGCAGTTGGCACACTTCAGAGATTTAATTTGATGGATAAATGACTACGTCTCAGAGAAAGTTCAGAGGAAACACGACAGTGAAGAGGCTTACAGCTATAATCAAGGTGAAAAATAACTTGCTTCATACGTGGAAGAGGAGTTCTGGAAAATATTTTGAGTAAGATTCTTCTTTTCATCAATATTTGTCCCTGTCTGATGTCTCTCCATATATGATCTTATCTACCCTTCACACAGCTCCTTCTGTCTATCTAATAAGATTCTGAATGAGGAATAAGTAGACATTAATTTAATAATAGAGGGCAATCAGATATGGGAAGCATAAGTACTGAGTCTTAAATTTTATGGTGACATTTTGATTCTCAGATCAAGCTGTTTTCTTGGGCATCTCTGGAACAGATAATCAGGAATCATGGGGTTTAGTTACATACAGCGAGGAGCTCAAGGAGGGTAGATTATATATTTAACTCTGACTTTTAATGGAGAAAGTATCTTGGGACAACTTGTTAACTTTTCCATAAAGAATGGTACATTCTGCAGAAAAAAAAAGTGAGTGTAGAGTCTCTCCCAAAGACCCACATTTAGTGTGACTGACCTGGGCAGGGGTGCATAGTCAGAGAGAGAATCCTTAAAGAAAGCAGTGCTTCTCCCTGCGGTCTGGTCTGCAGGGCAGTATGGACTTTCAGCATAGAAGGGCCCACTTGACACTCTATGTTCCTCCCTCGACTATGTTCCCTCTTTGTCTGCCTGCTTTTCTATCAGCTCTTCTCTGTTCCTCCAACACCAAAAGCAGTCTGTTAGTTATGTTTGACAATCTTAGCCTTGTTGAAGTTGGCTAATCTTTTTTGAAGAGGTGAGGTTAAGACTGTAGTTATCAGAAGATGTGCCTTGCAGGACATTTGGTTCTGTCCAAAACATCCTTAAAGATATTCAGTCCACACCAAAAAAGTCCTTGACATTTGAACCAAGGGCAGTCAAATGTGTCCTAAATGCAGAGTGATACACCATGCAAAACATAAGAAGCAGATCTTATTGAATATGAAAAAAATTAAATAAATTACAAAACAGAGATATAACTTTAAACATGCATTTATAAAATTGACAAAATTATCATAATTATGCCCAAGCTAATAAGAGGTTTTATTTGAAGAATGCTGTTGATAAGTGTCACATTTATAAGTTTATTAAGACTCGTAATAACCTACAAAGTAGTCATCAGAAATTGAAGAGCAAAGTGGTAAAGAAAATTATGAAACCACAGCTAGAATGTCCCTGATAAAGTATAATTATTTTTTTCTAAAATATTCCATAGCATTACATATCACACCAAAAATTAATACCTTTATTTTTTTACAGATAATCCGTTTCACACTCATCCCTCCTCCTCTTTCATGAAATCATGCTGAATAATAACGTGACTGAGTTCATTCTGCTTGGGTTGACCCAAGATCCTGTCAGGAAGAAAACAGTGTTTGTCACTTTCTTGTTTCTCTATTTGGGAACATTACTGGGGAACCTCCTGATTATTGCTACCATCAAGACCAGCCGGGCACTTGGGAGTACAATGTACTTCTTCCTTTTCCACTTATTTCTATCTGATACCTGCTTCTCTACTTCCATAGCTCCTAGAGTGATTGCAGATGCCCTTTTGAAGAACATCACAATCTCTTTCAGTGAGTGCATAGTCCAGGTTTTCTCTTTCCACTCCTTTGGCTGCCTGGAGATCTTCATCCTTATCCTTATGGCCATCGACCACTATGTGGCCATCTGTAAGCCTCTGCACTATATGACCATTATGAGTCAATGAGTCTGTGGTGGGTTGGTGGCTGTGGCCTGGGTAGGGTCCTGTGTGCACTCTTCAACTCAGATTTCTCTGACCTTGAGTTTACCTTTCTGTGGCCCCAATGTGATTGATCACTATTTATGTGACTTGCAGCCTCTGTTGAAACTTGCCTGTGCAGATACCTATGTGACCAACCTACTCCTGGTGTCCAACAGTGGGGCCATATGCACAGTGAGCTTTGTTGTGCTGATGGTCTCCTATGTTGTCATCCTGCATCATCTGAGAAACCACAGTGCTGAAGGGAGGAGAAAAGCCCTCTCTACCTGCATCTCCCACATCATTGTGGTCATCCTGTTCTTTGGTCCTTATATATTTATATATACACGGCCTGCTACCACTTTCCCCATGGATAAGATGATAACTGTGTTTTATACAATTGGAACACCTTTGATCAACCCTCTGATTTATACACTGAGGAATGCAGAAGTGAAAAATGCCATGAGGATGTTATGGAGGAAGAATGTGATCTCAGATGACAAAAGATGAATGGCACTTTCCAGTTTTTCTGAATAGCTTAGACTGACCTAGTAGTCTCTAGAGAATATAATCTCTTCTTGCGGCGTTAGTATAATCCTGTCATGGGGCATAGTTCCCTTTAGGAAAATAAGCACTGCAAACACAAACACTGTTTAGTGTTCAGTCAACTTTATGTAGAGGAAAGAAGCACCAGGTATAAACAGGTGTGTAAGGTTCACTGGCTCAGATGTTTTTCACTGCTGTGTCTCTGCTGGTCTTGCCTGCCTAATGTCACTGGGGCTTTGATCCAGCATTTTTTTCCGCCCTTTTCTGTGATGACTTCTGGTGTTCTCTGTCTAGAGACTGATCTATATGCTTATATACAAATGTTGGCAGGCCACCTCTTTCAATTCCTTCGTTAGACTCTTTGTCTCTTCATGTCTGACCAGGGGCCTTTAACTGAGTAGTGCTTTCTGGTCAAGAGACAGCATCAGATTCAAATAATTATAGAAACATCGTGTTGTAAGGAGCGATACATAATCTAGGTTATCTTCCTCACTTTCTTGAGCTTTACTCCAAATTCTTACTATGTGTTGACCTAGATTCTTCTAAAACAGTGATAAAACAATGAGAAAATTCGACCTTCTGAGATAGGTCTTTGAACTTAAAAGGCCTGGTGTTTTGGTTTATAGTCATAATAGTATTCTTTTTGTAAAATCGACTTTGTGTTACTAATTAGTTTCCTTCTAATTAGGGGGCTGGTGTTAAACATTCTTGAATTGTGCCAATTGTCGTTATACATTCATAATATTGGGTTATTATGATTGTAGCATAGATGGGGCAAATTAAGGAATAAATATTTATGTGAGCTAGAATGGAGAGGAGACAGTGGATGTTAGCGTATTTTAAAATATTAATGGTATAAAACAATAAATGAGACAATACAAAGGAGAATTTTTAAATTTTGAAACAGCAATATTTACATGGATTATGAATTTACTCTCTGGAAAAGACAAAACTGGAAACAGTAAAAATAATCAGTGGTCATGAGGGTTTTAAGCGGCTGAGTAACAGGATGCACAGGTTGTGCATGGGGCATTTTTAAGGAGGGAAAACTATTCTGTTTGATACTCTAATGGCAGATACATGACTTACAGGGTATGTCAAAACTGATAATACTGCTTTACAACACAAGGAGCAAATCTACTATAAACAATGGGCTTTAGTAAAAATTGATTAATATTGGTTTATCAGTTGTAGCAAATATATCATACTAATGTAAGATGTCAGTGAACAGTAAAACTGTGAAGGGAACAGAGGGTTTATATGGGAGCTTCCTGTACTTTTTGCATAATTTTTTGTAAACCTAAAACTATTGTAAAAAATAGGCTATCAAAAAGTTATATCTACAAGAGGGAGCTCAATTTCTCATTACCACCTTTAAAAATGTTTTATTTGAATTTTATATAAATTCATGATATAAGTATATATTTTATTAAACCACATATTTATATACTCAAATATTCTACAGTTTACTGTAGTATGTTATACAAATACCATTAATGAATATGCATATTACATTACCTTTGTGCAAATAGTTTTTAAAAAGAAATCTGAATTATTACTATAACATTGTGAAGATTAATTATATTGTTAATTATTAATTAATTTTATATTATGAAAAATTTGCATTAAAACGTTTCAGCTTTATTCCACATGACAGTCTTCACTACTTTTGTATTTACATACTGAAAAAGTGCGTTTCTCTTATTACTTCCTCTTTACTTTCTCTCGTTTTAATCATACCATCTTCATGGACCTTTTAATGTTTATAACCACAGAAGAGGATATAATTTTTGTAGTAGGAATTTAAGTAGTCTAAGTCTTCTAATAATAATAAAAGAAGTTTGGGTTTTACTATCAATATATCTTATATAGATTTACCTCAGGTTCTGAAAGAAAGTAAATGTAAAATATGCACTTTCAAAGCCCCAGGATGGATTTTCTGTGCTAAAAAATGGCTGAGAAAGCTAGTGTCAAAAGTTAAACATACCAGAAAAAAAGTATACAAAACACAGATGAACTGGATAATATTACCCACCCTCTCTTTACTATGCCCCTAATTCTCAGAGTTGAAAATATGGTAGTGAAGTACATAAACAATATCTATGGTCCTACAGAGTTTACAATGTTGTGAAGATGCATAACAAAAGCTGGACAAATGGCGACTATCCCAATGGTTTAAAAAATGATGTGAGCTAACACAGAGGAAGACTGTGATGGTGGCAAACCTAAGGGGATGGAAGTGCACACTATTTCAAACAGAATGGTCAGGGAAAGCCCATATGACTTTTCAACTAAGACCAAAATTAGTGGTTCTCACCATGGGAAATTTCACACCAGAGGAGACAGTGGCAAAGTCTAGATACACTGTTGGTTGTCATAGACACAGGGTATAGTGGGCACTGCTATTGGCATCTGGTGGGTAGAGGTCTGGGCTGCTGCGAAACAACTTATAATGCACAAGGCAGGACATCACCAAGAATAACTGTCTACCTGACTCAAAATTTAAGTAGTGCTGAGATAAGGAGTTCTGACCAATATGAAAATATCTTGAATATATTTAGGCAGAAAAACCATTCTAGGTAGATGGACCAGCAAGTGCAAATAGAATATATTTATTTAATAGAAAAAAAATCAAGAAGCCCGGTGTGGTCAAAGGAGGAAATAAGAGTGAATAATTGAAAATGAGACCTGAAATATACGAGAATCTCAGTAAAAAGTACTAATGGGATTTTTCTGGGAAAAAATGGGAAAGTATTTGAGGTATATCTGACATGATTTGACTTATGGTTTAACAGGATTACTTTGACTGCTTTTTTGAACATCAAGAGTAGAAATGGGGATATTCATTATGAAGATACTATAAAAACTAGAAACAAGATTATGGTAACCTGGACCAGGTGTGCATGGTGAGAAAAATTCTGCTTGTGGATACAGTTTTTACTATTTTTACTGTTGATGGGAATATAAATTGATCCATCCACATGGGATAAATTTCCGACTATTTTAAAATTAAACATATACTTAAGCATATATCCATTCTTAGCTATTTATCCAGGAGCTTGAAATAACCCAAGTGTATATGAATAAAAAGAAGGATAAACTGTGGTTTATAAATGCAATTAAACCTTCCTTATCAATAAAAAGAATGAACTACTAATATATACATCAGCAATGATAATTCCAAAAATATTTTCTTCTGGGTGAAAAAAGCTTTCATAAAAGAATAACTTTTTTTTTAAGGTTTCATATATCTTAAGGTCTGCAATGAGCAAACATAGTAAGTGATGGAAAATAAATCAAAGCAGTGGTTCATATAGGAGCGAGGTAGTGGGGATTATCTAGGAGTCAGCATGAGAAAGATATCTAGGGTCATGGAAATTTCTATATCTTGATAGTAAGAGGTTGAACACCTAATTTTTTGTAAATTTTGTTGAATATTTGATAATTTTCATAATAAAATGTGAAAAATAAATTTCTTGAGCATTCTATGGCACCTATCACCTTTTTTTTTTTTTCAGTTTAGTCTAATTTTGTTTTGTTTCTGGCAGAAAAAAGTGGCCTTTTTATTGTGTTTTCTTACAGGATTTTTTGTATATTTTCCTGAAAAACAATTTTCTACTCTGTTTCTTTTTTAAAATATCAATATACGCATTTTCCAAAATTATTATATACTCTATGGAACATTATTTTAATAGACATATAACATTACACTTTACAGATCATAGCAATATTTTAGTCATTTCTTTACCATCTGAATTTAAAGTTGTGTTTATTTTTCACTTCAGTGAACATCCTTGTGAAAAAGGATTCTGTTCCACGTTTATGATCTTTTGGATGGCAATACTCCAATCAACTCTATTCAGCAGAGCCTGAGGCTCATAGATATTAACAATGATTCTTTTCATAGTCTTTGTTTTAGACTCAATAACTCTCTGATATGTTACACTGAATGGCCAACATATGCCTTGCCCTTTCACCCAGACTGAAACTTGGGATACTAAGATGGCAAGGTTGACCTGTACAGATGTGAAACAATTGGAAAAGTCAAGTTCCAAGTAAGAAGCCAGGTCTGCCCTTACTAATTATGGACTGTCACTAAGGGAACTTGTTGCCTAGGTGCCAAAGGTAACTAGAAAGGTAGAGTTAGACCAAATTGTGAATCCCAAGGGAGAAGAGAAAAAGAATTAAAGAGAAAGTTTTGTTCAAGAGAGCAAGTAAGAAAGCAAATGTGGATTCAAGAGGTAAAAGTCTCAAAAAACAAAATTATCAGGTGTTTGAAAATGAACCAGTGGCACAGAAAATATTGGTAATGATGCTGAGATAGTTTGAACATTCTGTACTTAAGGTTTTGGGGTTTTTTTTTAGTATTTTCCCATCTCCTTTAAGTTTATTTCTTCAAGTTTCAATTCTGATATCATTACTTACAGCAGCTAGTACATTTTAGTTTCCTTCCTTCTCATTAGACTCAGCACAACAATGTAAATCATACCCAGGGGGGCTGTCCCCATCACTGAAATAAAATAATTCAAGCCTAAATTATCCTTAATATCAACAATTGCATTACATGCAATATTATCCAATATTTACAATAAATGTAACTGTAAATGTAGGCATTCTAAATAAAGATGGATATTGTCAGAATGGATTAAAAACATGATAAACTCTACCTACAAGAAATTCACTTGAAATATAACTGATTATGTTAATATAAAGTAGGAGGATAGAAAATATATCATGGAAACATTAACAAAAAGAAAGTAGGAATGGCCTTATTATTAACAGTAATTATCAGGAAAAAAAAAAACAGAAACAGAGAGAAATACTACATAATGACAAGAGTTTGTCCATCCAGAAGACATAGCAATCATAACTGCTTGCACCAAAAAATACACTGAAAAATTTGAAAACCAAAAAATTAGGGAATTGAAAACATAGACAAATCAAAATCCCTTTCTTAAAAAAAAATGGAAAAGACAAAAATCAGCAAGGTTATAGAAGAAATCAACATCAACATCTACCAATTGAGACTTAGAGAACACTCTGTATAATAATAGCAATATACCTTTTTATCAAGTGCCTTCATGTATATGTATGATCAACCATATGGCCAACCACAAAATTTGTTGATTGAGTTAAATGAATCAAAATAACACAGAGTGAGCTTTCCAAACACAATGTCATAAAATGATATATAAACATCAATGAAACTGAGAGTTGATTCTTTGAAAAGACAGACGAATCAACAGATCCTTAAAGAGATTAACAAATTTAAAAAGAAGAATCAAATCAGATGAAAAATTAAAGGAAGAGGAGACATTACAGCCAATGCTACAGAAATTAAAAAAAAAAAGATCATGAGGCTATTGTGAACAACTAGTCACCAACAAATAAATAATTTCAAGAAATGAATAAATCTCTCAACTATGCAACTACCAAGACTAACTAAAGAAGAAATAAGAAGACTGACAAAACAGTTAACAAACAGGAAATTGAATTTGTGAATCAACTGAATTTGTGAATTAGTGAATCAAAACCCTTTTAACAGAGAGATGCCCAGGACTAGACAGATTCACAGGTGAATTCTACCAAGCATTTAAAGAAGAATTAATACAAATCCTTCTTTAACTCTTCCAAAAATAGAGTAAACAATTGCAAACTTTTCTTTATGAAGCCAGTATCACCCTGTTTCCAAAAGCAGACAAAGGCATCATAAGAAAGGAAAATTATAGACCAATATCCTTGGTGAAAATAGGTACAAAATCCTAAACAAGATACTAGCAAGCTGAAAGACACAGCACAGTGAGAAAATCATGCACCATGACCGAGTGGAACTAATCCCTGGAATGTAAGATTGGCTTATCACAGGCAAATTAATTAGTGTGATACAGCACGTTAACAGAATAGAAGTTAAAGACCTCATTATCGTCTAAACAGATACAGCAAAAATAATTGATACAATTCAACATTAATTTTATGATAACAATTCTTAACAAAATAGGAATAGTAAGAACTGAACCTGCTACAGTGCAGGTCATAAATGAAAAGCCCATAGTTCACAACATACTCAATGGTGAAAAACTGAAAGCTTTTTTTCCAAGATCAGGAATAAGGCCAAGGTTCCCATGTTCACTCCTTCCACTCAATGTAATACTAGAAGTCCAAACCAGAGCAATCAGGCAAGAAATAAAAGGCTTCCAAACCACCAAAGTAGAAAACATTACACCTGTTTACAGATGGCATGTTCTCATACCTAGAAAACCCAAAACACTCTACAAGAAACAATTATTGGAACTAGTAAAGAATACAGTAATTTGTATATTCAAAATCAATATAAAAATTAACTGCTTTGCTATGCACTGACAACAAATTTTCTGAAAATGAGGTTCAGAAAACAATCCCATTACAATAGCATGGAAATAATACTTAACAAATAAACCTGTCAAACAAGGTAAAATGTTATTACACTGAAAACAACAAATCATTAATGAAATAAAGAAGACAAAATCAATAGGCATATTGTGTTCATACGTTGGAAGTCTCAATATTTTTAAAATGCCAGTACTATCCAAATTGATCTGCAGAGTTAATGCACTTCCTATCAACATTCCAATGACATTATTCATAGAAATAAAAACAACCCTAAAAATCTTATGAAACCACAAATGTCCCCAATTGGCCAAAGCTGTGTTGAGGAAAAAAATAAAGATGGAGGTATCATGTTTCCTGATTTCAAAACATATCTAAAAGCTACAATAATTAAAGCAGTATGACAGAGACATAAAAACAAGTGTACAAACCAATGGCACAGAATAGGGACCCAGAAAACCCAAGTATACACCATGAACAGCTCTTTGACAAGTAAGCTAAGAATACACAGTGGAGAAAGGAGAATCTCTTTAACAAATACACTGAGAAACTGGATAAGGAAATCATATGAAAGAAATTGTACCCTTATGTTACACCATATACAAAATCAATTCAAAATGGATTAAAGACTCCAATGTAGGAACTGGAACCATAAAACTCCTTGAGGAAAACAGAGGTGAAAACCTTCATGACATGAGGCTTGTCAGTAACTTCTGGAAAAGACCCAAAAGCAAAAGCAACTAAGTCAAATTTAGGCAAGTGAGGCATTACTAACCATCGTAAAGAAAACCATAAGCATGGTGGAAAATCAACCTACAGAATGGTAGACACTATTTATAAATCACATACAAAATAACAGATTAAAATTGAAAATATACCAAAAAAATCCTACAACTCAACAGCAAAGAATTAACAAATGCATTAATAAATGAACAGAGAACTTGAGTAGACTATTCTCCAAAGAAGACATAAAAAACTGCCAACTGGTATATGAATACATGGTCAACATAATTAATTGTCAGGGAAATGCAATCCAAACTGCAATGAAATATCACCTCACTTGGAGTAACATGGATGTATCAAAAAAACAAAGATCAAGTGTTGGCACACATGTCAAAAAAACAGAACTCTCGTCCACTGCTGATGGCAATGTAAAATAATACAACATTAAGAAAAACAGTATGGTGGTTCCTCAAAAAGTTGAAAAATAGTATTAGCATATGATTCAACTTTCCATTTCTGGGTCTATATACACAAATGCACTGATATCAGGAGTGCAAAGAGTTAGCTATACTCTTATCTTTATTGTAGCATTATTCACAATAGTCAGCATATGAAAACAATACAAGGCTTATTTTACGAAAGCTAGTCAATAAATATTTGATGAAAAAAATTATTTCAATAAGTTATTTCCTTTAATATGTCTTTTTACTAACATAAATTAACAAACAAAAATAAATTTGAAAAATATAAGATATATATTCAGTTTGCAAAAATAGTTTGATATACATATTAATCATCAGACCAGTTGCTATTCATCTATGGTTCCTTGGTGGGGGAAGTCTCTGCTTTTAGGCACCATAGTGCTATCTCTGGATTGTACCTGCACAAAAAAATTGGAACTAGGAAAAAAAATAAATAAAGGCTAGAAAAGTTTGTTTCCTAATGCAGGGGTGCGTAACTTAGGGCCCTGGGTGGGAGCATAATAGTTTCTTGGTGATCTACTTTCTCCTCTACCGGTGATGTAATTTCTTCTTCTTCCTATTCACCTCTCTCACTTTTTCCTTTTTCCCTGATACTTTTTTTTTTCAGACAGAGGAAAATAGTAACTATTGTAATAGTAATTACAAACAATATCTTTGTATCTGGTTCCTGAGTATGAGGTGGATTAACTTGCTGTTCTTACAGGCTAACTAGACAAACAGAAGTTGAGTTGATTACATCTGGGATGAACCTGACTAAGGAGAAACTTTGGGGAATCAACTCTCTAGGATACTAGTATCTTACATCATTAAGTCTTAAAATATTCCCTTTGGAATGCAAAAAAGGAATCTATTTTTTCCCCAGTGTTCTGTATGAAAGCTGGTAACAAAAAAGGATAGGCAGACTTGATGCTAATTCAGAGAGTCTTCTAACAGTAAGTAATAGATTATTTTCATCTTTATAATTTTTTTCTTTATTTTGGCTATATGAAATTGGGGCATGTTTGTCTATTTACCATGCACTATAGATAGGAGATCCCAGTAAATTAATGATACTAATGTGGATTATAGTCAGCATAATGCTAAAACAATAAGGTAAATACTACCTTTTATGGGGTTATAGAAAATATTCAATTTAAAAGATTTTACTGAGCATCTACACTGTACAAGGCATTGGGTTGGAACTGTGGAGAATAACATCTGAATAGCACATAGTTTTCTGACATACTTATTCCAAAAAAGTAGCTAAAATAAGCATACACATTCTTATTATAAGCAACAATACAGACTACTATAAGAAAAGTTACAGAGAAAAGACTTTAGAAAGCAGGGATGTGAATTTAATTTCTTGTAGGCAATCACTGAAAGCCGTCCTGAGGACATTTCTCAGAAGTGTGGTTCTCAATTTCCCGGAAGGTTGAATCAACTAGATATGGAAAGGCATTTCAGGAAGAAAGAAGAGGGCAAGGTGAGTTTGGATACTCTGCACCTATTTATTTTTAATCCCTGGTTACTACATTACCTCCACCATGGAGACCCCACCTAATACACCTGCTAATCTTTACCTGCTCACATGGCATCATGAACACACCCTGGTTACACAAAGACTTCAGTATGGTTCACTTGAGAACTACAGTCTTCCTTTTCTAGATTGTGAAGTACTGCAAATTACAAAATAGTTTAATAACCCCTCTTTCAAGATACAATGTGCATCCCTGAAATGTACTTGAGGGCACAAAAAATGTTAAAAATGTTTTCAAATAAATTACTAAATACATGACTAAAGTAGTCTGAATTGTCTGGAACATCAATACATAAAAAGGGGCTTTATGGCTGCAGATTTGGGTGGAGACATTTAATGTATTTCTGAACCTACTGATTAAATATTTGATAAGGACACACAATTATTAATGAGTCAATATGACCATATGTATTTATAATTCTTAATTTATCTTAAATATGAAAGTCCAAAAGTAAAAAAAAAAAAAAAAAAAAAAAAGTTTGTCCTAGAAAATGATAGGAAAATAGACTTGATAGCATACAAACCAAAACTGTACACTCAATGCAGTGGCCAACATCATGAAATACTGAAGTGACACAGACTTTTACATCAAATTGCTTGCAATGCCTAGCATATTTTCAAGTGTCAATACTTTATAATATATCACTCTTTAAATTAATAAATGAAAGGAGCTCACTGTAATGATTAATAAGGCTCAGTTTCCTTATAGATTAGGATTATACACAAATCTAGAGATTTTTTTTTCTAACACTTGGAAACCCAAACTGAAAACTTCATTAGATGTTTGCCCAAGAGTTTTTGTTTGTTTGCAGAAATGAAGGATATTTCATCTCTTTTAAAGAGAAGACAATTCACCACAAGAGAAGAAAACATATTTAAGGGAAACCATGTGGTCGATCATAATCTGTGCTCTGGCTGCTCACAACTTTCAAGACAATGTATTGAAGACTAAATGGCATTTAGGAGAAATACAATGGAATAAGTAAGTCTTTCAGCTTATATTTAAATGCATTACATTTCAGTTTATATTTTCACTTGTATATAGCACCACTGCCAGCATCATTCTCACAAGAAAGAACTAAAGAAAAAGTTTGTTGAAATAACCCCATGATAATATTTCTTTCCAAATGTGAGAGGGAAAAAAAAACCTTCATTGAAAGAAATCATCATTATTTCAAGTTGAATAATTATTTGCCAGGACAAAAACAAATTAAATGAAGAAGTCAGTTACTATCTTCTATGACTCTTTTTGAAACCTACATTGCCCTCCCTTTTCTGGCTTTCTGCTCTGTTCTGTGTATGTGGGGTTTTCAAATACTTGAATATTACAAACTCTCCTGGGAATATAACCATGATCAGGTCCTATAGCAACTGCTGAGTGACATCCTTCCCCCCCAAAAAAACCACCCCAGATTTAACATGCTTAAGTAAAACCTTTAATTTAGAAAACATGAACTATTTATTAATAAATAAGCAAACTTCCTTTCATTTAGAAATGTAACTTAAAGAAATCTGAGTACTCTAAAATGTGCTTTTCACATTGGAGAATGAAAAAATAGTAATGGGCACTTTTGAAACATTAAATAACTTAGAACATTCATTCTGTTCATCACATATGTCAAGGACTAAATATAAACATGCCTGAAGTTTACAACAGATTATTTAAAGGCAACATTTTTTTCAAACTGGAGTATCTTGGAGAAAGTTTGTGCTAAACATATGAAAAAAAAAATATATATGAATTTATATGTATTTATACTTTTTATATTTATAAAATACTTTTTATAAATATGTGTAACAAATATGAGAAATAGAAATGTATGGGCAAATATGATATTCTTTAAGATGTTAAGTGTGCTGTATGACTTTATATTTATATCATAAACCACCAAGGGCAGTCAAATATATCCTTAATTATGAGTAATACACAATGCCAAACATGTGAATCAAAACCATATTAAATATGGCCAAAAATAACAAAGGAACTAACAAAACGGAGCCTATATATTAACTATATATTCATAAATTTAGTCAGAATCACATCAACTCTAACAAGGTATTATATTTAAAGAATTTTATAGGAAAGTTTAACATTCACAAGCTTATATGAGACTCATAATGATCCTATGAAGTCATCATTGCAAACTGAAGAACAAAATGTTATTACTAAGAAACTAATATATAATATACATTATTAGGAAACTCCAGCTGGAATATCCCTGATAAGCAGTACTTATTTTTACTTAAAATATTCCACAATATCAAATAACACACCATGTATTAATTTCTTTATTTTTTCAGATAATCCATTTTACACTCATCCCGTCTCCTCATTCATGGTATCATGAAGCTGAACAATAATGTGACTGAGTTCATTCTGCTTGGGTTGACCCAGGATCCCGTTAGGAAGAAAATAGTATTTGTCACTTTCTTGCTTTTATATCTGGGGACATTGTTGGGTAACTTTCTGATTATTACTACCATCAAGACCAGCCGGGCACTTGGGAGTCCAATGTACTTCTTCCTTTTCCACTTATCTTTATCTGATACCTTCCTCTCTACTTCCATAGCCCCTAGAGTGATTGTGGACGCCCTCTTGAAGAAGACCACTATCTCTTTCAGTGAGTGCATGATTCAAGTCTTTTCTTCCCATTTCTTTGGCTGCCTGGAGATCTTCATCCTTATCCTCATGGCTGTTGACTGCTATGTGGCCATCTGTAAGCCCCTGCACTACATGACCATCATGAGCCATCGAGTCTGTGGTGGGCTGATGGCCCTAGCCTGGGTGGGGGCCTGTGTGCATTCTTCAGCTCAGATTTCTCTGGCCTTAAGTTTACCTTTCTGTGGTCCCAATGTGATTGATCATTATTTTTGTGACCTGCAGCCTTTGTTAAAACTTGCCTGTACAGACACCTATGTGACCAACCTACTCCTAGTGTCCAACAGTGGGGCCATATGCACAGTGAGCTTTGTTGTGCTGATGTTCTCCTATGTTATCATCCTGCATTCTCTGAGAAACCACAGTGCTGAAGGGAGGAGAAAAGCCCTCTCCACCTGCATCTCCCACATCATCGTGGTCATCCTGTTCTTTGGTCCTTGTATATTTATATACACACGGCCTGCAACCACCTTCCCCATGGATAAGATGATAGCTGTGTTTTATACAATTGGGGCACCTTTTCTTAACCCTCTGATTTATACACTGAGGAATGCAGAAGTGAAAAATGCCATGAGGATGTTATGGAGAAAGAAGCTGATCTCAGATGACAAAAGGTAAGTGGAAATTTCATAGTTTTCTTCATAGTTTAGATTGACCTAGAAGTCCCTAGAGAATATTATCTCTTACTGTGGCATTAATATAATCCTGTCATAGGGCATTAGCATTAGTTTAATTCAGGAAAATAAGCACAGTAAACACACACACTGATTAGTGTTCAGTCAGTTTTATGTACAAGATGAGACAGCACCAGATGTAAACATGTATACAAAGTTCATTGCCACAGATGGTTTTCACTGCTTTGTTTCTGCTTCTGTTGCCTGCCTGATATTACAGTGCTTTTGATTTAATGTTTTCCATGCCCTCCTTCATGCTAACATCTGGTCTCCTCTGTGTATAGTTAAACTTTTAAATGCTCACATCCACAGCCTGGCAGGTTTTCCCTCTTTTAAATGGTTTTATTAAATATTTTAGTCACATCTGCCTTATCATAGACCTTCAACTTGGTGGTTCTTCCTGACTAAGCAGAAAACACTAGATTCAAATAATACAGAATTGTAATGTTGTAAAGAATAGTATAAAATCTAGATAATTTTCCTTCAATTTCTTGGTGTTATACTTTGAATTCCTCCCATGTGTTTACTGAGATCCTTCTAACAGCTACAGAATATGGAGATAAAAGTCCACCTTTGAAGAACTTCTTTGACCGTAGGAAGGCTTTGACTACTGGGTTTATACTTATAATGATATTCCTTTGGAAAAATGTATGTTTCTAATTTGAGTCCTTCTGAATTTAGGAGGTATATATTTTCTCTTGAATTATACAAATGTTAGTATTTTGTTTCAATGTTGACTTATTGTAACTGTAAAATTGATGGCCCAAATTAAGGGTGATATATTGATATGGTCCAGAAGTAGAGACTGTAAGCAGTTGATGTTGGTGAATATTAACATATTGATAGATTAAAACAAATAATGAAATAGAGGAGGATCTTATGCTTTGAACAGTGATATTTATATGATGACTATGAATTATAAACTCCATTCAGCAGTCACACTTCTTGGTATTTACCAAAAGAAGTTGAAATCTTATGTCCACACAAAAATCTGCACTCATGTTTATAACAGCTTTAATCTTAATTGCTGAAACCTAGAAATAATCAAGATATCCTTTAGTGGTTGAATAGATAAACTGGTATATCCAGATGAATATTATTCAGTGCTAAAAAGAAATGAGTTATCAAGCCATGAAAAGACATGATGAAAACTTAGACGCATGTTATTAAGTCAAAGAAGCCAATCTGAAAAGGTTACATACTGTATGATTGCAATTATGTAACATTCTGCAAATGACAAAACTATGGAGACAGCAGAAAGTTCAGTGTTTGCCAAGGGTTAAAGTGGAAGGAAGAATCAATGGGTGGAGAACAAAGGACTTCTAGAACTATGAAACTACTCTGTGTGGTACTGCAATGGTGGATGCATGCCATTATACATTTGTCTGTATCTGTATGACATATGGCTCCAAGAGTGAAATCTAATGTAAACTCTGGACTTTCAGTGATAATGATGTGCCGGGGTAGCTTTATCAATTGAACAAATATACCACTCTTGTGGGACATTAACAATGGAGAAGGCAATGCATGAGTGGGACAGGGGTACATGGGATACCTCTATATCTTCTGTTAAATTTTGCTGTGAACCTAAAACTGCTCTAAAATATAAAGTTTTCAAAAATGTCAATAGAGAAGATAAAATTTAATACTGAACAAAAATCATCTACTCAGCTTAAAAGAACACAGGAAAGAAAGAAAATAAGTCATAAAGGGGACAAAGAAAATGTAAACTGCAATAAGATAAATTTAAATCCAAAAATTTTAACAATTGCATTAAATGAACATACACGACATTTAAAAGACAGAAGTTGTCAGACTAGATATAATAGGAAAATCTTCAGCAAAGAAAAGTAATGGACTAATGATAACACATCAACATGATGAATCTCAGAAACAGACTATACAAATTAGTAAGTGCTGTGATTCAATTTATCTGCAGTTCTAGAACAGGCAAACTGAAAGAGTGATACACATCAGAGATGTGGTCGCATCTGGGGGGACTGACGGAATAGCGGGATGGCAGAACTTTTGGGTTAGTGAAAGTGTTCCAGATCTTGAATTTGTTGATGGTTACATGAATATATACATTTATCAACACTCATCAACCATAAGCTTAAAATCTCTGTATTACATCATATATAAAATCTCTCTCAGAGAAAGTAATACAAAATAAAATTAATATCTCTAAGTCCCAATAAAAATGTTTATCAAATCTAGTGACCATTTCTTTAGAAGAAAGCAGAACAGCAACTGTCATTAAGAATTTCATTCCCATGAATAAAAGATGTATAGCTGTTACTTTAAATTGGTACATGATAACAACTTTTAATAGTTACATTGGACTTCATCAAAATGAAGAATTTTGTGCTGAAATTTATGCTATCAACAAAGTAAAAAGTCATCCCACAGTTTGGGAGAAAATAACTGCAAATCATATACCTAATAAGGAACTTGTCTCCAGACTACATAAAGAATTCCAACCACTTAATAATAAAAACCTGATCAAAAATTTGGCAAAATATATGAATAAACATATGTCCACAGAATAAATACAAATGGCCAAAATTACACTAAAAGATGTCAACACCTTTACTCATTAAGAAATGTAAATCTAAGCCATAATGAGATAGTACTTCATACCCACTGGGATGTCTAGAATAAAAAAATTCAGACAATAATAAGTGTTGGTGAAGATGTAAAGAAAGTGGAGTTCTTATATATTGCTGGGGGTAATGTAAAATGGTGCAATCACTTTGGAAAACAGTTTGGCAGCTCCTCAAAAGGATAAAAATATAATGATCAATGATCCTGCAAGTCCACTTTTAGATATTTATCCAAGAGAAGGGAAATTATATATTCACAAAAATACCTGCACATCGATGTTCATAGCAACGTTATTCATAATAGCCAAATGGGGAAACAATCCACACATCAATCAACCGATGAATGGATAAATGATATATCCATACAATGAAATCTTACTTGTAATAAAAAGGAAAGAAATACTGATTCTTAACACAACAGGGATGAAACTTTAGGAACATTATGCTAAGTGGAAAAAGCAGGTGATTCCTTTTACATGAAACGTCCAGAAAAGAAAATCTATATAGACTGTTTGGTTAGGATTGCTGGTGATGGTGGTGCAAAGGAATGAGTGACTGCTGATGGGTAGGGGCTTTCTTTTGGGGGTGACAATAATGTTGCAAAATTAAATAATGTTGATGTATACTAAAACACCATTAAATTTTACACTTTAAATGAGTGAATTATATAGTATATAAATTATATACCAATAAAGCTGTTAAAAATAGATAAATGCTAAATCTAGTGATCATTTCTACAAAATAACAGATCATACAGAAGCTACCATAAAAATTTCCTTCCCCCAAATTGATTCTATTAAAATCAATACATAATAGTGACTTTTAATCCCTAATTATCATGATTAAGATTTCAAATAATCAACATTATGTTATATAATTTAATTTATATAATTCATACAGAAAGACTCAGAAATTTTATTACTGGGAAACAAATAGCATGTAGCACGAGAAAAGGCCACCTGTTTCTAATCTGCAAAATAGTGGCCTGTGAGCAACACCATGGACATTCACTTCAGCAGCCAAGTGCAGAGCACAGTGGTCCTCAACAGGAACAAAGGTCCTACGTGCTGCTCGAGTCCCATGTGACTGAGGTGCCTCAGGGTGTAAAAACCTGAGATCTTGAACCTTCCACTTCTCTGAACCTTTGGGCTGACAGAGTCATTCCCTTACCCATGCTCCAAAATAATAGTGTCCCTTTGACTGGAGAATACACAAGAAATTCACCTGAAACAGGATTCTCAAAAGATTGATGTTTGCCTTTTGAAATCAGATGACACAACCTTCATTATCTCCAGACCAATAAATCGACTCAAAGATCAGCATAATGCAAAGGAAGCTCTGAATGTGAAAGGAAATAACCTACACCCCAAAGGTATTTGCAGGACTTCACAAATACGAACTTGTGTGAGCTGGGAGAACACTTTGGAGGAATGGACCTTGAAAGTGTTAGATCTGAGTGCTGGGAAGAACTTAATTCTGGTAAGGATATTCTGAATTTTGAATGGGAATTTAGGGTTCGGCATTTTGGCAATAGCCATTGGCAGCCATATCCTTGGAGTCTGGATAAGCTTATATATTATAGCAAATTCCATGGAGGTATATGAGTTTCCTGGGAGAGAGGAGAGACTGACAAGGAATTAATTTGCCTGCGGAACAATGTGTTGGGAAAAGAGGAATACTCAGACTTTTTGAGAATTATTGGATAAAATACCAGATCCATCACTGTTACAAGAAGACCTAAAATACTCTTATAATCTTCCAATTAGCGTAAAGGCTTATAAAGGCCACATTATAAATTAAGTTTTGGTGCAAGCCTGCCTCAGAGAAGGTTTGATGTGTCAGTGACTATATCCTATAATTATTTCCCTATTATTCAAATATATCATTGGAATATGTGTATACTTAGCACCTGGAAAAACCTCATGTCGACTACTTTCCAATAAGTGCCCCTACATCACAGACAAAATAGAAAATCAGAAGCAAATCATATTTTAAAAGGAATTTCAAAGATAAAAGCAACCATAAAAGATATGAAGGACTCAAATTTCCCATAATAATGTTATTTAATTAACTGGTCTGATCCATGCAAAAAAAAAAAAAAAAAAAAAAAACAGATGGATTGTAGCATATAACTATGGACTACTATAATCTCACTTAGGAAGGATCCCCAATGGAAACTTCAATGCAAGATACGTTAACTTTACTATATTAAGTTTCAGAGTCTCTAGCAATTGGTCTGTAGCCCTTCTTCAAGCCCACACTGGCTGCTGCCCTCTAATGTCAACAGGTTGGCACAGGAATCTGGACTAACCACCCATGGAGACTCTCAACTCCAGACCCCACTGAAGGCTAGTAAGGCAAGAAAACCAGGACCCAATCAGTGTGCCATATGTAAACAAGAGGGACAGTGAGAAGATGCCCTTAGTGCCCCCAAAAGGGGACAGAAATGGCAGATCTCATCCACTAACCTTGAAGGCAGAAAGTCCAAACAGATAAAAGAACAATAGAGCCAGGGAACTCCTGAATGGCACTCCAGCTGCCCCCTCAGGGGCACCGGCTGACATTGTACACAAGGGAAGCCTTGTCAAATTTAATTGACATCAGTGCCACTTAGCCGGTTCTGAGCACCAGATCCGGCAAACTCAGTCACAAGAGTTGTATCATCATAGGGGTATTAGGGAAGGCCCAGGGGTATTAGGAACAGGCATTCATGGAGCCATTAGAATGTAAGTTGGATGAACACATGCCCACCCACCCATTCCTTCCTGCACGCCCCAGAATGCCCTATATCCCCGCTAGGAAGAGATATCTTATATAAACTGGGGGCTACTATCCACCTAATAAGAAACAAACTGGAGACTGGCATCCCCTTAAATGAAGGACACAAGATGATAACGTTAATGGTTGAGGAAAAACTTCCTTGGAGTAAATCTCAAGGTTTGGGCCCAGGGATAGGTGGACTGAGCTGTGGGAGCCAGTTCAGTGATAGTATGCCTAAAACTGGACATACATGGCCCAATAGAAAACAGAACCTTCTCCATTGGGAAGCCTTTGGGGGCATTGTCCCTCTGATACAGGACCTAATCAGCCAGGGCCTTAGTAGACCACGACAATCAGCCTGTAATAGCACCACTGCCCCCATAAAGAAACCCAACAGGGAATACCGACTGGGACAAGACCTCAGGACAGTCACTGAAGCCACCGAGTATATTCATCCAGTAGTCCCTAATCCCTATACCCTGCTGGCCTCTCTACAGTCCACATGGACCTGTATTCTGTATTAGATTTAAAAGACGCCTCCTTCTATATTCTGTTAGCCTCAGAGTCACAAGAAATGTTTGCTTTAGAGTGTCAGAACCCAAACATGCACAAAAATAACACTGCTGGCCAGTTCTACCCCAAGGGTGCAAAAATACCCCCACAATTTTAGGGGAAACTTTAGCTAAAGACCTAAAATATCTACATGTGGAGTAGGGAACCCCTCTCCAGTATGTAGATGACATTCTGATCCCAAGTCTAATATAATTGGTTAGTTGAGATCATGGTAAACCTTGGCATGAAAAGCATAATCAGTCAGATAATTGAGGCATGCCCTACCTGCACAATACACAACCCCAGCACCAGACCCCCAAGAGTCCTCCCCAGATAAGGCCCGTTCAGACCAGGGGGGGACATCATGGAGAAGAGTGGCAGGTTGACTTCACTGTCATGTGAGTACTGAGCAATGTCAGGTATCTCTTGGTGTCTTGGTGCTAATAGACTCATTTTCTGGATGGATAGAAGCATCCCCCTCCCCCAAAAATAAAATAAAATAACTGAAATGGCAGCTAAAGTCGCTCAGGTGTTACTAAAAGACATAATCCTCAGGCTTGGGCTTCCGGGATCCATACAAAGTGACAGCGGTCCAGCATGTGTGCCTCACATGATGAAAGGATACCAAGTGCCCTGGGCATAAACTAGACCTTGCTCTCAGTCTAGAGACGCCACTTACCCTGGAAAATAGAGAGATCCAATCAGGCCTTGAAACTAGCCTTAGCCAAGCTATGTCAGCAAAACCAAGGAAATTGGATGGTGTCTTCCAATTGCCTGACTGTGCATGTGGTTAGACCCAAGGAATAAGTTAAAATTAAAGGCATTTGAAATCATATATAGTAGACCCATTCCCCAAGCCTGGAAAGAAGAGACACCTTAACCCCCTTGAAATGAAACAACTCAAGTTTGCTCTCCAAGCAGGAGAAACCAGAAAAGCCCTCACAGAATATGATGAGCCAGTGCTGCGCAAATAACCTGGCCCTGCACCCCCTCCAGCCGGGAGACTGGGGACACCTAAACAGCTGGAAAACAAGCCTGCAAAATCAGCTCGCTCTTAAGTGGAACAAACTCCACTAGGGCATCCTAGCCACCCATTCTGCCCGAAGCTGCAAGGGGTCACTCCATGAGGACGTCACACTGGAGTGAGGACGGCCCCTGAGCACCAACCTCCAGAGAGACAACCTGGGGCAATGGACCCCCGTGACTGTGCGTGTGACCCTCTCTCTGACAGGAAGCTTCTCTTCTAAAAAACAACGAAAGTGTGACCAGGGAGAGTCAGGCCCCAGCAACGAGCCGCAACGTCAGGGCACACTCGCCGACAGGCAAAAGGCCTAGACGCTTTCATTTCCCTGCATATCTGAAAGTGCCTGGTGTCCTTTGCCTCCTGAAGGTTAGACAAACACGGGTCACCCAGTTAAAAATGAGCAATTAGGCTGAGGTCTGGTGACAACCAACTGCATCCAGAGGCAGCTGGGGGGAAGTTCCACTCCACCGCCTGCGGTCATGATGATGCCCAAAATCACCAGGAAGCAGTCACAGGAGATGAACCTGTGCCCCACCCCGACCCTAACACCCCTCAAGAATGAGGAGCAGGACAAAGGAGGGATTTGTCACTGGCAAAGCCCATTAGCGGCCCATTAACGGCCCATTAATGATTCCCGGGAAGCAAAAATAGAATCTGGGTAATAAAATAAAGCCTAACCTTTTTCTTCTCCTTTGTGCCGGTCTGGTTTCACTTGCTCCTGTGGTGCTGCATGCAGAGGCCTCCACCCGGCACCTCAGAGCAGGGCTCCTGGTGTGAAACTGCCCCGGCTCCTCAGCCCGGCGGGCAGCGCGCGGGAACGCCGAGCATGACGCTGCAATTCAAGATGGCGGCTGCGGGCCGTGTGCAGAGGCGCTGCGCCGGGCACTGCGGTCTGGAGCCCCGAACTGCGCAGCTGCAGAGGCCCTGTGAGGGCTCCGCCCCCTCCCCGCCCCGCCCTGCCGATGAGAACCCCGCCCTCAGCCTGTCTGTCCTGCAGAGCTTATGCACTAGAAT
Organism: Camelus bactrianus; assembly: GCF_048773025.1. Classification (NCBI taxonomy): domain Eukaryota; kingdom Metazoa; phylum Chordata; class Mammalia; order Artiodactyla; family Camelidae; genus Camelus; species Camelus bactrianus. The sequence continues at coordinate 13,287,335 of NC_133548.1, forward strand.
ACAGGCTCACTCCTCTGTTCTTTGAGCAAAGACTGAAGCTTTCCTTTGCTTCTTAACTGCAGTTGGTCTCAGTGTATTATTGCCTTGAACAACAGGGGCGGGAGGACACTCAGAGCCTGATTCAAAGGTTCAGTAGCAGTATCATATATAACCTTTTAACCACATGAGTAGAATGTGGTAAAAGTGATGTGCAAATCCTGAAGCTTGCCTTGAGAGGCCTGGAAGACTTAGCTTTTGTAAAACAACCACTGCCCGAAAACAACCCTGGGCTGCTGGAGCTCAATACATGCTGCCGGAGAACGAGAGAGAACTCAGGTACCTAAGCCAATTGGCAGGTATGTGAATGAGGCTGTCTTGGAGGCATCTGCTCCATCCAAACTAGATGGCCAGGTAAAACCAACAGAACCACCCAGCTGAATCCAACCCAAACTGCAGAATCATAATCGAATAAAGAGTTTTTACTTTAAGCCTTTAAGTTTTGGTTTTGTAATTTGAAATTACTAATTTTTGGATTAAATTCTGTGGTCTTAGCCACTAATGTTTAGGCTTAGTGATGTTTGCCAACACATAGCAATAGATACCTTACACAAGCAAGGCAGAAAGTGGAAGATAAACACTAAAGTTTCATGGGACATACATAGAGTTCTGAGGAGACCTGTGGCCTGAGAAATACAGAGTCTTCCTCCATAAAAAAGAAATGTGTTCCATTGTAACTGACTGTTCTTCAATAAATAAAAATTTAATTTAATTTAATTTTAATTTAAATAAATGTATTCTATCCAATCTCTTACCCCTAGGAAAGAGACACAGATTTTCATGGGCATTTAAATTTGGAGATAACAGAGCCTGTATGTGGGGGTGCTACTCTATATCATGGAGTATTGATGTATGGGGACTGGATACAGTTTTCAGCAGGATCCGCTGGCATGGACCAAGCAAGAGAGAGTTGAGTCACTTTTGGATGAAGGAAATTGTCACTTGCAAAGTTAAGAAGCAGAGAGCTAATAGCTGAGTGTGAGAGAGATCAAGCTGGAGTGGTTGGAGGGGTACGATGATGACTATCAGTTCCAGCTCTGAGAACAGCTGCCACAGTGGGAAACACGGCTTGATTTTCTCACCCCAAGTAGGTCCCCAAACTAGAAATGAACACCTTACTTTTCTGTTTTCTTTTTTTTTTAATTGAGTTATAATCGGTTTACAATGCTGTGTCAATTTCTGGTGCACAGCATAATTTTTCAGTCATACATGAATATACATATATTCATTTTCATATTCTTTTTCCCTGTGAGCTATCACAAGATCTTGTATATATTTCCCTGTGCTATACAGTATAAACTTGTTTATCTATTCTACATATACCTGTCAGTGTCTACCAATCTTGAACTCCCAGTCTTTCTCTTCCCACCTCCCCCCTGGCAACTACAAGTTTATATTCTATGTCTGTGAGTCTGTTTCTGTTTGACCACTTTCTTGAAGAAGTTTGTCTTGTACTTCTGATCTCTCTCCTTTCATAGAAAAAGGTGATGTATTTTACTCTCCCACAAGATCCTGTATCATTAGAAAATATAAATAGATATACATGGTACAAGGGTGAATGGTACTGGACTTCATTTGTGCATCACCCATTTTCCTGGACTTGCCTTGCTTGTAGCCAGAGATGCCCTAGCAGTGGCCTTCACTTCACCAGGACATTGAGAGACCACAGATGAAAAGACCTATGGAAACTATCCTCCATCTTCAGGTCTCTCTTGGGCATGACCCGACAGGACCTGGGCTCACACCCATGTGGACACTTCTGGAGTCCTCCCCAGAGATTCCTTGTTGGTGCTGAGGTGGTAGCTACTGCGTGACATGATTGGAGCTTAAATATGCTCAGTGTTTTCCCATCAAACTCCCTCCTGTTCTGAATTCCCCTGGTGCTGTTTGGACTCTGTCCTTTCCTACAACTGCAGGAAATGTCTAGTGACATGGCCAGAGATTGCAGAGAAATTGCCCCACTGTGAGGTGAACTTTGGCCAGTGGGAAAGGGGAGTCAATGAATATTTTGTTCCCTTTCCTAGCTATTTACAAATTGTTTGGAAAATAAACATACGGCCTCTATTAAAAGGCCCAGTGAGATCAAGAAATCAACTGCAGTGGGCAGCTCATAAGTGCCCTTGGAAAGTATGAAATAGTAAGATTATTTTGCTTTTTGGATATTGTACTAAAAAGAAAGAAGGAGGTGGGATGAAAGTAGGAAGGAGAAAGAAAGTAAAGCAAGAATGAGGGGAAAGGAAAGGGTAGAAATAGGAAAGGAGTAAGAGAAAAATATTAATGGTCAAGAGTCGACCTTAATGGTTTGCAATCAAAAAGTAAAAGAATGAAATTCTGCACTGTGATCCATTCCAGGTACAGGCTGAAAGTGAACTTTTTCCCATCAGTTTCTCCAGAAATCTGCAGAGATTCAATTAAAAATAAAAACAGTGAACCCCGATAGTACTGTTGAATCCACTACTTTCCAATCGAAAGGAATTTCAAAAGAGTAGGACAATTCAAAATCAAAAAATACCTTCAAAAATATTTTTAATTTATGTTATATTAAATATCAAGTAAATTATATTAAATACATGTAAATATATATGCACATTATTCCAATAAACAAGAGAAACAATCATAAGACAAATGCATATCTCTGTTTGCTGCAATGCTTTGAATTAGTGCTGTGGTTCTAAATGCAAAGATTAATTGGTTTTTAAATATAGCAAGTTAAAGTTTTTTATGTTTTTTTTTTAACAAATTGAAAAGACATCTAGAAATTAAAGCTCATTTTTAATTCTCTGAAGTGGCCCTGATTATGGAGGGAGACTTTGGGGGAAAGGCTTTCCCCAGGGTCCTTAACATTTTGTAGCATTCTCTTTAAAATGACCTCATAAGAAGAAGAGAAAACATTATTGCCAACGGCACTGTGAAATGGCAGAATTCACTTGGTGAGAGACAGACCAGGAACAAAATATGACTTCTACTAACTTTTGAGTTTTTAGGGGCAATGACTCTCTGAAATTAATTATTTACAAAGAAATTCTTAAGGCATCACTCTTAACTTTATTTTGGACAGTTGCACCCAGATTATCTCAGGAGAGGTAGGAAAAGAAAGCAAAACTAGTGTCGTGGACAATACTGGTGAGTTTTTTTTTCTTCTAAAACTAGTATTAAAGTTTTGTGGAAAAGGGTAATTTAATCAAATTTATATATTTTGAATGCTTGTTATATAATTGCAAGACACTAAGAAATGAGAGAATAAAATGTTTAAGTTGATGAAGTGCATTCATACAAGACGATGAGATAGGACACTTAGGATTATCTGTAAGAAAATGCCAATAATTTTAAAAGAAAGTGAAACGTTACCATGTTTGAAATGCTCAGGAAATGGAGGAAGGAATTCTTTGAGATAGGTCTTAATTCAGGAAGAAAGAAGAGTTCCTCTTCAATCTTATGGTATGGACATTGGAGGTGCAATTGCCAGGCTTGTGTTTAAATGCTCAGTTTCTCCTGGATGAGAACCTGGTAACATAATTCACAGTTGTCAAAAACTGCTGTGTTGAGCACTCTTAAATTGAAGAGCTCTCTCAGTGGAGAATAGTTTTGTGTTTTGTTTTTTGTTTTTGATCCAAACGCAAAGGAGGATGAGCATGTAAAAGCAGGGAGATGTATTTGAGTGTGAATTTGAATTATTATTATTATTGTCACTGCTATTAGCACCATTATTATTATTATTATTGTTAGAACAGGCAGATAGCTAGATATGAGCAGAGAAAGGGGAACACAGACCAAAAGGCAGAAATTGGGCAGAAAGAAGGGCCACAAGCCAAATGCAGGAAACCACACATCATGTAAGCACCAGGGGTCCCTGGGCAGAGAAGGAAAAGCAGGAACCTCTGGGCTGATAAGTGATCACACCTTTGAGGGTGATAAGTGGCCCGGAGGCCAATGAAGAGAGGTAGGAAAAGGCAGGAATCTTCAGTGTCTGAATGTGACCTTTTGCTCATTATGCCCTCATTTCAATAAAATTAGCCTTGCAGATTAGAAGTATCATCAGGCACCGATGCCATGACACTTCCACTCCAGACTAAATAAGGACAAAACTCCCCTCTCCCTTCAGTAAAGTGGAGTTGGGATGAAAATCAGGGAATATGACCTCAGGCCCTTTCCTCCCTAATGAAGGGGGCATATTCTGCCCATTCGTTTTTACATTCTGTGTAACCAGCTTGCCAAAGAAACTCAGGGCAGCCACTCACCTGAGCCTGCCCGCTCTCCCCTTGAAAAATTCTCTCTTCCCTTAACAAATTCTCACTGTGCTTTTTTACTACATCTTGTCTCAGAATTCTTTCTTAGGACAAGAACCTGGAACACCGGTTACATCCACCGGCAGCATTATCACTATTTCGCGCTGTGTAAGAGAAGGCACACCTGTAATGATCACTCCAACAGGTCTAATATGCAGATCTAGTTTCCCAAAAGCTGGAAATGCCAGGCACCACATTGCTACAAAGGGCGGCTGAGAGCACAAAGCTCATTAGGAACTGCAAGCGCTGAATGTGAGAGATCGCTGGGGGATGTGTCCTCAGGTGGGCAAAATTCCGGATGAATACTGAAGACACCGTGTCATCCTATGCAACCCTAGAACTAAAGGAATCATTCACATCTTTGGCTTGATTTGAAGAATGACGTGTGAGCCCCTTTAATCAAAACTATTCCCAGTCCCCTCCCCACACATTCATTTCAGTGACCTCACTAGAGTGTCTGAAATTCCTCCGCTAAAGAGTCACCCATTAAAATTGAGTATGAAGGGGTGGTGAGATTAAGGGCAGAGTCATTTTTTCCTTTGTCTTTTTATTTATTCATTTATGTTAGCTAACAGACAAGTATTTAAAACACCAAGACAGAGCAATTCCTGGGGAATCCTCAAACACTGAGTTTGAAGGTGAGATCTCCCTTCCCTTCCTTTCAAATCAAACAGGTTTTGATGTATCTCCAGCAGTTTCTTCTATCGCTTTATCTTCTTGTGCCCCTGCCTCCTTTTTAGGGTTTCATGGCTATTCCAAGCTGAGAGAGTTGATTTAATTTCATAATAGAAATGACTGTCAATATTACAGATGAGAGTGAAATTAAAACTTTCTCATTTTGCAAATGGGATAACAGAAGCCCCACGAAACTAAATGATTTATCTTAGAGTTACAGCACCAATATCTCAGAATCAGATTTGTATCATCTTGGTTCTCTTTTTACTGCTACACACCACTCTTTTTTTTAACATTTTTTTTATTAGTAGTCATTTTACAATGTTGTGTCAAATTACAACACACCACTCTTGAATATGAGAGATTGACATTAAATAGGGGGCCAAAAATTCATGTACACAAATATCAGAGTTTAATAAGAAGGAAGACCTGCCAGGTCACCCAGTCTTAACTACCTAAATGCTCATGGCAGTATTCAGAAGGGAAAATATGGGCACGTGTTTTCATTTCTGTGTCAAAAATAAGATGAACATTTTCAAAATATAAATGTTACCATATACCCAGATTCAAAAGGTGTTTCAAATTTAGGCTACTTGCCTTAGACAGATTAGAAGAAAGCAATTTGTTAGAAACATGAAAGAACCTTCATGGAAGATGAGGGAAGTGAGACCCTTGGTTAGATGCGTGACTTAGAGGATTTGTTTTGTTTCTCTGGACTTTTGCTTCCTCATCTGAAGTAAATGAATGGACTATCATATTGAAATAAGATGATCAGAATATGTGCACTTCAATTTCTTTAGGTATACATGCCAATTAGTAGTAAGTACCCATTTCTCTATTTTTAACTATTCCAATTATTCATTTGTTTTGAGTTAGAAATAAATATTGTTGGTCCTTCTTATGTTTTCTTTTTTTTCCAGGTAATTTAAGTGCCTTTTGGGAACTTTGCCTGCCAGACTAATTCCATGGGAAAAGTGAACAATGTAACTGAATTTGTTTTCTGGGGTCTTTCTCAGAACCTAGAGGTTGAAGAAGTTTGTTTCGTGGTGTTTTCTTTCTTCTACACAGTCATTCTTCTGGGAAACCTCCTCATCATATTGACAGTTTATGTGGGACATCTTTTCAAGTCTCCTATGTATTTCTTTCTCAACTACTTGTCTTTTGTGGACATTTGTTATTCTTCAGTCACGGCTCCTAAGATGATCGTTGACCTATTAGCCAAGAGCAAAACTATCTCCTACGTGGGGTGCATGTTGCAACTCTTTGGGGTACACTTCTTTGGTTGCACTGAGATCTTCATCCTTACTGTGATGGCCTATGATCGTTACGTGGCTATCTGCAAACCCTTACACTATATGACCATCATGGACCGGGACAGATGCAATAAAATGTTGCTGGGGACCTGGATAGGTGGGTTCACACACTCCATTATCCAAGTGGCTCTGGTAGTTCAACTGCCCTTTTGTGGACCCAATGAGATCGATCACTACTTTTGTGATGTTCACCCTGTGCTGAAACTTGCCTGCACAGACACATACGTGGTTGGTGTTGTTGTGACAGCCAATAGTGGTACCATCGCTCTGGGGAGCTTTGTTATCTTGTTAATCTCCTATACTGTCATCCTGGTGTCCCTGAGAAAGCAGTCAGCTGAAGGCAGGCGCAAAGCTCTCTCCACCTGTGGCTCCCACATCTCCGTGGTCATCATCTTTTTTGGTCCCTGTACTTTCATGTATATGCGCCCTGATACTACCTTTTCAGAGGATAAGATGGTGTCTGTGTTTTACACCATCATCACCCCCATGTTAAATCCTCTGATTTATACACTGAGAAATGCAGAAGTAAAAAATGCAATGAAAAAACTGTGGAGCAGGAGGGTTTTATGGGATGCCAATGGTAAATAGTTAGAAGTAGAAATTCAAGGTGGATGATGTTAAATTTTCCCATCTACACAGTGAAGACAATAACAACCTCAGGGGTTTTTTTGAGGAACAAATGAGAGTATAAAACATTCTATAGATGTAAGTTATGATTTATCATTATTATTATGGTTGTTCTAATACTTCATAATCAGATGATTTTCTGAAATATCTAGGACAAGGAAATCTTATTAAACTCAGATTTCAGCAGGATCGTACTCAGCACCACAATTTTGTCCTTGCGCTTTTTCCCTTTTGTCATTTTCTTTAAAGAATGAGAGTCTACTGTGAAGTGCCTAAAGCTGTTTTATGGTGTTTAGAACTGCGAGCAATCAATACAAGTAGTTTGTATGAATGAAAGGATACAGGAACAGTGGCAAAGATCTGAGCTAAGGCATCCTGATGTAAGTTCTCCAAAACACAGTGAAAACAGCCTCATCTGGATGGAATGGGGAGACGGGGGAGGTGTGCGCAGAATCTCAAAGAGATGAAACACAGGCTTAGAAAACAAAAGGTCTGTTCTCATTCTCTGGGCTTGGGGAAAAGTTCTTGCTTTTTCTAGGACTCATTTTCTTTACCAAAACAATAAGTAAATTGGAAAAAACAAATGCCTCTAAGATCCCCATTTTAACTGTAGCATCCCATTAATATGCTTCTGCTGACCGACTCTCACCTTTAGTTGCCATCTGTAGCTAGCACTCTTTATTTATGTAAAGCAACTAACAAGAAAAGCTAGAGAAACTCAGTAAAAAACAAAGACATCTGTGATGAATACACGATTGTGTCTCAATCAACAGGGTCAATGCAATTTGCTGAAATTTCCTCCGTATTTCCTCCAATGTTTGAACCAAACGGCTTTACTGAAAATAGCCATTTATCAGCTGTGGATCCACAGACATTTACTCTGGACGTCTTTCTTAAGTAAACTTATAACAGAGAAGAACAAACCTGATTTCATATTGAATCTACTCCTTTAGCTCTAACTTTTGTGCTCAGTTGCCTGTGCTTCGTCATGCTGGCTCCACGCCTTTTGTAAAAGACTGTTGCCTAGATCCTGAAATATAGAGGCTAGCCCATTCTCAAGGCTCTGATCTTTAAAAGTATAATATTTTTGCATTCATATAGAAATAAGTTGCAAGCCGACAATAGCATTTGTCTTATTGGAGGTTCATAGGAAGATTGTGACTGGACCTACCTGGACAGCTGGAAGAACAAAGGATTCCAGCACCAAGAAGTCTGCAACAACAAGCCACACCCACCCCTCCTTTAATACAAAAGAAGCCTGAATTCCAAATTGGATAAGGTGATTCTTTGGGATATTAGTCCACTATCTTCTCAGTCTGCTGAATTTCCAAATAAAGCCATTATTCCATGATCCAACAACTCATCTCTCAATCTATTGGCTTGCCATGCACCAAGTAATATGGGCTTGAATTCAGTAACAAACTGAAACTTGCCCTGATGACACAATCCTCCTTCACTTCACCCAACCTGAGCTTTATTTTTCCACAGCAGTAAACACATCACTGACTATCTCTCTGCTATTGTTTCATTCATTGTTTTCACAAGTATGATTATTCAAGTTATTGCCCATACCTGGGTATGTGTTTACAGTTGTGGGGTGTGTGTGTGTGCACACACAAACATATTATGTCAAGGACAATGCATAGTTAGTGCTTTAAAAAGTAATCTCTGATGTTGGAGCATTCACAGAATAGAAGGTAAGAAAGATCAAAGGCATCAAGACATCTGGACTAGAAGATATAGTTAAGACATCCTTGCCCTGGACCACAGGGATCCATGTGTATAGTCCCCAACTTGGACATGTACTCACTGGATCTCTATGAACTTCTCTTTGCTCAACTTAAAGAGATGATTAGCCTCTCAAATTTATCTGATCATGGAAATCATCATGAGAGGTTTTTGAACCAATAACGGTATCTATTCGAAGAGTTTCTGATTCAGTTGGCCAGTGTTAAAGTGTATAAAAACATCGGTATCTTTAACAAGCTCCTCTGGAAATTTTTAAACAGGCAGTGATACATCTAAGATCTTAGATTTGGAAACACTGGGACTAGGTGATTCTTGATGTTCTTCGAGCATAAGGGGTCTATGAACAATGACACCCTAAGAGACCTAACTTCAGATGTATATTCCCATCTGTTCTGCTATAACTTGAACTGAACGTAAAAAACTGTGGAATAAATAAATGTTATTCATTTGATAAGTTTTGTCCACAATACTCTTTCCTTTATGTCTCTCCATTAAAGCCTTAACTATCAAGGAATAGTAGTAATATTGATGGTCTGACATCCCTAGAAAGGTAAAAGGTGACAGATTCAATACTCTCAAAGACCAAGAAACAGACCATATAAAATAGTATTCAAGTTTCTACCAGTGGCTTTATAAACTTATTCCTGTTCAGAAAACTTCCTCAGAGTCAATTCTAATCAGAAGAGCTCAGAGAGTCTACTCTTGGTTCCTTGGAAAGAGGTGGCCAAGAATCATGGCAACTCAGACTCTCCCCAGTTTCAGTGGGGGTGACTTTTGTCAATGACAAGATCACCAAGATTTGATCTGTGGATAGCACAATCAAGCTGTAGAAGTGGGGGTCCTGATGCACCTTCTTGACAATTTGGTGAATCCAACCTCCAGGTCTCAGGTGACCCTAGATAGCATCAGAAGTCTCTCCCAATCTATAAGGCTTGAGGATTTTTGTATAAATTAAAGAAACACCTCAATGTACCAAAAATGATTTTAGTTTATGCTTTCCAGTTGGTTATATCTGTGTCTTAGTCTAATCTCCCTTATTTCTCCCTAGTACAAGGTCCTGCCTGAGTGGGAATGAGACAGATCTGCATAGTATGCATGATGGAAGAAAGCATCAAAATATACTATTAGCATGAGGAACAGTGAGGACTAACAAAAGGCACCCCCAAAACACCCATCTCTTTAGCTATGTGCCTTCTCAAATTCATGGCCTTTCACAGACTGGGAGATTTTCCAAATTGCACATTTACAAAGACAGTCAGTTTGCTTACTCATGAAGACTTTTAAAAAGAGATGATAAATATGGTCATAGAATTACATTTATGGGGTTGAAAAAATGTTCATTATCCAGTTTGAAACTTCTAATTACCACTAATAAAGTACTAAGTATTAATTAGGACAACTTCTGGAAGTATAGTGTGAGTAGTATTTGTTGGGAGACACTTGGTGGGGCCGGTGATGTGAGTTGGTGAGAAGAATTTACCAGAAAGGGAGATGTTTAAGAGCAAAGGAAAGGTTTAATAGTTATGTTCCTACAGGCAGCAGCGGGTCACACAGGCAAGTGGTGCCTGCGTGTCCACCAGTAGGAACGTGCAGGTTCTTTTATTGGGGAAGAGGTTGTGAACACAAAGAAGTAGTGGAGCAGCCTTCTGATTGGCTGTAAGTGAGGGACTGTGGTACATGGGAGGATAGTAGATTCACAACTCCAGTAAGATGGAGACACAGGCTGACACATGAAAGTAGTGGAATTTATGATTCTGATAAGGGGGAGACATGAGCTGTGATAGGTCAGCCTGAGCTACGGTGAGGCTAGTCACTTCCCACTTCCCAGCTGTTAACTTTGCTAAACAGCAGTCAGGAGTTTACCTCCCAAAGAGGAGCAGGCCGATGCCTAAGGGCTGGAAGTTGGTGGGGATGGGGTGGAGTCTCAGGGCCTCAGCTGCACCATTTGGCATCTCAGTCTTATTACATTCTATTGCGTTATTTTAGAAGAAGGGTGATTTGTTAATGTAAAAAAATTAAAGTATAAAACACTTGCAAAATTTTTGGCATTTTAAAAAATTATTGCAGTGGAAACCTAAAAAATATGGAAGTTTTTAGGGCCACTCTGTGAGAGATGTCACAGTCAGGCTATCTCTTTCCTAGAGGAGATCACAACTGCCAAACCATGCTGTCTTTACAATTTGCCCTGACAAATTGCTCGATGCCTATCTGTCAGGGTTATGAAGGGCAGAATGTTCCAGAATGTCAGTCACAAGTTCCAGAGTGTCAGAGCTGGAAGGGATCTGGAGATCATCAGATCTACTCCCCTTGTACACAGTCTCAGAAAAGTAAAGTGACAGAAAGGTATAACCAAGCAGGACCCTGTGGGGCCTTCCTGAGACAGGGCCCTCCCCCATATCTTCTGCTGTAGCTCATCTATGAAGTACCCAGATAATAGTATCTCCTGTCTATTTCCTGAGTTTTTCAGATGCTAAAAACCACCACCAAAGGGAAGAAATTAACTACTTGATGATCATGAGCACGTCGTTCCAGACCTTCTGGCACCTGGGAATTGATAGTGTTGACTGCCTTGTTCTCTCAGCATCAACCAGAGAATCGTGCATGAGCTGATCATGTACCCTATGATCCCCCTCCCTTACCTGGCCTTTAACCATGCTTTGCTGAAATCTTTAGGTAGTTCAAGGTTTTCTTGGGCATAAGCCACCTCATTCTCCTTGCTTGGCCCTGCAATAAACCTCTCTCTGCTCCAAACTCCAATGTTTCAGTTTCTTTGGTCTCATGGTGCATCAGGCACATGAACTTACTTGCGTTCAGTAACAACGGGCCGAGGGGCCATCTGTCTGCAAGGCTTGCAGCTTTTGATGACAGCACACCACCTTTCTGTATCTGAAATGTTTGTCACCATTACAGATTGTGTGGTTAGAGCTGGGTCCAGCAAAGGGTGCAAATACCAGGGGCTTCATCTCCCTCTAGAGAGCTTATCCCGGCACCACACTTTCCTCATGGCATTCTTCATGTCTGTGTTTCTCAGGGTGTAGATGAGAGGGTTGAACATAGGGGCAATCATGGTGTAAAACAGCGCAAAAATCTTGTCGTTACTGACAGAAGCAGCCATGGGGACATAGGTGAAGATGAGGGGCAAGAAGAACATGAACACGACAGTGATGTGTGAGCCACAGGTGGAGAGGGCTTTGCGGCGGCCCTCGGAGGAGCGGGTCCGCAGGGTGGACAGGATGATGATGTAGGAGATTACCAAGGCAGCGAAGGTCAAAATGGACAGCACCCCTGTGGTGGTGATGATTGCAATTACCAACAGCCTAGTGTCGGTGCAGGCCAGCTTCAGCAAGGGGAATATGTCACAGAAATAGTGGTCTATCTGCCTGGGGCCACAGAAGGGAAGCTGGATAATAATCAATACTTGCATGATGGAGTGGATAAAGGCGCCGACAGCAGACGCCATTACGAGGCCATAGCACACCTGTCTGTTCATGATTACCGTGTACTGAAGAGGTCTGCAGATGGCTGCATAGCGGTCATAGGCCATGGCCACCAAGATGAAGATCTCAGTGGCGCCAAAGAAGTGGGCATAAAACATTTGGGCCACGCAGCTGTTGTAGGAGATGGTCTTCTCCTGGGCCAGTAAGTCGGTGATCAGCTTGGGGGCCACGGTGGAGGTAAAGCAGACATCCATGAAGGACAAGTAGCTGAGGAAAAAGTACATGGGCTGTTCTCCGAGGCGGCTGCCTCTGATGGTGAGAAGAATGAGAAGATTTCCTGAGAGAATCGCAATATAGCAAAGTGAGAACAGCACAAAGCAGGTGACCTTCGCGTTGTCATCACTGCAAAGTCCCAGGAGGATGAATTCTGTGATATTTTCATGTCCCATTGCTTCTGTGGGTGTGAGCATTTAGGAGGGGAAGTTAGTACACCTGAAACATGTAACTTTTTGAAATGATTTATTTTAAAAGTCATTCATTTTTTCAATAAATACATATTGATTGTTTCATATGAAACAATCACTATAATTAAGACTGAGGGTACAACAGTGTACAAAATACACACAAACTCTACCCATAAGTAAAGATCATTAGAGCAGACATGCAGAGACGGCAACAGCACAAATAATTAGCTCACTGCAGGTATGATAAATTCTAAAGCCTCACACTTACCAAGAACAGCAGGATGAGTATTTAAAAGATGAAACACTCAAAGTTTTGGGAGTCAATTTGGGGATGCAATTTCAGTATTGTCCCTTAAGAGTGACATTTGAATCTCTGGTATATATGAAACAGCACTGACGTGATCTGTTCTTCAAGGGCAAGAAGGGCCCTATAAGTCTTAGTCCTTCCCAGTGACTAAATCTGTGCTAAATCCTGAAAGTTCAGTCATGTCATTAGACTTCGTGAGGTCATAATTTTAAATATTGAATCTCTGGATGACAATTTCAGATAATGCATTAAGAAACTTTTCCTTGAACATTTAAAAAATGGAGGGAGAGAAAAAGTAACAATCACAATTTTGGGGAAAAAGTTTGCCCCTTTTTATCAGCTTCTGGTACATTTATGGCTTCCTGAAATCAACCGTATTTCCCAGGTCACTTTCCAGTCTAACCCAGGAGATCTCATCATTCCTGCCCTTCCAGCACACTTTCTGGCACATTCTTTTACTACAGCACCCTTGGAGGGGCAGATTGCATGTGAAGATTCTTTTTCACTCAGTCTCTTTCCATCACCTTGTATCTCTTTGAATTGAGTCACTTTTCTTAACAGGCTCATTATACTTCATAGGAACAAATCCTTGGATATTTTAGTTAAAAAGGAAATATTCTTTGGTGCAAAATATAACAAAAATCCCTTACTTCCTTTCTGCAAACTGATCTAAAATGTATCAAAAAACTACTAAATTCAAGACTCAATTTTTTAAAAAGATAAACCCTACACATTGAGAACATTTGTCAGTCTGTTTATGAGGGGTTATAATAGTAACTGAACACTAAACTTTACTCCAACTAACTAAAAAAAGGTCTATTTTTCTTAAATTAATCAATATATTCAACAATTAAAACAAAAGTTCTAAGAAAAATTTTCATGAAATTTGGGAATCTGATTCCAAAATTCAGAAACAGTTCATATCCAAAGTAGTTAATCTAACTTATTAAAAGAAAGAACAAAAAGTATCTGCAAATACCAAATTCCCAGTTTATCCTTCCCCATCCACCGTTTCCTCCCTGGCCACCATGAGTCTGTTTCTAGTTTGTAAATAAGTTAATTTGTGTCATTTTTTTTAGATTCCTCATAAAAGTGATATCATATAGTACTTTTCTTTCTCTTTTTGGCTTAATTCACTCAGGAGTAAACTGAGAGTTCAAGATTGGCCGATACTAACTACTATATATAAAATAAACAACAAGATCCTACTGTAGAGCACAGGGAACTATATTCAATATCTTCTAATAGTCTATGATGAAAAGAATATGAAAAAGAATATATATACATATATATGTATAACTGAATCACTCTGCTGTACACCAGAAATTAATACATTATGAATCAACTATACTTCAATTCAAAATAAAAGATATAAAAAATAATATATTTTAAAAAATGAATATACATACCTTTCAGGACTGAAGTATATTATAAAGCAATGGCAATTAAATTGTTGTTGGGAAAGACAGATTGCTAGACTTAAACATGGTCAATAAATAAACACATATCTATATATTGGAATTTATTCTATGTTTAATTTGAACTTTTAAATTGATGTGAAATAATGGACTTTTTAGTAACTAATGTTAGGACTTTGAATTTCCCTCTATAAGAAAAAAATATATCACAGGCTCAAAAAATTATGTTCCAGATGGCTGAAAGATACAAATGTATCAAACAAAACTAGAAAAAATATTTGAGAAATAATTAGAATGATTTATATTTTAGGATAGGGAAATTTTTTAAGCAAAGCACTAAAGCAAATTCATGAAGAAAAATATAATACATTTACATTTTCTGTATGACAATATCCCATATGGACAAAGTATTTCAAAAAGTAACAAAATGAGAGCAAATATAAATCCTACAAATCAATAACATAAAGATGAGTAACTCAAGTTTCTAAAATAACAAGACCTTTTTTTCTAGGCAACATAGAGAGAGGAAGGTACCACTCGTCAATAGGATATAGATAAAAGTAGTTAATCTCATAAAAATTGAAGAAATTCATACTAAGCAATGAGATACTATCCTCAATCATCAATTCTGTAAAAATAAAATTAAAAAGCCTCTCCATATAACATTTTGATAAGTGACCCAGTGCAATCTTCCCACAAAGCACACAGAAGGCTATTTATTGCAGAATTGTTCCAATTTAGAAAATGGAAATAATCTAACTCCCTCCAAATAGAATGAAAATAAGGTGAGGCATGTTCTTATGAAAAACCAGGCAGAAATTTTAATGTTTGATCCATGTGGCACATCTACTATGATATGAATCACTAAGATATGTTTTTAAATGGAAAACATAATAAAATGCAAAAGATAACCACAGTGTGAGAATTTGCATGTTAAAAAAAATCGCACCCACTGAATACCGTGTAGTGTCTATGAGAACCTCTGTGTTTATAAATCAATAGGAAAACATGTGGACGGAAAGAGTCATTCTCAGAAATAAAATGATAGCCAAAGGGGATTTTAGCGGTATGCAGTATTTTGATTTCTTTACTAAAGAGAGTATATTTCAGTTATTACTTCCATAATTAAAGTTAATTTAATTTCCCCCCCAAGGGAACTGTTTTCAATACCTCATAATAGCCTATAATGAAAAAGACTATGAAAAGGAATATGTTTATATGTATGAACAACTGAATCATTATGATATAACCCAAAACTGTGAATCAACTATACCTCAATAAAAGAGTTAATTTTAAAGCTCATTATTTTCTAACAGGGTTTAAGAATACAATACATAATAAATGGAATTAAAATAATATATAAACCACAGTCCTTTACTGGGATTCAGTAAACACATATAATTTATTTCTCATTAGGTTCATTATTTCCTCAATTACTTTAGTAAATACAGACACAGATGTTTTTCCGCGAGCATTGTATGCCGTCAAGTGTCATTAAAAAATGTAAACAGACTAATGAATTTCTGTCACCCTCACTGTGCTCCACAAGGAGAGAGCTGGCATAAAGAAACAGGAAATGCATTTGTATATGCATCTATATTTATACTAATATCTGCATCTCTTTTTACACATATCTGGATTTGGTTTTCATATCAGCATTATAAAGTCTAGTTATACTTTGATAAGTCTAATAGGATTTAAATAATTTCCAAGATCATTTGTTAAGTCTAATAGCTATTATTTCTGAAGACTCAAATTTGTGATTTACTCTTTCTCATGGCTCCTTGTTTTGCTGAACTAATACTGATTCTTATTACAAGTTTTAATGGAAGGAAACTGTATTTGTAGCAGAAGAATTAGAGTGTGCTGCATGAAAGGTATCTGATATGTGATGGGCTCAATTGAAAAGACATCATAGTTAAAGCTGCTAATTAACTGAAAACATCAGCTCTACTACAAGTTCATTTGCAAAATCTAGGCTGGAGAGCATCCTAAAAGAGACAGTTAAGAGACTAATGTCCATCCTGCCTTACTATAATCTCTAAAAAGGAATTTTTAAAAAATGGAAAAAAAAAAAAACTAAACTAAACCTCTGATTTTCAGGGTCTTCTTGGTTTCCTTAGTCTCACAGAAATGTTTCTTAGGAAACAAGACTAACTAATCTTTAATTCCTAAAATAAATTGGCAACTGTCTCCACAAGGGAGACAGGTTATTATGGTAAGTGAGGGTACTTGAGTTAGACTAAATGAATTCTAATGTATTATGGCCCACTTCTTAACAGTTGAATAATCTTAGACAAATTGCCTATTCTCTGAGTCTTGTTTTTGTTTGTTTGTTTGTTTGTTTGTTTTAATATGGAAACAGTAATAATACTAGCACCTACCACATGGGATTCTTGTGAGAAACCAATCGCAATATCCATGTAAAATATTTTGATATGGATACATGCATCTAACACATTGCAAGAATTAACTGAATTCTGACTCATTATTCTTTCTAAAAGGACTAATACTCTATAAGTGTTTCACCATTTATGAGACAAGGGGAGCTCAGGGAATACGTTTTCTTCAATGAATTTAACATGCCACTGAACATAGATTTCTAATGAAGTTATAAAGTACTTTGACCACTGGCCACTACTGAAAGTCCCAACTACCAGGACAAGGGTTCGGTAACAGGATTTCCCACTTCACAGATGGAAGAACTAAAATCAAGGTAAAATTTTCTTCATGAAGACCAGCAGAATCCTACAAAAGATAATCTGTCTTGTACAATTAGGAAAAATTGAATCCAACACTTCAAGAAGTTAATAATTTTATCCATATGTTTTACTTAGGTCATTTTATAGTTTTCTTAATTTCTTTCAATTTTCATAATATAGGCATGATGTACCTTTGTTAAAGAAATAGCCATTAATTATATAATTTGCACTTCTCCAGCTGCGGCCTCATAAATTTCCCTCTAAACTACCTCTATTCATTTCAAATGTCAGGGATTATTGCAAAATATTACAGAGCTATGACAGAGGAAGTCAGGAAATGGAATTTCAGGTCCTGATCTGCCACTCCCTGATTGTGTGATTTAGGAAAATGTCCCTTACATTTGATGAGTATCTATTTTCTGTTAAGAAAATGAGGAATCATAATTTTCATGCATTATTTTTCAGCTGCAAAGAGCTATTTTTTTAAAATCAAGTGATTTACTAAATCATTTATCAATTCATTTTCATCAGTTTTATCATCTTTATTTCTTATCTTGTTTAATTTTTTAATAGTTTACAAATGTATATGGTTTTTTATCATTGATTTTTCAATCCAAAATAGACTGCAACACATTTCAAAATCCTCTAAACCTCCTGTCCTAGTGTCTAACAGTCCTAAGTTTGATACCAGGATTTCAGGATAGCATTCTTGCCATCTATCTGCTGTTAATAGCAAACTTTAAGTTGTTTTGTGAACTAATGTCAAATTGTGACATGACACAATGTATATGCTTAGAAGCCTATAAGGGTTGTAAAATAAATAGTTACCAAGCAGGTATATATTTTTAGAAATACATATTTATAGAAAAATACTTTCCTAGGAAAAAAAGCAGATAAGGATAGGTAATTCTACAGCTAGTCAAAGAGATGACTCTCTGTAGACGTTCACCTGCAAAAGTAAAAATGGAAGAAAGAAAGAAAAGATGGAAAAAGGAAAAGAAAAAATGAAAACTCACATATATAGTATCAGCCAATTCCAATCAGTATTTGAAGGGAGATCCTTGTCTTCTTGAACTCATGACAACAAATAGAAAAAGGTTTATATATATATATTCTAAATCAAAATAATAGATAGATCTCTTAGGGGAGAAAAAGCAATGTGCTTTGTATCTAGCTTTCAAATTATATTTAAAATAACAATATTTTTAAAACCACTTTTATGAATATTCAGAATAGGAATGAGGCTTACATCACAAAACTGCAGGGAAATGTCAAATGCACATGGGGCTTTCTCTCTCTTCTTTTTCCCCTTCAGTACAATAAGTGCAGCAAGGTCTGGCTCCCTAAATGCACAGGGTCTGCGGGCTCCTGGAGAATCTGCACTGAAAGAGGCAGGAAGCTATTAAAAGACACTGGAGGGACCTGCGAGCAATCCCAACGGCAAGCCCTATGTTAATTCTTGGATACTGAAAATAAAAAGAAACCCTGGTGATTTTAATTTGCTACTGCTTTGGCTTTTCAAGTGTCCTTTTAAGAATATATTATGTTAGATTGCTTCAAATGTATACTGTTAAGTATCAATTATGGGTTTTTATACTCAGTAACCAAAAAGTTTTAAAATTAGCCTTAATAATTTCTACACAGGGAATAAACCCTAATACATTCATTATATTTATTAAGAGTCTTCCTCTGTGTCCATTACCAAAGGCTAATTATTTATTAATGTTGAAGATACTGAGATGTTTTGTTAACAGTTATTGGAATAAGGTAGAGACAGTAGAATTAATAGCTTTATTTTAACAATGGGCCTGGAGCTGTGAGTAGCAACCAGTCAGTCGGGTTAGTTGACTGTGTTAAGGGCAAGCATAAGAATAAGCAATCTGTTAGCCTAAGTGCGGCCATTTATTAATCCTCCTTCACAAGACCCTCTTTCTAAATAAGGTCACATTCTGAGGTACTACGGATTAGCACATTATTTTCTTGGGGGAATCAATTCAGCCCATAATGACATCCAATTTCAAGTCAAGGGTGAGTGCTTTGTGTCAAAAAACTCTTCACTCACCAGACTTAACATTTTAAGTGTAAAAGTTTCTTTAAAAAAAAAATTATGTGTAATATTAGGCAACATTGTTTAAAGTTAATTAATTTTTATTTAAGGAATTTCCCACGTTGTGATTTTTTTTTTCCACTGCCCATCAAGTTCCTCCAAAGTCTGAGTCAAAATTTATCTTCAAGATAACACTTTAAAAAGAACCTAGACTTTTCTTTTATTTGAATATATTAGACATATAACATTGTGTAAATTTAAGATGTCCAACATCTTAATTTGATCCAGTTAGATACTGTAATATGATTGCTATTTGAAAAAAATAAGAACTTACAAGCTGTATTGAGAACAATTTATATCAGTGAATGGAAGTTATTCTGCAACTCGTGCGGAGAAGGGTTTTCAGAACACCTGTAATAAAGATGTTTCTGAGAACATTAAAGTAAGTAAATAAATAACTCAGTTGTCATATCCGTCAGCCCACAGTTCTCTTTGCTGGGCTTCTTTTATCTCCCCGAAAATAGATACAACTGATGACATACTTCGAAAGTTTCTCTCACCCTAAAAACACTGAGATGTAATTTCTTCAAGCAATTTACTTTAGGGACCTCTAACTATGAATTAAGTTCAAATCATATTCACGCCTAAGCTATCATACCTAAGAATAGTACAGATTTTTAAGATATTGACCTATGGTCAAAATAATTAATCATAATTTAGCACCTCTGTCTTGTAGGTCTTGTAGTTTTTCTCCCACAGATCTAACGCTTAGTTTTGTGAGTGAAGCTAACCACATCGTTACTCTATGAGGCATTTCCCGTGATGTGAGTCTACAGGAAAAAAAAATACTTTCTTTTTTTGGAGTTTTCTCCCACTTATCCCTGGTTAACTGTTTGGAAGCAATAAAGAATGATGGAGGAAATTTATGCAGAGAATAAATATCATCGCATGACAATTCTTTTTAAATGAGGTGATAGCATGGCATCTAGGCTAAGGGAGACTGTTCTCGTCTTTCAAAAAAGAGGAAGCTACTTACAACAACGCGAGACAACTTTTGAGTTTATGATTCTCATTCTTCTTCACACAAATGTGTATTTTAGATCTCAGAGTCCCACTCTTTTTCCATCAGAACACAGACTTAAAAAAAAAATCCTGGTGAAGTTGTACACTCAGTCATCTTTGAGCTTCTATAATCTTTATTATAAAATCCTGGATAGGAATTTGATCATAATCTCTGTCTACAAGAGATGTGGTGACAGTGACCATGGGAGCTCTATAGTCAAAGCATGTCCAGAAGGTGTATTAAATTTTCATATTTTCCTTGTCTTTTCAAAAATTGTTTATTTGGTGGGAGAAGCAATTAGGTTACGTATGTACATATGTATATATGTATTAATGGAGGTACTGGGGATTGAACCCAGGACCTTATGCATGCTAGGTACACACTCTACTACTGAGCTATCCCCTCCCCACTTCCTTGTCTTGATAGAAGACTTCAACTAAAATTTCACCAATGGGAATATACTGCTATATAAACTTTGCAAGGCCAGAATCAAACTGTAGCATCTGTGATCAGTGATAAACAGTTTGAGATGGATTAGCCTTGAAATTTACAGAATCTGAAAAAAACAAATGATGCATATGTTTCCCTAGATTCATTCCATTCCCACATGGAGAAATAGATAATCTTTTTCTCAAGCTAAAAAACTTCTAAAGTTTTTGGTACAATAAAATTAATACAAATTTAGTCATCTTAATACAATTTAATTATTTATAAACAGAAATAGAAGTTACAAATAAACAAAAAATACTCATATTGAATTTTCTACATGCATAAAAATACAATTAAGAAAATAAACTGAAGTAAGAAAGATTCTTAGGGATCATATAATTAGAGACTTCAGTGTTGATGGATGATGACAAAAAGCGATACCCATTCCCTTGCATAAATTTTCATCCCAGTATCTGTCTTTCTTAACTTATTCTTTTTTTTCTGGATTGTATTAAAAGACAATAATTTATATCTGTGATGTAACTATCTTCCAAAGTCTAAAAACCTTCCTCTGAGTTATAACATTCTTTCTTTAATTTATGTTCAAATTCCCTACCATCAATTACATGTACTCTTTACTTCTGGCTCACATAAATACACCTACCTTAATTTGGGACATCTATGATATAATCATAATAATCTAATACTACAAACAAATTATTATAATGGGTGTGATTCAAGAGAAAAATTAATACTTCCTACAAATCTGAAGGGGTTATTTTAGGAGCAAGATCTAGTTTTTACAAAAATAATGTTAATATAAAGTCAACCCCAACAGTCAGAACCTTCCTACGAAAAAAAGACGACTCCTACAAAAGGGTGAATTTTCTCATCATATCCTGTAACTGTTCTAGAAGGATCTAGGTAAACAGGATATGAATTTGAAGTATAACCCCCACCAAAGAAGGGGTATTACCAAGATTATACATATCGTCCCTTAAAACGTGAAGATTTTACAATTATTTGAACCTAGTGCTGCCTGCTGAGTTAAGACAACTAAGTTGAAGGTCCATGATCAGGCATGAGACCACAAGGTCCAGTAAATAAGCTGTTAGGGAGAAAACCTGTCAGGCTGTGGCTGTGAGCTCATAGAAGTATAACTCTAAACAGAGAACACCGGAAATCAATACAAAGAAGCACAGGGAAAACTGATCAAAACTGCCGTGCTATTAGGCAGGTCAGAGAGGCAGAGAATAGAAGTGAATATCTAAGGCAGTGTGTCTTACATGAATTTTCCTCCCAGTGTTGTGTCTTCTACATAAAACTGACTCAACACTAACCAGCATATGAGTTCACATTGCCTTTTTCCTAAAGAAACTAATTCTCATGCCTCTAGTTAGGATTATAGTAACTCTACAATAAGAAGATATTCTCTAAGGCTTTCTTTTAGAGCAATCAAAACTATGAAGAAAAGTTTGAAACTTCTATTCATCTTTTGTCGTCTGAGATCACCTTTTTGCTCCACAATTTCCTCATGGCATTTTTCACTTCTGCATTTCTCAGCGTATATATTAGAGGGTTGATCAAAGGTGTTCCAAGTGTATAAAACACAGCTATCATCTTATCCATGGGGAAGGTGGTTGCAGGCCGTGTGTATATAAATATACAAGGACCAAAGAACAGGATGACCACAATGATGTGGGAGATGCAGGTAGAGAGGGCTTTTCTCCTCCCTTCAGCACTGTGGTTTCTCAGAGAATGCAGGATGACAACGTAGGAGACCATCAGCACAGCAAAGCTCACTGTGCATATGGCCCCACTGTTGGACACCAGGAGTAGGTTGGTCACATAGGTATCTGCACAGGCAAGTTTCAACAAAGGCTGCAAGTCACATAAATAGTGGTCAATCACATTGGGGCCACAGAAAGGTAAACTCAAGGCTAGAAAAATCTGAGCTAAAGAATGCACACAGGACCCCACCCAGGCCACAGCCACCAACACACAACAGACCCTGTGGCTCATGATGGTCGTGTAGTGCAGGGGCTTACAGATGGCCACATAGCGGTCAACAGCCATGAGGATAAGGATGAAGATCTCCAAGCAGCCAAAGAAGTGGAATGAAAAGACTTGGACTATACACTCATTGAAAGAGATAGCGGTCTTCTTCAAAAGTGCATCCATAATCATTCTAGGGGCTATGGATGTAGAGAAGCAGGTATCAGATAAGGATAAGTGGAAAAGGAAGAAGTACATTGGACTCCCAAGTGCCCGGCTGGTCTTGATGGTAGTAATAATCAGAAAGTTACCCAACAATGTCCCCAGATATAAAAGCAAGAAAGTGACAAATACTATTTTCTTCCTAACGGGATCCTGGGTCAACCCAAGCAGAATGAACTCAGTCACATTATTGTTCAGCTTCATGATTTCATGAGCGAGGAGACAGGATGACTGTGAAATGGATTATCTGCACACAAAAAAAATAATAATAATTAATTCATGATGTGATACATGGTTTTACAGAATATTTTAAGGAAAATAAGTATTTCTCATCATGGACAATTAATTGTAGTTTCTTAATAATTCACTTCAATCCTTTGCTCCTTAATTTGTAATGACCACTTCATAGGATCTTTATGAGTCTCAAGTAAGCATGTGAGTGGTACACTTCCCACGGCACTTTTCAAATACAACTCTTTGTGGCTTTTACATGATTCTGGTTAATGTTGCTATTCAATGAATGTAAAGTTAAGAGATATGGCTCCATTTTATTAACTTCATTACTTTTCCACATTCAGTAAATCTAGGGGCCATATTTGGATGTTGTATCAGTTGGCATTTTGGATCTATGTGGCTGCCTTTGGAAGTTCATAATATAAATGTAAAATCACTGCCCACTCCCATGCCATAAAAATGTCTCCTTTATACAGATATTTACATCATGTATTTGATATATTTATTTATAGAAATGTGTATTTTTATAAATATATATATGTCCCACTTCATTGTACACTCCTTTCCAGATATGACAGCTTAAAAGAGGAAGCACTAAAAATCTCTAAATAAAACACAAGTTACTTTTAAACACCCTTATGATATTTTTTAATATTTGACATACACTTATCTAGGGAAGTGAATGTTTTTCAATAGTTGATAATATCTCAAATATCCCCATTTTTATTTTTCTTTATCCAATTTCTGAAAAGCATCCTCTAAAAGATGCAAAGTTTTACAGGTTACATATAAATGAAAGGCAGGCATTAGCACTTGAAAGTTCATACATTCACAATTCAAGTGTTTAAGCATTTTAGATCTGAAGTTGTTAGGGCAGATGTCACCAGGCAGTTTGTGTAGGACCAGATCATGGTCATAATGCCCTGCAGTGTTTGTTTTATCCAGGTACCCGAAATCTCCACATACTTGTAACAGAGCAGAGTCAGAGAGGGAGTGAGAGATAGTTTTAGGTAAGAAGGATAGTAGATGGTCAGTAACTGACAATTCAATTTGTTTTCTGTCCTGGCAAAATCAATTACTATGACTATCCAACTTTAAAACTTCATTTCATTGAATGAAGATTTTTATTTATTTATTTATTTATTTATTTTTGAGATTTGGAAAGGGATATTATCATTGGCTTCACTTCTAAGAACAAAATATTTCCCCTAGGTATTTCTTGTCAAGATGATGTTGAAAAGAATTCAAATAAAAATATAAATGGAATGTGACCAATTTAAATATAATTTGGAAGACTTACCCCATAGTGTTTCACCTCAATCCCATCCATACCTTCATTGCATTGTCTTGAAAGTTGTGAGTGGGCAAAGCACAGACTATGATAGACCAAACAGACACAAAATATCCCTTATTTTTTTCTCTCCCTTGCTAAGTTTTCTTCCCTTCAGCAAAGTTGAAATATACCTTAAGATCCTCCAGATAAATAATTGCTCCCAGGAAAGTGTCTGAAGACGCTTTTTACTTTGTAATTCCCAATTTAAAAAAAAAAAAATCTCTTTGGACCCTTTGGTAAAGATCTTAAACTTCGAGGGAACTTAGTATCTAACTCAGTGCAATAAGCTCATTCTGTCCTTAGTCATTTGAAAGAATTATCCATCATGTAGTAATTGTACTTGTGAAAATATGGCCTGCGTTTGTGGTCAACCCTTTGTATGGCTTTTGGTTTGTATGTTATCAATCTCTTTAGGCTGTCCATTTCTAGACTAACCCTATTTATAGATTAGGACATATATTTTTAAGATAAGTTAAGAATCATAAATACATACAGTTTCACTAACTTGTTAGTAATTGTGAGTTTTCATCAAATATTCAATCAATGGCTTAATTAGTAGTTTCCATTGTTACTGCAATGTTGTTTTATTCCTAGGTACTTTAAACCGTCTCAAGACTTCAGAATCCAATGGCTAAGAAATCTCTTCTGACAGTCTCCAGTGATTGCTTTATGATAAAGGAAATTCTCTTTTCTGTTCTTCAGTGGTTTCTTTCATAGCATTTCTTGTATTGTTACATACTATGCCTAAATTCAATTGTGTGGGCTTTCCTTGGCTTCTTTCTTAGAAGGAAAATCTTTGAAAACTACCTAGTCTCAGGATAGTATCCTCTATAGTTCCAAACCTGATGGCTTGTGCAATGTAAGTGCTTTGTGTTTTTAAATTAAACTTTCTTAATTACTTCTTATAATAATTATCTGCTTGTTTTAGCACTATTCTGAATATAAAACGCATTCACATTATTAATCTACTTTGATCATCCACATATTATGTATGGTGAACAGACAAGCATGCCCCCAATTTATAAATCCAGAAAAAAAATTGTGATAAATTTTAAACAACTTAGCAAATCAGCTCTACAACCTGGAGTAAAAGATGCTGTACTTTGAATCGCACCACGTAGTGATGAAGATTTGGGACTCTGACACCTGTAAGAATGCTTATATTGAATATTTAACATTTTTTAACATGAATCCTAGAACCTTGAAGAATACAAGAAGTGCCCTGGCATTTTTTCCCATCCTCTTAATATTTTTACATGTTTTTGTGCATGCCTCTGTGTACGATCATATATCCATTTTTTTCACTTTTTCCAGAGGTATAGTAACAATTTTCACCAGGTCCTTGAAGGAATCTGACAGAAAAAACTGTGTTGCAGTGATCTGGAAATAAAATTGCCCTGGTAAAACAGCACATCTTCTAATAACTACTATACTTATCTCAACTTTTTGAACAAGTGTAGCCAACTTTAGAACAGCTAAGTTTGTCAAGACAATAATGAAGAGATAAGACGTTGAGTTAGGAGCCAACAGAGAAGAGCTGAAAGAAAACCACACAGAAAAGCTGGTGGGTAGATGAGGGTGGACTACAGACTATTAGGTGGGTCCCTCTACCCTAAAAATCTGTCTTATTACAAAAGCCACAGTGAGAAGCATTGCTGTCCTTAGGACTCTCTTAAACTATCCAACCCTCCCTGATTGGATCAATCCACATTTCTAAATTTGGAAGAATACCTACACTCATTTTATTTCTATGAAAAAAAATGTCCCTTTCTCTATGGGAAGGTTAACAGATTGTCCCAAGGTTCTTTATCCCTCAAAAGTCCACATTAAAGAATGATAAAACTCCCCTCCCACGTTCATCACACACCACCTCTCAGCTACATTATTCAGTTCTTAGCCTCCACATTGTCAAGTTTCCTCTGAACTTTCCATCAGGAGTAGCTATTCAGCTTTTCAAACTAAAACTCAGATGTGTGTCAGCTGTAAATCATATTTTAAAATAGCATTTTAGAAACATGCAGTGAGTAACAATTGAAATCTGTGATGTACAGCAGTTTATTTAAAGCTGTCTCTTGTATACGGAAAAGCTGGCGTTCTCCAGAAGTGAAGTCACAGTCTACTTTTTTCTGGGTTTTTTTTTTCCTTAAAGAAAGTAGGAGCAATATAAGCACAACACAAACAGAAATGCATGTTAAAATGATCTTAGATTATTCTGTAACGACACCTCTTTCAGCACAAAGAGGTAAGTATTCTGTCACTCACCTGCTAGAACACTCTACATTAGTGTCAAATCTATCCCTTTTTGAAAGCAGTTTTCCCATAGAATACTGGAAAAAACCCATCCTGTTCTGCATTCTAAAGGGAATATTTTAAGACAAAATGACGTAAGACATTAGCATCCTAGAGAGTAGTATTCCCTGAAGCTTCCCTACCTTTGCTAATCAGAAACATCCCAGATGTTGAAATACATTTAACTTTTGGTTTGTCCACTCAGCCTGTAGAAAAGCAAGTTAACCATCCTTGCATTCAGAAACCAAATACAATCTTTGGAGGTGTCAGGTCCCTCAGGCTGACCAAAGATATCACAGAAAAAGAGGAAAATACCAGTGGAAGGCAGAGAGGATGACAGAGAACAGGAAGAAGGTAAAACACTCTCTCTGGGGAAAGGAGAAGTGGATCACCAGGAAGCCGCTCTGCTCCCACCTGGTGCCCCTGATGCCCCTCTGTGCTTTACAAGACAAACCTCACCAGCTGTTGTAACTTAACTGCAAGCACGTTCCAGGGGCGGCATCATGGTGCCTGAGACCAGATGTTCTATTCTGTGTGCTGTAACCATCCCTCACCAAGAACCCGCAGATCTGTAATAAGTGGTCTGAGGAGTAAAATGTCTGCTGAGCATTGAGTAGCTAGCTCATATTTTTTCTAATATTTTTCATTTGTTTTGTTAACTAATGTTAGTAAAAATTACCTTTATTAAAGTATACACCTTACTGATGTAGTTTTACTCCACTGAGTATTAACTGAATGCCATTTCATATGAAAGAAATCTATAACTCACTACACTAAGTCTACTGATTTAGGACAGCAGATAGAAGCGAGGTCAGGCCTTGGGATACAACACGTACTCCTCCAGGAGTCCTTTTCACTGATGTGCCTCAGAAGCACTTAGAATCAACAGAAGTAGGACATTGAATCCCACCGAGCATCAGATGGGACTTTGAAAATGTCATGCTGTTCCCATAATAGGGTATGACATTTTTCATGATGTAGTGTGGAATGTAGCATCAATAAGGAAGATGCATTCAATCCTTGGAGGACATTTGCTATTTTGCTGAAAAATATCTAAATACTTCTGCAGATATATCCCGCCTGCCTCATAAGAATATTAAAGATAAATTGTAAAAACTGTCTTAGTGGGCTCTGGTTGTTTTTTTGCCTGACAGAAGTCCAGTTTTCCTTCTTTGAGTTACTGGACCCTGATTTTCCTCTGAAAATCTATAAACTCTCCATTTTCAGTGTATACAAGTAGGAGTAGTGAGTGCTTCTCCCAAGGGTGGGAGTATGACCGCTGCTTGGTTGATCAGAAGGTGTTTCCTCAGACTGTAACGATGGATCAGGAACATATTAACAAATGAGATGCAAACTAAATACTTGGACTATTGAGAAAAATTTTTTTTAATTTCCTAATAATTTCTCAAAGTATAGACTCAGAACTCCTGCCTAATCTTACTACACATAGACAGAAGCTGATTGAAAATGGAGTCAACAAAAAAGTAAGTAGAGCCAACACACAGAAGAAACCCATTCTGATAGTAAATTTTCAACTTGAGAATTCAACCATTTCCAAACTATTTTACCATCTTTTATTTTACTCATTTTATGTTATTGCTTTTTTACATTTATATAAATAATAAAGTGAATCCCAGGAAACCTGCTAACATCTCAAGAATGAAAATATTACTAACAATTAAATCTATTTTAATCCCTTTCCTCTCTACCCCCACCTCATCCTAAAAGTAACTGATATCTTGATTTTATCCTAAAAATTTATATATATATTGTATATATATATCCCCCCCTCCCCAGCTTTGAATTTTAAAGAACTTAGCATCTTATATGCAAACTTCTAGGAATGGCTTTTATTTTTTCATTCAACACTACATTACTAAGTTTTTTATTGGTTATTGAATATAGTTGTAGGTTCCTTTTCACTGCTATATTATACTCCATTGTATGATTATTTCAAAATGTGTTTATCTGTTATCCAGCCAGTGAATATTTGACTACTATGAACAGTAAGTATGAGCATTTTTAAACATGTCTTTAATGAGTGTAACTCATAGGTTGCAGGATGTGTTGCAGGTTGCAGTATTAAGCTTTACAAAATAATATCATACATTTCAGCAAGGGGCCCAGGAGATACAATTAACTATGTGACAAAGAAGAAAAGAACTGGAATATTTGTGAGCAGATCTAATAACCTTCACAGGATTAGCAAAGGATTAAGTGGAAGAATGTTCTAATTTGTTGTCATTTTAATTAAGACCATGGATAAAATTATAATATGCAAAACAACCTGAGTTCATATTTTTTTAATGTCAGTTTAAAAATGTCACTTTAACCTTGTCACATTTGTAACACAAGTTTCTGAACCCTAAAAATAGGCCAGTGTCCTGTGTAGGGAAGAGAGTTTCTTTGCGGCAGAATGACTTCCTCTTATTTATTAAATATTACTAAAAATACGTGGTCTGTAAATTTAGATTTGAGGTATATGGTGATGCTTCAGTTAGTGAGGAGCATATTTACAAAAACATTTCCATTGACTCCTACTTACCTACATTGATTAAAGATGACTTGCAGAGTTTGGGGGAGGCATCACAATGAAAGATCTTAGTGAACTGCATGATATAAATTTCTTTGACCTCTAGAGTGTGGCCAGGACTCAAAAGCCTAGCCAAGAAGAGTAAGATCTTCCATTGGAAGAATGATGATGAGATGTATCATCTTTACCCTCTCGTTTATTTGTAAAAGAGCTCTATTTAATAGATAAAGTTCCAGGACCTTGGGTCTTAAGTGGACCTGGTAACTTCTAATGGAAGGCCCTGTCTACAAGTACTAAAATCTATAAGAAATTCTTAATATTGGTTGAAGAACTCAAAAAGGTGGCCTAATTAAAGATAGGTTTACCTTTATCCTATTTCATAATTTAAAAATGCAATATGAAGCGATGCTCGGGAGATGGGTAAGTGGAGCACAGAGGATTTTAAGAGCAGTGAAAACACTCCATATGATACTATAATGGTGAATGTACATCATTAACATTTGTCTAAACTCATGGAAGGTATAACAACAAGAGAGAATCCTAAGGTAAACTATGGACTTCGGGAAATTATTGTGTATACATGTAAGTTTATGAATTGGAACAAACATGCCACTCTGGTGGGGGATGTTGATAATGGGTAAGGCTAAGCATATGTGGGGGCAGAGGCATATGGGATATGTCTGTACCTTCCTCTCAATTTTACTATGAACATAAAGCTTCTCTAAAAAATAAAATATTTAAGAAAAATTAATCCAATATGATTTATTTGCTGATGCAGAGACTTCTATATGCAAATGCCAAGTGTTTGTCTAGGGTGTAATTTCTTGGGGTCATGAGTTACACTGGGGCAATGACTATGATATATTCTTTCAGTCAATCTTACTTAAAGATGCCTTGAAACTCCAGCCCCTGCCTTTGGCTAATAAAGCTGGGAAGGAAAAAGTGAATTCCCTGAGGTATGTGGCAAACTGTGGTCACTCTCTCCTTCCCACCTGGTCTCTTGGTCTCCAAGGCTGATGCAACATTTTAATTATTCAGAATGCTTGGTGCCAAAACCACTTCCACACTAACAGGCTCTTTTGTTTATGAACTCCCCAGTGATAACTTATTTTAGCAACCAGTGGTTTCTTGGCAAGAAGCTTCAGAGATGAACACTACTATTGAGCTACTCAAAATGGCTCCAACTAGCAAGCCCCAATTCCCCCAACATAATGAAAGATTCTCTCGACATTACATCAGCCACCTTGAATGGTGTCTCTGTCTCCCATGCCCTGACCAGTCAAGAACTGCGACTGAGGACTCTTTCCTTTTTCCCCATCTGTGAGTTCATGCCAACTCTCTGCTTTTACACAGAGCATCTTCCTAAAATCACTCTTCACCCTCCTCCTGTCACTCAGAGCATGGGCACAGTACCACCTTCACATCCAAGACTGGGTGCCCCTTTGAACTCTCCATCATTTATATACATAACACGTAAGGGTACCTTTTTAATGTGTAGACAATTGTTTTTCAAATTTAAGTATCTTGCAGAAAACTTTTAAGTAGGGATGCTCTGAAGTTCAGCTTCAACCTTGGTCTTCAGCCAACATTATTTATCAGCTTGGACTCCAGCATTTGAAAGGCTGAAATCTAAATGGCTACATCAGAGACATCTCTGCCCTTCAGGGATATGACCACATAGATTACTGCCATGTCCAATCTGCATAATGGCACAATCACAGATTACTCACAGCATTCAGATTTATTATTAATCTATAAATATTTACTCTCAAATATTGGTGAACATTCTAGGTGTGATTTGGAGAGAATATCTTATTTGTTTCATTTTTTTCCACTTTGGTTTTCTTTGGATGTGAAACATTAAACAAATTGACATTCTTGTAATACCAGTGATTATAATATTAACCTCATCTCCAAAACATGAACACAGACATGACAGCCACAGCTACAACTGACAGTTCATCACGTGAAAGACAAGCACAAAAAAGATCACAAAGCAAAAACTAAATTGCACAACTTTTTACTTTCTTCATTTTTTTTCAAACCTAACACCTCATTGACAAAGAATGGAATCTTATTATTTTTCTTGCCACAAACTAAGTAGTAAAATTATCTGATAAGTCTTCCACAGTTCTGTAAATTTGGTGTGTGTGTGCATGTACACACCTACAAAATCCCTTAAAGTGTATGAAATTTCTCTTTAAAAATTTTTACTTATTGTTCACTTTGAACATTTTTATAGAATGATGACCATTGGAGGGGTCTTGGTGGATTCCTTTAATGAGACATTGAATAGTTAGTAGAATAGGACAGGAAGGGGAAAAGAAGAAAGAAATAGGATGGTTCAGGTTAAAAATGCACTCTTTAGAGGAAAGGAAAATGAGCTTTTCATGGAATCACCCAGGGATGCTGGATGCTTTAGCTTCCATTTTAGTGCCCATAAATATTTACAAAATGATCCTCCTGCATTCAGCAGGAACTGACCTAGAGTTCTCAATACTGGAATATGAGTGAAGAACTAACAATTGCCAAAATTTCTATTCTTGCTTTGTGATATCAGAGAAGGCTGCTGGTACACCGGAGTCGGTAGAGAAGTCACTGTAATATCAGTGGTGCATGGTAAAGAGAACTCATTAGTGGTGTATGGTAAACATGTATAGTAAACTTAACTCATCATGGGTGATCATCTGGAATCAGTTCTATGGGGAACATTTTATGGGGACCCAGTCCTCTGGGAACATAGGATCAGGGCCTCCTTCAACACCCCATAATTAGATAGTAAGAATCCATAATGAAATGTGTTCTTAGATTGGAGTTGATTTTGATTAGGTTTGGAATCTTCATTATTTTACTCTTGGTTATTTTGCAAACTCTAACCTCGGGGCCCACAGGTTCTTGGAAACAAAGCAAATGCCATTCAATATATATTTGGGCACTTCTGCTCCCAACCCAGTTGTCAAAGCCTGGACAAAAACCATGCCCATAGTTTGCATATTTACTTTCCAATATGAACAAATTGGCCTGGTTAAGAAGTGTCTTATTACTTATTTTACTGGGGGACTGGTTAACGTGCAGGTGAATTTGTGGAGAGCTGAGATGGTCGGGATGTTGGGGATCTTCAGGATGACAGGCAAGATTAGTGATGTGAGGAAATAATTCCAGGAACTCACACAGGACCTGGACTAGTTTGGGCTTCCTACCCATCAGAATAGAAAACTTCACAATTGAAAATACAGCAATAGAAACTATCCAAAATGAAAAACAAAGGAAAAAGAGACTTAAAAACAAGGACAGAAAATATCAGTTAGCTGTGAAAAATTTTCAAACGGCCTAGCATATGAGTAATTGAAATCCTAAAAAAACAGAACAAGAAAAGCAACAGAAAAATATTTTTAAAAATAATAGCCACATTTTTTCCAAATTTAATGAAAATTATGTAAGTCCACAGATCCAATAATCCAATAAACCTGAGCACAAAAAATCATGGAGAAAGTTACCAAAAAAAATGTGTTATAATGCATTGGTCAAAAGCAGTGATAGAGAGAAAATGTTAATAGCAACCAAAGAGGAAAAAAATAAAAAAGAACTTTATGTACAGTTTATGCCCAGAGGAATAAAGGCAAAACTTACAGTAGACTTCTCACCAGAAATAACATAAACCAGAAGACAGTGGAGTAACAGCTTTGAAGTATTCAAACAAAACTTGTCCACCTAAAATTCAATACTTATCAAAAATATTTTTCAAAACAAAGGTGAAGTAAAGACTTTCAGATACTCAGAAGCCAGGGAGTTCATCAACACCCGACTGCAATACAGGAAAGGTTAAGGAAGTCCTCCAGTCAGAAGATGATACCAAATGGAAATCCAGATCTGCTAAAAGGAATGAAACCCCCAAAGTGGTAACCATGTGTGTAAATACAAATAATAAGATTTCTATGTGAGAAAACGTCAACACTAACTCATTTTTCCTTCCTGTAAAATGTAATTTTTGTCTCAAATAAATTTCCATCTTAATGCTATCCTATCCATGTGCCCAATATTGAAACCCTGTATTTAAATACCCACTCGATACAGCCACGATTACCCTCCTAAATCCCCTGAAAGTTAAGTGTGCTGGTCCCTATAAAACAGCCCCAAACCAGGCTAAAGGTTGAGTGTATGGTAATTTTTAAAGCCTCATGGACTATGAGAAATGTATCCAAAATACCCTCATCTT
The DNA here is from genome assembly GCF_048773025.1 of Camelus bactrianus. Lineage (NCBI taxonomy): Eukaryota > Metazoa > Chordata > Mammalia > Artiodactyla > Camelidae > Camelus > Camelus bactrianus. The sequence goes on from NC_133548.1 coordinate 13,320,710, forward strand.
TAAAGAACGGGGAATTTCTACACTGAAATAATCCCACTTTGTCAGTTATCTATCACTCTATAACTGTCTAGCCCTCTGAGGTTTGAAATGTCATCAAGAAGCAGAAGCTAAATGAACCAGCCCTGCGCTTCTGGAATTGTAACATGCTCTAGGTGGAAAATGAAACTGTGAGAGGAAGTGACTTTAACCATCTATCCCATGAAAACTATTCTGAACCACGTTTGCACTTACAGGTACCACAAAGTAGAAGAAACTGATTATTATAGGAACAGTTAGCAACAAATATTTGGGATAAAATCAGGAATAGATGATGCTTTGGAGACTGTTTCCAGGGCAGTCAGAGAAGCTTTCTGCCAGATTTAAGATGTTTTGAAATCTGTTTGGAGAAGATGCCAAATACACCATTTACAGAATTCTTAACTGAAGCACAACACTGTTAAGACCTTTCAGAGAAAAACAGAGACAAAGACTCTTAACCTGGAGGGAAAAGGAAAAGCTTGTTACTGAAGAGAGTTGACAATACGTTTTTTTTAAGTGGGGAATTTGTCACATCTGTGGACAAACAAGCTAAGCTGATGCAATGATAAATATAAAGTCTTTTATCAAATAAAGATCAGTTCCCAGGAAGAACTCTAAACAGGCAAGGGAACATGCCACACAACCCTATCTTTGCACAGATTAAGGACAACCCCATTCATGATAATTTCTGTAGCTCCAACACCCCTTTGGTCAACTTGGCCCTTATGCTACCTTCCCACAAGGTGGCGCCCAAGTCAAATAGTAGACTAAGTCCAGTTCCTTCAAAGTTCACTTAGAAATTTTGTAGATTTGTCTTCAGAAAATGCTAATGGACTGTGTGCATTTTCAACCTAGAATTGTATTTCATCCTGTGGTCCCATTACTTTGGGGCCACACTAACCAATCCCCCTTAAAATCATAACCTAGCTCTCAAGTGAGACTTTGACGCTACTAGACCATCACACTCCATTTACACCATCCATTTACTCCCTCATTGTTCTACAGTGAATACAGGGCTGTTAGGACTGTTAGTGATACAGGACCATACCTGCTAGAGGAGTACTTCCACCTTTTTCTCTTTCTCTAAAATCCCAGTACTTTATTCTCTTTCCTCTGGCCCAAACCAATGACGTCACTGTCTACTTCAGAGAAACCTTGAAGCAGTTAGCCTTTAAATATAGCCCTGTGTGAAAAGCTGGTATTTTTTCCCTGTGAACAGCTGTAGTCTGCATTTTAAACTTGTATTTAGCAGTTTGTACTGGTCCTCTCGAGCTCCATTCCACCTACCTTCACTTTGGAAGGCATTGGAATGCTAAAAGCCATGCTACTGGCATGCCCTAGAGCTTGGTCTCTGGATGGAAATTAGATTCCTCCCATTGTATGCGCACCTAAGGGATTTGGAAGGTGATAACTGCAAAGGCTGTGTTCTTTCAGCTTTTGGCAACAGACCCATGAACGAGACCTGGAGAAAATTCGTAATATACTATGCCCAGTGTTTCACAGCTGCTAAGTAGCAGTTAAAGCATTTCAATTCATATCTTTTAACTTCATTTAGTTCAATGCCCTGTAGACTAAAATAGAGCTTTTTTTTTTTGGTGTGTAAATTTCTGTAGGTATTTTGTTAACACAACTTCAGTGATATCTTCAGTATTAAAAATAATCTGACCAGGGAGTTACAAAATTATGACAAGATTGTAGCACTTCATCATCTGTAACTTTTGGTAATTGTGTTTCTCCACAACAATGCAATATTCTTGGCTTCTTTTCATCATCTGCTAGTCATCTCCTACCTGGGAGATGGAAATACAACCAAGGGCAAATCAAGGGTCAGCAGTGGAGAAGTATTAAAAAAAACTACCACTTAATCCAGAGCATAAGCAAGTATTTGAATAATATCAAACTGATAAATGGGAGTCTGATGGAAAATCATCAAGATCTCAGTGGGGGAGGTATTAAAATAATCATGAATGAGACACCAATGTAAAAAACTGGCAACAGCAAGTCAGGAGGTAATAGGACTCTAGGATGTAACAGAAGTCAGTTTGACTACCTCAGGGTAGAGAATCTTGATAGGTTAGGAATTCTTTCAAGGAACCAAGTCTCCCTTTCTACTTCTGTCATGCAATTGCTCAAGGATAACAATAGCTATCCAATAACTACTGTAGCTTTAGAAAGCAATTTTCCAAAGCTTGAGAAAGAACAATGCATGTTAAGAAGCATATGGCGCCGTTGGATGAGACCATGTGTGGCCATTCTGTAAATAAAATACAGATCACGGTGCAGGAACAATGATAAAGTGGCTAATTCTGTGATCTAGATTTCTGCTTGTGGAGCAGCATGTTGATCTGGTCTCAGTGATCAGTGATGTTCTTTCTCCTGGGAGCACCCTATTAAAGTAGGAGGGTGGAAATTCACTGGATCAAGGATTAGCACCTCCGTCAGTGGAATATCAACCACACGGGGGCCGATTAGAATGATGCCAGCCTGTGCCCTGTCACAGCTGCTGGAACCGTCACTCTGACCTCTTACAGCCCAGATTCATCACACAACGGAGAACGTTACATTTATAATAAAGCTTCTAAGAAGCTGAAAGAAAACTACTTCTATTTGATCTAAGAATACACTCAATTAGGATTCAAGAAGGGACCCTAATGATTTTGGTAAGCACTGTATTTGGATGCCTTTTAGCAATTATCCTTAATTGGAGAAAGTGGAAATCCTTTGATAAATCAGAAAGCTTACTTCTTCATTAAGCTTATAAATACTTAAGACTTCTGTTTTCAGTCTCTCTTTGAAAGCAATGAAAATCCTATCTCTACAAATTTGACCAAAAAGTAATAATTGGATAACCTTTACTTCATTTGTTTTCGATATATCATTATATCAGGCAGCTTGACACCCTCATTAAAAAACCCAAGCTGGAACAGTTTTTCCTGGCTCTTGGACTCTCTGATGTTACTTTACATGAATGAATCTTGAGTTTGGTAAGATCTTAGGTTAGACATGAGATGATTTTGGAATCTTTGTTTGTACAACTTGTCATTTTTGACCAACTGATAAAACTAAGCTCTAAGAATCATTTTATTATTTGGTTAAGTATTTAATTACCTGATGACTTTTATCCCAATTTCTCTCTCTCTCTCTCTCTCTACCTGTCTATCTATCTCAAGCTCTGTTTCTCTCTTTCCCTTTCTCTTTCTCTCCACCTGTCTATCTATCTCAAGCTCTGTTTCTCTCTTTCCCTTACTCTTTCTCTCCCTCTCTCCCTCCCTCCTCTGCCCTCAGTCTATGTCTCCACTTTCTCCCTGTGAGTTTGCATCTGTCTCTCACTCTCTATTTGTTCTTTCTTTTTCTTCTTTTTCCTACATCCCAAGACTTTTCTCTTTTCTTTCCTACTATTGGTCTTTAATCTCTGCTTAAGAAAATAAAACAAAACAAAACAGAAAAACTAAAGTACTACTTTTTCTACAATGTGTTATGTTTAGTCAGTAATAGTGTTAGATTGATGGCTTTAAGGATGGGTAGAAATTTTATATTTCTCTATATGTCAAAACACAAGTACTAAATTTAGTAGTAAGTAGATCTACCCATAGAAATGATGGTAGTGACAGCGACAATGATGGTGATGGTGGCAGTGGTGATGCCAGTGATGATAATGTTGGTTTCATGACATTAACCAGGGAGGTAACTTAGGAGCATCCTGGGCAAACAGTAATAAGTTACTGCAGACCTTAATTTTTTTTAATTACAAAATTATTGCCATTTTCATTCTGCAAAATTCTATTTGAGTTAGTTGCACTCTATTAACTAGTCCTTAGTTTTATGAAAAAAAGTACTGGGAAGATATTTGTATGAAGGAGTTGTTTTGAAGCCTTTCAGTGATAAATCCAGTTAGTGAGTTAGAATGCTCACAGAGTTCTATAGGATACAGGTCCACCAATTACACATAAAATTGACAGTCCAGATGCAAGCACCGGGACCACCCAGCTGCTCAAGCGGTCACTGGAGAAATTTTACACATATTTATATATACAGTATGTGTGTATATATATACATGTATATATATATAGTACATGTGTGTGTGTATGTATCTATCTATATCCATATCTATGTATCTATATCTATCTATATGAATATAAATATAAATATAAATATAAATATAAATATCTATCTATCTATCTCAAACAGAAATGAGAAAGCCAAGCCACAGAGTTCAATTTCAGAGTCCCTGGAATCCAAATCCAAGTTATACCACTCACTAACTCTGTGACCTCAAGGAGGTGACACTTTCTACGATTAGCTAGTTACCACAGTTGTTATTTTGAAATGGGTATACTGATGAATCTAAAAAAAAATTAATTGCCACTCTCTTTTATCTATGAAACTAATTTAAATGTTTGTTGAAAAATTTTTCTGAATTATTTTTGACTATACAAAGCATTCTTGTAAGATTATAAAGATAAAAGAAAAATACTACAAAATAGAACTACAATTAAAAATAAGAAATGCTATACTTCAACTAAAAAGATACGTAACTCTGAAATTTTAAAAAGAAATAATAAAGAGCAAAAAAATAAGAAGTGGATATAAAAAAGAAAGATAGTAAGTTATAGAAAGAACAAACTCTCTGATACAATATTGGTGGGGAAAAACATTTTTAAAGGAGAATTTACCCATACTTACTCAGGGTAAAGTGTTCATAGTCTCTGATTCTGCAATTCCATTGTAAAAAATTACCTTACGGAAACATATACATATAGATAGACACACTACCATGAAATGATTGTCACTGCAGCATTGTTAAAATAGCAGAAATTGAAATAAAATAAATCTTCATATACTGACATGGAGTGGTGTCCATGGTAACTTTTTTTGTTAAAATGTACAGTGTATATGTGTACCTGTTGTATAATTGTATTATTAAATTGCATACATAAATATACAAGTTCAGTATTTCTAAATACAAATATACAGCTGAAAGAATAAATTACAGAGGCAAAATAATCACATAGCTAGAAAGTGGTCCAGAATCAAAACTAGAGCCAGTGCATGTGAGCCAAGGCCCTTACTCTCTGGCCTTCACTGCGCAGTGTCTCCCAGCCTCACCACTGGGCCTTTGCTCGTGTCCTCTCTGCTGGGAATAGCCCTAGTTCTCCTTTCTCCTAGCCATGGTCTAGCTTTAAGACACAGTTTCCTTAATAATTTCTTGATTTATTTATTTACTTTACAATGATTCCTATTGTAATTATTTGAAATTTACCAGCCCTGCCCTTATTTAAGGAAATGGATTACCTCTGAAAAACTTCCAAAATATTTGTTGTCTACTCAAGTAATGAGGGCAAAGTGAAGGAAGCAGACTATCCAATAAAAGAAAAGCATCCATCATAACTGCTCCTGTCTTTACTTGAACAGCCTTTGAAAAAGTAACTCCTTACTGACCAGTGTGAAAGGACTTACCAGGAGTGCAGCTGATGCTGAGATTCAACACCGGACTGAAGCTCAAGGTACTGTTTAATTCTTGGTTTTGGCCAAAGCAGAGATTATCCAGAAACAGCCAGTAAATGGCATCATTGTGCCCGGTTGACAGAGAAACAGCAACTAGACTATGGTAGCAGATCTGTTTTCAAACCTGGAGAAGAGCTGGCACCAGCGTTACCAGTGCCCTTCGGCTCCTTGCTGTTTCCTTCCAGTCAATAAGGTGTCTTGGATTGTATTGGTTCCACTGCATCCTTACTAATGTATTAAGGACTCTGAGAAACGTGAAAGGAGTGGCAATCCTTAAACATGTCTCTGTGGAAATAAGCGAAACATGAAATCAACGTGAAGTAGTCATATACAGAAAAGAAATGTTCCATGAGTAAGTGGAACAAATATTCAGGCTGGTGAGGGTGCAGGCAGGCACCGGGGGAAAGGCAGCAACTGGGAAGCCTGGTGTTGGATTGGTTGGTAGAAAGGAGTTGACAGAGGCAGTAAGAAAGCCTAGAACTTACAGACATAAGGATATGGTCAGGAAAAATGTGTGTAGGCTGCTTTCCAGAGTTTTCTCATATACATTACGTCCTTTGAACTTCACAGCAGCTCCGTGAGGCAGGAGGTGGGTACTGGGGGGCCTGAAAGCACAGTAGTTAGTGCTGTATGCTTTGGAATTAATCACATGCCTGCCAAGAAACTGTGGGGGTGTCATACAACTTCTCTATGGCTCAGTAGCTGCTTCAGAAAATCCACACAATAATAATACTTACATAATTTGGCTGTTTGTGGCGATTAAATGAGGGGGGAAAAAGAATCCCTGTGCAGATTCATCTCAAATAATAAGCAATGCATACATGGTATCTATGGTTTCTCTTTGAATAATTGCACTGCTGCAGGAATTGAGGCTTGGGGAGGCTGAGATTATGTACTAAGCCTGCCAGTGGCCTGGCTGTGACTTAGGGGTAAGTTTGCTGTATCTGGATCCAGTGATGTTCCCTGGACACAGAAAGGCAGATGTGAAAAAAAGTGATGAGTCTGGCAGGAAGTGGGTGGGATGACAATGCAATAAAGTGAGGAAAACAGAGGAATAAAGTTGAATAATTAAGAGACAGGGTTCTGGAGACAAATGTTGAATGTCAGGTAGGAATCACTGTAAGTCCCAAGCCACAAGGACAGATGGGGCATGAGTTAGTACTTAAAACACTGGCTTCCTTTTTTTTTTTTTTTAAGCATGAAATGAATCACATCTCTAAGGAAATCTTACCCAGAGGCATAAACAATGAATGCAATTGAGATTTGAATGTTTGTGTATGAAGAGGACAGAGTTCCTTCTGTGGCTTCTCAGCTAGTGAGCCATCCTTACATGCAAGAGAGGAAACTAACAGACTCGGTTAGTGATGTGACTTGGGATAAGACCCACTTCTCCCTTCCTGACTCCTGAGCCAGTGTTCCTTATGATGAACAAAGGTTCTTCTACGAAAAAATCTCAGTTCTTGGGCTGGGAGGGAGAGGAGGAGGTTAAGTAACATGAATAAAATGTTTCTCTCGTAGTCTCCTGTGGACCCTCTGCATTTGTGTAAGGAATGGAGGTGGTGGTGGGGTTGTTGAATAGCACGGCTGACCTCTCATCACTCGCAGAGTGTTACAGTCCAAATACAGTTTGAAGCTACGCTATATGCAAAATTCCTGAGAGGAGGCAGCCTGCCTCTGCTTAGAAATCCCACAAATAGAAAGCATGTTTTCATTGTTAACTTTTTTCCAGGCTGCCATAGTAACTCTCCTGAAACCCCGCATAATCTTTTCTCTCTTCCGGAGCAGAACATAGCAGTTAAGCATTTGAGCTTTGTGATCAAAATGCCAGCTCCGTAGCGCACTAGTTGTATAATCTTATGCAAGAGAGTTAACGTGCAAAGACCTCAATTTCTCTTCTTTAAAATGGGTATAGGACCAGTGCCCGCTTCATATGGTACCATGAAGTCTAAATGAGGTAGTATCTGCATTGTACTTGACACTGCCTGGCAACACAGTTAGTGAACCTGGTTATTGAATTGTTGTCACTGCTGTGTTCCAGAATCCTTTGCTCCGTGTAGGAAACAGAGGAACTGAAAGGAATGACTTGGACTGATTCAGATTTGAGTCAATTACATTGTGACCTGGGTCTTTGCTGAATCATCACACTTTGTAATCTCCATCAACGGACACTGTATTAGTCAGAGATGATATTATCACTAGTTTTCGATGTATTTTGATCATTTCATAGTTAGGAGTATAACACAAAATTATGAAAAAAGTGTCACATTGCTTGAAAAATAACCCAGAAGAATAATCCACTTCATGTTTATTGAAGATACAACAGGATAATATATTGTAACATACTTAGCACGGAGATTGGTAAATGATAAACTCACAGTGTAATTGCTAGAGAAGCAATACTGATGTTTGAAAGCACTGATTCTGGAGTCAGAAAATGTGGTTTGCTTTCCAGCCCCACTACCCACTCGCTGTGCAGCCCTAGTTAAGTTTCCTGAACTCTCTGAGAAGCAGTTGCCTCATCTGTAAAAGAGTCAGTCATAGGGTTATTCTAATGCCTGGAGCAAGGTAGGTACTTTCAAATGTTGGCTATAAATGATAACAACAAAAGGAGGAAAAATGTATTTCACATGGAAGGACCATTTAAAGAGAGAGAAGAAAAGCCTGGGGAGATCCTAGCTTTAATGAACTTGCTCTCTTTTAAGCTCTTTATTTAGCATGTTATTAAAGGCCAAATGCTTAGATGGTGAATAAATGAAAAAAAAAAAAAAAAAAAGGAACATAAGTTCCCTGAGATCCTGGAAATACATGAAGCCAAACAATCACTAATTATAAATGGTATGCTGCTTTTTTCAGGTTTATAACTCTCAGCTGGGGCTTATATCATCATCTAATACATGGGAAATCAAAACAATGTGACTGAATTCATCCTTTTGGGCATTACGAAGAATCCAGAGTTGAGGAGAATACTCTCTGCTGTGTTTCTAATCATGTATGTGTCCACCGTCTTGGGAAACCTCCTCATTGTGGTAACCATGGTCACAGATCAGAGTCTGAGATCACCCATGTATTTTTTCCTTACTTCCTTGTCCATTTTGGATGTCACCTTCTCTTCTGTCATTGCCCCCAAGATGATTGTGGACTCCCTCTCTGAGAGCACTACCATCTCCTTCAAAGGCTGCATGGCCCAGCTCTTTGCAGAGCACTTCTTTGGTGGAGTGGGGATCATCCTTCTCTTTGTCATGGCCTATGACCGCTACGTGGCCATCTGTAAGCCCCTGCACTACATGACCATCATGAGACCTCGGGTGTGCTGCCTGTTGTTGGGAGGGGCCTGGCTGGGGGGACTTTTCCATGCAGTTATACAGCTTCTCTTCATGTATCAAATACCCTTCTGTGGCCCCAATATCATAGACCACTTTATGTGTGACTTGTTTCCATTGTTGAAACTGGCCTGCATGGACACCCACATCCTGGGCCTCTTGGTCATCCTCAACAGTGGGGTGATGTGTGTGGCCATCTTCCTTATCCTCATCACCTCCTACATGGTCATCCTCTGCTCCCTGAAGTTCTGCAGCTCTGAAGGGCGGCGTAAAGCTCTCTCCACCTGTGGTTCCCACCTCACGGTGGTCGTCATGTTCTTTGTGCCGTGCATTTTCTTGTACGTGAGGCCTGTGGCCACCTACCCCATAGACAAGGCTATGACTGTGTCTGAGTCAGTCATCACACCCATGTTAAATCCCTTGATCTACACCCTGAGGAATGCAGAGGTGAAAAATTCCATGAGAAAACTGTGGATGAAACAAGGAAATCCTTCAGTTGGCAAGTGATAGAATGCTGAGCACATCACATGTTTCCTGTAAGGAGAAGTCATTCTTTTAGAAAGGTGTAAAAAGTAACTGTCTATTCTCCACCAACAGCCAGAGGGATCTCTTAAAAATATAAATCTGACTTATGATTTAGGGTGTTTACAACTGAAGGATTATGGTGCTCTACTGCTTCACATCCTTCCTTGGCCTCCCATTGCCTTTAGAACCTCCTTGCCTTATCCTAGAATCTCCTGGTTAATCTCTCTGCTACCTCTAATTTTCCAACCACATATTGAGTGCCTCCCTGCCCCTCACCATGAACCAGACGTGTTAGGTTTTTCCCATCTGCCCTTAGAGCTGATAAAGCCTTTTCTCACCTCAGTGCTGTTGCTTCTCTCTCTCTGAAAACAAGCTCTCATCTACTCAAGTGGTTGTTTGTCTATAGCTTCTGGTCCTAGATTAAGAGATTGGCATTCCCTCAGAGAGCCTCCTCCCATGAATCAAGTCAATGATTCTTCTACTCTTACCATTATTCTCTATGTCTACATCCTCTTTATCTTCTTAGTAACAATGACCAAGAGTTATTTGTGTATAATTATCATTGGATTTTTTTACTTTCCATCTCTCTCTAGATTGGACAACTACAAAAGAGGAAATTTTATTTATGCATGGCATTTGTTAGGTTTACAATAAATACCTGTTGAATGATTATAGAATACAAGAGCCAAATAACCAAATTCAAGTAGCCAAATTCAAATGGTTATGGGGGAAAAAGAAGGCAATCAATAAAATGAAAAATAAACAAAGGAAAACCAAAAGGCAGAAAGTGGCCGTAAGTACAGAGTTTGTGGAAATGGAGGGCTGTGACTATTTCATGGAACCTACTTCATATTGGATAGTCAGAGAAGAATTCTATTAGAAGGTAACATTTCAGCTGACTTTGAATTCTGTTGAGGAAAAGTTATGAAATATTAATAAGCTTAACACTGATGAGCACCAATAATTGACAAAACATATCAAAATGAAACAGCCATATGAGGATCAGTGGGATGAAGACTCTAGAGAGAGAAGACTAATGCAAGAGATACCGTGGTACTTCCAAGGAAATATAAAATACCAGAATGGATGGGACACAATGATCTGGGCATAGAGTGGCAAGGAGCAAGATCAGAAATGTACACAGGGCTTAGAGCTTGTAATGTTAGTATTTCTAGTCCTCCCCGAGCCCCCAGAGAGCATGAATGTAGTTGTGTCTTAAAAATGACCCAAAGCCAGAAATGTTTTAGGAACACAGAGTAACTCTAACTTTTGTGCTATAGAGGAGACGGGGAACATGGTGTGAAAAGCTTTTGTAGTTAGCTTCTAGTTGCCCTTTAATTTTCAATCATAGAAGAAACTTCACAATGCCATTTAAAAATACTGCAAAGTAAAGATTAATTTTAGCCCTAAATTTCTTTATTTCTTTTCCACCTATAACTAAAGACTAAATCCGTATCAGTGTAATGACTTGAGTCTTTAGGAAACTCTTAGGATGACCTTCACTTTATTATAATTACATAGTGAAAATATGAGGAAGAACCTTGGAGTGAGGTTCTTGACTTTATATTTGTTTAATATGTGAAGTAATAGGTTGATAAAGTTTGATGAATGAAATAGACTGATGCCAGCAGAGTACTATATTTTTATTTTATTGCATACAATTTTCTTATCTGTAGACCTAAATATACCACAGACAATTGTGTTTCACTTGAAAGAAAGTAAGACTGAGTTTTTAAGACCTGGATTGCAAGTTTGTAGTTGAAACTTTTGAAAAGAAGGTGCATTTCATCGTAATAGTCCCTGACACACTATATGGGGTAAGCGTGTGTAAGTAAACTAGTAAAGGCAAGTAAGTTACTGAAACCTCTCTGGCTTCAACTTGCTTCAGTGTAAAATGGTCATATTAATCATGGAATGACAGGCTTAGTATGTGGATGAAACAACTGAGGTGGATATGACTGATATATAATCAGGTGTTCATTTAGTGTAAAAATGTGCATCAGACCTACAGAGCAATAGCTTTGGAACCTAACTGTATGCATTTTTTGTTGAAATTGGATGAAAAAAAAGTTTACCCTTCTTCTTCCAAATGGCTTCACAAGTATTTACACTGAAAAAAATTCTTTATATTCATGACAAATTGTGAGCCATAAGGATAGTTAAGAAAGAGTATGAAAACAATTACATTTATGGATATGTATGACTGAAACATTATACTCGACACCAGAAACTGAACCACTGTAAGCTAACTATACTTCAATTAAAAAAAAGAGTAACTTCAAAATTTCGGGCTTATTTTGTGCCAAAAAAAGAATTTGAGATGGATTTTGAATTATTCTTTCCTCTTTTTATGGATGTCTCTCTTATTGGTTTTGTAAATTCATAGAGAAGGGATAAAATTTCAGCTGTGATTCCTTCAAGCAACTGTCCCTTCCCTGTGTGTCTGTCTAAGAATTTTTATCCCTTATTGGCTTTGCCAAAGGCTAAGCAAAAACAAGAGTTCTTAGGTGAAGGGCCTATGGAAAAGCCAATTTCATCCAAGTAACACATACTAAGAGTTTGGTAAAGTAACAGGAAGATTCTGGAGAAAAAAATCATACACTACAATCATTACTAAGGGTTGATGATTGTTCTCTCCATGGGCTATTAAGAAGCTATGACATGGATATTGAAGCCTTGGTAAAATACAAGTTATCAGAATAAATGCCTACCCATTACTAAGTAGTCAACAAATGCTAGTTCCTAGGCCTTTTTTCTCAGTGATCTGCAAACTTCCTTAATTTTTCTTTTGCACAAATTTCAACAGGTATAATCCTTCCTATGTAAATCATTACTTCTTCGGCATCATGAACAGCCTAAGTTACTCTCCTCTTCAACAAACTCCTCATGGCATTTTTCACCTCAGTGTTTCTCACTGTGTAAATGATAGGATTTAACATGGGAGTGAGGACTGAATAGAACACACTCACCAACTTGTCTACAGGGTACGTGCCCACAGGACGCATGTAGGTGAAGATAGAAGGGACAAAATAGAGCACCACTACTGTAAAGAGTGAGCCACATGTAGAGAGGGCCTTGTGAGGGCCCGCAGAGCCATGGGACTTCAGGGAGCGCAGGACGACTATGTAGGAGATGAGTAGCATGAAAAAAATGAGTAAGCACATGGCCCCACTGTTGGCTGCCACCACCACTCCAAGCCTGTAGGTGTCGCTGCAGGCAAGTTTCAACAGTGAGAAGAAGTCACACATGAAGTGGTCAATGACATTGGGACCACAGAAGGTCAAGTCATCTGCAGAAAGAATCTGCAGAGTAGCATGCACAATGCCCCCAGTCCAGACCACCACCACCAGGAACTGGCAGAGCCCCTGTCGCATAATGGTTGTGTAGTGCAGAGGCTTACAGATGGCCACGTAGCGGTCATAGGCCATGACAACCAGTATGATGGCCTCTGAGCCTCCCAGAAAGTGTTCCAAAAAGAGCTGAGTCATGCAGCCACCCCTGGAGATGGTTTTCCTCTGCTGCAGCATGTCAATGAGCATTTTGGGGGTGGTGACAGAGGTGAGTGATACATCTAAGACAGACAAATAACTGAGAAAGTAGTACATGGGAGTTGAAAGTGTGGGGCTGAGGGAGATGGTAATGACAATGAGCAGATTGGCCAGTAGGGTAAATAGGAAAGTAAACAGGAAGACAATGAAGAGTACTTTCTGCAAGTGTGGATCCTGCATGAGTCCCAAGAGAACAAATTCAGTCACATTGTTGGGAGGCGTGAGGAGGTCCATTCAGCAAATAACATCTTCCTGGGGTCTGAACTACCTAGAACAGGAAAAAGGAAAGATATTCATTAATCATGAAAAGATCATGGTCTGAATTTCTTGGTATAAAAACTAGAGCAGCCACTGTACCTGTGGAGAGTGTCCTTAACACTCCTGCCTCAGTGCTTGATTCAGTTCTCTCTTACTTCCTCCATGATATTTCCATCTCTTCAAACAAACAGTTGATGGGAAATTTACTCAGAAAACCATAGGCTGTCCTCGTGAGATCTGGATTCTCATTCTGGTTCCAACTCCATGTGACTCTGGTACATCAGCTCTGTGTCCCATGATTCCGAGCCTTCCTCTGTGTCTGTGAGGTTACAAACTGTAAATCTCAGATGGGTCTTGTGAGCTGAGAGGTGCTGCACACAGGTAAGATGTATTCCATCTTCCATGAGAATTTACATTTGAACCCTCAGCTCTAACTGGAAAGAAAGACAATGGTGATGATAATCTACCATAAGCAGACCATTTAGGAAAATATATATGTTGTTGTTCACATGCCCTCCCTGGTACCTCCTATAATACAGATGCTATTCATGTGAGCCTTGTCACTGAGCCTGCCGCACTGCCTGGCCCAATGCCTGCAGTTTCTGAAACCTATTAGGTGATTAGTAAATGCTTAGAGAATCGCCATTCTCCGTGGGTAAGAACGCAACTGCTTCCCAGACCACAAACCTACCAGGAATTAAAGTGTGTTTGTCCCCCTGCTCTGTTTATCATTATTTATCTGCTTCTCTATGAGAAACATAAATAAAAATCTGAAAAGAAGCTGTATTCCAGTTTAATAGTTTCTAACACATTTGTAGGGTAAATATGAAAATATGAATCACCTCTAGTTAAGAGTAAGTTAAGTGATCATTTTACTCTCAAGATAATTATAGTGTTTTTTAATCGATAATTCTTATTCTTCAAAATTCTATTCCACACACAATTTAATATTGACATATTGAGTGAATTTACAGACTTTGTAGACTTGGGGAAAAAAACAAACTCTTGCATAGGTGTTCAGTACACAAGGATCTGTCACACAAAGGGAATCCCAATTTTCAAAATTCTAAAAATAATAAAAAATGAAAGAGTCTGCTAGATACAACAGAGAGATAGATAATATACATATATGTGTATAAACACGCACAACACAGACACATGTAAAATCTATTACTTACTATAAATACCTACTACAAGTTCACTCATTCAACACATATTCCCTGGACATATATTAATGTATGTTTGTTCACACAGTCGTGAAAAGTATTGCTCTTAAATGCCTGTGATGCCTGAAATTTCATTACCAGACAGCAGCAACTCATCCCTCCATGATGTGAGTGACCTTCCCACCCCTTTATGTTTCTGCTACAGGCGTTCTCGTGCCTCCTTCTCCCTTCTTCCCACAGCATCCATCATCCATCATTCCTGGTTACAAGACACAGCATTACTAATACAATGAGGAAATTTGGGGACAAAAATTTCCCAAAGAAGAGGGAAAACATGAACATAATGAAATGTATTCGACCAAAAATGTCTTTTCCTTTGAATGATACATGTTTAAAGCTTTATTTTTTTAATTATCCAAAACAAAAGCTTTACACATATGAGGAAACAGAGTGCAGCAGCTGCAGTACACCCCCTTGTTGTGAGGTGGGAGCCCTCAACAGAGAGGAAACAAGAAGAGTGCACATAGAGTAAGCATTAGACATAATTAATAAAAGTGATTTAGAAATACCTAGGAAGAAATGGAAATTACTTTTTCCTTTTCCTTTGGCTCCACAGTATTCTTTCTAGGAATAAACCCTAAAGGAAAATATTTTTTGGAAGAGAAATGTCATTATTTATAGATGTGATCAACACTATTTTTAAGAGCTGTGAAAAATTTAGAAACTACATGGAATGTTCAATATTGGAGAGATGGATGACTAAAATATAGTGCATCTCCTTGATTCATGTGCATTTTTTACCAGAGGTGTTTAAAAAGGTTGTGCCATATCATAGGAAAATTCTTACATTGTTTTCTTAACTAAGGAAAATTTGGGATGTGAATTTGAATTATGTAATAATTCTAACTAATTTAATTCTAATTATATTATTATCATAACTTAAATATCTCTCACTGAGAAAAAAATATTTTATTTCTAAATTAATGTTATTGTAGTTGAGTCTCTCTTGATGTTTTCATGCTAAAGAGGGATTGAAGTCATAGATTGGTGAGGATGAGGGGTGATCATATAATTTGTAAGATCCATTTAATCTTGAAAGTCTGTGATTATATGATATCCTGGGGAAAAAAGTAAACCTTACCTATGAAGTTGTCTGACATAGCTCTATGGCCAGGGCCCCAGGCAGCTGCTAGTTCTCCAAGAAACAAGTAAAGTCGTAAGATTAAAAATGCCACCTAGCTCAGCTATAATAAGTGTCTTTGCTGATTTATAAGCAGTACCTTTGGATAAGGCATTTTTCTTGAAACTTCAAAGTGCTACCACATTTCCTGTTTATAGCCCAATTCTGTGAAGTTTTTATCTGTGACTAATTGGACTCAGGGGTACTTCACCACCATTAATAGATCTTGCGAACAACCTAATTATTGCATATAACTGAATTTCAGAGGAGAACTCTTAGAGCACTCATGTTGTTTTTGAACTCCTCCTTAAACCTGCAGGAAGGCAAATGCTATGACAAGAGAAAAACATCATCAGTTTGACCACTTCTGAATTTAGGTATTTGATAACAAATGAGCATAATATGGAGTCCAAATATTGACTATTGTATAAACTAATCATTTAGGTAGGTAACTATCTGACTTTAAAATTTTTCAGGGTAGTATTTTATTTTCGTTGATCTACCATTCATTCTAATCATAATTTTTAAATATTGTTTTCAGATGTACAAGTGGTAATTATGAACCCTATTATAATTATGGCACTTTGGACCTGGTATAGTTTACAGTAGGTTTTTAAAGTGGTCATATTTTGTGTTAATGCTGGAATTAGATTAACATGATAATGATGAAAATAATTCAATTTTTCAATTATATTTGGAGATGGTAAAATGCAATTTTGTCACTTAATCTAACAGTAGACCTATGGAAAATGAAAAATGGGCAATAATATTCACAATTTATAACAAGAAAATATAAGACATTGAATAAGAACACCATTTGGCAAGAGGAAATAAGAAACCAGACCAGTAAACCCTGGGCCAGGATTCTTATCTTTAAATGATTGCTTTACATTGAAAGTGTCCTGATGTTGTTAAACTGCCACCAACTGTAAGACTTATTGCAATTATCTACTAAAATAAATAAATTTGAATATTTGACATTATTTAGTAAATAAATTTAACCAATTCAAATCAACTCAGGAATATTCCTGTATAGAACTACACTCACTCAACATGTTAAAATATGCTTTCTTTAATAAGAAGAAAAATAAATTGTGCATAACTCTGGATTGGATCTAGAGGATGTGGTCACTGTCAGCAGGATGTGTCATGTAGGAAAAGAGTTTAAGAAAACTGAAACCACATGACTTAACCTAGTTTGACTAGACACTTTAATAGTATAATACTGTAATACTATGTGTGATGATAGATGCCAAAGACTGAATGAGGATGTGAAACTACCTGAAGAACTATAAGGAGTATGGATTTTGTGGAAGTGTCAGTGTGAAAATGGTTTTCAACTTGAACTTGTCTTTTAATTCTGTAATGAAAACTAGAATCAGATCAGAGAATTGGCATGTACAGACAGAGTCATCATTCCCAACCTCATAAAAGCTTGACATCCATTCACAGTGGCCGATTAAGTGGCCTTGCAGCCTCTACTTAAATATCTACAGTTTGGGGCAGAGAGATTGCTTTAGAACCCCAACCATTGCCTAGTCTAGCTCTCCAAGCCCTAGAGAAGCATGACATGGAAGGAGAGCAGAGTTAGGTGTAAATCAATGAGGACTGTCCAGGAAAATCTTTTCAAAAGAGGAGTTGCTGGAGCTATACCAGGAAAGTCCATATACAGAATACAAATCCAAGGCCAGAGTCATTTAAAACCCTGGAGAGTCACAGGTTCTCAAACATGAAGGGTAATTCAGAAAAAAAGCAGAAGAAATTATATAAAGATCTTATCACAGTTGACCAGAAACTAGGTGAGGTATGGTTTGATAGGTTCAGGGAATAATTTCACAAAAACCAAATAAATACCTGGCAAAGTATTCTGACAGCAGCTTAATGCATTTCACTAGGTAGAAAAAAACATGTTCTCAAAAATAAGAAAGCACTTAAGAGCAGAGCTCATGTTGTCTTAGTCCAATCCAGAGACAACTGTACCCAAAAGGACAACTGCAAGATTGTTCACCACAAAGAGAAAAGCTTTGGGAAGTAGACTGTGGTGTCATAACTCTTCCAAATTTACTTCTAATTGAAGTAGAAGCAAATATGACAACACTTATGGCAATAAATATAGTGGCTTGGGCAGATCACAGAACTTGGAAACACCTTCCAATTTACCTAAGTTAACTACTTCTAGAAATAGGGGAAGCTGTTCCAGATTATGGGAGAAGATAACGGCTTAGTGTGAAATAAAACTAGCGTCTGCTGATCCTGAAGCTAGTGCTCCTACGATCCATCACGTTTTTATTCATAATATACTTGCTAAATATTGTTACATCAAAGAGTCCATTGATTTTTTCAGTAAAACATATGGTATCCGTGAAGTGGAAGGCTGGATCTTTTTGTCAAGAGAGAAAACTATAAACACATCTCTGTGGCATATACACACACGCATATTTTGGTAGCAAACTTCATTTTTGAAAAGAGACAAACTAATTCACAATAGAGTCTAATAACTTAGGTAAGGTATCTGAGAAGTACTTTTTTGATCAACTGTGGATTAAATATTCCTGTTTTTTCATATCTATCATAAACATTCTCCTAAAGCAGTTTTCAACAATGATTTTAGATTCAAAGAAACAAATGTAAAGCCAACTTTCTAACAGTAAAATTATTTTACAAATATATTTTACTGTCTGCTTTTGAAAAACATCTGCATTTAATTGCTACTAATAATTTTTGCTAATATAATATAGTGTTACTTCCTATGGTATATAATCAAAAATATTTTTATATACCAAAACATAATCAAATACTAGCCCTCCCAAAATTAAAAGACCACAGGATGTGGAGTAAGGGTATTTGGGCTCAAAGCTGGCTTTTCATGTTCTATGATCTAGTAATTTAACTTTTCTGATCTTCCTTTATTTTTTTGTAAAATAAGAACACCAAATTTTCATTTTATAATGCTGTTGTGACAATTTGATTACACTTTAAATTTTTCATATCAGTCTTAATACAGTAAAATTAATTTTTATAATCACTGACAACTTTTACCAAACAGAATAAGAAATCCAATATATTTTTAAATATTAGGTATGTCAGGTGTGTGCCAAGAGAGCATTGGCAAGTATCTTCTTTCTGTAATATATTCCACATCATCCTTGATACCAACAAGCCACACAGCTTAGTAACAACTGCTTATATACACAGGCACGTTATACAATTCAATAATTAGAAAAGGAAAGTTTTCAGTTACTGTAAAACAAGAGAGGTTCTAATAAAATGCTGTGTTATTTCTGTTACATATGATTGGAAAAATAAGAAATTGAGACAAGGAGAAGTTAACCCTTGTATCCCAGGACATACAGTTAATAAGGAGCAAACCTGAAGATATAATTCAAGACAGTCTGACCTCCAGTCTTTATCTTGATCTTGGCCCCACATTACCTCCCACATAAAAACTTACCAAATAATTAGCCAGATTTTTTTTAAACATTTATCCTTCAACAAAGGCTTTCAGAAGACTATTTCTGATCTTAATTTGGTGAGGCATTGAAATATGGTTTCAAAATACACTTGGGAATTTGTAAGATGACATCTTCTTCCTCTGAGAATTTCTCATCTCCTCTCTCAGGAGAATTAAGAATTGCACAGTTATTTTATTTACTTTGTTAAGTCAGTTAATAACATTTAACTTTGTCCATTTCTAATGTTCCCTAAATTTGCTATTTAAAGAAGTATTATGTGAATATGGAGTGGATGTAGAGAACAGGGAACACTCCTACACTGTTGGTGGGAATGTAGTTTGATGCAGCCATTATGGAAAACAGTATGGAGATTCCTATAAAACTAAAAATAGACAACCATATGATCCAACAATCCCACTCCTAAGCATATATCTGGAGGAAACTCTAATTTGAAAAGATACATGCACCCCAATGTTCATAGTAGCACTATTTACAATAGCCAAGACATGGCAACAATCTAAGTGTCCATCAACAGATGACTGGATAAAGAAATTATGATATATTTATATAATAGAATACTATTTAGCCATAAAAAATACCATTTGCAGTGAAATGGATGGACCAGGAGATCATCTTTCTAAGTGAAGTAAGACTGAAAGAGAAAGAAAAATACTGTATGATATCACTTATATGTGGAATCTTAAAAAAAAGACACAAATGGACTTATTTACAAAACAGAAACAGACTCACAGACATGAAAAACAAACTTAGGGTTACCAGGGTGACAGGGGGTGGTAAGGGGTATTGGGAGTTCAAGATTTGTAGATACTATTATATATAAAATATGTAAAAAACAAGTCTATACTGCATAGTTCATGGAAATACATTCAATATCTTGTAGTAACCTATAATGAAAAAGAATATGTGTTTGTATATGTACGTCTGAAACATTATGCTGTGCACAGAAAACTGATGCAATATTGTAAACTGACTATACTTCAATAATTTTCAAAATTAAAACGAAAATTATAAAAATCATGTGACAAGCACTTCTTGACTTTTCTTTCATATTTAATCTGAAGGTAACCCTAGGAAATGAATATATTATTCCAAATTCATAGATATGAAAGCAAAGGGTCAGAAAAATTTATTTCACCTGTCTAGGCTGGTGTAACCAGTAAGTAGTAGAAATAAAAGCCTGTTTCTGCTGTTTTAGTTCCTAGCTGTTAGCTGTCTAATTTAAGAGCTGAAATCTCTGGAAAGTGTTGGATATGGTTCACCATAATCAGAATAATATTCCTGGATTTCATACTATATTATAAATGAACTCTCTAAGAATTTGAGTACATGGAGGTCAGAATTTGATCTACAAATAAACAAACATGTAATAAAATCATAGGCATTGAGAATTGAAAGGGTTATAAGGGAGTATCTAATTCATTATTTTTATTTTGCAGTAAAAAACCTGAGACCCAGGGAAGGAAAGGAACATATCTAAAATTTCACATTCTGATGCTGGCAGGTTAAAAATAAAATTCAGGTTTCCTAAATTCCAACCTGTTTTATCTTTTCTCTACATGGAATAGCTGATATTCTTACTTGTTACAGAGTAATTCAAACAAAAGGCATTGTTGCATTTGCCTAATTGGTCTCTGTAATTACTTCAGTAAGCCTCATTGTTTCCCAAGCGAGATGTGCCTGGGGAAATGAAGATGTTGAGAGGTCATAAACAAATACATCTTTGATTCTATCCTATAGGATTTTCTCATATAAAGGAAAATCACACAAAGAAAAGATATTTTTAAATGAGATTTTTCTTTAAAAAAGAACAGAATTTTTTTTAAGCTCCAATTTTCCATATCAATTTAGTATGTCTCTCCATTTTATCCTTAAACCAAACAAATAAATTATGTTGGAACATGATAAGATGCTATTTCCTGTATATATCAAATCTCTTTGTCAGCATAAGAATATGGTGCTGCTTTTTCTTTACTATTTGGAAAGGGAGATTAGTTCCAAATACTTCTACCCAGTCCTTTATATTGAAATAAATTTACTCATGCATCAGGGACCCAATATGGAAATTTATGCCTTCTGTAGAATACCCATAGTCCACTAGATATGCAGAACTGGCCTGTTGAGAGAGCTTTGGGCCAATATTCTCACCTTGTAAAGCAGTTAATAAATAGAAATTCAATTACATAGAGTTGGGAGACCATGAGGGGGAACTCTTCTGTTCTGCAACATAGCAGAAACCAACAAAAGAAGAAAGACTCTTCTTTCCCGACAAGGGCTCAGCCAATGAAAAGTCATGGGCCCTTTAGTTACAATAGCCCTCCCAAATCCCTTTACCCCTTTATGAAAGCATTCTCCTTTCCTTGCCATGGAGGGAGTTGCCTGTGGTTCAACATGGTTACAGGTCTCAAATTGCAATTCTTGCTGATGCCAAACAAGCCCATTTTTTTGGAAAAAAAAAATCTGGTAATCTGTGTGTTTCAAATCAACAGACATCAGTTGGCTTTCTGACCAGTGGACCACAGTGGCATTCTGCCACCCAGGAGTGAGTGTTAGCTTAGAATCTGCCTCAAGTAATCTCCAGAAAGATTTGAGTATTTCTGTTTGCCCAGAGCACAATTACCCCAGTAAATGGCCTCTGCTCCCTCAGAGAAAGATTAGGTTGAAGATCCACATCACCTATTTGTGGTGCTATCACAGAGTTCTCATTCAAAATTACCTGAAGTAGCCTTCATTAAAAAAAAAAAAAAATTCTGGTTTAGAAATTATCCACACCTGGTGATTGGATGAGGAGCCATGATTTTTCCAAATTAAATCTGTTGACTCAATTCAGACCACTGTTCACCAACTCTAGATTATATTTGATCACCATCATCATCATCATGTTAGTTGGCTTGGGTTTTCACAATAAAATACTTCAAATTGGGTATCTTAAACAACAGACATTTATTTTCTTACTGTTGTGGAACCTGGACATCCAAGATCAAGGTACCTGCAGGGCTGGTTTATGGTGAGAACTTTCTTCACAGTTTGAAGATGGCACCGTCTCTGTCCCCTACCTCACATTGGAGGAGAATTAATAAAATGGCTGCACTTAGGCTAACAGATTGCTTATTCTTATACTTGCCCTTAACACGGTCAACTAACCGGACTGACTGGTTGCTACTCACAGCTCAAGGCCCATTGTTAAAGTAAAGCTATTAATTTTGCAGTTTCTACTTTATTCCAGTAATCAAAAGTAACAATCATGCTTGGTCTCTGAGTCATTCACCGGAGAAGGTCACGGGACTGTAACCTTACAAAATAGCCTGAATTACTAAGAAGACCACACCTTGGGTGCTTATAAAATAAAGAGATGGAAAGAGTGACAACCACTAGACTCTATAGAATTGGTCACCTGGAGACACCATGATGCCACTCCGATTCTTATGAGAAGAAGATAATTCTGTTGATTGTTATCAATGCTTTATTGTTTAAGCTATGGCTGTATAATCACCCTGCCCCATCCCCAAGATGGGTTCACAGTTTTGAAGGCACTAGCCTGCTGTGAACTCCCTTTGCCTGGCAAAGAAATAAAGCTGTCTCTTTTTTTCTAAGCTCCAAGACTGAGACGGGAAGGGGGCAGGGCACAGCCATTCAAGGAATGCTACAGCAATTAACATCAAAATGGTGAAAGATTCAACCCCCAGTAGGCCCTGAGGCTCAAGATGGTGGGTGGTTTGACTTCTAGCAGACCTTGAGCTTCATTATATGCTCACTGTAACATATTAACATGGTGAGTAACATGCCCACAGGCGCCATGACAGTCCCAAGGCTAGCCAGAAAAGGTCACAGAGTGGCAAATGGCCAACTTCCAGGGAACCCCAGCCCCTTCCCCAGGCTAGTTAGACTGGTCCTTCCACTTATTTGCATATGAAGCCACTGAGCCCATAAAAACTGGCAACAGTTGACTCCACCTCCTCTCTCCCCTCTCTCTCTCTGTTCGGAGACAGCCCACACTCGGTCTATGGAATGTGTACCTACTTTTAATTTGAGCACCCAACACCCACACCTTGTGGCCTTTCTCTTGCTTTTCAGTGTATCTCTCTGAATAAATCTACCTTTACTCAACTGTGGCTCACTCTTGAATTCTTTCCTGTGCAAAGCCAATGACCCACACTTGGTGGGGCACATCCCAGGGGCTCAACCAAAGCCTGGGACATGGCCCTCCTCATGCCCCACATCCATCTTTCCTGCATCAAGACCACATCTTTGAGTTTCAGTTAGGCTCATCAGGGGTGGGGGCCAATTTTTCTGCAACAACATGGCCTTTCCTCTAAGCAAACATCAGAGAGCAAGCTCTAGTGTACTTTTCATTTCTTATCAGAACGCCAGTTCCATTGGATTAGAACCTCACTCTTACTATCTCAAAGAGTACCAGCTATTCCAGTCCCTGCTGCTCAAGGCTTTCCAGCCTGCATGACAGGTATGAGTGAAGAAACTTTTTAGATGAATTCTGCCTCAGCCAGTTTCTAACCGCAAACTTATCAGAGTAGCTAAGCCTTGAAATCCCAAATGAACTGATCAAATTCCTGACCCACTGAAACCATCTGAAATAAAGTGAATGTTGATGTTTTAAATCACTAAATTTTGAGGTGATTTTTTTATATGGCAATGGTATCTGTAACACTGCTGTAATTTAGATGTTGTAGTACTGGCTCATGGTAAATACACTAAATGAACAAAATAGAAAGCTAAGAAATAGAATAATAGATACATAGATCTTTATATATGAAACAAGTAGTGGCATTGTAGGCTAATTGGAAACAAAATTGTTACTCAATAAATGTACTGGGGAAAGCTATTTATCCTTAGAAGAAAGTAACATATACACCCATCTCATACCATACCTAAAAATGTATATACTATGTGGTTGAAAGATGTAAATATAAAAAAAAAGACTTTAAAATATTTAAAGAAAATTATTTTTATACTCAGAACAGGGAAGGAATTTGAGAAGTGCATGCAGAGATATTTTACCCTGAGTCCAGCTTCCTCATCCCTACATACAGCACAGGTGGTGAATCCTTGATACCAGCCATGCTCCCTCTAATGAGCATCTTCAGATCCAGCTGCCAGCTCCTTTAAATCTGACAGTTTTTGAAGTATTAGATTTCTTTCTAATTAAAAGACCTAGAGTGCTTTTTATTTCCTTCACTGTAGAATAAATAAAACTTTATTATTGGCATCAATTCAATACATCTCAAACATATGGAGGCATTATTATTGCTAAGCACACTGAGTGATTTCAGTTATAAATTGAGAAAAAAATGAAGGCATATTTTGGACCCAAGTGTCTAAGTTGTGGGTTGCATTTTGACGGGAAGCTTGTAATGCCAGAGCCTTAAAAATGCTCTTTGTAATACAGTATTTGATCCCCAAAACCACCATAGAGGTATTGTAAACAGAGAAGATACTTTGATTCATCACTTAAGTCAAGAACACATAGTTTATGGAGAATCAGAAAGACATTCATTATGTAAATCAAAATAATCTGTATCCCTAATGGTAAATATTTATTGCATTAAACAAAAAACTCTAAACCCAGGTAGTTTAATTTAATGAAGGCAGACTCTGAAGATATAGGTGATTTGAATGACTTAAATATATATTCAACTACTGGGGAGGCCACCTGAGCTAGATGCACAGCAAGGGGCTGAAAAATTTAATTCTTAGACAAAAACTTGATCACCAAAGAAAATCAACCACACTCTACCATTACAGCATAAATTTCACAAAGTTCATGTCTTGTGGATTTATCCTCTGCTATGAACATGTGCTGTGAAATTTTAAATTAATTAATTTGACTGAGAAATTTATTTTTATTGTTAGATTAACATTTTTAAAACAATCTAAATTTTTAATTTCAAATTTCACTCTCTCAGACTAAAAGGGGAACAAGTTCTATTAGGTCTTGTTTCTCTATACCAAGATGGTACCATACACCACAAACAAGAACTTGAAATAAAACCAAAAAATTGTTGTCAGTAAAGAATCTTAATACACTATGAATGTGTATATAAGAAATTAAACCTATGCAATTCTCTTGGTCTTAAGAACTATGAAATATTCCACTTACAAAAAGATTAATTTGTATAGCTATTTCAGAAAAATAGGCTAAATAATCCAAAGGAAATGATGTTTTAAATGCAATCACGTATAGTTTAAAGTATTGCATGATTCTGTAAATATCATGTCCTACATGAGGGATACAGCCCTTTTCCACCTAAGGTCAGATTTTTACTCCAAAGTTTCTTCATGGCATTTTTCATTTCTGCATTTCTTAGGGTGTAGATTAAGGGGTTCAACATGGGAGCTATTAAAGTTACAACTACCATCATGGATTTGTCAATGGGAAAGTTGACATTAGGCCTTGCATACGGAAAGATACAGGGAACAAAGAATAAAATGACCACTGTCATGTGTGATGCACAGGTGTAGAAGGCTTTGTGATTTCCTCCCACACCACGCACCTTAAGGGAGTGTAATATGACCCCGTAGGAAACTAAGAGAATGAAGAAGACAACAGTGCAGGTTGCCCCTCCATTAGCCATCATGGAGAGTCCGATGAGGTGGGTGTTGGTGCAAGCAAGTTTCAATAAGGGGTACATGTCACACAGGAGGTTGTCAATGACATTGGGGCCACAGAAGGGGAGCTGATGAATGAAGAGAAATTGAACCAGTGAGTGCAGGAAGCCTCCATCCAGGCCACCAGCAGCATGAGAACACATACCCGCCGACTCATGATGGCCAAATAATGAAGAGGCTTACAGATGGCTACGTGTCAGTCATAGGCCATCACCACTAGAAGAATGACTTCAACACCAGTGAACAGATGATCTATAAAGACTTGAGTCATACAAGCCTGGAAGGAAATAGTCTTTTTCTGATGAAGCAAGTCAGTGATCATTTTGGGAGCAATGGCAGTAGAATAGACAGTATCTATAAATGATAAATAAGCCAGAAAAAAGTACATGGGGGAACCCAGGGACCGGCTGGCCACGATGGTCACCATGATAAGCAGGTTGCCTGCTATGGTCACGAGGTAGATGAGTAAGAACGGGACAAATAGAACTTTTTGCATCTCAGGGTTCTGTGTGAGCCCCAGCAGGACAAACTCAGTCACATTGTTCCTGTTTTCCATGGTGATCTGAAGGTGTTGATCAGGTGTCAGAGTCTGCAAACAAAAGGGCCGATAATGACTTGGAGAGGATTGCAAACTTTCTGTCAAAAACTGTGATGTCTTACTGCACAGTGTTTGCTCCATGAGGGCTCACACAATGAGAGTTTGGAATCTCCTCCCATAAGCACTCTATCCAATATCACAAATTCCTTGCTTCAACTACAGCGACGAGATGTCCGTATTCTAACTGGGAGGCATACGTGAGACATGATCTGCCACACAATAAGAAAGCTGCTTTTTCCAGAATCTCTCTCACAAAGATGGCTGTTTTGACTTAACATACCATTTCTACTTTTCCTGAACACATTTTGGCTTCTGAGGTCCACCATGAAAACAATCTCATCTCTAATAACTTGATTTATATATTTACATAAAGCAATACTTAGTCATGGAACATAAAACCATAGGCTTACATTTAGATAACTATCTCTCTAAATTACTGCGAGCTCCAAAAATCAATAATTCAGTCACCCACAGTGTGAAAGATCCAGGCACACCCTGAGTATTCATTAAATGCTTATTAAACTCTGTTTAAATAAACTGAACTTCAAAACTCATCAGAGAACAACTGAACAGAGATAATGTATAAAATTCTTCCCAACCAATAAAGTACAATGAAAGTAATGTTTTGCTTGAAAATGCACCCACACACACACACAAACTAAAATGACACTTATTACAATGTTACTAGGGAAAAAATGGACAATATAAACCAAAGTGATTGATACTACACTGACATTTTTCCTACTTTCCAAAATTGTTTAGAATCAATTGTTGCTAAGTATAGCTTAATTAAGAATGCCAAATAAAAGCTGAGGCAGAATTGTGCTGTAGGAGAAAGAATTCTATACCAAAATCTAGAAATATATTATTTGATTTGGCTCAGTCATCTTGGGAAAATCACGTCCCAATTCATTCTTATTGAAAAGGTGATTACCTTCCCAGATGTGTTTCTGAATTCTTTTCATAGAAACCTTTATCTTAAATTGCATTCTAACACTTCTACTGGTAGACTCTCTTTATATTAATCAGGGTAAAGAAGTGTGCATTAAAGGTTATTTGATTATTAGAGTAATGAGTAAATTAGATTATTTTGTTCATATTGTAAGTTCTTGGTTATCTGAGTCTGTGTGGAATTTAGGACACTCATTCTCACTTGAGGATAATCAATCCTCTGTTGGGCCTTTCTGATATGATCCTGGGCCAATTTTACATGTAATGTGGATAATTTCATTTTGGCAGAAATATCTCAAATGTGCTCCATTTCAGTGTCTACATTTATAGACTGTCGTTTGTGAAGGGCAGGGGGTTTTTCTATTCTTTGTGCCTCTCATGAACCAATGTGTACTCAGACATCAGCGGGGGAATAAAAGTATAGAGGAGAGAAAATAAGAGATGACGAAAAAAGGCAGATAGAAAATGTCAAAGACTGTCAGCTGAATAAAATATGCTTTGAAATTTGTACGTGGTTTGGTTTAGAGGCATTGAATGAGTTAGTTAGAAGTAGAGGGATTTTGAATTTCCTGAGCTGTCAGTCTGGAGGTGGACTGGATTGTTAACTCAGCATCAGCACCAGGACTTGCCTCTCAGAATCTTTAGACTTCCAGAGTAAAGGAAAATGAGAAAATCAAACCCTGAACTTTCAGATGTATGAGTAGACAAAACCAGCTGCCTAAAGGAATTCCATCTTCTGAACTCTGGCATTTCATTGCATAATACATAATTCAGTGTCCCCACTCACAATGAGGATGCTACATCCACATTTGTAATGGAAAATAAATACACTTCATAGAGTTGTCTGAGGATTCAAGAGGTAACTTCTAATAGGAGAGTCTAACTCCTTGACCTATTGAGCACTTACAACACATAGTTTCTAACTGCTTTTCCACTGTCACCTGTAGGGTCTATTGGGACAATAACCATACCTTACCAATAATTGTATCTCTATAATCCATGAGTGTGCCTTATGCAGTTTAAGTGATCGATAAATATTTGGCTATTAAAATGTTCTTATGAACATGATTACTATTCTAAACTGTTCAAAACTATTAATTTGACTTAGAGTAAGAAAAATTTCTATACTTTATCAATATTATACATTATTAAGAATAAATAGACCTGTCTCAAATATTTGTGAGATTCTTCAAATTTCGTAACATATTCAATGGGAACAAATAAAATCTTTGAAGAATGCTCAAAAATCTAATTCTATGATAATTTTCCCACCATGATAAATAAAATAAGGTAAACTAAGTAGATTTACATTGTGCCAAATTCAGCAACATAAGATGGGAAACAAATGGTATGTAAGATATAAAATACTGGGAAAAAAACTTTCAATTAGAAGGGCATTGAAAATTATAGACCCTGAAGTGTTGTTTCAGTCTAGATCCATTTGAAACATATGATCACAATTCATGCCTAAACATGTTTCTATTTAACTGTCTATATAGTTATTTCCCATGGAACCAATAGCTTTTTCTTAATGATTGATCAGTGGCTAAAAAATGATGCAGCAAAAATTTTGAGGTCCTAATAAACACCTAACCAGCTCATCATATTTTTTAAAAAGGAAATTTTTAAAAAATTTTTCCATGTTTTCCAAATCAATTTCTTCATAATAAAGGAAAAAGATGCTATTTCTAAACCCTGAATATGGCTGAAGAGACTTTGGGGACAAATAGAGAATAACAATTATCAGAGACAGTGCACTGCCTGTCTCATACATAGTCTTTGTCGGTTTGGTTTTGTTTGGTTTTATAATTTTGCAGAGGTGGCCCTGGATGACTGCAGTGTGCTTTATGAGAACTTGGCCTCTAAAATATGGCTTGGAATTTGAGCATCAGAATCCGTACTCACTACCTGTGAGAGCCGGATAAAGTGCTCAACATCATCTGTATAATGAGACTTAAAAAAAAGGGTTCAGTAAGATAACACAAATAAAACTCTCCAAAAATTATCGGACAAATAATAAATGTTAAGTAAATTAAAAGATGACTTACTACTCTTTGTTTCCCCACGTAACTTAAGCGTCCCATCTCTACAATTACTTCTATGGAAGTTTTCCCCCATATCCATTCTTTTGTCTAGTTATCCAAAGGATCATTCCCTGAGTAATTGATGGATTGACTATATCATTACCATGCACAATTCTGGAAACTGTCCTCTTTTCAACATTTACATTAATATGTGGAAATTGCCCTGTCTGTCTTTCTCCAAATCACATTCTTTTCTTTGAAATGTATCATTAAAACTAAACTTAACCTGAGGGATCTTCTTTCCATAAATTAAGAAGCCAACTGAGTGCATAATGTGATGTGTTCTGTTTAATTTACAGTATTTTTAAGGCCCTAAAAATGAGAAAATAACCATGTCATAAACCCACAGTCAGAAATAGATATTGGCATTTTATCTGAGTCTGTAAATCTCATATCTAACAAAATTCATGAATTCTGTTTCCACAGATACTAAAATTCACTTTCCAGTAAGGCATAAGTATAGGTCAATGAATCTAAAAAGTAACTAAATGTCTCTGAACTCAAGTTTTCACATTGTAAGTTTTGAGTTTCCCTTTGTGATGAGGCTATTAGTCTACAATTTAAAAATGTTATTGAGAGTTTATACACAAAAGACTAGGAAGTAGAGACTCTAACAGATATTTTTATAGCAATGTTCACAGCAGAATTATTCACAATAGCCAAAAGGTGGAAACAACCCAAATGTCCAACAACTAATGAATGTATAAACAAGTTGTGGTAGATACAGACTGTGGAATATTAGTCAGCCTTAAATAGGAAGGAAATTCTGAGATATGCTACAACATGGATGAACTTTGAAGAGATTATGATAAGTGCAGTAAGCCAGACACAAAAAACAAATATTTTATGATCTCCCTTTTCTGAGGTACCTAGAAGAGTCATGTTCTAAGAGACAGAAAGTACAACAGTGGTTACTCGGGACTGGTGGGATGAGGAGATGGACAGTTACTGTTTAATGGGTTCAGAGTTTCAGTTTTAGATGATGGTAAAGTTCTGGAGATGGAGAGAGGTGATGGGTACACAATAATGTGCTATGTATAGTTTACCACATTAAAAATCATCAATAAATAAAATCTCTACAGAGAACCAGAACATTTAAAGATACCACACACAAGGTAACAATTTATAAAGAGCTATATTGTTTCCATTATTTTAAATATATTAAAATATAAAATAGTTGTTGAAGTCTCTAAACTGTATAATGAAATCTAAAAAAAAGTTATTGTGAAGACTATATAAATGGCAGATTATGTTGTATTTTGCTTTGTGCTTTCTGAAATGCATAGCGCAGTGTGCATGTAAAGAATTCTCATATAGAACATTGGAGAAAATTATTGTCATTGTACTTATTCCAATAATATTTTACGAAATGGTGAAAATGCATGCATTATATTATTCCTGGAGTTTCTGGTATAAAATGTTTGAAGTCATATGATAAAACCTGCTTCTTAAGAAACATACATCATTAATTTCAAGTAAGCCTATTTTCCCTATTCTTATAACAGGAAAGAGTTTTTGTAAACATGTTACCTGGGTTTTCTATTTCCTGTTTGTTCCCTTGTTCCACATACAGACTTCCCCACTTCTGTCTTTGGTCCTTGAAGATGAAGGTTTTGTTCTATGAAGATAAGTCAGAATTTCCACCACATCAACCCTGGTGTGGCTGCAGAGAGATCAGGATACACTTAATCATTTTGTCACATAAGTATACATCTCTTGACCATGACCATGTTCCTTGACTTTGATAAATATTTTGCAGTTTAGATTATAGAATTATTCAGAGTTGGCTTCAGGAACATGCAATTGATATGGATGATAAGTCATTGAATTTGAAAGCTGTCACTGAAAATATATTTCCAGATCAAATTTAAAACTTTATTATGATATTTAACCACCAAATTAATTGAACAAAGCTTTGAAAATAGTTTTAGTCAATAATACAGAAAGCTGGATAAATGTTTTAAATGAGCTCTATTTTGGGTTTTTCAAAAGCATTTATATGACTATTTTAATATGGTTCTCATCCACTAAGGTAATGGCTTGTATCTCTTACATCTTGACAGTGACATTAATACCTAAGGAGAAATCTTCCCCCAGGTAAGTGAAGATATGGCTGGGCACTTAATCAACAATGAACAATAAATTACTTCAGAGTTGTCAAAACAGTTTGTCTCCAAGGCTGCTCATTCAATATTAAACTCACCAAGGAATCATGCTCTAGAGAACTGAGATCTTCCATAAGATCCTTCCAATGCATTGTATATTTTCAGAGTCTTCTGCCAATCACATTAGGGGAATTAAGTGGAAAAATAGCATTCTAATACCAAAGAATGAGTCACTTATTAATAGCAAAGACATAAGCTTACTTGAACAAGAATCCCTTATTTTCAGTTACTCAGTGAAAGCCTCAAATCCAAGGTGGTCCTGGAGTGAATTAAAAAGAATGTCTCTGTGTATGGCAGACGTACTTGGTGAGATTATCCCTAAGTGATTTACTAAATGTTTCAATTTAACTCAGATAACATCCACATACAAAATACCAACTCAGAACTTCTGTCCAAGAGAAAAGAATCTCTCTTAAAAAGAAATGCAAAAAAATAGATAATAAAGACTTATAATTTGAAAGAGACAACTATAAATTAATATAAGAAGGAAAACATAGAAACTAAATCCAGAGGTCTTTAACATAGCTATGGCAGGTCCTTAAATCTGAATCTCTGTACACATAGTCTAATACAACATACAATACAATAGAACAGGCACATAAAATCGCACATAACTCACACATGCAGCATAACCAAGACGCTGAGAATACACAAGATTCAAAATAACCCTAAATAAACAAGCATTAAATTCCATCAGAGAGATTTCTGGAGCTTATGATCCAAGCCTGAGAGGAGATTGAAGGAAACTGAAAAAAACTATAGAGAAAAGAGGGAAGTAACAATCCCAAGGAAGATAGAGTACAGCCATAATCACATGAAAAAGAGTAAATCACACTAATTTTATTTTATTTTATTTTATTTTTATTTTTATTGAAGTATAGACAGTTTATAATATTGTGTAAATTTCTGGTGTACAGCCTAATGTCTCAGTCATACATATACATACACATAGTTGTTTTCACATTTTTTCTCATTATAGGTTACTATAAGATATTGGGTATAGTTCCCTGTGCTATACAGAAGGAACCTGTTGTTTATCTATTCTATAGTCAGTAGTTAGTTTCTGAAAACCCTCAATTTATTCCTTCCCATCCTCATTTACCCTTTGTAACCATTAGTTTGTTTTCTATGTCTGAGATTCTATATCTCGTTTGTAAATAAGTTCATTTGTGTCTTTTTTTTTAAGATAACACATATGAGTGATATGTTATTTTTCTTTCTCTTTCGGGCTTACTTCACGTAGAATGACAATCACCAGTTCCATCCATGTTGCTGCAAAATGGCATTATTTTACTTTTTTTTTTAATCACTGAGTACTATTCCATTGTACAAATGCACCAGAACTTCTTTATCCAGTTTCCTGTTGATAGACATTTAGCTTGTTTCCATTATTGGCTATTGTAAATACTGCTGCTATGAATATTGGGGTGCATGTATCTTTTTTAATTAGAGTTCCCTCTGGATCTATGCTCAGGATTGGGATTGATAGATCATATGGCTGGTTTTTATTTTTTTTTTTTTTTTTGAGCAGACTCCATACTGTTTTCCATAATGGTTGCACCAAACTACACTCCCAACAGCAGTATAGAAGGGATCCCTTTTCCCCACACCCTCTCCAGCATGTATTATTTGTGGACTCTTTAATGATGACC
The DNA here is from genome assembly GCF_048773025.1 of Camelus bactrianus. Classification (NCBI taxonomy): domain Eukaryota; kingdom Metazoa; phylum Chordata; class Mammalia; order Artiodactyla; family Camelidae; genus Camelus; species Camelus bactrianus. The sequence continues at coordinate 13,353,774 of NC_133548.1, forward strand.
ATTCTGACTGATGTGAGGTGATAACTCATTGTTGTTTTGATTTGCATTTCTCTGATAATTAGCGATATTTAGCATTTTTTATATGCCTATTGGCCATTTATGTGTCTTCACTGGAGAATTGCTTGTTTAGATCTTCTGCCCATTGTAGGATAGGCTTGTTTGTTTGTTTGTATTTTGTCATTAAGTCATATTAATTGCATATATATTCTGGAAATTAAACCTTTGTCAGTTGCATCATTGTAAATATTTTCTCCCATTCCATAGGTTGTTATTTTGTTTTGCTTATGGTTTCCCTTGCTCTGCAAAAGATTTTGAGTTTAATTAATTAGGTCTCATTTGTTTACTTTTGCTGGTCCTGGGCTTTTATTTGCAGGGAGGTTTTTTTTTGCTGATTCTATTTCACTTTAAGTGATCAGTCTGTTCAAATGATCTATTTCTTCTTGATTCAGTTTTGGTGGACTGTATGTTTCTAGAAACTTGTCCATTTCATCTAGGTTTTCCAACTTGTTTCCATATAGTTTTTCATAATATTCTCTTATTTTTTTTTATTTTTTGTATTTCTGTGGTGTTGCTTGTGATTTTCCATTTTCACTTCTTATTTTGTTTCTTTGCATCCTCTCTCTTTTCTTCTTGGTGAGACTGGCAAGAGGTTTGTTTATTTTGTTTGCACTTTCAAAAAACCAGTTCTTGATTTGATTGATTTTTTTCTTTTTTTATTCTCTATTTTATTTATTTCCTCCCTGATTTTTATTATTTCTTTCCTTCTGCTGACTTTAGGTTTTGTTTGTTCTTCTTTCTTTATTCTTTTAGGTGGTAGGTTAGGTTATTCTTTTGAAATTGTTCCTGTTTTTTGAGAAAGGCCTCTAGCTCTGTGAACTTCCTTCTTGGAAGTGCTTTTGTTGCATCCCATAGATTCTGTGTGATTGTGTTTTCATTGTCATTTGTCCTAAGGCATTTTTAAATTTATTCTTTGATTTGACCATTGACTCATTGGTTTTGTAGTAGCATGTTGTTTAGTCTCCATGCAGCCATTTTTTTCTTATTTTTCTTTCTGTGGTTGGTTTCTAATTTCATGCCATTGAAGTCATCATAAAAAGGGAATGTTGATGAAGATGTAGAAAATTTAGAATGCTTGTACATTTGTTAACAGGACTATAAACTGATGCTACTATTATGGAAAATAATACAGACATCCCTAACATAAATTAAAAAAAGAACTAACATATGATCCATCAATCTCCCTTCTGGGTATATGTAGAAAGGAAATGGTATCAATATCTTGAAGAAATACTTACACTCCCACATGAAGCATTTTTTACAATAGCCAAGTTATGAAAACAACCTAATTGTCTTTCAACAACTAAGTGGACAAAGAAATGGGATATATGTACAAATGGAATATTATTCAGTCAAAAAAAGAAAGAAATTCTGCTTTTAGAAATATGGATGAACATGGAGGACATTAAGTGAAATAAACCAGATACAGAAAGATGAAAATTGTATTACCTCACTTACTTGTGCAATCTAAAATAGTCAAGCTCATGGAATCAGATAGTAAGCAGAATGTGGATTCCCAGGGGCTGGAGGGTGGGATAAATGGGGATAAATTGCTCAAAACATACCAACTTCCAGTTATAAGGTAAATAAGTTCTGGGGAATCTAATATACAGCAAGGTGGTTACAGTTAATAATATAGTATTGCATACTTGAAATCTACTAAGAGAGTAGATTTTAAGGGGTCTAACCAAAAGAAAAACTAACCCAAATATCAAAATGATAATTGCATGAGGTGATGGATGTGTTCTTTAGGTTGATTGTGATTATCATTTCATGATCTATATGTATATCAAATCATCACACTGTACATCATAAATATATACAGTTTTATTTTGTCACCTATACATCAATAAAGCTGGTATAAAGAAAGAATACATACTATGTGATTCAATTTGTATGACCATCTGGAAAAGACAAAGCTATAGGAATAGGAATGGATTAGTGTTTGCCAGGACCTGGAGGTGAAGGGAGGAGGTGATTACAAAGGGACATGAGGAAATATTTTTACGAGGAAATATTCTGCATGATGATTGTGACAGTGGTACACAACCATCTGCATTTTGTCAAAACTTATAAAACAGACTAAAAAGGAAGAATGCTGTACGATAAAGATGAAATATCGTGTAAAAATGGAAAGCAAAAATACTTCCTACATTGAAACAGACAGTTGTAAAGTATAAGACAAGATTCTATTTATAATAGCAGCAAAAAAAAATCAAAATGACTAAAATTACAAAGAAACATACTAGATATATGTGAACATAAAAGAAGACTTGTTAAGTGGAAAGATCTACCTAGTTTGTGAATAAAAATTCTCAATTCTCTAAAGACATAAACTCTTTCTAAATAAAAACTTATTGCAAATACCAGCTAAACTTATTTTTTTACCAGACTAACTTATTTTGAAATATAATCATGCAGGAATAGACATAGTTCTGATAAGTAATTGTAATGAAGAAGTCCTTGGCTTATGAGGTATCAAAGTGTATTTTAAACCAAACACAATTGCATCTTGTGTTGAATGACACATGAATATAGAGATCAGTGGAAGATAATAGAGATCTGAATTGGATCCAATCACATGTTATTTTTACAATGAATAGTTGGAATATCAAAATTATGGGGAAAGTATGCATCTATTAAAATGGCCATTTTGAAGAATAATTGAAATATGATCCCTAATGAACTCCCTACATCAAGATAATGTGTAGATTGTATAAAAATTTAAACATAAAATATGAAACAACAAAAAGACCTAAAAATTTAAATGTTGGAAAATGTGGAAAAATAATTTGGTAATATTGAAATAGGAAAATTTTAAGTAAGCTATAAAATACAAAGAGAATGTTGATAGATTTAATTATGTAAAGGTAAAATTATTTCTATGTGGACAAAAATATTCTGCACAGTACAAAAACCTCTGAGGCAAATCGCAAGCTGGACAAGTAATAATTTCATATGCATGGGAATGGGATAATTTCCTCTGCATGTGATTAAATCATAAAATCAGTATGAAAAGTATCAGCAATCAAAAAAGTGTAAAATTAATTAATATGCAATTCATGAGAAAGTAATACAAATCACTTTAAACATGGGAATGGATATCCAAATTCAATTATAATTATTTATAATTAAAGTATACAAGTGAAACAATATTTCTTCATTTAGGTTTTCAAATACCACAAATGTTTACCAAACATTGGTTGTTTGATAATGCCACAAAACAGGTATTTTCCAGAAATAAGGGAGTAGTGAGTTTGGTACAAGCTTATGCATGGCATTTTGGCCATCAACATTATAAATCATGTAACAACTGACTCAACAATTTTACCTTTCTATCAACATTATAACTACATATACCAGTTGACTCAATGATTTCTCCTCTAGGAGCTCATACTTACACAATTTCAAAAATATTTCATTGCAGAACTATTTAACATCAAAAAAGACTGGGAAAAACATGGAAAAGAATAGATATATCGACTTCTGTGTATCCTTTATAAAATAAAGAATTTTGAAGGAATGGAGAATGATTTAAGTCTATATAAACTGGTATGTAAAGACTTTCAGAAGGCAGAGTTGTAAGATGCAAAATTTGTACAATTGGAACATAAACATACACATACATGGAAAAGTACAAGAATAATTACTTGAAGAACCTTAAAAACAGAATATAGTGAGTATATCTGAAAAGACTAGGAGACACTGGCATGGGATGGGTAGGAGGTTTATTCTACAATGGATTATTTTGCATAAATTTTATTTCTAATACTTATTATTCTGCATCATACTTATGAACTTATTTTAAATATTAAAATAATGCACTAAAAATACTTAAGGAAAATTAAATTGAATAAATAAGATAATCTATACAACATTAAATACTTTGACTAGTACCAAAAAAAGATTTAAAAAAATCAGACTGAAAATAAAAATAAGAATGAGAAACTACTAAAAGAAAATGCAGAAATTAAGTAAAAATTACTGTAACTCCATAAAAATTTTGACTAATAAATTATGTATTACTTATTGATTCCCTACTAGAAATGCATTCCAACATTTCAGGCAAAGTGACAAACCAGTCATCATATAGTTTATATTCTAGCAAGGAATTTTTATTAATAACACAAAAAAATGGTTCATTTTTGATTATAATTACCATTAATCCTTCAGAGAGAAAGTTTGATGCAGATTTATGAAGACTTTTACATTCTGGGAGATTGGTGCTAATGCTAAATTACTTTCTTTATGATGAATAAAGCACTTATTTAATACTCAATCTGCCTTTTTTTCCCCAGAGTTTCTTCATAGCATTAGTCGTCTCTGAATTTCTTAGACTATAGATTAGCGGGTTCAGCATGGGGGTTATGACTGTATAAAACACACTCAATGATTTGTCAAAGGGGAAGGTCTTAGCAGGTCTTGCATACATGAAGATACAGGGAACAAAAAAGCAGACCACCACAGTGATGTGGGAACCACAGGTCTGGAGGGCTTTCCACCTCCCTTCCTGACTAACATTCTTTAGAGAGTGCAAGATGACTCCATACGAGATGAGTAAGAGTAGAAACACAGTAGCAGAGCTCAGTCCTCCATTGGCCACCACTAAGATGCCAATGACATAGGTGTCAGTGCAGATGAGTTTCAATAAGGGGTACATGTCACATGTAAAGTGATCAATGACATTGGGGCCACAGAACTGGAGCCCATAAATAGTGCTAATTTGAATAACTGAGTGCAGAAAACCTCCAGCACAAGACACCACCACCAGCACAACACACACCCTCTGCCTCATGATAACCAAATAATGCAAGGGCTTACAGATGGCCACATAGCGGTCATAGGCCATCACCAGCAGAAGGAAGACCTCTGACCCACCAAAATGTGCTCAGTAAAGAGCTGGGCCAGACAAAACTGGAAGGATATAGTATTTTCCCCAAAGAACAAGTCTGAAATCAATCTGGGGGAAATAGAAGAGGAATAAATTAGATCTATAAATGATAAGCTGGCAAGAAAAAAGTACATTGGTGAGTTGAGGGTCTTACTGACAGTTATAGTTACAACAGTGAGCAGATTGCCCACAATGGTCAAAATGTAGAAGAGCAAGAACATAACAAAAAGGACCTTCTGCTCCTTTCGATTCTGTGTGAGGCCCAAGAGGATAAAATAAGTTACATTGTTCCTTGATTCCATCCAGTCTGCACAGGAGATGACTTCACCTATTAGTAAGAGTAAAATAATTAAACAATTCAAGTAAAACAATGTGTTTGAAATATCTATGTGTGTCTAGCATGTCAGAGACATTGTGAGTACTAGTACCAAGATGGATAAGGCATAGTTCCTTACCCTCAGTGGTATGATGCATAATGAGGGATCAAACAATTCCAGATTCATAATAAGTGTCATTACAAGAAATTTACACAAAGCTTAGAGTCACACTACAGGAATACATCTATCAAACTAGAATAAGAGAAGGCATTCTATAAGAAGCAATGGTTTAGCTGAGCTTTAAAGGAAAAGTAAAAGAACAAGAAAAATGGAAGGGGAATTCTAAAAAAAAAGTACACCATTTATAAATTCACAAATCTATAATACTTCAACTAATTTGCATATTCCGTGTGATTAGATCAAGCTATGAATAGAAGTTTACTGCCCTGGATTGTCTCAGAACAAACTGAGACTTTGTTCTTAGGGTCTTTAGTTGGATATTCCTCCTTTTCCAGACCAATAAATAATGAAGTAGTCAAACTTCATGTCTCCAGACCATATCTATACCCTTATTTTCAAAAGTGTGTATGCAGTGTCTCCAATTTTGGATTTCTCCAGTTGGATATCAATTTAGCATATATAAAACAAAATTTAAATTTTTCTCAGTAAAAAAAGTGTTTCCTATCTTATTAAAGGGTATCAGTTTCAACACAATTGCTCAGATAAAAAAAAACCTTACAGTGTTTTTCACTCCCTTATTACTCATATTACCCTCATATTACTTACTCATACTTTTAGCAAATCTTGTTGTCACTACTCTGAATATCAAACATTTCATCGTTCCCTTTCCCCTGCTTCCTTCCTGACTCACTGCCAGGTCACTCCACTTTTATTCTGGCCACCAACAATTTGTTCTCCTGAAGCAGCCTGAAAGATTCTCTTTAAATCTTGCTTTGATCGTATCATGCCAAATACTGAACACTCCCACAGTGAATTCTAATCATGCAATTATAATTTATGTATTATATTTAATAGGTACAGTAGCAAGAATGGTAACCTCCATTTTTATTTGAAATAACTGAGACTCGGAGCATCTCATTAACTTTCCCAAAGTCACACATATATTTAAGCGATAAAACTAGAATTGGCATCCAAGTTTGAATTATTTCAAAATGATTCAGTTCATTACGTAATAAAGTCACACAATCCTGAAGCCTGGTTTTCGTTATTTGCTGTTATTCTCACCTTGTGGAGGCTTGTTCACCATCTGGAGGATGTGACTCTCCCAGTCACTCATGGTGACTTGGAATTCCTCTTTCATCCAATCTGAAAGCCAAGGGCGACAGGCTGCGTTATTACTCGAGGATGTATTTGGTTTCATGTGACTGTGCGTTCATTTCTTCCATGGACTCCTGATTATTCAGAAGAAAGTTTTCATTTGCTCTGTAGATTATTTAAAGTAATTCCGCAGTGCCCACCAAAAAAAAAATAAAAGTTTACTACGTTAAGATAATTTATCCAAAATATCTGCAAATCCTATGTTTACATTAGAAGAGAGCAACCAGCCATTTCCCAGGGAAATGCATCTCAAGTAACTTCTTTTCCTGCTAACTTTAAAATAGAAAAATACCATTCACATGTTCAGTCCTTTTTTTCCTCTCTTGTTGATATGACCAGGCTAGTTGGTTTGTGATTCTGAGATTCATTCTTGCACTGGTTTTCTTTCTTCTTTTTAATGCATTGCTTTAAACCTAACAATAAGCCTGAAATTTTTATATCAGTACTTAAAAGGATATCATCATTTGTCTCACTAGGGGCAAAGATCACTAGACATTTTATCCCTTCTAACCTCATTTATCTTTAAGTCTTAGAATTGGAAAGTGTCCAAGACTGATTCTTGCTTAATTAAATTCACTGGGATTTTTCACTACATTTAAAAAGTACATCAGTATATAAAGAGGTTATTAATCTTCAACACAGAATTAGGGTCAAAAAGATGTAACATGGGGGAAAAAACAGCTTTGTACCTGCTTTCAGACTATTGTGAACCAAGTACAAAGTATCAGCCAAATCTTTTTGTCCCAGTGAAGATTAATTCCTCAGATATTTCCCCACATGCCACAGCAAGCTTATCTTTCTTTTTATTTAATATTCAAATTGTCCATTATTGACATTTAATAAATTTACAAAAATATTATCACCAATTAAGATTTAATATCTCATTTAATATACAATAATTATTTATTTAATAATGTAATGAACCTACTTTATACCTGGAACTGTGCTATCATTGAGGACACAGCAATTAATAAAACAAAGAAAAAAATAACACACAGCAATTAATAAAGCAAATGAATAATGACATGAAATTTCTTTCCCACATGAATTCTGTATTCTTACAATAGAGTCAGACAATAAAGAAGGAAAGAATTTAATTAAGTGGTTGTACTCCTGTGCAGTGTTTATATGACAACAAATAGAATACTGTGACATAAATAAGATGGTAAATTTTACTGTGGAAAATATAATCAGGGAAGTGGTTTATAAAAGGTGATGTTTAAGCTGAGATCCAAAGAATAGGAATGGCTACCATTGGAAGCAGTGTTACAGACAGGGAAATTAAGTAAACTTTAATTAAGTTATCTCACTGCAGAGATGACATGATCTATACCTAGAAAAAATTCTAAAAGTTTAACAGGAACTTTTACTGCAGGATCATGTTGCAAAGATGTGGTGTGAGTGTATACTCACTCTTACAACCAGCTATGCCAGGACCTGGCCCCACCCACCAGCAGACAGTAGTCACTGCAGAATTCAAGGCCTGTCAATCAGTGGGACCAGGGGCCAGCCACATCTACCAGCATGTCCCCAGTAGTCAGCCCACAACAGGAGAGGATCCACGCAGCCCACATAATGGGAGTCACTAGAGCACATAGCGCTGGTGATCAGAAGAGAGTGTACTAATGGGATATTTTCTACGTAAAACCGCTTCTTCAAGATTTAGGAACATAACCAAACCACCAAATACATGGAAATAAAACACAGAAAATCAGGCAAAATGAGGCAATAGAGGAATATGTTCCAAGTAAAGGAACACAATAAAAACCCCAGAAGAAGAACTAAATGAAGTGGAGATAAGAAAGCTACCCAATAAAGGATTCGATGTAATGATTATAAAGATGCTCAAAGAACTCAGGAGAAGATTGTAACTCAGAAGATTGTAACTCAGGAGAAGATTGTTCTGACTACCTGGTCTTTGTTGTAAAAACTCCTCTATATCCTGGTTCCTGCCTTACCTCTTCTGAGCAGTCCCTCAGAGCAATCTGAGAGGCTGTCATCCCGGGCTTGGAGGGGTTCAAGTCCTCAGAAATGTCCACCAAATAAAACTTAACTCATAACTTTTACATTGTGCATTTATTTCAGTCTACATGATTCAGTGTTTTCAGATGAGAACCTTCACATATACCAAATGGACCTCAAATTCTCCATTTCAATTCATCATCTTTAATGAAATGTCAGCAGTTTCAGAAGCATTCCAGTTATCAAGTGCCCCTGTTTTTTCAAGAGCAATTACTCCTAAGGAGATAAAGTAGAGATGATGGTAATTCATCCAGTAAATATTTATTAAGCATTTATTCTAGGCCAAGTTTTCTCCCAGTTTCAGGGTATGCGATAATGAACAAAACACATACCCTATACCACTTCTGAGCAAATAACTTTCTCTATTTTGAGTTCCTATATTTCTAGACATGTACTGCTTGCATGCTATATTGTACACATGTTCATAGCAAAATAATGTTAGGACCCCTCAGACAGGTGTTTTCAGGAAACTCAGACTCACAGATGTGTCCCCTCAAGTTTAGGAAAGTACAGGGCCAATATGAAGTAGGGAACAAGAAAAAGAGATTCAAATATGGCCAAGGAAATAGGGGACCCTTCCAGCACCAGGAATGCTTACAAGGCCAGTCAGCTTTCAGAGTATTCTTATAGGTAGGCATAGAGAATTATATATAATCCTTCCTAAAGCTAATTGATATATTATTTATAATTACATTTACTTAGAAAAATAACATGTATATTATTAGCTTAACACTCTATGCCAAGTACTGAGTTCTATTATAATGTAAGACTCAAATAATAAAGATTTATGAGCATTGAATTGTCTAAAAGCTTATACAGATTGTTTCATTTGATCTTGAAAACATCTCCACACTTCCCCATTTCACAAAACTTAAGAACCTGTTAAACAAAAACTTGTTTTGCTAAAGTTTACATTATAAGTGGCAAAGCTGAGATTTGATCTCAGAAGAATCTTCCTCAAAAAGACTATGCTCTTTACCATTAAAGTATTCTTAAACTGGTCACCAGATCCTCAAAAATGTATGTGAAATTTGTAATAATGGAAAATCACACCAACAAAGCAAAATGGTAAAACTGAGTTTCTTAAAGTGAATGACTAGTTAAGATTCTAATAAAAATGAGTTTTTATTACTGAGTCTAAATTTGTACTGCTCACCACATAACAGGCCAATAAACTGAGACACAAGCTGTTAGGGCGAGGAATAGTGACTTTATCTGGGGAGCCAGCAGACCAAAGATAAGGTGGACTAGTGTCCCAAAGAGCCATCTTGCCTGGGTTTGGATGCTAGTTTCCTTACAGAACAGAAAGCAGAAGTGAGGCAGTAAAGTATAAAAGGTGAAAGGTGTTGCAAATATTTCCTGGTTCTGGCCAGACTCCAGAGGGCATGTGTGAATGTCCTGCGGTCAGTCACAGGCGGGCCTGGTCGGGATGTTTCCTTGAGCTCAACAAAGGTATTTTAGGTTAATGCTCAGGCACAGGAGGCCGGTCCCCAGAGAGGCGTCATCCATTATGTATACTTTAAGCTATAGGCGACCCCCCTTTAGTGATTAACTTATAGCAAAAGCAATAGAGCGCAAAGGTGAAAGTAAGAGAAGCAGACCCACTGTGAAGTCAGAGCTGTTCTTCCCGATCACTGGTGTGTCCGGTTTAGCATCTCTGTGTAACAAAGTGACAGTATGAGGAAACTGAGAATTAATTACTTCTGTGTAGACTGGTATGTAATAGCCTTCAGAAGGCTAAGCAGCTCAATGTAAAATTTAAACACAGGCATAAACACATGCATCTATGAAAATATGCTGCTATTTGCAAAAGTAATGAGTCAAATCTCAGAGCAGAGCGACTGCATCTGGAAGAACTGAGAGACAATGGTCTGGGATGTGGAGGAGGTTTAATTAAACATGGATTCTATTTTTAATATTTACTATCCATCATACTTACAATTTTTATTTAAAAATTAAAATATTAAATGAAAAATTTCATAGGTATAGCAAATGAAGCTGAATAAAGAGGATGGTGTATACACATTAAATTTTGTAACTAGCATAATAAATGGAATAATGATATAAGACAAGAATCTGACAAAAATGAAACTAAGAATGAGAAAGTAATAAAAGTAAATGCAGAAATTCATTAAAATTAGGGTAACTCTATAAAAATTTCATTGACTAATTCATTAGATATTATTTATTGACTCCCTGCTTAATGCATTCTGCCCTTCTCCACCCCACTAGGTGCAGTAATCAACCAGACATTACAGGATGTACACATTGACAGGGGAATTGTCATTGGTTATGAACATACAGTTCAACTTTTACTTCAATTATCATAAATCCTTTAGAGAAAAGGAAAGTTTGCATCAGATTTATGAAGACTTTTGCATTCCAAAGAGATTGGCCCTAATGCTAAATTAGTTTCTTCATGATGAATAAAGCACTTATTTATTACTTAATCTCACTTTTTTCTCCAGAGCTTCTTCATAGCATTAGTCATCTCAGAATTTCTTAGACTGTAGATTAAAGGGTTCAGCATAGGAGTGATGACTGTAAAAAATACACTTAATGATTTATCAATGGGGAAAGTCTTAGCGGGTCTCACATATATGAAAATACAGGGAACAAAAAAGCAGACAACCACAGTGATGTGGGAACCACAGGTCTGGAGAGCTTTCCGCCTCCCTTCCTGACTCAGGTTCTTTAGAGAGCGCAAGATGACTACATAAGAGATGAGTAAGAGCAGAAACACAATAGTGCAGATCAGTCCTCCATTGGCCACTACAATGAGGCCAATGACATAAGTGTCAGTGCAGACGAGTTTCAATAAGGGGTACACATCACAGATAAAGTGATCAATGACATTGGGGCCACAGAATGGGAGCCCATAAATAGTGCTAACTTGAATAACTGAGTGCAGAAAACCTCCAGCACAAGACACCACCACCAGCACAACACACACCCTTTGCTTCATGATAATCAAATAATGCAAGGGTTTACAGATGGCCACGTAGCGGTCATAGGCCATCACCAGCAGAAGGAAGACCTCTGATCCACCAAAAATGTGCTCTGTAAACAGCTGAGTCATGCAAGATTCAAAGGATATGGTGTTTTCCCCAAAGAATAAGTCTGAAATCAATCTGGGGGTAAAAGAAGATGAATAAGTGGCATCCATAAATGATAAGCTAGCAAGAAAAAAGTACATTGGTGACTTCAGGGTCTTACTGACAGTTATTGTCACAATAATGAGCAGGTTGCCCACCATGGTCAAAATGTAGAAGAGCAAGAACATAACAAAAAGGACTTTCTGCTCCTTTGGATTCTGTGTGAGGCCCAGGAGGATGAAATAAGTTACATTGTTCCTTGGTTCCATCTAATCTGTACAAGAGGTGATTTCACATATCAGAAGCATTTTACCTACAAAACAAGGCAGAAAACTTTTAAATGCATTCATTACAGTTTTATATTTTAATTATCCATTCCATTAAAACAATGTGTATGAAGCATTTATTTGTGCCCAATGCATCAGAGATAGTGTGATTACCAAGTTGGATAAGGCATAGTTCCCTCTCTGTGATATGATATATTATGAGGAATCAAACAGTTTCAGATCCACATAATGAATAACAGTATTAGACATTTACAGAAAGCTAAGAGTCACAGAGTAGGAATGTATCAGTCAAACTAAAGTCAGAGAAGGCTTCTCTAAGAATGTAATTCCTTAGCTAAGCTTCTAAGAGAAAGTGAAAGAACAAGAAAAGATGGGAAGGAAATTCCATGAAGGTATACCATTTGTAAGTTCTGAAAATGTAATACTTGACACCCACATAAGCTAATTTACACATCCCAGTGTAGGTAGATCAAAATATGAATAGATGGCCAGTGCCCTGAACTGTCTCAGAACTCCCCAAACTTCTCTCTTACTGTCTTAGGTGGATATTCCCCCTTTTCCTGATGATTCATTGCTGAAGCCGTCCAGTTTTGTACCTCCAGCCTCTGCCTCTACGTGTATAAGCAGCATGTACCATTTTGGTCATCTCCAGTTGGGTATCAATTTAATATTTATAAAACATCATTTAAAATGTCCACAATAATAAATGTGTTTCCCATCTCATGAAATGGTACTGCCTTCAAAGTAATTGTTCAGATAAAAAGTTCTCACAGTATCGTTCGATTCTTTATTTCTTTCATATTAGTTGTTAATACTTTGAATATTTCCTGTTGTCTCTACTTTCAAAATACATCACAAATTGGGTCATTTCCTACCTCCCCCCACTTCTGTTTTTGCCCATTGTAATCACCTCCTGCCAAGTCTCTCCACTTTTATTCTGGCCTCCATGAATCTGTTCTCCTTAGGTAGTCCAAAGTTTGCTCCTTAAATTTTGTTCTGATTATATCACCCAACTGCTCTAAACACTTCTAGTGGATTCCAGTTATGTACTCAGAATATGTGTCACAGTTAACATTTAGAGTGATAGGAACTATTTTCACCTTTTTATAGCTGAAAAAAAAATGAGGCTCAGACCATCTCATTAATTTCCCCAAGGTCACACATTTTTACATGATAAAACTAGAATTGGAATCTAGGTTCAATTTATCTCAAAATGATTTATTTCTTACATAGTAAAGTCACACAATTGTGAATCCTGGTTCCCACTATGTACTGTTATTCTCACCTTGTGGAGGCTTGTTCCATAATCTGAAGGATGAGTTTTTAAATTACTCATAACCTGGAATTCTCTTTTTATCCGATTTGACAACAGAGGGCAAAAGACTGCATTATTACTTGAGGATATATTCTATTTCATTTCGCTATGTTTATTTTTTCTATGGAGTCTCCTGAATATTCAGAAGACATTTTATTTGCACTATAGATTCTTTAAGAGAAATATCATGGTGACTACAAAAAACAAAGGTTTATCATGTTTGGATAATTTATCAAAAAGATCAGCAAATCCTATGTTCACATAGGAAGATTGTAACCAGCCATTTTCTGAGGGAAATGTATCTCAAGTAACTTCATTTCCTCAACTTCAAAATAGAAAAATATCATTTAATTGTTTAATCCTTCTCCTCTATCTTGTTGGTGTGGCCAGACTAGTTGATTTGAGAGTTTGAGATACATTCTGTTTCTTTTTTTGTTATGATTTGCTTGAAGCCTAAAAAAGGATCTCCTGAAAAATTATATCCATTCTTAAATGATAATATCTCTGTTCCCACTCGGGGCAAGATCACTGGACATTTTATTCCTTCTAACCTCATTTGTTGTTCAGTCTTAGAATTGGAAAGTGTCCAAAACCAATTCTCACTTAATTAAATTCACTGGGATTTTCCACTACATTTTAAAAATTCATCAGTATGTAAAGAGGCTACCAAACCTCATCACAGAATTAGGGTAAAAAAGATGTCACATGAAAAAAAAAAAAAAAAGAAAAACAGCTTTATAACTGCTTTCAAACTATTGCAAACCAAAAATAAAATAGCAGCCAAATATTTTGTGTCAGTGACAATTAATTCCTCAAGTGTTTCCCCACTTGCCATAGCAAGCTTATCATTCTTTTTGTTTAATATTTGACCTATCCTGTCTTGACATTTTTTAAATTCATGAAAATGTTATCACCATTTCAGATATAATATCTAATATTGTATCTGATTATTATTTATTTTAATACTTAAGACAACTATGTTATACAAGGAACTGTGTTATAGTTGAGGTGACAGCAATCAATAAAACAAGGGAAAAAAATCACATGAAAGTTTCTTTCAAGATGGATCTTATATTCTTACAATAGAGTCAGACAAAAAAAAGGAGACAATTTAATAAATTAGGAGGTTAGGGGGCCATTCCAGCAACAAGAATGCTTACAAGGTCAGTCAGCTTTCAGCATGTTCCTTTCTGAAGGCCCAGATAAATTATGCATGAGGCTTTCTAGAGATAGATTAATTAATTATTATGTAATTAATATATTTATTTACATATATACTTATAAAACTAACATGTTTATTAACTTAATACTCTATGCGAAGTAAGGAGTTCTATTACAATTTAAAAGACTCTAATAATAAAGTGTTCACAATAACTAACATTTCTGAGCACTTAGTTATCTAAGAGTTTATACAGATTCTTTTATTTGATTTTGAAAATATCTCCACCATTTCCCATTTAACAAAACTTGAGGAAGTCTTGTTTTGCCAAAGTTTACATTAAAATGGGAAACTTAAGATTTGATCTCAGAAGAATCTTCCTCAAAAAGACTATGCTCTTTAACATTACAGCATATTTAAACTGGCCACCCAATGCTCAAAAATGTACGTGAAATTTGTAATAATGTAAAATCCCCACCAATAAAGCAAAACTATGAAAATGAGTTCCTTAAAGTGAATGACTAGTTAAGATAATAAAAAAAATGACTTTATTACTGAGTCTAAGTTTATACTGCTCACCACACAACAGGCCAATAAACTGAGACACAAGCTGTTAGGGCAAGGAATAGTGACTTTATCTGGGGAGCCAGCAGACCAAAGATAAGGTGGACTAGTGTCCCAAAGAGCCATCTTGCCTGGGTTTGGATGCTAGTTTCCTTACAGAACAGAAAGCAGAAGTGAGGCAGTAAAGTATAAAAGGTGAAAGGTGTTGCAAATATTTCCTGGTTCTGGCCAGACTCCAGAGGGCATGTGTGAATGTCCTGCGGTCAGTCACAGGCGGGCCTGGTCGGGATGTTTCCTTGAGCTCAACAAAGGTATCTTAGATTAATGCTCAGGCACGGGAGGCCGGTTCCCAGAGAGGCGCCATCCATTATGTATACTTTAAGCTATAGGCGACCCCCCTCTTTGGTGATTAACTTATAGCAAAAGCAATAGAGCACAAAGGTGAAAGTAAGAGAAGCAGACCCACTGTGAAGTCAGAGCTGTTCTTCCTGATCACTGGTGCGTCCAATTTAGTGTCTCTGTGTAACAAAGTGCAAGTGTGAGGAAACTCAGAATTAATCACTTCTACATAGACTGGTATGTAATAGCCTTCAGAAGGCTAAGTGGTGCAATGCAAAATTTAAACACAGACATAAACACATGCATGTGTGACAATATGCTGGTATTTGCAAATGTTATGAGTCAAATCTCAGAACAGAGTGACTGCGTCTCAAAGACTGAGAGACAATGGTCTGGGATGCAGAGGAGGTTTTATTCTACACTCTTTCATTTCCATAGATTCTATTTTTAATGTTTATTACTATCTATCATCCAAATTATATATTAAAACTAAAATATTACATTAAAATTTCACAAGTAAGGCAAATGAAGTAAAGATAATAGTCCATACAGCATTAAGTATTTTAACTAAGATAACAAATAGAATGATGATTAAACACAAGAATCTGACAAAAATGAAATTAAGAATGAGAAAGTAATAAAAGTAAATGCAGAAATTCACTAAAATTAGTGTAACTGTATAAAAATTTCATTGACTAATTCATTAGATATTATTTATTGACTCCCTGCTTAATGCATTCTACCCCTCTCCACCCCGCTAGGTGCAGTAATCAACCAGACATTATAGGATGCACATTCTAACGTGGAAACTGTCATTGTTTTTAAACATATAATTCAATCTTTGATTTAATTATCATAAACCCTTTAGAGAAAAAGAAAATTTGCATTAGATCTATGAAGACCTTTACATTCCAAGGAGATTGGCCCTAATGCTAAATTAGTTTCTTTGTGATGGATAATTCCCTTATTCAATGCTTGCTCTGCCTTGTTTTCCTCCAGAGCTTCTTCATAGCATTAGTCATCTCAGAATTTCATAGACTATTGATTAAATGATTCAGCATAGGGGTGATGACTGTAAAAAAACATGCTTAATGATTTATCAATGGGGAAAGTCTTAGCAGGTCTCGCATACATGAAAATACAGGGCACAAAGAAGCAGACAACCACAGTGTTGTGGAACCACAGGTCTGGAGGGCTTCCCATCTCCCTTCCTGACTCAGGTTCTTTAAAGAGTGCAAGATGACTCCATATGAGATGAGTGAGAGCAGAAACACAATAGCAGAGCTCAGTCCTCCATTGGCCACCACTAAGATGACAATGACATAGGTGTCAGTGCAGATGAGTTTCAATAAGGGGTACATGTCACATGTAAAGTGATCAATGACATTGGGGCCACAGAACTGGAGCCCATAAATAGTGCCAAGTTCAATTACTGAGTGCAGAAATCCTCCACGTAAGACACCACCAGCAGCACAACACACATCCTTTGCCTCATGATAACCTAATAATGCAAGGGCCTACAGATGGCCACACAGTGAACATAAGCCATTACCAATAGAATAACAATCTCTGATCCACCAAAAATATGCTCTTTAAACAGCTGAGTCATGCAATATTCAAAGGATATAGTGTTTTCCCCAAAGAACAAGTCTGAAATCAATCTGGAGGAAATTGAAGAGGAATAAGCCATGTTCAAAAATAAGCTCACAAGAAAAATGTACATTGGTGAGTTCAGGGTCTTACTGACAGTTATTGTCACGACAATGAGCAGGTTGCCCAACAAGGTCAAAATGCAGAAGAGCAAGAACATAACAAAAAGGACCTTCTGCTCCTTGAGACTGTGTGTGAGGCACAAGAGGATGAAATAAGTTACATTGTTCCTTGCTTCCATCTAGTCTGTACAGGAGCTGACTTCACGTATTAGAAGCATTTTACCTACAAATCAAGGCAGAAAACTTTTAAATGCATTACAAGTTTTATCCTTCATTTATCCATTCAATCAAAACAATGTGTATGAAGTATCTATTTGTGCCCAATGTGTTATAGTGCAGAGCTCTACAGATGGTCACATAGGGTCATAGGCCATGACCACAAAGAGGATGATCTCTGAAGCTCCCATGAAATGTTGAGTAAAAAGCCACTGAGAAGGAGACAGCTTTTGAAACAGAAAGCAAATTAGCTAATGTTTTAGGGATTGTGGAAGAGGAATAGCATATATTTATCAAAGACGAGAAAGTCAGGATGAAATACATGGGAGGGTCCAAAGTTGGGCACAGATTATAGCAACCTCAGTGAGCAGGTTGCCTGTGACAATGACAATTAGGTGATAAGTATCACCAAAAAAAGAATTTTCTGCATCTGAGGATTCTGCTTAAATCCCATTAAAATGAATTCAGTCATATTCATCCTGTCTTCTTTCACTTCAATGCTGATGATGAATGCAGAATTGGGGCATTAACATGTAAAGACAATATTTTCAGTAGCAAGGTGACAAAAACAATATATTCGATTTTCAAATAATCCAAAGCATTTTGATAATATAAGCTATTTTTTCCATAGTGTGCTAGAGGATAAGCGACATGACAAAAAAGAGTGAACAACTGAGGCTGTTTAATTCAGCTTCTTACAAAGATGCTCAAATCCCTCTTCAATGCCTTCTGACAGCTTGTCCCTGGGCCTTTGCTGGAGGACCTCTAGTCACAGGGAGCTCACAGTATAATAAATCTGCTTCTCAGCCAATAAGAAATGCTAAAGACTCTTCTTTAACTATTAAAATATTTGTACAACTGTTGATTCTGGTTCTGCACACTGTTGATACACAGACTGAGTCTAATTCACCCACCCCTTCCATTTAAAAGCCACTTAAATAAGTCTAAGGAATACAGGCCTGTCTCCCCAGCACTTGGTTCAGTGTCTGACTCACACTGCTGTTCAATAAAATTAGGTGAATAAACAAGTTGGAAGATGTTCAATTCCCTCTGTTTTTTTTTCTTTCTTTCTTTTTTTCAAGCAAACTCTAAAACATAGCATTTACTCTCTTACCTCCCCAAAAAACAACAAAGAAACAAAACAACTGAATAAACAGTTGGAATGTTAAAAATGATCTTTCTTTCACCCACTGAGATCTCTCACTCTCTCCATCATGAGCAGCTCTCTTTCCTAATCTACTTTAACCAGTCCCCTTTCCTTCTGGCCAAGGGGTAGTGTGAGCTGAATATTTCAGGGAAGGTGAGAAGAAAAGAGGAATGTCATAGTGTTTATTGTCCTGGTTCCCTGTGGTGGTTTGTCCATGGCTGGGCACTTTTCACTGAGGATGGGCTCCCTTGGATGGAACTTTTGGGCTCCTGTGATCTCTCTCTGAAGCCCTACTGTGTTCATGTCTTCCTACTGTTACTAACCCTGGGGTCTTTATCATCCCCTGTTAGTTTCTCTCAACTCAACCCATACCTTGACAAGTAAATATATTCAAATCATTTAATCTCCCATTTTGAGTATGCTATTTCTTGTTAAAACTCCAGAGGATGCAGAAATTTTGTGGTTATTCCTTTGTAAAAATGTAAACGTGAAAATCATTTTCTCTTTATGCATACTTATTTTGTTCATGAGGCATCTGTAATTCCTTTGATGTATAGCTGCTAAATAAATGAAATTTTGTTTGGAAAAATATTGTGAAAGACAGAAATGCAACACACTCACAGAAAAAATCTATGTGTTATCTATAGCATTCCTTTGGAGTCATGAGTCTATGGGATTTATACCTTTTACTGAGTTTAAGCTGCTTTACAACTCTTGAAGTTGTAGAAAACTGACAATAATGTAGGTAGTTTTTGTCCATAGAAATAGAGTGAGAGACACACACACTGACAGAGAGACGTCTGGAGAACTAAAGAGGATCCCTCTCAGCTAAGTGTCAGACTACTGATCAGTGCATGCATTTCAGGAAACTCCCTGAGGCTGGGGAAAGTTTTAACCAGATGGACTACTGAGAAGGGTGCTTGGACTTCACACCGGACCCAGAATAATGCACATTCTCACAAGCTGGAAAAGCTCTTAGCTCCCAAGGCCAGGGCAGTGAGTTGAATATTTAGGAAGATTTAGCGTCAGTCATGGGACATAATTACCCCTAGACTGAGCGCATCTCAAGGCCGCCTCAAAAACCACACCAGAAAGAAAAAAAAAAAAAAATCCAATAGAATCAAACTAAATACTAAATACTGTGTTCAGAGTTTTGTGTCTTTGTTAATGTGAAGTATTAATCTAATTATTTTCTTTGCCATACTTTGTTCATTTTGTTATAAGGGTTTTGCTGGGTGCATAAAATGCATTAGGAATTGTACTAATTCCTCCCGTCTGTGAAAGTATTTATGTATACTGGTGCTATTTCTTTATTAGTGGGTCTGTAGAATTCATTGATTGAAACTATGTGGAAATGAAATTTTGTTTTGGGAATGATAGGATTCTAAAGAATTCATTTATTTAGGTATTAAGTTTTTCCAGCTTTTAATTATTTTTCCTTGTGTGTTTAGAAACTTGTATGTTTATAGCAGTGGTCCATTTTCCCTTAGTTGGTGAGTACACCATCATAAATTTGCTCATCGTATCATTTTATTCTTTTTAAGATCTGCAGTATCTGCAGTGATGACCCTCCCTTCACTGTTAATTCTGATAATTTGTTCTTTTTTCTTATTTTTTTCTTAATCTGTTTTCTAGGATCTTATCAATTATATTAAGCTTTCAAAGAACAAATTCCTGGTTTTAAATATTTTCTCTATTTTCATTTAATTTCTATTTATGATTTCTGTCTTCTATTTGCTATTTCCTTTCTACAGTGTCCTCTGGGTTTAATTTTTATTATCTTTTTCTAGCTTCTTGAGACAGAAGCTCAGTTCATTCCGTGTAACATTTCTTGACTTCCAACACTTGCATTTAAGGTATACATTCCTCTCTAAGCACTCCTTTAGCTACGTCCAGTGGATTTATATAGAATAATATATCACATATAGCCTTTTATACGTATACATATACTTCATAAGTACCTTTCATATATCTTTTATAGAAATTTATATCATTATCCTTGTGTTGAAAATATACCTTTCAGAATGTTCACAGTTAATTTAGATTTCTAATGCTTACTTTGTAATTAATTGGAAAATGATACATTTTAGTTATCAGTCTCCAGTTGAATTACATTATTGTAAAATATATATGTGTATATATATACTATATGATTTAAGTCCTTTGTAAGGTATTTTGATTGTGTCACGGCCTAGTCAATAGTCTACTTTGGTGAATGCCCCATGAGCACTTGGAGATGAACAGAATAGCCCTACAAATTTTTTCTTCCCCCATTTCCACACTAACATAGATTCTATCAACTTGCCTGTCTGAAAATATGTCACCAATTATGTGATAAAATGTATCTGTATTTGAAATGAGTTTTAAGTGTCTTGTTCTGAAATTAGCATTCATAATATTTTGGAAATGAGTTCAGATGTCATCTTCAAAGACAAAGTTTAAACACATATTCCTATTCTGAAGGTTGTGATTTAAACACATTTTTACATATTTCACTTCTGCCTAGACTGGACTTTTCCTTTCTGGTGACATGACTTCAAGTTTGTTTTTTGTTTGTTTGTTTATCTTTTTAGGCTTTTCCTTGGGGAGCATTGTCCTGTAAGTCCTGTTCTATGTGGTGATTATCCTGGTGGCATCCCTGGAGAATAAAGAGTCTACCATCGAAATTATGATTAAGGTCCCAACGAATTTAATTAGACAAGAATCACCCTTGGAGATGCACCAGTTGAATGACTCCATTACATGATCAGGAGTTCAAATGTAGATAAAGGGTTTACTGACCTTTGTTCTTTCCTTACAGGAAAGACACTCATGAACTGAAATGATGGACTCCAAACTTAAGAAAGTATGTATATGTAATCATTCTCCATCTTTCAGGAAACCCAAAGTTCAACAATGCTGTATCAAGGCAGGACAGTATAACTTACTGAGACTCAAAAGACTGCAAAAGCTATTTCACTATCTCAGATTTATTGGTATAAGTCACCAATAAAATCATTTCTATGCAAACAATTCATAACACAATTTACAGTTTTCTCTCCAATCAAAATGTTGAATTAACATTAGTCGGTGATTCAGACAAATCCTGCCAACAATGACTATTTTAGTTCTCTGTTCAGACTCAAGATTCAGAGTTCTTTAGTAACGGGCCATTGATACTCATTTTGAAAATCCCAGTTATCTGAAAAGGAATATTTTTCTGAATGACTGAGATGAGTTAGGTTTCCTGCCAGCATGGAATGAGTTGGTCACACGGAAGCAGTTCAAGGTCCAGTGATGGTGTATGTATCTTGCTCTCTGTGTTCTGAGAGATGACATCAGTGGGTGAAGGACAGAAGAAAAGGCAGAGAATCCAGAATGTGGATTGAATGGCTGTCTCCTTGTGCAGGTAACCCGGGAGGGTGTTTATTCACAAGATTCTGAACTAAGCTTTACATTTTGCCAGAGTACAATGGTGGCATGAGAGTTCAGTCTTTTAAAGGTTCTCCTTTGTGATTTTCATAATCAGCCATGTTAGCAATCCTTTATGATCACTAAAGTGTATGGAGATTGATTTTATTCTATAATACTCTTCCTGAATATTTTTGTATTACCATCTCTAACAGAAAGAGACCTTCTTTAACATAAAGCAGTCTTAGAAACTAATTTCAAGTGTAACTAATTTGGGATATTACCATGAGATATTTATAAATCTGATGATAGTCTCAATCAATATGTTTTCTAAACATTGTTTGTTAATCTGTCAAAAATTAAAAGATGATGTAGCATCTGTAGACCTTGAGTGGCTTTTAAGGACACAAAGTAATACTGTAGTAAGTAAGCCATTACCTCAGTTCCCACTTTTCTGTTCCCAGCTTCAGTGTACTAACATGCTTGTTGGCCATATAGATGTATTCTTCCTTTAATTGTTTGTTTGTATGTTTATTTATTTTATATTTCATTTTTATTTTATGCATAAGTTATTTTGACACTTTTGTCTATTTTAGACATTAACTCTGTGTAGATCCTGTAAAATGTAAATCTTTCTCCAAACTGCCTTTGCCTATTTACACTGTGGTATCTTTTCCTAAGACCTTAAAAACTTTTTTGAAACGGTTAAATATATCTCTTTGAGACTTAAATGATTGCTTAAGAAGTTTCTTCCAACCCTAGATTGGAGAAGGTCACTTCCTTAATGCTGGAAATTAAAATAAAGTAAATCTTTCTTTCTCTTTTTATTAGAACTTTAATCAAATTTTATTTTTGTATGAGGTATTACCTATATATACAATTTAATTAGCTTTCAGATGGAAAGCTAATTGTGGCAACTCATTTACTTAATAATATTTTCTTGTCCCACATATGTCTTAATTTCTTGCCACTCCATTAGACTGAAAGCTTTTTGAGGTTAGGGACAATGTTTTAATCAGCCTTGTACTATAATCACTGAAAGTACTGGAACACAATAAATCATACTGCCTATTCCTTGATTGAATAAACTAATTATCTAAAACTTCAGGAAGCCCCTAGGAACAATTATATTAACAGAACTTTTTGTCCTGAACACTGAAATAAGACATACAGAAGACTCTATGGAACAAAGGAGGAATGTGACTGAGTTTGTCCTCTTGGGGCTCACTCAGAGCCCCCAGGGTCAGAAAATATTATTTGTTGTGTTCTTGCTCATCTACATTGTGACAATGGTGGGCAACCTACTCATTGTCATGACTGTGGTGGTCAGTCCAACCCTGGATTCCCCTATGTACTTCTTTCTTGGTTACTTGTCATTTATGGATTCTGTTTATTCTACTACAGTCACTCCAAATATGATTGTAGATTTACTCTGTGAGAAGAAAGCCATTTCATTCCAAGCCTGCATGACCCAGCTTTTTATAGGGCACTTATTTGGTGGTGCTGAGATTTGCCTCCTGGTGGCCATGGCTTATGACCGCTACGTGGCCATCTGCAAACCTTTACATTATTCAGCAATCATGAATAAGCGAGTGTGTGTTTTGCTGCTGCTGATGGCCTGTGTTGGTGGGTTTTTACATGCAGTAGCTCATCCCCTTTTTGTTTATAACCTTCCCTTCTGTGGCCCCAATGTCATTGACCACTTCATCTGTGACATGTACCCCTTGTTAAAACTTGCTTGCACTGACACCTACGTTATTGGCCTCACTGTGGTTGCCAATGATGGGGCAATGTGTGTGGTCATCTTTATGCTCTTACTCATCTCCTATGGGGTCATCCTGAACTCCCTGAAGAATCTTAGCCCAGAAGGGAGGCGCAAAGCCTTGTCCACCTGTGGCTCCCACATTACTGTGGTTGTCCTCTTCTTTGTCCCCTGCATCTTTATGTATGTGAGACCTCCTTCTACCTTACCCATTGATAAGTCCTTGACTGTGTTTTACACCATTATCACCCCTATGTTGAACCCTCTAATCTATACTCTGAGAAATGGAGAGATGAAACATGCCATGAAAAAGCTCTGGACCAGAAAAAGGAAATGAGGCAGCAGGGAAACATTATCACGTATTTTCAATGAAAAATTACTATTTTCAGGAAAGCCATGTGTGACTGTTTACCTGTAGTAAGTGTCTCCTCAGGTTTAATAACTTGGGCATGATAAAAAAAACATTTATTATATGAAAACTTTCAATGATCTAAATATACTTTTAAGATTTTCATAATTTTCTAGTTCAAATATATATATATATGTGTGTGTGTGTATACATATGTAAATACATTTTTAAGATTTTCACCATTTCTTAGGGAAATATGTACAATTATTGGATGTAATGTGTCTCTCTTGTGAATATAGATTTATATTCTGTATGATGAGTTAAGCTACAGTTTATATCACAAATTAGTTTAGTTAGGGGAAGATTTTCTCCTGTTTCTTTGTTAACTGATGTAATCTTTCTCAGAATTAATGATGCATTACAGTTTTAAAAAAATAATAGAAGAGATATGACATAAACATTTCATTCACTCCTCCCTACGCAAAGACAGCCCATATTAATATTTAAAGTATGTATCTGCAAGATACTTTAAATAAATTAATTAGCTTGTATTGCTTAGAATATTAACATCAAAGAATATAGTTTCAGTGTTGTAATAGAAATCAAAAGGAAGCTAAGTTTATAAAAATAATGTGAATTCACAAGATGTATACGCAAAAAAAAAAAACAAATCTTACTTCTTTTCCTAATTGGGTAATCATATTATCTCCTCAAGTGGAGCAGCTTTGTTTGGAGTTATATTTTCATAGATATGATCCATTCATTTTCCCAAATAGTTTAAAATATCTGATCATACCTCTGTTATTTTTCAATATCACCATCTCCTTTTTTGCTTATATGTTTCATAAACTCTATAGAGACCCAGGTTCTTCCTTTTTGTGTAGATTTAGCATTCACCATAATCCATGAGCTTAAAACATGCATTTTAGAACTTGACGCCAGACATTTTGGGTGATATCATTGTTAAGAAAGATGGTGACAATATATGCCCTTCTTATCTCTCACGTTAATGAAATACAGTTTCCTAGGTAATAAAGAGGCCAGATATATATTGTTTTCTTTGATAGGCATCATTCATAAAATCCTCTCCCTCTGTGAATGAAGCTTAAAACAAAGTATTATCTGCCTCTAAATCATCAGAAGAATGTGGTCAACATGTTGTTACCCAGTCCAAACTCATTCTGCTTGCCACATGACAGGCCAGTAAATTGGGAGGCCTGGTGTTGGTGCCAGGATAACAACTCTTTTTGGAAATCCAGCAGGCTGAGAAGTTGAAGGACTAAAGTCTTAGAGAATCAACTTCCCCAAGTCACAATTCAGGCTCCTTTTATACTAAGCAGGGGATAAAGGGGAGAGGGTGTGGCTGAATGTTACAGACTTCTTGGTGTTGAAATAGTTTGTTCTTGAAGCTGTCCAGGTAGGTCAGTTATGACGTCTCTGTAAACCTCCATCAAGACAAATGTTATTCTCTGTTCTGCAACTGTTTATCTATATGTGAATGGAAAAGTGTTCTATGCTTAAAGGTCAGAGTCTTGAGAATAGACTACCTTGTATATTTCAAGCTATAGGCAACATTCATCTCCAAAACACACAGAACCAGCGTGACTAGGCACAGGACACAGAGCACAGGTTTAAAGCTAAAGGAACAAATTTAGCATAGAGTCAGATTTGTTCTTCCCTATTACAAAAAAACTCTATTATTCTGCCTCCATTATTTAATCTGGAGGGATTCATGAGGCGCTAAGTCTTTAGAGCAATGGGTGTGTTTCACCAGTAAATGACACTGTATGAAAAACCTCATATTCTGATATTTATCCCTACTACAGAGAAAGTTCTTATATTATCTCAAAGTCTTCACAAATACAATTCATCAAATACTACCAAGCATTTGAGTTTATCAGGTCTTATATAATGTATTCCTCCACTTTTGGATGCTGCTATAGACTGAGGATTTGTGTCCCTCTTCAAAATCATAAATTAAATCCTTTATAATGTGGTGGTATTTGGAGGAGGGCCCTTTGAGAAATGATTAGATCCTGGAGGTGGGGTCCTCATGAATGGGATTAATGCCTTTATAAAGAGACCCCAAGAGCTCACATGACCCTTCTGCCATGTAATGACTCAGCAAATAAATGGCTGCCTATGAACTAGGGAGGGGACCTTCCAGTTATGGAATCTGCCGGCACCTTAAACTTCGACTTCTGTGCCTACAAACCTGTGAAAAATAAGTGTTTATTGCTTAAGATCCCCCCAGTGTATGATATTCTGTATTAGCAGCTCAAATGGAGCAAGACAGAAATTTAGTTAATTTTCAAATTTGTGTAGTCATTTCAAGTGATGAGATAAAAGTCTTTGTTAATTTTCTCTGTTCATTGGTCTAAATCTCCCAGAAGTCAAGGAAAGTTACTTACCTTTGTGTTCTCTGTTTCTTGCACAATATATGGGACATGGAATTTACTCTATACTTTGTCCGTAACTTCAATTCTTGACCTATTGGAGTGTGATTTTTTTCTGATAAATTTTGATGAAATATTTCTATGTTAAATTGTAAATATATGTATATGTGTGTATATATAAATATGTTTATATATGTATATGTATGCTACAAATATTCACTCTTCCTTGAAATTTCCTAAAAATATTTTTATGTTATAACTATGAGTGTTAACATATACATATGTTATTTAATATTCTTTTACTTTTGATTTTTTCTATCACTTGGAAAATCCATATACTTCCAAATGTTTAATTAATTTTAATCTTTTTTTAAATGTCAACTTTTCAAATTTTTTTTTTTTTTTACCCACCTGAAATGTATTTTTGTTTATGATGGGGAAACATCTAAGCCCAAACAGGGAAAATAATCTGCCGACATAATTATTGATTTTGGTAATAATTTGAAAATTTTCTATTTAGTACATCAGATTTTACACCATCAAGAAGATTCAAATTTGGGGCACTTTCTCCTTTTTCTCTTCTTTTTTCCCCTCCTCACCTAAACTTCAGGGTAATATTGCAATGTTTGAAATCTTCTCATAAAAATATATTTAGAATGTCAGGACTCTATATATTAATTTTGGGGAAAATGACATGCTGTAATATTTTATTTTCCCATTCCAAATAAGATGTATATTGCTAAAGATTTATTGATGTCTCAATAAAAATTTGTAATCTTCACTGTAGAGTGTAAATAAATCTTACCTTATGATTCTTTATATAAAAAGAGGAGTCTCTTATTTATATTTGATTCACATTGTCAATGAGCTGATCAGAAGGGACTTAATGTTTTTTCCTGTCCTGAACTACAGGACAATTCTCAAAGCCAAGGACATTATTGTTAGTGGATAGAAAGGCCCTCAAGTTGGAAAGCCCACCAGATGTGTGGGTCATTGCCCACAGGTTAAGAAAGAATTCTCAGCAGAGGCAGAGGGACATAGTGAAAAGCTGCTTCATTGCTCAGAGAGAAAAGGGAGGGAAAAAAAAAGCAACAATCAAGTCTGAAGCAGTCATCCAGATAGACTGTTGAGACAACTTCAGCCCCTAAAAGGGTCACAGGGCCTTTTTTTGAAAGGCTTTGCCATCATTACCTTCATTTTGGTGGTGCCAATCCACTTCTATTATAGACTCTTTCCTCCCATGGAGCTCAGCCCTGAAGCAGAAACTTCAGTGGAAAAAGAGAACAAAGAAAGAGATACCGGGGTGTGTCCTTGGGATTGACGCTGCCGTTGTGGAACATAAATGTCTTCTTGTATGGCTGTGTCCTTGAGACCAAGGAGTCAGCTGTGGGATAAGAGAAAAAGTCCTGTTTTTCAACAATCTGGCATTTTCTTCCCCTTGTTGATGATCAGCTAGTGTCAGTAAGCCTGTATGATTACCTCTTTCAAAATGTCTATATTCAAACATTAATAGGCCTGTATCCAAAAATACACAAATACGTATCCCACCACACACTCAGATCTGACCCAACCTCATGTGAATCTCTATGACCACGTGTATGTGTACATTCAATGAACTGTAGGTCTACATCCAACTGCACGTATGTGCCTCTATGTGAACACACTAGGTCGGTATATGATGGCACATGGATCAATATTTGATTAGCAACATGAACGCATTTGTATATGTACATGCCTATGTATTTGATGTGATCACACACAGGACTTCATCTGTCCACACGCAGGGCTATCTTGCCATTTGCTGGTCTGTATCTGACTGCAGATGAATTTGGTTAGGATTTGGTTGAACAATTCTTTTGCTCCTTGTGACATGCACTTAGGTCGCACTCTGGTATTCATCTTCTGCCTGACACTTAAGGAGGGTCCAAGATTATTTCAGTTGTATGAATGGTGCCTTGGCAGGGATGACTACAAGACTAGACTGTTTTGAGTCTCTTTCTTATACATGTAGATG
Source organism: Camelus bactrianus (assembly GCF_048773025.1). Lineage (NCBI taxonomy): Eukaryota > Metazoa > Chordata > Mammalia > Artiodactyla > Camelidae > Camelus > Camelus bactrianus. Next base: position 13,382,144 of record NC_133548.1, read on the forward strand.
TAGGGTAATGTAGACAATGTCTGTCCAGTGAGGTAGTCAGACTTGTAAAATGGCAGCTTAGGGCTCCCAAAGAGAGGAGGTAAAATCAATCAGACCAGTTAAGTCCAGGATATCAAGTTTTAAATTCAGATTAATCTTCATGTTCAAGGAAATAATGAAGGAATGAAGAGGTAACTTACAGAAGGAGAGAAAATCATGTCTCACAATGAGTTAATGTCTAAAATATGTAAGGAACTTCTACAACAAAATTGCAACAACAACAGAATGATTTAAAATTGGGCAAAGCACCTGAATAGATATTTTTCAAAACAAGACATACAAATGGCCAATAAGAATATGAAAAGCTGCTCAACATCACTAATCAACAGGGAAATGCAATTCAGAGCCACAGTGATGTGTTACCTCACACCTGTTAGGATGGCTCTATTAGATATGGAGCAGACATTTTGGTGAGGATGTACAGAGAATGGAACCCTACTGTACTTTGGAGGGAATATAAATTTGTTCAGACACCATGAAGAACATTATGGAGATTTTTCAAAATATTAACTAAAAAACTAGTGTATGATTCAGCAATCCTATGTGTATGTGCATATCCTGTGTGTATTTCTTATCCAGGATATGAAACCAGGGGTTTGAAGAGATATCTATACTCTCATTTTCACTGCAACATTAATTATAAAATGAAACCATGACAGAAATAAATGTATTCTACCACCTCTGAATATAATTAAAGAGTGAAATTATTTTCATCATTATCTTGTTAATCTGATTCCAGAATTGAAACAAGATACAACCACTTTGAAAAAGTACCATAAACTTTACATGATGGGAAGTGTTAATATTACAATAGGGTTCATAATTATCATTTAATGTACATCTGAAAACAATAATTAAAAATTATGATGTGCATAAAAGGTAGGTTGATAATGAAATCATACAATAAAAAACTTTAAATCAGATTGTTACCCACCTAAATGAGTAATTTATATAATAGCAAATATTATACACATAATAACATAATATAATACATAATACATACTATAAACATACTATTAAGCTCATTTGTCTCAAATACCTAAATTCATAAATGGTCAATCTATTATTTTTCTCTTGTCATAATATTTTGTCTTCATGTAGATTTAAGAGGAGTTCAAAATAAAAATGAATGCTATGATTTCCCCTCTGAAGTTCAGTTCAGTTACATGAAATAATTGGGTTGTTGGAAGATCTCCTAATGGTGGCGAAATACCCCTGAGGTTCAATTAGCCACAGCTAACAAACATCTTCAAATTGACCTACAAGCAGGAAACATGGTAGCACGTCTAAAATGAAAGAGAAAGACCTTATCCAAAAGTACTATTTATAAGTCAGCAAAGACAATTATTATAGCTGAGCTAGTTGGCAACTTTAATCTTACAACTTCAGTGCTTTCTTGGAGAACTAACATCTGCCTTTTGCCCTGGCCATGGAGCTGTGTCAGACAAGGTCATAGGTAAGATTCCCCACCTCCCCCAGGAAATCACATCATCATAGACTGTCAGGGTTAAAAGGCCCTTACAAACTGAAGAGTCAGCCCTCATCCTCCCCAGTCTGAGATTCCAGTCCCTCTTCAGCAGGGGAAACATCAAGAAAGACCGACTCAACTACACCACCATCAACTTAGAAGTAAAATTATTTGGGGCCTTTTTTCTTACTGACATATATTTCAACTAGAAGAATAAGATAATTAGTTAGAATCAAATGAGATCAACTACATAACTCAAATTTTCATACAAAATTTTCCCCACTTAATAATAATCAGGCTTTTGTAATGATACTGCACCATTTTTAAAAACACTCTGTTAAAAACCACGCGTGAATCAAAGTGATGCACTATGTTTTAATGATCAATTTCCCCAATGGTGAATATCCCATGTAGTTTCTAAATTTTCCACAGCTCTTAATAATTGTGTTGAATATATTTGTAAATAAAGACTTTCAGCTTTTAAAAATATATTTTTTAGAATTTAACCCTAGAATGAGTACTGTGGAGCTAATGAAAAAAGAAAAAGTAATTTTTATATCTTCATAGTTATTTCTAAACCACTTTTTAAATATAATTCTTACTTTATGTACAACCTTCTCTTTTCTGGTCTGTTGGGAGTCAATCTTAGAACAGAGGAATGCAATGAAGCTGCCACACTTTGTTTTCACATACGTGAAATTTTTCATACGGGATGATTAAAAAACAATGTTTTTTATTCACTTATCTTTGAAAGGAAAAGACTTTTTTTCACAATACATTGTATTATATTTATGTTTTTTTTAACACAGAGTAGGGCTCAGAACCATGGGACAGAGAGATGACTTAGAAGAGTCAAATGGACTTAGATCAGAAGGAGAATTCAGATCTCACATAGGTGGTCCAGTGTTCTCTCAGTAAATTAACCTTTAAATGTTACCCTATAGATGTTTTACAGGTACTAAGTGTCCGAAAAGAAGGAAATATCATGGAGGGAGTAAAGAAGAATTGAAACAAGCACTGAGGTAGGGGTGTCAAGGACACTCTCCACAGGTACAGTGGCTGCTTTTTTTGTTTGTTTGTTTAGAGAAATTCAGACCATGATAGTTTCATGATTAATGGGTAACATTTCATAACTTTTGTAGGTAATTCAGGCCCCAGGAAGGTGTTACTTGCTGAATGGACCTCCTCACGCCTCCCAACAATGTGACTGAATTTGTTCTCTTGGGACTCACACAGAATCCACACTTGCAGAAAATACTCTTCGTTGTCTTTTTGCTCGTTTTCCTATTTACGATGCTGGCCAACCTGCTCATGGTCATCACCATCTCCCTCAGCCCTGCACTTTCAGCTCCCATGTACTTCTTCCTCACCTATTTATCCTTTATTGATGCCCTCTTCAGTTCTGTCACAACTCCTAAAATGCTCATTGACCTGCTGCACCAGAAGAAAACCATCTCCTGGGGTGGCTGCATGACTCAGCTCTTTGTGGAACATTTCCTGGGAGGATCAGACGTCATAGTCCTCACTGTCATGGCTTATGACCGCTATGTGGCCATCTGCAAGCCTCTGCACTACACGACCGTCATGCGACAGGGGCTCTGTCAGCTCCTGGTGGTGGTGGCCTGGCTTGGGGGGATCCTACATGCCACTGTGCAGATGGTTTTTGCATTTGACTTGACCTTCTGTGGTCCCAATGTCATTGACCACTTCATGTGTGACTTCTTCTCACTGTTGAAACTTGCCTGCAGCAACACCTACAGGCCTGGAGTGGTGGTGGCAGCCAACAGTGGGGGCATGTGCTTACTCATTTTTTCCATGCTACTCATCTCCTACATAGGCATCCTGCGCTCCCTGAAATCCCATGGCTCTGCGGGCCCTCACAAGGCCCTCTCTACCTGCGGCTCCCACTTTATAGTTATGATACTCTTTTTTGTCCCTTGTATATTCACCTACACACATCCTGTGGCCACTTATCCTGTGGACAAGTTTTTGGCTGTGTTCTTTGGAATCCTCACTCCCATGTTAAATCCTATAATTTACACAGTGAGAAACACAGAGGTGAAGAATGCCATGAGGAGTCTGTTGAAGAGGAGAGAAACTTAGGCTGTTCATGATGCCAAGTAAGTGATGATTTATATGTATGGAGGATCATACCTATAGTAATTTGTGCCAGAAAAACAGTTCCTTGAGAGCTGAATATTCCTTACTGTTTTCATATATAATGCATAGATATGCATAAATCACATATATAGGTAGTATATTTGAGGCATTACTATTTTGGAGGGGGAGATGATACAGGGAGCAGAATGTCTGAAAAAGCAACTTTCTCAGACAATAGGGAAGAAAAGAGTTAGGAATACTGTCCCAATTCATGTCTAAATGACTAGATAAGAGCATGGGGTAACTTTAGAATGTTAGTAAAGACTATCCAAGCACAGAGATTGGCCCATCACCTGTGAGAATCATATTCAGTGAAATTGAGAGACTCTTGCTTCTCATGAGACTTCTCAGAGTGTGTGGTCAATGATGATAATGAACCAGTTTTAATCTGGGAAGCATGCTGTAAATTGATATTTTCAACTATTGAATGTGGAAGAAGAATGAAGGCTATAACCCCAAACATTTCCAAATTAAAAGCATGCCATTTGAGATGTACTAATTTTTATGCAGTGAGGAAGAATTTACTTTTTTTTTTTTTCTGGCTGAAGAACATTTACAAATTCTTTTTAATGGCAACAGTCCTGCAGTTGAGTGTGATAAAATGTTAATAATAGTCTTAAAAGATGTAGAGAACACCAGATGAGGTGATAGAAAAACTCAGTTCTGGTACTAGCTAGGTAGCCAAGAACAAGTCCTATTGACTTTCTTCATCTATATTATCAAGCAGAAAATTGTGTGGCCATTCTTCTATTGAAGAAGAGAGCTTAGTTGCTGAACATATAATTGAACTGTTATTACTGTGGTCTGATTTTGTACTGGTGGAGCATCATCTTGTGTGTCTCCAGTGAAGTTCTGCTTCTGGGAAAAGTAGGTCACTGCATGAATGGATGGAGATTCACTGGTATGGTGATTAGTGCCTCAGTCTGTGGGGTCACAGCCTCAGAGGGATGCAGTTGAAATGATGCAAGTCTGTCCACATTGAAATTTATTGCCATTTGAATATGGCACTGTGCCCTCTTTTAGCCCAGGTCTATTACCTAAATGAAGATATGTATTAATCATGTTTCTTCTAAGATGTAGATTGGAAACTGTTTAAAAATTAAATTCCAATAAAGCTAAATGACATGCACAGTTCCACAATTTTGTAAACACCTTATCTGGCTACTTTTTTGGTAACTATTTATGTTACGGAAACGACAGGCCAGTCAAGAAACAAGCACCACTCGGAGGGTTGGAGTACTCAGATGTATTACGCCGGCGGGCTCAGAAGGGCTTCTGCTCCGAAGCTCTGAGCACCTACAAGACGTGCACATGAGGTCTTATAGGGTAAAGTACAAGCTTGGGGTATTCGGCCAATAGGCATGGGACAGCTTTAGCAGCATCGTTATCACAAAAGTGGAGGTAGGGAGGCAGCAAACCAACATTCCAAAGCCAGATATGTATCTTTGAAAATCCAGCTGGCTAGCAAAAAAACATAAACAGCAAGCCAACACTAATTAACTTAGATTTACAAGTTAGTCCAGCAGAACTCAGATCAGTATTCCAATACTTAGACTTGTGAGTTATCTTGTTAGCCCAGCCCAGCCTCTCCTTCACATTCCTAGACCTGTGAGTTCTCTTATTAGACCAGCCCAGCTTTTCCTTCACATTTATTTGAAACTTGAATTTGTTTGTCATCCACAAAGTTTCATTTCTGTATAAATCCTTGGACATTTAGAGCATCTGTTTTAAATCTTGCTTCAAAATTGTTAGAAACTCTGATCCTCTTGATGCAGGAAAACAGATGTGGGGCATGAGAAAGGCTGTGTCCCAGATCTCGGTTGAGCCCCTGGGACATGCCCCACCAAGTGCGGGTCCTTGGCTTCATGCAGGAAAGAATTCAAGTGTGAGCCGCAGTTGAGTGAAGGTAGATTTATTCAAAGAGAGATATTGAAAGGCAAGAGAAGGGCCACGAGGTGTGGGGGTTGGGTGCTCAGGTTAAGAGTAGGTACACACTCCATAGACAGAGTGTGGGCGTCTCCAAAGAGGGAGAGAGAGAGGCGGCCATGAGGCACTGTGTCGCTGGTTTTCATTGGCTTGGTGGCTTCATATGCTAGTAAGTAGAAGGACTAGTCTAAGGGCAAGGGGCTGGGATTCCCAGGAATTTGGCCATTTCCCACTCTGTGACCTTTTGTGGCTAGCCTTGGGACTGCCATGGTGCCTGTGGGCATGTTACTCACCATGTTAATAAATTACAATGTACATATAATGAAGCTCAAGATCTGCTAGAAGTTAAGTCTCTTCATCCAGAGCCTCAGGGCCTACTGGGGGTTGAATCTTTCACCGTTGTGATGTTAATTGCTGTGGCATTCCTTGAATGGCTGTGCCCTGCCCCCTTCCATCCTGTCTCATTCCCCTCTCAGAGATTTTACTCCCATAAACTTATGGGTGTGCAGAGGGGCTAAAGTCCATCTTCTGAAACTGCTTCCAGGCTGAGTAGGGGTGTTGACCCTGCCTATCAGGGAGTTAAAAATCTCTGAATGCCTAATCTAGGAGCCCCAAGGGCAGGATAGCCTTTTGTATTTGCAACCAAGGGCTGAGGGCATAGCCATCGTCTGATGTGCGGCTGCTGTAACCCACTGTTTCCATTGACTTCTGATGAATTTTCTTAAAGATGAAGCACCTTTGTAACAGCAGTTTGACCATCTGTAACAACAAAAAGACTTAAAAGGCATGGTTAAATATTTGTATCACTGCTACATGATATTATTATTATTTTTTAAACAGGTACCTGAGGTTTGTATTGAGTTGCAAGTGTAGGTCTCTCCTGGCTCCTGTTGGGGCTTATAAATTACAGGTTTTATTCTGGACAGATGTACCCAACTAGCAATTCCTTGTAGCTTAATGTCAGTTGGGGTGCTCAGTAGTACCTGATATGGTCCCTTCCATTTTGGCTGCAGCTGGTCTTCAGGGGACCCCTCCTTCCAAGTTTTTAGTAAGACAAAATCTCCTGATTGGACAGGGACTTCAGCCTTTTCCTCTGTGGGAAAGGGCAACACTTTGTTTCCATATCCTTGGAGAGCCTTTTGAACTTGACTTAAGCTAACAATGTGGGAAACTAATCTATGAGTTTCCTCATCAGACAGGAAATCTGAAGTTAAAATGAGCCTTTCATACATCATTTCAAATGCGCTAAGATTTAAAATTCCCTCAGAGGTCGTCCTTATTCTTAGAAGGGCTATAGGCCGGAGGGGAATCCGGGTTTCTGACGTCTCCTGACATAGCTTAGCAAGTGTTCTCTTTAGAGCATGATTTGCTTTTTCCACCTTGCCTGAGGATTGGGGCCTCCAGGAAGAGTGGAGGTGATAGCTAATACCCAGAGTGGAGGAAGCCTGTTGAGTCACCTTGGCAGTGAAGGAGGGTCCATTATCACTCAGTAAGCTTTTTGGTAGCCCAAATCTTGGGATTATTTCTTTGAGCAGAAATTTTGACACTCCTATTGCTTTTTCCGTTCTGGTGGGGAAAGCTTCTACCCATCCTGTAAAGGTGTCTATGAATCCCAACAGGTATTTCCATCCCTTACAAGAGGGCATCTGGGTAAAGTCCATTTGCCAATCTTCCCCTGGATAAGTTCTCCGATGTTGTGTGGGCCAGAGTAGGGGTGGGGGTATAGCGTGACTCCCCGGGTCATTGTGGGCACAGAGGTCACAGGCCCTAGTGACTTCATTAACAGTTTGGGATAGTCCCTTGCCCAGGAGCACTTGAGAAATTAGTCTGAGCATGGAGTCCCGCCCTAGGTGGGTGGATTTGTGGAGATGCTTAATTATTTTCCATTGTTTGTCCCCAGGAATGAGAAGCTTATTATCTTTTGTCAGCCACCCTGAGAGATTCTTCTCTAGCCCCCTGTGTTTAGCCCGTTCGACTTCTTCAGGTGTGTAGGATGGCGCCGTTGGGAGAGGCTGGCCCTCAGGTGGGAGAACTGCAGCTTGTGAGACCGGCTGTTCTCTGGCTGCAGCTTCGGCGCCTTGTCTGCGAGGGCGTTTCCCTTTATAAGATATGAATCGCCCTTTTGGCGTCCCCTGCAGTGTGTGACTGCAACCTCTTTAGGAAGTGGGACTGCTTCTAGGAGTTTTAGAATTTCTGTTTGGTGTTTGATAGGGGACCCCTTGGCTGTCAGCAGTCCCCTCTCTTTCCATATGGCAGCATGGGCATGTCACACTAGGAATCCATATTTAGAGTCAGTATAGATGTTGATTCTTAAACCTTTTCCTAACTGGAGTGCTCTTACTAAAGCGATTCGTTCAGCCTTTTGCGCAGAAGTCCGGGAGGGCAGAGCTCCATACTCAACGACTGTCTGTAGCTTTACTATAGCGTAGCCAGCTCGCCCTGTTCCATTATGTATATAGCTGCTTCCATCAGTAAACCGTTCTGCATCCGGATTGGACAGGGGCTCACCCCTGAGATCTGGCCAGCTGGAGTAAACTTGTTCAATAGTCTCCACACAGGAGTGAACGAGGGATTCCTGGGATGAGGGATCTGGCATTAGAGTGGCCGGATTTAAAACACGGCAATCTTTAAAAGTTCTGTCTGGGGAATCAAGTAGGAGGCCTTGCTGTTTAAGTAGTCACCCACCTGTCAGCCAGGGGTGTCCTTCAGTCTCTAAGACTCCTTGTACCTGGTGGGGGGTTAGAACTTCCAGTGGCTGTCCCAGGGTAAGCTTATTGGCCTCTTCTACTCACAGAGCAGTGGCAGCTGCTGTCCTAAGACATCCTGGCCACCCTGCGGTCCCCTGATCAAGTTGTTTTGAGAAATAAGCTGTTGGTCTAGGCAGACCCCTGAGCTTCTGGGTGAGGATGCCCAAAGCTCTTCCTTGCCTCGCAGCTATATAGAGGGTAACAGGGTTTTTTGAGTTTGGGAGACCCAGTGCAGGCGCAGTTCCTAGTTTCCATTTTAAAGGTAGACATGCCTGTTGACAATTTTTGTCCCAGTTTAGGGGTCCGTGGTCACCCCCTTTTTAGGGCCTCATAAGGAGGCTTTGTGATAAGCCCAAATCCAGGAATCCAGGTCCCACCATCTCCAGAAAGGCCCTCAGTTGCCTCTTAGTCTGGGGGGGGTTGAAGGGTCCTAATAGCTTCCTTTTGGTCTGGGGCCAGAGCTCTGGTCCCAGGGCAGAGCGTGTATCCCAGGTACTTAACCTGCTGTGTGGAAACCTGGGCCATGTGGGGAGAGACTCAATTTCCTCCTTCTCCTAGGAAGCTGAGAACTTGAGTAGTGTTTTTATCTGAATCCCCTCTAGTGGGGCTACAAATCAGGAGATCGTCCACGTGTTGTAAGAGAGAGCCGTTGGTCAATTCTAATTATCTCAACTCTTCTGCTGATGCACTTCCAAACAAGTGAGGGCTGTCCCTGAAGCCTTGGGGCAGCACAGTTCAGGTTAGCTGGGAAACACTGCGAGTGTCTGGATCTGTGCCCTCAAAGGCAAAGAGATATTGGGAGTCTGGATGCAGAGGAATGCAAAAGAAAGCATCCTTTAGATCTAGCACTGTGAACCAAGTTGCATTTTCTGGGACCTGGGTCAATAAAGTGTGTGGATTAGGGACTATTGGGTGAATTGGAACCACTGCCTCATTAACTGCCCTCGGGTCTTGAACAAACCGGTATTCTCCATTTTGCTTTTTTATGGGCAGGATAGGAGTATTACATGGAGATTGGCAGAGTCATAACTGCCCGTATTTTAAGAACTTGGTTATCAAAAGCTGGATACCTCGTTGGGTCTCAGGCCTCAAGGGACACTATCTCCTCCATGGGTAATTAGTATTTGGCTTTAACGAGATCTGAACTGCGGGCACTTTAGTAGCCTTGCCAGGGACCTCTGTGTCCCTGACAGCAGGGTTTACTTGAGAAACAATAAGAGGTGGAAGGGGGATCTCCCCTGATTTAGCATTGAAGTGGATTCCCAAGGCCAAGAGCAGTCATTTTTCTTGGCGGGTGCCTTCTTCATGAGGGTCTCCAAACCGCAGTACTGTCTGGAATTCAGTGAGCAAATCCCTTCCCAACAAGGGGACGGGGCACTTAGGCATGAGCGGAAACTGATGTGCAAAGGTAAAATTTTCTAGCAGGCAGCTAAGGGGGGCTGTAAATTGCTTGGTTTGGGGCTTTCTGTCAATCCCCGTTACTACACAGGGTTGGGAGGACAAGGGTCCAGGGAAATCAGTCAGCACAGAGTAGGCGGCTCCAGTATCTAATAAGAAAACAACTTTTCTACCTGCCACATCAAGGGTTACCCATGGCTCCTCTGGAGAAATAACCAGGTGTCCTGTGGGAGCCAGGGAGGGTCCCAGGCCCTGTTGGTCTTCAGCCATCTCAGCCTTCATTGGTTTGGGGGCCCCAAGCCCTCTTCAGGACTGGGGGCAGTCCTGCTTCCAGTGGCCTTTTTGTTTGCATATCAAGCAGGGTCCCCATGGACCTTTTTCAAATATAGGTTATTTGTTCTTCCAGTGGCCCTCCTGGCTGCATTTAAAACAGGTCACTTTTCGGCAAGACAGTGGCTCAGATCCAGGCATCCTGGATCCTGTCCTGGGTCTTCTTGGAGGGTAACCCTGAGGTGGCACAGGGGTTAGGGCAGCTGCTAGGAATTGTGCCTTTTGCTGTTGTCCCTGGACCCTTCTTGCCTCCCCAACCCTGTCTCTATTGTTAAATACTCCAAAAGCCAGCTCCACGAGATGATTCCTGGGGGTCTGGGGTCCCAGAGCTGCCTTCTGTAATTGTCCCCTGATGTCTGGGGCCAACTGAGTGATAAAATGGGTATTTACCAGGACTTCCCCCTCAGGGGTTTCAGGGTTAATATTAGTGTACTTTTTAAGGGCCTCCACTAAGTGGCACTGGAAGAGGGCTGGATTCTCATCTTTTCCCTGTGTTACATCCCTGACTTCGTCATAGTTGACAGGCTTAACAATACACTTTTTCATCCCCTCTATGAGGCAAGTTACCATACGGTTTCTGCGTTCAAGCCCTCTACCTCCCTGGTGGTAGTTCCAGTGGGGGTCTTGGTCAGGGATTGCATCCCCCCAGTAAGGGAGATTATACGTCCCTGGTTGTGGGCAGCCAGTTCATCAGCATATGCCCGGGCTGCACCGAGGATCTGGCTTTTTTCCTCGAAAGTGCAGCAGGTTGAAAGGAGGACCTGTAGGTCCCCCCAGGTAAGCTCATAGGCCATTGTCAGCCTGGCAAGTTCCTCCATGAACCTACTGGGGTCCTTGGAGAAACATTCAAATTTCTTCTTGCAAATAGCCAAATCAGCCATAGGAAAGGGGCCGTGAACTCTGTTCCCCCATCACTGGCTGGCACTTCCCTTAAGGGGCAGAGTTTGGTAGTAGGAGGTTGGCAGGTGGCCCCACTTGGAGTAGTACTGGCAAGACTTTCCTCTGGTGAGGGAGATGCTGGGGAAGACTGTTCACGCTCAGAGTTGGGGGAAGTAGGAACTTCTGGCTGTGGACCTTGGGCAGCTGGACTCATAAGATGGTCATCTAGAATATCGAGCTCCTGTGGGAGGAGATACTTAGAGGGGATGCAGGCCAGGAATATCCAGCAGGGGTTCCTTAGACCTGGGTTTTGGGATAGGGTCAGGAACATTTGGACATATGGGATTTCCCCGCATTTACCGCCACTTTTACAAAAGAGGCCTAGCTGCAAGGTGGCATTGTAAGTTAGTGACCCAGTCTTTGGCCAGACCTCTTGGTCCCCTAGTTTGTTTTGTGGTCATACAGTATTACAAGGGAAAATTAATTTCTTTTTCTTTAAACTATCCTTTTTAAACTTTTTCCAATTAATTAATATGCATCCTAACGGTGAGTCCTTTGGGGTACATGTAGTTGTCCCCATTTTGGTTAGGATGTCCTACCTGTGAGCCTGGGTGGCTCCCTTGGATTAGTTAAGGGAAGGAGCAAGGGCCAGAGGGAGAAAAGGTGACTAGAGTCCCAGAGTCTAAATCCTTTAGAGGGAAGGAGGAGACCTAGGTCCTGAGTCAACTAAGCAAATTACTTTTTGTGAAAGAGAAACAAATAGCGTTGAAAGGTGGAAATCTAGAACAGAAAAGGAATGCTATAGCCCCAATACCTCTTAGACCAGAGACCCATAGGCCCACTGAGGGAGCGTCCGCCTGCGGCTCCCACTCAGGGGCACTGTAACCTGTCACTTGTGGAGAGTACTTGCTGGCAACTCTCGCTCAGAGGTGCTTAAGCCTGTGACCCAACCAAGGGGTGCTAAAACCTGTGATCCGCAGAGGGACTGCCCACCCACAACTCCCATCTACAGATGCAATGGGGTTGTATGCCCCAAGGGCACTTGGGGAAGGCCGGGCCACAAATTTTTAAAGGGGAACTCCCAGAGTCCCCCAATTTGGGCCCCCCTTTTGCAGTTCCAGTGTCCCAGAACCAGACCAACACCATGCAGAGAGGTGGAATTGGGCTCAAAGAGCCATGGAGGGGAAGCTCACCCAATCAGGCTGCCAGTTACTTGCCACGTGGTCTTAATTTGGATGTCTGAGTGGTCGCCTTGGTGGATCTTCTCGAGTCCAAAGAGACAGAGCGATAGAGGAGAGAAAGTAAAGATCCAGAGGAGAAGAGCCCTGGGCTCGGTGGGCTCCTTCACAGCTAGAGAGCTGGTCTCTGCCAGATCCTGCAGGCAGTGTCAGCTGCCACCTAAGGGCTACTTGAATCTGCATGGCACAGGAGAAACCCCCTGCCACCCTCCGAAGAGAGGGGAGCTGTAGCCCAATAGGTGGATTGATGTTATGCCCTTTGAGCCTGTTTCTTTATGTAAATGCCCCACATTGGACGCCAGAGATATGATGCAGGAAAACAGATGTGGGGCATGAGAAGGGCTGTGTCCCAGATCTCGGTTGAGCCCCTGGGATGTGCCCCGCCAGGCGTGGGTCCTTGGCTTCGTGCAGGAAAGGATTCAAGAGCGAGCCACAGTTGAGTGAAGGTAGATTTATTCAGAGAGAGATATTGAAAGGCAAGAGAAAGGCCACGAGGTGTGGGGGTTGGGTCCCCAGGTTAAAAGTAGGTACACATTCCATAGACAGAATGTGGGCCATCTCTGAAGAGGGAGAGAGAGGGGCGGCCGTGAGGTGCCGTGTTGCTGATTTTTATGGGCTTGGTGGCTTCATGTGCTAGTAAGTAGAAGGACTAGTCTAAGGGGAAGGGGCTGGGATTCCCAGGAATTTGGCCATTTCCCACTCTGTGACCTTTTGTGGCTAGCCTTGGGACTGCCGTGGTGCCTGTGGGCATGTTATTCACTATGTTAATATTGCAATGTGTGTATAATGAAGCTCAAGGTCTACTAGAAGTTAAATCTCCCACCATCTTGAGCCTCAAGGCCTGCTGGGGGTTGAATCTTTCACCGTTGTGATGTTAATTGCTGTGGCATTCCTTGAATGGCTGTGACCATCCTTGAATGGCTGTGCCCTGCCCGCTTCCATCCAGTCTCAGGTCCAACCAGTGTTCCAGGTTCTTGTGCCATCCCAGAAGGAATTTAGAGACAAGACTTAGAGGTTAAAAAAAGTAAAGTGAGGATTTATTAAAGGATGGATAGTACATTCTCAAGGTGGGAGTGGGCAGGCTCAGGTGAGAGACAGCCCTGAGTCTCTTTGGAAAGTTACTTACATAGGGAATAAAAAATGAATGGGCAGAATATTCATTGAGAAGGGAAGGCCTTGGAGTCATAGTTCCTGATTATCATCTCAACTCCACCTTCCCTAAGGGAGGAGAGAATTTTCTCCATATTTAGTCTGGATCAGAAGTGTCATGGCTTCAGTGCATGATGGGTACTTCTGATCTGCAAGGCTAATTTTATTGAAATAAGGTTATATTCAGACACTGGAAATTCCTACCTTTTCTAACCTTTCTTTGTTGGTGTCCAGGCCCAAAGGTGAGGCCCCTTATCAGCCCAAAGATTCCTGCTTTTCTTTCTCTGCCCAGGGACCCCTGGTGCTTACATGGTGTATGTTTTCCTGCATTTGGCCTGTGCCTCACCTTTCTGCCCAATTCCTGCCATTTGGCCTGTGTCCCCCTTTCTCTGCTCGTATCTAGCTATCTGCCTGCTCTAACAACTTGACCCTTCTGCCATGTGAGGACACAGCAAAAGATCACTGTCTGTCAACTAGAGAGTGGACCGTACCAGATATGGAATCTGCTAGCACCTCAATCTTGGACTTCTGAGCCTCCCATCCTGTGAAAAATAAATATTTATAGTTTAAGCCACCTAGTTTATGGCATTCTGTAATGGTAGCCCAAATGGATCAATCCAAAATTTAGTTAATTTTCAAATTTGTGTAGTCATTTCAAGCAAGGAAATGAAAATCTTTGTTAACTGTCTATGTTAATTGATCTGTAATTTCCCTGAAGTCAGGGGAAGTTACTTGTTTTTGTGTTCTCTGTTTCTTGCACAATGTGTAGAACATAGAACACACTCTGTAGACTTTGTCCATTATTTGAATTCTTGATCTATTGGTATGTGAATTTTTTCTGATAAATTTTGATGAACTCTATTTTAAATATATAAATATATATTACTTTATACTTGCTATAAATATTTACTCTTATTTGATATTTGCTACAAACATTTTCTGTATTATGTTATTTATATTATGTGTGATTCTATATATATATATATATGTTATCTTAATATACTTTTACTTTTTGATTTGTTCTATCAATTGGAAAATCCATACTCTGATGATTTTATAAATTTTACTCTTTTTTTAAAAAATAACTTTTCAAACACTTTATTTATTTATTTATTTTTTACTCACCTAAAATTTGTTTTTGTTTATGATGGGGAAACATCTAAACACAAACAGGTAAAATAATTTGACAACATAATTATTAATTTTGATAATAATTTTAAAACTTTTTACCTAGTACATCAGGTTTTACACCATCAAGAAGATTCAGTTGGGGTTCACTCTCTCTTTCTCCTCCCCCCCTCATCTCCTCCCCTAAACTTTAGTGTCATTTTGCAAAGTTTGAAAACTTTTCATAAAAATATACCTAGAATGTCATGATTCTACCTATTTGTTTTGAGGAAATTGACATTTTAATATCTTGCTTCCCCATTCAGAATAAGACATATATTGTGATTTACTAATGTCACAATAAAAATTTGTAATCATCTCTGTAGAGTGTAAATAAATTATGCCTTATGATTTCTTATTTCAAAAGAAGACTCTCTTATTTACATTTGATTCACATTTTCAATGAACTGGTCAGAAAGGGCTTAATGTCTTTTTCTGGCATGAATTACAGCACAATCCTCAAAGCCACAGACATATTGCTAGCCGATAGAGAGACCCCCAATTTAGCAAGCCCAGAAAACCTGTGGTTCCTTGTCCACCCATTGAGAAAGGATTCTCAGCAGGGGCAGAGGGACAAATTGAGAAGCTACTTTATTGATAAGGAAAAGAAGGGGGAAAAAAACACCTAAGTGGGGAGCCATCAGTCCAGTAGCCTCTTGAACCAGCTCCAAGTATCATTCAGGACATGAGGTTTTTTATTGAAAGGCTCTGTCATCATTATCAAAGGGAAAGCTGTCAGATCAGTTAAATCTCATCCCATGTTGACATAAGATTGAAGTCCAGAACATCAAGTTTTAAATTAAGACTACTCTTTATATAATGAAACAATAAAATAGTGAAAAGGTAACTTACGGATTGGGAAAAAATATTTGCAAATCATTTATCTCATAATGAGTAAATATCTAAAATATATAAGGAACTTCTACAACTGAATTGAAAAAAAAAAAAAAGAGAGATTTAAAATTGAGCAAAGTACCTGAATATTTTTCTAAAGAAGACATACAAATGGCCAATAAGAATATGAGAATGTGCTCAACATCGCCATTTAAAAGGAAAATACAAGTCAGAACCACAGTGACATGTTACCTCACAATTGTTAGGATGGCTATCTGAGATATACAGCAGACAACACATTTGGTGATGATGCACAGAGAATGGAGCCCTACTGTGCATTAGTGGGAATATAAATTTGTTCAGCTGCCATGAAGAATATTGTGGAGATTTCTCAAAATATTAAAAAGAAAACTACTGTATAATTCAGCAATCCTATGTGTGTAGGGACCCAAGAATATGAAACCAGGAATTGGAGAGTTATCTGTACTCTCATTTTCATTGCAACATTAATCACAAACCAAACCATGACTGAAATGAGTGCATTCTACCATCTCTGAAATATAATTGAAGAATGAAATTTTTTTCATCATTATCATGTTAATCTAACTCCGCTACTGACAGGATACCACCACTTTGAAAAAGTACCATAAACTTTACCTGAAGTGAAGTGTCAACATTATCATAGGGTTCATAATTAGTATTTAATGTACATCTGAAAATAATATTTAAAATTATTATTTGCATGAATGGTAGACTAAAAAACAATACAGTATAAAACATCTTTTGAATCAGACAGTTACCCATCCAACTAGTTTATACAATAACATATATTCAGACAATATTAAGCTCATTTGTTTCAAATTCCTAAATTCACAAATGGTCAAGTTTTTTTTTTTTTTCCTCTTGTCATAGTATTTTGTCTTCAGGCAGACATAACGAAGTATTCAAAATTAAAGATGAAGGCTCTAAGAGTTCTCCTCTGAAGTTCAGTTAAGTTACGTGAAATAATTGGGTTGTTGGCAAGGGCTTCTAATGGTGGTGAATTACCCCTGAGGTCCAATTAGCCACAGCTAAGAACCTTCCCCAAACTGACCTACAGACAGGACATATGGTAGCACTTTTCAGTTTCAAGAGAAAGGTCTTACCTAAAAATGCTACTTATAAGTGAGCAAAGACACTTATTGTAGCTGAGCTAGTTGGCATTTTTTAAACTTACAACTTTACTGCTTTCTTGGTGAACTAGCAGCTGTCTTGGGTACTGGCCATGGAGTTAAGCCAGACAAATTCATAGGTAAGATTTTGTTTTCCCCAGGAAATCATATCATTATAGACTCTCAGATGGAAATAGTTCTTACAAATGGTATAATCATCCCACATCCTCACCAATCTGATATTTAATCCCTCTTCAGCATGCAAAACCTCGAGACAGACTCAACTACAATACTAGCAACTTAGAAGTAAAAATATTTAGAATCTTTTTTCTTATTGATATATATTTAAATTAGAAGAATAATATAATTAGAATTAAATAAGAATAACTATATAACTCAAATTTTTATCTAAAAGTTTTCAAACTTCATAATACAACATCATAATTTTCATTTGCAGCACCATGGATGGACTTGGAGATTGTCATTCTAAGTGAAGTAAGCCAGAAAGAGAAAGAAAAATACCATATGATATCACTCATGTGGAATCTAAAAAAAAAAAGACAAATGAACTTATTTACAAACAGAAACAGACTCACAGTCATAGAAAACAAATTTAGGTTATCTGGGGAGGAAGGTAGTGGGAAGGGATAAATTGGGAGTTCGAGGTTGGCAGATAATAATTAGTATATATAAAATAGATAAAGGACAAGTTCATACTGTACAGCACAGAAAACTGTATTCAATACCTTGTAGTAATACATAATGAAAAAAGAATATGAAAATGAATATATGTATATATATGTATGACTGAACTATTATTGCTGTACACCAGAAATCAACACAACATGGTAAACTGACTATACTTCAATTAAAAATAAGTAAATAAAATAAAATAAAATAGTCAATTCATAGAAGGAGAAAGTAGAATGGTGGCTGCCAAGGCCTGGGGGAAGGGAGAGAAAAAATAAATTAAACAAAATAAATAAATAAAAACACCTCGGTTAAAAACTACACATGAATCAAAGAGACATTCTCCATTTTAATTATCTATTTTGCCAATGTTGAACATCTTGTGTAGTTCTAAATTTTCCACAGCTCTTAATTGTTTGAACGTATTTGTAAATAAAGACTTTTATCTTTTAAAAATATTTTTGTTTAGAGTTTAGTCCTGGAAAGAGTACTCTGGAGCCAATTAAAAAAAAGAAAAAGTAATTTTTATTTCTTCATAGTTATTTCTATACACATTTATTAATGATGTCTGATTCTTACTTTATGTATACTATACTCTTTTCTAATCGGCTGGGGGAATTAACCACAGAATGAGGGAATACAATGAAGCTGCTGCAGTTTGTTTCCACAAATGTGTAAATACTTCAAATTGGGTAACTAAAAAACGAAGCTCTTTATCCATTTAACTTTGAAAGGAAACAATATTTTTTTTTGCAGAATATATTGTAATACATTTATATTTTCTCCCAATCTTCTATGAGAAATTTATATCCTCCAATTGCTATGCTATTAATAATGCAGTATCATCCTGTAACCAGGAATGACAGATGATGGATGCTGTGGGAAGATGGGAGAAGGCAAGAGAATGCTTGTAGCAGAAACATAAAGGGGTGGGAAGGTCACTCACATCATGGAGGGATGAGTTCTGCTGTCTGCTAATGAAATTTCAAGGAAGGGATTACTAAAGACACTTCACAGGGATCCTTTTTATAACTTTATGTTTATGCACATATATTAATATACACAGTCAGTATCCATAAATATGCATGGAATGACTGAACATGTAATAGGTAATTACAGTAAGTAATAGATGTTTGTGTTTGTGTTGTGTGCTTATATATGTTTGTGTGTATAGTACATCACCTCCCTATCTTATCTAGTAAATGATTTCTTTTTATTCTCCATGTTAGATTTTTACTTTCAGAACTTTGAAAAAAAGATTTTCCATTGCTTCATAGATCCTCATGTACTGAACACTTATACAGGTCTTTTTGTTTTTTTTTTTCAATCCAACTCTAATGAAGCTGTAAGTGTATTGAATATGACTCTGATAAATTGCCTGTAGTACAGAATTTTGAAGAATAAAAAATAGTAATTAACAAACACTACATTTTGAAAGTAAAATGACACAATAAAATACTCATTCTTAGAGGCAATTAGTATTTTCATATTACTCCATAAAGTGTGCCAGAAAGATTAACATGGAATGCAACTTCATATCGATATTTATTTATGTTTCTGATAAAGTAGAGAGCAATGATAAACAGAGCAGGAGGGTGAGAACACTTGAATTCCTGGTACGTCTATGGTCTGGGGAAGCAGGCGTACTCTCCCCCATGGAGAACGGCAATTCACCAAGCACTTTCTCATCAGCTAACAGGTTCCAGGCAGGGAGGACATTATGCCAGGCACTGTGGTAGGTGCAGTGAGGAAACACACCTGAATAGCTTATGTGTTCTGGTAGGTACCAGGGAGAGCGTGTTGCCAACTACTTACATACATTTACCTAAACTGCTTGCTTATGGGAGATATATGTTCATGGTGTCTTTCTTCCCACACTTAGAGCTTAGGGTTCAAGTGTGAATTCTCATGGAAGAGGGAATAATTCTTACCTGTGTGCAGCACCTCTGAGCTTACAAGATCCATCTGAGAATAATAGTCTATAACTTCACAGACACAGAGGAGGGCTCAGAACCACGGGACACAGAGGTGATGTAGCAGAGTCACATGGAGCTGGAGCCAGAGTGAGAATCCAGATCTTATGTAGATAGCCCAGGGTTCTCTCAGTAAATTACTCACCAAATGTTGCCCTATAGATGTTTTACGGGTGACAGGTGCTAGGTGTCTGAAGAGATGGAAACATCATGGAGGAAGTAAGAGAGAACTGAAACAAGCACTGAGGCAGGAGTGTCAAGGACACGCTCACAGGTACAGTGACTGCTCTGTTTTTATACAAAGATATTCGGGCCATGATACTTTCATGATTAATGGGTATCACTCCTTACCCTATGTAGGTAATTCAGGCCCCAGGAAGGTGTTACTTGCTGAATGGACCTCCTCACGCCTCCCAACAATGTGACTGAATTTGTTCTCTTGGGACTCACACAAGATCCACACTTGCAGAAAATACTCTTCATTGTCTTTTTGCTCATTTTCCTATTTACGATGCTGGCCAACCTGCTCATGGTCATCACCATCTCCCTCAGCCCTGCACTTTCAGCTCCCATGTACTTCTTCCTCACCTATTTATCCTTTATTGATGCCCTCTTCAGTTCTGTCACAACTCCTAAAATGCTCATTGACCTGCTGCACCAGAAGAAAACCATCTCCTGGGGTGGCTGCATGACTCAGCTCTTTGTGGAACATTTCCTGGGAGGATCAGACGTCATAGTCCTCACTGTCATGGCTTATGACCGCTATGTGGCCATCTGCAAGCCTCTGCACTACACGACCATCATGCGACAGGGGCTCTGTCAGCTCCTGGTGGTGGTGGCCTGGCTTGGGGGGATCCTACATGCCACTGTGCAGATGGTTTTTGCATTTGACTTGACCTTCTGTGGTCCCAATGTCATTGACCACTTCATGTGTGACTTCTTCTCACTGTTGAAACTTGCCTGCAGCGACACCTACAGGCCTGGAGTGGTGGTGGCAGCCAACAGTGGGGGCATGTGCTTACTCATTTTTTCCATGCTACTCATCTCCTACATAGTCGTCCTGCGCTCCCTGAAGTCCCACGGCTCTGAAGGACGGCGCAAGGCCCTCTCTACCTGCGGCTCCCACTTTACAGTAGTGGTGCTCTATTTTGCCCCTTGTATTTTCACCTACACGCGTCCTGTGGCCACTTATCCTGTGGACAAGTTTTTGGCTGTGTTCTTTGGAATCCTCATTCCCATGTTAAACCCTATCATTTACACAGTGAGAAACACAGAGGTGAAAAATGCCATAAGGAGTTTGTTGAAGAGGAGAGTAACTTAGGCTGTCATGATGCCAAGAAAATGATGATTTATATATATATATGGAGGATCATACCTGTAGTAATTTGTGCCAGAATAGTTCCTTGAGAACTGAATATTTCTTACTGTTTTCATATATAATGCATAGATATGCATAAACCACATATATAGGTAGTATATTTGTGGTATTAATATTTTAGAGAGGGAGGTGAGAAAGGGAATGGAATGTCTAAAAAAGCAAATTTCTGGGACAATCAAAAAAGAAAGATTTAGGAATACTGTCCTAAATTCATGTCTAAATGATTAGATAAGAGAATAAATTAACTATAGAATGTTAGCAAATGTCATCCAAGCACAGGGGTTGGCCCATCACCTGTGAGGATCATATTCAGTTTAATTAGGAGGCTCTTCTTAGGAGGCATACCAGAGTGTATGGCAAACAAAGTGAAGCATGTCATAAATTGATATTTTAACTATTGAAAGTGAAAAAATAATGAAGACTATAACCCCAAACATTTCTAAATCAAAAGCATGTCATTTGAGAATATTAGTTTTTATACGGTGATAAAAATAATTTAACTCTTATTTTTTCTGGCTGGGGAACATTTACAAATCCTTTATAATGTCAACTGTCCGTCTGTTAGATTTGACAAAGTGTTAATAAGTCTTAAAAGATGTAGAGAGCCCCAGATGAGGTGATAGAAAAACTCAGTTCTGGTACTAGCTAGGTGGCCAAGAACAAGTCCTATTGACTTTTCTTCATCTATACTATCAAGCATAAAATTGTGTGGCCATTCTTCTATCGAAGAACAGAGCTTAGTTGTTGAACAAATAATTCAAGTGTTCATACTGTGATCTGGTTTTGTGCTGGTGGATCACCAAAATGGATCATCGCAAGGATGGATGGAGATTTATTTAGTCTGGATTCATGAGAGGCTAAGTCTTTGGGGCATGAGTGCTTTAAAAAACCTCATATTCTGATTTTTATCCCCATTACATGGAAAGTTCTTATATTATCTCAAAGTCTTTGCAAATACAATACTATTCACCAAATAATACCAAGAATTTGAGTTTATCAGATCTTATATAATTTATTCCTCCACTTTTGGATGCTGCTATATACTGAGGATTTGTGTCCCTCTTCAAAATCATAAATTAGATCCTTTATAATGTGCTGGTATTTGGAGGAGAGCCCTTTGAGAAATGATTAGGTCATGAAGGTGTAGTCCTCATGAATGGGCCTAATGCCTTTATAAAGAGACCCCATGAGGTCACTTGACCTCTCTGCCATGTGAGGACCCGGCAAATAAGTGGCTGCCTGTGAACTAGGGAGGAGACCTTACCAAATATGGAATCTGCTGGCACATTAATCTTGAACTTCTGAGCCTCCAGACCTATGAAATATAAATGTTTATATTTTAAGCCACCCAGTGTATGGCTTTCTGTATTAGTAGCCCATATGGATCAAGACAGAAATTTAATTTTCAAATTTGTGTAGTTATTTAAAGTCTTTGTTAGTTGTCAATGTTGATTGGTCTGTAATCTACCTGAAGTCAGGGGAAGTTACTTGCCTTTGTGTTCTCTGTTTCTTGCACACTATATGGGACATAGAATCCACTGTATAGACATTGTCCATTATTTGAATTCTTGATCTAATGTAGCGTGAATTTTTTCTGTTAAATTTTGATGAACTCTTTCTACTTTAAATATATAAATATACATATACATACATACATACATACATATATATACACATATATACACATATATTTATATAGTAAAAATATTTACTCTGGTATTTGCTACAAATATTTTCTTTATTATGTTATTTATTTCATAATTATGAGTGGTTTTATATAAATATGTTATTTTAATATTCTTTTACTTTTTGATGTGTTTTATTACTTGGAAAATCCATAATCCCATGATATATTAATTTTAATCATTTTTTAAAAAGTAACTTTACAAACATTTTATTTTTATTTAACCCACTTGAAGTTTACTTTTGTTTATGATGGGGAAACATCTAAGTGCAAACAGATAAAGTATCTACCAACATAATTATTGATTTGGTAACAATTTGAAAATTTTCTACTTAGTATGTCAGGTTTTATACCATCAAGAAAATTCAAGTTTGGGAAACTTTCTCCTCCTCCTTCCCATCCTTCCTCTCTTCCCCTAAACTTTAGGGTCATTTTGTAAAGTTTCATAAAACTACATGTGGAATGCCATGACTCTACATATTTATTTTGAGGAGAACGACATGTTTTAATATCTTGTTTTCCCATTCTAAATAAGACATATATTGTGAAAGATTTATTGATGTCTCAATAAAAATTTATAATCATCTCTGTGGAGTGTAAATAAAACTTGCCTTATGATTTCTTATTTAAAAAGAGGAATCTGTTATTTACATTTGATTCACATTTTCATTGAGCTGGTCAGAAAGGGCTTAATGTCTTTTTCTGGCATGAGTTACAGCACAATCCTCAAAGCCATGGACATATTGTTAGCGAATAGAGATACATCCAAATTGGAAAGCCCAGAAAACCTATGATTTGTTGTCCACCAGTTGAGAAAGAATTCTCAGCAGAGGTGGAGGGACAAACTGAAAAGTTACTTTATTGCTAGGAAAAAGAAGGAGAAAAAATAAAAGCTGTCAAGTGGGGAGCAGTCAGCCAGGTAGCCTGTTAAGACAGCTCCAGCCCAAAAATAGGTCACAGGGTCTTTTCTTGAAAGGCTCTGTCATCATTATCTTCAGTTTGCTGGTACCAGTCATCTTCTATTATCAGCTCTTTCCTCCCATGGAGCTCAGCCTTAAAACAGAAACTTCAGTGGAAAAAGAGAACAAAGAAAGAGATACCAGGGTGTGTCCTTGGCATTGACGCAGCAGTTGTGGAACATAAATGTCTTGTTGTGTGGCTGTGTCCTTGAGATCAAGGATTCAGCTGTGGGATAAGAGAAGATGTCTTGTTTTTCAATAGCCTGGCACTTTCTTCCCCTTGTTGATAAGCAGCTAGTGTCAGTAAGCCTGTCTGATTACATCTCTCTTAATAAAAGTATCCAAAAATACACAAGCATGTATCCCACCACACACTCAGGTCTGGATCCAACCTCATGTGAATCTCTATGACCACGTGTATGTGTACATTCAATGAAATGTAGGTCTATACCCAATAGCATGTATGTGTCTGAATGTGAACACACTGGTTCAGTATATGATGACACATGGATCAATATTTGATGAGCAACATGAACGCATTTGTATATGTACATGCCTATGTATTTGATGTGATCACACACAGCATGCAACTGTCTACACACAGGGCTGTATATTGCCATTTGCTTGTCTGTATCTGACCATACATGAATTTAGTCAGGACTTGTCTGAATAATTCTTCTGTTTCTTATGGCGTGCACTGAGGCCATGCCCTGGCATTCATCTGATTCCTGGACTTTAAGGAGAGTCCAAGATGCACTTATATGCATGGTGCCTTGACAGGGATAACTACAAGACTGGACTTTTCTTGGTCTCTTTCTTATACATGTAGATGTAGGGTAATGTAGACAATGTCTGCCTATTGAGGTTGTCAGACTTGCAAAATGGCAGCTCAGGGCTCCCAGGTAGAGGAGGCAAAGCTCTCAGACCAGTTAAGTCTCATCTCATCCTGACATAAGATTGAAGTCCAGGATATCAAGTTTTAAATTCAGACTAATTTTATATCAAAGAATACAATCAAAGAATGAAAAGGTAACTTATGGATTGGGATAAAATATTTGTAAATCACATATTTCATAATGAATTAATATCTAAAATATATAAAGAACTTCTACAACTAAATTAAAATAAAAAACTTGATTTAAAATTGGGCAAAGCACCCGAACAGATATTTTTCCCAAAGAAGACATGCAAGTGTCCAATAGGAACATGAGAATTTGCACAACATTACTAATCAACAGGGAAAAGCAAGTGAAAACCACAATGACATGTCACCTCACACTTGTTAGAATGGTTATATGAATTATGTAGCAGACAACACATTTTAATGATGACATGGAGAGAATGGAACCCTACTATACTTTGGTGGGAATATAAATTTGTTCAGCCATTATGGAGATTTCTCAAGATATTAAAAATAAAACTGCTCTATGATTCAGCAATCCTATGTGTGTGTGCATATCCAAAATATGAAATCAGGTATCTGAAGAGATATCTGTACCCTCACTTTCATTGCAACATTAATTACAAAATGAAACCATGACAGAAATAAATGTATTCTACCATCTCTGAATATAATTGAAGAATGGAATTACTTTCAATACCATGCTAGTCTAATTCTAGAATTGACGCAAGATATAACTACTATGAAAAAGTACTGTAGACTTTACCTGATGTGAAATGTCAATATTATAACATGATTCATAATTGTCATTTATGTGCATCTGGAAATAATATTTAAAATTATGATTTGCATGAATGGTAGATTGATTAAAAAGCAAAGTATTATAATAAAACATTTAAACAGATAGTCACCCACTTCAATGATTAATTTAGGTAATAGCAAATATTCAGAATTAATATAAAGCTCATTGGTTTCAATTGCTTAAATTCATAAATGGCCAACCAATATTTTTTTCTGTCATAGTATTTTTTCTTGATGTAGACTTAAGGAAGAGTTCAAAATTGAAGATGAATGCTGTAAGTTCTCTGAAGTGCAGTTAAGTTACATGAAATAATTGGATTGTTGGCAAGATCTCCTAGTGGAGGTGAAATGCCCCTGAGGTCCAATCAACCACAGCTACTAAGCTTCACTGAACTGGCCTAGAAACAGGAGATGTGGTAGCACTTTTAAGACTCAAGAGAAAGGCCTTATCCAAAGGTACTACTTATAAATCAGCAAAGTCACACTGTAGATGAGCTAGTTGGCATCTTTAATCTTATATCTTTACTGCTTTCTTGGTGAACAAACAGCTGCCTCAGGCCCTGGCCATGGAGCTGTGTCAGACAAGTTCATAGGTAAGATTTTTTTTTCCCCAGGAAATCATAATTTCATAGACTCTCAAGATTAAATGGCCCTTACAAATTATAGCATCACCCCTCATCACCCCCAATCTGAGATTTCAATCCCTCTTCAGCAGGCAAGACATTAAGAAAAAATGACTCAACTACAATACTACCAACTTAGAAGTAAAAATATTTGGGGTATTTTTTTCTAAATGTTATATATTTAAATTAGAAGAATAATATAATTAGTTAGAATTAAATTAGAATAACTATATAACTCAAATTTCCATCCACAATTTTCCCCACTTTATAAAATACATCAAATTTTCCTATGACATTGCACCACTTTCAAAAACATCTCTTTTAGAAACTATGCATGTGTCAAAGAGATGCACTGGACTTTAATTATCCATTTCTGCAATGAGGAACATCCCATGTCATTTCTAAATTTTCCACACCTCTTAATAATTATGTTGAACATATTTGTAAATGAAGACTTTTAGCTTCTATAATATTTTCATTTAGAATTTAACCCTATAAAGAACACTGTGATGCCAAAGAAAAAAGGAAAAATAATATTTATTTCTTCATAGTTATTTCTAAATCACATTTACTAATTATGTATAATTCTTACTTTATGTAAAATCTTCTCTTTTCTGATCTGCTGGGGAGTCAGCCACAGAGTAAAGGAATATAATGAAGCTGCTGCACTTTGTTTCCACATACGTATAAATTTTTCATACTGTTTAATTAAAAAATAAAGCTCTTTATTCATTTATCTTTGAAAGGAAAATACACATTTTTTGTACAACACATTGTATTATACTTATGTTTTTTCTTTGGGAAATTTACGTCCCCAAATTCCCTCATTCCATTACTAATACAGTATCTTGTAACCAGGAATGATGGACGATGGATGCTATGGGAAGATGGAAGAAGAAGGCATGAGAATGCCTGTGGCAGAAGCTTAAAGGAGTGGGAAGTTCATTCACATCATGGAGGGATGAGTTGCTGCTGTTCGGTAATTAAATTGCAGGGAAGGGATTACCAAAGGCACTTCCAGGGACACTTTTTATAACTTTATGGGAACACACATACATTAATATACACAATCAGTGTACAATAAAGATTTGTTGAATGAGTGAACTTGTAATAGGTCCTTATAGTAACAGACTTCATGTGTGTTTGTGTTGTGTTTCTATATATGTTTATGTGTATAGTCCATACCTACCTCTCTATCTTATTTAGCAAACTATTACTTTTTGTTGTCTATATTAAATTTTACTTTTAGAACTTTGAAAATAAGGATTTCTTTGCTTAGCAGATACTCACAAACTGAACATTTATGCAATACGTTTTTATCCAAGTCTACCGAAGCTGTAAGTTTATTGAATATGACTGTTAACATATATGTGGAACAGAATTTGAAAAATAAAAATATGGATTAAAAAGCCCTATGATTATCTTGAAAATAAAATTGCCTAATAACATATTCATTCTTACAGGCAATTAATATTTTCATATTGTCCCATAAAGTATGCCAAAAAATATTAACCTGATATGCAGCTTCCTTTCAAGCATTTGCTTAGGATTCTTATAAAGTGGACAGTAATGATAAACAGAGCAGAAGGACGAGAACACTTGAATTACTGGTAGGTTTATGCCCTCTAGGGGAGCAGGCATATTCTCACCCATGGAGAACGGCAATTTACCAAGCACTTACTCATCACCTAACAGGTTTCAGGCAGTGCAGACATTATGCCAGGCACTTTGGTAGGTGCACTGAGGAAACACACTTGAATAGCTGGTGTGTTCCAGTAGGTACCAGGGAGAGCGTGTTGCCAACTACTTACATATATTTCCCTAAACTGCCTGCTTATGGGAGATATGCATTCATGGTGTCTTTCCTCCCAAAGTTAGAGCTGAGGGTTCAAATGTGAATTTTCACTGAAGAGGAAATACCTCTTACTTGTGTGCTGCACCTCTCAGCTTACAAGATCCATCTGAGAATTACAGTTTGTAACCTCATAAACACAGAGAAAGGCTCGGAACCATAGGACACAGAGGTGATGTAGCAGAGTCACATGGAGCTGGAGCCAGCGTGAGAATCCAGATCTTATGTAGATAGCCCAGGATTTTCTCAGTAAATTACTCATCAAATGTTGCCCTATAGATGTTTTACAGGTGACAGGTACTAGGTGTCTGAAGAGATGGAAACATCACGGAGGACGTAAGAGAACTGAAACAAGCACTGAGGCAGGGGTGTCAAGGACACGCTCCACAGGTACAGTGGCTGCTCTAGTTTTGTATCAAGATACTCAGACCACAATCCTTCCATGATTAATGGGAATCAGTTCTTATTCTTTGTAGGTAATTCAGGCCCTAAGAAGGTGTTACTTGATGAATGGATCTCCTCATGCCTCCGAAGAATGTGACTGAATTTGTTCTCCTGGGACTCACGCAGAATCCACACCTGCAGAAAATACTGTTCATTGTCTTTTTGCTCATTTTCCTATTTACGATGCTGGCCAACCTGCTCATGGTCATCACCATCTCCCTCAGCCCTGCACTTTCAGCTCCCATGTACTTCTTCCTCACCTATTTATCCTTTATTGATGCCCTCTTCAGTTCTGTCACAACTCCTAAAATGCTCATTGACCTACTGTACCAGAGGGGAACCATCTCCTGGGGTGGCTGCATTACTCAGCTCTTTGTGGAACATTTCATGGCAGCATCAGAGGTCATAGTCCTCACTGTCATGGCTTATGACCGCTATGTGGCCATCTGCAAGCCTCTGCACTACACGACCGTCATGCGACAGGGGCTCTGTCAGCTCCTGGTGGTGGTGGCCTGGCTTGGGGGGATCCTACATGCCACTGTGCAGATGGTTTTTGCATTTGACTTGACCTTCTGTGGTCCCAATGTCATTGACCACTTCATGTGTGATTTCTTCTCACTGTTGAAACTTGCCTGCAGTGACACCTACAGGCCTGGAGTGGTGGTGGCAGCCAACAGTGGGGGCATGTGCTTACTCATTTTTTCCATGCTACTCATCTCCTACATAGTCGTCCTGCGCTCCCTGAAGTCCCACGGCTCTGAAGGGCGACGCAAGGCCCTCTCTACCTGCGGCTCCCACTTTACAGTAGTGGTGCTCTATTTTGCCCCTTGTATTTTTACCTACACGCGTCCTGTGGACACTTACCCTGTGGACAAGTTTATGAGTATGTTCTATGCAATATTCACTCCCATGTTAAACCCTATCATTTACACAGTGAGAAACACAGAGGTGAAGAATGCCATGAGGAGTTTGTTGAAGAGGAGAGTAACTTAGGCTGTTCATGATGACAAGAAACTGATGATTTATATACACGTGAGGATTATACATGTTGTAAATTGTGCAGGAAAGCAAAGAAATTTTGCAGATCATTGACAGATAAAAAAGGTCCATAAACTAGTGTTTGTCAATCATTTAATATTGGCTAGTCATTTTTTAGATGTTTTGATAATTTGTAATATACTTTACCAAGGCTTCAATGTTCAGAATTAAAGCTTCAGAATAGTCAATGAAGAGAACAACCATAAACCCCTAGTATGATGAATATAGTTGAATATGTGTTTTTCTCTAGATTCTTTGTTCTACTTTACAAAATTCTTCAGGTATATTATTTGGATGGAGTTCACCTTTCCTTAGGAATTTAATATCAGAAGTTTTTCTAGTTTTGCTTAGCCTGTGGTGATCAATTAAGGGATAGAAGTTCTTATTCTCGTTCTTAGATACTTGATTAAAGGACATTTGCATGAAGGAATCACTGCTTATTTTGTATGTATGTGTATGCTATGAATTTACCAAAAGTAAAAAGGGAGATACCTGCAAAAGAAGGAAAAGATAATTCACTATCTATCGCCAATTCTTTTTTGGCAAAAAAACAAGTCTGAAATTTTGAGATTACTTTTAGTTTGCTCCTTTTTCTTAAATATCCTATGGCTCCCAGTTTTCATGAATATAAAGGAAATGTTTTAATTTTACATAGCAAGACTGGAGGAGCCAATTGAAACAGAGATAATCATTCTTTTACCAAAATTCAACAGAATAGCCTATGGTTAGGTTCCAAAAGTAATGACCTATGAGTCTGATACACTTGTTTGCATTACATTAACACTTTATTATCTATCAGGCAGAGTCACTTCAGTTGATTCATCCACGGACTCAACTGGTTATTCCATGATCATTATCTCCAACTTACAGGGAAGTAAATTGAACCCAGGAGAGGTTTACTAATTTACTTGCCTCACATCATGCATGGCTACCCTATCTAGTGTGTCAGGGACTGTCACACTGAAATGCACCTTCCTTTCACAAATTTCAACTATCAAATTCCAACACAGGTCTTTAAAACTCAGTCTTACTCTCTTTCAATTGGAACACAATTGTTTGTGGTACGTTTAGGTCTATAGATTAAAAAATTATACGGAATCTTAATTTAAAAACTTTGTCCTTCAAGAAGATGGTGTCAGATTTGCTGTAGCCTTGCCTCACATGTAGCTGTCCATTTCAGCACTACGCATTTTTTTCCTCTCTTTGAAAGTTTGAGTTATGCCATTTCACTTTCACAAAAGACCAATATTAGTATGACGTCATATGTCTTCTTTTAAAGAAGAATCACCTTCAGACTTCTTTCAGTTATTGAAAATAAGTACTAAAGTACTAATATTGGTCTTCATTAAAAAAAAGTGGCTAAAGTGAACTTTCAGAAAGTGGGGTAACCGCACTGCTCCTCTATGTGCGTGGAGAATACCAGGTCATTCTACTTTGTTACATAACTCTTTATAAAACAAAGCTTCTCTGCTACACCACTCTTGCACATGTAGTTCTCACAGATACTCCTTTCTCAAACTCAATGATCAAATGGAGCTATTTCTTCCATAATTTGACCATGCAGTAAAGCCAGAGCATGGTACTGGGGTGACTGTGTTTACTAAGGTGGGTATGGCTGTCTCCAATTCATAAGAGACAGAACCTTTTCCCAGCACCTCATCTATTTATATGGTCATATTTGCAATTGCTGGTGAGAATTAAACACTTCAGCATAATCTAAACTAAACGATGTGTGGTTCACTTTGTTGTATGATTATTAGATAGAAGATGAGAGTAAATCAGGGCTAAGGATAGAAAAAGTGTTGGTTAAACGTTATTTCCATTCTAAGGCCAAATGGAGAATTTGAAGAGGGAAACTGAAGCCAGTGATTGTGTCTTAGGGGCTATCCCAAGGGCTCAGTGGAGGGGTGAGAGGATTAATTAGGCACAAATTATAAACTGTCAGTAGCAAACTTGGAAGGTGCAAGAACTGAAGGAGGAAATACAAGGCAGTCTGGTGGTCTTAGTGGATAAAGTCTCACTGGTTGGTGAGTAAGGTTAAAGCTTGTTAAGATGTTCCCTTCAATTCATCATCAATAGTCTCTCCTGAGGACAGAGTATCACCTGATTATTTCTGATACTTAAAATAACAAATAAAGGATAGATTATGTTTCTTCTAAAAATTAATGACATAAATAAAGTTTGGCTCTAGTGTGTTAAAAATATGTTGGTTTAATCTGGATTTTCAATTCAGTGAAATTATTAAGAATTTAGCAAGGGAAATGAGCTAACTGTTGTTAAAGGCCAGCCATGAAGCATAGATTTTGAGAAGTTCTTTATATACTTTAACTTTCTTAATGTAGCAACGTGTATTATTAGAGAGGATTTTACTCCATTTCATAAAAGAAGAAAATGAGACTCAGTGGACTTAAGCCATGATATGTTGTCTTTAGACTCTGCCTATCTATTCTCCCCACTCCACTCCTTGTTTTATTGATGTGAAAACACCAAAACACAGATCTGAACATTGGCCACATTGTGGAGACTGTCATTGAGGCATTCTTATTTTTGGGGTGATGTAGTGACTTCTCTTTAGGTCTTTGCTGATCGTCATTTCCTAAGTTATTTATTTAGCAAGCATATTATGGTTATGAAAACATAATGGAGAGTAAGAACACCATCTTCAGCATCAAGAGATGGGTTTTATTTCAGATTGTACCATCATTTTTTTTTCCATAACCTTAAACACCCTCCCCTATTTCTACAAGTAGTTTATTTGGGTAAGTTGGAAGGTGTTTCCACGTTCTGTGATTTTGCCTGAGCCAATATGTTTGTTGCCATAAATATAGTTATTTTTTTTTTCTGCTTCAATTGGAGGTAAAACTGGAAGAGTTATGAGACCACAGTCCACCTCCCAAAACTTTTCTGTTTCTGGTAAACAACTTCAGAGATGTTCTTCTGTGATAAAATTGTCTCTGGATTAGACTAACACAGCATGAACTCTGCTCTTGTGTGCTTTGTTATATTGAGAACATGTTCCTCTACTTAGGGAAATGTCATCAAAACACTTTGGCAGATATCTTGTTTTTGTGAAATTAGTCCCTGAACATATCATGGTTAATCCATTCCTCACCTAATTTCTGATCAACTGTGGTAAAATCTGTATAAAATTTCTTCTGTTTCTTTCTGATTTACTCTTCAAGTTTGAGAATCTGTATTGTTCTCTCTTCAGGGTTTACAACACTCTGGCCTTGGATTTGTATTCTGGGTACAGACTTTCCTGGTATAGCTCCAGGAACTCCTTTTTTGAAAAATTATTTTCCTGGACGGTCCTCACTGCTTTATACCTATCTCTGTTCTCCTTCCAAGTCTTGCCTCTCTAGGGCTTGGGGAGCTAGACTAGGCAGAGGTTGGGTTTCTAAAGCAATCTCTCTGCCCAAAACTGTAGCTATTCAAGTAGAGGCTGGAAGACCACTTAATGGGCCATTGTGAAGGGATGTCAAGCTTTTATGAGGTTGGAATGATGACTGTCTGTACATGTTAATTCTCTGATCTGACTCTGGCTTTCGTTACAGAGTTGACAGACAAATTCAAGTTGAAAGACATTTTCATGATGACACTTCAGGAAAATCCATATTCCCCATAGTTCTATAGATAGTTTCAGGCCCTCATTCATACAATCTTTGGCATCTAACATCACAAGTGTTATTTTGACACTATAATAATAAAGTGTCTAGTCAAACCAGGTTTACTCATGTGGTTTCAGTTTTCTTAAACTCTTTCCCTTCATGACACGTGCTGCTCACAGTCACCACATTCTTTGGAGCCAATCCAGAGTTATGTACAATTTTTTTCTTATTATTAATTCAAGCATATTGGAACATGGTGATTTAGTGTGGTTCTGTATAGGAATATTCATAAGTTGAATTGGACTGAATCTATTTTTTAAATAATTTCAAATATCAATTGTGTTTATTTTAGTAGGTAATTGTAATAGGTCTTACAATAGGTGGCAGCATGAGTATCATGACACTTGAGTCACAAAACTATAAATGAAACATAAGAATCCTGGCCCAGAATTTAGCGGCCTGGCTTCTTATTTCCCCACCACAAATGGTGTTCATATTTTCCTGCCGTAATGTAAACTTGCTGTAAATTGTGAATATTGATGCTTATTTTTTTCTATTCCATAGGAATATTATGAGATTTAATTTAAATAGTTGAAAGAAATGCATTCTACCATCTCTGAATGTAACTGAAGGATGAAATTATTTTCATCATTGTCATTACCATGTCATCTCAATTCCAGAACGAGACAAGATCCAACTACTTTGAAAATTGCTGTGAACTTTATTAGGCATAAAGTGCTAATATTATAATAAGGTTCATAATTGTCACTTAATGTACGTCTGAAAACAATATTTAAAGCTGTGATTAGCGTTAATTGTAGATCAATTGAAATATAGAATACATTCATGAAAATGTTTAAATCAGATAGTTACCCACCCAAATTATTAATTCATATAATAGTTAATATTGAGCCTCCGTATTATACACATTTGTTATCAATACATAAACTCAGAAGTGGTAAAATTATTTTTTTTCTTTAATCATGGTGTTTTGTCTTCATGTAGACTTAATGAGGAGTTCAAAATTAAAGACGAGTGCTATAGGAGTTCTATTGTGAAGTTCTCGTGTTGCTGGCAAGATCTCCTAATGATGGTGAAATGCCCCTGAGGTCCAATCAGCCACAGCTGAGAAACTTCACCAAACTGGCCTGCAAGCAGGAAGTGTGGTAGCACTTTTAAGGCTCAAGAGAAATACTTTATCCAAAGGTAAATCAGCAAAGACACTGATTGTAGCTGAGCTAGTTGGCATTTTTCGTCTTACAACTTTCTTTCTTTCTTGGTGAACTAACGCTGCCTGGGGCCCTGGCCATGGAGCTACGTCAGACAACTTCATAGGTAAGGTTTCCTTTTCCCCTGAAATCACATAATCATAGATTTCCAAGTTTAAATGAATCTTACAAGTTATATAATCACCTGTCATCCTCACCAATCTGAGATCTCAATCCCTCTTCAACATGCAAAACATCAAGAAAGATCGACTCAACTGCAATACCACCAACTTCAAACAAAAAATGTTTGGATTTATTTTCTCAGTGATATGTATTTAACTTAGCTATAGGAATAATATAGTTAGAATTAAATTAGTTATAATAATTATATAGTGCAAATTTGCATCATTTTTTCCTACTTAATAATACAATGTAAGAATCTCCTATGATATTATACAATTTTTAAAACACTTCTGTTAAAAACTACACATCAATCAAAGAGATGCACCATATTTTAATTATCCATTTCTCCAATGTTGAACGGTCCATGTAGTTTCTAAATTTTCCACAGGTCTTAATAGTTGTGTTGAATACATTTATAAATAATTATTTTTATGTTTTAAGAATGTTTTTCTTTAGGGTTTATTTCTAGAAAGAGTATTGTGGAGCCAAAGATAAAAGAAAAAAGAAATTTTTATTTCTTCAATTATTTCTAAACTGATTTTATTAATTATGTCTAATTCTTACTATATGTATAATATACTCTTTTCTGACCTGTAGGGTAAGTCAGCCAGAGAATAATGGAATGCAATGAAGCTGATGCACTTTGTTTTCACATATGGATACATTTTCCAGCTTGGGAAATTAAAAAATAAAGCTCTTTTTAAAAGGCAAATGAATTTATATATAAGACAGAAACAGATTCACATAGAATACAGACTTGTGGTTGCTGGGGGAGGGGTGGGAGGGAATGAACAGGGAGTTTGAGATTCACAGATACTGACTGGCATATATAAAATAGATAAACAAATTCATACTGTATAGTGCAGGGAAATATATTCAATATCTTGTAGTAGGTCATGGTGAAAAAGAATATGAAAATGAATATATGTTTATTCATGTATGACTGAAGAATTGTGCTATACACCAGAAATTGACATAACATTATAAACTGGCTATAACTCAATTAGAACATTTTTGAAATTAAAAATTAAATAAAAATAAAGCTCTTTATCCATTTATCTTTGAAATGAAAAGACATACTTTTGGCAGAATACATCTTGTTTTGTTTATGTTTTCTCTATTCTTTGGGAAATTTATGTCCCCAGATTTCCTCATTCTATTAGTAGTGCAGTGTCCTGTAACTGGGAACGATGGACGATGGATGCTATGGGAAGATGGGAGAAGAAGGCATGAGAACGTCTGTCGCAGAAACATAAAGGAATGGGAAGGTCATTCACATCATGGAGGGATGAGTTGCTGCTGTTTGGTAATGAAACTTCAGTCACTAAGGACATTTAACAAGGACACTTATCATGATTGTGTAAACAAACATACATTAATATACATAGTAAGTATCCAATAAATATTTGTTGGGTGAATGAATTTGACATAGGCATTTATAGTAATAGATTTTGCATGTGTCGGGGTTATGTGTGTATATATGTAGATATATAGTACATTACCTACCTCTCTACGTTACCTAGTGGACTATTTCTTTTTGTTCTCCACATTAAATTTTTATTTTTAGAATTTTGAAAATAGGGATTTTTTTTCCTTGATAGATCCTTGTGTATTGAACACCTATGCAAGAGGTTTTTTTTTTTAACTCAAATCTATGAAAGCTGTAAATTTACTGAATATGACTTTGTTAAATTGTATGTGGAACAACTTTTGAAGACTAAAAACTATAGATTTGCAAACACTATAATCATCTAGAAAGTAAAATGACCCACTAATATATTCTTTCTTAGAGGTAATTAATATTTCATATTTACCCTATAAGTGTATTTGAAAATGTTAAACTGGATTATAGTTTATGTTCAAATGTTTATTTATGTTTCTCATAAAGTAGAGAGTGTGATAAACAGAGCAGGAGGATGAGAATACTTGAATTCATTGTAGGTTTTTGGTCTGGGGAAGCAGGTGTATTGTTACCCATGGAGAATGGCAATTCACCAAGTGCTCACTCATTACCTAGTGGGTTTCAGGCAGTGCAGACATTATGCCAGGCACTGTGGTAGGTGCAGTGAGGAAACACACCTGGATACCTTATGAGTTCTGGTAGGTACCAAGGAGAGTGAGTTGCCAATGACATATACATTTCCCTAAAGTACCTGCTTATGGTAGATATTTATTGATGATGTCTTTCTTTCCATGGTTAAAGTGAGGATTCAGGTATAAATTTTCATGGGAGAAGAAATACCTCTTACCTGTGTGCAGCAGCTCTCAGCTTACAAAATACAACTGAGAATTACAATTTGTAAGCCCACAGACACAAAGGAGGAATCAAAACCGGGGGACACAGAGATGACTGAGCAGAGTCATACGGAGCTGGAAGAAGAAAGAGAATCCAGATATCGTGTAGAAAGCCCAGAACTTTCACAGTAAATTACCCTTCAAATGCTGCCCTATAGATGTTTCACAGGTGACAGCTCCGAGGTGTCTGAAGAGATGGAAACATCATGGAGGACGTAAGAGAGAACTGAAACAAGCACTGAGGCAGGAGTGTCAAGGACACGCTCCACAGGTAGCGTGACTGCTCTGTTTTTGTACCACAATATTCAGATCACAATTCTTTCAGGATTAATGGGTATCATTCTTTATTCTTATAGATAATTTAGGCCCCAGGAAGGTGTCACTTGCTGACTGGACTGCCTCATGCCTCCGAAGAATGTGACTGAATTTGTTCTCCTGGGACTCACGCAGAATCCACACCTGCAGAAAATACTCTTCATTGCCTTTTTGCTCATTTTCCTATTTACGATGCTGGCCAACCTGCTCATGGTCATCACCATCTCCCTCAGCCCTGCACTTTCAGCTCCCATGTACTTCTTCCTCACCTATTTATCCTTTATTGATGCCCTCTTCAGTTCTGTCACAACTCCTAAAATGCTCATTGACATACTGTACCAGAGGGGAACCATCTCCTGGGGTGGCTGCATGACTCAGATCTTTGTGGAACATTTCCTGGGAGGATCAGAGATCATCATCCTGGTTGTTATGGCCTATGACCGCTATGTGGCCATCTGCAAGCCTCTGCACTACTCGACTATCATGCGACAGAGGCTCTGTCAGCTCCTAGTGGTGGTGGCCTGGATTGGGGGAGTCCTACATGCCACTGTGCAGATGGTTTTTGCATTTGACTTGACCTTCTGTGGTCCCAATGTCATTGACCACTTCAGGTGTGATTTCTTCTCACTGTTGAAACTTGCCTGCAGTGACACCTACAGGCTTGGAGTGGTGGTGGCAGCCAACAGTGGGGGCATGTGCTTACTCATTTTTTCCATGCTACTCATCTCCTACATAGTCGTCCTGCGCTCCCTGAAGTCCCACGGCTCTGAAGGACGGCGCAAGGCCCTCTCTACCTGCGGCTCCCACTTTATAGTTATGATACTCTTTTTTGTCCCTTGTATATTCACCTACACACGTCCTGTGGCCACCTACCCTGTAGACAAGTTGGTGACTATGTTCTTTGCAATATTCATTCCTATGTTAAATCCTATCATTTACACAGTGAGAAACACAGAGGTGAAAAATGCCATGAGGAGTTTGTTGAGGAGGAGAGTAACTTAGGCTGTTCATGATGCCAAGAAACTGATGATTTATATACATGGGAGGGTTATACATTTTGTAAATTGTGAAAAAAAAAATTAAGAAATTTTGCAGATCACTGAGAGAAATAAATGGCTCAGAGACTAACATTTGTTGAGTGTTTAATATTGACTAGGCATTTATTAGGCATGTTGATGATTTGTAATGCACTTTACCAAAGATTTAATGTTCATGTTTATAGCTTTAGAATAGCCAATGGGGAAAACAGCTATAAACCCCTAGTTTGATTGTAGAGTGTTTTACTCCAGAGTCTTACTGCTACTTTACCAAATTTTTCATACATGTTTGTTGGATGAAATTGGATTTTCCATAGCACTTCATCCCAGAACTCTTGATTTTGCTTCTTCTTGGCAAAGCCAATAAGGGATAGAAATTCTTAGATATGTACATGGGGAGGAAACAGTTGTTTGAAAGAATCACTGCTGATTTTTACCCCCCTGCACTATGCATTTACCAAAAGCAAAAAGAGAGACCCCACAAAAGGAGGAAAGAATAATTCAAAATCTTTCTCTCCTTTCTATATTTTCATACAACAACAAATAAACCAGAAATTACAGGTTACTGTTAATTTGGTTTTAAATAAACATCCCTATGGCTCACAATTTTTCTTGAATATAAAGAAAATGTTTACTTTTTTGATACCAAGACTTGAAGAGCCATTTGAAACAAAAAGTGTAAACTTACTTTCATCCAATTAAACAAAAAGGTATATATTTATGTTCCAAAGCTATTACTCTATTGGTCTGATACATATTTTTACACTAAATGAACACCTTACTATCTATCAAGCATATTCAGTTTCAGTTGATTCATCCATGCACTATACTGGTAATTCCATTATTAGGTTCCCCATTTTACAGAGAAGCAAATTGAAGCCAAGAGAAATTTAATAATTACTTGCCTCATATCACACATGCTTACCCCAGAAAGTGTGTCAGGAACTATTACACTGAAATGCACCTTCTTTTCAAAGGTTCCAGCTACAAACTTCCAATCTAGGTCTTTAAAACTCAGTCTTAATGAATCACAATTGTCTCTGGTATGTTTCTGTTTATAGATAAGAAAAGTTACATGCAGTCTTAATGATTCACTTTAACCTTCCAGAAGATGTTGTCAAACTTGTTGTAGCCTTGCCTCATTTCAGGTAATCATTTCAGCACTACAAGTTTTTCCTCTTTTTGAAATTTTGAGTTATGTCACTTCACTTTTACAAAAGACCAACATTAATATGGCAACAAAAAATTTATAAACAACATCCCCTGCTGATTTCTTTCAGTTAGTGAAAACAAGTCCTAACGTTGGCCTTCATAAAAGCAAAGTGGCTCAAGTGAACTTTTGCAAAGTGAGGGATAACTGCGAGTCTCCTCTATACACGTGGAGGACATTAGGTCATTCTATATTATTACATAACTCTTTATAAATTAAAGCTTCTCTGATTACAGCACTCTAACTCATGTTATTTCTCACACATATTTCTTCACAAACTTGCTGGTCAAATGGAGCTACTTCTTTCCATAATTTGACAATACATTAATGCCAGAGCATGGTACCGGGGCAACTGTGTTTACTAAGCTGTGCATGGTTGTCCCAAATTCATAAGAAACAGAACATGTTCTCCAAAATCTAAGCCTGGAAGATGATATAATCAGCACTGAATCTATAAAATGATCAAGTTTGCAATTGCTGGTGAGAACTAAACATTTCATCAGAATCTAGACTAAATGACATGCAGTTCATCTTGTCGTATGACTCTTAGATAGGAGATGAGAGTAATCCAGGTGTAAGGACAGGTAAAGTATTCAGTAACTGTCATTTTTATTCTAGGACCAAACAGAGGATTTGAAGAGGGAAACTAAGGCAAATGATTGTGTCTTAGGGGCTACAACAAGGGCTCACTGACAAGGAGCCAGGGGGTTGAAAAGATGACTGATGCAAAATTATAAGTTGTCAAAAGCAAACTTGGAAGGTGTAAGAACTGAAGGACAAAATGAAAGATCTTCTGGAGTTCTCAGCAGTTAAAGTCTTGCTAATTTGTGAGTAAGTTTAAGTCCTGTTAAGATGTTTCTTTATACTCACCATCAAAAATCTCTCCTGAGGACAAACTGCTATCTGATTATTTCTGATTCTTTAAAAACAAGACAAACAAACAAAAAAATATAAGGGAGTAAGTATGTTTCCTCTGAAATTAATGAGATGAATATTGTTTGGATATGTTGCATCAGGATACTTTGGTTTAATCTGGACTTTTAACTTAGTGAAAATATTAGGCATTAGTTGAGGGGAATGAGGTAATTATTGCTGAAAGCCAACCATGAGGCATACATTTTGATAGATTCTTTACATACTTTAATTTTCTTGATATAGCAAAGGTTATCATTAGCGAGGTTTTTACTTCATTTCATACAAGAAGAAAATCAGACTCAATGAAGTTAAGTAACAATATCATCTTTCAGACTTTGTTTCCTGTACTCTTCCTACTTCACACTATTCCTTGATACTGAAGTGGGAGGAAAGGGTGCAGAACACAACCACTGAAGGAATGACACAGCAACTGAGCATGGGACAAACTGGTTAGAATGAAGATGGTGGAAGATTCGACTTCCAGTAGACCTTGAGCCTCTTGGCATGCCCACAGGCACCAAGACAATTTTTAGGCTGACCATAGAAGGTCAAAAAGTGGGTGGGGGGTGTGTCCTGGAAATCCTCACCCCTTCCCCAAAGTAGTTGGAATAATCCTCCTATTTATTAGCATATGAAAATACCGAGTCCATAAAACCTAACAACTCTGCAAGTCGTGGTCGCTGTCTCTCTTGCCTTCTGAGACAGCCCACACTCTGTCTATGGACTGTGTACCTACTTTCACTTTAAACTAAACACCCCACACCCTTCATCTTCTCTCCCTCTCACCTTTCTGAGATGGCCCACATTCTGCCTATAGAGTGTGTATCTCCTAAGCTGTTTTCCCTTCAGAATGAGACAGACCCCACTCTCTGTGGAGTGTGTATCTCTCTAAATAAACTTGCTTTCACTTTGCCATGCCTTGCTCTTGAATGCTTTCCCGTGCAAGGCAAGAACGTGTTCGCCCACAACAATATCATGATGTAAAAACACCAAAGCATGGATCTGATCATTGGCCACGTTGTGAAGATTGCTGTTGGCTGTTCTTCCCTTATTTATTTATTTATGTTTATGGGGGCTGGCTGAGGGGGTTTCTTCTCTTTGTCTATATGTTGACTTCCATTTAACAGGCTACTTGCACTCTCTTGATTTCTCCCATGTCGGCGAAAAGCCATGGAATGATCTCATTTGTGCAGATATACTACCCTTCATGGGCATCATGAAAAGTGGGATGTAACAGGTTCAAGAAATGAAATTCACATGATTTAATTTCAAAGGAAGTGACACTTGGGTGAAAGAGATACTTGGAGGAAAGGTGAGCCACTCAATCATCGAGGAGACTGATCCTCTATTTGGGACTGAGGGTAGCACCTTCAAGAGCTAAACAGGTGCTACTTCCCTTGGGCTTTTCCCCTTGCTATCCCATTCTGTTAACATTTATTACTGGGAAAATGGCTCCATGGTCAATTCAGCTTAGGAAATTTTGACTTATTTAACCAAAAAATACTGTTCAGTGCCTACAATGGAAGAGAATTGTAGGAGCTGGGTATACAAGGTGAAATTATACAAACAGCATTGTATTTTGTGTGGAAAGTAAATTCCAGTAGGGAATAGATGGGTAATAAGCAGGTAAACAAAAAAAGAAAAAAACAAAAATGTAATTTTGCTAGTAATCGTTTTGATAAATGAGAAACCTTGGGTATAGATTTGTGTAGTTCAAGCACCACAGAATTTCAGTTTGGTCAAAATTTAAATAAGCACATTAAACCCCTTCTATTTTTTAAAATGTTTGTTATTTAAAACATGCATTTGATGGCAGTACTATCTCTCTCAAGTAGGTAAAAATGGTTTGGGGGGGTATGAACATTTTTTACTGTATATATATTTATATATAATACACAGATATAAATAAATCATAAAAATAAGTTTTACATTTGTGGTATTATTTTTTAGAGGGTGAAGTGACTAAGGGTCTAAATGCCAAAAAAGCACCTTTGTGGGGCAATAGTGAAAAAACAATTGAGGAATATTGCCTTGAACCGTGTCTAAATAATTAGGTTAGCATGTGGGGTAACTTTAGAATGTTAGTAAGGGCAATCTAAACAAAGAGGTTGGCCGATCACCTGTGAGGATCATATTCAGTAAAACTGGAAGAGTCTTCCTTCTCAAGGGACTTCCCAGAGTGTACGGTCAAATATATCAATGGCCCAGTTGCAATCTATGAAGGGTATTATTAAGTGTAGGGCATTGGTATTTTTTACTTTTAAAGGTAGAAATTGAATGAAGGCTATAACCCCAAATATTTCTAAATTGAAAACAAACCATTTGATAATAATAATCCTTATGCAGTGAGAAAAGATTTAGTTATTTTTCTCGCTAAGAAACATTTTAAAATCCTTTATCATGGCAACTATCCTGCAGTTAGATGTCACACAATTTTACTAATAGCCTTGAGAGATGTAGAGAGCACCAGATTGGGTGACAGAAAAATTCAGTTCTGGTACCAGCTAGGTGGCCAAAAACAAGTCCTACTGACTTTTTCATTTGTTCATACAGGGAGATGGATCATTGTGTGGCCATTCTTCTGCTGAAAAAGAGAGTTTAGTTGTGGAAAAAGTAAGTGAACTGTTAATACCATGATCTGGCTTTGAGCTGGTAGAGCATCAGGTTGGCATGGCTCCAGCCAAGCTCTGCCCCTGGGAGAAGTGGATCATCGCAGGGACAGTTGGAAATTCACTGGTATGATGATTAGTGCCTCGGTCAGTAGAGACACAGCCTCAGAGGGATGCAGTTGAAATGATGCAAGTCTGCACATGTTGAAATCCTGTGTCATTTGAAAATTCGTCAAAAATAGTAGAAATCCTGGTTCTGTCAAAATAACTTCCCACTAAGTATTTGGATGATTTGCTTCCCGTGTAAGTCCTAATTTACTCACCTCCATGCTTGGAATTGCTAAGTTGAAACGTTAATGTATCATGAGTCCCACCTTTTTGTACATAAAAGTTTGTGTGAGTACATCCTTGATGAGGTGAGGCCTTTGGTTACCCTGACTTGATTCTAGAAAATTTACTTGTACAATCTCTGCCTCCTACTTACAGGGACCATCAGATGGCTGGTTTTAGAGGTCACAGAGACCACATCAGACTGACTTGTGGAGGTGCTTTTAGAAATGTTTTGAGTATTAAACATGATATTATTAATTTGAAGTACTATTTTGAAATCATTGAAATAATTGAATCACTTGTATGCATGCACAATTATATTTTAAATGTGTTAGTAGATCACCTTTTTTTTCTGTATAAACAAATTTTAGCCTCAAGATGGAGAGCTTTGAGCTATCAACAGTCTGTAGCTTAATTCACATTCCTCTTGGTTGGCATTATGGAAATTTAAGTGTTTACCTTTAGGACTCTATCCAGATTATGAGATTAGTAAATGACAGGGTTTGTTTATGTTTCAGAGATGATGTGTTAGGAAAAGGAGGAACAGGAGTAGCTGGAATGTATAAGACACTTCAAGACAGATTTTATGTTTCCCATTTTTTGAGCAATTTTCTCTGTGTATGTATTATATAAGTAAGATATATAATAATAATATATATTGTATATATTTCTGTGTTCCTCTGGTACTAACTTCCTTTAACTTTATTCTTTCCCTAATCAGTTTTGGAAAGACTTTATGTAGTATTTTTCTTTCTGTTTTGGTCAGTATATATTTATTATAATTATTTAATGAAACTAATACACTGAACTAAATATATATGTGCATGTATATATGTATATACATGTAAGTCAGTGCTATGGGTGATGCATTAGGTTGTTCAGGAATTAAGCCTGTTCCCTTTGGAAGCATTCCAAGACAGAATTAATTTTTATATCTACAAATGCATATTAATTTTTGTCCAGGGAAAGTTCTACTGTAGATAATTCCATGTCCACTCATCTTTCAAGGAAAGCACAGTGAGTTAGAAAGACTAACTGACAGAAATAAGCCAAAAAGCCCTGCACCAGAGACAGTCTTGGTGATGCACGTGCTCGGGGCACAGGTCTTGTGAGGAGCACAGGGCACTACTGCTCCTTAAAAACGACAACACAGGGACACTCCCTAAAGACACTGCCCTCCCCCTCCTGCTATCCAGGATTTTACTGAATAAATCATTTAGCTCTATAAGAAATTCAGACACAAGAAACACAATCAACTCTAAAGTTGTCTCCTTGGATTCAAATCCAGTATTTATTACTTGCTAATTGTATATTCTTAAGTACATTAATTATTTTGCTTTATCTCAGCCATACTGTATGTCTCATCATAGCTAATTGTGAAGATTAAATGAGAAAACATGTATAAAATATTAA
Source organism: Camelus bactrianus (assembly GCF_048773025.1). NCBI lineage: Eukaryota > Metazoa > Chordata > Mammalia > Artiodactyla > Camelidae > Camelus > Camelus bactrianus. The sequence continues at coordinate 13,426,096 of NC_133548.1, forward strand.
GCAAATTTTCTAGTACATAAGATATACTAAATAATATATTATTGTTGTTCGTTTGAGTTAGATATTTAGATACGTGTATAGATTATATATCTCTATATAGATATTGCATTGCATTTAATTTAGCTTCATCTGGAGGCCAAAATTCATTGTTTATGTCACAGTGAAATTCAATGAATGAATGATTAAGTGAATGTAAATTAAAATGATTTAAATTTTTACCTCATTTTTTAAAAAATATATACAATGTTGATAGTATTTAGTGTCTGTAAGGCTGTGGGGAAAATTACTCTTTAATACACAATTTATGGGAATGAAAGATGCTTCAGGATTTTGAGAGCAGTGTTACAGGATCTACCAAATTTAAATCTATGCATATTTGTTTTGTTTGGTGATGACACAGATTTCTCCAACAGCAATATTCAAACAAGCAAGTAGTGATTTCTGTAAGTCATGTTCATTGTAACCCTGTGTATAAGGTGAACTATTAGAATAAATTTTGAGCAAACATGGACTTGTTAAAGGAATTATGTGGTAACCATAAAATGGAATGGTATGTAGCAATTAAAATGAAGGAAAAGTCATAAGTAATGACAAATAGTGCCCATACAAAGTGCAACTAGAATTTCAAATGTATTAGTATATATTTATGTACTTTTACATAGAGTAGAACACATGCATGACTGTGTATATACCTACATACAAACGCGCCTCTAAAGAGCATTCACTAAGTTGTTAATAGAGGGTTGAATGAGAATGAGCACTTATGGTTGGGAGAGGTTCTTGGACTTTAAATTTCTGTCGCTCTATCTACCTATATAAACTATGTTCCTTTGGTCCATTTTAAATTTACTTTAACTTTTTATAAAAATACATTATTTTTATTTGAACTATTCTACTTTTTGTTAAAATTGTGTTTTAGAAAACAAGTTTGGAAGAATTTTCTTTTAAAGTCAGTTCAAAAACCTATGTGTTGCCAAGTGTGGAGGAGTCATTGGACTGATACCCTGCTGGCCATGGAGTATTTAATGCAAACACATGTAAACACATGGTCCAAAGGCAAGGGACCTGTTTTAAAATAGTTTGTGGTCTGTAGCATTCTCCTCATGCTGGGAAAAAACATAAGGAAGCTGATCTAAGCCTTTTATGTTTATAAAATCATTTAATCTTTACAACAAAATTGCACAATAGGTGTCATTTTTTTTTTTTTCATTTCACAGAGAATGAAAGTGAGGGACAGAGTGGTTGTCTGACTTATTATAGGTACTCGGAACAAAGAAGTAACTCTAATGTGAAAATTCAAGAACTTACATAGGTTTCTTTAGTATTATAACTCTTACTACCCATCCCTAACTGAACTCCAGTCTGGCTGAGTGCATCTACTCAAGACCCTTCATACCTGGGATTAATAGGGGGGAATGGGACTAAGTTTTATGAGACACACAAAATGTGCCAGGCCACTATACTACTTAATAAACACTTAAACTAATATAAGTTCACATTCTTGTTACATTTTAATGTTTATAAGTTTGAACATTAAAATTTAAGCTATAATTCTAGGAACTGAATGTTTAATACCACAACTCTGAAAAGCAACTGAGATTTAGAGGAATAAATAACTTCTGGTTAATTATATCCCTGGAAGGTCCATAATGAAACCCAGGTTTTCTGATGTCAAAAGGCCCTGAATTTTCACTCTGCTCCATGTTTCCCCTTCTTTCTTCATGCCTTGCTCATACTGTTGTCCTTCTTGTTCAATTTCTAAATTTACAAATTTCTAATTTTCTCAATGCTCATGTCAAGGATTAGTTAGCTCATTTCATCTTTTTTGAAGTTTGTAGATCATACTGATATTTTCCCTTCTGGAACTTATTTTGTACATGCATTGTTTCAGGAGTGCTCATGCAGTCTTGTCTCCCTCTTTATGGAGAAGGCATTGCCTTGAAACTTTTGCATTAATAGACATGCTATGAAACAGAAATATATACAGTCTAGGTAATAATTAGACAATTGATGAAATGTAATTCCTCACTTCTTTATATGAGCAGTCTTTTGAGCAATGGCATTTCACAGGAACACTGGAAAGAAACAGACAACATCACAAAGAGGATCTGAAGGCAGTGATTCAACACACAACTGGGAGTCCAGTTATGGTCCAGCTCTTGGTTTTGGCTAAAACATGTCTAGGGATAAAAATGGTAAAGATGGAAGATGCGAAATGGGATTCTGAGCCTCACTGTCAGACGAATGGCAGCCAGGCTCTGAGAACGGCACTCAGTTCTGGAGACAAGCAGGCACCACTCTGCTTGGGTGCCATGGCTCAGTGAAATTTTCTGTAGATGAATTCAATTTCATGGATTTATATAAATTTAATTAAATAATTGGTATGCACATAGCACACCATTCAAAATTTTGTGGAAAGATAATCAATTAGCTATCCCTAAGCATCCACTTAAGGAGTTAAAACTGATATGAAAATTGTCCTTGAAAATACCCTGATTTTTCAAGAATATGTCCTTGAAGGGCTATTAACATTTTTTTTTTTTAATTTCTTGGGCTAGATATGGGAGAGGCTGGAGTTAATCTAAACTGCAGATTTGCAAAGTGTCCTGGAAAATATATCCTTTGTTTAATAAGAAAAAATGAGTCTAAGAATGGGTCTTTGAGTGTTTAGAAGTCTCTTAGAGAACCTGTAGTTTACATCCCCATTTAAAGCAATGATCTCAACTACATTCTCGTCAAGGGACAGACAGCCTCTGCTTAAGTATCCCAAGCAAAGAGAACTTTGCCACTGAACCAGTTCTTTTACCACATCATTTGACTTTAATAACACTTGTCTTTAGCCAGTTGAGGCCATTGTTCACTATTCATTGGTATAGTGTAACACTTAGAATCTGTGATTCAAAATGAGATTACCTGGATTTGTAATCTCCACACATTCCAGAAGAGAAGCATTATGTGTCTGAGATTTAGTGTCCTCATCCTCAAGGTAAGGTTTGTGATAGTACCCATCCCATGTGTGATAAAAAGATGTAATAATGCAAATAGCAGACCAAGCAACTTGCTGGTACATAGGGAGTACAAGATAAATGAGTCATGTTTTATTGCTTTTTTCACTATTATTTAGAATCCTTTGTTTCATCTGGGTGTGGCTCTACACAAGGAAAAAATGGAATAAATGATTGACACTGATTCAAGCTTATCTGCAGGGATGGTGTTGGACAAGTTGGATCTGGGTCTTCCTGGAGCAGAGAAAGAGATTTAAGGTATTTTCTTCAATTCTGCATATCTGGAAAATAATCAGAATCTTGGAAACTTAGTTAAAGGTTATAACTTGTAGTTTCAGGGTTGGATTCTATTTATAAATAAAACATGTTCTTTACTGCAGAATTATCATTGGATTTCTCATTGAATTTTATTATATAATTATTGAATGAAATAAGCACAGGAAGCATATATTTACCTCAGTGGGATGTTGTGATATTGAAGTTATTAAATGATCAATATCTATTCCACACTAAGCCTCATCATAAAAGGAGCAATATCACTTGTTATTTATTGGTGTTGATTTTGAGTCAGGAAAAGCTGGACTTGAACTTGGCTTCAATATTTACTAGCTGTGGGAATGTGGTTTCATTTTTTTTCATGACTTTTTGACTCAGTGTCATCTCTAAAATGAAGAAACTGTCTCATAGACTATTCCAGTGCTTGGTAAAGAGTAGGGATTGATTGAATATTCACAGTAATAATAATATTCCAATTTGAGGGGGAGAAATGTAGATGGAAAGAGTATAGTACTTAATAAGTGAAGAGTCCTTGGAATATGACCTATCTGTCTTGTAAGATCTTCAATTAGCATATTTTTGGTGATTGATAATTATATGAAATAAATAAATGAAATGAGATGAATTGTTTCAAGCTCTTGGTTATTAGGTGTGTCTAGTGATAAATGAAGGTCAGACTCTTAGCTTGGGGCTCCTGAAAGACAGTGGCTGAGAGAAGGGATTGAGTGAAGGTGGTTCATTTTGGAAAACAAAAGGGAGGTAGTGAATGGGGGAGAGTGAAACAGGGAAGGAAAGATAGTGAATCTAAGATTGCAGTAAGTTGCTTACCATTTATCCACTGGCTCCTGTCTACTAAAGATCTAGGATTTCCTTGAGATGTGCTAATTATTCATATTGCCAGGTATGTGCTTGCACCAGAGTGATGAAGAAGGGTCTTCTAAGTGTCTTAAGCAACAAGTGTCAGGAAGGAAAGCTAGGTATACACTGGAGATAGAAGATATTGGATGGATTAGTAGAATCAAGCTGTTCTCAGGATATAATTGTTATCAACTGGTTGCTGAGTTGATGTCCAGGTAAAAAGATAGGACAAGAGGGTATGAGACAGAGTGAAAAAGAAAGAAAAAGTCCAACACTTTCAGCTATACCTAATTAAAAGTAACGTTCTTTGTAGATTTTCCAGCTCAGACCGATAAGTTTACATCAGCCCACAGTAAATGAAGAATCCCAACAATGTGACTGAATTCATCCTTTTGGGCATTACAAAGAATCCAGAGCTGAGGAGAATACTCTCTGCTGTGTTTCTAATCATGTATGTGTCCACCGTCTTGGGAAACCTCCTCATTGTGGTAACCATGGTCACAGATCAGAGTCTGAGATCACCTATGTATTTTTTCCTTACCTCCTTGTCCCTCATGGATACAACCTTCTCTTCTGTCATCGCTCCCAAGATGATTGTGGACTCCCTCTCTGAGAGCATTACCATCTCCCTCAAAGGCTGCACAGCCCAGCTCTTTGCAGATCATTTGTTTGGTGGAGTGGGGATCATCCTTCTCTTTGTCATGGCCTATGACCTCTACGTGGCCATCTGTAAGCCCCTGCACTACATGACCATCATGAGGCCTCGGGTGTGCTGCCTGTTGCTGGGAGGGGCCTGGCTGGGGGGACTTTTCCACGCAGTTATACAGCTTCTATTTATATATCAGATACCCTTCTGTGGCCCCAATGTCATTGATCACTTTATGTGTGATTTGTTTCCATTGTTGAAACTGGCCTGCATGGACACCCACATCCTGGGCCTCTTGGTCATCCTCAACAGTGGGGTGATGTGTCTGGCCATCTTCCTTATCCTCATCACCTCCTACATGGTCATCCTCTGCTCCCTGAAGTCCTGCAGCTCTGAAGGATGGCATAAAGCTCTCTCCACCTGTGGCTCCCACCTCATGGTGGTCATCTTGTTCTTTGTGTAGTGCATTTTCTTGTATGTGAGGCCTGTGATCACTTACCCCGTAGAAAAAGCAATGGCTGTGTCCTTTACCATTGTTGCACCCATGTTAAATCCCTTGATCTACACCTTGAGGAACACGGAGGTGAAAAATGCCATGAGGAAGCTGTGGATGAAGCAAGGGACCTTGTGTGGTCATTAACTTATATGCTAGAACAAATCTTTCCTGAAGGACAGTGAGATTTTGTTCTCCCCATTCCAATTTATTCCAATCCTTTGAGGACACAGCAGCCAATGGCAGCTTTTAGTCATGTGAGTCAGGTTAAGATCATGTTACTGCCCACATCTCCAGTACATTTCTCTGTCTCTGTCTCTCCTTTTTTAACCTGCTTTTTGAATAATTCAAGTATGTCTCAGTTCTGGGCTTTGTGTTCCTTATGCAGCTCACTGCTGGCCTGCTTTTTTCCAGAGTTTTCCCTTGCCTGTCCAAATCTCACTATTTCCACTTTCAGTTGAACCTCCACCTTCTTAGATGAATCTTTCCTGATGACTTTCTCTAGCTCCCCTCAGTTATTCTCTTCATCTGGTTACATCCTGAATATCAACAGTCACAAACTAACCTAAGTTTTTTGCTGACTTTTATTTCCTCTGTTTTCCCCACAAGGTGGCAATCCCTGTGAGGTCAGGAGTTATGTTTATTTGCTCATGCTAGGGTAGAGCATCGTTGGTCACCTAGTAGGTGCTTAAGAAACAATATTGAATGGATATAAATTTAAAAGTAGCTTAGCTTAGGGGGGGTAGACAAGATCGCAGAGCAGAAGGATGCTCTTAGCTCACCCTCTCCCGTGAACACACCGAGAGAGACATCCAGGGACCCACCCGTCCACTCGGAACACCTGCTGAACTTTGACAGAACATCGCCTTCTTCAAAAGACAAAATTTGTCACAAGTCTGGCAGGATAAAAAAAGAAGAAGAACCAGGAAATTAGTGCACAACCTGTCCCACGGGGAGGAAGCAGCAAAGGAGAAATAGCTCTCTTATGCTGGGACTCCCCCTCTCCAATGGAGAGGTCAGCAGGGACACAGGGGTAACCTCTGAGGCTTGGATCTGTGCACAGCAGCCCTTGGCCAACAGAACCAAGTAAAACCAGCACAAAGGGTCCCTGGGACCCTCAGCCCTAGACACCAGCTGGCAGGGGTGGGCCGGGACTGGCTGCCTGAGCCAGGGGGAGGAGTGGGGCTGACTGCACAGAGGCAGCCTCATGTGCTGTGGCCTGGAGGGTATACAGAACAGAATAGCATGTGTCCCCCATTAAAAATAAAAGAAGAAAGAAAGAAAGCAACACTACTGGTGCACATTGTGGGGAGAAGTAGGGTGCGATGCAGCTGTGTCATAGCTTTGTCCCCACAGACCCACGGCAGCATCACTGGCATGTTCTTGGGAGAAGAGAGGCAGGGCTTATCCATGGCCACCATATTCACTGGTCGCGGGTCCCAGGCCGAGGTGGGATTGAAACCTGAATCTGTACCCAGGGGCTCCTCAGCTTCATAGACAGGACTGAGATTTGTTTACAACCCCAGGCAGAGAGGACTCCTTTGCTCCACAGGTGCCTTTGTGGACCCATGCCTCTAAGACAAATGAGCAAAAAGTGGAGTTCTGGCACACGTGGGGAAAAGGCTGGTGTGGCCATTTACTGTGAGCCCACCTACATGTGCAGATGTGGCACTGGGGACAGCATTGACCTGGTGGCTCATCCTGTGGGTCTCTGGAATGAGAAAGCAGGGATTGCACAATGGGGTGAGAACAGGGGTGGTGTTTGGTGCTGGGGACGGCACTGACACAGCGGCACCAACACGCAGTCACTGAGGGCTGGGGCCCTGCCAGTGCAGGCCTCTAAGTCTAGCAAGCAGAGATCAAGCAGCAGGGCAAGTGCAGGATGAGTGTTTGGTGCTGGGGATGGTGCTGACCTGACAGTGCGCCACGATCCAGGTGTGCACGCAGAAGTTGGCAAAACTGTGCTTGTAGCACTGAGAGCAGAGAACCTGGAGGACGCCAGAGCAGAGCACTGACATTCCTGCAGACAAAGCAGGGACAAGGGCAGAGTCAACAAAGAGTACTTAAAGGACTCCAACACTGCCAGCTACACAGCACAGCTCAGAGACAGGTCTGGAAGCCTCCATTCCACCAAAAGGGGGAAAGATCTGGCCCCTGTCAGAGCCATGAGAGCCACAGAACAAAAAGGAGTCCCCACTCAATAATCAGGGAATGTTCTGGCCAGAACACTTCCCACACCCACAATCAAAGGAATAACAGCCAACACATATGGAAGAAAGACATGGCAACATCCATACTAAAAAAAAACCTCATTACACAATTATTAGGTGTGCAGTTTACACAAGAATGCATCGCCTTAAAAATAAAAAACATCCTTTCATACACAAATCAATCAATGTGAGACACTATATCCAAAAAAGAAAGGACAAAATCCTCATGATCATCTCAATAGATGCAAAAAAAAAGCATTTGATAAAATTCAACACCCATTTATGATTAAAAAAACACTTAACCAAAGTGGGTATAGAGGGAACATATGTCAACATAATAAAAGCTATTTATAACAAACCTACAGCCAGCATAATACTTAATGGTGAAAAACTTAAAGGCTTCTCACTAAAATCTGAAACAAGAAAAGGATGCCCACTCTCACCACTTCTATTCAACATAGTACTGGAAGTCCTAGTCACAGAAATCAGGCAAGAAAAAGAAATAAAAGGAATTCAAATTGGAAGAGAAGAGATAACATTGTCACTATATGTGGATGATATGACACTGTATGTAGAAAACTCTAAAAGCTCCACACAAAAACTACTAGAGCTGATAAAATAATTTGGCAATATAGCAGGATACAAAATTAACATACAATAATGAATTGCATTTCTTCACTCAAACAATGAATTAGAAGGAAAAGAAAGTAAAGAAAAATTCCTGTTAAAATTGCATCCAAAACAATAAAATACTTAGGAATAAATCTGACCAAGGAGGTGAAAGACTTATACATGGAGAACTACAAAACATATATTAAGGAAATTAATGTTGACTTAAGGAAATGGAAAGATATCCCATGCTCTTGTATTGGAAGAATCACTATCATTAAAATGGTCACACTGCCCAAGGCAATCTACAGATTTAATGCAATGCCTATCAAATTACCCAGGGCATTTTCACAGAACTGGAGCAAACAATCCTGAAGTTTTTATGGAATCATGAAAGACCCAGAATTGCCAAAGCAATATTGAAGAAAAAGAATGAAGCTGGAGGAATAACCCTCCTAGATTTCAGACAATACTACAGAGCTACAGTAATCAAAATGGCATAATGTTGGCATAAAAACCAACATATGGATCAATGGAACAAAATAGAGAGCCCAGAAATAAACCTACAGACCTATGGTCAATTAATCTTTGACAAAGGAGGCAAGAATATACAATGGAGAATACAGTCTCTTCAGTATGTGGTGTTGGGAAAACTAAATAGCAGCATTTAAATCAATGAAGTTAGAACACTCCCTCACACCACACACAAAAATAAATTCAAAATGGCTTAAAGACTTAAATATAAGACAAGACACAATAAATCTCCTAAAAGAAAACATAGGCAAAACATTCTCTGACATAAATCTTAGCAATGGTCTCCTAGGCCAGTCCTCCCAGGCAATAGAAATAAGAGCAAAAATAAACAAAAGGGACCTATACATTTATAAGCTTTTGCACAGCAAAAGATACCATGAGCAAAACAAAATGACAACCCACAGAATGAGAGAAAATATTTGCAAATTATGCGACTGACAAAGGCTTAATATCCAGAATATATAAACAGCACATACAACTTAATAAAAAAAAAAAAACTCAAAAATGGGCAGAAGATCTAAACAAGCAATTCTCCAATGAAGAAGTACAAATGACCAAGAGGCACATGAAAAAATGCTCAATATCACTAATTATCGAAGAAATGCAAATCAAAACTGCAATGAGGTATCAACTCACACCAGTCAGGACGGCTTTCTGAAGCATCGCAAAGTCAACTGAAAGTCCAAAGAGCTTTAATTAGAATTTGACAGAAAGTGTCAATACCATCCAGAAGTTTCAAAACACTTGGTCAAATAGGAGCATAGGTCACTGTGAATATGTATTCACTTAAGGAAAGTGCAAAAGATTTCAAAAGCAAATGCAGATCACTTAGAGGCAAGGAAGTTCACACAACCTGTTACCCAAAAGCAGCATTTAAGTCCATTTAATCTCTCAACAGAGAGGAATCAAACCTAGCACCTGTGCCAGCCTACTTTTAATTGAAAAATCCAGTCTCCTAATTGAATTTAATCTAATTTCAGCCTGAAGAAGCACAAAATTCCTTTTTCAGGGCTCCCTTTCTACAAACAGTTCATAAATTTCTGTAGCCATTATTAGTGTCTCCCTTATGTCTCCATCCAGAAAAAAAAAAACAAACTAGTTTTTGAATTAAGGTATACTTTTTTGACAAAAATGGATGTATATGTGTATATATATATATATAAAGGTATATATAATGTTTTCTTTATCCATTCATTCGTCAATGGACATTTTGGTTGTTTCCATGTCTTAGCTATTGTGAATAATGGGGCAATGTATGTGAGAGTAGAGATCGCTCTGCAGATTCCTGCTGTCATATTACTGGATATATACACAGACATGAGATTGCTGAACCATATGGTAGTTTTATTTTTAATATTTTTAGAAATCTCCATTATGTTCTCCATAGTGGCTGAACAAATTTATATTCACATGGTAGTATAGTAGAGTTCCATTTCACTACATCCTCGCCAAAATGTATTGTCTGCTATGTATCTCATATAACCATCCTAACAGGTGTAAGGTGATGCCTCAGTTTAATTCTGATTTGCATTTCCCTGTTGATTAGTGATGTTGAGCAACTTCTAATGTCCATATTGGCCATTTGTATGAAAAGTACCTATTTGTTTGAAAAATACCTATTCAAGGTTTTTACCCACTTTTATTATTTATTTTTGATGTTGTTATTTAGTTGTAGTTCTTTATATATTTTAGATATTAACTTACTATGAAATATATGATTTGCAAATATTTTCTCCCATCCCATAGGTTACTTTTTCATCTTGTTGATTGTTTCCTTCAATGTGTAGAAGCAGTGTTGATTTAGAGCTGGAGATCCTGGACTTCAAGCTGACGTCATGATGGGATGAGACTTAGGATACCTGATAGCTTTTTCCTCTTCCCTCTGGGTGCCCTGAGCTGCCCTTTTACATGTCTGACAACCACACTGGGCAGACATAGGCCACATTGTCTTATATCATATGGAGAAGGAAAACAACCCAAAAGAGCCCAGTCTTGCAGCCATCCCTGCCAAAGCACCATTCAGAGAATTGAAATCATCTTGGACCCTCCTTACAAGCCCAGCAATCAGCTGAATGCCAGAGAGTGACCTCAGTCCATGCCATACAGGGCAGAAGAATTATTTAGTCAAGTTCTGCCTAAATTCATATACTGTCAGTTACAGATCAGTGAAAGGCAAAATAGCCCTGTGTGTGGACAGATGCAGGCCTGTGTGTGAGCACATCAGATACATATACATGTACATAAACAAATGCTTTCAGATAGGTAGTCAGATACTGATCTATGTGCCATCATATACAGATCTATGTGTCTTCACACCTAGGCACAAACATACAATTGGATAGAGACCTACATATGATTGAAAGTCTATGTACAAGTGGTCACAGAGATTCTCATGAGGTTTGATACAGATCTGAGTTGTGGTGTAATACAAACCTGTGTATTTGTGCATACAGGGCTATGAATGCTTCAAAACAGACACATGACTGAGACTTTGAGGATTGTGCGGTATTTCATGCTAGAAAAAGACACAAAGACCTTTCTGACCAGATCATTGAAAATATGAATCAAATGTAAATAAGAGGGGCCTCTTTTTAAATAATAAAACCATAAGGCAAGATGCATATATACTCTGTGAAGATGATTACAAATTTTTATAGAGACACCAATCAATCATTCACAATGTGTTTTTTTTTTCTGGATTGGAACACAAGATATTAAAATGTAGTTCTTACAATAAACATGTAGTGTCATGACATTCTAAACACATTTTATGGGAAGCTTTCAAACTTTGCAAAATGACCCTATAGTTTTGGGGGAGGAGGAGAGGATGAGGAGAGTGGTCCCCCAAAATGAGCACTCTTGATGGTGTAAAATTTGTTGTACTAAATAGAAAACTTTAAAATTGTTACTGAAATTAATAAAATTATGTTGGCAGATTATTATACCATTTAGGCTTAGCTATTTCCTCATCATAAACAAAAATATATTATAGGTGGGTTAAAAATATAAAATATTTTTAAAGGTTATATTTTTGAAAAAAGATTAAAATTGATAAAATCATTAGAAAGTTATGAAATTGACCAAGATGTAATAGAAAAAAATCAAAAAGTAAAAGAATATTAAAATAAGATCTTCATATAAAACATTCATAATTATAGGAAAAAAAGACATAATTATTTTAAATATTTGTAGTAAATGTCAAAGAAGAGTAAATATTTGTAGCAATATTATATATATTTATATATAAAGATACATAAAATATATAAAGATATATATATAAATATATATATATATCTTCAATGTAGAGTGTGTTAATCAATATTTATCTGTAAAATACACTCACTTCAATAGATCAAGATTTTAAGTAATTGACAAAGCCTATAGAGTGGATTCTGGGTCCCCTATATTGTTCAAGAAACAGAGAACACAAAGACAATTAAGAAAATTTCCATGACTTCAGGGAGATTGTAGACCAATGAACAGACAAAATTAATAAAGACTTTAATCTCATCAATTGAAATAACTACAAAAATTTGAAAATTAACTAAATATCTGACTTGGTCCATTTGGTTACTAATAAAGAATACCATAGACTGGGTTGTTTAAATAATAAACATTTATTTTTCACAGGTTTGGGGATTCAAAAGTCCAAGATTAAGGTGCCAGCAGATTGCATATCTGGTAAGGCCCCTTCCCTGTTGATAGACAGTTGCTGTTTTGCAGTGTCTTCACATGGCGGAATGGTCAAGTGAGCTTTGGGATCTCTTTAAAAGGAAATTAATCTCAATGATGAGGACTCCACCTTCATGACCTAATCATTTCCTAATCGTTCCATCTCTAAATATCACCTCATTATAAGTGATTTAACTTCTGATTTTGGAGAGGGATGCAACTCTCACTCCATAGAAACATCTAACAGTGAAAGAATAAATTACATAAAATCTGATCAACTCAAATGTTTGATATTTTGGGAGGATAGTATTGTAGTTGAAAAGACTTTGAGACGATATAAAAAATCTCCACTTAACAAGTATAAAATTCAGAACATAAGGTTTCTCATACATTGTGACTTACTAATAAAAACCATCCGTTGCCCCAAAGACTTATCCCCTTATAAATCAAGATTAAAAATTGGAAGTAGAATAGTAAGCTTTTTTGACCACATTCTATTGACCATTTAGAGGCAGATAATATTTTATTGCATCACTGATTCAGAGCGAGAGACTATTTTATGAATATGTCTGTCAAAAACCCCAATATATTCTGGCCTCTTTATTATCTAGTAATCAGTATTTCATTAATAAGATAGATAAGATGGTATATATAGTCAACATCTTCCTTAACAGTATCACCCATAACATCTGATGTCAAGTTCTGTAGTTAGTGTTTGAAGCTTGTGGATTATGGTTTATACTAAATTTACACATGGAAGGCAGAGCCTGCATCTCTATAGAAGGCTATGAAACACTGTAAGCAAAAGAGGAGTTGGGGATATTGAAAAAGAGCAGATGTGTTCCCAGATATTCTAAACTATCTGGGAAGATTAATGGTTGATCTTAATGAAAATATATGGCCAGACATATCTGCTCCACTTGAACAGATAATATGATTATGCAACTGGGAAAAGAAGTAAGATTTGTTTATTTTTCTGCATTGAATGAACCTTGTTCATTCAGATAATTTTTATTAACTTAACCACCTTATGATTAGCATTACAACTGAAACATCATTTTGCTTCAATGTTAACTTGCTAAGCAATATAAACAAAATAGTACGTGCAAAAGGTCTTGCAGGCTCAAAAATATTATATGTACCTCAATGTTAGCATAAGTTGTCTTTAGGGAAAGAGAGTGAATGACATTTTATGTTATATCTCTATTATTTTTTAAGCTATAATGAGTCCTATTAATTATGAGAAAGATTATATTACTGAAGAGTAACAAGAGAAAATCTTCCATTAACTAAAATAAATTTACAGTATTAAATGTAGCTTAACTTATCATATAGTACATAAATCTATGTTCTCAATAGAGACATTTACACCCAAAATTAAGAAACTGAAAATCTTAAAAATGTATTTCAAACAATATATACATATGTATTGAACTATAAAATTATGCAGATTTTAATAGTATATTTTGATCATTGCAAGTATTCACAAAATAAATGTTTTTCATCACATCCAATTTACTAAATCTGAAGAGAAGTTTACTGCAGTTCAATAATTACATATACGTTTTTTGGAAAGAAAAATTCTTCTTTGAAAATAGATGACATATATATCCTTGCTGCTTCATGTACTTTTTCTGGTCCAGAGCTTTTTCATGGCATGTTTCATCTCTCCATTTCTCAGAGTATAGATTAGAGGATTCAACATAGGAGTGATAATGGTGTAAAACACAGTCAAGGACTTATCAATGGGTAAGGTAGAAGGAGGTCTCACATACATAAAGATACAGGGGACAAAGAAGAGGACCACCACAGTAATGTGGGAGCCACAGGTGGACAAGGCTTTGCACCTCCCTTCTGGGCTAAGATTCTTCAGGGAGTTCAGGATGACCCCATAGGAGATGAGTAAGAGCATAAAGATGACCACACAGATTGCCCCATCATTGGCAACCACAGTGAGACCAATAATGTAGGTGTCAGTGCAGGCAAGTTTTAACAAAGGGTACATGTCACAGACGAAGTGGTCAATGACATTGGGACCACAGAAGGGAAGGTTGTAAACAAAGAAAAGTTGACCTACGGCATGTAAAAACCCACCAACACAGGCCAATAGCAGCAGCAGAACACACACTCTCTTATTCATGATTGTGGAATAATGCAAAGGTTTGCAGATGGCCACGTAGCGGTCATAAGCCATGACCACCAGGAGGCAAACCTCAGCACCACCAAAAAAGTGCCATGTAAAAAGCTGGGTCATGCAGGCTTGAAATGAAATGGTTTTCTTCTCACTGAGTAAGTGTATAATCATATTTCGGGTGATTGTATTAGAATAAAGAGCATCCATGAATGATAAATAACCAAGAAAGAAGTACATAGGGGAACTCAGGGTTGGACTGACCACTATAGTCACAGCAATGAGTAGGTTGCCCACCATTGTCACCATGTAGATGAGCAAGAACACAGCAAATAATATTTTCTGACCCTGGGGGCTTTGAGTGAGCCCCAAGAGGACAAACTCAGTCACATTCCTCCTTTGGTCCATAGAGTCTTCTGTATGTCTTATTTCAGAGTTCAGGACAAAATTCTCTGTAAATAAAATTCTTACTAGTGAATTCCTGAAGTCTTAAGATAATTTATTTATTCTTTCAACAAATCAGTAGCATTTTTTAATGTTCTGATACTTTTAGAGATTATCATAAGAAGTTTGATTAAAAGCCCATCCCTAACCTCAAAGATTTTTCAGATTAATGGAGAGGCAAGTAATTAAGAGACATACATGGGAGACAAATATTAAATAAATGATTTGCCACAACTAGCTTTCCAACTGGAAAATAGTTAAATTGCATGTATAGCTAATACTTTATACAAAAATAATATTGGATTATTTTTAATAAAAAATTAAAGCAAGGTTTACTCTATTTTACTTGACACTTATTGAGTAATTGTTTCTACTCTAGGGTGGAATACTCTTCTTAACTAATTAGTGAAATCCAAAATAGATGTATTTAACAACTGCAAAAAAATTTAAAGGATATAGGAAAAAATACCACAATGTAAAAAGACAAAAGTACTTTGAAGAAAGATTTACATTTTAGAGAATTCTCAGAGTTAATATCTAAAATATACAAAGATATTCTAAGCAATTAACAAAAAATAAAATATTTTTAAAAATTAGAATATATACAATTAAAGGAAAAATAGATCTAAATGGCCAAGAAACATATGATAGTAAACTGAAGCTCCCCTGTGGACATAAAGTGGGAATTAAAGGTTTGCTTTCTACCATATTATCTTGGTTTCTTGAAAGCAACTCAAATCCTACATATGCTACATCATCTTTTAATTTTTAACAGATCAACAAACAATGTTTAGAGAACATATTAATTGGGAGTATCATCAGATTTATAATTATCTGTCAATAAATATACCCCATTAGTTACAGCTGAAATTAGTTTCTAAGAATACTTTATGTTAGAGAAAGTAAATTTATTTCAGATCATTGTAATATGAAAATATTCAAAAAAGCATGACAGAATAAAATCAATCTTCATATATTTTAATAATCACAAAGGATTCCTAACATGGCTGATTGTGAAAATCACAAAGGAAAACTTTTAAAAGACTGAATTCTCATACCACCAAAGTACTTTTGCAAATTATAAGCCTAGTTCAGAATTTTACATATAAATACCCTTCCTGGGTTACCTGCATAAGGAGACTGCTATTCAATCCATGTTCTGGACCCTTCTGTCTTCTCCCTTGCTCTTCACTCACTGATGCCATCTCGGAGGACACAGAGAACAAGACACAAGCAACATCACTGGACCTTGAACTGTTTCCATGTGACCAACACTTTCCATGTTTGCAGGAAATCTATTTCATCTCAGCCATTCAGAAAAGTATTCCTATTCAAAAAGTTGGCATTTTCAAAGTGGATATGAATGGCCTGTTACTAAAGAACTCCAAATCTTGATTGTGAACAGAGACCAAAATATTGATTGTTTGTAGGAATTGTTCCAATCACTAACAAATTTCAATTCAACATTTTGATTGGAGAGGAAACTGTAAATGTGTATGAATTGCTTATATACAAATGTTGCTTTTTGTCTTTTATATGAGTGAGAGTGAAATAGTGAAATAGTCTTTCCAATATTTTGATTCTCAATCAATTATACTCTCCTGCCTTCATCCAGGATTGTTGAGCTTTGAGTTTCCTGAGATGGAGAATAATTTCATATACAAACTTTATTATATTTTGAGTCCATCATTTCAGCTCATGAAAGTCTGTCCTGTAAGGTAAGGGTAAAGGTCTGTAGACACTTTATCTACATTTGAAATGCTGTACATGTTATAAAGTCTTTAAGTTGGTGCATCTCTGTGGGTGATTCTTGTCTAATTAAATTCAATGGGACCTTAATCATATTTTGATGGTGACACTTTATCTCCGGAGATGCCTACGGGATGATCACAGTGTAAAACAAAACTTGTAGAACCATATCCTCTGCGGGAAAAGTATTAAAAAACAACTTGAGGTCATGTCATCAAAGGGAAAAGCTCAGGATGGGCAGAAATGAAATATGTAAAAACTTTCTTGTTTAAACCATGGCCTTCAAAATAGGCAAGTCTGTTAAATTTAAGCTTTGTCTTTGAAGATGATAGCTGAACTAGTTTCCAAAACATTATGAATGCTAATTTCAGAATAAGTCACTTGAAGTCTGTTTCAGATGCAGATCAAGTTTGTCACACACTTTGTCACATATTTTCAGACAGGCAAGTTGATAGAATCTGTGTTAGTGTGGAAACAGGGAAAGAAGGCATTTGTGGGACTATTCTGTTCACCTCAAATACCTCATGGGGCTCTCACCAGAGTAGACAGTACACTAGGCCATGACATAATTGCAATACATTTCAAAGGACTTAAGTTATAGAGCACAAATATTTATAGATATATAGATATATAGATATTTTACAATAATGTAATCAACTAGAAATTGACAACAAAACATAACATTTTCTAATTAATTACAAATTAAGCAACATAAACCTAAATTAATTGTGAACATTTTAAAAGGTACATTTTCAATACAAAGATAATGATACAAATGAATGTAAAAGATATATGAAAGGTATGTATGAAATATATATGTATAAAAGCCATATTTAATATAGTACATATTTTATTTATCAGTCAACTGGATGCAGTTAAAGGAGTGCTTAGAGAGATTTATAACTTAAATGCAAGTATTAGGAAACAGAAAATATTATAAAGAATGAACTAAGTTTCTGTTTCAAGAAGCTAGAAAAAAAATTAAAATAAACCCAGGGGGTGGAGGGTGGGAAGGGATAGACTGAGATTTGAAAATTGTAGAATAGATAAACAAGATGATACTGTATAGCACAGGGGAATATACATAAGATCTTATGGTAGCTCATGGAGAAAAAAAGGTGACGATGAAGATATATATATGTTCATGTATAACTGAAAAATAGTGCTCTACACTGGAATTTGATACAACATTGTAAAATGATTATAAATCAATAAAAAATGTTAAAAAAAAAGTCACACAGGTGGGCTGCGCCAGCATTAACCTTAATAAACAGCAGAAAGCACTTCTGGACACAGGAAAAAAAATTGAAATAAACCCAGAGAACACTGCAGAAAGGAAATAGCAAATGGAAGACAAGTCATTGAAATAGAAACAAATTCAAAATAAAGAAAGTATTTAATGAATTCTTTCAGAGTTAATAAACTGGATAAGATTCTAGCAAAACTGATTAAGAAAAAAGAAGACAAAAAACAAATTATTAGAATCCACAATGAAGAGACAGCTGTTACTTCAGACTCTACATATTTTGAAAAGATAATAAAATGATATGTTACATGATTTAGTACAGTATATCTGCCAACTAAAGAAAATGGACCACTGCTATGAAAAATACAACTTTCTAAGCACACTAGGAAAAAAAAACAATTAAAAGCTAGAATAATTTAATACCCAAGTAAATGAATTCTTTAGAATCCTACCATTCCAAAACCAAAATTTCATTCTCATGTAGCTTTAATCAATGAATACTATGTAACAACTAATCAACAAGCAGTACCAGTCTTACATAAGTACTTTTCACTCCTGGGAAGAATTAATATACTTCCTAACACATTCTATGCACCCAGCATAACCCTTATACCAGAATGAAACCTGGGGAGCACAAAGAAAATAGATTAATACCTTACATTCACAAAGACACAAAATTCTGAACATAATATTTAGTTTGATCCTTTTGGATGTTTTCTTTTTGGATTTTTTTTTTTTAATTCTTCCTAATTTGTTTTTGAAACAGGTCTTGAGAAGGACTCAGTCCAGGGCTAATTATTATATCTCGATTTATGCAAAATCTTCCTAAGCATTGACCCTCATGAACTACAAGGTTTTCCAGCTGGTAAGAACAGGCACTATTCCTGACCCAATGTGAGGAACAAGCACCCTTCTCTCTCATCTATCTGGGCAGATCTTTCCCAGCCTCAGGTAGTTTTCTCAAATATTTGCACCGATCAGTACTTTTATGATGAGCTGAGAGGTGTTCTCTCTAGCTCTCCAGCATTCTCTCTCTCAGTGTCTGTCTGGCTGTCTCTCTTTCCCACCACTGACACAGGTCTCTAGGTCTATGCTCTATGATATTGCATCCTCAGAATTCTAGCTGCTTGGTCTCCACAGAACCTCAACTTCATCTCAACTCAAGCAACATACCAGGACCTTCTAAGGTATTCTTCTCTGTGTCACAACAAGGGAACTTTTAAAGGTAATAAACCAGAAAATCCTAGAACCCAATTTGCTTCCCATCTCTTAGTGATCACTGTCAATTGGTTCTGACATCTAGTGTCTTGAAAATAATTATTTCATATATTTCTGTTTTCTTTATTTCTTTTTTCAATAACTATATGAAGATATTTGTAGCAGTTTTATTCATAATTTCATAGAGTTGGAACCAATGTGTTTCAGATGCATAGTTCACTAGCTGTGGAAACTAACCATAGACTTCTTGGTTTAAATTTGATAAAAAGAATGTTTACTCGTGTTTCAAATGGCTACTCAAGTCTTGGTATGTAAAAATAAAGCATATCCTTTATATTAAAGAAAAACTGAGAGCCACAAGGATATTTAAGAAAATAAGTCCAACTTAAGAGTAATTTCAAAATTTCTGGCTCGTGTTTCTGTAAAGAAAAGAATTAGGGATAGTTAGTGAATTATATTTCCTCATTTAGTGGTGCCTTTCTTTTTGCTTTTGGTAAATTAATAGCACGGAAAAAAAAAATTCAGCTGTGATTCCATCATTCAAAGAATTTCTATGCCTTATTTGCTTTGCAACAGGCTAAGCAAACACAGAAGAATGTCTGATATCAAGGTCCAATGAAAAACCAATTTCATCCAAGTAACATATATGAAGGATTTAGTAAAGTAGTGGTAATAATCTGAAGAAAAATATACTTTACAATCAACTAAGGGTCTATAGTTGTTCTCTCCATTGCCTATTCTGAAGTTATGATCACAAACATTGAAGCCATAGTAAAGTATAAGTTACCAAAATGCCTAGTAAATGCCTAGCCAATATTAAATTATCAAAAATGTTAGTTTATGAATCCTTTTCTTCTGTCAATGATCTGCAAAATATCTTAGTTTTCCTTCAAGTTTGCAACAGATATAATTCTCCCTGTGTATATAAATCATCACATTCTTGGCATCATGAACAGCCTAAGTTACTCTCCTCTTCAACAAACTCCTCATGGCATTTTTCACCTCTGTGTTTCTCACTGTGTAAATGATAGGATTTAACATGGGAGTGAGGATTATAAAGAACACGTTCATCAACAGGTCCACAGGGTAAGTGGCCACAGGACACGTGTAGGTGAAAATACAAGGGACAAAATAGAGCACCACTACTGTAAAGTGGGAACCGCAGATAGAGAGGGCCTTGCGCCGTCCTTCAGAGCCGTGGGACTTCAGGAAGCTCAGGATGACTATGTAGGAGATGAGTAGCATGGAAAAAATGAGTAAGCACATGCCCCCACTGTTGGCTGCCACCACCACTCCAGGCCTGTAGGTGTCGCTGCAGGCAAGCTTCAACAATGAGAAGAAATCACACATGAAGTGGCCAATGACATTGGAACCACAGAATGGCAAGTTGACCATTAAAGGAATCTGCACAGTGGCATGTAGGATCCCCCCAGTCCAGGCCACCACCACCAGGAACTGGCAGAGCCCCTGTCACATGATGGTCGTGTAGTGCAGAGGCTTGCAGATGGCCACATAGCGATCATAAGCCATGGCAACAAGGATGATGATCTCTGATCCTCCCAGGAGGTGTTCAACAAAGATCTGAGTCATGCAGCCACCCCAGGAGATGGTTCCCCTCTCATACAGCAGGTCAATGATCATTTTAGGAGTGGTGACAGATGAATATATGGCATCTATGAAGGACAAGTAAGTAAGAAAGAAGTACATGGGAGCTGAAAGTGAAGGGCTGAGGGAGATGGTGATGACCATGAGCAGATTGGCCAACACAGTAAATAGGAAAATGAACAAAAACACAATGAAGAGTATTTTCTGCAAGTGTGGATTCTGCGTGAGTCCCAAGAGAACAAATTCAGTCACATTGTTGGGAGGCGTGAGGAGATCCATTCAGCAAGTAACACCTTCCTGGGGCCTGAATTATCTACAAGAATAAGGAGTGATTCCCATTAATCATGAAAGGATCGTGGTCTGAATATCTTGGTACAAAAACAGAGCAGTCACTGTACCTACGTAGTGTGTCCTTGACAGTCCTGCCTCAGTGCTTGTTTCAAATCTCTCTACTTCCTCCACGATGTTTTCATCTCTTCAGACACCTAGTACCTGTCACCTGTAAAACATATACAGAGCAACATCTGATGGGTAATTTACTGAGAAAATCCTGAGCTATGTATGCGAGATCTGGATTACCTTTCTTGTTCCAACTCCATGTGACTCTGGTACATCAGCTCTGTGTCCCATGATTTCAAGCACTCTTTTGCATCTGTGAGGTTACAGATTGTAATTCTCAGATGGATCTTGTAAGCTAAGAGGTGCTGTGCACAGACAAGAGATATTTCTTCTTCCACGAGTATTCAAATCTGAACCCTCAGCTCTAAATATGGAAAGAAAGACACTATGAATACATATCTCTAATAAGCAGGCAGTTTAGGGAAATGTATGTAAGTCGCTGGCAACACGCTCTCGCTGGTACCTGCCAGGACCCATAAGCTGTTCAGGTGTGTTCCCTCACTGCACCTACCACAGTGACTGGCATAATGTCCTCCCTGCCTGGAACCTGTTAGGTGCTGAGTAAGTGCTTGGTGAATTGCCGTTCTCCATGGGGGAGAATACACCTGCTTCCCCAGACCATAAACGTACCAGGAATTCAAGTGTTCTCACCCTCCTGCTCTGTTTATCATTACTCTCTACTTTATCAGAAGCATAAATAAATGTTGATATTAAGTTGTATTCCGTGTTAATCTTTCTGGCACACTTTATGGGGTAATATGAAAATATTATTTGCCTCTAGGAATGAGTATGTTATCAGGTCATTTTAGTATCAAGATAACTGTAGTGTTTGTTAATTAATACATTTTTATTCTTCAAAATTCTGTTCCACATACAATTTAACAGAGGCACATGCAATAAATTTACAGCACAGTAGACTTGGATTTAAAAAAAAAACTAGTGTGTAAGTGTTCAGTACACGGAGGATCTGTCAAGTAAGGAAATCCTCATTTTCAAAGTTCTAAAAGTAAAAATTTATTATAAGAACAAAAAGAAATCAGTTTCTAGATAAGACAGAGAGATAAGTAATGTACTATACACATGAACATATATACACACAACACAAACACATGTAAAGTCTATTACTATAAATACCTATTTCAAGTTCACTCATTCAACACATATTTATTGGACACTGACTGTGTATATTAATATATGTGTGTAAACATAAAGTTATAAAAGATATCCCTGTGAAGTGTCTTTAGTAATCCCTTCCCTGAAATTTCATTAGCAAGCAGCAGAGCTCATCCTTTCATGATGTGAATGACCTTCCCACCCCTTTGTTTCTGCTGCACGCATTCTTATGCCTTCTTCTCCCATCTTCCCACAGCATCCATCATCCATCATCCATCATTCCTGGTTGCAGGACACTGCATTACTAATAGAATGAGGAAATTTGGGGACATAAATTTCCCAAAGAAAAAACATAAACATAATAAGACATATTCTACCAAAATATGTCTTTTCCTTTCAAAGATAAATGGATTAAGAGTTTTATTTTTTAATTATCCAAATTGAAAAGTTTACACATATGTGGAAACAAAGTACAGTAGCTTCACAGAATTCTCTTATTCTCAGGAAGATGCCCTCAGTAGATCAGAAAATAGTATAGTGTATATTAATTAATAATTAGACATAATTAATGAAATTTATTTAGAAATGATTATGAAGAAATAAAAACACTCTTTTTTCTCTTTGATTCTATAATACACTTTCTAGGATTAAACTCTAAAGGAAAACACTTTTTAAAAGGAAAAAACATTATTCACAAATATGTTCAACTAAATTTTTAAGAGCTATGAAAAATTTGCAAACTACATGGAATGCTTAACATTGGAAAAACGGATAATTAAAATACAGTGCATCTCCTTGATTCATATGGAGTGTTTAACTGGGGTCTTTTAAAAAATTGTGCAGTATAATAGGAAAATCTGATGTACTATAAATTGGGAAAATTTTGGATGCAAATTTGAATTATACAGTTATTCTAATTTAATTCTAACTAATTTTATTTTTCCTCTAAATAATTTAAATATATATCAATAAGAAAAAAGACCCCAAATATTTTTACCTCTAAGTCAGCATAATTGTAGTTTAGTCATTCTTTCTTAATGTCTTGCCTGCTGAAGAGGGATTGAAATCTCAGATTGGGGAGGATGAGGGGTGATTCTATAACTTGTAAATCCATTTAAATCTGAGAGTCTATGATTATGTGATTTCCTGAGGGAAAAATAAATCTTACCTATGAACTTGCCTGTCATAGCTCCATGGCCAGGGTGCCAGGAAGCTGATAGTTCACCAAGAAAGAAATAAAGTTGTAAAATGAAAAACGGCAACTAACTCAGCTACAATAAGCATTTTGCTGATTTATAAGTAGTACCTTTGGATGGGGGCTTTCTTTTGAACCTTAAAACTGCTACCACATTTCCTGTTTGTAGACCAGTTCAGTAAAGTTTGTTAGCTGTGGCTAATTGGACCTCAGGGGTATTCCACCACCATTAGGAGATCTTGCCAACAACCCAATTATTTCATGAAACTTAACTGAACTTTAGAGGAGAACTCTTAGAGGATTCCCTTTAATTTTGAACTCCTCATTAAGTCTACATGAACACAAAACTTTACGATAACAGAAAACAAAATAAGTTGACCATTTATGAACTTAGGTATTTGGTAACAAATGAGCTTAATATTGAGTCTGAATAAGAAATAGTGTGTAAGTTAGTCAGTTATGGTGGTAACTATCTAACTGAAAAAATGTTTATTATAATATTTTATTTTTTAATCAATCATTCATGCAAAGTAGAATGCTTAAATATTTCTTTTCAGGTGTACATTAAGTGATAATTAAAAATCCTATTATAATATCGGCATTTCATAGCAGGTAAAGTTTAGAATACATTTTCAAATTGGTCGTATCTTGCATCAATTCCGGAATTAGATTAACATAATAACCATGTAAATCATTCCAGTCTTCAGTTATACTCAGAGATGGCAGAATACATTTATTTCAGTCATTTAAGTTTAATTTCATAATATCCTGTGGAATACAAAAGAATAAGTTTTAATATCAACAATTTATAGTAAGTAAATATAAGACAAAGAATCAGAATGCCATTTGCCAAGGCAAAATAGGTGACCAGGACACTAACTTCCAGGCCAGGATACTTACATTTAAATTATTGTTTTACAATCTTTAATTATGGTCATGGCAAGTTTCCCTTGCCACCAACTGGGAGGCCTATTACAAGTATCTACTAAAATAAATAACTATCAATATTTGAAATTATTTTTAAATGAATTTACTCCAGTTCAATTTGTTTGTAAATACTCCTATATAGCACAAACCCACTGACCATGTTCAAATATGCCTGCATTCATAAGAAGAAAAATAAGTTTCACACTGATGATTTATTTTCTGGATTCCTCCAGAGAATGGGATCACTGTGAGCAGCATGGGTCAAACCTGGTTTGAGTAGACATTTTAATATTAAAGTGCTGTAATAATATCTGTGATAGCAGATGCCCAAGACAGTCTAAATGAGGACTTGAAACCATCTAAAGAACTATAAGGAATATGAAATTTCCTGATATGTCATCATGAAAATGTCTTGAACTTATCTTCAACTCTGGAATGAAAGACTCAGATAAGAGAATTAGCATGGACAGACAAAGTCATTCTCAACCTCATAAAAAAATTGAGATCCACTCACAATGGTCCATTGAGGGGTCATCCCAGTCTCTACTTAAATAACTACAGTGCTGGATATAGAGATGGCTTTAGAACACTTACACCTGTCTAGTCCAGCTCCCCAAGTCCTAGAGTGGTCCATGAAATGGAAAGAGATATGAGTTAGGTCTAAATCAGTGAAGATTGTCTAGGAAAACAACTTTTCAAAAGAGGAGTCCCTGGAGCCACACCAGGAAAATCTGTTTTCGGAATGCAAATCCAAGGACAGAGTGGTTTAAAACCCTGGAGTTAACAGCAAAACAGATTCTTGAACATGAAAGGGCAGAAGAAATTATGTGAATCTTATCACAGTTGATCAGAAACCAGTTGAGGTATGGTTTCTTGTTTGATAGGTTCAGGGACTAATTTCACAGAAACCAGGTACCTGTCAAAGTGTTCTCATGGCAGATTCACGCATCACGCTAGGTAGCAGATCACGTTCTCAAAAATAACAGAGCACTCAAGAGCAGAGCTCATGTTGTCTAGTCCAATCTAAAGGCATTTTTATCCCAAAGGGACATCTCTTAACTGTTTACCAGAAATAGAAAAGTTTCAGGAAGTGAGAGCTTTGGTCTCATAAACCTTCTAATTTTACTTCTAACTGAAGTAGAAACAAATACAACAATATTTATGACGATAAACATATCGGCTCGGGAAGAACTACAGAACTTGGAAACACCTTCCAATTCACGTAAGTGAACTACTTGTGGAAATAGGGGAAGTTATATAAGGTTATGGAATAAGATGATGTCATAGTGTGAAATAAAACTCATGTCTCCTGATCCTGAAGCTGGTGTTCCCACTCTCCATCACGTTTTCATAACTATAATATGGTTGCTAAATATTGTTACATTACAGAGCCCATTATTTCTTCAATAAAACATATGGTGTCCATGAAGTGGGAGGCTGGGCCTTGTCAAAAGAGGAAGCTATAAACATATCTATGACTTACATACATTTGTATTTTGCTAATATACTTCATTTTTGGAAAGAGTCAAAATTAATTCACAACAAAGTCTTTTAAGTTAGGTAAGTTGTTTAGCTGAGAAAATTTTTCTTTGACAACTGTGGACTAATAATTCCTGCTTTTTTTTAAAAAAAAAAACAGCCCTTATAAATAATCTCCTGAGACAATTGTCAAAGAGGATTCCAGATTCAAGAGACTAAGTGTAAAGCCATCTTCCTAATAGTGAAATTGTTTTAGGGATATATTTTATTGTTTGGTTTTGAAAAACATCTGCATTTAATTGCTACTAATAATGTTGATCTAATAAAGTGTCACATCTTATGGCATATAATTAAAAATATTGTATATGCTAAACCATAATTAATGACCAATTCCAAGAAATTCTGTATAATAAAAACTCACACAATGTGGGGAAGCATATTTGGGCTCAAATCTAACTTATATTTTCCATGATCAAGTTTTTTAACCTTTTGGATCCTCCATTTTTTTCTGTAAAATAAGAACACTAAATTTTAATTTTATAATGCTACTGTAATCACCTGAGAACACTTTATTATTTTCATATCTGCTAAATACAGTGAGATCAATTTTTTAAGTCACTGATCACTTTTACCCAACAGAACAAGAAATCCAGAATAATTTTAAATATTAGGTATGTCAGGTGTGTGCTAAGAGGGTACCGGCATCTTCTTTCTATAATATATTCCACTCCATTCTAAATACCAACAAGCCATACAGCTTTCTGAATTCCAACTGCTTATATACACAGGCACATTATACAACTCTGTAATTAGGAAGAGAAAAATTTCAATGACTACAAAATCAGAGAGGTTTTGATGAAATACTATGTTTTTCAGATATCATTTAAAGTCATCAGAAGAACATAAATTTGAATTTTGAAAAGGGTAGATCTGAAGACTAGCTGTGTCTCTGATATTGGGCAGATTGTTTAAATTTTTTGAAATTCAATTTTCTTCATCTGTAAAATGGGAATAATCCTAACTATACCTACCTTGCAGAGGTGGTGTCAGTGGCAGGTGAGAGGTATGAGAAGGCGTACTTCTTGACTTGATCCTTGAAAATGTGAGTCAAATGTAAATAAGAGAGTCCTCTTTTTAAATAAGTAAACCACAAGGCAAGATTTATGTACACTCTATGGAGATGATTACAAATTTTTATTGAGACATCAATCAATCATTCACAATATGTGGGTTTTTTTTTTTTTCTGGATCGGACAGAAGACATTAAAATTTGTAGGTTTTCCTCAAAATAAATATGTAGAGTCATGGCATTCTAAACATATTTTATGGGAAGTTTTCAAACTCTGCAAAATGACCATAAAGTTTGGAAGAGGAGGGGGAGAAGAGGAAAAATTGCCCCCAAATTGAATCCTCTTGATGCTGTAAAGCTTGACATACTAAATAGAACATTTTCAAATTGTTATACAAATTAATAATTGTGTTGGAAGAATATTTTACTGTTTGGGCTTAGATACTTCCTTGTCATAAACAAAATTAAATTATAGTTGGGTTAAAAAATAAAATATTTTGAAAAGTTTATTTTTGAAAAAAGGTTAAAATTGATAAAATCATTGGAAGATTATGAAATTTTCCAAGAGTGATGTGATAGAAAAAAATCAAAAAGTAAAAGAATATTAAAATAAAATACTTATATAAAAACATCGATAATTATAACATGAAAGGTATAATAATTTTAAGTATATATAGTAAATATCAAGTAAATATTTATAGCAATATTATATATTATATCTTTAATGTAGAATAGGTTAATCAAAATTTGTCAGAAAAAATATTCACTTCAGTAGGCCAAGAATTCAAGTAATTGACAAAATCTATAGAGTGGATTCTGGGTTCCCTATATTATTCAAGAAACAGAGAAAACAAAGACAATTTTAAAAGTCCGTGACTTCAAGGAGGTTATAGACCAATGAACAGACACAATTAATAAAGACTTTCAGCTCATCAATTGAAATAACTACACAAATTTGAAAATTAAACATCTGACTTGGTCCATTTGGCTACTAATAAAGAATAACATAGACTGGGTGGTGAAATAATAAACATTTATTTTCACCAGTTTGGAGGATCAGGAGTCCAAGGTTAAGGTGCCAGCAGATTTCATATCTGATAAGGTCCCTTCCCTGTTGATAGACAACCATCATTTTGCTGCATCCTCATATGGCAGGAGAGTCATGGGTGTTGGGGTCTCTATAAAAGAGCATCCATTCCAATCATAAGGACTCCATCTTCATGATCTAATCATTTCCTAAAGGGCCCACATCCAAGCACCATCACATTCTAAAGGATTTAACTTCTGGTTTTGAAGAGGGACACAACTCTCAGTCTAGAGCAACATTCAAAGTGGAGGAAAAAAATACATAGAATCCGATAAACTCAAATGCTTGGTATTTTTGGTAAATAGCATTGTAGCTGAGAAGACTTTGAGATAATATAAGAAATATCCATTTAACAGGGATAAAAGTCAGGATATGAAGTTTCTCACACAGTGTGATTTACTAGTGATCAGTACCTATTGATTCAAAGACTTCACCCCTCATATCAAGATTAAACAATGGAGGCAGAATAGTACATTTCTTTGATCAAATGCTTCTGACTACTTAGAGGCAGATAATGTTTTATTTCAACCCTGATTCAAAGAAAGAAACTATTTCATGAATGATATGTCAAATAAAACAGTATATTCTGATTTCTTGATTGCCTAGTAATCTGTATTTCATTAATAAGAGAGATAAGATTGTCATATATAGTCAGCATTTATTTTAACAATGATACCATCTAAAACACCTGGTGTCGAGTTCTGTAGTTCATGTTTGAAGTTTGTAGATTATGTTTTATGCTACATTTACAGATGAAAGGCAGAGCCTGTACTTCTATAGAAGGCTATGAATCACAATAAGCAAAAAAGGAGCTGGGAATATTGAAAAGAGCAGATGTATTACCAGATATTCTAAACTATTGGGAAGACTAATGGATCATTGTTATGAAAATATAAATCCAAACAAAGCTACACCACTTGAGGAGATAATATGATTACCTACCTGGGAAAAGAAGTAAGATTTGATGATTTTTCTACATAAACACCTTGTTCATTTGAATGAATTTTACAAACTTAGCCACCTTATGATAGTATTACAACTGAAACATCACTCTTCTTCAATGTTAACATTCTAAGCAATATAAACAAAATAATATATGCAAAGTGTCTCACAGATAAAAAATTAAAATATATACTTCAATATTAATATGGGCTGTCTTTGTGTGGAATGGAGTGAATAAATTGTTTATGTCATACCTCTATTATTTTCTGAAAATTGTAATCAGTCCTACTAATTATGAGAATGTTTACATTATTTAAGAGACTAACAAGAGAAAATCTTCCACTAACTAAAATAAATCTACACTATTAACTATTGCTTAATTCATCATATAGAACATAAATGTATATCCTCGAGAGACATTTTATACCTAAAAACTATATATATTATCCTGGGAAACTGTGAAGATCTTAAAAATATATTTCAAACTATATATATACATATCTATAACTAGAAAATTATGAAATTATTAAAAGTATATAATAATCATTGGAAGTATTCACATAATAAATATTTTTCATCAAGCCCAAGTTATTAAACCTGAGGAGAAATTTACTACAGTTAAAAATCACACATGACTTCTACTGGAATGAACAAATTCTTTACTAAAAATAGGTGATAATATATATGTCCCTGCTACCTCATTTTCGTACCCTTGCCCAGAGCTTTTTCATGGCATTTTTCATCTCTCCATTTCTCAGAGTATAGATTAGAGGGTTCAACATAGGGGTGATAATAGTATAAAACACTGTCAAGCATTTATCAATGGGTAAGGTAGAAGGAGGTCTCACATACATAAAGATACATGGGACAAAAAAGAGGACAACCACAGTAATGTGGGAGGCACAGGTGGACAAGGCTTTGCATCTCCCTTTTGGGCTAAGATTCTTCAGGGAGTGCAGGATGACCCCATAGGAGATGAGTAAGAGCATAAAGATGACCACACAGATTGCCCCATCATTGGCAACCACAGTGAGGCCAATAACGTAGGTGTCAGTGCAGGCAAGTTTTAACAAGGGGTACATGTCACAGACAAAGTGGTCAATGACATTGGGACCACAGAAGGGAAGGTTATAAACAAAGAAAGGATGAGCTACAGCATGTAAAAACCCACCAACACAGGCCAATAGCAGCAGCAGAACACATACTCTCTTATTCATGATTGTGGAATAATGTAAAGGTTTGCAGATGGCCACATAGCGGTCATAAGCCATGGCGACCAGGAGGCAAATCTCAGCACCACCAAATAAGTGCTCTATAAAAAGCTGGATCATGCAGGCTTGGAATGAAATGGCTTTCTTCTTACTGAGTAAGTGTATAATCATATTTGGGGTGATTGTATTAGAATAAAGAGCATCCATGAATGATAAATAACCAAGAAAGAAGTACATAGGGGAACCCAGGGTTGGACTGACCACCACAGTCACGACAATGAGTAGGTTGCCCACCATTGTCACAATGTAGATGAGCAAGAACACAGCAAATAATATTTTCTGACCCTGGGGGCTTTGAGTGAGCCCCAAGAGGACAAACTCAGTCACATTCCTCCTTTGGTCCATAGAGTCTTCTGTATGTCTTATTTCAGAGTTCAGGACAAAATTACCTATAAATATTATTACTAGTGATTTCCTGAAGTTTTCAGATAACTTGTTTATTCTTTCAGCAAATAAGCAATATGGTTTATGTTCCAGTACTTTCAGATTTATCACATAAGGCTGATTAAAGCCTCATCCCTAACCTCAAAAATCTTTCAGACCAATGGAGAGGCAAGTAATTAAGAGACATGTGAGGGGAAAGAACACATTATTAATAACTGAATTGTCATAATTTGCTTTCTATCTGGAGGGTAATATAGTTGTACATATAGCTAATACCTTATACAAAAATTAAAATGGATTAAATTTTAAGAAAATATTAAAGAAAGGTTTACTTTATTTTACTTTTCACATATTAAGTAGATAACTTTTTCATCTCTATGGATGGGAGAATCTTCTTAACCAATCATTGAAATTCCTAAGAGATATATTTAACAATTTCAAAAAAAAATTTAAGGATTTAGTAAATTTAGATAGCACAATCTAAATACGTAAAAGTAGTTTGGAGAAAGATTTACATTGTGCAGGATTTACACAGAGATAATATCTAAAATAGACAAAGATCTCTAAGAAATTAACAAATAAAAATATAAATTAAATATAAAAGAAATTTAAGATATATTTTAAAAATTGAGGGAAGAGTATATCTCAATGGCCACTAACATACTAGTACACTGAAGCTCAAATGGAACAGAAAAGTGACAATTGAAGTAACAGTTTGCTTACTACTGTATCACCTCATGTTCTTGAAAGCAATTTAATCAAGGTCTACAGATGCTACATTATCTTTTAATTTTTAACAGATTAATAAGCAATGTGTAGAGTACGTATTAATTCAGAATATCAGCGGATTTATAAATATCTGCCCATGAAAATATCCCCAATTAATTACACTTGAAATTAGTTCCTAAGACTAGTTTATGTTATAGGTCAATTTATCCCAGATCATTGTAACTCAAAAATATCCAAAAAGAGCAAGGTCAGATAGAATCAACCTCCTCATATGTCAGTAATCACAGAGGAGAGCTAACACGACTGATTGTGAGAATGACAAAAGAGAGCTTCTAGAAGAGTGAATTCTCACACCACCATTGTAGTCTTGCAAAATGTAAAGCCTAGTTCAGAATCTTGTGTGTAAATATCCTTGCTGGGTTACCTGCATAAGGAGACAGCCATTCAATCCATGTTCTGGGCTCCTCTGTCTTCTCCCTTGCTCTTCACTCACTGATGCCATCTCTGAGGACACGGAGTGCAAGATGCATGCAGCATCCCTAGACCTTAAACTGTTTCCATGTGACCAACTCATTCCATGCTGGCAGGAAATCTGTTTCAACTAAGTCATTCAGAAAAACATTCCTTTTCCAAAAGTTGGGATTTTCAAAGTGAATATTAATGGCCCATTACAAAAGAAATCTGAATCTGATTGTTAACAGAGAACCAAAATATTGACTGTTTGCAGGATATGTTTGAATCACTAACAAATGTAATTAAACCTTTTGATTGGAGAGAATACTATAAACTGTGTATGAATTGTTTACATATAAATTTTGCTCTTTGTCTTTTATACCGAAGAAATTGAAATAGTGAAAGTCTTTCCAGTATTTTGAGTCTCAATCAGTTATACTCTCCTGCCTTCATCGAGCATTGTTGAGCTTTGAGTTTCCTGAAGGATGGAGAATAATTTCATATACAAACTTCACTATATTTTGAGTCCATCATTTCAGTTTATGAAATTTGGTCCTGTGAGGTAAGGGCAAAGGTCTGTAAACACTTTATCTACATTTGAACTACTGTACATGTTATAAAGCCTTTCAGTTGGTGTATTTCCATGGGTGATTCTTGTCTAATTAAATTCAATGGGACCTTAATCATAATTTTGATGGTGACTCTTTATCTCCAGAGATGCCAACCAGGTAATCACCATGCAGAACAGAATTTACAGAGCCATGTCCTCTGGGAAAAAGTACTTAAAAAATGAAGTCATGTCACCAAGAGGGAAAAGTCCAGAATTGGCAGGGAAAAGAAAAATTGTAAAAACTTTCTTGTAGACAAATCTGTTAAAATTTAAGCTTTGTCTTTGAAGATGATAGCTGAACTAATTTCCAAAACATTATGAATGCTAATTTCAGAATAAATTGTTTGAAGTCTGTTTCAAATACAGATAAAATTTGTCACATACTTTGTCACATATTTTCAGACAGGCAATTTGATAGAATCTGTGTTAGTGTGGAAACAGGGGAAGAAGACATTTGTGGGACTATTCAGTTCATCTCAAATATCTCACAGGGCACTCAACAAAGTAGGCAGTACACTAGGCCATGACATATTTCCAAGGACTTAAATTATAGAGCACAAATATTTATAGGTATATATACATATATTTGTTACATAAATATTTTACAATAATGTAATTCTACTAGAAATGGATAACAAAAATGTTTCCAAATAATTACAAATTAAGCAAAATTCATCTAAATTAACCATGAACATTTTGATAGGTACATTTTCAAGACAAAGATGGTGATACAAATGTATGTGAAAGGTATCTATGAAATATATATATGCATAGAAAATTGTATGTAATATAACATTTTATTATATATAAATCAACTGGATGCAGTAAAAGGAGTGCTTAGAGAGAAATTTATAGCTTAAATGCAAATATTAGAAAACAAGAAATATTACAAGGAATGAACTAAGCTTCTGTCTCAAGAAGCTAGAAAAGGAACATTAAAATAAAACACTGAGAACCCTGCAGAAAGGAAATAGCAGATAGAAGACAGCAGTCATTGAAACAGAAGTTAATAGAAAATAAAGAATATATTTAAGACCAGGAATTGGTTCTTTGAAAGTTTAATAACCTTGATAAGAACGTAGCAAAATGGATTAAGAAAAAATAAGAGAAAGAACAGATTATCAGAAACAACACAAAAGAAAGTCATCACTGCAGATTCTATAGATCTTAAAAAGATAACAAAATATGATAAGGGAATTTATGACAGTATACTTGCCAAAAGAAAGTGGACCACTGCTATTAAAAAAAAAAAAACACAACTTTCTAAACACACAGAGAAAAATAATTAAAAGCTGAAATAATTAAATACTTAAATAAATTGGTTCTTTAGAATCTCACCATTTCCAAAACAAAATTTCATTCCCATATAGCTTGAATCATTGAGTTCTATACACCAACTAATCAAGAAACAGCACCAATCTTACATAAACACTTTCACAGAGGGGAGGAATTAACATAATTCCTAATGCATTTTATGTACCCATAACCCTCATACCAGACTGAAACAAGGGTAAGGGTATCATAAAGAAAACAATTCAATTAACATCTCACATTAACAAAGACACAAAATTCTGAGCACAGTATTTAGTATTTAGTTTGATTCTTTTGGAAGTTTTCTTGTGGATTTTTTTTCTTGCTATTATGGTTTTTGAGGCAGATCTTGAGATGTTCTCAGCCTAAGCCTAATCATGACCCACTCCTGATGCAAGATCTTCTTAAGTATTCAACTCAGTGCCCTGGCCTTTCTGAACCATGAGGGTTTTCAGCTGGTGAGAACAGGCAATATTCCTGGCCCAGTGTGAGGACCAAGCCACCTTCTCTCTAATCTCTCTGGGCAAATCTTTCCCCAGCCTAATGAAGTGGAAAGATCTTAGAGCTCAGCTTGTTTCCCATCTTTTAGTGAACACTGTCAGTTGTTTCTGATATCCGGTGTCCTGAAAATAGTTATTTTAAAGTTTCCCTTGTTTGTTTCCTTGTTCTGTCAGAAACTATATGTGAATATTCATAGCAGTTTATTCAGAATTTCAAATAACTGCAAACAACCAAAATATCTCTTAATTGAGAAAAAGCTAAATTAACTGTGATACACTCATAAAATGGGAAACTACTCAGCAATAAATGAATGGATCATGTTTATAAACATATTAATATGCATAAATCTCAAATGCATGATACTAAGAACAAAAAGTCTTATTTCAAAGACTATATAGTAGACATGATCTTACATATAGAAAATGCAAGAAACTGCAACAAAACTGTTACAGCTAATAAAAAATTCAAGTTTGCAGGATACAATATCAACATACAAATATTCATTGCATTTACATATACTAACATCAAACTACCCAAAAAAGAAATTAAGAAACTAATCCCATTACGGAAGCATCAAAAAGAATAAAATATTTAGGAAAAATTTGATCAAGGAGGTGAAAATTTGTACACTGAAAAATAAAATACATTGATGAAAAAAATTGAAAACACAAGTAAATGGAAAGATATCCATGTTCATGATTTGGAAGAATAAATATTACAAATACACCCACACCATCCAAATCAGTACAGAAAATATCACCATCATACCAAATCAAATAGAACATGTAAAACTGATTAGTAAGCAATTCATAGAAAAAGAATAAAATCGTTTTTAACATGTAAATAGGTGCCAAATAGATGGCATTTTGGCAATAAATATGAACATCAACATTTTAAATACATAAAGCAATTGACTGAAATTCACTTCTAGGAATTCATACTAAAAAATTTCAAAAAGATGCTTTTGCAGAATTATTTAACTTCAAAAAAGAGTGGGGAAAATATAAAGAGGACCAGATACATCAATTACAGTGCTGCTTTATGAAGAATTTAATCAGTATGAAGAAACTAGAATGAGTTACATTTATATAAACTGGCACATAAAGACCTATAGGGGGTTGAGTGATAAAAAGCAAAATGTATACACTGAAACATAAATATACACACATATATGAAAAATGTTTGATTTGCAAAGATTATTTCTAGAAGAATCTTAGAAAAAAACTATAGTGATCGTATCTGAAAGAACTGGAAGAAACTTGTTTGGGATAGTTTGGAGGTTTATTCAACACTATTCCATTTTTCATAAATTCTATTCTTAAAATTTATTATTCTCCATCATACTTATAATTTTCATTCTAAAATTAAAATATTACTCTAAAAATTTCATAGATGAGGCAAATAAAATGTAATAGATAGTCTATGCAACATTAAATATTTAATATAATATAGAGAATGAAGATTATAAAAATAAGAATCTGACTAAAAATAAAATGAAGAATGAGAAAGTAAGAGTAAATGCAGAAATTAATTAACAATTGCTATATATAAAATAGATAGGGAACAAAGTTCTACTATATAGCACAGGGAACTATATTCAATACTTTGTAATTGCCTATAATGAAAAATAATATGAAAAGGAATATCTATATGTACAACTGAATCATTATGCTGTACAACAGAAATTAACACAGCATTGTAAATATACTATGCATCAATACAAAAATTAAATTTTCAAAGAGGTAAAACAATTAACAATTAGTGTAACTCAATAAAATTTTCATTAATTCATTATAAATTATTTATTGACACCTTACTATAAATGCATCCTACTATTCTAGGTACAGTGATAAAACATACAGTTTACATTCTAGTAAGGAATTGTTATTAATAGCATGAACATATAGTTTATTCTTCAAGTATAATTATCCTAAATCATTTGAAGAAACAAAAAGTTTGCATCAGATTAATGAAGTTTTTACATTCCAAAGAGACAGGACTTAATGCTAAATCATCACTTTCATGATGGATACAGCACTAATTTAATACTTTATCTACCTGTATTTTTCCCCCAGAGCTTCTTCATAGCATTAATCATCTCAGAATTTCTTAAACTGTAGATTAATGGGTTCAGCATAGGGGTGATGACTGTATAAAACACGCTTGAAGATTTGTTGATTGAAAAGGTCTTAGCAGGTCTTGACACATGAAAATACAGGGGACAAAGAAGCAGACAACCACAGTGATGTGGGAAACACAGGTCTGGAGGGCTTTCCACCTCCCTTCCTGACAGGTTCTTTAGAGAGCGCAAGATGACTCCATAAGAGATGAGTAAGAGCAGAAACACAATAGTGCAGATCAGTCCTCCGTTGGCCACCACTAAGATGCCAATGATATAGGTGTCAGTGCAGACCAGTTCCAATAAGGGATACATGTCACATGTAAAGTGATCAATGACATTGGGGCCACAGAAAGGGAGCCCATAAATAGTGCCAAGTTGAATTACTGAGTGCAGAAAACCTCCAACCCAGGACACCACCAGCAGCACAACACACACCCTTTGCCTATGATAACCACCTAATGCAAGGGCTTACAGATGGTCACATAGCGGTCATAAGCCATCACCAAGAAGGAAGACCTCTGACCCAGCAAAAATGTGCTCTATAGACAAATAAGTCATGCAAGATTCAAAGGATATGGTATTTTCCCCAAAGAATAAGTCTGAAAGCAATCGGGGGGAAATAGAAGAGGAATAAGCTATGTCCATAAATGATAAGCTGGCAAGAATAAAGTACATCGATGTGTTCACGGTCTTGCTTACTGTTATTGTCACGACTATGAGTAGGTTGCCCAGCAAGGTCAAATGTAGAAGAGCAAGAACATAACAAAAAGGACCTTCTGCTCCTTTGGATTCTGTGTGAGGCCCAGGAGGATGAAATAAGTTACATTGTTCCTTGGTTCCATCTAGTCTGTACAGGTGCTGAGGTCACGTTATTAGAAGCAGTTTACCTACAAAACAGGTGGAAAACCTTTAAATGCATTATAAGGTTAATCTCTTTTACCCATTCAATTAAAACAACATGTATGGAGTATCTATTCATGTCCAATGTGTCATAGACATTGTAATTACCAAGTTCAATAGGGCATCATTCCCCACCCTTAGTGATATAATATATGACAAGGGGTCAGACACTTCCACACCCATGTAACAAGTGTCACTACAAGGATATTCACACACAGCTAAGAGTCACGGGGTAGGAACGCATCAGTCAAACTAGAATCAGAGAAGGTTCCCAGAGGAAGCAATGTTTAGCTGAGTTTTAAAGAAATAGTGAAAGAACAAGAAAAGATGGGAAGAGGATTTCATGATCAGGTCCATAATTTATAAAGTCACATAGGTGTAATATTGAGACCCAGTTAAACTAATTTACATATACAGGGTGAGGAACTCAAACTGTGAACAGAAGTTCACTGTCCTAGATTGTTTCAGAACTCACTGAGGCCTACTTCATGTGGCCTTTAGTTGGATATTTCTCCTTTTCCTGAACAGTAAATGCTGAAGCACGTAAATTGGGGTCTCCAGCCTTTACTTCTACACTTGTTTTGCAATTTTTGTATGCAGTGTCTCCAATTTTGGACCTCTGCAGTTGGATATCAAGTTAGTAAATATAACACAAAATTTTAAATTTTCCACAACACTAAAGGTGATACCCATTTCATGAAATGGGACCACCTTCAATGTAATTGCTCAGACAGAAAATCTCACAGTATTATTCACTCCCTTATTGCTCTCATATGACTTATTGATGACTTTTTTTAAAAAAATGCTACTGTCTTTACTTGGAAAGTATATCACAAATTTGATTATTCCCTTTCCCCCATTTCCTTCTTGGTTCACTGCAATAGCCTCCTGCCAAGTCGCTCCACTTTTATTCTGGACTCAGACAATTTGTTCTCCTGAAGGAGACTGAATGCTTTTCTTTAAATCTTGTTCTGAATATATCACTCAAGTGCTCAGAACTCCCACAGTGGATTGCAATCATTCACTCACATTTTATCACATTTAATATTCACATTAGCAAGAACAGTAAATCCCATTTTCACTTGAAGAACTAAGGCTCAGAACATCTCATTAATTTCCCCCAATGTCACACATTGTTAACAGATAAAACTGGAATTGGAATCTAAGTTTCATGTATTTCAAAAAGATTTAATTTTTTTAAATGATAAAGACAGTGATATAATGATGAGACTGGTGGGCAGTATCTACTGGTAGTCTTACCTTGTGGAGGCTTGTTCACAGTCAGAGGATGACTTAAGCTACTCACAAAGACTTGGAATTCCTCTTTCATTCATTGTGGCCACAGATGGGAGATAATTAGAGAGCTGTATTATTAGGATATATTTTCTTTCATTCAGCTCTCTGTTCATTTCTTATATGGTCTCTTCTGGTTATTCAGAAACTATCTTTATTTGCACTGTAGATAATTTTAAAGAAATTCCACAGTGATCATGAAGAAACAGATGTTCACCATGTGGGATAATTTATTAAAGACAAGTAAATTCATGTTTACATAGGAAGATAGCAACTAGCCATTTCCCAGGGAAATTTATCTCAAGTAAATTATTTTCCTACTAAGTTCAAAATTTTAAAAATACCATTCAGTTGTTTAGTTCTCATCCGATCATATCAGTGTAGCCAGATTAGTGAACTTGAGATTTTGAGATATTATTGTGCTATTTTTTTAATTTTATGTATTGCTTTAAGTCTAACCAAGGTAATCTTGAAATTAGGGTGAAAAAGATGGAAAACAGAGAAAATAATCAGCTGGAGAATCATGTTGAGACTATTGCTAGTAAAAACAAAATATTAGAGCAAACATTTTGATTCAATGTAGATTAATTTTTCATATATATTGCCACTTGCCATAGCAAGTTTTACTTTCCCTTTATTTAGTACTGGATTTATTCTGCCTTAATATTTGGTCAAATATATCAAATTTTATCAACAAATCAGAAATTATTTCTAATCATTTTTGTAATTATGAATTGCTTTTTATAAAAATTTAGGGTACTTATTTTCATACACAAACTGTGCTATGGGTGAGAATTAATAAGTAATGAATAACACAGGGAAGTAGAATCGTATAAAAATTCTTTTCTGCATGGATTTTACATACTGACAATGCAGTCAGACAATAAAGAAAGGACAATTTAATAAAATAATTGTAGTCCAATGCCATTCTTATTAGACAGAAAATAAAGTACTTTTATAGAAAAAAAGAGGAATTAGCTGACTTTCAAAAATGTAACCAGAAAAGGCCTTTCTAATAAGGTGATGTTTAACCTGAGATCGAAAGGACAGGAAGTGACTACCAGTGGAAGCACTGTCACAGACAGTAATATTAAATAAAAATTAAGTAAAAGTATCTCATTTCAGAGATGAACAGGTCTACACATAGAAACACTAAAACTTTACTAGGAATTTTTATTGCAGTACTATGTTGCAAAAGAGTAATGACAGTGTGCACTCATGTCTTGTTCCTGATTTTAACGTAAAAGCTTTTGAGCTTTAATCTAGAGTATGATATGTGGTGTGGTATGCACATGTAAGACCCTAATTATGTTGAGATACTGTCTTTCTATACCCAGTATAATGAGACTTTTTATCATGAAAGGAAATTAAATTTTTATACTATCAAGGAACAACACAGGGAGGTAATTATGAAAATCCATTTACAATAGCATCAATAAGAATAAAATACTTGAGTAAACATAAGCAAGGAGATGAAAAGCTTGTACACTGAAAGCTGCAAAATGTACTGAAAGACATTAGAGAAGACATATGTAAATGAAAAGATATTATGAGCTAGATTTTTAATATTGTTAAGATGTCAATGCTACTTAAACTAATTTGCAGATTCAGTGCAACCTTTATCAAAATGCCCAAAACTTTCTTTGAAGGAAAAGAAAAATCCATTCTAAAATTCAGATTTTTTTTCTAGTCTGGTTATAGCTAGGACATCTTATACTATGCTGAATAGAAGTGGTGAGAGTGGGCATCCTTGTCTTGTTCCAGATTTTAGTGGGAAGACTTTCAACTTTTCATCATATGAGTGTTATGTTAAAAAAATAAATACTTTTTATTATGTTGAGACCTGTTCCCTCTCTACCTCTTTAGTAGGAGTTTGTATTATAAATGGATATTCAATTTATCAAATGCATTTTTCTGCATCTATTGAGATACTCATGTAATTTTTGTCCAGTCATCTGTCTATTGATTGATTTGCATATGTTGAGCCATCTTTGTGTCCCTGGGGTGAATCTAACTTGATCATAGTGTACACTATTTTTATGTGTTGTTGGATTCTGTTTTCTAATATTTTGGTGAGAATTTTTGCATCTATATTTATCAAAGATAGTGGCCTTTAATTTTCTTTTTTGGCAGTGTGTTTGTCTGGCTTTAATATCAGGGTGATGATGGCTTCATAGATTGACTTTGGGAGTGTCCCCTACTTTTCAGCCTTCTGGGAGATTTTGGGAAGTTTCAGTATAAGTTCTTCTTCCTATGCTTGGTAGATTTCCTTAGTGAAGCCATCTGGTCCTGGACTTTTATTTGCAGGGAACTTTTTTATTTTTAGTTCTGTATCACTTCTAGCGGTTGGTCTGTTCAGATTATCTATTCCTACTTTTTTATTTTATTTTTTAACTGAAGTACCATCAGTTACAATGTGTCAGTTTCTATGAATGTTCAAATAAAGACATATATCCCTGACTTTGGGGACTGTGCTATAATTCAGAATGCTAGCAAAAGACACTAAACCTTTTCTGACCAACTCATTAAAAGTGTTAATCAGATTTACATCAGAGAGTCCTCTGTTTAAATAAAAAAAACCAAAAGGCAAATTTTACTTACACTCTGTGGAAATACTTGCAAATTTTTTGAGACATCAGTCAATTCTTCACAATATATGATTAATTCAGAAAGAGAAAACAAGATATTAAAACATGTCATTTTCCTTTAAACAAATATGTGGTGCTATGACATTCTTAATATATTTTATGGGAAGTTTTCAAACTTTGAAAAATAACCTTAAAGTTTATCATAAAATGCAAATATTTAGGAATTCAAGAACCTTCTGAAGAATGTGAATATTTAGTGGAGTCTATCCCTAGTAAGTATAAACATGCATTAAAATTTCTTGACCACTGAAGTATTTTAGTGGTAATATTTTGAAATGGAGCCTTTGGGAAATGATCAGATAATGAGAGCAGAACCCTAGTGAGTGAAAGTAATTTCCTTATAAAAAAGTAGTGCTGTCAAAGATGTAGAAACTTTGGACCCCTTGTGCAGTCTTGTTTGGAATTGATGCAACCACAATGGAAAATAGTATAGGCATTGAAATAGGAAAATTCTTTATAAGCAAGACAATATCTAAAGAAAATATTGATAGATTTAATTATGTAAATGCAGTATTATTTCTACTTGTTCAAAAACATTCTGCACAGTATAAATATATCAAAAACAAATCACAAGCTGGCAAAACAATAACTCCACACAATATAGTAAGTGGGATAAATTCCTTAGTATTTAATTAAATCATAAAATCTGTATGGGAAATGTCAGCAATCAAATAAAACACATCAAATTCATTAATATGCATTTCATGAAAAAGAAATACATATTACCTTAAACACATCAATAGATGTCCAAATTCTAATTTTATTTATTTATTTATAATTAAAGTGTACAAGTGAAACACAGTTTCTTTAATGAGATTGTCAAATTCCACAAAGTTTACCAAGCACTGATTTTTTGAGAATGTCATCAAACGGGTATTTTCCAGAATGAAGGGAAAAGTGAGTTTAGTAAAAGCTCATGGATGGCATTTTGACAATAACTGTGAACACCAACATTTTAAATACATAAACCAGTTGACTCAAAAATTTCACCTCTAGGACTGATAGTTATAAAATTTCAAAAACATGGCATAGCAGAATTATTTACCCAAGAAAAAGACAGGAAAAACCTGAAGAGGACTGAGCACCTAAATTTGAGTGAATCTATATAAGGAAGTTAAACAGTATGAGGAAACCAGAATGAGTTAGATCTATATAGACTGGTACAAAGATCTTCAGGAGCCTCAGTAGTAAAATGCAATATTTGTACACAGAGACATAAACACACTCAGGCATGAAAGTCTGCTTGTATTTGCAAGGATTACTACTTGAATAATCTCAGGAACAGAGTAGCGGCTGCAACTGGGAGAACTGGGAGACAACGCTATGGGATGGAGAGGAGTTCTGTTCTACAGTATTTCATTTTTCATGGGTTCCAATTCTAATATTTATTATTATCCAAATAGTTTCAAGTTTATTTTGAAAATTGAAATATACAAAAGATTTTCATATATAAAGCAACTGAAATTGGACAATAGTCTATACAGCATTAAATAATTTAACTAGTACAATAAAAA
The DNA here is from genome assembly GCF_048773025.1 of Camelus bactrianus. NCBI lineage: Eukaryota > Metazoa > Chordata > Mammalia > Artiodactyla > Camelidae > Camelus > Camelus bactrianus. The sequence continues at coordinate 13,468,739 of NC_133548.1, forward strand.
TGAAGATAAAAGATAAGACTCTGATGTAAAATAAAACTAAAGATGAAAAACTTATAAATGTAGATGAAGGAATTAATTTAAAATTAGTATAACTATAAAAGTTCCATTAATTAATTAATCACATATTATTTATAGATTCCTTAATGTAATTGCATCCCACTTTCCTAGGTACAGTGAGACATTATACAGTTTATATTCTAAAAGGAAAATTGTCAAAGATTGTATGAACATATAATTCATGTTTTAATATAATTACTGTAATTCCTTTAGAGAAAAGGAAAGTCACATTAGATTTATGAAGAATTTTACATTTGGAGAGATTGGCTCCAAAGTTAAATGAGTTTCCTCATGATTGATAATGAACTTATTTCATTCTTGATCTGCTTTTTGTTCTCCAGAGCTTCTTCATAGCACTAGTCATCTCAGAATTTCTTAGACTGTAGATTAATGGGTTCAGCCTAGGGGTGATGACTGCATAAAACACACTTAATGATCTGTCAATTGGGAAGGTCTTAACAGGTCTTGCATACATGAAAATACAGGGGACAAAGAAGAAGACAACCACAGTGATGTGGGAAGCACAGGTCTGGAGGGCTTTCTGCCTGCCTTCCTGGCTAATGTTCTTTAGAGAGCGCAAGATGACTCCATAAGAGATGAGTAAGAGCAGAAACACAATACTGCACATCAGTCCTCCGTTGGCCACCACTAAGATGCCAATGACATAGGTGTCAGTGCAGACCAGTTCCAATAAGGGATACATGTCACATGTAAAGTGATCAATGACATTGGGGCCACAGAATGGGAGCCCATAAATAGTGCTAACTTGTATAGTTGAGTGCAGAAATCCTCCAACCCAGGACACCACCAGCAGCACAACACATACCCTTGGCCTATGATAACCAAATAATGCAAGGGCCTACAGATGGCCACATAGCGGTCATAGGCCATCACCAGCAGAAGGGAGATCTCTGATCCACCAAAAAAGTGTTCTATAAACAGATAAGTCATGCAAGATTCAAAGGATATTGTGTTTTCCCCAAAGAACAAGTCTGAAATCAATCTAGGGGAAATAGAAGAGGAATAAATTAGATCTATAAGTGATAAACTGGCAAGAAAAAAGTACATTGGTGACTTCAGGGTCTTACTAACACTTATAGTCACAACAATGAGCAGGTTGCCCAACAAGGTCAAAATGTAGAAGAGCAAGAACATAACAAAAAGGACCTTCTGCTCCTTTGGATTCTGTGTGAGGCCCAGGAGGATGAAATAAGTTACATTGTTCCTTGGTTCCATCTAGTCTGTATAGGTGCTGAGGTCACATTATTAGAAGCAATTTACCTACAAAACAGGTGGAAAATCTTTAAATGCATTATAAGGTTAATCTCTTTTATCCATTCAATTAAAACAATGTGTATAGACTATCTATTCATGTCCAATGTGTCACAGACATTGTAATTACCAAGTTCAATAAGGCATCGTTCCCTACCCTCATTGATGTAATATATGACAAGGTGATTTCATATATGATATATGACAGACCCATGTAATGAGTGCCACTGTAAAGGTGTTCACACACAGCTGAGTCATGGAGTAGGAATGTATCAGTCAAACTAGAATCAGAGAAGGTTCCCAGAGGAAGCAATGTTTTAGCTGAATTTTAAGGGAAAAGTAAAAGAACAAGATAGGAAGAGGAGTTCATAAAGAAGTCCATAATTTATAAAGTCCAAAAGTGTAATATTGAAACCACTTAAACTAATTTACATATACAGGGTGAGGATCTCAAACTATGAACAGAAGTTCACTGTGCTAGATTGTCTCAGACCTCACTGAGGCCTACTTCATGTGGCCTTTAGTTGGATATTTCTCCTTTTCCTGAACAGTAAATGCTGAAACAGTCAAATCTGAGTCTCTAGCATTTACTTCTACACTTGTTTTCCAATTTTTGTACACAGTGTCTCCAATTTCGGACATGTGCAGTGGGATATCAATTCAGTAAATATAACACAAAATTTAAAAATTTCCACAATACAAAAAGTGTTCCCCATTTCTTGAAATGATACCACCTTCAATGTAATTGCTCAGACAGAAAATCTCACAGTGATATTTGTTCCCTTGTTGCTCTCGTATGACTTACTGATACCTTAAAAAATAATGCTACTGTCTTTACTTGGGAAGTGTAACACAAATATGATTATTCCCCTTCCGCCGTTTCCTTCTTGGCTCACTGCAATAGCCTCCTGCCGAGTCGCTCCACTTTTATTCTGGACTCAGACAATTTGTTCTCCTGAAGGAGCCTGAATGATTTTCTTTAAATCTTGTTCTGATTATATCACTCAAGTGCTCAAAAGTCCCATAGTGGATTGCAATCATTCACTCACATTTTAATGTATCACATTTATTATTCACATTAACAAGAACAGTAATTCTCATGTTCATTTGAAGAACTAAGGCTCAAAACATCTCATTAATTTCCCTAAAGTCACACATTGTTAACAGATAAAACTAGAATTGGAATCTAAGTTTCATGTATTTCAAAAAGATTTAAATTTTTTTAGATGATAAAGACAGTGATACAATGGCGAGCCTGGTGGCCAGTATCTACTGGTAGTCTTACCTTGTGGAGGCTTGTTCACAGTCTGGAGGATGACTTTAGCTACTCACAAAGACTTGGAATTCCTCTTTCATTCTTTGTGGCCACAGAGGGGAGATAATTAGAGAGCTGTATTATTAGGATATATTTTCTTTCATTCAGCTCTCTGTTCATTTCCTATATGGTCTCTTCTGGTTATTCAGAAACTATTTTTATTTGCAGTTTAGAAATTTTAAAGAAATTCCACAGTGCGCACAAACAAATATTCACCATGTTGGGATAATTTATTAAAAAGACAAGTAAATTCATGTTTACATAGGAAGATAGCAACTAGCCATTTCCCAGGGAATTTTAACTCAAATAACTTCTTTCTCTACTAAATTCAAAACAGAAAAATACCATTCAGTTGTTTAGTCCTCATTCAATCATGTCAGTGTGGCCAGATTAGTCACCTTGAGATTTTTTGACATTACAGGGTTGTTTTTATCTTATTTTATGCATTGCTTCAAGTCTAACCGAGGTCATCCTGAAAAATATATATAAGTTCTTAAAATGATACCACCTCTTTTTCCCAATAGGGTCACATAACTTTGTATGTTTTATCCCTTTTAGCCACACTTATCATTGTCTTAGAACTGGAATGTGTCCAAGACTGATTCTTGCTTAATTAAATTCACTGGGATTTTCCACTACATTTTAAAATTACATCTAGTGTAAAGATATTACTGAACCACATCATTTAATTAGGATCAAAAAGATGGAAAATGGAGAGAATAATCAGCTTGAGAATCATGTTGACACTGTTGCTAATAAAAACATAATATCAGCACAATCATTTTTACTCAATGAAGATTAGTATTTCATATATTTTCCCACTTGCCATAGCAAGTTTTTCTTTCTTTTTATTTAGTACTTGGTCCATTCTGCCTTGATGTTTGCTCAAATATATAAAAATTCTGTCACAAATATCAAATATAATTACTAATTATTTATACAATTATGAATTGTTTTTATATAAAATTTAGGGTACCTATTTTAATATACCAACTGTGCTATGGGTGAGAATTAATAAGCAATGAATAACACAGGGAAATACAGCCATATAAAAGTTCCTATCTGCATGGATTTTATATTTTTATAATGCAGTCAGACAATAAAGAAAGAGACAATAAAATAGTTGTAGTCCAATGCCATTCTTATAGGACAGCAAATAAAGTACTGTTACAGAGAAAAGAGGAAGAAACTTAATGTGGAAAACGGAATCAGAAAATGCCTTTCTTAAAAAGTGATGTTCAAGCTGAGCTCTAAAGAATAGGACATGACTACCAGTCAAAGCACTCTCACAGAGAGTAATATTAAACAAAAATCAAGCAAAATTATCTCATTTCAGAGGTGACCTGGTCTACATGTAGAAAACAAAAATTTAATAGGAATTTTTATTACAGTACTATGTTGCAAAGGAGAGATGAGAGTCTTGTTTTGCTCCTGATTTTAATGTAAAGGCTTTCAAACTTTAATGTTGAGTGTGACATGTGGTGTGGCTCTGTCATGTATGACCCTAATTGTGTTGAGGTACTTTCCTTCTATACTCAATTTAATGAGACTTTTTATCATGAAAGGATGTTGAATTTTTATACTATCAAGAAACAACATGAAGAGAAAATTAAGAAAACAATTCTATTTGCAACAGCATCTATAAGAATAAAATACTTGAGTAAACATAAGCAAGGAGATGAAAAGCTTGTACACTGAAAGCTTCAAAATGTTGCTAAAAGTCATTAGAGAAGACACATGTAAATGGAAAGACATTTATGAGCTAGATTTTTAATATTGTTAAGATGTCAATGCTACCTAAACTGATTTACAGATTCAGTACAACCTGTATCAAAATGCCTGAAACTTCCTTCACAGAACAAGAAAAATCCACCCTAAAATTCATTTTTTTCTAGTCTGGTTGCTATAGCTAGGACATCTTATACAATGCTGAATAGAAGTGGTGAGAGTGGGCATCCTTGTCTTGTTCCAGATTTTAGTGGGAAGGCTTTCAACTTTTCACCATTGAGTATTATGCTGGCTGTGAGTTTGTCATAAATACTTTTATTATGTTGAGACATGTTCCCTCTCTACCACTTTAGTAGGAGTTTTTATCATAAATGAGTATTGAATTTATCAAATGCATTTTTATGCATCTTTTGAGATAATCATGTAATTTTTGTCCATTCATCTATTGATGTGGTGAATCACACTGACTGATTTGCATATGTTGGGCCATTTTTGTGTCCCTAGGATGAATCTAACTTGATTATAGTGTACAGTCTTTTTTATGTGTTGTTGAATTCTGTTTGCTAATATTTTGGTGAGAATTTTTGCATCTACATTTATCAAAGATAGTGGCCTATAATTTTCCTTTTGGGTAGTGTCTTTGTCTGGCTTTAATATCAGGGTGATGTTGGCTTCATAGATTGACTTTGGGAGTGTTCCATCCTTTCCTACCTTCTAGAAGAGTTTGGGAAGTTTCAGTATAAGTTCTTCTTCCTATGCTTGGTAGATTTCCTCAGTAAAGCCATCTGATCCTGGACTTTTGTTTGCAGGGAAGTTTTTTTATTGCTAATTCTATTTTACTTCTAGTGGTTGGTCTGTTCAGATTATCTATTTCCTCTTTTTTATTTTATTTTTTAATTGACATACCATCAGTTACAATATGTCAATTTCTATGAATGTTCAAATAAAGACATATATCTCTGACCTTGAGGACTGTGCTATAATTCAGAATGCCAGCAAAAGACACTAAATCTTTTCTGATCAACTCACTAAAAATGTTCATCAAATCTACATCAGAAAGTTCTCTGTTTAAATAAAAATTCCATATGAGATCATTCATATGTGGAATCTAAAGAAAAAGAACATAAATACAAAACAAAAACAGACTCAGACATAAAATACAAACTTGTGGTTGCCAAGGGGGTTTGGTGGGTGGGAAGGGACAGAATGGTATTTCAAAATTTGTAGATACTGAGAGGCATATGAAGAATAGATTAAAAAGATTATACTGTATAGCACAGGAAAATATATCTTGTGGTAGTTCACAGAGGAAAAAAATGTGACAATGCGTATATGTATGTTTATGTATAACTAAAAAACTGCTCTACACTGGAATTTGACACAACATTGTAAAATGACTACATCTCAATTAAAAAATGTTTTAAAAAATGAATAAAATACCTAAAAAAACCAATAAGCAAATTTTACTTACACTCTATGGAAATGATTAAAAGTTTTTTGAGACATCAATCAATTCTACATAATATATGCCTTAATTCAGAATGAGAAAATAAGATATAAAAATATGTCATTTTTCTCAAAACAAATATATAGTTATGACATTCTACATATATTTTATGGGAAGTTTTAAAACTTTGAAAAATATGATATGATAAAATGCAAATATTTAGGAATACAAGAACTTTCTGAAGAAATAATTAGGGGAGTAATTAGGAGAGTATCCCTAGTAGGTATAAATACATATTAAAAGTCCTTGACCACTGAAGTATGTTAGTGGTAATATTTAGAAATGGAGCCTTTGGGAAATGATCAGATAATGAGAGCAGAGCCCTAGTGAGTGAAATGAAATTGATTTTATAAAAAACCAATGTTGGTAATGATGTAGAAACTTTGGACCACTTGTACGCTCTTGGTTGGAATATAAATGGATGCAACCACTATGGAAAATAGTATAGGCATTGAAATAGGAAAATTCTTTCTAAGCAAGAAAATATCCAAAGAAAATATTAATAGATTTAATTATGTAAATGCAAGATTATTTCTACATGGTCAAAAACATTCTGCACAGTATAATTATATCAAAAACAAATCACAAGCTGGAAAAACAATAACTCCACACATAAGATAATTTGGATGAATTCCTTAGTATTTAATTAAATCATAAAATTAGTATGGGAAGTGTCAGCAATCAAATAAAACACATGAAATTCATTAATAAGTAATTCATGAAAAAAAATTACATATCACTTTAAACACATCAATAGATGTCCAAATTCTAATTATATTTATTTACTTATAATTAAAGTATGCAAGTGAAACACAGTTTCTTTAATGAGATTGTCAAACACCACAAATGTTTATCAAGTGTTCGTTTTTGAGAATGTGGTCAAACATTTTTTTCCAGAATGAAGGGAATAGTGAGTTTACTACAAGCTCATGTACGGCATTTTATGAACACCAACATTATAAATACATAAACCAATTGACTCCAAAATTTCACCTCTAGGTTTAAAAACATTTTTCAAAAACACTGCATTGCACAATTATCTATCCTAGGAAAAGACAGGAAAAACCTGAAGAGGACTGGACATTTAAATTTGAATATACCTTTATAAGGAAGTTAAATAGTATGAGTTAGATCTATATAGACAGGTACACAGAGATCTTCAGGAGCCTCAGTAGTAAAATGCAACATTTATACACAGAGACATAAATATACTTGTATTTGCAAGATTACTACTTGAAAACTTTCAGGAACAGGGTAGTGACTGCAACTGGGAGAACTGCGAGACAACGCTATGGGATGTAGAGGAGTTCTGGTCTACACTATTTCATTTTGCGTGGGTTCTACTTCAAATATTTATCATTATCCATCATACTTTCAAGTTTATTTGAAAAATTAAAATATTATACTAAAATTTTCATTTGTAAAGCAAATGAATTTAACAGTCTATATAGCATGAAATGCTTTAAATAGAACAATAAAACATGAAGAGAAAAGGTAAGACTCTGATGTAAAATAAAACTAAAGATGAAAAAGTTATAAAGTAAATGCAGGAATAAATTTAAATTAGTATAAGTATAAAAATTCCATTAATTAATTAATTAATTACATATTATTTACAGATTTCCTATTGTACATGCATCCCACCTTTCTAGGTATAGTGATAAAACAGACGTTATACAGTGTATATTCTAGCGGAAAATTGTCACTGATAGCGTGAACATATAGTTCATGTTTTAATATAATTATTGCAATTCCTTTAGCGAAAGGGGAAAGTTGCATCAGAGTTATGAAGACTTTTACATTCAGGGGGATTGGCCTAATGTTAAATGAGTTTCATCATGATTTATATAGAACTTACTTAATACTTGATCTGCTTTTCTTTCTCCAGAGCTTCTTCATAGCATTAGTCATCTCTGAATTTCTTAGACTGTAGATTAATGGGTTCAGCAGGGGGGTTACGATTGTATAAAACACAGTCAATGATTTGTCAAGGGAGAAGGTCTTAGCAGGTCTTACATATATGAAAATACAGGGGACAAAGAAGAAGACAACCACAGTGATGTGGGAACCACAGGTCTGGAGGGCTTTCCATCTCCCTTCCTGACTCAGGTTCCTTAGAGAGCGCAAGATGACTCCATAAGAGATGAGTAAGAGAAGAAACACAATACTGCACATCAGTCCTCCATTGACCACCACTAAGATGTCAATGACATAGGTATCAGTGCAGACAAGTTCCAATAAGGGGTACATGTCACATGTAAAGTGATCAATGACATTGGGGCCACAGAATGGGAGCCCATAAATAGTGCCAAGTTGAATTACTGAGTGCAGAAATCCTCCAACCCAGGACACGACCAGCAGCACAACACACACCCTTTGCCTCATGATAACCAAATAACGCAAGGAACTACAGATGGCCACGTAACGATCATAGGCCATCACCAACAGAAGGAAGACCTCTGACCCACCAAAAATGTGCTCTATAAACAGCTGAGCCATGCAAGATTCAAAGGATATGGTGTTTTCCCCAAAGAACAAGACTGAAAGCAATCTGGGAGTAACAGAAGAGGAGTAAGCCATGTCCATAATTGATAAGCTAGCAAGAAAAAAGTACATTGGTGAGTTCAGGGTCTTACTGACAGTTATAGTCACAACAATGAGCAGGTTGCCCCCGAAGGTCAAAATGTAGAAAAACAAGAACATAACAAAAAGGACTTTCTGCTCCTTTGGATCCTGTGTGAGGCCCAGGAGGATGAAATAAGTTACATTGTTCCTAGGTTGCATCTAGTCTGTACAGGAGCTGAGTTCACAAATTAGAAGCAGTTTACCTACAAACCAAGGGGAAAAATTATTAAATGCTTTTTAAATTTTGCCTTTTATTTATCCATTCAATTAAAAGTATGCGTGAAGAGAATGTATTTGGGTCCAATGCATCACAGACATTATGATTACCAAGTTGAATAGTAGTAGGTCCCTACACTCAGTGGTATGACAAATAATGAGAGATCAGAAAATTCCAGACCCATGTAATAAGTGTCATTATAAGGATATTCACACACAGCTAAGAGTCACAGTGTAGGACTATATCAATCAAACTGGAATCAAAGAAGTCTTTCTAGAGGAAGTAATACTTAAGTTGAATTTTAAGGAAAAGTAAAAGAACAACAAAAGATGGGAAAGTAATTCCATGAAAAAGTACACCATTTATAATCATAAAGATATGGGGTAGGGTATAGCTGAAGTGGTAGAGCACATGATTTAGCATGCATGAGGTCCTGGGTTTAATTCCCAGTTGCTCCTTTAAAAATAAATTAAAAAAATAAATAGATCTAATTACCACCCCCAATAACAACAAAAGTTAATCACAAAAATATAATATTGAGACCCATTTAAACTAATTTATATATTCAATGTCAGTAGATCAAAGTATCAATAGATGGTCACTATCCTGGATTCTCTCAGAACTCACTGAGACTTCTTTCTTGGGGTCTTTAGTTGGATATTTCTCCCTTTCTTGAACAAAAAATGCTAAAGCAGTCAAATTTGTGTCTCTAGTCCCTCTCTCTACCCAAGTTTTAACATTTCTATAAGAAACACCTCTATTTTTGGACATCTAAAGTTGGATATCAACTTAGTAAATATAACACAAATTCTAAATTTTCCACAATTAAAAAGTTGTTTCACATCTCATTAAATGACACCGCCTTCAATGTATTTGCTCAGACAAAAATCTTTTTGCTCTCATATTATTCATTGATAACTTTATCAAATCATGTGACCTCTACTTTCAAAATATATCATAAATTTGTTCATTCCTTACCCCTCATTTCCTTCTTGGTCCACTGCAGTAGCCTCCTGTCATGCCTCTCCGCTTTTATTCTGGCCTCCAACAGTTTGTTCTCCTGAATTAGCTCAAATTATACTCTTCAAATCTTGTTCTGATTATATCAATCAACCGCTCAAAACTCTCATAGTGGATTCCAATCATGCTCTCACAATTTAATGCATCACAATTAGTATTTACATGAGAAGTACTGTAATCACCATTTTACAGTTGATATGAGTGTCATACTATCTCATTAATTTTTCCAAATGCACAAATTTTTAAGTGATAAAACTAGAATTAATACCTACATTTGATTTATTGCAAAATGATTTATGTCTTACAAAACAAAGAAAGTCACCCAATTGTGAATCCTGGTTCCTACTATTTACTGTTAGTCTTACTTGTGGAAGCTTGCTTACAGTCTGAAGGAAGACTTTTTAAATCACTCATAAATCCTGGAATTCTTCTTTCATCCAATATGACAAAGGAGGGGTGAAAGGTGGAACTATTGCTTGAGGATATGTTTGATTTCATTCAGCTGTCTGTTCATTTCCTCCATGGATTCCTCTGGTTATTTATTTGCACTATAAATTCCACAGTGTTTAAAAAAAAATTCCACAGTGCACACAAAGGCAAAAGTTTACCACGTTAGAATAATTATTCAAATAGACAAGCAAATCCTATGTTTACATATGAAGATAGCAAGTGCCATTTTCCAGAGAAAGTTGTCTTCAGTTACCTCCTTTCCTATTAACTCCAAGATAGAAAAATACCATTCAGTTGTTTAACTCTTCTCTCTCTCTCATGTTGGTACAGCCAGACTACTTGACTTGAGATTTTGAGAGACCTCCTTGTGTTGCTATTGTTGTTGCCTTTTAATGCATTGCTTTAAGCCTAACAAAGGACCTCCTAAAAATTTTATATCAGTTCTTAAAAGGATATAATCTATCTTCCCAATAGAGGCAAAGAACACTGAACATTTTCTCTCTCTTAGTCACATCCATCATTAAGTCTTAGATTGGAATGTGTCCAAGATTGATTCTTGCTTAATTAAATTCACTGGGACTTTCTACTAAACTTTAAAATTACATCTGTTTTACAAAGATCCTACTAAACCACATCACAGAATTAAGGTAAAAAAGATGTAACCTGGAAAGAAAAACAGCTTTATAATCATTTTCTGACTATTGCTAGACAAGGATAAATATCAGTCCAACCATTTTGCTTCAGTGAATATTAATTTATCATGTCTATTCCCACTTGCCACAGCAAGCTTTTCTTTCTTTTTTATTAAGTACTCAATTTATTCTGCCTTGACATTTGGTCAAATATATAAAAATTTATCACCAATTCAAGTACAATAACTAAATATTTATCCAATTACTAATTGTACTTTTTTTTATATTTAGGGTACCTCTGTCAATACAAAAACTGTGCCATGAGTGAGGACAAAACAATAAATGAAATGGAAAAAGTCATATAAAAGTTTCTTCCCTCATGGATCTTATATTCTTGTAATAGAGCTAGGTAGCATATAACTGAATGGGTGCTGCCAAA